>NC_138977.1:82354236-83634236 GCF_964341445.2 Mesoplodon mirus
ACAAAAGGAACAGAAACAATTGATCATCTTCATTTTTCTATTTCCTTTTATTTTATCTGCCTTCTCCTGCTTCCCTCTTAGGAAAAAAAAAAAAAAGAGAGGGCAGATAAGAATAAAGAACAAAACCTGTTGGGAGGTAACTTTTACAGCAAACTATAGAAAATCTGTAAGAGAAGTTCTGACCAGGGTTAAACCAGATCAGCACCTGTGTGGGCTAAGCAGTGGTTCACTCATAAACCTGTTTATCTATAGTGCAAAGCAAGGCTGTCAGCAGAAACGACGGCTTCTAAACTGTCATTTGGTCTAAACTATTATACATCAGCCTTGGCTGAACAACCTTGGCTAGAGATCTTAAAAAAAAAAAAAAAAAAAAAAAACCTGGAATTTGTGGAGGGTCCTGGGCCTTGGTAGTTTTTAAAAGCTCCTTCTGGTGATTCTAATATGTAGCCAAGGTAAAAACCACTCATCCATACAGACATCCAAACAAACTCTTTATCCAACCATCACAATTGTCCTGGGCAGCTTGGGCTATAACCAAAATGGCCATTAACAATGCCCCGGGTACTTCCATTCTTTCTTCTCCACGAGCAGATAATTAAAGCCATCAGTTCTGAAGTCTTTACTGCATATCAGTTTGTACTAAGCACTTTACATACATCATCTCTAACATTTGCAACCACCCTAGACAGTAGTACCATTTCCAATTTCAGCACCAGAAATGGAGAAATGTAGAGGTAAAGGAATTCACTACACAGCAAATAAGTGGCACAGCAAACCCCAATCTAAGTTTGTTCTGTCTCCACTATAAAGATAGCCCCTCATCTCTGTGTCTTTAATCCAAAAATTGGTATCCTTCTAATATCCCACCACGTGTGCAAATATATGACTATTTAAAAACTGGTGAAAACTCAGAGAAATATATATAAATTCAAAAGAAGTTTCCTTCATTTTATATGATAAATTGTAAATGCTTATTGTTTTTAAAAATTTCTCTAATTCTAGAAAGAGATAAATGTCGAGCTGTTACCAGCCTACCTTCAAAACTCTATTGTCCATTTACAATTTGAACTTACTTTATTGAGCAAGCTGGTTTTACTTAGTCTGGTGAATACACAATTGATTTGGGCCACATATCATCAGTGAACTTTCTAGTAATACATATCCCAGGATACCAGTTACCTAAAATTGATGCTTCTTTAAATTCCTTTTCATGAAAAATGCTTAAATTACTGGTAAATCTAGAAATTCCCCTTAGGGATCCTTGGAAAGCAAACTATAGTATAGCATTCTATTAAAAACTGTTAAGTATGACAGTTGATATAATAGCTTCTACTTGCTAGGAAACATAAGGCGTGCGCACGGGCGCACACACACATACACACACACAGAGGTTTTCATTTCTAACACAGCGTATAAATGTGACTGTGATTTGGTACCTTTACAAACTGGAGCAGATCTTATAGTCAGCTTCAGATAAGTCTTACTCAGTTAGTTTACACCTCCCTGTGGTATTACCACCTCACGCCTCATGTTAATAATAGGTACTTAATAAATACCTGTTGAATGAATACATAAATGCGGGAGGGGACTGAAATGCAAAAATTAGGGAGAAAGGCTACCTCAGACAGAAAAACAAAACTTCACACATTCATTAAAAAATAAATCAAAAAGGGTGAAATTTAAGATCTACAGCATATGGATCTTATACTCTACCAACAGGGCTTTTAGATTCCAAAATGTATCATTTATTTACATTTTCAGGTACATGGAAATACATACATGGAGAAGGTTTCCTACATCAGAAATGTGACTTACTGTTTAGACTTTCTTTTCCTAAAGACTCTATGAGGAAGCAGTTACTACTTCAGAATCACATCTTATTCAGTCATTCCTCCACTGTTCCCCAAGCACAGAGTCTTTATTATAGCAGACAGCATATTCTGCTTATATTACAACTGGTTGTAGACCTATCAGTAACCTTAGCTACATTACAGTGTTCTTGATGTTGGGGGTTTTGCTTCTATTCATTAATTCATTCAATTCACTCATTCATCCATTGACTATATTGTGCTTTGCTCAAAAGGAGGTACACAATGAATCAGCAGTATCACAGACACTTTACAGCTGGAGAACACCATTTGGCACTCCTACATTGTGAACAGCGTGAAGACCAAAAGATATGTCTTATTCCTAACTGTGCCCTCAAAGCTTAGCACATATTTGAGAAATGGTTAATGACGTGAACCACACCTTAGAGATCATCTCGCTCAACCCCTCATTTCCTTTTGGTGACTGGATTATTTCTCAAGGTGACAAAGTTACTAATTAGTGGTAGGGCTAGCACTAAAGGTCAGATTTCTTTTCTCCCAACCCAAAGTTCATGTAAAATTCACTTTATGATTGACTCCAGATCAATTCACAAGTCAAGTGGCACTGTGATAGTTATTTTCCTGTAGCTCAAAAGCCCACTAGTGTCTTTACAACCACATCTCTTCAAAGCTCCAATTTATTGGCAAAACACTGCATTTTCATGGGAATGCTCTTCTAGATTGAACACTGTGAGTTTTTCCACTTAGGTGAAGTCCTTAACATCATAATAATGAAGATTAATAATAAATTATGGAACTTCCCTGGTGGTCCAGTGGTTAAGAATCCACCTTCCAATGCAGAGGACGCGGGTTCGATCTCTGGTCGGGGAGCTAAGATCCCACATGCCACGGGGCAACTAAGCCCATGTGCCACAACTACTGAGCTCACGCCTCAACCTGAGAGAAAACCCTCACACCACAACTAGAGGGAAGCCTGCACACCGCAACTAGAGAGAAACCCGAGCAGATCACACAACGTAAGGAAAAAGATTCCTCATGTCTCAACAAAGATCCCATGTGCCACAATTAAGACCCGATGCAGCCAAAAAAAAGAGGAAAATAAATAAATAAAATAAATAAATAATTTTTTAAATTAATGAAGATTAATAATAAATTGTGGGACTTCTCTGGTCGGCCAGTGGTTAAGAATCTGCCTTCCAAAGCAGGGGACGTGGGTTCGATCCCTGGTTGGGGTACTAAGATCCCACATACTGTGCGGCCAAAAAAAAAAAAAAAAAAAAAAAAAGAATCTGCTGAGAATAGGAGAATGGATAAACAAACTGTGATATAGTCATACAATGGAATATTGCTCATTAAAATCAGATACATGCAATGCCACGGCTCACTAGCTTATTAGCATAGATCATTAGCAGAAAACATGCTGAGTAAAAGGAGTCTTACACAGAAGAGTACATGCTGAGTAAACTCCATTTATATGAAATTCGAAAACAGGCAAAACTAATATGTGGTAGGAAAAATAACATCAGCGGTTGACTCTGGGAGATAGGGGTAGGGGCAGGTATTGACTTGGATGGGGCATGAAGAGAACTTTCTGGAGTGATGATAATGTCTTTATCATGACTGAGGTTTGGGTTACACCAGGGTATGCCTCTGTTAAAGCTCAGTAAATATACACCTAAGATGAGTGCATTTCATTTTATGCAAATTTTATCTTAAAAAACTATAAACAAATATTGAACTTTAGTTAATGAAGTATTTCAGGGTAAGTATCCCAAAGTTCAGCACTTTGTTTTTGAAGGCCATCAAAAAAATATAATGAATATATGGATTGAGGAATGGATTAAGGGGTAGATAATGCTAAAGCAAGTATAGCAAATGCTAATGGCAGAATTTAAGTTTTGGGTATGTGGGTGTTCATTGTAAGATCCAAATTTGCTGTATGTTTGAAATTATTATAATAAAATAATAAAATGTTGGTGAAAAAAGACTTAAGCATTCTCTGGGGGCCTTGTTCAAAGCCTTAATGAAGAAACCAACTGTAAAAAGAAATTATTAAGACAACTAGAGCACATAATTTTTCAAATTATTTGAGTTTATTTACTTTGAAGTAAACAGTTAAAAAGAAAAAAAAAAAGCCTAAGTTTGGCATGAGTATAACAAAAAGGGAAATTGACAAAAGATGGCAGTATACATTCATCTCTATTTTTAGACTAAAAAAACAAAAGCAAGCTCCTAACATCACCAAGAGACACAGTTCAACTTTGCAAACAACTTGCATAGCTGACAGCTGATGAAAGACAGGTATATACGGCAATGCGAAGTCTTGAATCCCATAACAAACATGAGCACTCTGGGGAAGCACTACTAATCCACCTCCTCCATGGCGGGACCAGGCCCAGAGCCCCCCCCCACCCCCCGGTACAGTCCCCTGATGATGGGGTTACCCACCTGCTCTACTGATGTGATATCACTTATATGTGGAATCTATAAAAATGATGCAAATGAACTTATTACAAAACAGAAATAGACTCACAGACATAGAAAACAAACTTATGGTTACCAAAGGGGATGGAGGAGTGGGGGAGATAAATTAGGATTTTGGGATTAACATATATACATATAACATATACTCTACATCAAATAGATAAACAACAAGGACCTACTCTATAGCACAGGGAACTATACTCAGTATCTTGTAACATTCTAATGGAGAAGAATCTGAAAAAGTGTGTGTGTGTGTATATACACACACACACACACACCTTTATATATAGACACCTTTATATATACCTTTATATATACATATATATATCTGAAAAGGTATACATGTATACATATATATGTGTGTACGTATAACTAAATCATTTTGCTGTACACCTGAAACTAACACATTTTATATTAACTATACCTCAATTTTAGAAAGGTTAAATTTTAAAAGGGAGGGGCATTAGAAAACAGAAAAAAAAGACAACTGGGAAATGTATATGTGAACTGGGTATTAGACGATCACAAGGCATCACAAGGCACTACTGTTAATTTTGTTGGGTATGATCATGACATTGTGGTTAAATAAAAATATCTCCATATTTTTAAAGATGCATGTTAAAATACTAGAAATGAAAATAATATGATATTTTTATTTGCTTTAAATGACTTAAACAAAGGAGGAAAGGATAGATGACACTGAAGCAAAAACTTAAAAGCTATTAAATCTGAGAGACAGGTATACTGGAGTTTATTATATTTATTCCCTCTAAATTTCAATGTATATTAGAAAATTTTTGAATTTTTTTGAAACCAATTAGTAAATGCATATTAAGGCTACAAAAATCAAAGGGCTAATTTCAAATGTTTGAAATTATTACATTCTGTAATTGATGAAACAGCATACTTCTTTCATTAAAAGACTGATTTGTTTGTTTGTTTGTTTGTTTGTTTATTTAGCCATGCTGCACAGTTTGCAGTATCTTACTTCCCCGACCAGGGACTGAACCCAGGCCACGCAGTGAAACAGTCCTAACCATTGGACCACCAGGGAATTCCCCTAGATTTCCTTTTTAAAATTAAAGTGGGGCTTCCCTGGTGATGTGGTTGGGAGTCCACTTGCCAATGCAGGGGACACGAGTTTGAGCCCTGGTCCCGGAAGATCCCACATGCCACGGAGCAACTAAGCCCATGTGCCACAACTACTGAACCCACGAGCCACAACTACTGAAGCCTGTGTGCCTGGAGCCTGTGCTCTACAACAAGGGAAGCCACCACAATGAGAAGCCGCGCACCACAACGAAGAGTATCCCCTGCTCACCGCAACTAGAGAAAGCCTGCGCACAGCAATGAAGACCCAACGCAGCCAAAAATAAACAAATAAAATGAATAAAATTTTTTTAAACTTAAAAAAAATAAATTAAATTAAAGTGAATCTAAGTTCGATTTGTTACTAGAATTTTTAAAATTCTTATGACTCCTTTGAATGAATTAGAAACACCCAAGTCATGACTACAGGTCTTAGAATTACTGGGTTAGTCATATTAAATAAAGATAGCCTTGTCATTCATTGATTCATTCAGTGAATGTCTCTTTTGCAAACTCCATAGTAATATAATTATAACTATGAAGAAACACTCTGTATATAAAGAATTCCTAAAACACCTTTAGGAAAAACCCACAGCCAGGCCCAAACAATTCCAACACATAAGGTGTGGCATTTAAAAAATACAACCAGTAAGACTGCGCTTCCACTGTAGGGGGCAGGAGTTCAATCCCTGGTCGGGGAACTAAGATCCTGCATGCTGCGTGGCTCAGCCAAACAAAAATAAATAAATATAAAACCAGTAACATTTTCATCTACTTGATCCTAAACAACTCGACTTAATCTTGTATTTAATGAACTGATCTGAGGTCCAAACAGACTGGTTATGTAGGTATAAGCCTTACTGAGATAACCACACAACACATGGGCATCTGAATTTACCAAACAGATGAATTAGAAGGTGATTTAGGTCATGTAACAAAATAATTTTTTTCTTTACAAAATGATCTACCCCCGTACTCTCTTCTGCTTCCTCAACACATTGAAAACTCGATTGGTTTGCTAGATTTCCCTTTAACCACAACTTTTTAGTAATAAATCCATTACAGAAAACGTAGACTATGGGCCTGTGGTCTATTCTTTGGTCTATGTCATGTCTCTTATTCAGGTTTCACTTGTTGATGAATTTCAAGTTCTAAGTTTTTGAAGAAATGTCTGCAAGGGGAATACGTATTTAAACTGGGCTCTGGAACAATTATGTTCTTCATTGAATTCCACAATGTCACAAAAATAGTAGTAATATAAAACAAAAGCTCTAGGTGACTGAGGGTTTAATTTGGAGTCCAAATGTGCACAGGAGATTAGATGATGGTTTCATTTATGATGAAGAGTAAAATAAAAACAGGGAAATACTCCTGGTCTTAATTTGAGCATAATCAAAACTTGAACTTGATCGTTGCAACCTAAGGCCATACATATCTCATATAACATGAAGATAAAAGTTATAGTGGGGCTTCCCTGGTGGCACAGTGGTTGAGACTCCGCCTGACGATGCAGGGGACGCGGGTTCATGCCCCGGTCCCGGAAGATCCCACATGCCGCGGAGCTGCTAGGCCCGTGAGCCATGGCCGCTGAGCCTGCAAGTCCAGAGCCTGTGCTCTGCAATAGAAGAGGCCACAACAGTGAGAGGCCTGCATACCGCAAAAAAAAAAGTTATAGTGAAGGTTGTATGGCAAAGAAGATGTGGAAAACAGAAATAAGGGTGGCATATAAAACAAATCCAGGAGTTCTGTTGCTTATGGTTCTAATCTCAGAGGGTAGAGGGATGCACAGCCTTTACTTCATACTCTCAGATCCTGAACAGGTTATCTTTTTTTTTTTTTGGTGGTACGCGGGCTTCTCACTGTTGTGGCCTCTCCCGTTGAGGAGCACAGGCTCCGGACATGCAGGCTCAGCAGCCATGGCTCACGGGCCTAGCCGCTCCGCGGCATGTGGGATCTTCCCGGACCGGGGCACGAACCCGTGTCCCCTGCATCGGCAGGCGGACTCTCAACCACTGCGCCATCAGGGAAGCCCCTGAACAGGTTATCTTGATCAGTGCTGTGCAACAGAATTTTCTGTGATGAGGGAAACATTCTATATCTGCACTGTCTAATACAGTGGCTACCAAGCAAGTGCTATTAAGCATTTGAAATGTATTGGTACAAACAAGGACCTAATTTATTTACATTTAATTAATTAAACTTAAATAGCTGCATTGCATGTGGCTATTAGCTACTGTATTGGACACACAGGTCTAGATTCATAGGGTAGCCCCCAGACCGAAGAATAAGAGATTTGGGGCAGATTAGTAAGTCTTAGAAATGTTTTATCCAGTCTGGTAGAGGGCAAGGAGCTAATCAACGCCGTTTCCATTCAAGTGGTGAGCAGAAGGCACCAATATCATTTAATGCACTATGAATATTTGAGGTCATCTTTTTCAAGGTTCAATAAAGGTTCAGATGAGAGTCAAATGAAGCTCAGTAGCTCAAGTGATGTTACTTTAGTCTTTTAGTTCTTCGTTTCCAGAGGCAGAATTCCCTTCCTGACACCAATATTAAGTAACCACAAAACCACTTCCACCAATTACACACACACGTCCACCACAAGCCCCAGCACACATACATATTCTTTCCCCCACCTCCTGCTTCCCCCAGCTCAATTTCCCATCCAGGCAGTCTTAGGCATTAACACAGTCTGCAGCAAAACCCCCTGATTCTGGCCTGTCAGCTCACCAGAATGAATACACACAAAGGTCAAGTTTGGGCATTTTTAGCTGTTTTGGGTATGTCTGAAGCAGGTCTGCCTGCCTGCCTGCCTTCTAGGGTGGGCCTGCCAAAATGGACAAATCGCCTGTTGTTTTGTAATCATGTTGACGTTATTTCCCAGAGGATATTTGTTTGATTGGTCCTCGTTACTCTGTTCAGAAAAGAGTACAGAACTTCATTCAATGAATGAGCCTGGTCTGAACTGAGAAGTCAAGTATGAATGAGGAAGTGGACAGGACTCTCCAAGTGTTGTTGAGAAATAAATGCCCTGGCTTAGCGCATGTTTTTCCCATCCCTCTGATGGGGGTCCGGGGCGGAGGAGGAGAGGCAGGGAGAGAGATTAATGACTGTGTGAACCAGTCACTGTTCAACGATATAGAACTTGAAAACAGTTGAATTTGTTAAGCCTGAACAGACGTAGGGCAGTGTTGCATCACAGGCTCAGAACCGGTGACTAAAATCTGACCTTTGTATCTTCCCTCTTCTTTCACTCCCTGTCTTTGAAACAAGAACTACAAAGACTTGAAATCGGAACCCAAAGCTGAGAGAGAAGAACAAATGCAGTAGAAGTATGATGAGTCTGCACTGGGCAGGGGAATCCTCCCTACAACGTGGTCTCAAGGTAGAGGGAGGCTACATAGAGGTGAGGTCTGCAGAGGTTTTGGTGGCTGCTGATGGCCAGCAGTGGGTGACAGGAATTGGAAGGAGAAGGTTTCCTCCAGATCACGGAAGAAGATCATTCATGAAAGGTGAACTGCATACTCGCATTTTGGGGAGGAGGCAGTGGAGGAGAGCTGTGGGCACAAGTAACACCAGTCCTGGGCATTCTGAAAAGACTCAGAGGGTGCAAGAGTTCTTACTAGCAGCATACAGTTGGAAGGTCAAAAAGCTTCTTCCCATGGTCACTGCTTTCTGCTTCCATCACCTTGGACACTGTTTACTCTCTTTATCTTGTGGCTCGGGCAGCAGGAGACTTTGAATTTCAGTGATCTTTAGAAGTAACATTTTCATATGCTTTTTCTGATTATACAAAAAAAATCAGTGTTCACCATGGAAAACACAGAAACATCACACACGCGTGCACGTGTGCGCACGCACACACACTGGGGTAGATGATTTCTTATTAAAGGCCATAGGGAAGAAAGAGGATAGGATATGGAAATATGGATAATTAAATAAAAGATTGTAAACCCTCTCTCTCATCATGGGTGGGAATTTGGGTGTTTGATTCTTCAGTGGTGTTCCTCTACATTCTTCTACGTTATTTCTTTCAAACAGAATCCCATCCATGGGATTACTGGATTGAGCATTTCTAAAGTTCTTGATATATATTGCCAAACTGTTTTCCCTACTAGGTCATACCAATATGCGTGGCCAGCAGACATATATAAGGAAGTTGGCTTTCATGGCAGGAAAATGGTACCTCACTGTTGTTTTAATTTGCAGGTTATTTGCAAAACTGACTTTCTTCCTTATGTTATACAACAGTATTTCTCTTTTGTGACTTAGACTGTTCCTTTCTACTTTTTTGTTGTTTTACTTCTCAGATTCCATGATAAGACCCTGTGAATAGAATACTGAATTAATAAAATACTGAATGACTTCTTTGTGTTGAAAATCCTTCCCCATCAAAAATTATCACTATTAACTTAATTTGTTCACATTCCACTCAAATTTCTTATTTTGGTCACCAATTTTACGTGGCCCAGAAATAAACCATTTGTGAAATATCTGTAGGTAGCAGGTTTTTTACCAAAGAAGTGCTTAGGGAGGGCAAAGGACAGTCAACTTCTGAAGGCAAATTATAAAAATGAAAAAGGTTGTTTGTTGTTTTTTTTACTTTTAAGAATAAGAAGATGCCTTAATTTTTCTTTTTTTTTAAACATCTTTATTGGAGTATAATTGCTTTACAATGGTGTGTTAGTTTCTGCTTTATTCCTTAATTTTTCTTATGGCAAAGACAAAGATGGGTTGGACTAAATTTCATAGGCCAGAATCTTCTGATATTTAATTTTTTTTCTATAGAATAACAGTACAATATCCAAATCAGTGTCATTCCCTAGAATTAAAAGCAAAACAAAACTTTTACTGCACGAACAGCAGAATGCTCCTGAGAGGCATACAGTGTGACAGTACACAGATGAGATAGCAGCCAGAAGCATGGAGAAATTTCTCTAAGTCACAGATGAGTTGGAAGAAGGCCCAGGCATAAATCAATTCCTTGATTCCTGGTCAGTGTTCTTTCTATAGCACCCCAATTCCTCAGAGCCTGACATCTTCTACAAAATATTTCATTTAAAAATTCCAATGAAAACAGCTATCCTATTATGTAGCAAGTGAAGCCCTTATCATTTTATGAATGGGATTATATTCAATCATTTGTGATGTGTGCAGATGCCCTGTTTAACACCCTCATTATATGATCTTACTCTCTCTGACATATCTATTCAAACAACAGCAGGGACTGTGCCTATGAACTACTCTACTATTTGTTATTAAAAAATGAAAGAGTGGGCATTTCTTACAGCTTTACAATAAGAAGCCATTTAATTAGAGGAGTAGAATAAAAGCCTTTGTTTTGTTTCTACTCAAAGTTTGCATTTGTGATTGACACAGAGATCATGCTCACTTCAACAATGGGGAATTTAAATGGTGAGGTTTCACAATCCTTAAGGGGGAAGAAAGTCTATGTGACAATGTCCAATCCACTGAATTCACTATTAAGTAAGAGTCCAGTTCCATTCACACGTGCCAACTTCCTTCCAGGAAATCCTGTTTGAGAGGAAGGCAAACTAAGATCACCCATGATGTGCCAGATACTTTCATATACTGCATGTTATCTCAATTAATCCTAACAGTAACTGCCAGAAGGTTGGTAAATTTGCCGAAAAAGTAAAAGTGCCGTACAGAGAAAGCCACTGTACTGGGAAGATCAGAACGCTCAGCTGCTGGCTGGCTCTGATTTTATCACACAGGACAAGGCCAATATGTAGTCAACCTCATGACGGTGTTTTTTTGTACCCAACTGGCATCCAAGGTACCTTTCTGGCTGACTCGGTTTCTTTGAGACCATCCTATCTGCAGCCACATTATAGTTGTCTTGGGTGCTGGAAACCACTTGATTCCACTTCAAGACGTGGCTGTTTGGTGAAGGAAAACAATAACTCTGATGGAGAGAGATAAGCAGTGGCTTTGAACACTTCTCTCCAATTTTCCATCATGGAACTGTTTTTTTAGAACACAACAATCTTGAGAGTTAGAGAGATCTTGAGAATCACCTGGACCAATCACCTTTTCAAAGAGCTACGCTTTCTTCCAGCATCCCCATCAGGGGTCCCCCAGTCTCACTGACGAAGAGAGGACCCTCTGCACTCAACACTTGACCACATGGCGACCAAATCTAGTTTTCCTATGGCTCCAAGAGTTAAAAAAAAATTTTTTTAACTGAATACAGCCCAGTACATGTCTTTGTTAAGTTCTAAAGAAAATGCCCATTTGTCAGGAAGATGTGTTGAGGTGAGTTAAGGCTTGTCAACAACTTGTTTTAGGGCTCCTACACTTGCCTCAATTGTAATTGATAAGATAATGGAAAGACACTATTTACTGATGAGAGGCAGGATGGCGTGGGGAGACTGAATGGACTTCGGGGTCAAACTAATCTGAGTGTGAAGGCAGATTCCAGCATTTACTAAATGATGTGGGTTTATTCAAGGCTCTTGAGCTCTCAGTGACTCAGTTCCCCCAATTGTAAAGGGGGTTAATGATTCCTAGCTTACAGGATTGTTTCAAGAATTGGGGATAATATACATATAGTAGCCAGTACAATGCCTGACACATAGTAAGTGCACAGTCAAATGGTATGATTTGAGAAGCCATCACAGACCAAAGATGGTTTTGAAGGAGAGCTATTTTTAATGGCTGATGCAGTTCACCAGACACTGCTTGGGTGGCAATGTGGGCAGTGGGAAGAGCTGGCAACATGGAGGCCAAAAGTCTGGATGTCACCTCTCTCCCTAACAAGGTGTGTGACCTTAGGTTCTCTATTTCTGCTTTCTCATATACAAAATGGGTATATGTTACATCTCAGAACTTTTTAAAAAAGATAACTATAAAAATACTTTTTTAAAGTATACAAATACAAGATATTGTTCCTGTGGTTGTTCATAAAGTTAAAAAGAATCAAATCAAATCTTCAATGACTGCTTTCAAGCATCCCGTATGAAAGGGGATTTCTACTAACTGAGAAAATAATGATACCTTTGAAGCAAAGAATCTGGGCATCTCTTGCTTTTTCTAGAAGTGACTTAAAACAATTGATTGCGACACTCAGGGTATTCTCTTGTCTGCCACTGGGCATAGGGGGACGCTTATCTGTGGCCTCACTGAAATGATGACCTGATCACACTGATCTGCCTTACAATATTAATGCAAAATTAAAAACATAACCTCTTTTATTCCCAACTAGAAAAAAAAAAATCTAAAGGGTATATGCTCCCTTTTGTTAGTCTAACTGAAGGACATTCTAAGCAAGTTTCTGATAAATTTTGAAGCAAGAATGGAACATTTGTGAATGCCTATACTTGTAGGATGGAAAATCAAGAAAGGTAGTAAGGAAAAGGAAATTTAGAAATTTTGTTCATTTCCAAGGTGATCAGATGAGTCAGAGAATTCAACATATAGACCCTTCTGGGAGTTAGGATTTAAAACACTTCAAACCCCACATTGAAAGATGTGACTTTTGCCTCCCAGGAAATTTCTCAGCAATTCTGACTTGAAATTCACCCATCCTTTCTTATGGTGATTGAACATTTCTTTATGCATTGATATTGAAACCTGATCTTAAGGAGTTCCCTGGTGGTCTACTGGCTAGGATTTGGTGCTTTCACTGCCATGGCCAGGGTGTGGCACAGCCAAAATCAAAAAAAAAAAAAACACCTCAATAGTTGCTAATTAGATTTTATATTATACCACGATTAGATTTTAGATTATACCACGAGCAACTAAAAAAAAAATTCATAAGCCACAAAAATTTATTCATAAAGAAAAGTTTGCTTGTTTTCAAAACAAAACAAACTTTGAAGGGAAAGACAGAAAAAATGACCTAAGAAAAGTCAGGTCAATGGCCAGCTTTCCAGCAGGAGGCACACAGGTCTGCAGTACTGTATAAAAGCTGAGTCTTTGTTAAAGAGGTAGCACAGCTTCAGCAGTCACCTCGCATAGTCTCTGCCAGGACAGGATTGCTTTCTACTGTAACTAACCACTTGCGTGTTAGTTCAGACCAACTGTGAAGTCATGAAACTTTTCTCAGGCTCAGTTTCCTCATCTGCAAACCGTGGGAGTCGCCTCCTAGGGTGATGGTTTCACTTAAACAAACAGCCTGTGCAGAGTACTTCGCAAATCCACTCCCAGAAAGACTTCTCTCCTTCTGCCCTTTCAGGTGATAACATTTCCAACCCACCTTTTATAAGATCATTTAATTTGAAAGGGCTGGCACACACAGGGAATAATTTGCAGCTCATAGAGTCATATTTTTAATCCCCCCCCACCACCAAATTTATTAAATTGTGGTGTATTCTTATAAAGAAATACTATGCAGCAATGAAGGAATATATTATAGCTACATAAAGTAATGATGAGTGAAAGAAGCCAGATACAAAAGAGCACATACATATGATTCCACTTTTATGAAGTTCAAGAACAGCTAAGGTATGGTGATAGAAGTCAGAATAATGGTTACCTGGAGCAGAGTGGGTGACAGGGAGGAGAAGCACAAAGGAGCCTTCTGGGACACTGAAAATGTTCTGTACCTTGAACTAAGACTGGTGGTTACACAGGTGTATGTAAAAATTCAAGCTGTACACTTAAGAGTTGTTCATTTTACTGCCTTTATGTTATACTTGAATATTTGAAATAATATTTTCTAAAGCACTTACTTGACTTAATTTCATTACATGGAAGTTTTTCTCTCATGCATTCTTCTAGGCTCTTCTTGTATTTTGTGTAAGTGATAAATGTATTCACTGGTACCTCATAATTGTAGGAATAAAATATTACTCATATATTAAAATTTCCAAATAATTGAATGTATCCATTTAAGTAAGAAAACTATGACTTTCTTGGATGAAAATCTTTATAAAATGATTTGTAGTCCTGACTATCATCTTAAACGCTACTGAGCACATTCTTCTTCTTGGTGAACCAAGGCTATCCTTAGAAACTTATATGGTTGAGCTGAGCTGAGAGGAAATGATGGCTTCAGGGGCCATTGCTTCTAAACTGGGTGACAGTAACTTTTGCCCCTTCCCTGTTATCAGGGGCTATTTTTCATTGTTACATGTCTGTTGCTAACCTTCCTGGTTCTTATCATTTGCTTTCTTTCACTCATTTAGTCATGTATCTGGTACCTGTCTTTAGAATGCCTAGTATGTGCTAAGCACTGGAGATATAGTGGTGAATAAGACACTCACAATCCATAATGTAAGGGGGACTTATTTTTTGGCAGAAGAGGCAAGTATTGATATAAAACAAGGGTGATGACTATCTTAAAGGGGCAGGGGTACAGGACCTAATTTAGGGGGTCTGGGAAGGTCACCTTGAGGAAGGGACATTTAAGAACTGAGAGATAAGAACCTAGCCTAGAATGAGACCTCAGTAAGTACTTGTTGAATGAGTGAATGATCATTAGCGAACAAAGAAGAGTTCCAATTTATTGTGCACTGGGAAAACAGGAATTCTACTGAAAGATGTCTAAACCAAGAGCCAATGGCACAGAGTGAGGCCCGGACGGACATAATGGCATTAATTTTTTGACTACTGTGAAGACTTTTGCCTTAACTCAAGACCTTGAGTTACTAGACCAGTGAAGGATTTTTAATCGTTGCTTGGTTAACCTATACAAATTCAGTTTTTACCAAAACAAAACCAGACCAAAATAACCCTGGGTCTTTATGATGATTCCTCTAGTTTGCCTGCATAGTTCTGATCCCAAGTTCCCATGAATGTGACTTTCCTGGCACGGTCACCCAAAAAGGTGGGTGTCACCCACCCACACCTTCCGGTGACAGCTCTGTCCAAGCAAGCCAAAACAACCATGACTCCTTGGGCATTACCGCATGCTGCAAACCACCGCCTAATTTGGGGCCTATTATTGTCCCTGGAGATTTCACCTTTATGACATATTACAAACCAAGAACTTGCAGTCTAAAGGACAGAAGGAACAGATGACAACAATCTTTGCAGAGAGACTTTACTCAAATATACGCCTTATAAAGCCAGCCTGATATAGAAGCATTATTAACATATCACATGGAATAGCAGCAAAGTTTAAAATGCCAGAGACAGGGGCCAATGTACACAGGGTTTAATTAGACGCCTGAGTTGATCAATTAACAAACTACCATGTAACTGCAAAAACTCCTAATGAGAGATGTAAATGTAGCCTTTGCTGACCTTAGTTTCTTACAATTCCATACATATCTTTGGGACTTCTAATTTTAAAAAGCCAAACAGGGGCTTCCCTGGTGGCGCAGTGGTTGAGAGTCCGCCTGCCGATGCAGGGAACACGAGTTCGTGCCCCGATCCGGGAAGATCCCACATGCCGCAGAGCGGCTGGGCCCATGAGCCATGGCCGCTAAGCCTGCGCGTGCGGAGCCTGTGCTCCGCAACGGGAGAGGCCACAACAGTGAGAGGCCCGCGTACCGCAAAAAAAAAAAAAAAAAAAAAAGCCAAACAAAGGAACTGCACTTAATAGGATTTTCCCAGTGAAATAAAGGGAAACAGGGAATGACAAGTATCTAAAGGTGATTTATTATTAGAATTTTTTCCAGTCTTTCTGTTCCTCTGACAAAATTTCAAACGTAAAACTGTATCAATCTACTTCAGAGACAGTGGAATTAACACATGATTTCCTTCACTGGTCAGGGTCTATTTTGGATTTATGAGGTATCATTGAAGGTCAAAAGTTTGACAGACTCTTAAGCAATCGAGGTGCATCTACAAGACAGACAAGTAGAGAGCAAGTATTCTTACCCCTGTTTTGAAATTTTAGAAGAGGTAAGAAAAATATTAATCTGATTGTGGCAAGTTACATAAACTTCCAGTAGTCAGGGTAGTGAAATGACTCAATGCTAAATTCAAATTTCTGATATTCATATAAAAATAATTAAATCTGCTCTCCCTCAAGTGAACTGGATGTCTTTGGCCCTCCACAGTTGTTAGATTAGGTCCCATTTGCCTAAATACACAAAACCACAGGGATGTTTTTCCCATGAAGGAAGTTTCCTCTTATTTTGAAACAATCATTTATTCCAGCCATTTTGCAATGACTGTGAACTTGTCAGAAGACTCTCAGCTTCTTACTGCCAGAGTCACTGGTCAAAAGAGTACCCAAATCACATTCTTTCATAATCAATATGCTTGCAGTCTAATCTTAACTTTAGTTCCCTCTTCATGCTGAGGTTTCCCACCATAAGATAAACAGACTAAAGATTCCATATGCTTGTTACACCGCAAAGACAACTTCTTTCTCCAGAAACTGGCCATTACAGAAATCTTTTGCAGCTGTTCTTTTTCTAGATTTTCTTATCTCCTGTTTGGGTTTTAGCCACTAATAACACAGTTCCAGGTATCTGTGTCCAGGATGTCATTATTACACTTGATCAAATGTAAACATTTGATTACGGCTCTAGTTTTATCATATACACTTGTATTTTCTACAAAAGAAAAAAAAATAAGCTAGAATAGAAATACTTAGTATTCCGAAGAAATACTGAGTCATTAGTTTCTCCAAAACTATGTATGACCAGTATATAAAGTTACTCCTAGCAACTGCATTCTAAAAACAAAATTTGAGGATAAGAAGCAGTCTTTCAAGCTGACCTTTAATCGGGGTAGGGGATGGGGGAGGAAAGAAAGTTTAAGAATATTTTCAAGCAACCAGAGCCACCATTTAGCGAAAGCTTTTCATGGAATGAGTCACGGGGTATAATGAAGCGCAAATCACAAGGTTACACGTCGTCTCCTAGAAACGCCACACCTGGTTCCGAATTCTTTGCTAGAGCAAATGCTAAGTTCTGATTCAGGCCCCTGGAAAACCTCAAGCACAGGCAGATTTTACCTCCTTCTCCATGACACACACCTCCGCCTGGTAAAACTGAAAACAACATTTGATTGAAACTGAAGATTACAATTATCCGGGGACTCCAGGCCACGGAAAAATAAGAGTTTGCAAAGCAATCACTTGGCCCCCTTCATCCCCTCACCATTCCCGCCCCTTCAGCAGAAGGGAACCCGAATCGGTACGCAATCTGAAATTCTAAACATGTATAAATTCTAAACTATGAAACAAGTACCTGCCAAACACCTGGAGCGCTCTTTCCCCGGCTGGCTCTCTCCTCCCACACGCTCTGGCAACGGAATGCCCTTCAAAACCATGGCTCAGTGCTTTTGGTAAATGTTTTACGAGACACTAAACAGCCTTGAGTCCCACCCTCAGAGCAAACACCATTGAGAGAACACAATATAATGGTCGCAGAGATATCGTGTGATGTGCAATGATGCAAATGAACAGGCGGGCTCTATTTCCACACTTCCTCTTAAGGGGAAAAAAATCCCAGACTTGCAAGGGGTGGGATGGAGGGCGGCTAGAGGAAGGGCTCGCAGAAATAAACCTTTTGGTTAAAGCGGCATTATGATAAGCTCATTGTTCTAATCCCCAAGCAAGTCTTGGCTTTCTAAATGAAAAAGTGTTAAAGGCAAGAGTTAACAGAGGGTAGAGTCCCCCAGTGAATCTGTAGACACCGGCGCAACTACACATGTACCGTAGATTTCTATTTTTCAGAGGAAATCCGACTCCAAAAGACTTTTTCATAAACCATCTTCCACAAAACACAAAATGTACTCCCCATTTTCCATACCCCTCAAGTAATTCACAGTTAAAAACCAACTCCGCTCCAAACCAGAAGTTTTGCATTCCATTCGAGTTAACAATTACAACTCGAGGATAACAGAAACTTGCTGGCACCGAATTATTAGCATACCCAGAATGTCAGGTGCCTCTTGGTACCACCAGGGTTAACAAGATAAAAAGAGAGGGTGTCCAGGGATCGTCGGCCTGGCTTTACAGAAACTACATATGGACATGGCTGGAGTCTGGAGCTCAAGGGGGCCGCTTGCACCTACCTGCTCTTGGAACTGAGAAATGAGAAAACAGAATTATTTAGTGGCTGTCAAGCCTACTCCATGAAAAGAGACCAAGGCTGTAGAGAGGAGAAGAAAGAAGTGACTTTGGCTTTGGAATCTCACACACAGCCAGGTTAAGCAACTACGAAAACCATTTCTCTCGGCCCTACCCCCTAACCCAGTCCCCAGGAATACTTAGAATTCTGCATTTCATACCTTTAGTATATCCAGTGGGGAAAAAAGAAAACTGAACATAGAATTGCTGTCATGGCTTTTCTTCACACCAGCTGTGTGATCTTGAGCAAATCACTTAACCTCTCTGAGCCTGTTCCTCATATATAAAGTAAAAGTGTCTAGAAACAGAAAAGATTTGCCAAAGAACTGACAGCACTCCCAATCTGAGAGCCTAGAAAATGGCATATACACATTTTCAAAGCATTTTAGGGTTGTTGTCCATTTTTTTCTCCCCCCTACCTCCTGTATATAAGTCTTATCTTGTTTTCAATTTCCTTGTATCACAGATGCCTCAGGTTAGTGCTATGACTGATCTGCCCTGGGTGGGTATCCTAAATGCCCGGTTATCTGCCTCTCAGGGGCGTGGTGAGGGGGCCTTCCCGGCCTCCAGCCCAGGCTGCCAGCGCCTGTGCTTTCACAGCATTACTCCTCTTGAATTCATCTTGCCCTCTAACACAGATACCTGCCTGCCTCCCTTTCCTTTTCCTTCTGTCTTCTTTTTTTTCTCATTTTCTTTTTCTTTTTTCCCCTTTCTACCCTCCTTCCTTTTCTGCCCTGCATCCTTGAGAGAGAGATGTGAACAGCAATTATTCTCATCATCCTGTTTCTTCTGTTATTTTACATGTATATCAAACAAGCCAGTGAGGGAGGTGAGACAGATGTGTTATCATCCAGATTTTACTAAAGAGAGATCCAGAAAGATTCAACAGCTGGCCAGAGGTCATGGGGCTGAAGCTCGGCTCTCCTGACAGGCCAGGGTTGCCCTACTACAGTTCCTGGCCCTGACCACCCGACTCCCCACCCTCAGATGTACCTCTTCTCAGTGCCCCAAAGTCCCCACCTGGTCTAATCGGGTCTCACTGCTAATTGTGGCATATTCCCCTCTCACAGCATTCTTCTCATCTCCTTTCTTCCCCTCTCTGGACTGTCAAACTCTCACCCTATTTTTAGGGTCTATCTCACTTGACCCCCATAACCCACCTCCTGGCTACTGCTGGCCCTGTGTGCCCTTCTTTAGGCAAACCCAAGAGAAGCAAATCTCCAAAGTGACAAAGCTGCATGACTGGGGAATAATTATTCACTTCATAGGAGTCTTTCCTTATTGGGTACCCATGCCATGCTGCACCAGCGTATTTGTGTGTATGTCAAAAGTTTTCTAGACCATAAGAGTATCCACCTCTGCACCCTTAGCATGGTGTCCAGTGCTTACTGTTAAGGAATATATTTGAATTCTGAAGGAAAAAAATGTGAAGACATAATATCAGAATCCAAAGTAGTGCCTCCATGGAGTAAACTCCAGGAATGACTGGAGGCCCAAGAGTTTAGGGTTTTGATGTAGTAGGTTTGTTTTGTTTTTGTTTTGTATTCAGAAAGAATGAGAAAAGTGGATTATAAAGACAGGGTAGCAAATAAACTAACCATCAAATCACTCCATGAAACAAGAACCAATGATTAAATGCCTACAATTCACCAGGTACTTGATATACAATCTCATTTAATTTAATCAAACAGAGGAGGCGGAGATAGGTTCAAAGAGCCTGCCCGAGGGCATGCACTTTGCCAATAAGGGCAGATCTGGGAATCAAAGCAGATCCAATCCGAGTCCTTGCTCTTCACCTGAGCCACACTCTCCTGATGCAAGGACCCTGCAGCCTGCTCAGTCTAGGAACTAAGTGTCTGTTGCCCAAATCCAGAGCCACCTGTGTATGCTTTCTAGACTCTATGAGAACCCGTTCAGCCCTGTTCTTCAACTTCTTTTCCTTGAATTCCCCAATCCCTTCCTTTCACCTTTTCTTTTTATCCCCAAGACAATCTGTCCTGCTCACTCTGAAATCTATTGACAAACTCTATTATTGGGGCCCTCATTTGACCACAAAAACCATCCAGATAGTATGGATTTCCCTACTTCACGTAAGCCTTTATGTTCATTTTTTTCCTATGGTCACAAATTTGATACTTGACTTTAAACACTGTAGGTTGTGTTAAAATTCCCTGTGTTATATATAGCCCTTGGTGTGCTACTGTATTCAAATATTCTACCTCTTGCTGCTCAGAAACTAAATTCTGTGTCCCTGAGGAAGAAGCGTGCCTTCTATACCATATAAATGTTTTATAACAGCATTTTCCCACTTCCAGCCAGGCTATTCTAAATCGAGTTTTGTGCTGTTGTTTTGGGCATGCCAGCATGCGGGTGTGCCCCTAGTATTTTTAACTGCCAAGTTCTGTAAGGCAGAAAAATCAACCTCTGGCGAGTGCTGCTCTATCACCATGGGCCTGTTCCAGAGTGTCTGTGAGTTCCAGGGGCCCACCTCTAGCTTAGGTATATTTGAATCTAGCATATATTTGGCCTGCAAGATGATTCCAGATGCTGAAAGGAGTTTTGCGCTCTCTCAGAGACTAGTGACAGGAGAGGAAGCAGCAGCAGGGGGTGAATATTTTATTTGGAACCAGTAGGTCTCCCAGAATCTTGGAAAGGTCTTGAAACTCCCCTGAATCACTCAAGCCCCTTCAGTTTTCTGGAGAGGGCTTCAGAGAGCATTGTGAGTGAGACCTCAGAAACTGCTGGTCCCCTAGTCCAGCCTAAACCAAACCGTAAGGAAGGTCCCAATAGTCCCTGGTGTTTTCCCAAACTGCTTCAGGAAGGAGACGGTGGAACAGATGAGGGGAACACGTAATGAATCTACACTGTCCAGCAATGTCTTTCACTGGGTCATCAGCCACTAGATCAGCAGTTCTCAAAGTGAGGTCCCTGGGTCCCCTGGGAGACCCTAGGACTCTTTCAGAGGTCTGCAAAGTCAAAACTATTTTCATAATAATATTAACATTTCTGCCCTTTTTTTCACTGTGTTGACATTTGCACCAATGATGAAAAGGCAGCAGAAGGTAAAACTGCCGGTACCTCAGCACAGAATAAGACAGTGGCACAAATGTGTACTAGTAATCATAGCATTTTTTTATTGCCAGGCACTAGAAGTTGTTGTTGTTTTTTTTTTAAGAGGCAGTTTTTCTTAAGAATGTTACTTGAAGCAGGAAAATATTAATTTTATTATGTCTTGAGCATATACCTTTTTTAATATTCTTTGTGATGAAATGGGAATCAAGTACAAGCACTTTTGCTGCATAATAAATTATGATCATAGGCTCAAGGAAAGTCATGTGTGTGGCTGAGTTACAGACTGAGCTACAGCTGCTTTCATCATGGAAAGCATGGAACACTAGTTTTACTTGAAGCAATGACTGACATAAACTATGGCTATCCAGATATGGGTTTTTGGTAGACAATTTCTGGAAAAATGAGTGAAGTGTGCCTGTCACTTCAAAAAACACAACTAATAGTATTACTATTTGCTTCCAATGATAAAATTTGAGCTTTCAAGCAAAAGTTAAAATTTTGAAGAAGTTGAATTCACCACCATGAGCTTGACAGCCTGCCAATAATTACATGCTTTTCTGATGAGATTAGTTGTGACATTATTAAATGTGATTTTTTTAATATTGTATACTGAAATGTGTCAATATTTGGATCATCTTCATAACTCAGTAAACTAATATTTTCCAAATGACCAATTCATGATGTTACGGAATCATTGCATAGTAAAAGATCCATTCAAAGTACAAGATAAACCCATGGATTTTTTTTTTTTTTTTTTTTTTTTTGCAGTATGTGGGCCTCTCAGTGTTGTGGTCTCTCCCATTGCGGAGCACAGGCTCCGGACGCGCAGCCCAGTGGCCATGGCTCACAGGCCCAGCCGCTCCGTGGCATGTGGGATCTTCCCAGACCGGGGCACGAACCCGTGTCCCCTGCATTGGCAGGCAAATTCTCAACCACTGCGCCACCAGGGAAGCCCCTAGTGGATTTTAATATTAGTATGAAAAGTTCATTGATATGGTTTCAGGTTCTACACTGCAACTCATCTTTAAGAAACTATCTCTTGTAGAGTTTGGGTTTAATATCAAAGAAGAATGTTTTCAGTTATCTGGAAAGGCTATTACAATACCCCTCCCTTTCCCAACTACATACCTTTGTGAAGCTGAGTATTCTTTGTTTACTTTGATAAAAACATATCTCACCAGATTGAAGGCAGAAGCAGATATAAGAATACAGCTGACTTCTAGCAAGCCAGTAATTAAAGAAATTTGCAAAAATATAATGTGGTTTCTACCATCTACTTGTTATATAGTTTTTCATAAAATGTCATTTATGTTAACATAAGAAATTACGATTATTTTTTGAAATTATGATTATTTTTAAGTACTTAATAAATAAATAAATATTTTTAATTTCTTAGTTTGAATTTCCAATGTGGTAAATAGTAACAGATACAACCCACATAAACAAAAACACTTCAGGTTCCTCAATAATTCTTAAGAATGTAAAGACAGGGTTGCCAGATTTAGCAAATAAAAATGCAGGATGCTCAGTTAAATTTGAATTTCAGATAAACAACAAATAATACTTTAGCATAAGTATCCATGCAGTATTTGGGACATACTTATACCAAAAAATTACTTATTGCTTATCTGAAGTTTACATCTCATTGAGTGTCCTTTATTTTACTTGCCTGTTAAGATGTGCTAAGCCCAAAAAAGTTTGAAAACAGCTGCAGTAGACCATGCCCCTCAGACACGTACTAACACACTAATACCAACACTTATTAAACACCCACTGTGTACCAGACCCAGCACTAAATTCTTGACAAATATTACCTCTTCAACCATTCCAAAATCCTATGTGGCAAGTACTATTATGATCCCTAGTTAAGTAAAGCTAGTTATTGGGGGAAGGCAAGACTGGAACTCACTCACTCAGACACCATAATCTTAGCTTGTAACTATTAGGCTTACACTGAACTCTGAATAATGGAGAATCCCAAAGATGGGGTTTTCTGTGTGTTTGCATCTCAAATTTTAGCAAATCGATTTCTGTTGCTTCTCTTCTGTCTCATAGTTGTGTGCTCTGCTATCAGAGCAATGATGAAAACCAAGGCTGTGTGTCAGGGAATTCTATCCAGAACTGGCCATCAGCATTTGACTCGGTGCAGACTTTCCTAATGGATGCTTCCCTGGGCATGACAACAGCATTGTTCCAGGCTGGGAATTCTAGAATGGAGAAATGGTGCACAGGCACTGCTCATTACTGTTAATTGGAAGCTGCTGGGAGCTTGGTGCTGGGCTAGGATCATCCTTGAGAATAAATTGGTAATTTCTCCACATGAATCTGTACTAACTGAAGCAAATGCAACCATTGTTGTAAGTGAGCCAAGGTCCTATTTTTTGTATGATCATGACCCAGGCCACTGGATATATTTAATGAGCTCAGGTCTGACGGTAAACAAACTAGAGAAAGTAAAATTTTTTATGATCCAGGATGGGGGCAAGGGGGGGGCCTCATGATCTGCAAATACAAAAATGAATTTGCTTGCAGCCAACTAGGGCCCACCCTCAATCACCAAGGGCTATAATGAAATATAGAAAGTGATAAACATGTAAGGGAGGGAGAAGGAGAGATACTAGTCTTTCACTGGGGAAATTTCTTTATTTCTTTAACAAAGGGAAGATTTACCTTTCAAATCTTTTTTGTTTTGTAAATTTGGATTTTTATTAGATGTGAGGCACACTACATTGTACTAAAGGCAGTTGTGTAACCAGAAGCCAAGGGTGATAGAACTTTGAAAATTAGCCCGGAGGAGAGAATGAGACAAGGGGAGGGGAAAAAAAGGGTAGATCAGAAAAGATGCCAAAACTGGTGTTGGATAATGAAGATGTGCATTTTAGAAACCAAGATTTAGTGAGAGCCTAGAGAGCAGGCCAAGGGAGAATGAGGGTTTGGGGAAACCCAAGGGCCCTTGCTGTGGGACATCTGAAGGAAAAGTAAAAGAGTCATTTTTTACTTTTAAAACTGTCAACTTTGCCATTCTTCTCAGGCCCACCAGGCAGGGCTGCTGTGTGAGTTCAGATACTGGCCCAGCCCTGCCCTGGTGGCGGGGTCTGCCTTTCCAGCAGTCTCTCTAACTGCACACTCAGTCTAGATAACTCAAGCACTGAACGGAGTGTCTGCAGAGAGAGGAAAAAGAAAAAGAATAAAAAGCTGAGATGCAAGCATGGCTCCCTCCTCAGATAAGCTTGGGTGACCAAGGAGTGTAGCTTTCCCCTTCAAGGAACCCTCAGAATTTATTCTTGTGAATGCTGAATGTCAAGGAGGACACAGCCAGCAACTGTGACTCATCAAATTTCCAATGTCAAGACCAGAATGCACAGTCTGGATCCAAGGACTGGCTTTGCACTCAGAACACTGAGAGTCAAGGCCTCTGCCTGCTTCAGATACAAAGGCCATGGGGCCCGGCCTTCGCCCCACCAGCCCATTGCTTTTCCCTGTCTTCAGCGCCTGGAGAACAGGGAGTTTTATCCCACTGTGTTTGAGCTACAGGCCCTTATGACATCTCAGAAAGCGATCTGCCTTGAAAAGTGGTTGGATCTGTACATGACGGTCACTGGCCATTGGCATAGAGCCAGACAGTAAATATTTTCGGCTCTGCAGGCCATATGGTTACATATTTTTCTTTCTCTTTCTTTTTCTGGGGAAACCCTTAAAAATGTAAAAACCATTCTTAGCTACATACAAAAGCTGGCAGCAGAGCAGGCCACAGTTTGCTGATCCCTTACTTAGAGCAAGGGCAAAGGGTGGGCAGCAAAAACTGAAGGTTTCTGCATGCAGTCTGGTTGTCATAACATGAGACGGCTGTTCCACTGCCTTCTTACTGACAAAAGGCTACCTAATTCTCCATCGCACTTGCCGAGTCTGACATTCTCCACTTGTGGAGGCATCTTCCCTTTGCTATGATCCTCTTCAAAGAAGAATTTAGCTGTAGATCTGGCAGGAAATTAAACCTTCAAATGATAGTGTTATATAGTCAGAAAATTAGATAAAAGGCATTTAAAATAAGCTAGAATATTTTTTAACAGGCTAGTTTTCCATCCTGAGTGTGTGTGTGTGTGTGCATGAGTGCATTTCTGTTTAAAATGAACACTCCATATGGATCACAAAATTCCAAACCTGGAAAAATCTTCCAACGTAGCCTAGTCCATAACTGTTTACATTTGAGGAAACTATGACCTACTTTGGTTAAATGAGATATTTCAAGTTACACACTAGCTAGCAGAAGAGCTTGAGCCAGAAACTTGGTTTCCCGATTTCCAAATTAGTTCTCATTCTACTACTCTACTTCACAGCACATTGCCAAGTGAGTACTGAAAATTCAATTCAACAAATACTTATAAAGTATTTCCATACATGCCCAGCACTGGCTCAGTGCTCTGGGATACAAAACAAGTGTAAGAGAAGAGTCCTGCCCATGAAAAGCTTTTGAGCTCACTGAGAAAACAAGGCACACACACATGAAACGAATATATTCTGTCTTACATTGTTATGTAATTATACAGCTAAAACAGAGCTGATGATTTTTCCTGTAGTGACAGAATCGTTCTTTATCCTTGCTGTTCAATATGGTGGCCAGTACAGCCAGTGTGGCTGCTGAGCACTTAACATGTGGGTGGTGCTTCTGTTACCAACCTGGGTTCTTGGACCCGTTAATCAATAAAAATTGATAAGAGGCCAGAAGAGGAAGTTAGGAAAGGCTTTATTGGGACTCCTGCTATAGCCCAAGGGAGCAAAAACAGGTAATAGGTTCCCTTGCTCACCCCCCAAGGCGGGGTGAGCTGGTGCCCTAAATGGGGTGAGGATGGGGTGGATCCGTGGGGGGAGGCGTGGTTTGGTGGTCTGCCCACCCCCTTGGTGGTACTATGTGCAGGGGTCATGCTCAGGACCCTGCTTTTGCTCCCTGCACCTCAGAAGTGGCAGTTGGGTTTTGGTCTTTTTGTGACATGTTCATAATTTGCCCCAACTGCACACGCTTGCAGTTATTTTTAGTCCCTCATAGTTTCTTTGTATTTTGTTGCTCGAGGAGGAGACGTTTGTCCAGGTGCAAGCACTGCAGTAAAGGGTCCCAGGTCCCAGCCTGTCTCATGACTAAGGAAGTAAACTTTTAATGGTATTTAACTTTAATTAGTTTAGATAGCCACATGTGGCTAGTGGCTACTGTATTGGACATCACAGGTCTAAAAAAAATGGTTATAGATCTGAACGGAAGATAGGTAACAAATATTCTGTCACTTCTCCCTATTGTGCCTTTGGCAGAAACCACTGCTGATCACAGAACCCTTCCCCTCTGAGCAGGGACGAGCTCTCAGGATTCCCCATGCAATGTTATTCTCAATTGCCTGGACCTGGTATATATAATGAAACCTATCTGCCATCCTTGATACAGATAAAAAGTGACAAATGTGAACAGAAGGAAGTACTTGAGCTGAGCTTAGAAAGGCAATGTTTGGACAGATAAAGAGAAAGGGACAAAGAATGTGGGGCTCTCCAAGTGAAGAACAGCATGATCCGAGGAACTGGACAGAGTTCTCCTGGTTCTAGGACAAGGAGGATGCTGGCCCGGCCAGAGGGAGGATTGCACTGGGTGAGGTGGAGATACGGGGACAGACAGAAGGGGGGGGGGCTAGATTAAGGAGACCTTTGCATTCCAGGAGTTTAGACTTTTTCTCAAGAGCAACAGAAGCCCCTGAAGGTTTAAGCAGGATAATGACAGGAGAAAAACATATTTTAGGAATCTGATCTGATAGCGAGCCACAAACAGGATTGCATAATGGACACATACATTCAGAAACCGGTAAGAAGGCTATTCCACTAATGGTTTTTGGTTTTCCTTTAGCAAAGTAATACTTGTTTATTAAAGAAAATGTATAAAGCACAGAAAAGCAGATATAAAAATTAAAACTAGACCTCTACCTTTCACACTCAACCGTAGCTGGCATTTTGATGCAGTTTCTTCTGGGTTTTGCTGGGTTTTTTCCCCCTTCCGTGGCTATTGCAATAATTCAGGAATAAAGTTAGGACTAGGACTAGGAAGGTGGTGGTATGAATAAAGAGGAAAAGCCACAAAGAACTTTTCAAGTGAGACAGCAGAGGGAAGAGAAAAGATCATTAGTGTTAAGGGACCTGGGACCTGAGTTCTAGGCTTGGCTATTTCAATGGGCCGCCTCTCTCTCAACCCCTAGCCTTGGTTTCTGCATTTTAGCATCTAGGGACTGGTCTAGATCAACTTCTTAATCTCTTCTTATTGGTGTCTAAGTAAAGGTCAGAAGAGATTTTCAAGACCTTCCCCAGACCTAAAATGGAACTAAAATGTGTCTGTGTTATGTCTCTGCTCATTTTAAGTGAACATCACAACAGATAGATAGCTGGGGTTGTCGTAAGACAAAAATGTTCCCATGATCTTTAAGTAACATAGTACTGTACCAGTAACATAGAACGGGAGTTCTATTACAGGTGTATCTATTTTATAGATACACCTGTAATCTATAAGATTTTAGGTGTTAAGTAATTAAACTGTATATTCTGAGCAGTGTCGTAGGGAAGATGTGTAGGTGTGGTTCCCAGGACATGTAATGGGGTGGTGTAAACAGGGGATCCATTTTCAGACAGGACTCCACCAAGAAGTGGCAAAGTCTTCCTAAGACCCAAAGGTTTTTAAGGCCCAAACCATCTTCGCAGACCACAGGAAAAACAAAACCAAAAACAGCTACTACAGAACGCAAATTATGCTCTCCGGAAAAAGCAATACACAGCCATTCACCGGGTTAATAAGCAAAAGTGTAAACCAGTGGTTGTCCACATGGGACATAGATGAGACTCAATCGTGGAGTTTTCAAAAAATACTGATAGTTGGGTCCCTCCTCAGACCAGTTAAATCAGTGTTTCAGCGAGCGGGGCCTGTGCATTGACATTTTTTTTTTTTTTTTTTTTTTGCAGTACACGGGCCTCTCACTGTTGTGGCCTCTCCCGTTGTGGAGCACAGGCTCCGGACGCGCAGGCTCAGTGGCCACGGCTCACGGGCCCAGCCGTTCCGTGGCCATGTGGGATCTTCCCGGACCGGGTCACGAACCCGCGTCCCCTGCATCGGCAGGCGGACTCTCAACCACTGCGCCACCAGGGAAGCCCTGACATTTTTTTTTAAAGTTCTCAAGACGACTGAAGCCTGAAGCATCAGCAGATATTCCAGAGCAAGAACAGTTCAAGGGGCCCGGGAGCAGCGTGGGCCTCCACTCAACAGATCTCTCAAAAATGATGACATCAAATTCACTCATGACTAAGAAACCAGCAAGCTTGAGAAGGCCAATTCAGTGGAACTTGGGTTCCATGCTGTATATGGTATGTGTATGTGTGTACACGCACGTGTGTGAGTTTCCGAATCTGTCAATTAAGTTACTCAATTGCTTAGCAGTACTCTGGATAGAAAATGTGAATAAAGAGCATAAAGTTTCAAAACCTGAGAATCTCATAATGGTCCAAAATGGAAGCAGGGTCAAGGAGCTGGCCTCTGTCCTGTTTAAACCATCTTTTTTTTTTTTTTAATCTGGCTTTTGGATGGAGGAATTATGTATTATACTATGCCAGTGATCACCCTTCCCTGATGCCGTCAAGTAAGTAGAGAAAAAGAAAAGTGGACACATTTATTAATGAAAACAATCTCTCACTAGAAGCTGATCACCTTCCTGTAAGGGGTAGATGAAGGAAATTAAGAACATAGATTTGGGGAGAAGTCAAAAGATTGGCAGGAAAACAGGACTTGCAATCCAGCTCTAGGAAATGATGCTAATAGAGAAGGAAGAATATATGTCTGAACCACAAAAACAAAAACTCTCTTAAGGGTTTTTAAAGATTCTTCAAGAAACGTGACTAAATCCTTATTTTAGGACAGACGTCTGTTCATTTGAAGCCACTTTCCCTCTACCTCTTTCCCCATTGGGTTCATGCTTATTCCTTGAACCTGACACTCGCCGGCCCATGCTGAAACCCTCCAGCTGTTCCTCATTTGATAAGTCACTACCACCTGCCCCCAGTTGCCCTCTGCCTAGTAAACCACTCCTTCCTTCTCCTTCAGGTCTTCTCAGTTAAAACAGCACTTAAATTCCAAGAAACCTTCACCAGTGGTCACTCCTCCCACTGACATTCAGAGTAGGTCCTCTGGTTTTAAACTCCCTTAACTCCTTGTAATTCTTCTTCAGCCCACTCACAACTCAATTATTTAATGTCTGCCTTGACTACTAGACCAGGTTCTTGGAGGCAGAAAACCAATCCTTTCTGTCTTAATCTCTTAATTACCCAGTACCTGGCACAGAGCCGGGCACATAGTAGGTGCAGGGAAAAACCTTAGTTAACCAATTTACCTGTACCCCTACTGATTTATGGATTAATGTACTATCACCCATGGGGCCCTATAATACAGAGGTTCTGCAAATCTTAAAGCCTGTATAAATCAGACCCATGTGACTTGGAGAATCCTGTCCATTCTGTGGCATTACCTCTACAAAGATGCTATTTATGCATGCATTTAACATGAATGTGAATTTGGACTCATTCACACATAAATGGATGCTAACAAATCACTCTGGGGACATAGTAGTGAAATATTCTAAAATAGAGTACTTGACTTGTAAATCCCATGATGCAGAGCCCTGGAAGGGAGCCAGGCTTTGGATAAGAGTATCTGTTCTAGGACCTGCTGCCTAAGAGGCTGCTCCGTGATGTCACATGGGTTTTTCTGAATGCCAGGACCACTGCTTAGGAGGTCCACAGGCTACTCGTCTCAAAACCATCATATGGAGTCACCAAAAATTTTAGTTTTTAAAGGCACTTGCACTTTGTGAAAAATAGGAGGCAGAGAACACTTAATGCTGGTCATTTGTGGGTTATTAGAGGAATGCTGTGTTTCACCAAATCGAAATCTCCATAAGATGTATCCCAACTTCAGACATGTTAAATTGTGGGGGGGAAGTGTATTCTACAGTAGATGAAATGCAGTGTACACTACAGGAAAAACTCAGTATTAAAAGACTTTAAGCAAAGTCACTCAAATATAGCTTCTGTCATTCTTTTTGACTGTGGGAGTCTTCTGGGGACAATGGTACTTACAAAACATACAGGGCAGGGCGGCCCTGGTGGCGCAGTGGTTGAGAGTCCGCCTGCCGATGCAGGGGACACGGGTTCGTGCCCTGGTCCGGGAAGATCCCACCTGCCGCAGAGCGGCTGGGCCCATGAGCCATGGCCGCTGAGCCTGCGCGTCCGGAGCCTGTGCTCCGCAACGGGAGAGGCCGCAACAGTGAGAGGCCCACGTACGCAAAAACAAAAACAAAACAAAAAACAAAAAACATACAGGGCACTCTGGCCTAGTAAATTAAGCAAATACCCAGAAAAAAACGATATGTGTTGGTTTAAAAAATGAGAGAGGATTAACATTTGGCTGTCACTCTGTAATGTTCACCTACTTTTCTCCACCCCTGAATGATGTTCTTTTGAGCCCCAGGGAAGATGGAGCCAGATGACTTACCAAACCTCCTCACTGAGCCCAGGAGTGGCTGATCTCTGCTAGGTGACCAATGCGAGGTGTCCTGATGCCTCTCTTACCCGAACTCTGAAATGGAAAAGATAACACTATTGACCCAGAGATGGCTAAGGAGGAGTATGCAGTAAATGACGGCTAAGTGGTTGGAGGGGAAGCGGTAAGAAGAAGAAATATGGTGTTTTATGATTACTACACACCTTTGTGTGTGCATGGATTACAAGGAAGGCTACATAACCAGTCAGTACAAGAGATCTGCACTGGCTCACATACATGGAGAAAATAGGTCATGTCCTTTTGCCAATTCCACAAGGCTATTCAGGTTGATATTAGCTAAAGGACACTCAAGGGAAAAAAATCTCAGTCCGACAAGGAGAGAAGAGGAACGTATAAAGAGGTGGTGTAACAGGGAGGAGAAGCTCACGGGTTTGGCCAGGTACTCAAAACTCACCTCTACTGCTTGCTAGCTGGGTGACCTTGGGCGTTTTACTCAACTTCTCTGATCCTCCTTTTTCTCATCTAATATGAGCCTGTTTATCCACGTGTTACGGACATTGTGACAATAAACAAGACAACATATATGAAGCCCTTGGGGCCCCATATGAGAGAAAACATTCAATGGAGGGCAGCTATGATTATTATATTCATTTAAATGTCTTTCTGCAGAGGCACATTAAATTGCGGTCTTTCAGGGTAAATCAGGGTAAATCACCAAACACTCAAAATTGTTTAAAGCCCTGTGAGCTGTTAGTGTTTTAAATATTTCTTTACCTTTGGAAGCCCTTTGAAGCTAGCTTTTCTGCCCATATATGAACAATATTCCTTAACTATTCCACTTCATCTTTAATTAAATACATTTGATTAACTAGGCTCTGTACAGCAGACTTTATTTTGCTACAACTCGCCGAGAATGAATAAAAAAACCCCACAGGAGTCTCACTATCACCCACTCCAAGAAAGACCACAAGTCTGCAAGCTACCTCTGGGAAACAAAGTACTGAGTTCTGCTAACTCCTGCAGTTGAACTAGGTAATCATTTGTTCCAAAGTTCTTCCCAACTCAATAGCCCTATTAACTAAGGTTGAGCTTTTGATTAACACAGTGCTTGAAGGAACTTTGACCCACAGAAAGTTGGCATTTGACTTGCTTCTGAGTCCAACTTGTGTCACGAGTGCTGGTTTCAAGGGTAATAAAGGACCTGGCTGTTTGCTTACAGCAAATGGAGGTGGTGCCATGTCATGTCGAGGCTTTTCCCTCGACTGTCCACCGAACCCTTGGCAAAGGTAGTTTGCAGCTCACACATCAGCTTTTGGAGTGAATAGGATGAAAGGCTGTATATTTCCAAACTGAAAAGCACCTAAGTTCCACTTGGCACTTTACCTAAATGTCAGTTGTTTAGGAAACATGAATATGATCCCCTGATCAAAGTGATCGGAGTGGAGATCAGATGTTGGAGCAGGTGCATGTCCATCTAGTGCTATGTCCATCTAGATTCTGCCTTGGTGAGCAAAGTGCTCTCTCTCATGGCTCTTGAGTTCTAAAACACTCGTCAGATACAAGGCAGAGACCATAGTACCTGAGAGCGCATGTTCCTGCCTGTTATTAGATGAATAGTGTCCTTCCTAAATTCATATGTTGAAGCCCTGACACCGCCCCCCCCACCCCCGTACATCAGAATGTGACAGTATTTGGAGATAGGGCCTTTGAAAAGGTAACTAAGGTTAAATGAGGTCATATGGGTGGGCCCTAACCCAATATGAATGGTGTCCTTATAAGAGGAGATTAGGATACATTCACATATAGAGCAAGGGATGACCATGTGAGGACACAGCGAGAAGGTGGCCATCTGCAAGCCAAGGAGAGAGACCTCAGAAGAAAGCAAACCTGCCAACACCTTGATCTTGGACTTCCAGCCTCCAGAACTGTGAGAAAATAAATTTCTCTAGTTTAAGCCACCCAGTCTGTGGTATTGGTATTTTGTTATGGCAGCCCTAGCGGTCTAATACACTACCTCCCTCTCTGTACCCCCAACCTTATGTCTCAGGACCAGGCAGGGAACAAATGAGGAAGTAGACTAAGAGCAAAAAATAACAGGAGTGGTGTAGACAGTGGTAAATAGGAGAGGTACCAAATTTTTCACCTTTAAAAAATACTGGGAAGCCACACAGAATATGTCCATGGCTTGATTATGCCGGGGACCTTTCAGTGGCAATCCTTGGGCTAAACCATTGCAATGAGACACTTAAAAACACCCACTATTCATCTTTCAACAAATATTAATTGAATACCTACTACAGGTCAGGCCTTAAGCCAGACACTGGGTATAGCAGTGGTGAATAAAAGAGGCATCTTCTCTGCCTTCATGGTATATAACGGTCTGGGATAGGGAGTCCAGGTACTGAGCTAGGCGAGAGACGCCAAGTTGAAAAGACAAAGTTGCTGCCCTCCAGGGTGCTGTAGATTAGCAGACCACAGACATGAAACAAGACCATCATAAAACAATGGGACACCAGCTCTAAGACACAAGGGGCAATGGAAAGTGGAACGATGACTGCAAGTCTGTCAAGGTTAATCAAGGAAGACGTGAGCCAAGTTCTGGAGGATGAATAACAGTCTGCTTGGCAGACAGGGATGACGGATGAGGAGAGGGCATTTTTCAACCAGAAGGAACAGTGAGTTCCTGGGTACGGGGACATGAGAGAGCGCAGCATCTTTGGAGAATGACGAGTAGTTGGACTGAGGGTGGGCAGAGGAGGGGGCGGCAGGACATGCAGCTGAAAAAGGCAAGGAGCTCACATTTCATTGCACAATGAACCACTGGAAAATTTAAATCAGGAAGGTGGCATTACCAGAACTGCCTGTTAGAAAGATCTCCTGACCACGATGCAGAGGGGCTAAAGGCAGGGTGACCCATCTGGAGAAGATGAAGGCGGGGACCAGGGAAACAGACAGAGGAATGCCTGGCAGGCAAGGTCAGGGATGCAGAACTGAAGTTGTCGTGGCGTTCAACCCATGGCCACAGACGACACTGCCCAAGGATATTATGTGCATCTAGAGAAGCACTTTTTTTTTTTTTTTTTTTTTTTTGCGGTACGCGGGCCTCTCACTGTTGTGGCCTCTCCTGTTGCGGAGCACAGGCTCCAGACGCACAGGCTCAGCGGCCATGGCTCGCGGGCCCAGCCACTCCGCGGCATGTGGGATCTTCCCGGACTGGGGCACGAACCCGTGTCCCCTGCATCGGCAGGCGGACTCTCAACCACTGCGCCACCAGGGAAGCCCGAAGCACTAATTTTTTAAGGGTACTACTCTGATCAATGAGAACATGCATTTCTTAAGCTTTTAATTTCATTTATCTTACATTTCACATCAAGAAGCTAACTCTACTCATCCTTTTCATCCATCAAAGTCACATGTACCTCAGTTACCTCATCTAAATATGGATAATGGCACTTCTTTCACAGAGACGATTCCTTGAGCTCATTAATACCAGTAAGTAGTTAAGTGCCAGAAATGCATTATTATTAAATCAGCTATTATTAGAGCAGAAATAAACTTTAAAGAACAAATGGATAATTATCGACTGTGCAGTTAACGATAATCCTCCCTCTCAGTGAAAATGAGCCAGATTAAAACTACCACCACAACTACAAACAGTAAGAACTTATATACTTGACTTGGAAAGGAGCTGCCTCCAATTTCCTTAATCTCTCCAGAGCCCTCACACAGCTTCTTAGAAAGGGCCCCAATATTTGTGCATGATCATTACTTTACATTTATAAAATGCTTTATAAAAATTTCAAAGATTAATGATCCAAGGGGATGTCGGACCTGCAAAGGGAGACTGACTGCAAAGAGACACAAGAGAACTTTCTAGAGAGCTGGGAATTTCTATATCTTGATGAGGGCAGTGGTTCCATGGCTGTATGTGTTCTACATAGCACTAAAAATTGTTTGAATGTTATCTATATGTAAATTATAGTTCAGTAAAGATTGAATAAGGATAAAAGGGCTGGAAGATGGGGGAAAGGGGAGTTCAAGGGGAAATGGGTACTCATATTCCAAACAAAAGTGAAAACAGATTTGAGTGAAAGAACTTGCCCTAAAACCTTTAATTTCCAAAAACACTGTCTCTTGAAATGGATGAAGCTGGCTAAGAATGTAAAAAAGCTTCCGTATGCAAGAAACATTTTGAAAAATTCAGAAGTTCTCACCCTCGTTATCCTGTGTCTAAAGCACTTTTTACCCCTCGACTCACTGGACAAGCTGCCCTCTTGTGGCTTTGATATATATTTCCTGAGCAGAAAAGTGGGCAGTTAGTAAGCTATTCGGGTAGCAAGCCCAGCCTACCCATAAATATTCCTCAAGGTGACTAAGAGTGGGTGTGCTGCCCACTTGCACACGAGAGGTACACGGGCCATTCTGGGCTTGTGTCATAGCTGAGCTTTAAATAACTAAGAAAATAGGGGTGCCACAAAATACACATGATTTGAGGCTGACAAATTCAAGAGACATTTTAAGGCAATTTAAATTTCACTTTCGCAACACGGTTATCAGCGTATCAGAAGCAAACATCTGTCTCAAACAAGGTGTGTGCAAAGAAAATAGAACTGAAAGTTTCAATTCCACCATCTGTGAATACTATTCAATATTCCAAGGTATGTTTGCACAAAAAAGGAAAACAACAACAACCCAGCATATACTACCCAAACACTGGTTTTTATTAACACTCGCATGCGGGGAATCTAGATGTCTTATGAAACATTAAGTATTTGTTTAAAAAAAGGAAAGAAGGAAGGGAGGAAGGAGCAAATAGCGTAGCTTTTCAAAAGTTGCACTAAAAAAAGATAACAGACGGCACAAGCAGTAACTCAAAAGATGACAAGATTTTCTCTTTAGAAAGCAATCCATCTTCATACAAGACCTTTTGTCAAAGAAATACATAGAGAAAAGACAAAGATATAGATGGAAATAGATGCTGTATTTCAACTGTTGAGATGTTAAAAATGCACCTAGTCCAGATCCAGTAATATCAGGCTGGACTAAATTAACCTACATGAGGGTCACAGGCACTCCTGATAAATGACTGCTAAATCCATATTCTAGTAGAGCAAGCTTTCTTTTCAAATCAAATCATGTCACTTCCCTTCTCAAAACCCTCCAATGGCTTCTCCTCACACTTGGAATAAAATCCAAAGTCCTTCCCAGGGCTCCCTCCAGGAGCCTGTGTGGCTTTCTACTTCCTTCCCTGCCTCTCTCCCACTCCCTCACTCCCTCCTGGCTGTTCCTCCAACGGCTTTCTCAGCTCCCTGCCTCAGCACTCACGGTTGCCCCCGCCTGGAATTGCCCTTCCCAGCCTTCCCCGCCTGGCTCTCTCCGTGACTGGACTCACCTTCTGCAAAAAGTCTTCCCAGACCGTTCTATGAAAACAGCCCTCCAATCAGCAACCCTGCTTGCACTCTCTCTCCTCTTTCCCGTCTTTAATTTTCTTCTCTACAATTATTATTATCTGAAATTACATCGTGTATTCATTATTATCACTTTTTATTATCTCTCTGCCCCACTGAGATGTGAACTCCACAAGAGAAGGGGCTTTCTCTCCTAAAACAGAGCCTGACACTTGTCAGTCCTCGTTATTTGAGAAATGAGATATCCCGGCTTGGGGAGATAATAAACCCTAATGAAATACATTCCAACACTCTATCACCAGCACGTCCTTCCTTAGGTCTACCTCAAGTCTCTCTTATTGCAGCAAAAGCCCATATACTTTACTTGAATCCCAGAGTGATGGACAGGGGTGACCAACAAGCTGTTAAGTAATTCTTTAGGATCACAGACTTTTGAAGGTAAGATGGGGCCTTAGTTATAACTGGCTCCAGCCCTTTTGTTCTGAAGCTAAGTACACAGGCTCAGAGAGGGCGACTGGTTTCTCCAGGCTCACACAGAAACAGTGAACAGCAGCAGACACCACAGCACTTCAAGGGCGCAGAGTGCTTGCCTTTCTCATTCCTGCAGTCCCACGAGCCAGCAAGGTGCCTGCCACAAAGAAGGGTGCCCGAGGAACAAGTGTCCTCACTTCTACCTTAAGTGCTCACTCAACTCAACTGGCTTCCTTCCTCTCATTACTGTCCCAACTATAACTTCCTACCTGAGAACCGTTTCCAGTCACTTGCGTCATGTGTCATCATTTCCTGTCCTCTGTATGTATGACAACATACTAGACACAATTGTCTGTCTGGGGGCTGATTTGCTCCTTACATAATTCAAATAGCCCAGCATGGAAAATACCTAGGAAAGAGCGGGATATGCAAAGCAAAAAAAAAAAAAAAAAAAATGCTGGCAGTGTCCCTGACCATGGGTGCTGTGGCTGTAATGTAATGCAGGAACCCCGTCTGGTCCATATTTGTTTTCCTGCAGCGCCAAGCAGTGTGCCTGGCACACAGTCAAGGCCTATTTGTTGAGATGGAGAACAGAAGGAAATGACATTGTAGATTCAGCTTATTCTCAGCCTACAGTGGCTTTATAATAACAGATACTTCATGCTAACAGCTTATACTGGCATGGTGTCTTCTGTCCTTAGCACTTACATATATCTTCTCATTGATCCTCCTAAGACATCCATCTCACCTGTAAGAAAGATACTAAACTCTGAAAAACCAAGTATTTTTTAGAAGTCATTTAGCACACAAACCTAGACTCTCTAGTCTCTAACAAGACTCTGCAGATTTCCTTTCTTCCAGTATATGAGTATCCATATGCTATGCTGAAGAAATACGGATGTTTGATTATGGGATATTACCCCAGACCCAGCTAGTGGTGTTAAGCAATGTAGAGTATATGCAACATACTATCTGAAATCTGAAATATCCTGGATTTCAAAACGCATCTGCCCCAATAGGTTGCAGGTGAGGATGTCTCAGATTGACATTAATGCAGAGAAGAAACCTGTCCACAGTCACACAGGCAGGCTGGGATTCCAACCCAGGCAGTCTAATTTTGCAGGCTGTGCTAGCAGCCACATTATCCTGCCTCTCCAGTCGATGATGTCGCTGTCATCTGAAAAGCAATTACTGCCTCCACTATTTTTCTGATGTGGCTCCAGGAAATAGGATCCGGCAAGGTGAATGGTGGGGGCAGACTTGTGTTGTCATCCATGAAGACTGACTTGGACCAGTGCTGATGCCAGCTAAATGAAGGCATAGGGACAGTAACCCAAGCACAGTGGACTTCCTGGGAAGTCATGGCCTCGTTCGGGGAGAGGGTATACAAAGCTTTTGGCAATCAAAACTTTCACCTCCCTAAACACCTCCACAGGAGCTTCTAGGAAACGTTGAGGCAGGCCTGCTAGGAATCTGGAATGACCTTGTCCACAGTCGTTTACAAAATTACTCTGTCAAGGGGGGTGGGAGAGCCATGGGTGGGGTATGAGCAGGACAATGTGTAATTAGAAAGGGTGTGCGTGTGTGTGTGTGTGTGTTCATGGAAGCATATGCTCATTACAAATAGACTTTTACCTAATGTCCAGAACACGAAACAATTATAAACTGTGTTTTGGCTTTTACTTCTATCCTCTAAACTAATTATCTGTGGAAATAAAAGATGCTACTTAATTGGGTCCAGCAGCGTTCTTACCTCACCAGATACTTGGGGTGAACTATTTTCTTCAGCTCTCAGCTCAAATGTTACTTCCTCAGGGTAGCCTTCCCCTTCAGCAGCCCAAATTAGATTGTTTCCCCCCTTTCTCATCTTGGTGTAAGCTTTCCCTTGTACAACTCATCATGACCTGTGATGAACTACTTGTGAGTTTATTTGTTCACTGTCTAGCTGTCCCCACCAAACTGTAATCTCCTTGTCTGTTTGCTCACCTCTGTATGCCCAGCATGTAGCACAGCACCTGACACAAATAAATACTTGTTGAATGAATGAGTGAATCTTGAATTTCACAACAGAAACCCCGGAGGTGGCTAGCACTTCGCCAGCAGACACACACCAGGTCTTCTCCCACCTCTGAATTGTGAAAGCCTTACTGCTGTGTAACTCTATTTGGCAATTCATCATATGCCGGCCCAGTAACATGTTATCTCTACAGCTTTAGGTTATTTCTTCACTTTATTATTCTTATTTAACTTTTAACCTGTTTAGATCTTATCTTCCTAACTAGATTAGAAGCACATGGAGTGTAAGTTATACTGCCTCGAAATCCTCAAAGCTCCCTCACCAGCATTTTGCATCTACTCTTTCTAAATGGTTGCTTCATTTAATGCTCAAAACAGGTATTTCTAAAGGTAATATTATGGAATATTGAAGCCCCCAAGGGCAGGATAGTGTCTAATTTTTTTTTTAATAAATCAAGAGGGCCCAGGAAGACTGAGTGTTGTTTAAATATAAAATACAGTTCTAACTTTGCTTATGTGAGGGACCAACGCAGGGCACAGAAAATCTTAATTCAGCTAAGTTCTTTTTACTTTCATGAAATATCCCCTCCACCATCCTTCAGGTCCCACTCAACTCAGGAAAACTCTCAGTGGCACAAAAGCAGGATTTTTTGCTGTTTTGCTAAGTCAGGCCCTTTATTATAGGGTAGAAAGAACACTTGTTCCTTATTTCTCAATTCCTCATTCCTGCTGGCAGCACAAAATATGCCCCAGCCCTGACTGTCAAGCACAAATGAAACAGATAACTTGGTGTTCCTTTAAATCTATATATTTCAAACAGTTTTAAATGGTTTGGGTTTTTTTTTTTTTTTTGGTCTAACTACTCATGATAGATGTTAGATGGATTAGCAAGTAGGTCTGTGAATCATTCACCCCTAGCCAGGCACTCACTTTCGAGCATTAACCTGTTCGCATTTTCTGCCCCGACCCTTATAGAAGCAAAACAGTGAAAAACCAGACCAGTCAGCTGAAACGCTGTTGTCAAAACACAGCCAAAACACTCAGAATTTTCACAATTGTCAGGCGTTTCCTAACATGGCCAGGGTCACTGACAGTTAAAGGTTTCACCAACATCACCTGCAGAATCTGAATCCACTCCATGAAAATTGCAGAAAACCCCGAAAATGCTTGAAGTACTCACTAAGGTCAGCCTTTAAAATACAAGGGCATGGGGCTTCCCTGGTGGCGCAGCAGTTGAGAGTCCACCTGCCAATGCAGGGGACATGGGTTCGTGCCCCGGTCCGGGAAGATCCCACATGCTGCGGAGCGGCTGGGCCCGTGAGCCATGGCCGCTGAGCCTGCGCGTCCAGAGCCTGTGCTCTGCAACGGGAGAGGCCACAACAGTGAGAGGCCCGCGTACCGCTAAAAAAAAAAAAAAAAAAAAACAGACCACGTGTCTGGTTTTAATTCTCCAACAACCAAGCAAGGTGGGAAGTGGTAAGCCCACTTTTAGTGAAGGAAACTGAGGCTCAGAGAGTATCTCGTTAAAAAGAAGAAAAAAAAAAGGCTTCTAAGAAGTAGGCTGAGACTTAAACTTTGGTCTTTCTGGCATTATTCCATTATCTTAAAATAATAGATCCTTCCACTAGGAGATCAGAAATCTCTATCAGTAATAGTCATTAGAGGTCCACAATGTATGGTCTGATCAATAACTCAAAATAATACACCATATTTTAACATCTCTCAAATAACCAATGTGTATATTACTCATTTTAAAAGCTATTACTAAATCAGTTGCATGTTTTACAATCTGTACAGTCAGATTACAGTTCAGGGAACAAGCCCCCTGAGAGATAATCTTTAAGAGCCACTAGATGTAAAGATACACAAAAGCAACAGAAAGAGACCACTGGTCTGCCTGGCTCCAAGACTGTAAAATCAAAGTGAATAAAGAAAAAAATGATGTGACTTTCGAAAGAATAGGTGGGCCTGTTGGTAAGCCTAGAAAAAGCTGGACAGATAAAAGTTGGCAGTGCCCACTGGAACTTCCAAAGTCACTGGACTTCCAGTAGTCTTCCAAAATGACTTGCTTCTCCCTATCCACTCCAGGTTGAGAGAGAATGTGCTCATTTCCTCAAAGTAACCTTATTTCCAGTAGTCAACAAATATTGATAGAGGGCATGCTCCAAGCTAGGTGTTCATCTAGATCTTCTGCCCTGGCCTTGGAGCCGGAGCATTTCTCATCCCCGTGGCACCCCTCATGGCCACTCTCTTCTGAAAGGTTGGTGACCACTGCACTGGAGCAGTGTTTCTCAAGCTGGTCCAATCACCTGGAGAGCTTGTTAAAAATCAGATTGCTGGGGACTTCCCTGGTGGTTAAGAATCCCCCTTCCAATGCAGGGACACGGATTTGATCCCTGGTCAGGGAACTAAGATCCCACATGCTACGGGGCAACTAAGCCTGCGCGCTGTACTTACTGAGCCCGTGTGCCGAAACTACTGAGCCTGCGCGCTCTGGAGCCCGCACACAACTAGAGATAGAAGCCCGCGAGCCGCAACGAAAGATCCCGTGTGCTGCCACTAAGACCCAACGCAGCCAAAAATACAAATAAATAAATAAATATTTTCTTTAAAAAAATCAGATTCCTGACCTTGCCTTGGACTTTCTGCATCAGCACCACTAAAGGAAGGGTCTGGAAATCTCTCATCTTAAACAGTGTCCCAGTAATTCTACTCATTGGGGAAGCTTGTCAACCACAGTTCTCTGGCGGTTCATTTAGCCTATTGCGGGTGTGGGCTCAGTAAGAGGTAATATATTCAATGCAATGTAATACGCTGGGGAGTCAGTTTTTAAAAACTGCTTTGAAAAATAATAGTACAACAGCTTCTATTATCAAACCAAGGCCCTTTTCCCCTCATTCCTTTGCCCCAAATCCTACCAAGTGAAGTCCCAGAAACTTAGATCCTATCCCATTGAGATCTCAGATGACATAATATTCAGAAGACCAGCAAATGTTAGGTAGCCCACACTGATGGTAATGTTCTGAATATTAACACAGCCCTTAGCCCAGTGCTTTGAGCAAGCGAGCACTCAATACTTTTTTCAACAGCCTGGCCTGGCCCTTTGCAAGCCAAAGCCTACAGAAGCTTTCATGTGCACAATACACCACTCCTTGCAGTGGAAAACACAACATAACTTGCCCACAAGATGCCTCCTTTCTATCTATGACTACTCCCTAGGAAGGAAAACTTGTTTCACTGATAATATGTTTTTTCCATACTAAGTAGTATTGGTTCAATATATAGGGCTGCTTAGAAGTAATATTATTCTTAGAGGAGACATCAATGAAGAATTCACTCCAAGGGTTGAGAGTCATACGGGTGGGCATGAAGCTCCAAATGCCACATCCCAAAGAGGGTTAAGCCCAGGGATAAGGCCCTGTAAACCGGCAGTTTAAAATCATCCAAAGTGAATGGATCCATGTGTTACATTAGATTGGCACTCTAAAGTACATTTTAGTGTGATTGCGGACCTCTGAGCTGTTCGCCGCTCAACTACACTGGCTCCAAACAAATCCTTTTTCGTTCATAAACAGCATTTCAAAATGAACACTTTGATGATCTGTGGTGCATTTCTTTTTTCCTTTTTCTTTCTTCATTTCTTCCTTCCTTCCTTCCTTCCTTTTCCTCTTTCTTTCTTTTTTAAATGACTAAATGGCTATAAAAGCTGTAAAATGCTCTCCAAACTTTGTGGCTGTGTTGTGATTACCCTACCAGATCCCCAGGGGTCAAATTCTTAGAACCATACCATCTTAAAACACTGAAATACCTTAAATATTTGCTAGTTGATCTAGATAAGAAAACAGATTCAGACAGGTAACTTGCCCAAGGTTACACGGCCAGTCAGTGTTCATCTGGGCCTGGAACCGGGGCCTCTCCCACTGCATGCATGGTGGTACTCAGAGACAGTGATGTCCAGTGGGCAGAACCTGGGTGGACTCTCCCACACGCTAACCTCCCACCTGGTCCACACTTTGGACTTGCCTAATCCAGAAGGGTAATAAAGATTCCTCCCAGTGTGGCTGTGTTACCAAGGCTACTTCTTGAATTAAAACAAAAGAGTGATAGCCCTGCTCTCACTGGCACATCTCCTAAGTACATCCCCTAAGTACATCCTTCAGGAAGGCACATTTACAACTAGAACTGCCTGGTATATTTGAAAGGTATGAAAAATACAAGGAATAGTGGTCGGTCCTTTCTATGGACCACAGCAAGACCATAGTTCCCACACTGCAGTGGAGTGTGACCATTTGACGTAGCTCTGGCCAATGGATGGAGAGAAACTGATGTGCACCATGATGATGTGATGTGGGCCTGGCCCTAAAAATCTGCTCCCCTCTGGGTTCTTTCCTCTTCTGGCTGACGGGGATAGCAATGCCCAGGCAACTCTGGACATCATGTGTTGGAAAACGCAAAGCTATTCTCAGTCTGGATTTCCAAATGAGTTCATGGAGGTGATACCCTGGAAACCTGCACACATACCAAGACTACAAGAACTATATTTCTATCGGGTAACCCACTGACATCTTGGGCTCTGCACATTACTGATACTTAGCTTATCCTAAAAAATACAAAAGGAATCTCTGAAGATTGGGAAAAGCATGGCTTTAAAGTAGAAGAAATAAACAGCTCAGGTAACAGATCTGTTGGTTTATCATCAACCACAAAACAACAGGAAGGAATCAACAGGATTTGGGGAAGAGTAAAACATACCAGACTAACTTAGTTTCCTTCCAGAATACAAGAAAAATACCTGTCCTGATTTTAGAAAAGCTCATTTATAAGTAGCTTTTTGAAACACAGAATGCCTTTTCCTAAGAAAAAATGTTAGAAATGATGTTCAAAACCCCACACCCTACGAAAAAATCTTTTTTTGCCCAAGTGCAATAGAAATGATTCTAAAGGTAACGTCAGTCTTGTGGGCCTCTGAGGTCTTAAAATCCTCAGTGGGTGGAGGCGGCAGGCAGAGAAGCCTCTAAGCAAGGGCCCCAGGGGCTGAGGCCTAGAAGGAGGGCCCTGGCATGGGTGGCTTGGGTAGGTTGGGTACTGGGGGTGGAGACTGGGTAGTGGTTGAGAAAGAGCTCCCTCTATAGCAACCTCAGTCTTGGTGAGAACACAAAATCCATCTGTTCAGACGCAACATTCTTCATCCAGTACTTTATCAAGGGAGGCAATGAATTCAGCTAAGCTTCCACAGTGTTTCTGATTTGATTCCAAATGGCAATTTCATTAGTGAGCTGTTAAGTTATTTTCTCATTCATCCTGAGGTGCCCTAGTGATGCTAAGCAGTACTCAGCAGGATACTTGATACTACACAACAGTGTGGTTAAGAGCAGACGTACCTCAAGGACACTAACACAACATCTGCCAGCCAGCCTCTGTGCTGGAGCACGGTCCTTGATGCCCCTGCTGGACTGGCCATCAATCTTTTTTTTTTTTTTTTTTGCGGTACGTGGGCCTCTCACTGTTGTGGCCTCTCCCGTTGCGGAGCACAGGCTCCGGACGCGCAGGCTCAACGGCCATGGCTCACGGGCCCAGCCAGTCCGCGGCATGTGGGATCTTCCCGGACCAGGGCACGAACCCGTGTCCCCTGCATCGGCAGGCAGACTCTCAACCACTGCGCCACCAGGGAAGCCCGGCCATCAGTCTTTTACTTTGCTGGCTTATGGGCACATCTAGAGGTTCCTGGGTAAGGGACTAGACAGGCCAGGCTGGTTGGTGGTGGTAGAGACACATGAAAAACTTGGAACAGCAGCTATCCACCAAGAGGTTCAGAGAGATTTCAATATTTTAACAACCAGCATGGCCGTATCAAGGGCATGCAGCTATTTATCAGCCCTGGTGAAAAGTACAAGCTTTGGAAACAGACCTAGGCTCAAATCTGTTCTGTTACAATCCAACTGTGTGAGTGTGGGTAACTTATTACTTATATTCTCTGAGCCTAGTTTGCTCAACTGCAAAATGAGGATGAGAACATAGATATGAAAGCAAGTGATACGATGTCTGATGTTTAGTAGGTGTTTATTAAAAGCTAGTCTCCCTAAACCTCCTCCTCAGCTTACACCATCTTCAGAGCAAGCCCAAGGCACAGGGATTAGAATAAAAGAAAAATAGAGGATAAATGATAAGGAAACAGAATGAAAAGGATAAGAGGACAGAGGGAGAGACAAGAGGCCACGGTGGGGGGCAGGGAGGCGAGCAGCAAAGAAGAACCTGGAGGGGGTCACTCCACCCTGTTGAGAACTGCAAATCCCTACTGCCAGTGGTAGGGACTACCGGACCAATTAGACCTTTGCGTTAGAGTTTGATTGTCTTGGTTCACATCCTAGCTCCGTCATTACTAGTTGGGTGTACCTCGTTTAATGCCTCTGTATCTTGGTTTCTCCATTTGTACAACGGAGATAATTATAGTAGCTACCTTCTCGCTAATAAGGATAAACTGAGTTAACAGAGGTAAAGTGCTAAGAACAGTACCTACCTGATAAGCACCATGTACCTTAGCTACTCTTTACTCATTATTCATTGGTGGCACCGTGAAAAGAGCACTGGCCTCAGAGATAAAAAGCTCTGGCCACTTCCTAGAATCCCGGGGATTTTAGGAAAGTTACTCAAGTGAGGGAACCTGAGCAGAAGTCTCTGTTAAATGAGAGAAGCGCATTTTAGCTAACATTTATTGACCACTTAATATGCACCTGTTACTGTGCACACCATAAGTTCTCTCATTTAACGTTTGAGATACCTTGATGAGGATTCTGTTATTACATCCATTTTCCAGAGGAGGAAACTTTGTCTTCAAAAGGTGAAATATCTAGCCAAGGTCACTAAGCTAGAAGAGGCCCAGCCACGACTTCAAGCCAGTTTGGTAAGACACCAGATCCTGCTCTCTGAAGCATTGTGCTTTGTTGTCTCTGACCCCAAGATTCTGTGGAAGCACTGCCAGCATGCTTGTTGGGTATCACGAACAATGCTGCAAAGCACAGAGAATACATCTGAAGAAAGAAGTGCAATACAGCGTCCATAAAAGCCAAAGAAATGTAGGGCTAGCCTAACCGAATCAAGATCAAAGTCAGAGCTTTTGGTTGTCCGAAATGACTCAGGATGGGGCAAGACTCAGGATGGAGAGAAGTATAAAAATAAAAGTTAATGCTGGGGGCTTCCCTGGTGGCGCAGTGGTTAAGAATCTGCCTGCTAATGCAGGGGACACGTGTTCACGGGAAGATCCCACATGCCGTGGAGCAACTAAGCCCGTGTACCACAACTACTGAGATCACGTGCCACAACTACTAAAGCCCGTGCTCCACAACAAGAGAAGCCACCGCAATAAGAAGCCCGCGCACAGCAACGAAGAGTAACCCCCGCTCGCCGCAACTAGAGAAAGCTGGCGCGCAGCAACGAAGACCCAACTAGGCCATAAATAAATAAGTAAATAAATAAAAAGCTAATGCTGGAGAGTCAAGAGGCCATGAGTCTCATATCACAATAGCATTGATAAAGTTATCATGCTTTATAAATGAGACAATCTAAAATAATTATTTATATATTAAACCATACCTGAACACTGATGTCTATTATGATCTCAGCAAAGGGTTTTAAAGTCCCAAAATGAATAAAACACCTGAGAATCCCAACAAGTCTTTTTAAATGTTGTCTCTACCATATTTTTGGATAGACTCAACATCTTCAGATGCCATTTTTTGTTTTTTTAATTTATTTATTTTATTTTTATTTATTTTTGGCTGCATTGGGTCTTCGTTGCTGTGCGCGGGCTTTCTCTAGCTGCTGCGAGCGGGGGCTACTCTTCGTTGCGGTGCACAGGCTTCTCATTGTGGTGGCTTCTCTTGTTGCGGAGCACGGGCTCTAGGCACGCGGGCTTCAGTAGTTGTGGCACGTGGGCTCAGTAGTTGTGGCTCGCGGGCTCTAGAGCGCAGGCTCAGTAGTTGTGGCGCACGGGCTTAGTTGCTCCGCGGCATGTGGGATCTTCCCGGACCAGGGCTGGAACTCGTGTCCCCTGCATTGGCAGGCAGATTCTTAACCACTGCACCACCAGGGAAGCCCTCAGATGCCATTTTGAATTAATGTATAAATTTAACATGTTCACCTCCAAAATAATAACAATGGAGTGGTTTTTTTTTAAGGAGGGGAGGTTTGGAACTAGTTAAGTGAATCCTAAAGTTCATAACCAGGAAAACTCTGACAGAAGAGCCACTATCAAACATCAAAACATAGTAGAAAGTTTCAGTAAAGAAACAGTTTGACCCAGGAAGAACATAACTTAATGCTAAACCTCAAATTATTTCTACAAAAACATTTTCAAATACAGGATCCAGCAACCAGTCCAAGAGAACCAGGTGCATCAAGACAACATGTGTGAGAATCAGTAGAAATACAGGAAACAAAACTAAACTCACAGGGACTCAAGATATGGAAATTATTAGACAGACTATAAACAGCTATGCTTATCATACAAAACGCAGTTATCATCAAAGGGCTAATAGTTAGACTGACAACTGCCTTCTTCAATAACAATGGAAGCCAGAAAACAGTAGAATAATATCTTCAATGTGCTGCGAAACAAATCAAAACTACGAACTTAGGGGCTTCCCTGGTGGCGCAGTGGTTAAGAATGCGCCTGCCAATGCAGGGGACACGGGTTCAAGCCCTGCTGGGAAGGACCCACATGCCGTGGAGCAACTAAGCCCGTGCTCCACAACTACTGAGCCTGCACTCTAGAGCCCATGAGCCACAACTACTGAAGCCCTCGCACCTAGAGCCCATGCTCCGCAACGAGAGAAGCCACAGCAATGAGAAGCCCACGCACCGCAAGAGAGAGTAGCCCCCGCTCTCTGCAACTAGAGAAAGCCCACGCACAGCAATGAAGACCCAATGCAGCCAAAAATAAATAAATTTAAAAAAAAACAAAAAAGAAAAAAAACTACGAACTTAGGATTCTATTCTCATCAAAAGTATCTTTCAAAAATGAAGCTCAAAATAATGACATATTCTGTCAAATGAATAGTGAGTCTGTCACAAGTAGACTGCCACTAAAGGATGCTCTTTAAGCAGAAGGAAAATGGCCCAAGATGGAAAGTCAGAGAATACAGGATAAAACGAGGAACAATAAAAAAATAAAATGAGGAAAACTCCAATAAACAATAAAAATGGTAGATTTAAACAAACATTGACCACATAAAACAATCATGATAATGTCTTATGGAGTTTAATATAAACAAATAAATATTTAATAAATTTAAAATACTATAAAGAGAATTAAAATACATGAGAAGAGAAGCACATAAGCCCTAAGGTGGGTAAATTGATTTAAAAGCCGTCCAGTAACATATAGAGTGAATGCTAAAAATATTTTTAAAAAGACAGAATTCCAACCTAATAGAGGGAAAAATGGAGTGATAAACACAGGCACCTATATGCAAAAATCAAATTCTGGCACATAAGTAGTCAGAATGGAACAGAATAGAAAATCCATAAATATATCCAAGTCCATATGGGAATTTATTAGACAATGAAAGGCACACCTCATACCAGTGGAGACAAGGACTATTCAATAAATAGTCTAGGTGTTGGGACATCTACATTTCCCCTAGAAAAAACAAAGTTGGATCTATACCTCATATCTCATACCAGGATAAATTCCAAATGGATCAACTATTTAAATGTGAAAAATTAAACCATAAAAATTCTACAAGAAAACATGGGAAAATTCTTTATAACCTTGAAATGAGAAAGACCTTTCTACTGTGACTTGTAAACCAAAAGCCGTAATAAAAGACTGATAAATTCAACTACATACAAAATTTGTTTAAACCACAAAACAAAAACAAAAGATAATCAATGGGAAAATATCCACAATTCACATCACAAAGAGCTCATTTCTGTAATACTTAAAATGCTTATACAAATCAACGAGAAAATGATCAATAAATCAATAGAAAAATGGGCAGAAGAGATGAACAGAGTTGACAAAGAACAAATGACCTTTAACTTTATGAAAATATACAAATTGAAATATCATTTCTCATGTATCAGATTGGCAAAAATCCGAAAGTTTTACAGTAACATATTAACATATTATGTTGGCAAGGCTGTGAGGAAACTGGCACTCTCATACCTTTCTCATGGGAGTATATACTGGCATCCCTGTGGAGGACCCTTATCTATCATATTATATATCTATTATAATTATTATTGCATATACTTTTTTTTTTTTTTTTGCGGTATGCGGGCCTCTCACTGTTGTGGCCTCTCCCATTGCGGAGCACAGGCTCCAGACGCACAGGCTCAGCGGCCATGGCTCACGGGCCCAGCCGCTCCGCAGCATGTGGGATCTTCCCGGACCAGGGCACGAACCCGTGTCTCCTGCATCGGCAGGCGGACTCTCAACCACTGCGCCACCAGGGAAACCCTGCATATACTTTTTAACCTAGCAATTCTACTTTGGAGAATCTATTCTACAGATATATTTTATGCTTGGAAAATGACATGTGTACAGATAATTTATTTCAGTATTGTTTTTAATAGCAAAAGACTGGAAACCAACCAAATGCCCATCAATAGGAGACTAGTTAAATAAAGTATGGTAAATCCATACAATGGAATACTATTATCTCTGTTTTATAAAAAGTCAGTGTGAAAGATCTCAATGTACTGAGATTGAGAAAACTCCAAAATGTACTGCTAAGTGAAGAAAAACAAGCTGCAAAACAATTCACCTAATAGTCTACCTTTTGTGGAAAAGGGGAGAGGGGAGTAGACGTTATATCTGTTTGACGAGCATAAAGAAACTCTCAAAGAATAGATAAGAAACTAAGACAACTGATATCCATACCTCATTTATTTGAATAAAACAATAACTTAATAATGAAAAAAGTGCTGTGTCTTCATCATTATGCATTCTCTATCAATTTAATTCTCCTGTGAAATTCCTTATTTATTTATTTAAACCATACAACACATTAAAATTCACCACAAAATTATGGAACTGTTTTCTATCCCTAGTGAGAATGGAATAGAAGAGTTAATCTGATAAGCATATATTATATGCATTTTTATTTTTTTTATTTTTTTTATTTTTTATTTTTTTTGCGGTATGCGGGCCTCTCACTGTTGTGGCCTCCCCCGTTGCGGAGCACAGGCTCCGGACGCGCAGGCCCAACGGCCATGGCTCACGGGCCCAGCCGCTCCGCGGCACATGGGATCCTCCCAGACCGGGGCACGAACCCGTATCCCCTGCATCGGCAGGCGGACTCTCAACCACTGCGCCACCAGGGAGGCCCTATATGCATTTTTAAAAGACATATAATTCCAAAAACATTACCTGCATTATGTCTGGGTTGTGGGTTTATAGATGATTCTTATTTTCTCCTTTGTGTTCGTCTCTGCTTCTCTATCAGCCTGCGTTACTTTTATAATTAGATTAAAATGTGTTCTACTAAAGTAAATAAGGAGGAAATTGTCTTCAGTGGTTAAGAAAAGGAAGAAGTTTTGACTTAGAGGGTAATTAAAAATTGGAACAGTTTACTAATAAAGATAATTGGAATTTCTATGTCTGCAAAACTTTATAGAAATAGTATTAGACATCTCTGGTTTACTCATTTGTTAAAGGCTAAAAGGTGGAGGAGATGACCTTTTACCACAAAGCTGTCATGACAACTGAAGAGTGGTGTTTAGAATACTTTTTCATTTAAATAATTAGAAAGAATGGGGCTGACTAAACAGGTGGAAGAATCTAGATTGTACAAATGGTCTTCAGTTCTGCAGCCCCTCTACAGGTGTTGCAGGTTATTTAAAATCTTCTCCATGTAATAAGCTCCTCCAGAAGTTTTTACAGGGAATATAATTTTATTATTTCAGAAGTGGCCTGGGCAAAACTAGCCATGAGAAGAAACGAGCTTTCTAGTAACATCAAAATTAATTATGGTTTTTCTAAAAAACCTTAAAGACTTTTTTATGCTTGATCCCAGTGAACCTCAGAGGACACCCTCCTGAGACAAAAGAAGTTGAGGCAAGAAAGAATTTCCATAGATTCTAGAAAACTCAATGAAATGACTCCTTCCAGTCTGTTAGACAAAACTGTGTTCTGTAGGTATGTTTCAGAATTTCATAAGTAATCATATGATCATAGATGATAGGAGACTAGAAAAGACAAGGCAGCTATCAAAATATCAAGGGGGCAAAATTGGAGGGAAAGAACAAAAAAATTAAGAGAAACTCATATAGGTTACGAAGATAACCGGTGGTCATTTTCCTAAAATGTGGGTCCTGTTATGGACCTTGGAGCAATGGTCGTCAACTGAGGCCAGTTTGCCCCCCAACCCAGAAGTTATTTGGCAATGCCTGAAGACATTTTTGGTGTGGGTGCAACTGGTGTCTAGTGGATGGAGGCCAGCGATGCTGCTGAACATACTACAATGCACAGGACAACATACCACAACAATCCAAAATACCAACTGTGCCAGAGTTAAGACACCCTGACCTGGGGGGGAGGAGGGGTGTGAACTGACCCCACAGAAATACTCAACCAACACTATAATTCACAAAGTAATTATATTAATAATTTAAAAATAATTTAAAATAATTAAAAAATTAAAAATATATATTATAATTAAAAAATAAAATATTATTACCATAGCTACTATAAGAAAGTAGCTATCTAAAAAGAGGTGTCATCAGGTTATCCGGCCTTGAAATTTGAGTAATAGCTTTGCCCTTAATTCCCCTTAGGCCATTTTGATCAGGGCCTAGAGTGTGCCAGGGTAACCGATTGCTGGGTTTGCCCAGGAATATCCTGGTTTTAGCACTGAGAGGACAAGTGAAGCCACTCTGCTGGCCAAGGGCACAGTTCCATCTGGTCATTTGGAATTTTTCCCTTTTGAAGAGAAAAATCTGGTTCCTTCATGGATTTCTCTGAGCCGTGTCTTCTACCTAACAAGCTCCTCCTAAGGTTTGGCTCCAGGAAGGAAACAAAGGGCTTGATCCCTCAGATGCTCTCTGTACCTGCAGGCTGCCTCTTGGCAAACAGCCCCAGTGGGAAGGGTGGAGCCTCTTGGGTCTCTGGCTTGTCAACAGTTCATCATTCTACCCCCAGCCAGGCCAGTGGTCCAGGATCTTCTTTGGATAGGGCCCCTAGAAACACTCCTGCCCTGGAGGCCCACATACCTTGCTGAGAGACAGGGCATGCAATCAGCATTGGTTCACCTTTCTTAAACTTCCCCTGGGGAAGCACTTCAGGCAATGCATTCCTTGAGAGTGGAAACCTTTCCCCTTATCTTTCCTAGATTATACTCTCTCCTCAGCCTATTTCTTATAAATGTGAAATATTTTAACTACTATCTATCCTCTCATCAAAGGACATCATGAAATGCCATATGAAAGCATTTCACAAACTAAAATACAAAATAAATGTAACATATTAATGTCACAATGAGAAATCACTTATGTTTGAGGTTAACAACGGACAGTTGTTTCTCTTTCTTGCTAAACATTTATAATTAGCATGTGGCAGGCACTGTTATAAGCACTGTACATGTTGTCTCATATAATATTCACAAAAATCCTATCAAATATTACTATGATGATGCCAAATACAGATGTTTTCCTCTGTAAATACCTTTACAGATGAAAAGACTGAGGTAGAATGATATTAAATAACTTTCCCAGGGTCACAGAGCCGGTGGTGCTGGGAGATTAGAATCAGGCAGGCTGGCTCTAAAGTTCATGCTGGATGCTGCTACCTATCACTCAAGCCATTTCAGGGCAAAGAAGAAAGCTGCTCAGATAAAATCCACCCCCACCCTAATGCATCATTAACTTTCAGCCCACCCCACGCAGTTGGTTGTCTGACGGTCACGTGCTGGAGCAGAAAGCCCGAGTGCGTCACTCATACACACATGACTGTGCTTAGTTCCTTGTGGGTTTGCTTCCTGAAACAGCCTTTCTCGAGTGCTGAGCCAACAAATGGATGGGGACCAGTTTCAGTTCTGGAAAGAGGCTAAACTCCATCTAGCTAATCACTGCATCCACACTCCCGTTCTCTGCAAGCTAGTGACCCCAGTCCAACACTGCGGCCACAGGGACTTCCTCAAACAGGGAAATGCCTGCTCGTGAGGGTCCTAGACTAACAGCCTGTTTGCAGACTAAACACCTTGCAGGCAGCCTCAGAAAGATGAGGGAGTTAACAGTTACATGAAGACAGTTCTAGAAACAGTTCACATGACTGACAGTCCAAACAAATGCAGAGAGTATAATAGGTACCTGTCAGATTTTATGAAAAAAGAAAGATGTTCCTCTCTGCCATTTATTCTCACCTCCTCTGTCCCAATTTTTAAAAAATTTTGTGTTCCCTTCCCTGATTCTCTCTTTTGATGTTTCATGCTTTAAAAAAAAAAAATGTCTGGAATAACCTTTATAGTTACAGAGAGACAGGAATGCAGCCAAACGAGAAACCAAAAGCCCCAAATCTCTGCCTTATCACAGGCACTTTCAAACTCTGGGGTTTTCTCCTACTTCAGCACAAATCTTGAGATTAGATAGATGTAGTACCATTGTGTTATTCCCTGGTAAAGAAACCAAGAAACACACAAGTATGGGTTTTTTTTCTCCCCCTGGCACTTATTTGGTGATTAAATGATCTCCCTCTGACACCATTTTTACTTTCATTTTTAGTTTTCTTAACTTTATATATATAGTTTTTTCCTTCACCTTAACTTCTAGAATGACTATATTATTTAGGGTATCGAGAGGACGATGCCTCTGTGACTCAGTTCCTCCATCTGTGGATGGTGCTAGAACAACACTTGCTGTGAGGATTGACAGGGATAATAATGTTCATAAAATGCTTGGCACAATGCCTGGTGCACAGTGGGTGCTCAAAACATAATAGTTACCGTCAACAAACAAAAACCCTAAATTAAACAGAATCTACTAGTTCAGATTGTCTATGTAGGTAAAATTCCATTGATAACATTTTAAAGTAATTATGAAAAATAAGACCTGACTTCAGGGAGAATTAGACAATTCACTGGGCCCATTTTATGGAGGTCGTTCAAATCAAAGCAACTTTGCCACATGCATGCGTAAATCCACATTAACAAGAAGCTCCGGGGAAATCTTCTGAAGCAGCAGTATTTCTCTCCAATGATTTTGGAGTTACTATGCTGAGAAAATGGATTTTAGGATAGTTACTGACCAGCAGAAATACAAAGTATTTTCTCCCAAACTGACCATTACTTTACAGAAAATCTTAAGCAAAATCTAATAATTTTTTGAGTCCCAAAATGCTTTCAGGGTACTCCCAAATTCTAGGTCTGTCTAAATTGCAGCATGCCAAATACCGTGGGCCTCTCTCCACTAGGCAATCTTTCTCCAACTAAGCTCCGTTTACTTAGCAAAGTCAAATGATTCCACCTCATGGATATTTTCTAAATTTGTTTACTTCTACTTAAAAAAAAAAAATCTTAGAATACAAGTGACTTACTGTATGCTTGATTCCTCTCCTCTTCCTCATTTTCCTCCTCCAACTTTCTAGTACCTTCTCTTAGTTGTGAAAGATAATCAAACTGCACAACAAATTAGTTTGGGTTCCTCATTTGGAACCTAAACTCTAGATCCTCTTCCTGGTTTCAGGGCTCCAAGAATTCCTCAGAACACTACAGGATAGCCTTGTGGACACCAAATGAGGAACCTCGCACACATGGCAGAGACCCTGTGACCAGAAGCACAGTGACAGTTGGTCTACAAGTTGGAGGGAGAATAGGCTTGAGATTGTGGTTGCCAGCATCTCCCAGTGAGCCAAGCAGCTGGAGGCTGGTTCACGGGCATTCACCGCTAGTGTCAGCTGCCTGTCCCTTGGTGCCCTTTCCACAACTCATTCTTCTCCACAGTGCTCACTTCCCACAGCATGGCAGAGCAAGAGTGATTCACATATGCCCTCAGCCCTGTCCTCCTACTTGACCACAGTCCCAACCTTACCCCACTGCAGGCTTCCAATACGGATCCCAGCAGTCCCGTCTGAGCGCATCTGTGCAGGTGGCAAGAACCTGTCCTCAGTTTCAGACAGATGCCAGTTTGAATCCTGAATCCCCCTTTCTTGCTGATGACTTTAAGTCCATCTCATATATAAAACTGTGATAATAATACCAACTCCCTGAGATTGTTAGATGTCATGTCAAGGACTCCAGTGCCTGGTATACAGTAGAAGCTCAAAAGAGGCAGCTATTATTTTTTGTTACATTTGGGGACTCATGGTCTACCTCATGAGCTCTCAACAAACAGTAAAGAATAGATTGTGTTAGAGCTTAACTTTTTTACCATCAAATTTAATCCTGCTTTTTTTTTCTTTTGGCTCCTAAAATATATTACTTGACAGGACAAGGCTGCATCACTAAACTTTTAGTAATATTATCAACCTCAGAGTAGAGTCAGCCCAGATAGAGAAAGTGCCCTGGAAGATTCATCAACTGTCCGCTTCCCTACAGAGAATTTTTTCTGACCTAGGACGCAAATGGAGTTTTATGACTGTGGCCATAAATGATATACGAAAACAAGCAAACCGACAACACAAAAATGACTATATATTGTCCTGGTGTATCAAGCACTGGGGTACTATCGAAATGCTGTTATGGAGGGTTAAATTGTTGCTTGTCATTCCTAAGATTGACCCCAAATATTCTGGTTTCAGAACATATTCACTTAGCGAATTTTCACATATCATCCAATGCGGTTAAAAGTTCACACATAGTGAGGAGTAATTCCCTATCACACTCTATGCTCTTAAAAGGAGTTGTAAGCGCATTCCCCGCTCACGATGTTAAGATGAGAGGCTGGCAGTAGAGAAAGGTCAGGGCATTTATTCCCAAGGTTCCCTCCCTTCTGGGTGACAGAGGGTGGCTGCAGCCCTTTACCAAAGGCTCTTGTCAGGGCCTCTATTTGCTCTGGGTTCTTGGCAGTACTTCACAATCCCTTGTTGGTTTCCCTAAACCCTGATAATCCCTTTATTAATCTCTCCTCAATTACCCTGTTGAGTGTACATCTGTTTCCTATGGGGAATCCAACTGATGTAACTGCCTCCCCACCCACTCCAAAAGATAGAGCCACTCCAGAAACTAGAGTTTGTTTCAAAACAACTTAGCAGAAGCGGCTGTGGGGAAAACACCTTAATTTAAGGCTGTTTCACCAAGATTTCAAGCTCCTAGAACAAATGTCTAATGAGTGCCTGCTATGTGTCAGCACTGTGCTAGGTGCTGGGAATGTGCAGGAACCATGGAGCTTACCCGTTAATGGGGAATGACCAGGTATACAAATTTTAAAAATTCAGACAACAAAAATCGCTGTTAAGTAAATGAAGCAGGGCAATGGATGGAGACCAACAGGGATCAGCCAAGGCCGCCCTGAGACACTCGTGCTGAGAACTGGAAGAAGAACTGGAGGGGGACTAGCAGAGATCTGAGGAAAGGACAGTCTAGGCACAAACAAGTACAAACGCCCTGTGCAAACATCCGCCAGGGAGAAGTGCGTTTGTTTGCTCGTTTTGTTTTTAATTCCAGGAACAGAAATCTGGTGATGGAGGCAGAAGTGAAAGAGTCAAGGTTGGGGAGGTGGCCAGGGGTCCCGTGACGAAGGGCTTCAGAGCCACGGTGAGGAGTTTGGGTTTTATTCTAAATACAGGGAGATGCCACTGAAGAGTGCTGAGCTTTGCAGGGGGACATCTGAGAAGATGGAGAATTAGAAAGCATCCCATAGAGATGGTTTGTTTGCTTTCTTGGAGGAAGACTTCTTCCTGGCTGGTACAGCCTGCTTGTGAAAGGATAAGAAGGGGGGCTGGTGTGGGGAGGAGAGTTAAATTAGCCCCTCTTCAGAAGAGAGCTCATAACCCACTGACAGGAAATGCTTTGAAAGATAACCCTGAGAGCATTCAGAGTGTGTGTACGGCCAGAGAGGGCTGGCGGTGGTGGTGTGTGTGTGCATGTGTAGAGGGGGGGCTGGTAGTGGTATGTGTGGCAACAGTCCTACATGAGGAAAAAGAAAAAGCAAGAGAGAACAGCAGCAGCTACATAGTTGCGGAGCCCGTGGGCCAGCTCTCTCTCCTGAACCCCAGTCTCGTAGAGCAACTGCCAGCTGGACCCCGCTGCTTGCAGCGCCTCAGACTCACCGAGTCCGACACTGACCTCATCCTCTTTCCCCCAAACCTGCTTCCCCTCCTTCGGTGCCTGTCTTAGCACGGGGATCGCATCCCCCAAGTCACCATGCCAGAATCCTGGATGGCGCCTGACTCTCCTGCTTCCTCACTGCTTTCACCCCATCAATTGCCAAGGCTCACAGAGTCCACTCTTGGTCCCTACCCCCTTTTTTTTTTATTGGAGGAAGCTGATTAATTTTTAAATTGAGACATAATTTACATATAGCATTGTGCAAGTTTAAGGTGTACAACATAATGATTGATATATGTAAATACTGGGAAGTGATCACCACAATAAGATTAGTTAGGGACTTCCCTGGTGGTCCAGTGGGTAAGACTCCACGCTCCCAGTTCAGGGGGCCCGGGTTCGATCACTGGTCAGGGAACTAGATCCCACATGCGTGCCACAGCTAAGAGTCCACACGCCACAACTAAAGATCCAGCGTGCCACAACTAAGACCTGGCGCAGCCAGAATGAATGAATGAATGAATGAATGAATAAATATTAAACACACACGCACACACACAAATAAGATTAGTTAACATCCATCACCACACAGGTATCTTGAATCTCCATGTCTCATCTCCCTTCTTTCTATCCCCGCAGCCACCATCTTGGTTTAACATTACAGGGTTTCACCCTAACTCTAGTCCTTGTTGCCAAAAGGATCTTTCCAAAACTAGTGTCTGATTGTGTCACTCAATACCAGTTAGTTAGCAAAGCATACCAAGTCCTCTGGGATTGGTTCCCTGCCCCCTCTCCAGTCTGATGTCTTGTTCCAACTCCAACTTTCTGTACTATGACCAACTATTCCTTACAAACTATTGAACACATTGAACACATATTGAACTAGATCCCACATGCTGCAACTAAGAGTTCGCATGCCGCAACTAAAGATCCCACATGCGGCAGCAAAGATCCTGCATGCCGCAACTAAGACCTGACGCAGCCAAATAAATAAATAAATTTTTTTTTAAAAAAAGATAAGTTGCAAGTGATTTTAACACTAAACACAACTTGCAAATGAATGGAAGCTCTGACCAAGTCCTGCAGATACTACAGCAACACAGCCGATAGGGTCTTTGAGGACAATGTTGGATACCTTATAGGGCCAATAATAATAATACAACAATAATAACCTCATAATCAACAATTATCAACAAGCTGAGTGTTTCTCATGTGCCAGGCACTCTACATGGGTTACATCTTTTAATCCTCATAACAATGCTATCAGGTAGGGACTATTCTTGCCCCATTTTATAGATGAGGAAATCAAGGCTTAGCAAGTTTAAAATACTAGTCCGAGGACACACAAGTAGAAAATGGCAGATCAGGAATTCAAGCCCTGGTCTGCCTGACTCTAAAATCTGAGTTTTTAACCACAGTTTCTATGGTGATTATAGCATAAAATATTATTTAAATGCTTTATAACATTATCTATAATTAGACTCAGTAAACCATACTGTTGAATGGCTCTCTTAACCAACTGAGTTGTTTAAAGTGTCAAAGCTTAGACTGAGATTCCCCTAAGATAAGTGGAATTAAATACGTGATGCAGTTTTGGAATCAAAAAGTATCCAAGACCACCTGGGTTTGACAAGCTTTAAAAAAAAAAAAAAACAGAATTATTAAATATGTCATGATTTTCTATGGCATAGAATTCCTTGTTCATGTTTTTAACTGAGCTCATTGTGATATTCTCACAAGGTAAACTGTTGAGAACCCTGTGGACCATGACATGGAACCTTTCGTTCCAATCCAACAGAGGTGTGCTGTTCTGTATTAATTCATGTGAGACATTTATATGATTTTAAGTTCTATGGTAGCCACTTTTAAAAGGTACAAAAAACAGGTGACAGTTATTTTAGTACATTTTCTTTAACCCAATATAGCCAGAACATTATCATTTCAACATGTAGTCAATACAAAAATTATTAATTACTAAATGAGATATTTTATATTCATTTTTTAACGAAGTCTTCAAAGTCTGGTGTGTACTTCAGGTCTACGCACATTGCAATTTGGATGCTACATTTTCATCAGAAATAATCAGTATTGCATAAAATTTACAGTTGAAAAAGTAGACTCACACATTCAGGTTACTCCAAACATATATAAGCTTCCCAATAAAGTTGTGTTTAACAAAAGAATACACTGTTTCCATTTTTACATTTAAATTAATTAAAATTTAAAAATTTAGCTCAGTCACACTAGCCACATTTCAGTGGCCACAAGTAGCTAATGGCCATTGTATCAGAAAGCACAGCTATAGATCATGGGTTTTTTCCACATGCTCAAAATGGGAAGGTCAGAAAGCTGAAAGGAGTGCTAGCGAATAATGTGAAGTGACTGTTTCCTACTTACAGGATGAATTAACTTTGCATTCACTACTTCCATTAACATTGCACAACCTGTGGTTGAAAAATAAGGCAGAGAAAATTACTGTGAGGAACGTTATTCATTACTTTGCTTTTCCTACAGGTTGTACTTGGGGGTCATTAAATGAATACCTAGTCCATGTGACTGGACTACTTAAAGATTTTATCCCAACAAATCCTTGTTTGCAAAATCAAGAAAACTAAGAGGATTAGATGTTTCCATGTTAGTTAAACTAGGAAAACAGAGTTGCTGCTGTTTGTTTTAAAACTTTACAATGCACAGGGGGAAAAAATTGGTATGGAATGGAATCCATGTGCCAAATAAAAATGAAAAGGGAAAAATAAATCAAGCTCCTTTGTGCCTCATTTTTAGTATCTTTTTCATTTCAGAGCACAGAACTAGTTTACAATCATCAAGAACTGTGACTTTTACTGTAGAAGTAAGGAAGCAACTAAATTACCCCATATATATATACCTAATTGTTTCATTAGGCTCTAATAAACTGACCTTTAAAGGTCTTGTGTAAAGAAAAGCACATCCATTACACAACTGCCTATTATTTTCTTGCCTCATACTGGCCATCTTGGTTAACTGGTGTAACCACACCACTGGGGCTTCTCAGGGCAAAACTCATCTCAGCACCCATGCTTCACAACAAAATCAAAGTAAACCCAGCCATCTCCAGAAGGCGAAGGTGTTTCAGCACATGATCAAGCATGGTTTATTAACCATGCTCCTACTGTTACTAATGAGATCACGACAGGTCATCCATCAAGCACCACGCAGAGACCATAGCTCTTTAAGGCAGGCAGAGATGCTATTTTTATTCATTGTTGATGCCCGGCCCCAAATATAATGCCTGGCAAGTAGCAGGCACTCTAGAAATATTTGTTGAATAAGTGAATGAATACATTGAGGGAACAAAGGCTTAGCAGGCATTCTTTGGCAGTCTGGAAGGTGGTAAGCAGGATGGCATCCTTTATCTCTTCCCACACCACCCTCTTTCCCCCATCCCAAGCTCCCTCCCTAAAGCACACTTGGTGTGTCAGATCCACTCAGTTTAACAAGGGTTTACTAAATGCCCAGCACCATGCTAAAGCCACAGGACAGGAATCCATAAGAAAGAAAACAGAGGGTACTTGTCTTAGAGAATTAATGTGTCAGGGAGATGCCAGCCCCCCCACCTCCCACTCCTCTGCAGAGAATACTGAATGTGGAGAGAACTGTGTTGTGATCTGATAGGTTCATCCTATTGAGGTTTGGGGTAAAAAAAACTCTGTTGAGTAGTGGTGGTGCTGGGCATCTTCTTTAAAGATTGTGACCATTCCTAACGTTAGACACCCTGAAAAGAAGAGGCACCGAAAATCAGCACCTGGAAGATTAGCCTTTGACCACCAGGAACAGAAACTCCTGCGATTTGGAGTTTTCTCTTGGACGAGGAGTCAGACTTTTGGAGGGTGTTAATGGCAACCTCCGTTTCATGGAAATATGAGGGAAGGAGACTGAGAGTGAAGGTCCAACTACAAGTGAAATGGAAAAGCCTTAGATTGTCAGCCAGAGTATCTAGCTGTATGCAACTTTCTGTGCTACTCCACCCCCTCGAACATCATCCAGCTTGGACTCAAGTTTTAAAGTGGGAGCAGCGCTCCTGAGAACATTTAGGTGGGGAACGGGGGCTCTAACAAGAGTCTTGTTACTCTTATTACTCTTGTCCTGGGAAACAAGAGTCTCAGCTAGAAGGACCAGGAACCCCTCCCCAAGGGTGACCCTCTCCATTGCCAACCTGGAAGATCCGAGTTCCCTTTTAAGGGTGTTTTCTGGGTTTCCTTACAGAAGACAGTGCACATATACACACAGCGGGTGACAGAGGGAATGGGGGTTGGGGGGAGATTCAGAACAGCTGTACACAAGCAACGAACACATATTTTAGATAATAGTGTGACCTTGGGCATATCACAGGACTTCCTTGATCCACAGTATCCTCATCCATAAAATGAGGGGTTTGGACTGAATATAACCAAAGGGAACTTCCTGCTCTGCTGTGGGCTAAAATGTGTGATATCCACTAACTGCTTGTAGAGTGAAGAATGGAGAATTCTACTGTGCTGGGATGGTTGGAAAGGGCTTGGAGGAAGAGGCAGGACCTGCAATGGGACTGAGGATGAGGATGATTTAGGTATTGAGGGAGACAAGCAGAGGGAAAGGGACAAAGAGAACAGTTCAAACAGACTCAGAGCCTTAGACTGGGGAATCCTTGAGGAATGGAGGTACTAAGGGACTGGGGCCAGGATGCAGGGACCACAGGCAGGGCTCAAGGAGTAGCTGGCGGGGTGCGGCAGGGAGTAACACTAAGGAAGAGACCAGAGGCCCTGACTCCTCAACCTTCCCTGTGGTTCCAAATATTTACCCATTCAAGAAACATGTATTAAGACTACGTGCCAGGCACTAGATGCTGGGGGCAGGGAAAACATGGGCACTAAGTATGAAGACAATAAGTGGACTGCTTTTTCCTTCCACTTCTATGAATTCTCTCCCTCTCCAGGCATGTTTTGGAATTTATTTTAATTTGATTCCACTAAATAAAATATTGGAGAGGGTTGGGTGGTATTCTTTCCTTAACCCTTCAGAGCCTTGGTTTGTCTGTATAATGGGTCTAATGACACTCTTCAAAGATAATTGTAAAAATTAAACGAGACACCCAGGGCAGGGCGCGAGGGGGATGCCACACTAATTAGGGTTGCTACATCAGACGAGTAAAGGGTAGTGCCTAAACAGATGCTGGTTCCTGGTATTTTCACTTCAAGGAAGTAAAAAGATGGAAATGCAGTTCCAAGGCATTATAGTGACTTGCCTTGGGTCAGGGTGACGAAGCCAGGCCCAAAATTTGGGCCGCTGCCAGACAGCACCATGACTGGCATCAAAGTCTGTTTTTTCTAAAATCTCTCTTTTGCCTGGCCAGTTCATGGGACCTGGCTGTGTCAACTGGAAAGGGACTCCAGCCTAGTGCCTGCCCCACTGAGTTCCCACCTCTTTAAGAGGTGTGCAAAGCCCTCCCAGACCCTGCAACTCAAAGAACCAGTGGTGTAGAGCAGACACGAAGCCATGAGATCTACTGGGCTGTGGCCAGAGAAGACTGCCAGATAAAACACAGAACACCCAGTGACATCTAAATTTCAGATAAACAACCAATAATTTTCATTTGCTTAATATGGCAACCTTAGGCCAACAGGAAACAGAAGACAGCCTGCAAGGTGAGTCTGGCAGGCTTTGACGGGGAACATTCCAGCACACCCAAGCCTTCCTCATTTAAAATTCAATGGTTCTGGGCTTCCCTGGTGGAGCAGTGGTTGAGAGTCTGCCCACCGATGCAGGGGACATGGGTTCGTGTCCCGGTCCGGGAGGATCCCACATGCCATGGAGCAGCTGGGCCTGTGAGCCATGGCCGCTGAGCCTGTGCATCCGGAGCCTGTGCTCCGCAATGGGAGAGGCCACAACAGTGAGAGGCCCGCGTACCACCAAAAAAAAAAAAAATTCAATGGTTCTCCAGCAAGGGAATTATTTCTGGGGTGGTTTCTCTTTCAGGATTCAAAATGTCACAATTGAATCCTCAATGAGAATAATGACAATACCTGAAAGGTCTTTACATAAATCTACTTCTAATTGAACTTTTCCTCCCAGATGACCAACCGTATCTTTTTTTTTCTAAATTGAAGTATAGTTAATGTACAATATTACAGGTGTTACAGGTGTACATAGTGATTCATAAGTTTTAAAGGTTATACTCCACTTATAGTTATTATGAAAACGTTGACTATATATTCCCCATGTTGTACAGTATATCCCAGTAGATTTTTTTTTTTTTTTTTTTTTGGCTGCACAGCATGCAGGATCTTAGTTCCCAGACCAGGGATCGAACCAGTCCCCCTGCAGTGGAAGTGCAGAATCCTAACCACTGGACAACCAGGGAAGTCTCTTGGTAGCTTACTTTATACCTAATAGTTTGTACCACTTAATCCCCTACCCGTTTTGCCTCTCTCCCCTTCCCTCTCCCCACTGGTAACCACTAGTTTGTTCTCTATATCAGTGAGTCTATTTTTTGTTATATTCACTAGTTTGTTGTACTTTTTTTAGATTCCACATTATTAGTTATATCATACAGTATTTGTCTTTCTCTGACTTATTTCATTTAGCATACCATCCAAGTCCATCCATGTTGTTGCAAATGGCAAAATTTCATTCTTTTTTATGGCTGAATAGTATTCCATTGTGTGTACATACCACATCTTCTTTATCCATTCATCTGTTGATGGATACTTAGGTTGTTGCCATGTTTTGGCAATTGTAAATAATGCTGCTATGAACATTAGGGTGCATGTATCTTTCTGAATTAGTGTTTTTGTTTTTCTAAAATATATACACAGGAGTAGGATTGTGGGATCACATGGGAACTCTATTTTTAGTTTTTTGAGAAACCTCCATACTGTTTTCCACGGTGGCTTGCACCAATTTACATTCCCACCAATATTGTAGGAGGGTTCCCTTTTCTCTGCATCCTCACCAACATTTGTTACTTGTGTTCTTTTTGATGATGGCCATTCTGACAGGTGTCGTATCTCACTGTGGTTTTGATTTGCATTTCCCTGATGATTAGCGATGTTGAGCATCTTTTCATGTGCCTGTTGGCCATCTGCATGTTCTCTTTGGAAAAATGTCTACTCAGGTTCTCTGCCCATTTTCTAGTTGGGGTTTTTGTTGCTTGTTCGATGTTGAGTTGTATGAGCTGTTTATATAGTGATGAAGCGCTATAGTCAGAGTCTCTCTCTCTCTCTCTCTCTCTCTCTCTCTCCCCTTCCTTTCACTCTCTCTCTCCCCCTCTTTTGGTGGCAGTGGGAGGCACTGTCATACTCCAACAGTGTCTGCATTGCAAGTTTGGCTGACACGTCTAGTGTTGTTTCCCTTTCCATCCCTTCTGCAGTGCCAACAAAAATTCTGATATTTGGGAATTCCCTGGTGTTCCAGGGGTTAGGACTCCATGCTTTCACTGCCAAGGGCATGGGTTTAATCCCTGGTCAGTGAGCTAAGACCAGCCAAAAAAAGAAAACTTCTGATATTTGATCGGAGATTGCTTACATCCGAGAGTAAGGGGGATAGAGAGGTGATAGCTAAAGGTTTCTTTTTAAGGTGATGAAACTGTTCTAAACTGACTGTGGTTAAATGACTGTTTAAAAGTTCTAAAACTGACCGTGGTGATGGCTGCAATTGGTGAATATAATAAATCCACTAAATTGTGCACTTCTTTTTTTTTTTTTTTTTTTTTTTTGCGGTACGCGGGCCTCTCACTGTTGCGGCCTCTCCTGTTGCGGAGCACAGGCTCCGGACGCGCAGGCTCAGCGGCCATGGCTCACGGGCCCAGCCGCTCCACGGCATGTGGGATCTTCCCGGACCGGGGCATGAACCCGTGTCCCCTGAATCCACAGGCGGACTCTCAACCACTGCGCCACCAGGGAAGCCCTGAATTGTGCACTTTAAATGGCTGAACTGTAGGAAGTGTGAATCATATCTCAATAAAACCTTTTTTTCCCCTTAATTCTAGTAATCAGTAAAGCGATGAACACTTGGTAAGACAGAGAACACAGATCCTAAGTGCCTGCAGGGGCATGGAAGGCAATGAGGGAAGTAGCCACTTTCATTTCTTTTTTCTACTTTTTGTTGTTGTTGTTGTTGCGGTACGCGGGCCTCTCACTGCTGTGGCCTCTCCCGTTGAGGAGCACAGGCGTCCCGCAGGCTCAGCGGCCATGGCTCACGGGCCCAGCCGCTCCGCGGCATGTGGGATCCTCCCAGATCGGGGCACGAACCTGTGTCCCCTGCATCGGCAGGCGGACTCTCAACCACTGAAGGGAAGCCCTCTTTTTCCTACTTTTGATAGAGACAGGAGCCCATCTTTCACTTTCCTCTAATTCCATTAATTAGAAAAAACAGCAACTCAAATGGTCTGACCTTTGGCCTCGCTAAGAAGGCGTGAGGGCTATGACAACTGTAAAGGGCTTCCCCAAACACAAGGGACAGATGGGGGCAACCCACACCCAACTCTAGCTGTTAGTTGCCAGGTGGATATAGGCCAGGGACTGATAAAGCTTTGCTTTGTTTTGTTTTTGTAACAAGACAGAAATCCACAGGCATTGGGTGAGGAGGAGCGGATGGAGAGAGAGAGAGAGAATTCTCTTAAAGTTTAAATGAGGCCAACTGATACAATTTTTAAAGATACTGCAGGACAACAGTACATGGAAAAACAAACCACAGCACATCTTGGGAGCCTCATTTTGCCTGTGAACTGCCCATTTGCCACCTCTTATGTAGGGTCACTATTCAGTCCTGGTAGAGGTCCCTATTCCTGGGGCAAGGGCCCGTTTCCAAGCTGAAGACATACTGCCTCACTTGGTGATCAGCGTAAAACTTGGCTGTGGCTGTCTTAAAAAGCAACACCCAAAGCGTGGAAACTACTATCAACAGATGAACGGATAAACAAAATGGGGTCTAGCCATACACAGGAATACTATCCAATCTTAAAAAGGAATGAAGTATTGATTCATGCTATAACATGGATGGACCTCAAATACATCATTCTAAGTGAAAAAAGGCAGACACAAAAGGCCACATATTGTATGATTCCATTTATATGAAATATCTAGAATAAATAAATCCATAGAGACAGAGAGCAGATTAATGGTCACTAGGGGCTAAGGAAAGGTGGGGTGAGGAGTGATTTCTTAAACGGATACAGGGTCTCCTTTGGAGGTGATGACAATGTTTCGGGACTAGATAGAGATGATGGTTGCATTACACTGTGAATGTACTAAATGCCACTAAATTGTACACTCTAAAATAGTTAATTTTATGTTATATGAATTTTACCTCATTTAAAAAAAAAGCAACAGCATCTGGGGGGTGAGAAAAACCAGGGAGTAGCAGATGTATGGGGACCATTTCACAATTATCTTGGCAGGTGATGGGTTCTACCTGGGACCAGAGGGCTCCCCAGAGGGTAAACATTGTAAGGAGTTCTCTAGGTAGGAGAGAGGGCACAGGACACATCATATGTGAAGACATATGGCAGCGGCTTCCCTGGTGGCAGTGGTTGGGAATCCGCCTGCCAATGCAGGGGACACGGGTTCGAGACCTGGTCCAGGAAGATCCCACATGCCGCGGAGCAACTAGGCCCGTGTGCCACAAATACTGAGCCTGCACTCTAGAGCCTGAGTGCCACAACTACTCAAGCCCGCGCGCCTAGAGCCTGTGCTCCGCAACAAGAGAAGCCACCGCGGTGGGGGGCCTGTGCACCGCAATGAAGAGTAGCCCCCTATTCCCACAACTGGAGAGAGCCTGTGCGCAGCAGCGAAGACCAAGTGCAGCCAAAAATAAATATTTTTTAGAAAAAAAAGACATATGGCAGAAAGAGCACACGATGTTTAAGGGACTGGCAAGAATTAGGTGTGAGGTAAATCTCTGTGAAAACTGAATCCCTTAAAGTTTATATATATTTTGAATGCCTAGAAAGCATCTCTAGGAGAGATTCTCTATGGTAATCCCAGAGTGAATCACTTCCAAAAATATGTTTTACAACTCAGGAAAAGTGCCTATTCATAAACAAAGTGTTGCTTCACTTGTTCTTACAGTGCCTCCTCATTTCCAGAGGGCCACCATTTCCCATTTGGATTTCGAACGCACAATCTTTGACCTTTGCTTTAAAATGTCCAACATTTTCCCCCCAACTATTTAAACTTTTTTTTTTCCTTTTTCTTAGTTCTTCCTCGGATTGAGTAGATTTCAGTTATAGGGACTCAGCAAAAACGTGGAATACAAGGAAAGCATCATTTCACAAGCATTAACTTACTTTCCTCTTATTTACACCACCCTCTATCATAGTTACTTTTAAGTAACTACTTGAAAATGCACAGCTGGACTATGTCACATCAAGGTGTTTTTCTGACCACTGACATTTGTGAAGTAATTTTAACAATTCTGTAAATTCACATTCTCTTACCAAACTTGGTATAAAAAAAGAATCAATCACCTAAATCAAAACCACTATGAGATACCACTTCACACCCATTAGGATGGCTATTATTAAAAGAAAAAAAAAAACGGAAAATAACAAGTGTTGGTTAGGCTATGGAGAAACTGGAAACTTATGCACTGTAAGTGGGAATGTGTACAGTCACTGTTAAAAACAGTATGGCAGTTCCTCAAAAAAATCACACACAGAATTATCATGTGATCCAGCAATTCCACCCCTAGGTATAGGCTCAAAGGAATTAAAAGCAGGGACTCAAAGAGATATTTGCACACCAGCATTCATAGCAGCATTATTCACAGTAGCCAAAAGAGTCATCAAGCCAAGTGACATCAACTGATAAGTAGATAAACCAAATGTGGTACTATACATAGATTAAACATTATTCAGTCTTAAAAAGGAATGAAATTCTGACACATATTACAAATGGACCTTGAGGACATTATGCTAAGTGAAGTAAGCCAGTCACAAAAAGACAAAATACCGGGCTTCAGTGGTTGAGAATCTGCCTGCTAATGCAGGGGACATGGGTTCGAGCCCTGGTCTGGGAGGATCCCACATGCCGCGAAGCAACTAGGCCCATGAGCCACAACTACTGAGCCTGCACATCTGGAGCCTGTGCTCCGCAACAAGAGAGGCTGCGACAGTGAGAGGCCCGTGTACCGCGATGTAGAGTGGCCCCCGCTTGCCACAACTAGCGAAAGCCCTCGCACAGAAACGAAGACCCAACACAGCAAAAATAAATAAATTAACTAATAAACCCCCAATATCTAAAAAAAAAAAAGACAAAATACCATATGATTCTACTTTTGAGGTATCTAGACTAGTCAAATTCATAGTAAAGTAAAATAGTGGTTGCCAGGGGTTGGGGGAGAGCAAATGGGAAATTATTGTTTAATAAGTTTCAGTTAGGGGAGGTGAAAAGTTTCCAGAGATAGATGGTTAAAATAATAAATTTTATATTATGTATATTTTACCACAATAAAAGCATTAAAAAAAAAAAAACTTTCCTAACACCCATCCTTCTCAAACTCTTCCAAAAAATTGCAGAGGAAGAAACACTCCCAAACTCATTCTATGAGGCCACCATCATCCTGATACCAAAACCAGACAAAGATACTACAAAAAAAGAAAATTACAGACCAATATCACTGACAAATATAGATGCAAAAATCCTCAACAAAATACTAGCAAACAGAATCCAACAACACATTAAAAGGATCATACACCATGATCAAGTGGGATTTATCCCAGGGATGAAAGGATTCTTCAATATACGCAAATCAATCAATGTGATACACCATATTAACAAATTGAAGAATAAAAACCATATGATCATCTCAATAGATGCAGAAGAGGCTTTTGACAAAATTCAACACCCATTTATGATAAAAACTCTCCAGAAAATGGGTATAGAGGGAACCTACCTCAACATAATAAAGGCCATATATGACAAACCCATAGCAAACATCATTCTCAATGGTGAAAAACTGAAAGCATTTCCTCTAATATCAGGAAGAAGACAAGGATGTCCACTCTCACCACTATTATTCAACATAGTTTTGGAAGTCCTAGCCACGGCAATCAGAGAAGAAAAAGAAATAAAAGGAATACAAGTTGGAAAAGAAGAAGTAAAACTGTCACTGTTTGCAGATGACATGATACTATACATAGAGAATCCTAAAGATGCCACCAGAAAACTACTAGAGCTAATCAATGAATTTGGTAAAGTTGCAGTATACAAAATTAATGCACAGAAATCTTTTGCATTCCTATACACTAACGATGAAAAATCTGAAAGAGAAATTAAGGAAACACTCCCATTTACCATTGCAACAAAAATAATAAAATACCTAGGAATAAACCTACCTAGGGAGACAAAAGACCTGTATGCAGAAAATAATAAGACATTGATGAAAGAAATTAAAGATGATACCAACAGATGGAGAGAGATATACCATGTTCTTGGATTGGAAGAATCAATATTGTGAAAATGACTATACTACCCAAAGCAATCTACAGATTCAATGCAATCCCTATCAAGTTACCAATGGCATTTTTTATGGAACTAGAACAAAAAAATCTTAAAATTTGTATGGAGACACAAAAGACCCCAAATAGCCAAAGCAGTCTTGAGGGAAAAAAACGGAGCTGGAGGAATCAGACTCCCTGACTTCAGACTATACTACAAAGCTACAGTAATCAAGACAATATGGTACTGGCACAAAAACAGAAACATAGATCAATGGAACAAGATAGAAAGCCCAGAGATAAAACCACGCACCTATGGTCAACTAATCTATGACAGAGGAGGCCAGGATATACAATGGAGAAAAGACAGTCTCTTCAATAAGTAAGTGGTGCTGGGAAAACTGGACAGCTACATGTAAAAGAATGAAATTAGAACACTCCCTAACACCATACACAAAAATAAACTCAAAATGGATTCGAGACCTCAACGTAAGACTGGACATTATAAAACTCTTAGAGGAAAACAAAGGAAGAACACTCTTTGACATAAATCACAGCAAGATCTTTTTTGATCCACCTCCTAGAGTAATGGAAATAAAAACAAAAATAAACAAATGGGACCTAATGAAACTTGAAAGCTTTTGCACAGCAAAGGAAACCATAAACAAGACGAAAAGACAACCCTCAGAATGGGAGAAAATATTTGCAAACGAATCAAAGGACAAAGGATTCATCTCCAAAATATATAAACAGCTCATGCAGCTCAATATTAAAAAAACAAACAACCGAGTCCAAAAATGGGCAGAAGACCTAAATAGACATTTCTCCAAAGAAGACATACAGATGGCCAAGAAGCACATGAAAAGCTGCTCAACATCACTAATTATCAGAGAAATGCAAATCAAAACTACAATGAGGTATCACCTCACACCAGTTAGAATGGGCATCATTAGAAAATCTACAAACAACAAATGGTGGAGAGGGTGTGGAGAAAAGGGAACCCTCTTGCAATGTTGGTGGGAATGTAAATTGATACAGCCACTATGGAGGTTCCTTAAAAAACTAAAAATAGAATTACCATATGATCCAGCAATCCCACTACTGGGCATACACCCAGAGAAAACCATAATTCAAAAAGACACATGCACCCCAATGTTCATTGCAGCACTATTTACAATAGCCAGCTCATGGAAGCAACCTAAATGCCCATATACCGATGAATGGATAAAGAAGGTGTGGTACATATATACAATAGAATATTACTCAGCCATAAAAAGGAACGAAATTGGGTCATTTGTTGAGACGTGGATGGATCTAGAGACTGTCATACAGAGTGAAGTAAGTCAAAAAGAGAAAAACAAATATCGTATATTAACACATGTATGTGGAATCTAGAAAAATGATACAGGTGAACTGGTTTGCAGGGCATAAGTTGAGACACAGATGTAGAGAACACATGTATGGACACCAAGGGGGGAAAGCGGCGGGGGCGTGGGGGTGCTGGTGTGATGGATTGGGCGATTGGGATTGACATGTATACACTGATGTGTATAAAACTGATGACAAATAAGAACCTGCTGTATAAAAAAAAACAAAACCTTTTATTTCAAGTATGTGTCAAATGCAGATTCCAAGGCTTTGGACCCAGAGTGATGCTGACCCAGGACTCAGGCTGCACACATCTGAGAATCTCTGCCCCTTCATGCCCTCACGGAAATGACACTTTAAACCTTAGTTCAGTTTACTAACCTCCCTATCCAATTTAATATCAATGAAAACTATTTAGGACACAGATTATTATAAAAACATTAAATAATTTTTGCATTCAATAAACCACCTTCATAGATGGAAACCTTGAATAATACCTGACTACTAAATGAAAGAGACCCATGGAAGACCACTTTAGATGCACTTGAAACCCTGATAAATATATATCCCTACCAATCCAAGGGAATAGTTTAGAAAATGTTTTTTTCTCTCCTCCCCTCCTCCACCCACTTCAAATATGAAAATTTCCATTCTGGCCTCTTTTTCTGACCAGAACTGTAGAAGAGTGAGGAACGCAAGGGACGGCAAATTCCACTACAGTCAGGGATTTTCTCCTGATTTGAAAGTGATAACGGAGGGATGGGGACCATTGTGCAATGCTGCTCAGATTGGCTCTTTTGGAGATATTTTGTGAAACAGCATGTTCCAGTGTCTTTCACATCTTCTGTACTGAGACAGCAAATCTGCATGGAGTGACACTGGACCGAGATAGGAAAAGTCAAGGCCTTGTGGTACAGCAGTCTTCTAGAACTGAGGCCAGAAGTCTGCCTCAAATGCAATCATCACATGGGTACACCTATTACTGGTTGGAGTATATAAACTGTCATAGCTACAAAATTCGTCTGCCTGGCATTCAAGTTCTGGCCTCACCAGACATTACTCCTCATCTCCCTTCTCATCTCCCTAGTTCCCTTCATACAGGTCAGATTGACCTGCTGTCTGTTTGTAACCTACTCTCTCTAGGCCTCAGTGCCTTTGCTCATGCTGTCCCATGGCCTAGAAAATTCTTGTTCTAAATTCCACTGATCCAAATCCTTGTTGTTTTTCCCTGCCACGTCCTTCAAGAAGCCCTTCAGATTGTCCCCAGAAGGAAATCATCTCTCTTTCCTTTCCAATCCAATAACTTCTCTGTACGTTCCTCTTACAGTCTTTATCACACTCGCTTTGATTATTTACCCTGTAGCATTTATCATTTTCTATTGTTCACTTTTTATTTCACTTACTTAAAAGCTCCTTCAGATTGAAGCCTGAGTATCATCAGTCTTTGTATTCTGTCTTTTGTGAAAGACGCCATATTCCCCTCTTCTACCCTAAAAGAACTCCAAGGTATCCCCAATAACAGGCAGGCTGCCTGACTTCAAAGTCCATGAAGCTCAGCATCAGGCTCCCCTTGAGTGCACAGCACCATCCATTATTCAGCTATTATTGGAAGAGGAAATCATCAGTTGGAACAAATATCTGCATAATTCTGGCTTGGGAAAGGAGAAGATCCATCATTAAAGAAACAAGGGAGAGGTATCATTTTTTTATGCAAAAGAAATTGAAATTTCCTCATCAACTCTTTGTATAGTTTATGTTTAAAAGGTCATATGCTCAATTACTCTTTGCTGACCTTCGCCTGTCTCTGTAGCTGGTGTGGACGTAATCTCGTGCTGTACAATAAGCTGGAATTCTAAGAGAAAGAAGACAAGGGAAGTCCAAGGGAACTCAATGTGCCAAATCAGAGACGCCGGCAAAGCGCTTTGCTAGGCTGCGAACCTTCAGGAGGGGGGAGGTGACTATCCTTGGAGCTGTTCTTTCTGTCACAGGACAAATGGAATTTGCTGGTTTTGTAGGCATGGGGGTGGGAAAAGCAAGTCCAAGAGGAAAAGAAGCTTAGAGCAGAGGAACAAAATATAATCATTCAGGGGATGGGGGCTGGGAGGGGAAAAGTCAATCATTGCTCTCGTCAAGAGACAAAAGAAAAGGAGAATTTCTGGGTTATTTAAACAAAAAAAGCCTTTTGTCCACTTCAGCCTGCTCCCAGCCAAGGCACATAGACCTGTACACCAACCTTTCTCTAGCCAGATTACTTACTCTGTGTTCACGTGTGTGTGAATGCTGGACAAGGATTCAGCAAACATATATTTCAGGCATTGCAGGCCATACAGTTTCAGGTCCAGCTACTCAAGTCTGCCACATTGCACAAAAGCAACCAGAGACAATATGTTTTTATACTGTATGCCAATACAACTTTATTTATGGACACCGAAATTTGAACTTCATATGATTTTCAAAAACAACAGATCTTCTTTTGATTTTTTTTCCCAACCCTTAAGTAAGCCTACATGTTAATTATGGGTTCAAACCATAGGTAGTAAAGGCAAGAAGTCATGCCAGGGAATGATAAAACCTGCATTTTGGGTAGAGACCCCTCCTGTGAAGGGAGGAAGGGGGTTGGGGGTGGGATGCAGTTTGCAAGGGGCTTCAATTTTCTGTTTTATTCCCTATGTTGGCTCAGGGACACAGGGGTCTTTGGAAAAATACCATTCCTTGTACTTTTCAGGAGGTCTGAAATATTTCAATAGAAGTGAAAGCAAAGGCACATAAAATGAGTGTGCTCAAGTTCATTTCTATTTTTGCAGTAATGACTATATGGGTAAAAAATAAATTAAACAAACAAATATTTGCCCATAAAAACCTATTTCAGCTTTTGAATCACTATAAGATTTTACTCAGGATCTCAAGCACAAAGAACTAGGCACTGGCAACAATGAATTCACATCTCAACCAAATCATCTTGATTTTACTTCTGCCTAAAGCATTTTATGTTTTCTAAAACAGCACCTTTGGGTCGATTTAGTATATCAGCTGCTAGCATAACTCCACAAAAGGGCACATTTTTAAGGCAGGGAGCTAGGCTAGGTCCCCAACAGTTGCTTTCTGAAAATTCTTTAGTGTATTATTGCATAGCAGAGTAGTGTGACAGGGATCAAAAGATTAGAAATAATTTTAATTAATTCTTTCTACTAATATAAGTAGCGAAATAACTATTGAATTTTGCCTCAATTTCTAGTGGAAAACAAAGTCAAAAACAAATATCATTGACCAGAATTACAGAACTTTAAAATGCTGTTTTAAAGAATCAAAACATCACAAACACCACAAATGCTCTGAAGGAATGAAAAACTGAAAATGATGTAATAGGATAAGAGTATAAATAAAGCTATTTATAAAAACTCTTTGATGTAGGGTTTTTATATTCTTTTTCTACCCAATCTCCAGCATCCTTCTGTTCTCTACTCATATGTGTTTAAACTGTAAATGTATGATATATATATATATCAGCAAGTCTTTTGTCTGTCAGTCAGATGGAGAATCTGTCCTTAAAGGACTATAATACCAATGAGCTTATCATCTTTAACTTCAGCAAATAATCAGAACTGATAAAGATTGTATTCTATAAAATAATTATTAGGAAAAGAAGTTCCTGAAGTTCAAATAACCCAAAATAGAGAAAATAATAAATTGAGCAGGAGCACTTTCAAACCCTAATAGGTAGTACCACCTCCAACCCAGAAAATTGGGGATTAAGTTACGCTGATCCTTAGTACGGCAGATTAAAAACTGCTGCAAAGTTGGGCTTCCCTGCTGGCGCAGTGATTAAGAATCCGCCTGTCAGTGCAGGGGACATGGGTTCGCGCCCGGTCTGGGAAGATCCCACATGCCGCGAAGCAACTAAGCCTGTGCGCCACAACTACTGAACCTGCGCTCTAGAGCCCGGGTGCCACAACTACTGAGCCAGTGTGCCTAGAGCCTATGCTCCACAACAAGAGAAGCCACCGCAAGGAGAAGCCCGCGCACCTCAAAGAAGAGTAGCCCCTGCTCACCACAACTAGAGAAAGCCCGTGCTCAGCAACAAAGACCCAACACAGCCAAAAATTAATTAATTGGGGCTTCCCTGGTGGCGCAGTGGTTGAGAGTCTGCCTGCCGATGCAGGGGACATGGGTTCGTGCCCTGGTCCAGGAAGATCCCACATGCTGCGGAGCAGCTGGGCCCGTGAGCCATGGCCACTGAGCCTGCGCTCCGCAACGCCACAGCAGTGAGAGGCCCATGTACCACACACACACACACACAAAAATTAATTAATTAATTTTTAAAAAAATTGCTGCCAAGTGTTTGACACACTCCTCCCACTAAAAGGTGGGGTTTATTTCCCTCCACTTGAACTTGGGTGGGCACTGTGCCTACTTTGACCTGAAAGTGACACTGTGCCAGCTTCCAGCCCCAGGCCTGAAGAGACTGGCAGCTTTGATGTCCTCTCTGTGTACACTCACCCTTAGAGTGCTTGGCTGACACGAAAGAAGTTCAACTACCCTGTAGGAGAGATCTTATGAAATAGAGGCTTGAGGCATGTGAGTGCCAGGCATGTCAGTAAAGCCATCTTGGATCCTTGGACCACACTAGCCACAAGCTGACTATCACCAACAGGTCCTTGTTGATACATGTATTAACATGAAGAATCTTCCTGCTTAGCCCTGCCCGAATCATGAGAGATGACAGGTATTCACTGGTGGTTGCTTGACCTACTAAGAAACGGGGTAGTTTATTGTACACCAAGAGATAATTGGAGCCCTTGCATCATTCTGGTAACTACAGACTAATGTAACCTCTCACTTAAAACTTCTGGAGTTAGGACTCCGCACTTTCACTGCCGAGGGCTCAGGTTTGATCCCTGATCAGAGAACTAAGATCCCACAAGCCATGCTGCGCAGCCAAAGGAAAAAAAAATTCTGTAGTGGTGACTGTCACCCAAAAGAAGGAATCTTAAGTGATACTATTATCTTGAGAGCAAAACTAGGCCCCATAGATGAAAGTTTTTATAAATAGGCTATAACTCAAAGGGTTTTTATAAATAGGCTAATTTATACTCTTATCCTATTACATCATTTTCAGTTTTTCATTCCTGCATAAAGAAAGAAGATTCCAGCTAAATATAAGAGCTTCCTAGTAGGGTTTTCCATTCCTAGTCTGAAGTGTCTCATGGATGACGTATCATGATGATGCACCCATCACTATAGGAATTCAAGGCCAAAATGGAAACAGTAAAGTAAGCACAACAACAAAATCCTTCAAGTTTGGAGTCAGAAAGACCTGTGTCTAAATCTGTTTTGCTATAATTACCTGTGTGTTTTAGGGCAGATGGCTTAACCTCTTGAAGTCTATTTGTTCATCTGTAAAATAGGGATATTAACAACAGCAACTCAGACAGCTGTAATGAGCCCCCGGTCCATTGCAAACTCTCAGTGCACATATTATCAGATCATGATTATTGCTAATGCTGCAGAAGCATTTCTACATTGGATGGAATGTCGAACCAGAAACCCCCTGTGGTCCTGTCCAACTGAAAACATGCTTAGATGATTCCATGACCACGCATGGAAAGTTTGTTTGCTGAAAGCTAACTGGAAGCAGCCAAAAACATTTTCAATTACAACACAATCAAGTCAATGGCATTCTCTTTCTATTAACTTGAGGTCCTTTAATTTGTACTTAAGCCCCTAATTATTTAAGCAGAAAAGAACAATGGATTTAACTTACATGCCAAAAAAGTTTTGCTTTACTTGTTTGTTGGCTTGACATAATGAGTCACAAAGCTTCCATCGTGGTTTTACCATGTAGATGGCTCACCATTCTTCCCTCCCTTAGTGCCAGCTTCCTTCTGCTCCTCTCTACTCCTGGAGACTCAAAGTTCAAGTACACGGCCAATCCTATGTGGACGGTGGGATTAGAGGCTGAGTCGTGGACGGGACTTAGAGGACATGGTTTCAGTTCAGTCACTTACTAGTCCTGTGACTTGTGGCAAATTAAAAAATCTCTCTGGGCCTCAGCTTCCTCATCTGGATAATGGGGATGATAGTGAACCCTCAGAGAGATGTTCTAAAGATGAAATAGAATAATGACTCCATATGGTTCAAATGTTGTAAAACAAAATGCCATTGTTAGTAGTTATTACTTTTGCAGCTAAACCACGGCCAATAATAAATCCAAAGACAACTAAGCCAAATGAAAACTGAGAGAAGCAGCTCAGGTTCTTAGATTCATCATTAGTTTCTCTGCTATTTTTCATTAGTATGCTGTTTCTTTCTTTCTGGAACAAGACTTTTTAATTTTAAGAAATTATTTTTTTGTAATTGCTTTTATTTTCTTCCCATTTTTTAAAATATAAACTTTTCATTGAAGTATGACATATATATATATATATATATATATATATATATACAGAAAATGCACAGGTTAAGAGAGTATTTCTCAATGAATTTCATAAACTGAACATGTGTGTCACCAGCACCCAGAGGTCCCTCTTATGTGCCCTTCTAGTCACCATCCAGCCAAGGTCGACAGCTACCCTGACTTCTAACGCCATAGATTTGTCTATTTTTGAACTTTATGTAAATGGGAATCTTACAATATATATTCTATTGGGCCTGGCTTCTTCCACTAAAAATTATGTTTGTGAACTGTGAAAATATTTTTACATGTAGTAATAGTTGTTTGTTCTCATTGTATATAGCATCCTATTGAATGCATATACCACAGTTTTAAAATCAACTATTTCTACTATTGATAGATATCTGGGTTGCTTCCAGTTTGGCGATATTTTTAATGATGCTGCTAAGGGCATTGTTAAACTTTTCTTTTGGTGAACATATATAACAGATTTCTGTTGGGAACATACCTGGGAGTGGAATTGTTGGCTCATAAGTTATGTATATTTTCAGATTTAGTGGGTCCTCTTTTTGGCAGCTGGCAGTTTATTTTATTTATTTATTTTTTTGCAGTACGTGGGCCTCTCACTGTTGTGGCCTCTCCCGTTGCGGAGCACAGGCTCTGGACACGCAGGCTCAGCGGCCATGGCTCACAGGCCCAGCCGCTCCGCGGCATGTGGGATCTTCCTGGACCGGGGCACAAACCTGTGTCCCCTGCATCGGCAGGCGGACTCTCAACCACTGCGCCACCAGGGAAGCCCGGCACCTGGCATTTTAATCAGTGCTTATTTTATATTTGTCTCCCTGCTTCCAGGATCTCACCCTTCCTTTCTATCTCCATACAACAAACTCCACTTAAGTTTTGTTAAAAACAGGACCAATCACATTGTTTGTTTCAAAACATTCTATGATTTGGGAATGTTGCTGTTCATAACACCATCACATTCAAGGTCTTTCCTCTTTGGCCCTCATCAACCATTTATTCATTCAACAAATAATGTTCCCAGCCTTGAGGCACCTCAGATCTAATAGGGACATATGAAAAAAGTAACAGCAATGTAAGACATCTTAGAGCCAAGTTCTGGAGGAACCCAGAGGATCTGAGAAGATTTGAGAGAGGAGGAATTATTTGAGCTGGTGATAAGGAAGAATGGAGACAGAAGAGGAAGGACAGTCAAAAGAACAATATGTTGTCATGAAAAAGCATGATGAGTCCAAGAAGGAGGGAAGCATGTTTGATGTGACAACTACATGGGGCACTTTTATGTACAAGCCAGATATGGGGCTGAAGCACAGACTGAAGCAGGGTTTTGAAGGGCCCAGTACAATGTTCAAACCTTACCCTGCAAGCCCCAATTTCTCCATAAGTATGACACACCCTTCTGGTGTGCAAGCTGCTTTTAGGTGGCAATGAGTGAAGGCATTTCATCTTAATGGTTTGGTTTATTTAAATGTGCATTAGAAAAATACTACTTTTCTAGTTAAGGAAGGGAGATAAAGTTCCACTTTAAATAAATGGGCATAAGAAAACTAAAGTGAGTTGATTTAAAGAAAATATTAAACAATGATATATGTGAAATATAGGTATGGGAAAAAATATAAAGGTAGCAAGAAATAATTGGCATAGGGAAACTAATATAAAAAAATGGAGAACTAGGGGTAGTTTTTAAATAGGAGAATGATGTAGTCAGTTGTGTCCTTTACAAAGACAAGTGCTGAGTGCAGGATACCCAATGTCCGGCCTCATCTATCACGCTCTCTTGTATCCCTCTTGCCCTAGACAGCTCCTCAGACTAGGCTTGCCTTGTCCCACGACCCTGGCTTCATAGCACAACTGGGTGGTTGAGCAATGAACTCCGAAGCCAGACTGCCTGCATTTGGTCCCCAGCTCTCCACTTACTGGCTGGTAACCTGGGCAACTTGTCTTTCTGCCGCATTTGCCACCTCACCGGGTTGTAATGAGGACTTGAAATGTGCCTGGCATTCCACAGGTACTATGCCACATACATGTTAATTTAAATGATGGGTTTGGGTTCCCTGGTGGCGCAGTGGTTGAGAGTCCGCCTGCCGATGCAGGGGACACGGGTTCGTGCTCCAGTCCGGGAAGATCCCACATGCCGCGGAGCGGCTAGGCCCGTGAGCCATGGCCGCTGAGCCTGGGCGTCTGGAGCCTGTGCTCCGCAACAGGAGAGGCCACAACAGTGAGAGGCCCACGTACCGCAAAAAAAAAAAAAAAAAGATGGGTTTTATCTGCCATAAAATGCACCCTCCTTTCTATGCCTTGCAAAAACATGTCCATTTATTCAAAATCCAGCTGAAACCAAATGTCCATCAACTGATGAATGGATAAACAAAATATGATACATCCATACAATGGAATATTTTCAGCCATAAAAAGGAATGAAGGGACTTCCTTGGTGGCGCAGTAGTTAAGACATCATACTCCCAATGCAGGGGGCCCAGGTTTGATCCCTGGTCAGGGAACTAGATCCCACGTGCATGATGCAACTAAGAGTTTGCATGCCACAACTAAGGAGCCCACGTGTCGCAACCAAGGAGCCTGCCTGCCACAACTAAGACCCAGTACAACCAAATAAATAAATAAGTACTTAAAAAAAAAAAGGAAGCGCTGATACATGCTACAACATAGATGAAACTTGAAAACATACAGGCAAAGTGAAACAAGCCAGACACAAAGGCCACATAATATAAGATTCTGTTTATATGAAATGTCCAGAATAGGCAAATCCATAGAGACAGAAAGTAGATTAGTAGTTGCCAGTGGGTGGGGGAAAGGGAAATGGGGAATGACTATTTAACAGGCACAGGGTTTCTTTTTAGGGTAATGAAAATGTTCTGGGATTAGATGGTGGATTAGACTGCACAACTCTGTAAATTTACTAAAATCCACTGAATTTTTCACTTTAAAAATGGTGACATTTATGGTATATGAATTATGTATCAAAAAACAACAACAAAATCCAGCTAAAAGACCCCTCTCTTGCCTGACTGTCCCCTCCTCAGGGCTCCCAGTCCAGATCCCGTGCCGTGTTATATTACAGTAAAGTGGGAGAGGTCAGCTGTCCCCACTGGAATGTGAGCAGCTTGAAGGCAGGGAGAGTGGGTGGTTCATCTACAACTCCCCAGAATTTATCAGAATGACCAGTACCAGTAGTGGCTCCAGTAAATGCCAGTCGGGTCGACAGAGTAAGCAGAACATTACCATCTGAGGGAAGAACAGTCTCGGAGAGTTATTAGGTCCTCAAGTGTACAGGTTCTAAAGTACCAACCTAGTAGCCAAAGATCTCATGCCCCTACACGAGGGCCCAACCCCTGTTGAGTATTAAGACCATGTACAAAACAGCATAAAAAGTCCTTTCTTTTGTCATCGAGAATGAAACAAGCTTAGACTTGGATTTCTTTTCCTCTCCTGTCAACTAGGCTTGTTTGTGCCCAGCAAACATGGCAATCCTGAATTTAAAGATTGTTGGAGCAATGACAATCTCTGCTCTGATAATCATTGACCTGCCAAAGCCGTTGTCAGTAAAGCAGGTACAATTCTTAGTAAGATCCTGGCAAAGAAGCCACACTCGGGGTGAGCACATGTTACGATGTAAACACAAGTAGCAGAAATCCTGCAAGCATGGCACCGTTCAACGAAGTAGAGTGTCTTACATGAACATTCCTTAGAGTCAGTCTGCTAATCGTTCTGTCATCGCTGATTTGGAAAAACAAGATGACATGAAACATGTGAGCAAGACCTGGATACATTTCCATACCTCTTTTTATATCCACCTTTGTTTTGGGAGGCAGGTGTGAAATAGAAAAGAACCAGAACATCAGTTTAGAATGCCTGGGTTAGATTGTGGGTTCCATGTGAACTAAGCTGTTTCCTCATGGAGCCTCAGTGTCCTCCTCTGTAAAATGGGGATTATGAATATCCCAGGGACGGTGCAAGGATTAAGTGAGCTAACGTGAAGGACAGTAATACAGACTTGTGGTATGGTTCGAGGACTATGTGAAAAAATGCAAATACATTACCCAAAGAGCTTAAAGGAAAGGTTAAAAAAATTTAACAAGTTTAACCCAGGTGATTTTTCCTTCTTTTTTAGTTTGCATTTTTATTTACTTTCTATAAATTACATGCTTTGGCCATGAGATAAAATTCTTATCTCTAAAATTTCTTCCTGCCTCTTTGCCTCATCTCTCTCTGGGGTTAGGGATTCCCCCCTAATTGGCAACTACCTGTTTTTCATATCTCTGAGTCTCTTACAAGACTCATTCAAGAATCACATCTAATTCCAGAGCCAAATTGCCTGGCACTGAAATCTGGCTCTGCCCTTACCAAGCTATGTAACCCTAGCCAAGTTCCTGAACCTCTCTGCAGCTCAGCCTTCTAGTCTATAAAATGGGGATAATAACTGTATGTACCTCATAGTGTTTTCTTTTTTTTCACATCTTTATTGCAGTATAAATGCTTTACAATGTTGTGTTAGTTTCTGCTGTACAACAAAGTGAATCAGCTATACATATACATATATCCCCATATCTCTTCCCGCTTGCGTCTCCCTCCCTCCCACCCTCCCTATCCCACCCCTCTAGGTGGTCACAAAGCACTGAGCTGATCTCCCTGTGCTATGCGGCTGCTTCCCACTAGCTATGTTTTACATGTGGTAGTGTATATATGTCCATGCCACTCTCTCACTTCATCCCAGCTTACCCTTCCCCCTCCCCGTGCCCTCAAGTCTGTTCTCTACGTCTGTGTCTTTATTCCTGCCCTGCCACTAGGTTCATCAGCACCACTTTTCATAGTGTTTTTATGTGAATTAAATGAGTTCATCTTTGTAAAGTGCTTAGAATAGGACCAGGCACTTAACACATGCTATGTGAATATTAAGTATATTAAAGGTCTTGTCTTTATGAGGAGTTCCCTAAAGTTCATGCTTTCCCCCACCCCTTCCCCCGCATATGCCTCCTCAGGTTAAACTGATGCTACTGATCCCTAACAGCATCTAGAATATTTCACGGCACTCATTTTTAATGCTGTCAGTCTGTCTGTACTAGCCTATACGCTCCTTTAAAATAGATCTTTTCTTATTTCTAGAAGATAAATGTAGACACAAAATAAATGGTTTTTAGTGAATCGATCGGATGAGTAAACAAATACCTCTACCGTAGAAAATACAAAAACGTGTTTTTTTCCTTATATGACTTGCCTCATCTGTGAGCTCCTTAAGAACCCAAAGTATTTCTTATCCATTTTGTATCTCCAATGCCTGATATAGAACCTGTATTTACTCAATGAATAAATGGCTGGAGTTATTACTACCAAAAAGGCCAACAAAACACATAGAATTTTCAAGAAGAGTTTTGGAAGCAAACTTCAAAGTGTTATTTGATAGTTGGGCAAAACCACAGATCATCTTAGGTTAACTGGGAAATTTTTCCATCACATCAAAAATATCACAGATGAGATGGGTATCTCTATATCTCCAATATCATGAGAGGAGCAACTAAAATAATCAAGCATTGGGTATTGGCCTTCCATACAAGACACAAGCCTCTTGAGAACAGAAAGATGAAGACTGAAAAGGGAAGACTGAAAAGGAACAGGACGTGGGGCTTCCCTGGTGGCGCAGTGGTTAAGAATCCGCCTGCCAATACAGGGAACACGGGTTCGAGCCCTGGTCCGGGAAGATCCCACATGCTGCGAAGTAACTAAGCCTGTGTACCACAACTACTGAGCCTGCGCTCTAGAGCCCATGAGCCACAACTACTGAAGCCGCACACCTAGAGCCGGTGCTCCGCAACAAGAGAAGCCGCCGCTCAACGCAACTAAAGAAAGACCGCACGCAGCAACGAAGACCCAACGCAGCCAAAAATAAATTAATTAATTTTTTTTAAAAAAAGGAATAGGGCTCAAATGTCAAAAGCATGAAGGGTCAAGAGAGCCAGGGTGCAGTTAAATTAGCTACCTCTAAAAAGCCTGAAAGTTAACTTTAGAGTGAAGAAAAATAAGCACTTCTTTAATGAGACATAATAAATTGTAGAACCAGATGATCTTAAAGGTAAAAGGGAGGGAAACGTAGGTAAGTTCCCCAGAATTTGAATGAATTCATTAATCATGAATCCATAATGTGTGGATGTGTAGACATAATGGCATCTAGGGTTTGTATCTAACTGACATTCAAAGAGTATAACTAGAAATTCATGAATTACACTGTCCAAAATATATCCCATGAAGCCTGCAAATGCCCTGATCTAACAGGGTATTTGTAGAGCTTTTGTGACCTTAAATGACCTGACCCAGCATAACACAAAAGGTGTTCTTTGTAATTAATTTCGTATGGAAACTAGGTAAACTAAGCTTCCCTCAGCCAGGAACAACTGTAAATCTAAATCCATTTATCTTTCTTCTCCAAATCTATAGGACCTCACATATTGACCAAAATGTTTCTTCAGAGGAAAATGTCAGCATAATACATGGAGTTCATTTCTAGACATCCTTGAATGTTTGTTGTTTCTCCAAAGTTGCTGACAATGTGTCTATATATCAATCACCAGCATGTATTTATATAATATAGATCTTCTCTCTCCATGGAATTTAAAGCATTGTACAAGATTTTTTCTTTTTAGATGAATCCAAGATACAGACTTGATAAAGCACAGGACAACTTCATTCTTTCTTAACCTAAAGCTTTAAACTGAAGGCATCTTTAGATCTGAAAAGATCCTACTAACAAACTTTCTCTAAGCCCAGCTCTTAGAATTTATAAAGACCAAGACACCTCTCAAAAAGAAAAAAAAGTCTAGCAAAATTCTGGAAGTATAAAGACCAAGAAGCCTCTCAAAAAGAAAAAAAAAGTTTACCAAAATTCTGGAAGCATTTTAGTGACATCCAGTTGTACCTAAGGAAAAATTCTCAGAACCTGAGAAGGCAAGAGTGAAGTGACTGACATTAAGCACTGAATCCATGGCAAAGGGAGAAATAACTTTTTTTAAAAATATTTATTTATTTATTTATTTATAGTTTTGGCTGCGTTGGGTCTTCATTGCTGCATGCAGCCTTTCTCTAGTTGCGGCGAGTGGGCTTCTCATCGCGGTGGCTTCTCTTGTTGCGGAACGCGGGCTCTAGGTGTGCGGGCTTCAGTAGTTGTGGCACGCGGGCTTCAGCAGTTGTGGCTTGCGGGCTCTAGAGTGCAGGCTCAGTAGTTGTGGCTCACAGGCTTAGTTGCTCTACGGCATGTGGGATCTTCCTGGACCAGGGGTCGAACCCATGTCCCTTGCATTGGCAGGCGATTCTTAACCACTGCGCCACCAGGGAAGTCCCAGGGAGAAATAAACTATTGAGAACTTTTCTAGCAGGCTGCTGGTGAACACCTGCATTGTAAGAACAGAGTTCAATTCAGCTTTGTCACTGACCTTCTCCCCCAAATTCCTTCTCTGACCCTGAATCTTCAGAAAAGAGATGGATGCTATTAAAAACTAAAGGCAGGAACACTATTTGTTGTATAGACTGTAGTGGTTGTGGAGAGCAAAGACTCACCTAGAACGGGCTTTCCAAACCTTGGCACTACTGACTTTTGGGTCACATAATTATTTTTTTTTTTTTTTTTTTTGGCAGTACGCAGGCCTCTCACTGCTGTGGCCTCTCCCGCTGTGGAGAACAGGCTCCGGACGCGCAGGCTCAGCGGCCATGGCCCACGGGCCCAGACGCTCCGCGGCATGTGGGATCTTCCCAGACCAAGGCACGAACCCGTGTCCCCTGCATCGGCAGGCGGACTCCCAACCACTGCGCCATCAAGGAAGCCCCAGATAATTCTTTATTGTAAGGGGTTGTCCTGTGGACTTCAGGATGTTTAGAAGCATCCCTGGCCTCTGCCCAGAGGTGCCAGTAGCGTTCCGCCCCTCCCAGACTGTGACAACCAGTAATGTCTCCAGACATTGCCAAATGTCCCCTGGAGGACAATCTCCCCCAGTGAAGAACCAATGGTCTAGAACCACCTTATATGTCAGCAATATTCACTACCTCAAATGGGATTCAAGAATCAAGAATCAAGAATCAAGAATCAAGCCTGTAAGAACTCTGTAAGATTTGTACAGGCCATCTAACCTAGCCATTTTCTTCCTGTGACTTAATGCCAGGGTGACTGCGCTTCTAATCCATCCCTACCCCCCATCCTCATTTACTCCCACCATCTTGATCTTCCCTTTAGAAATCCTATGAATAGCAACCTTTTACAGATTTGAACAATGAAAGTAAAAAGACTTAGAGGGACTTCCCAGGTGGCGCAGTAGTTAAGAATCCGCCTGCCAATGCAGGGGACACGGGTTCGAGCCCTGGTCCGGGAAGATCTCACATGCCCCGGAGCAATGAAGCCCGTGCACTGCAACTACTGAGCCTGCACTCTAGAGCCCGCGAGCCACAACTGCTGAGCCCACATGCCACAGTTACTGAAGCCCGTGCACCTAGAGCCCGTGCTCTGCAACAAGAGAAGCCACCGCAATGAGAAGCCCACACACCGCAACGAAGAGTAGCTCCGGCTCGCCGCAACTAGAGAAAAGCCAGTGCGCAGCAACAAAGACCCAACACAGCCAAATAAATAAATAAATAAATTTATTTTTTAAAAGAAGACTTAGAGAAATTTGGGGCTGTGCAAAACATGTCTAGTCCAAAATCTCCCCTCCTTTCTATCCAATTTTAAAGGCAAGGAAGTTGAAAGCCAATGAGGTAAATTGCTATGTCCAAAGTCACTTGTCTGCTAAGCCGAGGGAAGATCTTAGTAAGAAGACTGGTCCTGGTCCAGGGATTTTCCCAAACCCCACCTCATTTGGGAAGCCTTACAAGAATCTGAATCCTGACCACTATTTACCCTGGGCAGGCTGCTTGAGGACCTAATTCTTACAGTTGGTTCTGATTAAAGTCATGCCTGGCGTTACAGTAGATTCTCCTTCAATGTCAACGATTACTAGCAGCCATTATTATTTTCTGTTTTCAACTTTCAACTTCACATATTCAGTTACAGATGGCTGTTAAGCAATTCCTCAAACACAAGACTCCCCTTTTCTCTATGATTCACTGCTGTAGGCACATACATGTAGTAGCTCCTCAACAAAGTATTTTCCTTATTGAAAACAGCACTGAAATAAATGCGAAACCTTCAAATACTACATATCCTTTTGAAAAGTGACCCATCTTATGCAAAACCAAAAACCACACCATTTGGCCCAATTAAGCAACAATAAATTTGCTTATGCCTCATGGGCTCCACTGGTGTTGACATACCAGAATGAAAAGATGCAGCCGTTGACAGTTTCTATAGCTGTGATTGCAAAACATTATCAACCTCCTCTCCTACGTCCACCCACTATTAATGGTTTATGACTGTCTAAAACATTACTTCTTTGGACTAGAGTTTTCCATTGCTTCAAACCACAATATAGCATTTTATTCCTACAAATTTGGAAATATAAGCTCAATCTTTTTATTTTTAGAATAACCACTGGTGGGGGAGGAGTGCTTGCAGTGGTGGTACAGATATAGCTTCCATCCCTTCAAGCTCCAAAAGCCTCATGTCTTATTCGTTATCATATCCCCAACTGCTTGCTCTAGAAGCTCAAAAAACAGGTTTGCAGGCTTCCCTGGCGGCGCAGTGGTTAAGAAACCACCTGCCAATGCAGGGGATACGGGTTCGAGCCCTGGTCCGGGAAGATCCCACACGCCGCCGTGGAGCAACTAAGCCCGTGCACCACAACTACTGAGCCTGCGCTCTAGAGCCTGCGAGCCACAACTACTGAGCCCATGTGCCACAACTACTGAAGCCTGCATGCCTAGAGCCCATGCTCCGCAACAAGAGAAGCCACCACAACGAGAAGCCTGCTAATTAAGAGTAGCCCCCGCTTGCCACAGCTAGAGAAAGGCCACACACAGCAACGAAGACCCAACGCAGCCAAAAATAAATAAATTAAATAAATAAATTTATTTTTTTAAAAAAGTTATAAAAAAAAAAACGGGTTTGCTAGAGATACAAATCAGCTTTTCACAATGTAGTTTAAAGTGTGTCCATGTTGGCTTCCAGTTTCCACTCACATACTGTGAAAAAGTACAGCAGACCCTTCGTAAATTTAGGTAAGAAAGAGACAAATATATTTGCACGTCCTAAATGGATCCATTTATATATGCCAATATTTAGCATGAATTTGCATGCCTCTAAGTGGTTGTACCTCACAAGGAGATCCACTGTATTTCATGTTGTAATATTTCCTTTTTATCATCCGTAATACGGAATGAGTCTTTGTTCATGCATGATTTACACTTAGTTTTCAATATTAAACATGTCATTTAATGTAAATTCAACATATATTAAATATGTATTCTATACTAAATATATTAAATATAATATTTAATCATCTTAGCACATACATATTTATAATATAGTAGCATATCAATATGTTAAATATATAATGCAAATATCAAACATATAATTAATACTGAAATATTAAATATTTATAGGATTAATTTGAAGATTTTTTAAAATTTATTTATTTTATTTATTTATTTTTGGCTGTGCTGGGTCTTTATTGATGTGCACGGGCTTTCTCTAGTTGCAGCGAGCGGGGGCTACTCTTTCTTGCAGTGCGCGGGCTTCTCATTGTGGGGGCTTCTCTTGTTGCAGAGCTCGGGCTCTAGGCATGCAGGCTTCAGAAGTTGTGGCTCGTGGGCTCTAGAGCCCAGGCTCAGTAGTTGTGGCGCAAAGGCTTAGTTGCTCCGCGGCATGTAGGATCCTCCCGGACCAGGGCTCGAACCCGTATCCCCTGCATTGGCAGGCGGATTCTTAACCACTGCGCCACCATGGAAGTCCAGAAGGTTCTTTTTTTTTTTGACTGTGTTGGGTCTTCTTTGCTGCGTGCAGGCATTCTCTAGTTGTGGTGAGCGGCGGCTACTCTTCGTTGCGGTGCGCAGGCTTCTGATTGCGGTGGCTTCTCTTTGTTGTGGAGCATGGGCTCTAGGCATGCAGGCTTCAGTAGCTGTGGCACTCAGGTCCAGTACTTGTGGCTTGCAGGCTCTAGAGCACAGGCTCAGTAGTTGTGGCGCACAGGCTTAGTTGCTCCACGGTATGTGGGATCTTCCCGGACCAGGGCTCGAATCTCTGTCCCCTGCATTGGCAGGCGGACTCCTAACTGCTGCGCCACCAGGGAAACCCTGAATTAGAAGATTCTTAATGGCTAAAACTATATTTAAAATTTTTCAGTGTTAACCCATCCCCCATCACAGTTTCCTATATACCACAAATGCTCATTTCTTGTTCGAATACTGTTTAGTCATGTGTTACATATATAAATAAAGGTCACTCACCTTATCTATATGTGCAAATTTAGACACAGTGAAAAAAAATAATGAAATCCAAAATAGTTGCCTATAATAGGTGCCTCTCATTCTTGCTAGAAGTGCTGGATACAAAAGGGAATTTTTCAACATTTCTTTAGGATGTTTAACAGGCATCTCAGTAAACATGCCCCAAACTGAGCTCCTGATTCCCTCTGCCCCGCTTCAGCCTGTTCTCCTTTGGTCTCCCCCATTGAACCCAGTAACTCCAGCCAGAATCCTCATTCCTTCCCTCCACCCTACATCCAGGCCATCACCAAGTCTTGCTATTTCTGCCAGCCATTGGTGAAACCCATACCACAGCTGAACCGAGACTAAAAAAGGCAAGAGGGTGCACAGAAGAAATGGTCAACCCAGTTGACCAGCATGACCCCACCTTCACTGCCAACTTCAAAAACGGACTCTAATCTCGCTTTGTCTGCCACAACATCCTCCCTCCAGTTCAGTCTTCACCCAATGGTCAGTTATTGTTTAACAAGTAAATTGTTTATCTTGGCTTTTCACTGGGCTCAGGAGGAACAAAACTCTTTTCCGTGGTCATGAACGGCCTACATACTATAGGACTCAGTTACCCACATGACCTTACCTCGTGCCTCTCTGTTCCTTGCTTCCTGCATTGCAGCAACATCGGTCTCCTTTACGTCCTTCAACATGCTCAGCTTCTTCCAGCCTTAGGACCATCATAAATGCTACACCTTCTAGACCTTTTCTTCCATCAGACACCTTCAGCATCACATCCCTAGAGGAGTCGTCTCAGACCACTACAGCTCAGAGTCCCACCTTCTATCGTCTAGTACCTCTCAGTTCCTTCAGAGTACTGAATCCCATCTCCATCTCCAAAGAAAGTCCCATGAGGGCAGAGAGCTTTTGTTCTCCACTGCATACCTAGTACCAGTATCTGGCACATAGCAGCTACTCAATAAATAACAGTTGAGGGCTTCCCTGGTGGCGCAGTGGTTGAGAGTCCACCTGCCGATGCAGGGGACACAGGTTCATGCCCCCATCTGGGAGGATCCCACATGCCGCGGAGCGGCTGTGTCCGTGAGCCATGGCCGCTGAGCCTGCGCGTCCAGAGCCTGTGCTCCGCAACGGGAGAGGCCACAACAGTGAGAGGCCCGCGTACCGCAAAAAAAAAAACCCAAAAAAACCCCAAAAAACAAAAAAAAAAAGTAACAGTTGAGTCTGTGTCTATACAAAAAAAATAGGTCATTTCAATGTCTGGTTTAAACCAATTTAATTCATATTCATCTTTTTTTTCAAGTATACCTATTTACTAGGTCTATATTTTGATAAGTTTTTAAAACTCATAAATAATTACCACTAGCTCTAACTACATAGTATATTGTTAAAAAAAGCTCTAATTTAACATTTATATGCTACCCATTTTTAATGTCCTATTCAATACATATGATAAGGAATAAAATGATTTGCAGACAGTACTAGAAATATTAGCTGATTATTAGGTATACTGAGGATTTTTTAAAATTTCTTGAATTGGACTTCCCTGGTGGTACAGTAGTTGGGAGTCCGCCTGCCAACGAAGGGGACACGGGTTCGAGCCCTGGTCTGGGAAGATCCCACATGTCGCTGGAGCAACTAAGCCCGTGTACACACCACAACTACTGAGCCTGAGCTCTACTGAGCCCGCGTGCCGCAGCTACCACAGCCCGCATGCCTAGAGCCCACGCTCTGCAACGAGAAGCCACCGCAATAAGAAGCCCACGCACCACAATGAAGACTAGCCCCCACTCGCCGCAACTAGAGAAAGCCCGCGCACAGCAACGAAGACCCAACGCAGCCCAAAAATAATACTAATAAAAATAAATAAATAAATTTATTAATAAATAAATAAAGCCAGGATCTTCATGGTGTACCTTCAGCAGAATTTACATAATATTTTGTTTGTTTGGTTTGTTTGTTTACTACAAAGAACCTTCCTGGAATGTACACTCACCTTCAAGACCAATTCTAGGGTCCCCAAGCCTAGTAGTCACAGGATTCCACCAGCCATTGAGGAAGTACCTTACAGAGCTATAGATCTAAAAATGGCAGGTAGACGCACAGAGGGAGTTGTACCTCCAAGACCCAAGAAATGCAATTTTGCCAAACCAAGGAAAATTGTGCAGAGGGAGAAAGTGGGGCAGGGGCTAGCAAACCAGTACGACAGATCAGAGTGGTTGTGCCAGTTGGTAAAGCAGGACTAAAGTTTTGTAAAAGGTTCTGGGGAAACATTAACAACTCAGACAAAGACACTAGCGCTCGTTTCAGGCCAGGTCAAGGGAAAATACTTAACTGAGCCCTGCAATTGAGAAAAAATCTAGATGGACTCCTGTAGCAGCAGTTGGCACTTGGCAAAATCTCAAAGGTCAAAAGAGACAGTTTAAAACACACACACACACACACACACACACACACAAGTTGTCTTGACAGTTACTTTCAGAAAAATCATTAATTATAATTAAATGACAATAGAAAAAATGATAAACAATATAGGAACATGAGTGAGTCAAGCGTAATTATCTGTAGGGCATGCAATTCACAAGACTGTTCAAAACTGAGCTGTAAGTTTTAGATGGAAATCGCAGAAAGATTGCCAAACACAAGGCTTTGATTTGGAAACAGAGAAGTGCTGAAATGATTGCACCATCCCCACACTTAGCTACGCCTTGCTCGTTACTTAGTCATGGCCTCCATCAAGGGCTCGTAGTGGCACAGAAAATAATGAAACCAGAGAAACCAGAGAAAATATGACAGCTTAACAGGAGAGGTCTGGGGAAAAAAAATCATGCTTACTCAGAAAGATGTGTTTGTGGTTATATTTTGAGTAGAACACACAAGTAGTACTACGCTTTCAGTCATACCCGTGCTGTGTAAAAGCCTGTGTTTTATTCATTTATTTGACAAGTATTTATGGAGTACCTACTCTTTGGCAGACTCTGCTCTAAGGTGCTTGGGATACATCAATAAATGAAGCAGACGTTCTAGTAGGGAAGAGACAGACAATGAGCCATAAAATCACATAGCATGGAAAAAAGTACTGTATGAAAAAATAGAGCAGGGTAGGGAGATAGAGAGTGCCAACAGGAAGGAGGAAGTGCTGTCTTAGACAAAAGGAGAAAGAGTAAAGACTTGGAGGAGGTGAAAAAGTGAACCGTGGATGTATTGGGGGAAGATGGTTCAGGGAGAGGGAGCAAAGACTGCAAAGGCCACGAAGGGCATGAAGCTGTGGCTAAAGCAAAGTGCTAACAGAGTCAGCGGTAGGAGGTGTGATTAAAGAGGTAATGGTACTAGAAAGGCAGTGCTTCATGTGGCTTTTGAGGGAGACATAGAGGCTCTGGAAGGTTTTCAGCAGGGGATTGACATGATCTGACTTTGTTTTATGAGTCGCTCCGGATACTGAGTCAAGAACCAAGCATATGGGATAAAGGGCAAAGATGGAAGCAGGGAGAACAGATAAGCAGACTGCAGTTCCCCTGACAATTTCATTGATCTCTAGCCAATGAGGAAAGGGCAAGACCCTTCACACATTACTAGGATGTGTGAGAACATGCATGTTACCATTTGATTCAGGGTCTGTGGGCCTCCTACACGTCCCGCTGTGGGAGTGACTCCTAGGTTCCACTCTGGGAAGGATGCTGGGAGAATATTCTAAGATCCCTGCCTTCCCAGGCTTGGTCTCATCTGCTGGGAGTGATTGTCTATGAATATGGAGCCACTGCAGATACAAGGCACAAATTCCAGAACTCATTAGTACCCTCGGAGTTAGTAGTTTCTGTCTACTCATTGGCAACTCTACATATAACTTGAGGTGCATCCTGGAACCCACAATGTAGGGCAAAGAGCCAAGGAAGTACCTGGGCCAAACTACTGTTTGCACCAGCTGGTTAGAGCTAGCTTGTTACAGGATTCCCTTTGCTCTGCAAATAGGATTTCACTGGAGGCAATTCTCTGAATACTTGTTCAGCCACCTGCCCTCCTTCCTCTTGTCTTTGCCTTAGCCAAGAGTATACCAGCAGCCCCACTGGAAACACCACACCACTGTGGCTCACAGAGCTATATATTCACTTGGTATTGTTCTTCCTCAGTGGATCTCTTTGTTCACTCTCCCTAATTGTGAGAAAATGCACTTTTTCCTATAATTATCTAATGAATTCCTTCTAATTTTAACAAAATGCATTTTCCCCCTTCTCATAATTACCTAGTAACAAGTCTGGGCCTTTCAAAGAATGTTAAAGAGCAGAAAAAAGAGGTATAAACTTTTTTTTTTTTTTTTTGCGTTACACGGGACTCTCACCGCCGTGGCCTCTCCTGCTGCAGAGCACAGGCTCCGGACGCGCAGGCCCAGTGGCCATGGCCCACGGGCCCAGCTGCTCCGCGGCATGCGGGATCCTCCCGGACCGGGGCACAAACCCGTGTCCCCTGCATCGGCAGGCGGACTCCCAACCACTGCGCCACCAGGGAAGCCCCAAGAGGTATAAACTTTTAAACAATGCGATGGGCACCCAAGCACTGCAACAATTCACCTCCTCCCTGCCCTTGGCCTCCCCCATCCTGCCATGCTTTCAGAGGCTTAGCTGTGGATAAAGCTTCCATTCTGGTTGCTTTCTGAGTTCACTACCTCTCCATCATATTCTATCCAAGAATTTTTGCTAAAATGCTTGTGGAAAAAAGTAGAAGTCATCCAAATAAATATGATCCATAATACATGCCTATGGAATGCAAAAATGCTGTTATTTTAGATGGTAATGAATTTGGGCAAAGAAATTCTTATTGTATTTATTGAGCACTGAACTATAAAATAGGAACATTGAGGGATGCAAATGTTATTCAGACACAAATTCTGCCTCTTAATTTCTGTTTGGCAGGGAAAACAGTATATGTACAAGTAGCCAGTGATATAAATGCCATGAGAAGTGCACAGATAAGACACTGTGGCAGTTCTGAGAAAGTCTCATACTGTGATTATGATTATGACCAGTTAACACTAACCAACAAAAGTCATAATAGGACCTACTTAAGTTTGCTGCATTGTATTAAGTTCTTTTACACAAAATATTTCTACTTTGCATTAGCCGTTTCCAGAATCTATATTCCGTTGTCAGCAAGACACTTGCCAGTCTCTCACTTGACAGATATAATAGCATCATTCTTTTTGCTTCTAATCAACATAGTATACCTCTCTGAGAGAAAAGAAAACGGCACCTTGGTGATTCTAAGTGACATTTTCTCCATACAACTAAGATACAAAAACCAAAAGAAACTTGCAAAAATAGTGCCTGCCTATAATGGCAATGGCACTTGGTCAAAAGGAGTGATCTTAGGAAGAGAATCCTGGATTACAACCAGCAGAAGAGGTCATGAAAGGAGTAAGGTAGTGAGATAAGAATTCAAACACAGAAAGGCATCTAAACATGATGTATATCATGTTGACTATGTGCCATATCATACTGACTACACACCAGGCACTGTTCCATGCCCTGTTTACACAACAGATTAACTTATTTAATCCTTGTAACAACCCTGTGAGGTAGGCATTTCACAGTTGGGGAAACTGAGTCACAGAGAGATTTAGGTAACCTGCTTACAGCCCATACGTAGCCAAGCCAGGATTTGAACCAAGGTAGACTGTGTTCTTAGCCACTTCCCCATGGAGTTTAAATTTAATGTGAATGGTCATCCTTTTCCCCCAGGTTGTCATTTTCACTCTGGCTAGCTACCTTTTCTTTCCCTCCACATGTGACCAAATTTTGCTGACTACCCCCAGAACAAACTAGCCCACAGAGCCAAGTTCAGTACGCTGCAGCTTTCGTCTTTTATAATCTAACTAAATTCCAACGTAAATTCTCAACCACTACAGTCTTCCCTGGGAAAGTCTAAAATAAAATAGTAAGATCATCTGCATGGAGAAATATATCATAGATATTAGCTGGTCGAATAAAAATAACAGCAACAGAAAAAACATCAGGCCATTGGATTTTCTGTTAATAATAAGTTGCAGTGCCCCACTGAGTTTTCTGTGTCACCAAATCCTCCCAGTTGTTACACAAAGGCAACTTTGTCTTGAGAAGGCTACTGAGAAGATGGGCTTAATCTTGGCAAGGTCTTGGTGTACCAAGAACCATGTTATTATTTTTTAAAATAAATGACAGCAAACAAAAAGAAATATTATTTAAGCTGTTTTTTCAAAAGGCACAGTGCTATCATCATCATGGACACGGATCCCTACTTTTCAGAAACATGAATATTTTACTCGAGCTCAAAAGGCCCAAATACACATTTTCAGAATGGCAATCAAATTGACCTAAGAGAATTAACATCTGAAAAAAATCTTATTCACTTTATTCAATACTTCTTTTTTTCTTTTGGCATGATGTGTAATGCTTAAAATGATTGAGCCAGGTCTCAGTGCTCTGAAAGGTAAATATTTTTTATTATAATTTTTACAGGCTGGCATTTCCTTGATCAGGTAGAAGTGTCCTGTTCCTGTTTCAGCTACACAATGCCCCACATATATTGCACATCCACCCATTGCCCATTGTTATGTATAGTTAACTCTTGCTCACTCACATGTGGATTATCCACTGCTTCTGAGATCAGGTTGTTTTTTTCCCCAGTAGGTGGAAACTCAAGGAATATGAGCAAAATTGACTATTAGCCAAAGCAAAGCATAATCAGGAGGCAAACGCTGTCAGTAAACCCCCTTTCATCAACATACACCCACCTACTATGGTCTTGGCACTGGGCCGCCATGTTCCTAAGAACCACAAACATACAGTATTCCCAAAGACAAATATCGTGATTTGAGGCCGGCGATTGTTTTCTTGATTAATGTAAATGGCTGTAATTTTAAGTATACATTTTGCACTACCTGGAATCTGCTAAGACCAAAGGATTGATATTTTCTCAAAATCACAAAGGGTTTTCAGGGTTACACCAGCCCTTTGTCTTCTGATGTCATCTCTCTTAAGTGGCCTTCAGAAAGGTAGACTGTTCTTTTGATTTCTAAAATGACCCCACTCTTAAAACCTGATAGGGTTTACCAAAAAGAGAAACTATAAAATATAGTCGAGCATTTCTATCATAGTATCAGTTTCCTCATGTTTTGTATTTTACAGACATATAAACTGTTTACATCTAAACACACCCACAAATCACTTTTGGATAAACTAAGTTCCTAAGATGACAAAAACTCAACATCCACAATGAAAAAGAATTCTCGTATTATATACCTAAATTACATAAACTAAGTTGTGTTTTTTTTTTTTTTCAGGTGTCCTTAAACCACTGCAGAAAGTAGAGGAAAGGCAGAGTGGAGCGTAGTTGAAAGAAAGGCTTGTGCCTTTTGTAATCAGTTTACTTTGGGTTGTACCTAGAGATGACATCTTGAACTCATTCAGATGAGCCATCTATTGCAGTGCACTAGGAGCATTTGAATTACAAAAGGGGGGTGAGCCTCAAATTCCTACAGTTGCCAGTTCACCTGCAATAGTTGGAGGGCATCGATAATCTCCATGTGAGCTTTCGGGTGAACATATTACTTAACAGGGTTTGGAGCTCACCTGTTTCTTGGCATTTTATTCCTCCAGACACTCTCTCCCCTTCTACTTTCACTGGAAAATTCCTTCCTTGCCCCCTTTTCCGGGCAAAAAGTAAGAGGTTCCGAAAAGAGGGGGTACACTGACTTCGAGGGAAGGATATCCTTTCCCTCTGCCTCCTTTCCCCCATACAGAGGCTGTCAGAATAGAAGGGGAGGCAAATATGAAAGGAGCAGAAACAATCAGAAAGCAAGCTCAGACCATCTCAGGAGCGTTTCACTGACAAGATGATTCAGGACCACACACAAAAAGTGGCAGGGTGCCATTTCCCCCTAAATCCTTCCGTATGAGACGTTTTGAACAACTTGAGGTGGCAGTTGAACAATTACTTATTATCATCTCTATGCTAGTTCTTCTCTGGAGTTTCTAAAGAAAGGCCTTCTATCTCATAACCCAAGTCATCCTTGCACTGCCATTATTGAAAATCTTTTTCCAGTTGTCCTTTGAAACAACTGCTCTGAGCAGGTGGTTGTTGTGACTAACACACACGTCTTAGAATATTAAACCAGAAAATCAACATCGTCATAAGACACAGAGACTGGTCCCAAGAGGAAAAATATATCTTAATAAGGCAAGTAGCTGCAATGTTCCAATAGAACCTTTAACTTGGAATCATTCCGACAAACACTTTTTAAACTGCATTTACATATTCATTGTAATTTCACAAACGTGTGGCACACAAATTCTAGATTCATTCAAAATCTATCCTTTTTCTAAGTCTTATGAATCCCAAACTTAAGCCCTCTTCAGAGTAAGTTTTTTCTAGGATTATGCGTCCTCTGGGAAAACTGAATCACAGTTTCACTTGAACCTCGGTCTAACTTTGAGGAGATCTCCCTTCCCCCACCAGCACCCCTGTATCCAGTCCTGAAAAATCAGAAGGGACTTGAAATGTGGATATGGGAACCTGTCTGAAACAGGCAAATACTTTCCTACAGCAGTCAAAGCTCAATCATCTGGGACGTGATTTATTTTTGATCGTAGAATTTGGAAAGCAAATTCATTTTGTAAGAAAATAACTTCATCTACGTTAACCTTCTAATCTTTGTTTAAATTACTGAGAACAGGTTCTGTTACTAGTAAACCAAAGAGAACAGTCTAATCTGAATGCTCTTATCATGTGAGGGAAAAAAATGGGAGTAGTCCTAAACACTAGTCAGAGCAAGTACTGAAGACATGTGTCCAGAAGCACATAGTTTCCTTGCTTCCTATCTTGATTTCATCCTCAGCGTCACCAACTGTTTTGGGCAAAATTTACTCTACAGCAGCACAGGTAGGGAATCAAAAATACATTGAAAATTAAAACTATAGAGATTGGAGTAAAGTGATGATGCCGAGTTTTCAATCTTACAAATTTCTGAAAACTCAAAAACTAAGAGAAAGATAATAAATCTTCAAAATTTGATTCATTTCCAGCATATGTTCACAAAAGATTCTTGAGCAGAATTTAAGCGTAACCTAGTCAGGTAAAGAAGCATGGCAGAGTTAGGCTAGGAGATTGGTTTGGGTCAATTTATTTCTTCCTTTAACAAATATTGAAGTAACGAGCTGGGCTCGTGAAATGTCTGATTCCTCATTTTCCCCGTGCGCAGTAATTAAGCAATGGTATGTATTGGGCTGGCCAAAAAGTTCGTTCGGGTTTTGCCATACAACGTTGCAGAAAAGTCCGAACGAACTTCTTGGCCAACCCAATGTATCAGAACAAGGAGAAGGGTAAGGTAGACAAGAAAGGATACAAAAACCCAAATTTCTTTCTTTCCTTCCTCCTGTTTCCATTTCAGACTGGTTTAGTTTTGTTTCCCTCCAAGATTTCATATCCTCAATCTGACAAGGATTATGGTTTAAATTAATAGCAACACAAACTCCCGTAAAATGCTACCTCATCGCCTTGACTGGGTACTTGGCTTTGTCTTTGTCTAGAGGTTGTGTTTTACTCTGCTGACAACCTTTCACCCTTTAGGACTGGCACCTGCAGTTCTCAGACGCTCTTGGTCTAAATTGCAATGGTCCTTCAAACTGTGGCAACCTCTTCATGTTTGTGTTGTCAACCCTTTGCTTTCTCTGCCCTAAAAAATTTGTGTGACTCCAGCATTACAAGTTTGAAAGAACACATTTCTATCCTACATTCATGCTAAAGAAAACCGAGTGAGCCATTACAACACCACTAGAAAAAAGTTGCTTGATTTTTCGTTCAAATCAGTACAGCCTACGGGTGAGTACCTGGAGGACACTATCTCTGATTAGCTTTCAAGAAAGAAGCCTCATCCCCAAATGCCTTGGGACAGTACCCAAGAGTATATGAACTTTTGCCTAAATAAAAAATGAATCACTTATTTGAAAAATTCCACTTCATTTATTTTAACTGACTTCTTAAATATCCGGTGACTGATTTGTCATCTGTCTGAGTTCATCAACTCTACGCTTCTATGCGGACTGAATTTTTAACTTTAAACAACCAAGCCTGTACTCAGTGTTACCTTGGGAGGTAAATGAGTACAAGAGGACATCACATGCCCCAGCAACCCTCCCCCACCCCCGCCTTACCACTCACTTAAGCGAGACGCCTGTCATAAAGGTTTCCTCAATCTCACTTTAATAATCTGAGTCTAAAAAGTCACCTGTGCCTCTGGACGGCCCAACCGTATGCTTTCAAGAGCGAAAAAAAAATCTGTTTCTTGTATGGAAAAGGTTTCATCACCAGAGAAACGATGGGGCTGACTATATGATTTTCTGCTTTTCCAGAAGCTGACGCTTTTAAAATCTTTTTATAAACCATTTCTTTCCCATTAAATATACCAGAATCGGAAGGGGGGTGGTAGAATGAGGGGAGATAAGGGCTAAAAAGAGAAGAAAACAAGATTTTAAAATTGGGACCCAAATGTAACATTAAGGGACAGTAGTTAGAAGGATTGCCCAAAGCTACCTTACCTTTGTTATGTATTTGCAGTCGCCCACTTCAGAAATTAACACCATTCACAGCCCGGTAGCAATTTACAGAGCTAGGAAGTAACCTACAACATCTTCTCGGCCTCCCTCTTTTTAATGTAAAACCAAAATAAGGAGTGTCCAGCTACTCCCTACCGCGCCGCTTAAAGCAACAGATCTTTTGAGGCTTAACTCCCAGGCTCTGGGAATTCCAGTTTGTCAGAATTTCTTAACCTTGGAAACCTGCAGGGAGAAACTCTCTACGAGGAAAACTCCCTGAGCCCCGGCTTCTCACTGTCCCAAACTGCACATTCCAAAGTGGGAAGCAGGAGCGATAACCAGAAGGCAGCTCTCTGGGGCTAAATTCCTGGCGGGAGCGTGAACTTGAAAGCGCGGCGATTCCACTGGCAGAGCGGCGTCGGATCCGCACCCGGGGGAGACCGGCGGCCCAGGAAGCCCTGCTGCGTCCGGCGCTGCGCGCGGGGAGCGCTCAGTCTCGGCTCCAGCTCTTCCCTGTTCCCTCCTCCCCTCTGCCCTCCCCCAGCCGAGGCTCCGCGCCTCACAGTAGCAAGGTTGTCTCTCGTCTACTCCCTTCCCTTAAACTCACCAAACCAGATTTTTACTCCCAGCACCGGCAACTTCCCGTAAATCTGCATTGAAATGTTATCCTGCTCGCTGAGCCTTCGCTGGCTGAAGGCCAGTGCAACATTCCTGTTGTTTTAGGAGGGCAGATACCTTTGCTGAAGGTTAAAAAAAAAAAAAAAAAATCTTCTCTTGACTGGGAGAGATTTGGGGACTTCACCTCACAGACTTCTCTCCCCGCTCAAAAAGTCACATCCATTTCAGACAGCCAGAAACAGCCCCAGAAGTGGCACCTGCGCCACCTGAGGACATCTGTCTGAATCAGACGTCTGGCCCCTTTGGGCTGCTGAGGGAACCCAAGCAGAACCACGTTTGAGGAATAAGGAACCAGCTGTTGAATCACGAGCCGATCAGTACACCCCACCCCCGTTCTTCCCCCCTAGGAAAGAAGTCGTTTGAGCAGGTAGGATCACCGCGAGCTCGGCGGCGGGCCTGAAGACGGGGGAACCTCCCAGAGTGTCCTTACCTGAGGCAGAGCACCGCTTGGATGAGCACGAGGAGGAACGTCACGCGGACCAAGCCCTGACCTTTGCCGGGGCCTTCACAGCAGGGCCTGGGGCCTGGGCGCTGCTCGTTCAGAAGAGGCTCATTTTAATGCGCTCTGACCTAAAGTTGCAGCTGGTTTCTAGAAAGGGAACAAAAAACACTGCATTTAAAAACAGCAGCCAAGCCCTCCCTTCACCTTGCCTGATCTCTGGGTAGCTGGTTCTAACTCCCACCCCATCCCCGTCGCAAAGAAATCCGCAATCTGTGCCCCACCCCTTCGCATTACCTGTTTACACAAGAGTTAAGGAGCCTCACGCATTTCAATTGAGCGCTAAGCCTGTTTGTAGGCGCGTAATCGGCCAACAGGAATCGAATTCTGTGACTAAACAAACTAGAAGAGGAAGCAGGCACCACCAGGAACCTAAAACGGAGTTGTGATTTCGGGTTGCAATGTCATTCAACTGAGAAAAAAAAAAAAAAAAAAGTGCTGCTTCTCACTGGGCTGCTTTAGTGAAGGAATACTCCAAAATTTTTTTTTTGCGGGTTAAATTAGTTAATACATACAAAAAGCTTAGAACAGTGCCTGGCACATTGTGTTAGCTGCCACTATATATTTTTAAATTATTATTATTATTTGTACTATGGCTTTTTTGTGAAGAGGAGAGGTCCTGATCAGAGAAGTGGGCTCTTGATCCAGCATTGCCACTCATTAGCTGTAAGGCTTTGAGCCAGTGTTTTTGTTGTTTTTTTAACCTCTCCCAGCCTCTGTTTCTGGAAGATTCTAACGATGAGGCTTTTGCAGTTTATATTCATTGTGGACAGTCTTGAATGTGATGGAAAATAAAGGTCCTGTAAAATAGTGTTCAGATGATTTCCATCTCACTTAAAAGTTGCAAGGTTGACAAGATACATGAAAATAAATCGGCCTGTACACTCCATGAAGTTCACTAACAGAGAGGAAACTCAGGACCCTGCAATCTACCATGGATGTGTGTGCTTCATTCTAATTTGGATTTAGGCACTTGATTTACTGTCTGACCCTGGGAGAGTTACTTATCCCATTCAGTTAAAAGCCAGTGCTGGACAAATAATGGTCATTGTCATTTGAAAATCAGTGTGAAATCGGGGGAAATAATTTTCAAACTCCTCATAAATATTCGAAAGTGACTATTGAAGGCTAAGATGTGATCAGTGCTGACACCCTTTTGCCTCCACTTAACTTCACTCTTAAAGAAAGAAATCATAGTCCCTTTACATGAATGAGGCCCTTTGTACTTTGTTGTGCACTTTCACCCACCTCATCTTATCTGATCCTACAGTTCTATCCTATTAAGTACTTTATCCCCATTTTGCAGATTGAAGGCACTGAGATCAATTAGTGCAAGTTTTCCCTGAGTGGTGAGGCTGGGGTTGTTCTCAGTTCTAGTTAAATCTAAAAGCAGCATTTGCCACCTTTTGGAAAAAATGATTCCTTAAAACCAGCAAAGAATTCTGAAACATTTTAAATCCCTTTGATTTTTTATCTTTCTATGGTGCAAGGCATAACAGATCAATTAAACATTTTCTGAGTTTTAGATTCATTCCTTGTCAGTATGTAAGCCAGAGTGAAGCATGAAGATCAGGCATCAAGAACTCTCTGAGGTTCTCTCACAGTATCTAAGCTGCCAGGCATGCACAAGGGCTCCACAACCACAAGACAACTTAAAAACTCCAACTCCACATTAGCTTGAATTTTTCTTTTCTTTTCCAGAAATATCTGGATTGTGGCCTTGAGAGCCTCCCAGTGTCAGGGACCCTCTGAGTTAAAGAATTCGAGAGGGGACATTCTCAGGCTCACAGATTTTTCCACCTCAGAACAGGTTTTTCTACAGGAAGGACTGGGCCAAACCTGGGGAATAATGACCAGGAATAATACAATGAGTTTGAAAGTGTGGAGGTCAGTGACTGCAGGTGAACTGAAGCTGGAGTCAAGGAAGATGGCCCTGGAAGCAAGTCCTTGTGGCAGTTCTGAGTTGGCTACTTTCTCTCAAATGTTGCCTGGCACTTCTGCTCTTTCTTTCTCAGTTTTGTACACTGCCACCTATTAAGTGGGTATAATTCTTATTCCTAACTACTTCCCACTGCTATCCCTAGGAATGTACAGAAAACAAAATGGATTTTTTCAGTGGCAGTCTATGGCAAAAGAAATGTAAACTTTCATTATTACTTCTTTGTGGCTGACCTTGATGTCTGTTCTTCGTCTTTACTATTACTATCATCATCATTTTAATTCTCAGGCAAACGCCATAATCCTGGGGCATTTGAGTTCTGCAGACCCCTGCTTTTGCTTTCTGTTTTCTTCTTTTCCTTCTGCCTAAAAGGCAGAGTGCTAGAGTGGATGCAAATAGCATGGAGATTGTTTTCCCATAGCTGTGAGTTTGAATCTAAATTTTACCTCTTAGCTATGCGATGCTGGGCAAATTGCTTAACTGCGCTGAGCTTCAGTTTCTTCATTTATAAAATAATAACATCTCCCTCTCTGGATTTCTATAAGAGTGAAATGAGAGGTGAAGTCTCATTATGATTCCTGGCACATAGTAGGTACTCCAGAAATGGTATTTCCTTTTGTACCTGGAAAAAACCTACTCCACAGCTCACAAAGAATTGTCTTTCACATATTTAAGGTCAAATAACACTATTGCAAGACACCCTCATTAATCGGGGCAAGCCTCAGACCTTTGTAGAGAACCACAGTACAATAATAACCACGCATTTACATAGAATTTCCAATGATGATGTATTGTCATCTTTGGTCATCACAACGGTGTATGTATGGGTAAGTCACAAATCATTTGTATCACCCCACTGCTCAGATTAGGAAACTGAGGTTAACAAGAGTTGCTCCAAGGTGCTGGTAAATAGCAGAGCCAGGGTTTTTTGTTTCAGGTTTTTTTAACTGCTTTTCACTATTCCTATTGCTAGAACTATGATTACTCTATTCCTATACCCAGTTCGAGAACAGAATCAAGGCGTTCCAAACAATTATTTTAGCTCCTAGTTGTGGGGAGAGGACCAGGAAATTCTAGCCAGAGTTTCCGGACACTCCTCACTTTGGAGGCATGGAAACCCACAAAGAACCCCATCATGTATCCCTGTGAAAGTGAGGCATACTGACCCTATGCAGTATGCTTCCAATTCTATGACAAACAGAAGGGCAGCAAGATAAAGAGCTCAGGCTGGATGTCAAAAAGACCGAAGTTTGCATCCTGGCAGTTGTGGAGAGCGTTACCTAACTCTCTGAGCCTCAGTTTGCGGCTGATGCAATACCTAACTGTGGGGTCATCATGAAGATAAATGAGGTGATACACATAAAAACACAGTGCTCGACACACTCTTAAGTTTCAACACGTTAGTTATTTTTTTTTAAGACTAAGACTATGCACTAAAATGGTACATATGAGGCCTAAATGAGGCATGTAACAAATAAGTGTAAAGAGCTTAGAATAATGCCCGGCACATAGTAATTGCTGTATAACTGTTTGCTATTATTACTGTTATAATCATTTCCCTATATAACAATTCCTTGTAACAGTGGTTATTTGATAAGCAGTTGACTTTTGTGGGGAGGGGAGCTTTTATTGTTTATTTCTCCTGGGAGCTGATCTTATAAAGTGAAAAAGGCAAATATCTTCTCAATGGATTTACTTTCCACCAGTTTCCCTCATTCCTCCTAATTTTACCTAAAACAGAAAACTTATTGGTAGATGGGATAAAATCATCAATCTGAACCCAAGCTTTCTGTTGAGGCTGTTGGTATTTTGCCCAACAGAAATTATTCAGAAAAGAAACCCTATTATAATCTAAAAAATGCAACTCGACCCAAAGAGACCTCTCATCCCCACAGTTTCCACAGCTTCTCATTTCCTCACATGGTGGCCACTAACTACCCATAGAAGCCTTTTTTAAAGAAATCTTTTATTTTTAAATGTTTATATTAAGTCCCCAGTGGATCTAAAGTGTGCAAATTTAAGACATGTTATTTCTGGGAACACTTTAACCCAAAGAATTTAGCGCAGTGACTAACCCTAGAATGCAGTCATCAGCCCATGGGTCGAAAGATGAGGGCGGGCAGTGTGAACTCCATCGGAAGGGCGTCTGGGTTTGTGGTTTCCATGCCACACCATAGGAGGGCCCCTAACTGAATTTTAAAAATGCACTGAGTTCACAGAAAAAGGAATTAAGTATAGCAGGGGTTCACTTCGAACATTAATCTCAGAAGCCAAATCCTTCATTTTGAGAAAGGCCTTTAATACAAGAAGTCCCTTGACCTCCGTTCTTCCTGCACAAATAGCTCTGCCAAAGCCCGCCTCACCCGCCTGCTGAGATAGAAGGAGCCCTAATGTAAATTACAGGCCCTTAAAGGCCCACTTGAGACCAAGACATGGTTTTGTTATGGCAACAAATGTGGTAATTCCTTTATATCTCTTTAAGGTTTATTCCCCATCAGAGAAGACCTCCAGGTTTCTTTTTATTTTATAATGGAAGACAGCCTCACATAAGAAGCTCAATCATTCAGCAATAACTTATTTAAAAAGATTGTCAACATAAAATTACTAACATTTATTAAGTGCTTGCTACAGAGTATTTGCCAGATGCTGTGTTAAGCACTTTACATGTTTTAACTATTTAATTCTCACAACAACCCCTGGAGACAGACTGTTGTTGTACCCATTTTATAGATGAAGAGACCAATGCACAGGACAGATGACAATGCTGAGATCCCACAACTAGAAAATGGCAGAGCTGGGGTTTAACCCAGGCAGTCTGGCTCCTTAGCCTGTGATCCTAACCACTACACTCTACAGCCTCAGAAAAGGTTCTATATTGTCTATGATTATATTATATATGGGCGTGTGTACTCTAGTGGCAGTAGAACCAGTGTAAAGACAGTGCCCGGCACACAGGAAGCACTCAGAACGTGTTTGTTGAATGAATGAGTGAATGTGGATATACATTTGAATGTTTTTATATCAGTTTGTAGAAGTGTGTGTCAAGGAAGGTAGGGTTTAGCTCATCTAGGATTTGAGGTTTAGGGTCACATTGGAGAGTGAATACAAAGTGTGTTGTCCAAAATATGAATAAGGTGTTGTTTGTTTTTTTTTTTTTTTGCGGTACGCGGGCCTCTCACTGTTGTGGCCTCTCCCGTTGAGGAGCACAGGCTCCGGACGCGCAGGCTCAGCAGCCATGGCTCACGGGCCCAGCCGCTCCGCAGCATGTGGGATCTTCCCGGACCGGGGCACAAACCTGTGTCCCCTGCATCGGCAGGCGGACTCTCAACTACTGCGCCACCAGGGAAGCCCCTGAATAAGGTTTTAATTTGACATACATTGTAGGGGATGAGTATTTTTTTTTAATAAATTTATTTATTTATTTATTTATGGCTGCGTTGGGTCTTCGTTGCTGCGCGCGGGCTTTCTCTAGTTGCGGCAAGTGCAGGCTACTCTTCATTGCAGTGCGCAGGCTTGTCCTTGGGGTGGCTTCTCTTGTTGCGGAGCACGGGCTCTAGGCACGCAGGCTTCAGTAGTTGTGGCACGCGGGCTCCAGTTGTTGTGGCTCATGGGCTGTAGAGGGCAGGCTCAGTAGTTGTGGCGCACGGGCTTAGTTGCTCCATGGCATGTGGCATCTTCCAGGACCAGGGCTCGAACCCGTGTCCCCTGCATTGGCAGGCAGATTCTCAACCACTGTGCCACCAGGGAAGTCCGGGGATGAGTATTTTACATGACAGAATTCATTTCAGGCATGGCTAAATTTACTGACCATAAAAGCCACATAAAAATAAGAATATTCTCACCTTTGTTTCTATTGTTTCTCTACTTAGACTATCCTTGTATACACCTTCCATCCATCCATCACCGGTATAAGCATAGTGTTACAGACAGTGTGGAGCCAGATAGCTGAGTCTGAATCCTGTGTCTGCCGCTTACCAACTGTGTGACTGTGGGCAAATAACTTAACCATCGCGGGTCTTTAGGCTCCTTACCAGTATCCTCACCATTAGGAGTATTGGGAAGTTTCCATGTGTTACTGTAATTGGGGTGCTGGGAAGAGCACCAGACCATAATAAGCCCAATGTAAGTACTTCCTGTTATGATTCATCATCCAACTGTCAACCAATATTTATCAAGCATCTATTATGTGTTAGGTTCTGTGCATCATGCTGAATATAGAAAAATAAATGAGATAAGGTCCCTATCTTCAAGGAATTTAGACTCTATGGCAACAGGTAAGCAACCGGCCAATGGCATTCCAGTGTGTAAGCCCAGGACGTTCATGGCAGTTTAACTTAGGCTTTAGGGGTCTACTAAGGGAGATGATGTCAGAACTGAGAGGCCTGTAGGTTGCTTAGGAGTTGACAGGTAAAGAAGTTGAGAAGTGTATTTCAGGAGAGTGAAAACCAACCCAGAACAAGAGAGATGGTGGATTCAGGGGTTTGAGACAAGGAGCTCTCTATAGCTAGAGGGTTGGATGACAGTAGTGTAAAATGAAATTGAGAGATAGACCAGTTCATGAGAACTATCTGTTATGCTAAGGAGTTCAGAAGGGCTTTGAAAAAGGGGTGCAGGTATCAAATTCGCATACCTGTTGGAGGCTAGACTAGAGGCAAAGCACATGGAGAAGAGAGGATTAAGGATATATTTAGGAGGTAAGAGTCATGGGGCTTTAGTGAATGATCAGTTATTGGGGGTGAGTTAGGAAACACAAAAAGGTTTGGAGTAGAGGTAATCATTCATTCCACAAACATTTATTAAACACCGACCATGTGCCAAGCACTGTTTTAGAACTTGGGAAAACAGCAGTGAACAAAACAGGCACAAACTTGTCCTCATGAAGTTTACATTCTGGTTGGGAGAGACAGACAAAAAAAAAAAAAAAACATAATAAATAAGCCAAATATACAGCAGGTTTGATGATGGTAAGTACCATGAAGCTATGAAGAAAAATAAAACAGGGAAGGGAACAGAAGAGTAAAGCAAGGAAGAAAAATAAAGTTGAAGTGGGTTGCAATATTTCAAAGGTGATCAGGGACAGCAGAAACTAACACACCATTGTAAAGCAATTATACTCCAACAAAGATGTTAAAAAAAAAAAAAGTGGTTGGGAAGGCCTCTCTGAAAAGGTGACATTGAGAGGGATGAAGACGGTGAGGGACAGAGCAACTCAAACACCCAGAGGAAGTGTACTCCAGGCAGAGCAAGAGTGTTGTTGGCCTTTTTGAGAACAGCTAGAAGGCTGGCGTAGCTGGCTGGAGTGGAGGGATGGAAGGAGAGAATGATACGGAATGAGTTAGGAGGGGGCTTCCCTGGCGGCGCAGTGGTTGAGAGTCCGCCTGCCGATGCAGGGGACACGGGTTCATGCCCCAGTCCGGGAAGATCCCACATGCCGCGGAGCGGCTGGGCCCGTGAGCCATGGCCACTGAGCCTGCGCGTCCGGAGCCTGTGCTCCACAACGGGAGAGGCCACAGCAGTGAGAGGCCCGCGTACCACAAAAAAAAAAAAAAAAAAAAAAGAGTTAGGAGGATAATGGGGCCATGAGATCACCCAGAGTGTTGGGAGAAGAAGAGGACTAGAGACAGAAACTGTGTCCTGACAAAGGGAGAAGGCTAAGGAGAAAGTGTTAGCCCAGGAAGGAATGAGATTCAAGAAGGAAGGCTTGTTCACAAATTCAGGTGAGGCAAAGTGTTAAGTAAGATAAGGATTGAAAACTCTCATTTTGTTTAGCAACTAGGAGATAACTGGTGACCTAGACAAGGGTGATTTTGGTGGAGTGGTAAAGCTGGGTGGTGAAGGAGTGAAGATAGCAGGTGTAGGCAGCCCTTTGAGATAACTGGGCTTGAAATGAAGAACGGTGATAGGATAATTGCCAGAGGATCAAAGGAAAGCTTGCTTTTTGAGAGGAGAAAGGCCTCGGAATGTCTATAAGCTGAAGAGGAAAGCTAGTCAAGTGGGATAGGGTGTCCTAGACCCAGTGAACAAGTCATTCATTCATTCATTTGTTCAACAAATATTTATTGAGTATCTACCAAGAATCACACACTGGAGATACACAGATGAATAGAAACATGATCCATTCCCTCATATTGGAAAGACAGACACATATTTAACTATACATAATACAAAGCAAGGAAGACAATAGAGAGAGATGCAAAATGCCAGGAAGAACCCATTAATTTTGCCTGTGTGGAAAGAGGGGGAAAATGAAGGGAACTTTTTAGAGGTGGTAACGTTTGAACAGGGAATTAAAAATAAGAAAAATGAAGGGTAGTAGGGAATTCTAGTCAGGGGAAGGCCTTGAACAATAACGACAAGATAGGGGGAGGAGTGGTGAAAGCATTTAACACCCAGTGTGACCAAAGCCTGGGGGGTGGTGAAGTGGCAGGATTTGCAGCTGGTAAGGTGAGTTGGGGCCAGATGGTTAAGAGACTTGAAAGGAGAATGGTCCTTATTCTTATGGGTGATAAGATTTTGAGCAGGACAGTGACATGATCCCAGGTGTGTTTTAAGTGCAACACAGAGGATGGATTGTAGAGGGGGAGAACTTTGGAGCAGAGAGACTAGTTATGAGGAAATTGCAATGGTTCAGGTAAGAGATGACCAGGTCTATATGGCAGTGGCTGTTCAAGAGATGTTGAATGTGGTAGATACTGTGAATTATCTCATTCTACTCTTCTTCCAGTGTACCTCCTTGTTCTGAAAGGCTTCAAAGCTAAAAACCACATTTCCCAGACCCCTTGCAGTTGAAGCTCCAAAGGCAATGTGAGTTCTGACAAACGGATCCATTTTATGCAAAGTTTGGAAGATAAAAGTGAGGAAGGGCTTCCCTGGTGGCGCAGTGGTTGGGAGTCCGCCTGCCGATGCAGGGGACGCGGTTCGTGCCCCGGTCCGGGAAGATCCCACATGCCGCGGAGCAGCTGGGCCCGTGAGCCATGGGCGCTGAGCCTACGTGTCCGGAGCCTGCGCTCCACAACGGGTGAGGCCACAACAGTGAGAGGCCCGTGTACCGCAAGAAAAAAAAAAAAAAAAAGTGAGGAAGGGGCCAGGTTCCTGGCTGCTTCTGCTATTTCTTCCAGCAAGCACGGTCATAAACACGTGGCGTGTTCCTGTGGCATCATCCCACGGGGCTGCTAGCTGTGGGTAGAGCACAGAGCACCCATTTTTTGCTGGTGTGCATCTAGCAGACATGGCGTGCGTCTGTTGCAAACATGGCAGTGGTAGCTTTCTGACCCCGGAAAAAGGTGTTTCCCTGAACTCAGTAGTTCCAGTGGTGGTTTTCTAACCCCCCACCTCCCTGATTGTGGCAATGGAGCAGCTCCCCTGACAGGCCAGTTCTGCAGTGTTACTATGGAAGCCAGGCCTCAAGGTCCAGTGGAATACCTGCACTTCCAATAATTGTATAAGTACTTAGTTGTGTATATTAAATCCCTTTCTGCTTAAAACAGCTAGAATGATTTCTATTTACTGCAGTTTAACCCTCCCTGATTTGTTGAATAAATAAAACTGAGAGAATCTGATGTCACCTGAATGTGGTAAGGAAGAAGGGAGGGAGTGGCAGTGAGAAAAAAGAGCAGGCAACCTGCTTCCAAGGTTTCTAGCTTCATATGACCATCAATCAAAACAGGAATTCACAGAGAGAGGTGGTGACTTGCAGGTAGGAGAGTGGGGCATCCCATGAGTTGCCAGGAACAGGTTCGCCACAGCATCCAGCTATGGGGCCAGCAGTTGAAACTAGGTCAGTACTGACTATAGGGGAGCAGAAGGAGATTTGGTTCCAGAACCTAAGTGGCATTTTTGCTTCAATGTATCACTGATTGACACTTTCAAGTTCAATTCTTGATTGAAGAGTCATATGAAATAGCAATGGCAGAGTTCGTGAAATTTATACACATTTATCTGTCTGTCCCCAGGGGCATTTTCGCCCTCATGTCCTACTAATCAGAAAGCTATCATCCTGGTAGTATCTCCTTTCTTAACTTTGGTAAGACTAGTGCATTTTTTCTTTTTAGAATGATAAGAGGGCTAGTCTACCAGCATCTTTCTTTTAGGCCCTAATTGACACAATATTGTTCAAATAAATCACATTCTAACTTCAGCCTATTTCTTTGGCAATGACAACCAGTCCATGCGCTAGTGACCTGTATGACTCCCTCCCTCAAAAACATTAAGGGTTTCATTGTGGATTTTACAATAAACCTGGAAAGTAGTAAGATTTCCGTTTTCTTTATTCTTCCTTATTTTTTTTAGCATCTGATTCCATTTATTGTCAGCACAGTGACGATGTTTCTAGGGTCGTAGGCAGTAGGAAGGTAAATACCTCAGTTCAGTTCCTTTACCGCTTTGGACAAATAACAGCTTGACACTGCAACTTGAGTTGGGAGCATGTGCTTTCTGACTTTACAATAAAATTCAGGGATTTACACAATTGTCATTTAGTGTGTACCTAATGAAATGCATACATTCCTTAATGAACATGAGGATTGGAGCAGGAGGTAGAAGTAGAAACATTTGCAATCTGCTGTAAATATTAGCACCTATTTCTTTTTTTAAACAAAAAAGACCTTGGTAAGACTTCAAGATGCATTTGAATATGCCTTTATTTTAGCATTGGTGATATTTGGTTATAGTTAATTAGATGCAAATATTTCTGCTCAACTGGATTATGAGCCCCCTCCTGGGGGTACAGAAACTGTCTTGTTGAGCTGTGTTTTCCCAGTTCCAACTAGAGGTCCACATGGTAGGCACTCAAGGAATGCTTGATGAGTGATTGAAGGAAGTTTCTAAACTGAGGGTCAAGGGACAATGTTTTAGCACTGGCTCAGCTTCAGCTTCATCAGCTATGAAATGAGTTTCCAGGTCATAAGTTTTGTTACTTCCTTGAAGGACTTCTTAACCATAAAATTTTTTGATCTCTAATGGAAAAGGATAAAGAATCTCCTTCCTAAAATGTTTGAAGTACAGCTGTTTAATGAACTCAGTTTGGTTGTGCCTACAGCAGAGCCATGGATCGAATGACCTCTAGAGGTTCTTTTTGGACTCTGTGGTGGTGGGATCTGATTAACTCTTCTCTACTTTGAGATCTGGGTCAGAATCACTGGGCGTGGAGCCCCTTCCGGAAATGATTTGGCTACTGAATTGTTTCTATTTTCCTCTTGTTTATCATCAGGATATTTCCCCTTTCTATGGGGATTTTCTGCAAAGGTCACAGAGCCACTTCAGAAAACTATCCTCTTGTTGAATGACAATGATAGCCTCATTCTCTGGTTGGCAACCAGAAGAAACTGCTGTCCGATTTAGGCAGAAAGAGGGGGCTAGGACACTTAGTTGGCCAAGGCCAGAGGGAAAGTCCAGCCTCCGGTGATGACACCAGGGACTGTGGCAAAATGTCTCCATGGAAGTGACAATTAGGGAAAGTTCCACCGAGGCCTTGCGAGAGCAGCACAGGGGGAAGGAAACATCATCTGTGACCTGCTCTGGGCTTATAGAGGAGACTCAGAATACTTCAGAGCATCCTGTCAGCACTGCCTCTGCAGTCCACTTCCAAAATGCATACACAAAATAATCTAGCGCCCTTTGGAATCAAGGATAATCCTGTTATAAGCAAAGTGAATAGCTCTGGGGAGGGCTGTGAGTATAAACCAACCTAGTCATCCATCAGTCAGATACTTCCTGAGTACCTGCCATGTGCTAGACCCTGCACTAGGTATGGGGCTCAGGATTATGCATGACACCAGAGCCAGTAAACGGATGGTCTGGTTGAGTAAGCATGTACAATTATTATAAAAGCATAAAGGTCCTGCTTTGCCTGAGAGTACTGAAGTTCCTTCCTGAAGAAGGAACAATTAATTCCTCCTTGTAAGCGCTGCTGATTTGTCCATCAGGTATGCTGACAGGCCCAGTATCTGGGTGTTGCCTTGCCTTCCCATCTCACAACCTGTCCTGCTTCTGGGGCACTTGGCTCATCTGACCATAGCACTCTGCTGCCCAGATCCCTCAGTGATTCCCATCCCCTAACGAATAAAAATCCAACCCCTTAGCAAGGCATTCTATTTGACTACCACTTTCTTTTTCAGTTTTATCTCTTGCCCCTTCACTAATGGCCCATAATTCATGGTGCTCTTTTCATGTCTCATGCTATGAGAGCCTCGCTTACATCAGGCCACATTTACCTGTCCACACTAAAACTTGCTGCAAACATCTGCATCTCTTTTCCTGTGGCTTTTCTTTGGCTGCAGGAGCACCCTAGGCAGGGTAAGCCAGAAGTGTCCCTGGAAGCAGCTCCTCCCTACTCCAATATCTTTGCCCTTCTGTTGGGGTAAGTGTGAGCCATGCATTATGCTACACTGACTCCCAGAGCTGCCCAAAGGGGTTGAGCTCCAATTACTCACAATGGCAACTGTCTTTTTTTTAAATATAAATTTTGAAAAATATTTATTTATTTATTTATTTTTGGCTGTATTGGGTCTTCGTTTCTGTGCGAGGGCTTTCTCTAGTTGCAGCGAGCGGGGGCCACTCTTCATCGCGGTGCGCAGGCCTCTCACTATCGCGGCCTCTCTTGTTGCGCAGCACAGGCTCCAGACGCGCAGGCTCAGTAGTTGTGGCTCACGGGCCCAGTTGCTCCGCGGCATGTGGGATCTTCCCAGACCAGGGCTCGAACCCGTGTCCCCTGCATTGGCAGGTAAATTCTCAACCACTACGCCACCAGGGAAGCCTTTTTTTTTTTTTCTTTTAATGCCAGCTTTAGATGCCAGACTTTTTTTTTTTTTTGGCCACGCGGCACAGCTTGTGTGATATTAGCTCCCTTACCAGGGATCAAACCAGCGCCCCCTGCAGTGGAAGCACGGAGTCTTAACCACTGGACCACCAGGGAAGTCCAATGGCCACTGTTTTGAAAACGCACCTTCCTTCCATCCCTGTTGCAGTCCTCACTCTCCTACCCCTGTTTCCTGGGATCATCTCCCAAATTAATTATTGCATTCAAGTCCTTGTCTCTGAAGTTACTTCTGGAGGAATCCAATCAAACAGTCTCTCCTTTCTCCTCCACTTCGGCCCTTATGCCACTTGTCTCCAGTCAGTTGAGTTCCCCATTCTGGAAGTTCTGCTGGACGATCACCTCCTCTGTGATACCATTTTCATCCACCATACTCTACCGTCCAATGCGAGGGCCTCCTTCCTCCAAGATCCTTGGCCCTTTACACAGACTTCTCTTATGATGTGCATCACATGGCATTGTAATTACGTGTAGGTGTGTTTATCTTTGCCCACTAGGACTTATGAGAAACTATGACTTACTCAGCTTGTCAACCCAGGCCCTAGCAAAGTGCCTTGTACAGAGTAAATGCCCAATAAATATTTGATGAAAGAATATGTGAGCCTTCTGCCGTGGTTTCCTGGCTATAACCCCCGCGTACACAGGAAAAAGCTGGAAGCCATGTTCCTGACCCTGCACTGCTGGGCCAAGGGGAATTCTGTGTCTTGAGAGGAGGTTAGGAAACCTTTCCTTGCCCCTCCCGCAGGACTGACTCTGATTGTGATTTTATTGCAAAAAAAAAAAAAAAAAGGGTCCTTTCAATGCAGGGCAAGTCTCCAAACAGACTTGCCCAGCCATTAGCAATCCATAGAATAAATTCCAAGGGTGTGAAAACCAGTGACTAGAGGCCTGCGGGTTGGTGGAATGGCTACAGGAAAATTGCTGCAGATAAGCCTGAGGGAACTCAAAGATGCCATCAGTCTTAAGAAAGCGGCTATCTTTGTAGTGTTTATCATAGGGTGAAAACCAGCTCTGTAGTAAGCTGTGGGCTGAGTAAATAGCCCAGAAGGAGATGTAATCCTGGAGAGGAATCCAAGACTTTTGGTTAAGCAGGCAGCTGGTCTTTAGGGAAGGCTGGTTTCAGCTGAATTTCAGCAGTGCTTACCTGCGGTGTTATTTTAAAATCTCACTGCCAAGGAAGACCTGTCCGCCTGGACTAGCAGGGATTAGATCGAAGGTGGAGGCTGATACCCCACAATGTTAGACTTCAAACAAACAAAGAGGAACACAAATTCCAGAGCCATGAGAAGGAAAGTTGGTCTTCCCTGCTGAGCAGAAATGGAAATGAACTAAACAGCCTTCAGTGTAAGAAATGGGAGTTGGCACAGGAAACTGACCCTGAGGTTCCACCATGTTGTTAGTGGAAATTGGGGAAGAACCAAGGAGGATTTGAAGAGGGGCGATAGAGGCACTCAGGAGGCAAGGAAGGAAAGAATGTCAGCATTTTTTAAGGGCTGACATGTGCCAGGAAGGTAGCACTTATTTATTTCTTCTACTAGCCCTTTGAGCTATTATCACAGCCTTGGACTGATGGAAAACTAGAAACCTAGAGAGGTCAAATGACTCGTCTGCCCAAGGTGTCCCAGCTAGTAAGGAATGAAATTTAGGTTTAAGTGACAAGAAGGGTTTGAAAATAATTCATACCCAGTTCAAAACACAAGATGACCATCATTGTTTGATTTAGGTCATGTGCTCAAACTAGTCAGGGATCATAACTCAAAACTGGGCCCATATTTTTTTCCTCCTCTGTGCATTTGGAAATTCATTGCCTTTGGGTGCACTGTGAGGTAGGCACTGTGACTGTGGGAGAGAGAAGGGGGAAGGGATCTTTTAGAGGATCAAGTTTAAAGAGGCCTAACTTTTGGAAAACCTCCAAATTTGGGTTTAACAGTGTACTTGGCTTGGAAAGGAAGGGAGGAAGGAACGGAAGAAGGGAGGGAGGGAGGAAGCCTGCAAGCATAGGATTTAAAATTTCATACTTCCTAACGTTGGTCATGACCATAGGGAGACACTGAAATACCACGGGATTGGCAAGTACTGCCCTGCTTTCAATTCTGCCCAAAGCAGGAAGGCTTAGGTAAGTCAGGAGAAAGCCTCGTGTTACCACCCTAAGACCAGAACAAAAGCATTGGGAGGAGACTCCCATCTGGACAGCATGATCTCCAAAGAAGCCATGCTAGTCTTATGACTGTGATGTCTCGAGTGTTACAGTTGTGTAAGCCACTGATATTTTAAATGATCGTCGAATCCAGCACATAGGATTATGAAGACAATGTCCATTAGGTTTAGTAAAAGGGTAGAGGAGAGAGAACGCTCATCGAAGAGCAAAGAGAAGAAGAAAGAAACCTGGACTGGGATCCTGGACATGTGGGTTCCAGCTCTGGCTCCTTCACGAGTTTGAACTTCCTGTGCTAACTTGCTTTCCTCTGCTTTCACGAAGGAGCTGTGCTAGATGACACGGAAGAGAAAGAAGAGAACTTCCAGCTCCAAAGGTCTAAGGGAACATTTGGAGACTTACAAACAGGTAGGCGCTTGAGTGTAAGTTGGAGCTGTTTCGCTATGAGTCAGAAACCAATCCAAGGACTATTTTTATTGCTCTTCACTTCAGATTCCCTAATTTGGGTTCTGTTAAATAGAGAGAGAGAGAGAGGAGAGAGAGAGAGAGAGGGAGGGAGGGAGAGAGAGAGAGAGGGGGTGGGGGAGAGAGAGAGACAGGGAAAGAGAAAGAGAGAGAGAGAGAGAGAGGAAAAGAGAAAGAGAAAGAGAAAACTATCAAGAGGTAAAGGGGGGAATTCCCTGGCAGTCGAGGGCCCAGGTTCAATCCCTGTTCGCTGCCAAAAACAAGAAAAAAAAGGGAACAAAGCAAAATAGCTAATAAAACTTAAAAACACAACAAGTACCTTTTTAACGAGTTGAATCACAAAGCTAGGCACTTTTAGTGTACTAAAACAGTTGTTTTGGGAGGCAATGTCACACCGTGGAAAGAACATAGACACGTTTTTTGTTTGTTTGTTTGTTTGTTTTTGCGGTATGCGGGCCTCTCACTGTTGTGGCCTCTCCCGTTGCGGAGCACAGGCTCCAGACGTGCAGGCTCAGCGGCCATGGCTCACGGGCCCAGCCACTCCGCGGCATGTGGGATCCTCCCAGACCGGGGCACAAACCCGTGTCCCCTGCATCGGCAGGCAGACTCTCAACCACTGCGCCACCAGGGAAGCCCTTATAGACAAGTATTTTGAGTCCAAAAGACCTACATTTGAATCATAGCTTTATCACTTATGGCATAAACAACCCTGAGTAAATCTCTTCATCTCTTTGAGCCTCAATTTCCTCATGTAGAAAAGGAGAATGATTATAACAGTAGTACTCATGGCCACCATTTATTGAGGGCTTTATGTGCCACCCACAGCTGTATGAATTAAGTATTATTATCCCCATTTTACAGACATGGACATTGAGACTAACAAATCTAAGAGCAGAGCTGGGATTCAAACCCAATCTGGTAAAACTCTGAGGCTTATTCTCTCATCTACAGCCCTATACTTCCCCAAAGGATAATAATATAGATCAAATAAGCTAATATTTTAAAAGATACTTTGTGAATGACAATATGCAAGTATTCTATACAATATTTATTATCAATACAATAATGATAATGCAGTAGTAACAACAACAATAACGGTGAATTTTCAAATGTTCATAATCAAAGTGAGTCTCCAAATAGAAACGTGTATGATTTTATTTGAATGTCTAATCAAACAGTGACTCGATGATGACTCCAAGCTAATCAGACTCTGGAAGATTCCCTCATCAGTTCTCACCACTGAATGTCTAAGTTTCTGGGTTCAGAAAAAAAGGCTGCGTGAGTAGAAATGTTGATATCTGAGAAACAGTGCAGAGAAGATATAGAACAAAGCGAAACCTTTGTGCTGTGCAGCTTTATCACTGAAAGCGCCATCTGGCCAAGCAGACCAGAAAATAACCAGAGATTACCAGCTGGTAAATTTTACCTTTTAAGAAAACCAAGCAAAAGACTCAAGAATCTATCAGCACAGTAATCCTGGATTGTAGTCAGTAAAATAGGTGGCAAACTGTCCCTATGAGTCATCAAGGCCAGCAAAGAATCCCTCTGGCCTGTTAGACCTGGACCACGTGAACTTGAAATTGAACCTTAGTGTGGAGGAATGGTGCGTAGCTCCTTTGAAAGAGGATGTGGGAAACCAGATGACTCAAGCAGGTGGCACAGTTGACCTGAGAGTCTCGGTCCCACTGAAGTATCAATGTCTCTCTGAGGAAACCTCCTCCCTACCTACTAATTTGATTTCTTCAGTTCCCTTAAAAAGTCCTGGCACCTTTCAAACCTGTTAGAGACAGATACTGAATGTTAAATGTGAAAAGGACCTTAAGATTCATCTGGTCAAATGTTCTCATTTCACAGGTGAGAAAACAAAGGCTCAGAGAGGTAACGTCTGAAGCCCCAAAGCTTGTCAGCAACACAGGAAGATCACCAGTCTCCTACTTTCCATATGCTGTTCTCCCATCCCATCCCTCACCCTTCAGTGCTCCCACACTGCTTGTGACACACACACACTTGCATATCACTCATATATGCACTAAGGTCTTTGGGAAGATAATAATCCCAGTGTATGATTCACAGGAAATAGACAGTACTTCCTATGTGCACAATTCTAAGTACTTTATACATATGAATGCATGAATCCTTACAATAACCCTAGGAGCTAGGTACTATTATAATCCCTACTTTACAGAGACACAGAGAGGTTAAGTGATTTGCTCAAGGTCACACAGCTGGTCAGTGGTTGAGCCAGGATTTAAACCCATGCCAGCTAGCTCTAGTGTTCATGTTCTCCTCGAATACAAAGATGTGTAGAAATGTATACTGGTTGCCTCTGGAAAGAAGAAATGGGAGGTTACAGGGTCTGGAATGGGAAGACTTTCTTTTTCCTATAAATCCTCACAGACTGTTTACATTTATGTCATATGCGTATGTTACTTATTCAATAAACAAAAAAATAACTATTGTGGGTGTCTTTTTAAAAATAGTTTAAAATGGAGGGTGATAATGGTTGCACAATATTGTGAATGTACTTAATGCCACTAAATTGTACATTTTTAAATGGTTAAAGTGGTACATTTTATAATATGTATATTTTACTCCCCTTCAAATGTTCTAAAAGCCTTTTTGGCAATGACAGGGAATACTGGGGCAGTGTTTTCCAAGAGTTCAAGTAGCATATTTGGGTCTGGAGTCTAAATATCTCAATATAGTTCAGTAAACATTTATTGTGCACCTATTATATTTAAGGTTCTGTGCAAGTTATGGCAGGCTATATAAAAATAATAAAGCCATAGTCTTTACTCTCAAGGTATAAATGGGAGGCAGCTTGGGTGATGAAAACACAAAGTCAAGAGGAGGAGCTGCTTTTTGGTGAACCATGACATAACTAGCACAGCAGCTGGCCATAGTAGGAGTTTATTATTTATTTATTTATTTATCTTTTGGCTGCTTTGGGTCTTTGTTGCTGCTCTCAGGCTTTCTCTAGTTGCGGCGAGCAGGGGCTACTCTTCATTGCGGTGTGTGGGCTTCTCATTGAAGTGGCTTCTCTTGTTGCGGAGCACGGGCTCTAGGAGCGCGGGCTTCAGTAGCTGTGGCTCAAGGCCTTCAGTAGTTGTGGCTCAAGGGCTTAGTTGCTCCGTGGCATGTGGGATCTTCCCGGACCTGTGATTGAACCCGTGTCCCCTGCATTGGCAGGCAGATTCTTAACCACTGCGCCACCAGGGAAGTCCCCATAGTAGGAGTTTAATCAATGTCAGCTATTATTATTACGATTATTTGACTCTTCTGAGACTTACTTTCCTCTTTTGTAAAATCAGAGGCTTGGATTAGAGAACCTGCAGACTATAACCAGGAATAGGGATGGTCTTCTCTTTGCTTTGTCGGTGAGTAAAGCTAGGCAAGACATTCTAGAATGACTATTCTCACAAAATGAGAAAATAGAAGCCCGGATGACAATGGGTGGGCTCCGTTTTGAAGTGACAGATGTATTTGAGTTCTTCTGTGCCCATGCCACACAGTGGCCCCTGCCACAGGGCTCAGATCTGCGGTGCTTGAGCTGCCTTGTTCTGGCTCTCACAGCTGGTGAGCCAGTTGTTAAATACAGCCATTATTAAAATTAAATGATGCAAACTTACAATTCGATAAATTCCATTTAAAATGAAGTAACAAATACTCAATACTTATCATTTCCTAATTATTTCGTTACATTTTGCCATTATCTCTGTTTTTAAGGTTAGTTACATCAACTGCATTTGAATGGTGGAAAGAGTATATAATGGCCATACTGCTGTGCATCCATCTCTTCCCAACTCCTTGTTCAGTGATGTCAGATTAGTAGCCTGAAATCAGTCAAGGTAGGAGTATTTACCCTGTAGAAATTGGCAAACACAACAAATCAGCCTTCAACCTCTCCCAAAGCCGGTTGTCAAACCAATGCCCCACTGCCTCAAACCAGCATGTGCGATCTGAGTCTCTCGGAAGGACCCACTACTGCTCTCAGACAGAAGAGTGCATAATTATCATCCCACTGCACATAAATCAGGGGCCCATGAAGAAACAGGCTGTTAGACGTGGCCCTCTTCTCCTCTGTTTCCTTAAGCAAAATAAAATAAATAATTCTGAGTGTTTGGCCCACAGCCAAGGAGCTCTCGTGTTTGATTCTTCATCCCCTGCTTGCAAGGGCTAATTACAGTGAGGGGTGTGCAAAGCAACAGTTCTTTGTGTTCCAAGTGAAATAATGGCTTAGTCACCCCTGAGAGTATGAAGGCTCTGTACTTCTCCTCAGTGCAGTGAACACAAACCCCAATCTGATGGCATGTGACTTTTTCTTTTTCTAAATGAATCAGACTTTGTGAATAGAAATTTAGCCTTCCTCCACCCACTCTGGCCCAGCCATGCCAGTTAGCATATTTTCTGTTTTTCTAGTTGAATTGACTAACCAATAGTTTTAGGAGCCTGTTGGTTCACATGTTCAGTTCAGATACTATCACAGGGAAATGGAATCCTTACTTTGCAAACTCACTGATTATATAGCATAAATTCGATTCTATTTTTGTGTAGAGAAAATAAAACCCACTCCTAAGATAGAGAACTGAGACCTGCGTTTGGGAAAGGAATCTTTTCTCTCCAGGTTTCTGGGGCAAAGCTAGATCAGTGAGCCAACCTGGTCGAGGTTTCAGTGCCTTTTCTGTAGACCCTTCAGGGAAACTGCAGGGTGGGTTTGAGCTGTGTACCAGGACGTGACTGGACATAGTTTAGGGTCTAAAAAGTACAGGCCTCAAGACCCTAAACGTTGACAAACATTGGTGCTCCCCAAACCATAGGTAACGCAAAATAAAATTTCTAAAAATGCAAAAATCTATGTGGAGGGCAGTGTAGAAATTTGGATAAGCACATGCCAATGACTAGAGACAGACTGCTTGGGTCTGAATTTTGGCTTTCCCATTTATCATTTTTGTGACCTTGGGCAAGCCACTTAAAATCTATGTCTCAGTTTCATCATCTGTAAAAAGGGATAATTAATGCTATCTACCCTCAAAGGGTTGGAGTGAGGATTAAATACGTTAAAATTTGTAACATGCTTAGAGAAAGGCCTAGTACATAGTAAGTGCCATATAAATACTAGCTATTATTTGAACGCTGACATGCTTTCTAATTGTTTTTGGATTGAAAGTTTGTTAATAGGTTAATTGAAGGCAAACTGTTACTTATTCTTTTTCCTATTTATTTATTTCCAGTTACCTTAAACACATGACTTAGCTCTGAGATACCAGGCAGGTGTCTTGCAATGCAGTTCCACAAGCCAACCATCAACCAATCCCTATGAAGCTTGGACCTAGAATTCAAAGTACATTCTGGTGGTTAAGAGTCAGGGCTTTAAGGCTTCCCTGGTGGCACAGTGGTTGAGAGTCCGCCTGCCGATGCAGGGGACACGGGTTCGTGCCCTGGTCTGGGAAGATCCCACATGCCGCAGAGTGGCTGGGCCCGTGAGCCATGGCCGCTGAGCCTGCGTGTCCGGAGCCTGTGCTCCGCAACGGGAGAGGCCACAACAGTGAGAGGCCCGTGTACTACACACACAAAAAAAGAGTCAGGGCCTTAAAGTCGGACACAGAGAGTTCTTTTGTTTGTTTACTTTTTTTTTTTTTTTTTTTTGCGGTATGCAGGCCTCTCACTGTTGTGGCCTCTCCCGTTGCGGAGCACAGGCTCCGGACATGCAGGCTCAGCAGCCATGGCTCACGGGCCCACCGCTCCGCGGCATGTGGGATCTTCCCAGACCGGGACACGAACCTGTGTCCCCTGCATCGGCAAGCGGACTCTCAACCACTGCGCCACCAGGGAAGCCCTGTTTACGTTCTCTTTTTAAATAATTATAGACTTACGGAAAAGTTGAAAAAATAGTATAGAGTTCACGACTACCCTTTATCTAGCTTACCCTGATGTTAACATCTTTCATAACTGTAGTACAAATATTAAAGCCAGAAAGTTAACATAGAAACAAGTCTGTTAACTAAACTATAAACCTTACTCAAATTTCAGCAGTTTTCCACTGAAGTCCAGGATCCAACACAAGTTCTTGTGTTAGATTTAGTTGTTGTGTCTTCTTAGTATCCTCCAATCCACAGGGGTTGCTCAGTCTTTGCATTTCTTTCCTGACCTTGACATTATCAATGAGTATCAGCTAATTATTTTATAGAATGTCTTGCAGTTTGGGTTCGTCTGATGTTTACTCGTGATTAGATTGAAGTTTGCCTTTTTAGCAGGAGGACCACAGAAATGGTGTGTCCTTGGTGCATCATTTTAGGGGGAACAGGAGGTTGATATCTCTTTATCAGTGGTGGTATTAACTTGATTACTTGGTTAAGGTTTCTCCACTGCAAAGTTATACACTTATTTTCTAGAACAGAAGACACTGTTAGCAATCTTAGAATAAAGGAAAATTTTTTGGCATGCCAGAGCCGTCTGTAACAATGCTTTACATTTGCATCCTGCCCTATGAAAGATTTTATACATATGAACCAACATCCCAATGTACTTTATTATTTGAAGTAAAAGAGACAGAACTACTTTAAAATATAATTTGAGTAGCAGCTCAGATAAAAAACGTTTTGGTTACTTCTATGCAAAACTCATCTGAATGGGGTCTAAAAGCTTTATCATGGGGACTTCCCTGGTGGTGCAGTGCTTAAGACTCCGTGCTCCTAATGCAGGGGCATGGGTTCGATCCCTGGCCAGGGAACCAGATCCCACATGCAGGCCACAACTAAGAGTTTGCATGCCACAACTTAGGAGCCTGCGTGCTGCAACTAAGGAGACAGCGAGCCACAACTAAGGAGCCCATGAACCGCAACTGAGGGGCCCGCCTGCTGCCACTAAGACCCAGCACAACCTAAATAAATAAATAAATAAATAAATATTTTTTTAAAAAAGGCTTTATCATGGAGTAATAGACCAATGGAACACTATTGTAAACTTAAAATAACATGTATAAAGGAAAATTTAGACTGTAATGAACATGTGAGACAAGAAAAAAAAACAGTGAGGCCTATGTATTAGGTATGTGCCATGTATAGTCATTAAATGGTAATTCTTTGGGTAGAAAAAAAATTAATGCAATGAAAGAGCCTGGAAATCCATATGGAGGAAGGGTAATACTGTAAATGCAAAATAACAGAGCTCGATAGTTTGGGCATATGAGGCAATATAACAGCTCTCCCCTTTAATACATAATCAAGCCCATATCACCTTCATACACAGTATTCAAGAACTGGTCCTCCCAGGAGACAGCAGGATGCTAACCTGGCATCACTGCATTAAAATGACTCTTAAGAAGGATTGTGTTTTCTTCGTCTTGTTTTGCTTTGTTTGCTACCAACATATTACGAGGTAGCTCAAATTAAACACATATTTTATATTAGGAGTAAATAATGAAAAAATCTAACTATGGCATTTTAAACTATTCCTCTCTTGTGAAGACTCAGGAAAGAAAGAATAAATGTGGGGTGATAGTATCTAACACTTGGGCACTTGCCATATGCTAGGCACTGTTCTCAGTACTTTACATGTGTTAATCAATCTAATTTTCATAACAATCCTACAATATATTTATCATTATTTTCACCTCCATTTTACAGATGAGGAAACAGGTACAGAGAGACTAAATGACTTGACCAACATCACAGAGCTAATTAAGTGGGATTCGAACCTGCAATATGGCTCTAGGATATTGAAGTTCTCAACCACTACAATGCATTGCACCTCAAAAGGCTAATAATGCTTGCAATTCATACAAGTTTTTTCCTCCAATACTATGAATCTAATACATATTTTAAATATACTATATATAAAATTTTTAATGCACCACAAATCTAATAATATACATTTTCTGCCTCTTAAGTATGCTACAAATCAGTATTTCTGGCATTTACTTTTTCCCCTTTTTACTCCTTTCAACACCACTACATCTCTATACAGTTTAAACTGAACAAATGAGTACTAGGTCATATATCTAGCCCTGGATTGTTTTCTAACTGGCTTATGGGTTGAGAAGTTCTATGGAGATGAGGATCAAGTTTTAGACATATAGCCTATTCCCCACAGAGAACTAGCACAGAATTAATCTTAAGAGCTAATGTTTATGTTATGGTTTTTTATGGATCACCTAATTTGTGTCTGGCAGTATTCTAAGTATTTCATACTCACACTCTCACTCATTCCTCAGAACAGCCTCTCAGGCACATGTCATTATTACCCTCATTTCACATATGGGGAAACTGAAATTAAGTGACTGTCCCTAGTCAGCCAGCTAGTAAAGGGCAAAGCCAGGATTTCAACCAAAGCCTGTCCAACCCCAAAGTTGCTGGCTCAACCACTAGGATATATTATATGCCTGCTGGTGCTAAATATATAGCAGATAGTAAATGTTTGTTGACTGATTCATTGATTGATGCTTCATTCGTTTGTTTATTCTCAATGAAGGAGGAAAGGTAGAAAATTAGAAGGAAGGGGAAAGAGACAATTAATAAAATGGAAGTGGCCAGAAAAATAAATGAGCTGAAGGCTGGTAACCAAGTAGAGACTAATGCTTGGGAGTACAAGGAGAAGCAGAAAAGACAGTGACAGACTTGGCTGACATCATGGTTAGAAGTCGCATTGGCATCATGCAGAGATTATGCTACTACACCTGTCTGATGTGACTTGAGACCAGAGACTGCAGTTTCCATCTCATCTCCCTAAGCTCCAACAAACTTATATTTTGTTTAGTCTTAGGGTTTCAGTTTCAGTCATTCATCTATGATGTGATAGACTATGTTCTGGGCCTTGGGCAGATAGAAGTGAACAAAATAGATAAAAATTTCTACCCTCGTGAAGTTTACATTTTAATTGGGGGGATACAGATCATAAACATAATAAATAAGTAAATTATATAATAGCATTAAGGTGGCAAGTGCTGTGGTTTGAAAAAGTAGAGCCACGTAAGGGAGACCAGGAGTGCCTGTAGGGACAGGAGGGTGTATGGTCAGAATAGGTTTCACATATAGGGTGGCATTTGAGCAAATATTTAAAGGAGATGAGGTTAAAAGAAAGATAATAATAAGAATGGTAAGACCTATATCACTAGAATAGATAAATTAAGAATGAATATTTTATAATAAAATTACTACTGAGAAGTTGGGTATTCTTACAGGAGAAAAGTTACTTGTAGCTTTCCCATTCTTCGCTGGGAGGTCTGGGAGATGACAAAGTATCTATAACTCAATTTTCATCTCAATTGTTTAAAAATACAATTTTCATCCCTAAGTGGTGGTAGCATACTTTTGAACCTTCAGTCAGTTTTGTTTGTTCATGCACATACTGTTTGTGAATCAGTGCATTAAGTGGTTTGTTCTCATGACCACAAAACTGTAATCCACAAAATGACAATGAGAATTACCACAGAACGGCAAAGACTGTCTTTCTGTACATGAATCAAATGAAACACAAAATTGGTATACCTTTTTAGGAATAACCTAAAGATTTATCTTTAATATAATATACAGAGAAATACTGCTAAAATGTTTCTTAGACAAGGAATACATAAAATTGAGTATGTTTCTCAATTTCTATTCTGATAACGATTATTGAGTTCCTATCATGGCAGATATCATGCAAAGAGTTTTATTATATGTAAAATTTTGTTTAATTTATTCACTCATTCAACAACTACTTAGCACTCTCTTGTGCCAGGCATCATTCTAGACACAGCAGGGAACAAAACAGACAAAATCCCTGATCGTATGGAAATGGATATATAATAGGTCAGGTGGTAATAAGTGCTATAAAGAGAAATCAAACCAGGCTAATGTGGGTAGAGAATGCCTTTGGGTGGGGGAATGCTAATTTATTATAGGTGATCAGAGAAGCTCTCTGTAATAGGATGACAGTTGGCTTTCTGGGAAAATTTGTTTCTAGGCAGAAAATACAGCAGAAATAAGAACATGTTTAATAGTTGACTCTATAAGTATTATTTTATAGGAAACTGAGGCTCAAGGATATTATTATTACATATGCATCCATATCACATCAGTAATAAGGGGCAAAGCCAAAACATGACTCCAGGTCTATTAACCTCAAAATCCATACCGTTCTCTTCCAAAATACCATTTGATTTACTCACCCTACCCAAAAGAGTTACTCTTTTAAAAGACTGGCAGAGCATAGGACTACCAGGTATTAATTCATGCTGCTGTTACTTCTTTAATTTGCTCTAGCCTTAGGCGAATTACTGACACTTGCTCTTCTCCAGAGCCTGTAAAATGGGGTTTGGGTAATTAACAACTCAGAATGACTGTTATGAGAACTAATTAGTTACTGCTTACAAAATACTTTGAACATCAACAATAAGAGTGTTTTCACTCCAAATACCACATTTTCCTCCCAATGGAGCTCTAGATACCTCCATCCCTGTCCTCCACCAAATTCCACATCTAGTCCTTCTCAGATTTCCCTCTGAAAAAAAATCATTACCTAGTTATTAAAATCAGAAGCCCAGGAGTTATCTTTAACTCATTTCACTTCACTAACACTAACATACATTCCCAAGTCCTGTTCATTCTACCTCCAAAATGTGTCTTCCATCCATCCACATCTCTCCATCTTCAATGCCACCAGTCTATTTCAATCCACCATCCTCCCTTGCATGGAGGATTGCAATAATTGGCTAGTTGGCCTCCTTTTCCAGCTTTAGCTCCTTTCCAATCCTTTTGCTACACAAAAGCCAAGAATGACTTTTGAAAAGAGAAGGCAAGACATATCATTTCCTTACTTAAAACCCTTCAGTGACTGCCTGTTGCAGACAGGTTACAGTACAACCCTCTACCATGGGTGACCAATTCATCCCGTATCTTGCCCAGGACTTTGCTGATCTAAGCACTAAAAGTCCCGCATCCCAGGAAACTCCTCAGTTCTGGGCAATAGGGGTGACTGGTCACATTAAGCATGGCCCGTAAGGCCTTACAGGAAGTGACTCCTGCCTGCCTCATGGCCTCATTTCATGCCACTGTCCCCTCAATCATTACACCCTTTGCACACTGGCCTTTGTCAGGTCCTAGAATGTCCCTTTCCCTTCTCAAGGTCTTGCTGGTTAGGCCTGCCTTTCCCTTGGCCTGGAATGCTCTTCCTGTAGCTGGATTTTTCTTATCCTTTAAAGCTCAGTTTAAATGCTCCAGAAAGGACTTCCCTGATCCAAGTTAACCCAATAGTTCCTATCTGCTATTCTCTATTACAACATTCTGCTTCCTTATTAGAACTTATCATTTTGTCTTGATTCATTTATAATTTACCTATTTATCATCTGTTTCCTACCATTAGAATGTAAGAGGGCAGGAACCTTGTCTGCAGTGTTCACTGTGGTATCCTCCAGCACATAGCATATGGCAAGTACTCAGATAATATTTACTGAACCAACATTTCAGTCTTGAGCCTCACCCCAACCAAACAACAGGTGGACCCATGCCCTGTAGAGACAGAGATCAAGGTCTTGCAAACACCAGGACATCTGGTTGACCCAGCTCCGCACCACCTCCACCCCTGCTGGTGACTAAGATCTGACCTCAAAGGGACCTCAAAAAAATATTGGTTTCTCTGGAGGCCTAGAGAGGTTAAAGGACATGTCTTAAGTTACATACTCAGTGTACACTTAACATTGGGAAAGCTAAAACCGATATTTCCTGTTTCTCTACCAAGTGAATTCAAATTTCAAAGGATCTTAGTGTAGGAAGAAACCTCTAGATCCCATTTGCTTTGGTCCTTCAAAGTAGACTCTATAATTTGCGTGCTACAACTCAGGGAATATAGCCAGTATTCTGTAGTAACTATAAATGGAATATAAACCTTAAAAGTTGAGAATCACTATGTTGTATACCTGTAATGTATGTAATATTGTACATCAACTATACTTCAATTAAAAAAAAAAAAAGACTCTATCTATCCCTGTTTAAAAGATAAGACGTCTGGAGCCAAGAGCAATAATTGACTTTTCCGAGGTCACATAACTATTGAAAGGCAAGGAAGAACTTCATTCTTAGTCTGTTTCACATTTTCAATCTTTTTTTATTCTGGACTTTGTATAACCATGCAATCAAGTATCTGTTCCATATTGAACATGTTAGCAAATGCTTTAAAAGAGAGAGAAAACAAAGTGGATGCAGAGATACCTCAGGAGTGACAAATTATTTAATTTTTTAAAAATTTATTTTTATTTATTTATTTTTTATTTTTGGCTGCATTGGGTCTTCATTGCTGCGCACGGGCTTTCTCTAGTTGCAGAGAGCGGGGACTATTCTTCGTTGTGGTGCACGGGCCCCTCACTGCGGTGGGTTCCCTCGTTGCAGAGCACGGGCTCTAGGCGCAGGGGCTTCAGTAGTTGCAGCACATGGGCTCAGTAGTTGTGGCGCACGGGCTTAGTTGCTCCGTGGCATGTGGGATCCTCCCGGACCAGGGTTCGAACCCGTGTCCCCTGCATCGGCAGGCGGATTCTTAACCACTGTGCCACCAGCGAAGTCCCAGACAAATTATTTAAACAGATGCAATACTGTTGTTCCTGATTTATTAATTCATTCAACAAATATCTGTCCGCTATATGCCACGAATTGTTCTGGACTCTGGGGATGCAGCAAAGAATATAACAAAGAAATCCTCTCTGCCCTCCTAGAGCTTACATTCTACTGTGGGAGACAGAAGATAACAAATAAATATATATATATATATTTTTGTGTGTGTGTGTGTGTTATGTGGGCCTCTCACTGTTGTGGCCTCTCCCATTGTGGAGCACAGGCTCCGGACGCGCAGGCTCAGTGGCCATGGCTCACGGGCCTAGCCGCTCCGTGGCATGTGGGATCTTCCCGGACCGGGGCACGAACCCGTGTCCCCTGCATCAGCAGGCGGACTCTCAACCACTGCGCCACCAGGGAAGCCCCACAAATAAATATATTTTTATGTGTAAGGAGTCTCAGGTGGTCAAAGTGCTATAAGAAAAATACAGCAGGGTAAGGAGAGAGTGACAGGCGGGGAGCACAGCTGCTTTAAATAAGACGGTCAGGGAAAGACACTCAAGTAGGATACCATTTGAACAGTGATCTGAGTGAATTCAGGGCAGGCACTAGAGGAAAAACGTTCCAGGCCAGGGAGAACAGAAGGGCAATGGCCCTAAGGCAGCATAGGGCTTGGCAGGTTCTAGGGAATGCCCAGGGGCCCTGTGATTGGAGTGGAGGAAGCCGGAAGGAGGAAGAAAGGTCACATAGGGAGCTGGGGCCAGATCCTGCTGGCAACTGCTCTTCGAAACTACTCCCTTTTAAACTGACATATCTTTATAATGCAAATATTTACAAAGCTAGGCCTTGGAGAGGGGGGTTTTATTGAATGTGTTTCAATACGTTAGCAAGCACCGCAGGATTCGCTCTTCTTCCCCCATTTCTTGTTGTTGAATGTTAATCTGTCTAAATGCATTCAGCTCCACTTCTTTGAAAATCAGTCACCTAGTGCTTGCAGCTAAAAAAGGAGACCAACTAATACGTCTCAACAGAGCAGATAGTGGAGGCCACTCCCACGGATCAAGATCTCTGTAGAAAACCTAGCTATTGTTCAGCCAATACTTTCATGTTGGTTTCTAAAATAAGAATCTGAGTCATCCTTTCCTCAGCCGGAGAGAACTTTATTCCTTTTACCCCCGTGGCTCCTGATTGGTTAACACGTTACTCAGCAGCGGGTGGGCAGGGCCGTCAGCTTCCCCCACTGTATGTGGTATGGCCGTGAGCGAGAAAGGTGAACTGGCTGGGAAGTCAAGCCTAAGTCAAACCCTGTCCTCACCACAGTCCCATTTTTATTTTTTAATTTTTTGGCCACACGGCTTGCGGGATCTAAGTTCCCCCACCAGGGATCAAAGCCAAGCCCCCTGCCTTGGAAGCCGGAGTCCTAACCACTGGGATGCCAGGGAATTCCCCACAAGATCGTTTTAATCAATTTACTTGACTTTTTTCAGCTTCAGTTTCCTCCTCTGTAAAAGGGGGGTATTAATGTATATTAGTTTTCTACTGCTGCGTAACAAATTTGCACACATCTAGAGGACTGGAACAACGTCTGTTTATTGTCTCGCAGTTTTGTAGGTCAGAAGTCCCGGGTGGCACAACTGGGTTCTCTGAGCCGTCTCACAAGGCTGAAATCAGGGTATCCATCCGCTGTGTTCTCACCTAGAGCCCAGGGTCCTCTTCCAAGCGCTTTTCTGTTCTTGGCAGCATTCAGTTCCTTGCAGTTGTAGGTCTGAGAGCTGCGGGCCTCTCTCAGCTCTTTCAGGCGCCTACGTTCCTTCTCTGAGGCCTCTCCATCTTCAGACCGGGACTGCACATCAAGTCCTTCTCACACTTGGAGTGTCTCTGACTTCTGCTCTCACCCATTTAAGGGCTAACTGGTTTTCAGCGCTCCTGTATTTAGATCAGGCCCACCCAGATAATCCCCCTTTCTTAAGGTCACCCCTGCCATATAACATAAAATAATCACCAGAGTGAAATCTCATCATATTCATACGTTCTAGGGGTTAGGGTGAGACAGCTTTGGGGGCTATCTTAAAAATTTTTGCCTACAACAAATGCTTTGCTCAGAGAATTTCCCTGAAAATTCGAGATGATGTATGTGTGTAAAACAGTAGACAATCAATTTAGCCACTGTTAACGCATGAGGACCCCTTTGGTGCAGGGAGCAGATAAGTATCTGACCTACTCAGTGAATCAAGCATATGATGAGACTGAATTGTCCATGGTAAATACTTACTACGATCTTTCTCATATTTATGGATGTTAAAATAGTATTTTGCACATAATAAGTGATCTCTATTTTAGTTGGAGCATTGATGTGATGATTTGGAAATTCTAATTTAACAAGACAAAGATTGAGTTCCTCCCTTATCTTCTGAGTATGTTATTAGATTGGCCAAAAAGTTCGTTCAGATTTTTCCGTAAGATATTACCCGAACGAACTTTTTGGCCAACCCAATACTTCTCCCTCCCTTGTTAAATAATTTTGGCAAAGCTGCCTCTTCCTCTTCCTTCCCATGTACTTTGGTGGAGTTCATCAACACAGGACTTTGAGCTCAGGCTTTTATAGTACAGATACCAACTGAATTTTGGGAATTGACTTAAGTTCTGTCACCTTAAAATGAAGAAGGAATGGCCTCTGCACATTACTGAAGGCCCAGAAAAAACAAAAGGGGGGTGGGATGGGGTTCTGAATTAATTTCAGGATATTGGGGTTGACTGTGTTAAATATGATAGGATCAAGGCATAGTTTTCACATCATGACATCATGATGCACAACACAGCATCCATAAGAGCATAAACTCTAGAGCCACGCTGCTAGGGTTCAAATCTTGTCTCTGCTGTATTCTTTCAATGTGGCCTTGGGCAAATTATTTAACCTCTCTGTGCTTAGTTTTCTCACCTGTAGAGCATGTATGTACTTCATAGGGTTGCGGTGAGGACTGAATTAAATATGTACAAAATGCTCACAGTAGGGCCTGGCATTGAGTAGCAAAAGTGAGTCACTTAAGGCTTCTCTCTTCACCCCCAGCCTAACCTACTCTCTTATCAGACAGTGGCATGGATTTTTCAAATTATGGTTTATTTATTTATTTTTGAATTAGCAATACTTGACATCCTACAAAACTTAAAAGGGTTCGAAAAGATAAACAATAAAAACTAAGTTTTTCTCCCACCCAAGGCATCCAGACAGTGGGCTCCCAGAAGCAATACTGATACTATAGTCTCATACATCTTCCTAAGATAGTCTATACACAGACTACAGCATGAATATTTACACGATAATATATCATGTAGACCATTTTCACAGATATGTTTTTTGGTTTTGTTTTTTATAAATTTATTTGTTTATTTATGTATATTTTTGGCTGCGTTGGGTCTTCATTGCTGCTCGCGGGCTTTCTCTAGTTGCAGTGAGCGGGGGCTACTCTTTGTTGCAGTGTGCAGGCTTCTCATTGTGGTGGCTTCTCTTGTTATGGAGCACGGGCTCCAGGCGTGTGGACTTCAGTAGTTGTGGCACACGGGCTCAGTAGTTGTGGCTCGCGGGCTCTAGAGCACAGGCTCAGTAGTTGTGGTGCACGGGTTTAGTTGCTCTGCGGCGTGTGGGACCTTCCCGGACCAGGGCTCGAACCCGTGTCCCCTGCATTGGCAGGCGGATTCTTACCACTGCGCCACCAGGGAAGCCCCACAGATATGTTTTTAACACAGGTGAGGACATGGTATTCTGTTCTGTATTGGTGATTATCTATCTGCGTTCAACAATATGGCACCCCTGGGACTGACTGTTCCTTGCTGAGAGGCAGCAGTGCCTGTGCCTGGGAGGTGCCAGTGTTTGCCAGGGGATTTAGTTGGTGAAAGAGGTTCTCCTCCTTGGACTAATACTTAAAACTACTCATTCCAGGTAATACTATACTTTGATACTATTCATGTGATAATTAATAGCAGGCAATACTATAAAAGTGATTTTATGTACCAGAATATGAACAACTCTGTTTATTTTGGCACATAATTAGAGGAGAAAGAAGCTGTAAGCCCAGATAAAAATCCATACTTTTTTAAAGTAATAAGGTTTGAATGATAGATATTACATATTGGGTTATATATAGCTGTAGTTTAGATCTTTTTGTACCTTAGACTTGTTTGGTAAGGGCTTTTCAGTTTTTGGAAAATTTGTCTTTGATCTGAGAGTTCATGTACAGTTGACCCTTGAACAACACAGGTATGAACTGCTCCGTTCACTCGTAGCAGAATTTTTTCAATAGTAAATATTGATACTATAGTACTGCACTATCTGAGGTGGGTTGAATCCGCGGATGCTGGACTGCACATATGGAAGAACTGTGTATAGGGAGGAACCAGGAACCGGGGATCTGGAGGTCCAACTATAAATTACACACAGATTTTCACCTGCACAGAAGTTTGGCACCCCTAATCTCCGAGTTATTCACAGGTCAACAGTATTTGTTTTGGACCTTGGTCCAAGTTGGTTGGAAGTTTGGTAAAACTCTAAATCTCAGGCTTCCCTGGTGGTGCAGTGGTTGAGAGTCCGCCTGCCGATGCAGGGGACACGGGTTCGTGCCCCGGTCCAGGAAGATCCCACATGCCACGGAGCGGCTAGGCCCGTGAGCCATGATTGCTGAGCCTGCGCATCCAGAGCCTGTGCTCCGCAACGGGGAGGCCACAACAGTGAGAGGCCCGCGTACCGCAAAACAAACAAACAAACAAACAAAAAAACTCTAAGTCTCAATGCTTTTTCTTTCTTTTCCGGATAAGATTTTGTTCAAATTCCAATTTTCACTGAATAACATGTAACTAACTCTTCCCTACCTCCCTCATTTTTTCCCATAACAGTGGCATCCAAACCTGTAAGGAATGATATTATTATGTCATTGGAAGAAAGAATTTGGTTGAAACCAGCCATACATGTAGTGTTTCCTTGCTTTTCCCTAATTTGGAAGTCAAAAAATGAACTATCTCCATTTGGTCTTGAATCTATTCTATAAGGATGATTCCACAGATATTTTAAAAATTCCATACAGCAGCCTAGATATGCTAATCATGGAACTCCTTGCTCATTGGAACTTCAAAATGAGCAGCTAGTGAAGTAGCAATACTGAAATCTGCCAGGAGGTGTTCCTGTAAAGTGTGACATTCCTGGGTCAGTGCTTCTTTGGTGTTCAACTCTGAGTTATCAAAATTGTTTAATCCTACCTACTTAAGAAGGCGCCCAGGGAATTCCCTGGTAGTCCAGTAATTAGGACATGGGCTTTCACTGCCGTAGACCCAGGTTCATTCCCTGGTTGGGGAACTAAGATCTCACAAGTCACAAGGCATGGCCAAAAATAAAAAAGAAGGTGCCCAACCTGGTAGGATTCTTGTGCTTTTGGCCAATGGCAGTTTATAAGTCCTACTGAGAAAAAAACAGATATGGTGTCTATTATAGACTAAATTGTGTCCCTTCATAATTCATATGTTGAAGCCCTACTCCCCCACCCCAATGTGACTGTATTTGGGGATAGGACCTTTAAAGAAGTAACTAAGGTTAAATGAGATTACTAGGGTGACCCTAATCCAATATGACTAGTGTTCTTATAAAAAGGGCAAGAGACACCAGGGATGTGCACAGAGAGAAAATACCATGTGAGGACACAATGAGAAGATGAAAATCTGCAAGCCAAGGAGAGACGCCTCAGGAGAAACCAATCCTGCTGGCACCTTGACCTTGGATTTCCACCCTCCAGAACTGTGAAAAAAAAATTCTGTTAAGCAACACAGACTATGGAATTTTGTTATGGCAGCCCTAGCCAACTAATACTGTGTGACCTTCAGGAAAAAAAGCTATAGAATTTGAGTAAGTTTTTGAAGATCTCTCCCTTTTGGGAGGGTGTAACTCTTTGGGATGAGTTGACTCTTGTCATCAACTAGACAAATGAAGTCATGAACTGCCACTGACCATGACCCTTCCCACGGCTTGGTGTTTATCTTTTCCTTGGAACCTTTTAATCTATTCTGGCCAGAGTTTGTTTCTGTTATTTGCAACCAAAAGAGCCTTAAGTAAAACAGGTCTTCAAGTCTTGCCTGAAGACTGACTATATTTCATATATAACTATTATTTTTTAAAATACCTATAGATAATGTTGATTAATAAGTTAATTCTCAATTTTAGGTTGCTAGTATTTTTTTTTCAATTATGTAATTTTCTCACTCAATAAAAGTCCAAATAAAGTTACAATGTGTAGATGCTAATAAGGAGATTTTAATAAAGAAGAAGGTTGGGGACCATTGATCTAGAACTTTCTGACAGTGTAAGGGCCTCTTTGTGTGGGAATGGCAATGAAACCTAAAAGGTTGATGGGCATACATTTAAGGCAGGAAGGCATCATACCCGCCCAAAGACTAGTGATCTAACCAGACCATCTGCATAGCTCAGTGGAAGTTTTTGGTGGAGATGCTTGGAAGCACACTTGTACAGTTTTGCAGTCTCAATCTGACCCTGCCATCCAGAGTAAGCTTTGAGTGGAGCATTCAGATAAGTCACCATGGGGCTATACATTGTACTTGAAAGGGTCTGTGCTCCAGCTGAACATGTTTTATAAGGGATTATGTATTCTGGGAGCTTTCTCTGACTATACTCTTCCTTTTGGACACAGTTACAGTGTGTAGTGGTAGAAGTAGCTGGTACTTTGAAAGCAGACAGACTTCACCCTCCTGTAGAAAAGGACCACTGGGATGTTGGCTATGTCCCTTTCACCCTTAACAATGGTGGATACTTTGAAGAAAGGACAGAAATCCTTATAGAGTAAAAACTGAGTCACTAGTGGTTAGGTAGGAAGATTTTGATTTTATCATTTCTCTTGAGATTATAGTTTAAATGATTGTAAGTATTGTGAATCATGACCAATCTATTTGAAAGGGCTACTGTGAACTCTGCAAAAGGGAGTCTAAATGAGGGCCCTCAAGTACCATTTGGTACATTTTAACCTATGCATTTATTTAATCAATATAAAAATCTCATTTCCTGCTTTAAGATTATTTGAAATTTTAAGATAAATTATACATAATCATTAAAGTATATAGAATCAATAATAACTTAGGAATATGGTATTAACAACTACATACCATCATCCCTTCCCCCACCTTACCTGTACACTGCCCTCTGGTTGACCCACATGAGTCAGAGAAACAAATGCTCTCTGAGTTCACGAGCATTACTAAACCAACCATCCTGTATAGCTGTTAATCCTCAGTCTCACCAATTTGCTGACTTCTTACACTGGCATGCTCTTAAGGCTTTTCAAGTGTATTTTGAAGATGGACTTCCTTAATCTCTGGTCCTCCTTGCAAAAAATTTTCAACTTGGCCTAGTTCTCTATCACAGAAGACTCCTGAATCCCCATCTAATCCAGTGGTTTCAGCTTTTGGTGTTTCAGACATTCTTTGAAACAATTGGGGGATTCTTTGCCACCGGGGAAAAATTGCTCTTTTCAGGTAATATCACTCAAAATAAAGATGGCCTTTTATCTCTTTCTAAAATTGGGAAAAGTTATTTCATTTTAACTTGAAAATACAAAGACATTTGGGTAGATGTGTGTCCTGACCAGCATAATATTTAACTTGCTTTTCAAGCTACAACAGAGACAACAGATACCCAACACAGGGAGCAGACACATCCCTCTCCTTGAAACCCTAACTTAATGCCAGCAAATACTTCCACACAGACCATTACTTCTATTTTTGTTCGTTCATTTTCATCTGAAATAACAAAGAATGATCAGATCCCCGGGTCTATTACCTGAAGCAAGTTTAGGAAATGGAAGACCAAGAACTACAATATCAATCTGGATTGATCAATGTTGGGAACTCCTTGCTAATCACATAATTTTATTATGTGATCTGATGTGGTCTTTCTCTAAAGCACGTTTCACTACAACTAATAAACAGTAATAATAAACAATCTATATGTTCAGAGTATTTCAGACCCAGTCCAAGAAAGAACTGACTTCAGTAACTACATTCCTTTTGTTGTTCCTTGTATCTATGCAGTTGGTTTCTTTATAAAAATAAAAATGGACTTTTCTGTTCAGTGACCATTAAATGTTTAATTTGCCAGTTCCTTTGCAATGCATGACTAGTCATATTCTGCTAAAGATGTTATGCACTTGAAAGAGGTGGCTACTTGGATACAAACTGCCACAAATGAGAAATAGCCTGTACTCCAGCCTCATTTTCAACCGAGAGCATGTTTTCTCATAGACACAATATGCTAAACGCTGGGTGGGTCCCCTTCACAATTTGACAGACTATTTGAACCTAAAATGTCAGCTCAGGGCTTCCCTGGTGGCACAGTGGTTGAGAATCCGTCTGCCATGGCAGGGGACACGGGTTTGAGCCCTGGTCTGGAAATATCCAACATGCCTTGGAGCAACTAAGCCCGTGCTCCACAGCTATCGAGCTTGCGCTCCAGAGCCTGTGAGCCACAACTACTGAAGCCCTTGCGCCTAGAGCCCGTGCTCTGCAACAAGAGAAGCTACCGCAATGAGAAGCCTGTGTACCGCAATGAAGAGTAGCCCCCGCTCGCCACAACTAGAGAAAGCCCACGCGCAGCAACGAAGACCCAGTGCAGCCAAAAATAAATAAATAAATAAATAAATTTAAAATGTCAGCTCAGTCACCACATGACATATGTTTTCCCACCACTGCTGACACGGTTGTGCTATTGCTCCAATTCTTTCTCTTTGTGGAATTTACATTTCCTTTTTGAAATCACCAACAACGGCTGAAGCCTTTATTGTTTTTTTTTTTGGCTGTGCCATGCAGCATGTGGGATCTTAATTCCCTGACCAAGGATCTAACTCACGCCCCCTGTGGTGGAAGCACAGAGTCTTAACCACTGGACCACCAGGGAAGTCCCTATGGTTGAAGTCATTTTTGTCTTTGGAGGGTCAAAACACCCTGGTGTATGAGAGGAGATAAGTATTTTTGGTGATGTCCTTTTCCTGTCCCAGAACTGTGTTTCTGCTCTTCTCTTTCCTCCCATCTGCTAAGTGCAGTTACACCAACTCCCAGGTCTAAAGACTAGCCCATGTGGGTGGTACCACATTTTTTCTCAGAAGTGTTGCATTTCTGAGTCATGCCTTTCCTTGACTGGGAGCTACACTTATCTCTTCATTAGCCATGTTTCCTTTTTTTCTAAAGACGTAACCTGCAGAGGCAGTTTCCTATGTGAAGACCTTCTCCAAGTCACTCTGGGTCCCTGTACTCTGCCACACACGGGTCGATTTATACCCACGTTTCAAGATTCCTTTTCTTACTGATTATTGCATGCCCTCCTCACCTCAACCTCTGCTCCATCTGATCTTTATAAATCTTTGAGATATATTTCTTAGGTGTTTAGAGTTCTCTCTCTCTTCTTAAAATTAATTAATTAATTTTTGGCTGCGTTGGGTCTTGGTTGCTACGCGCGGGCTTTCTCTAGTTGTGATGAGCGAGGGCTACTCTTTGTTGCGGTGTGCGGGCTTCTCATTGCGGTGGCTTCTCTTGTTGTGGAGCACGAGATCTAGGTGCGCGGGCTTCTGTAGTTGTGGCATGTGGGCTCAGTAGTTGTGGCTTGCAGGCTCTAGAGTGCAGGCTCAGTGGTTGTGGCGCACAGGCTTAGTTGCTCCGTGGCATGTGGGATCTTCCCGGACCAGGGCTCGAACCCATGTTCCCTGCATTGGCAGGTGGATTTTTTTAACCACTGTGCCACCAGGGAAGTCTGGTTTTTAGAGTTCTCTTATTTAGAAATTTTGCTATTGGACTACCTCAGCCTTGCAAAACTATGTTAGTTTGATAGTAATGCGCAGTATAAGGGTTCTGGAATTTTTATGGCCCATAGAAATCAAGTCATGGACTCAGGAAGAGAAAGTTTTGTTGGAAAAATCTCAAACAATACCCTTCGTAATGGTTATGAATTTTATGGTGGAAGTGGAGGTAAAAAGTTCTGAAAACTCAACAGAAAAAAGCTACCATTCTTAGTAAGAGAGACAATAAAGAACTCTCAAAGAAGCTGCAGATTAAAGGAATAGTAAATATCTGCCATAAAAAGGTCAGTAATCCTACCAGAAAAGTGACTGCAGATGTTCAAGGCTATTAAAACTACAATTTGTAAAAGAAAGTGCACCCACAGAATACTAATTAGAAGTATATTCCTGAGGAATTTTATCTATTGATGGTTTGTTTTTGCATTATATCAAAAATATTGTCATATAAAGTATCTCAGGTATTCAAAATGTCAAAAAATAAGCATTTCATGTAACAGCTATCACCTCTACCTATTACATTACCTTACCACTTATGTGACAATCATGGAATTGAATTTGGAGATGAGTCCTGGAATCTTCAGAATAAAAAATATGGAATTACAAATTACCTTAGTTGGCATTGCTTTTATTTTGAAAATCTTTTCTATTTTTAGGTCCTGTCATGTCTAAGAAGAAAAACTGGAAACTTTGCCCACCTTGGTGTGTCCTAATTAATGAATTGTATTAGAAACAGTATTTCAATAAATAGTCATTTATTCACTCTTTCAATAAACAGGTATTAAACACATAATTGGCTCATGGAAGGCATGGTGCTAAGCACTTGGGCTACAAAAAAGAAGTGGGCAAAGTCTTTGCCATTCAGGGCTACAGTCTAATGAAAATAGACAAGGAAACAATTAGTGCATAACAGAGGACTATAGCTAACTCTTACTGAGTGTATCAGAGTAGATTCATAGAGGAGATGATCTTCGAGCTGTCTTGAAGAACGATAAGCAGTTTGCCTTGTGGACGAGGGAAGGAAGGGCATTCCAGGCAGAAGGAACAGTATTTGCAATGATATGAATGTAAGAAGAGCAGAACAAGGACTGGTTGCCTGATGTGGCTGCATCCCAGGGGACCTTTGGGAGATTAGTGGGAGATGAGACTGGAGAGGCAGGCAGGGTCCAGGCCATGGAAGCTCTAGACCCCTGCTAGGGAATTTAGGCTTAATCAAAGTCAGGAGAAAACTGAAGGATTTCACATAGGAAGTGAACGATCAGATTAGCATTTTAGGAAGATCTCTCTGGTGGCAATGGAGTAGATGGAGTAAATGGGGCAGGGTCAGACACCAGTGGTTATGAGGTTAGTATGAGAGTTCAAGCAAGAATGGTAATTACTAACATATATTGAGTGTTACCCTTGTGCTAAGCCCATGACATAAGTTATTTAATCCTCACAATGATTCTATAAGGTAGTATATTAGGGCAGGTTAGGTTATGCTGTGACAGGAAACAACCCCAAAGTCTCAGTGGCATAAAACAACCAAAATAATTCTTTGCTTCTACCACATGTCCCATGCAGGTTGGCCAGGGAGCAATGCTCCTCATAGCCACAAAGAAACCCAGGATAATGGAGACTTCATCTCAATATATACCTCACAGCAGTGAGGGGGGATCATCATCCCAGCAGTAGGCAGGGAGTGTGGTTCATTGTGTATAGGCTGTCGAAGCTTCTGCCCAAGTGTCACATGGCCACAGCCAACTCCAGGGGAGAAGGGAAGTGCAACCCTACCACGAGTCCAAAAGGAGAACCAGAAATATTCAGACACCAGCACTAATTACTACCGCATCCTGTTCTGAGCATAGAATAAAACTGCACATTTCTGACCTGCTTTTTTCTTTTTTTTCTTTTAATGGTTTACTTAATTGTATTTATTTATTTATTTTAACATCTTTATTGGAGTATAATTGCTTTACAATAGTGTGTTAGTTTCTGCTGTATAACAAAGTGAATCAGCTATACATATACATATATCCCCATTTCTCCTCCCTCTTGCTCTGACCTGCTTTTGAAGTTGGATATGGTGAGCCGTGTGACCTAATTTGGCCAAAGAAATGGAAGAAGCTTTGAAAACTAGGAGTCTTTAAGAACTAAGAACTGGAACAAAATTTGTTAGGCTCTTGCTTTCTCTCTGCCATGACATCTGGCAGTATTCCACGTAGTGGCTGCTCCTTTCATCCAAGTTCCAGAGTGAGAACAACAGATAGCAGAGCACCCATTGACTTCCAGTTGTAGGTCACTGAGATTTGAAGGATGTTTGTAACTGTAGCATAACCCAGTTCACCTGGGACTGTTATGGAGGAGACAAAAAATTTCTGTACAATCTTAAAATTCTCCACAGATAGGTTTATTATTATTATTATTATGTATTCCCATTTTACAGATCAGGAAACTGAGTCTCAGAAAAGTCAAAGAATGTGCCCAAAGTTACACCTAGTAAAGCAAAATTCAAACCCAGGCAATCTGACTTCTGAAGATTAGCTAGCAGGAGCCTGACCTAAAGCAATAGAAATGGGGATGAACAGGTGGTACTAGTTTAGTGACATTTTAAAAGTAGAATCAAAAAGATCTGATGGGCAATTATGTAAGGAGAGAGGACAAGCAGGTATCTAGAATGATTCCCAATTTTCTGACTTGGAATGTCAAATGGATGGTGACCAGTAATTCAAACGGAGATTAGAGAATGATGAGCACAGTGAGAAGTGGAAAGGTAATGAATTTGGTGATGGACTCTTTCAGCACTTTGAAGCTGTCATTCCATTGTCTTCTCTCCAGTTTCTGACAAGAAGTTGGTCACCTCCATATGGTTGTTGCCCCATATGTAATGCATTATTCTTCTCTGGCTGCTTTCAAATTTTTCTCTTTATTTTTATTTTTGTATTTTTTGGTAACCTGACAATGATGTATCTGGTAGTTTTTCTTTGTATTTACATTGCTTGGGGTTCACTGAGCTTTGGAGGTTTGTTAAGTTGACAGTTTCATCAAATTTGGGAATATTTTTCTTCTATTATATTTCTGTCCCATTTTCACTGTCTCCTTTTGGGACACCAATTACACATACATCTGATGTTATCCCACAGGTCTCAGAGGATCTATTCATTTTCCTTCAATTATTTTTCTGTTCTTCAAATTGGATAATTTCTATTGATTAATCCTGAGGTTTACTGACTCTTCTACCATCTTCCATCTGCTGTTAAGCCACTAGTGAATTGTGTTATCTTGTTTTACTTTGAAAAGTTCTGGGGTTTACGTTGCTATTTTATAGTTCCCATCTTCAAGATTCCCTATCTATTCCCTACTTATTTACTCATTCAGATCATACTTTTGTTTATCTTAAACATATTTGCCTTTAATTTTTTGACTATCTTTATAATAGCTGCCTTAATGTCTTTGTCTACTAAATCCAATATCTGAATAATCTTAGGGTTGATTTCTATTTTCTACTTTTGTTTTCCTTTGTGTGTGTGTCTAGTAATTTTTTTTTAAAGAAAAAGAGTTTATTATAAGATGACAAGAATATTGGCATCTGACTGTGACATTTAAATATGGGCTTGGAAACAATTTATTCATGTAGCTATTTAGTGAAAATGATTATGCACGGGGCCTAACCACCTTGGTTAGATCAGATGCTATTACTGTTTACACTTACCCATTCTGTACAATGTTTGACCAGTTTTTTTTTTTTTTTTTTTTTTTTTTGCAGTACACGGGCCTCTCACTGTTGTGGCCTCTCCCGTTGCGGAGCACAGGCTCCGGATGCACAGGCTCAGAGGCCATGGCTCACGGGCCCAGCCACTCCGCGGCATGTGGGATCTTCCCGGACCGGGGCACGAACCCGTGTCCCCTGCATCGGCAGGCGGACTCTCAACCACTGCGCCACCAGGGAAGCCCTTGACCAGTTTTAACCTAGATTTTATCAGTAACCTTCCCTCATGACTCTTGATTTTTACGTTGTGCTCTCTTAATTTTCAGCATTACTCCTCCCTATTTTTAGCATAAATACCCTTTCATATTACTATTACACTAGGACTAAATATTCCATAATTCAGCTAGTAATTATACTGGTTGTTTTGATGCCTGGCTTTCTCTCCCCTCACCCTAGTAATAGATCCTGTCTCTCCACTATGCTCTCACCTCCATTAATGCGGTAACACTTAGTACCCTGCACAAAGCCAAGGTTTTCCATATCCTCCGTTCTTGTGATTGCCAAACCAAGTCATCTCTCCCTAAAAACCTTACTAAGGATTTTCCCACAGTATTATAAACTTTCACTTGGCTGTAATTACAATCATGCATTTTAAATTCAGAGAGGCGACCAAAGGCTGAACATTCATTCAAAATTATTTAATTACAAGGCTGGATAACTGAAAAAGAATTTTCCATTAAAAATAGTTTCAGAGCTAGAAAGTAATATACTGGTTAACAGGTTATGACTCTAGGGCAGTGACATGATTAAATAGAAATGGCTTGAATCTTATGGATGCATTAATCTAGATCCGATGTTGGTTCAGAAATCTATTTACAAATCAATTTCAAAATTAAAAAATATAATCCGTCTTGATTTTTGTTCTCTTTCCATATCCATAAAATGAAGAGGTTTTCCTGATCACCAGTTTTTCATACAACAAAGTAAATCTCAAATCTGGCACTAGCCAGAAATGTTTACACCTTAGGAACTTCACAGCAAACTGGCCTCTTTCAATAGGCAGACAGCGACCCCTCATTCAAAATAAAGCTGCTCATCTATCAGTGACATCCCTAGCTTCTTTAATATTCATCGACCTGCAGGATGCTGGTAAGATCATCAGGTTTTAACCAAGTCATTTTCCAGTCAATATTCTCCTGTATGTTTTGAAATTTTCCTTTGCATCTAAAAAAAGCTTAGGCTCTCCACATAAGAGCTCCATTACACTGAAAACTATTGTTCCCAGCACCACAGAGCAGCTCCCAAGTCCCAATGTAAAAGCGTGTCTAGTAATTTTTTATTGTCATACTTAAGGCTACAGATGATGCATTGCAGAAATTGTGGATTCTGTACTATGTTATTTTCCTCTGAAAAGTTTTGATTTTTGTTGTAGTAGGCAGTTCACTTATTGTCTGGCCACTTTGAACTTGTGTAGGCATTTTTGTTTGTTTGTTTGCTTTAAGTTTTTAGGGTAGATCTTTGGAAAGTCCAAGCTATCTTCCCAAGCCCTCTGACTTAGTGCACTCAGCCTTCACACTGTTTCTCCTGTGATCTTGTCAAGCTTGGTGTTAGGCGTTGTTAGGGCAGTTCTATTGTAGGTCTTCCTGTAGGGCAGCTGTTCTCGAATTTTAGCCATGTATCAGAATCATCTGAAGAGCTTGTTAAAAACACATTTCTAGGGCTTCCCTGGTGGCACAGTGCTTGAGGGTCCACCTGCTGATGCAGGGGACACGGGTTCGTGCCCCGGTCTGGGGGGGATCCCACATGCCGCGGAGCGGCTGGGCCCGTGAGCCATGGCCGCTGGGCCTGTGCGTCCGGAGCCTGTGCTCCGCAGCGGGAGAGGCCACAGCAGTGAGAGGGCCGCGTATCGCAAAAAAAAAAAAAAAAAACAAACCACATTTCTAGGCATCTTCCCTTGAGTCTCTGATGGAGTAGATCTGAGGTGGGGCTCTAGAATTAGTATTTCCAACTGCATGTCTAACAAATTTCCAGGTGATGCTAATGCTACTGGCCCAGGAACAGCTATCTAAGAAATGCTGCTTTAGAACATTATCCTTACTTTTAAAATGTGTTCTTTCTGGTGTCCCAGCTGGATGCCTGAGGTGTTATTAACAAAGTGTTAATGTGGCCTTCCACTTAGGCTGGGCCACCACTCCAATGACCCTCATCACTGCTTGAATTCTAATAACCCTGCTCAGCTTTCAACCCCACAGAAGTTGGTATCTGGTAATCCTTGCATACTTTCACCTTATACATGTGCAAACCAGCTTTTAGCCAAGCACCCACAGAGGATCCTCACAGGATTTTTGGAGCCCTCCCTCTGCAAAGCTCCCTTCTCTCAGTGCCCTACCTTGCAGATTAGAGGTGCTCAGCTGCCCCAGACTCCAATCTCTATCTGCTCAGCTTAGCTGGTACCTCAGCTCATTGCTTCTTGGTTGGGAAATAGCCCCCAGATAAAGAGGCAGAGTGATTCTGGGCCTCACCGCTTGAATTTCTCTTAAGGATCACAGACTCGTGCTCTGCCTGAAACAGCTGACTCAAATATTTTGCTCACCTTAGTGATTTTTTTTTTAAAGTGGTGGGATGGCTAATCTGTGACCAGTTTCTACTCCATCATAGCCAGGGGTAGATGTCCTGGTGTTAGACCTTTTGAATTTAAAGAGCCTTGGACTATCCAGATAGAGATACTCTACAATGAAAAGGGAGCCTAGAGATAAAGGTTTGCAAAACATCAGTGTACAGATAGTAATTGAGTCCAAGGGCATGAATCATATAGGAGGTTACACAAAATGAGAAGAGGAGAGGATCAAAGATAGGACATTGGGGGAACTGCTAATTTTTCATGGATGAGTGAAAGAAAAGTGTTGGCTAAAGAGGCATAGAAGGAGTGGTCTAACAGGCAGAAGAAGAGCCACTATCCCAGAAGTCAGTGGAGAAGAGTTTTTTTAAAAATATTTTTAATCCTTACCATGGCTCCCCAACTGTGCTAAGAAAAAAAAAATTCTTTTTTAATATTTCGAGAACCCTGGCACTTCCCTGGTGGCACAGTGGTTAAGAATCCGTCTGCAGGGGGCTTCCCTGGTGGCGCAATGGTTGAGAGTCTGCCTGCCAATGCACGGGACACGGGTTCGAGCCCTGGTCCGGGAAGATCCCACATGCCGCGGAGCAACTGGGCCCGTGAACCACAACTACTGAGCCTGCGCGTCTGGAGCCTGTGCTCCGCAACAAGAGAGGCCGCGATAGTGAGAGGCCCGCGCACCGCGATGAAGAGTGGCCCCCGCTCGCCACAACTAGAGAAAACCCTCGCCTAGAAACGAAGACCCAAAACAGCCAAAAATAAATAAATAAATAAATTTAAAAAAAAAAAAGAATCCTTCTGCCAATTCAGGGGACATGGGTTCAAGCCCTGGTCCAGGAAGATCCCACATGCCGCGGAGCAACTAAGCCCGTGCGCCACAACTACTGAGCCTGCGCTCTAGAGCCCGCGAGCCACAACTACTAAGCCTGTGTGCCATAACTACTGAAGCCCACACGCCTGGAGCCCATGCTCTGCAATAAGAGAAGGCACTGCAATGAGGAGCCCGCGCACCACAACGAAGAGTAGCCCCCGCTCTCTACAACTAGAGAAAGCCTGAGCGCAGCAACGAAGACCCAAAGCAGCCAAAATAAATAAATAAATACATACATACAACGCAATAATTTAGAACTATTGTCAAACCCATTTTACAGATGAAGATGAGGATGAAGGTGAAACTGACCAGCCAAGTAACTTGTACAAGGTCATGCAGCTGGTAAGTGGCAGAGCCAGAACTAGAATCCAGGCGTTCTGGCTCCAATACTTGAAAAAAAACCACAATGTTCTGCCTCACTCCAAAACAGGAGAGGATGACAAGTATGACAGTGCTGTCTAGGAAGCTGAGGGTTGAAAAGTGCCTATTGGATTAAGCACTAGGTCCACTGGTGAGCTCCACAAGAGCTCACTGAAATAAACAGGAGGTGCTAATCAACTGCTCAACATGATTGGTTCCTGGGTTTAGCTCTTCTTTTGAACCAGCAGAGTGCCATACACGTGGCGCCTCTCAGGCCCTGCTTGCATTGTCCTCCTCCTCAGAAACCCGCTCCAGGTTTCTGCTCAGAAAGAGGAGACTCACTCCCTAACTGCATACAGACAAGACCCACCACTCCAGCTCCTAAGGGGGTGAAGGGAAGTGTGAGGTGCCTATTACTACTTCACAGCTGTGCCCGGCACCAGTTTATGCGCATTTGAACATATCATCAACTCAATTACCTGTGTTCAGATTAGCCTCAGCAAATCTTTAAGCTCTCACAGCTGTCTTCAGGTGTTCAGGGGATTATTATGAGGAGATATTGATCAGCTGTTCTCCATGTCTCCTGTGGGCAGAACAAAAGGAAAGAGGCTTAAATGTCAGCAAGGGATCTAGATGTAAGTGAGAACAGTGAGGCAGGGAGGTCCTGTGTACTTAAGCAAGTTTCTAGCCTTTCTGCCTTAGTTAGCCCTAAATACTCCCTTTCCCACCGTATCACCCTATTTGTTTTATAGCAAAATAGACAAAAACAACAGCAACAATAATAGCAAATGTTTATATAGTTCTTACTTCGTGCCAGGCACTGCTACTAAGTTTTCAGTTCAGATTCATCATTTAATACTTACAACACAATGAGATAAATACCACTGCCATCCCCATTTCACAGATAAGAAAACTGAGACACAGATACAGTGAATAACTTGCCAAAGGTCACAGAACCAACAAACGGCAGAGCGAACATTTGAAGCCTCCTGCAAAAGTCCATCCTCTTACCCACTACCCGCACTGCTAATATGTAGAAATTGCACTAGAACAGAATTCAAGATAAGCAGAGCAGGGAGAGATGATACCAATGTGGCATGGAGCCCGCAGTACATTGTTAGAAAATGGTTCTACATGAACCATGCCTCCCTGAATTCATGTGCAGTCCCCTTCCACACTGAATCTGTGCCAGCATAATGGCTGACTTGGCCAATAGCATAGGATGGAAGCAACTTCCTGGGACTTCAAGCCTTTAAGAGATCTGGAGCTTCTGCTTTCTCTCTCAGAACCCAACTGCCTTGTAAAGAAGTCCAGGCTGTCCAGCTGTAGAGAGAGGACACAGGTATTGAGAAGCCTCAGAGGCTGAGAGCCATGTGGACAACAGAGGCATCTCAGCTAAAAGACAGCATCAAAGTGGTCAATGAAGCCATGTGAACTGTCCCAAGAGACACCACAATGGGCAATCTGACCCAAGCCTGCTGAGCACTGCCCCAAATCCTGGCTCTAAAAGGGTTGTGGTTTTAAGTCATTGTGTTTCTTTTCTATTGTGAAACATACATAACAAAATTTACCATTGTAACCATTTTTAAGTGTACAGAGTGCTGTGGCATTAAGTACATTCACATTATTGTGCAACCACCAGCATGATCTATCTCCAGAATCTTTTCATCATCTCAAAGTGAAACTCTGTCCCCATTAAACACTAACTCCCCATTCCTCCTCCCCAGCCCTGGTAACCACTGTTCTACTTTATTTCTCTACGAATTTAAGTCAATAAGTTTTAAGATGGTTTGTTAGGTAGCGACATATAACTTTATATAGATACTGATAGATTTAATAATCTGCTTTTAGAACATATTAATGTGCTTGTTAGTTTATTAAATACCAGAGAGTTGCAGAAGCATCAGGAAACCTCCCAGAGCTTCAGTTCACTATGTCATTGTACATTTAATTCTAATGTGTCATGGCCTACAGTGTTATAGGTAAAATTATAATTATGCCTAACATTTACTTGGAAGTTGAGAAGGCAGTTTCTCATTTAATATATTTTTTGCCTTTCACAATAGCCTTGTGAGATGGAATTAATTTTTTTTGATTTTATAGATCAGGAGACCGAGGATCAAAGAGTTTAAGTGACTTGCTCAAGGTCACAGCATAGAGTAGAACAGGTTGGCTTGCAACCATTTATTGATCACTCCTATTTGGGAAGAGAGATGGGGAGGGGACCCAAAAGATGGTTCAGCAGCTTGAAAGAGGAGACACAAGCCCAGTTCTTAAAGAGCATCTGCTCTCCTAGGACACACCCATGGACACACTGACAGGAAAGGCCTTTGATCATGCTGAGACCAACCAAGATGGCTCCCAATTAAACGTTTTATAGGGTATGGCTGGATCTACATTAAGAAATAAATATGCTTGGTTGTATTTGGGGCAGGAATAGTACGATGAGGAAAGTGAGATACATCCCCACTGAATAAAGCTCCGGACTCATGTTCCATTCATGAAAGGGTGAAAGGGACATGAAATCTATACAGCGGGTCACAAACTAAATATATATATATCTATATATATACGTGTGTGTGTGTATGTGTGTGTGTGTATATATATATATATATATAATAGAGCTGAATTCATTGAAATAATAACGGCAAGTGTTTTTCTGTGGAGTTTATTTCAGTTACATTGTATGCATATACTTGCATCTTCATAGTCATGTTATTTGGGATTTGTCACAATATGAAATGTATTTCTTACTGTGGTGAAAGCACTTGAAAACCATTGCCCTACCCCACCTCTGTCCTGGCCATAGCCTTCCTCAAAGTGCAGAAATATTCTAGAGCCTTAGGGAAAGTATGGCCTATCTACCTGTACTGGCCTTGTGCAAACAGTAGAAAAGACAGATTTTATTTTAGCACAAAGACTACACTCCAGAGGCCTGTATGGAATGGCTGAAAATGTTGCATGTACAATTCTGCCCATGTGCCCACAGGTGATTTAATGACCCAGAAGCATGGTGAAACAATGCTGAAAATACTGGATTAGACAGACATAGCGAGTCTGAGGTTCCAGTGTCAGTTCTCTGTCAAACACTTATAATTCCTTGAGACTTTCTGGGCTTCCCTTCCCTCATCTGTTGAATAGAGGGATCAAACTAAATCATCTTTAAGGAAAGTCTCCCACCAAGAGAAGAAATGCTGATAAGATTTATGTCACTGCCTCTTCTTTTTCCCAAGTAGAGTCACTGGGATAAGGATTGTAGAGGAAAAGTCAGTCTCTTTTGTTTAAAAATGTATCCAGCTTTTTGTTTGTTTATATTTTTTCTGAGGTCGATAGGGATAGACAAACAAAGACCATCTTTGAAAGACAGCTAATGTCCATTTCTGGTTTGAGGCAGGGGACTTACCCTGAGTACCCCACCTAGGACCATATGTCTATAATCACAAAACTTACATCATTTTATTCTCATGAATTAAACAATAAACTATAATCATCTATGTTCAAAATATGATGGTGAAGTCATGGCACCTCAATCACATATAAAATTCATCGCTATAATTAAGCCATGTATATAAGAAGGTAGTTAGAATTCATCAGGACTTAAAAGCACAGGATCATGGTGATTCTTTCTCCTCAGCCGAGGAAACGTGAACTCCCTGATGGCAGAATTTTAATCCTGGAGCTTACGCAGAGGAAGGGGAACTGGGCTAGTGACCACTGGCAGCTCCTAGACCTTAAAAAGAGAAGGAGTATGGCAGAAGAGAAGGAGCTTGGATATTGCCAACAGCCTTTTTTTTTTTTTTTTTTTTTAAGAGTTGTAGAGCTTCAACAATAATGGCTCTGCTTCTGCCAATATCAGCAGGGAGACAGGTGCAGAGAGCTCTGAAGAGCTCTTTCAGCTACAGATGTGGCCCAAGAAGTGTCCCAGAAGCCTGTGCTTCTTGCCATGCTGGGCTGAACCTGGAGCATTTCCAGGAAAACTCAAATGGGTCCAGGAGTGACATGGGAACTTAGCAGCTTTGTTTGCAACTTAAGCGTAGAGATTGTTTTTCATCAAATAGAAAACATCCTTATCCATTTGATTTTCAAACAAAGTAATGCTGTTTGGGACTGATATAAGCAAATTCATTCTCATTGGGGGAACTCCACATCTTTATTCAGTTTAGGGAGAGTATAAAGTAATTCGAATTGCTTCATTTATATTTTCTCATGGTGTAGAGAAATGTGTGTGATTTGATGACTAATTTTTTTCATGGTAATTTTTTTTTAGAACATATTCAAACAAGATGCTATTTAATAGACCTGACTATTGCCTGACTCTCTGGATATGATAAAAAGCGTAGAAGAGCAGAAATTGGAGGGGAAAGTAAGAAAAGATTTATTAAAGGGCAATGAATTATATTATTAGACCAGTGACTCCTTCCCTCCCCCAAGCTAACCCCAAGCCCAGTTTATCTAAGTAAACCAAAGGAAATTTAATCTTAGCCTCTACTATATATTCAGTACATTCTGGCTGACATTTTAAACCCTGTTAGAAATCTGGTTGGCTTCCAGGCACATGCAATACTAGAATGGAGAAACAGTATAGATAACTATCTCATTTTTCTTTCTCTCTGAAACACTGACAATGATTCTTTGTAAAATGTCTCAGGACATTGAAGGAAGTTACTGACATACATTTTGTAGAAATCTGTCAAGAGCTGATTATTGCAATTTATATAATGTGGATATTCCATTTCACAAGCTTCATGTGTTGCATGATTAAAACATGCATGGAAGACAATGGGATCCATAGGCTGCTGAACATATGAACAACCAGGAACCAAGGGGCAGGTTTGAAGAGTGAGGTTTTCAGCTTCGGAGAGGACAGAATGACCACAAGTGACACAGTCAGAACCACCAGATACACACCAATCTTCTCCCAACCAGAGCAAACATTAACCGGCAAAATGGGAGAAACCCATAGCTTCATCTCATCGCTCGGAAATTCTTGCAGAGGACGTCCCCTGTGGTCCAGTGGTTAAGACTCCATGCTTCCACTGCAGGGGACACAGGTTTGATTCCTGGTTGGGGAACTAAGATCCCTGCATGCTGTGCAGTGCAGCCAAAAAAGAAAAGAAAAGAAAAGAAATCCTTGCAAACCTGCTGGTTTCAACAAGGTGTGCCACGTTAGAGTTCCATGCTATGCAGATGGGACTATCACAGACACTTGAAATTCACATATAAACTCAAACCCTTATTTCAGCAGTTTAGTTTTACTCTTCCTGTCACCAAGGCACAGCTGTGACCAAGGCCTACATTGCTGGTAGGATTCCACCCTCTTTCCCATCCTCATCCTGCAGAGGAACTTCTGAGTCATGAAACACATGTGTAAAGATGCCAAGGCCGTGGCTCAGTCCCAAACTGGATGATGACCCTTTGAAAACTGAACATTGAGACCTCATGTTAGGGTTACGCAGAACAGGAGGTTGCCTCATTCTCAGAATCAACCACCCAAGGCAATTTTAGATTTTTCTCTTTGATAAATCTCAAGTCTTTTCTAATGTGTGGGAAGAGACATACAGATCACTTAATTGTACTTGCTGTAGAATTTTCATTTGGGATTTCCCCTGTGCTCACCTATCCTTTTTCCCAGAAACAGTAGACCAGTCTCGCCACTTCTCTAGATTTACAGTAACCTCACACTTGCAAATGACGGATGAATACTATGTTAGAGCCTCTTTCGTGCTCAAAAAAGATGATGACATTTTCTTTCATAACATTGTACTTTGCATGTCAATCTTAATTAAACTATTGTGCTTAGGTTAAAATTATGTGGAGTATATTTTAAAAGCATTTCTGCATGCACACTTATTTAAAATAAGCATATGTATACGCATGCATATACATACATACATATATATATACACACACATATATATACAGTCAAACCAACCATTTTTAAAAAAGTAAATTCCTTCTGAGAGCCATAATTTTAACTTGTCACCATGACTATGTGAATCCATCTTTTTTTGGTTAAGAGAATTTTAATTACTAGAGGTAGTCAATTTGTCTATGCCATAAAAACACATCTGTAATATAATATCTCTCTAAAGACAATAGGTGGTGTGCTGATGGTTTCCATGGAAATGCAAAGTCCAAAAATGAATCAAGATCCGTTTCCTCACCTCTCTTGAACTTTCCTTTCATTACTGGATGAAGAGAGATCACTTTCATTTTGTCAGGCATTTGAGCGATGCCACCATTATGTTTCTGTTCATAAAAACCTCTGTGTATGAAAAATATTGTATACTTCACCTAATATGCACCCATTATGGTCTCATAATCCCCACAACATCCCTGAGAGGTTGGGCAGAGCAGGAATAGTTATTCCTATTGACAGATGGGAAACTGTAGCCAGTAGAGGTTTCGTTACTCGCCCAAGGCTATAGCACAAACCAAGTCACAAGATGGGATTCAAATCCAGATCTTCTGAGTCCTAATCCACCTTCTTTTCTCTACTTTGTGCTTCAATAAAATAAAATAAAATAAAAATTACTGGTGCTTTTGAGACGGACTAAAAATCCCATTTGTTTGGTTCCTCCTCTAAAATCTAAAGACAATAAATAGCTCACCAGGTGAATTTGACACATGTGGCCCATCTCTGTTACAACCAACGTAGAGGCACTCCTTCACAGGACCGGCGGTCTATGCATTGTACTGCCAGGAAGGGTTCTATATAGTATATGGGAAACAAGTTTATGGTCTGGCAGCAGCTGCCCTGTGTGCGTCCTTGGAGGAGTTCCAAAGCTCTGCAATTGGGCTGCAGCCACCAAGTGTTCCCCCCAGTCTAGCCCTCATGGCTCTCAGCCATCCTGATCGGCTCCCTCATCCTCTGGTAAAGCAAAAGAGTCGAGGAGAAGGTAGTTGGCACTGGAAAGAGTTGGTGCTGGGTGAAGGGTTGGCATGGTTCCTTGTGGATACCTGAGCTGGGGAAAGAAGTAGAAGATGGGAGAGATTGGCCACAATTCTTGGAACTGTCCCAAGCTGGGGGGTGGGAGTGTGCTTCTGCACAAAGTAGCAGAACATGACATGCTGGTCACGGTTCTCTAAGCTATAGTCAGTGAGCTGGGGAAGAATTAGAGAGGTCATCAAGTCCATCCCTCATCATTTATTCATCTGTTCACTCAACAAATAATTATTGGGACTTCCCTGGTGGCGCAGTGGTTCAGACTCTGTGCTCCCAAAGCAGGGGGCCCGGGTTCGCTCTCTGGTCAGGGAACTGAATCCCATGTGCATGCCACAACTAAGAGTTCGCATGCCACAACTAAGGAGGCTGCCTGTTGCAACTAAGACCCAGTGCAACCCAATAAATATTAAAAAAATTTTTTTTTAAATAAATATTTTCAAAAAACCCAAATAATTATTGAATACCTACAGTGCTGAGGATATGGCAGGGAAAAAATCAAAGTCCCTGTCTTCACAGAGCTTACATTTTAGTGGGGAGAGAAACAGCAAGCAAATAAATAAATAGTACATCAGCCGGTGATAAGTGCTGTGGAGAACAGGATGACAGGAAAAGGGACTCTTGGGAGGTGGGAGGTACTATCTTACATATGTTGTTTAGGGCTGATAAGGGGTCACCCACTGTCAATGACATTTAAACAGAGACTTGAAGAAATGAGGGAAGAAGCCATGGGGATATCTGATGGGAAGAGAATTCCAGGCAGAAGAGACAGCAAGTTCAAAAGCTGTGCTACAGAGAGGCCTTGACATGTTTAAGGAACAACTAGGAGACCAGTGGGGTTGGAGTGACATGAGGGTGAAAATTATAGGACATGAGGTCAGAGAGATTGTAGGTCCCAGATCACATAGGGTCCTGTAGGCCAGTGTTAGGCTTGAGTGAGAAGGGGGCCCATTGGAGGGTTTTAAGCAGGGAAATGATAGGATCTGACCTTTTTATTTTTTAATTAATTAATTTATTGTTGGCTGTGTTGGGTCTTCGTTGCTGCACAGGACTTTCTTTAGTTGCGGTGAGCGGGGGCTACTCTTCATTGCTGCTAGTGGACTTCTCATTGTGGTGGCTTCTCTTGTTGTGGAGCACGGGCTCTAGGTGCGAGGGCTTCAGTAATTGTGGCACGTGGGCTCAGTAGTTGTGGCTCGTGGGCTCTAGACGTGGGCTTAGTAGTTGCGTGCGGTGCACGGGCTTAGTTGCTCCGCAGCATGTGGGATCTTCCCGGACCAGGAACCCGGACCAGGAACCCATATCCCCTGCATTGGTAGGTGGATTCTTAACCACTGTGCCACCAGGGAAGTCCCAGGATCTGGCTTTTTAAAGTATCCTTCTGGTTGCTGTGTTGGAAAACATTTTGGGGCTGTGTCATGAAATACGATAAAATCTACTTTATTCTTGAAAGACCTTGTGTATTACTCAATTGCCCTCATATTTCCCAGATTGGTTCCCATGCTTCTCGCTAGACAGTCTTCCATCCATTTGTTTTATTTCCAATCATCAGATTTTAAAAAATAGTCTAATCTTGTCATCATCCCTTTTCAACCCCCAACTTAAAAAAATTTCAAATGGCTTTCACTTGCTCTTAGGAGAAAGTTCAGACTTCACCCTCTGGCCTAAAGGTTCTGTAAGGTTTAGCCCTTGTCCACCTCTCTCTTTTTGTACTCCCCTCCATCTGTCTCTTTCTACTCCAGCCACATTGCTTTTATTCAGTTCTTTCCAGTACAAGGCCTTCTCCCAGGTTACTTCTACTTCCTGACATGTTCTTCCTTATGTCTCTTTGGTTCATCCTTACACATCCTGAGTCTAAGGGTTCCAGAGATTTGTTGAATTAGATAATTGATCAATCAAATGTGGTACATAAAATGAAGTCACCAGTGAATCCACTGTTTGGAGTTATTTCTGTTTTGGCAGAAAGCTCAGATCTCACAAATCCTGAAATTCCATTCAGTATTATTTAAAATTTTGTGAATATTAAAAATATTATTTTAATTTTGTGAATATATTTTGGAGTAAACATATGTGATATTAATAAATTGCCTGCTTACACTTTGGAATGCCTTTCCTAGATGTTATAATTCCTTCCCTCATCATTGCAGCATGATCAGTTACATGAAAAACCCTGTCAAATAAAGGCTGTTTATCACAAATTTTAATGTGACTCTGTATCTATTATGGATTTTCCCATTTTGGTATCTTATTAGGAATTCATTCTCCCTGTGTTATCAGAGCTATGTTATTTTGTCTAATCCTTTGTTGATACCTTTAAAAATTCTAGAGTCACGCCGTTTAATGTGACTTTAAAGTTTAAGTTACTTAAAATTAAATTAAAAAAAAATCCGTTCCTCGGTTCACATATGGGTAGTGGCTACCATATTGGATAGCCCAGATAAATAAAATGAACATTTTTATCATTATAGAAAGTTCTGTTGGACAGCATTGTTCTAGAGCCTACCTTTTACATCTCCATAGTATTTTGATATAGCTTCTCTTTCTAAGGAGACACCTGTAACAAGGTGGCAATAATTATATCAATTGCCTTACTTTCAGTGCCTACTTTGTCCCAAAGAGTGTGGTAATAGAGTGCTATAGATAGATAGGTAGGTAGATAGATAGATAGATAAATAGATAGATATGTATATGTATATAGATATAGATATATATGTAATATATATACAATCTTATTTATTCCTCATAGGATTAAACCATGAGCCAGCTCAGGGAGGCTATTTTATAATATCACTGCAATAAATTGGAAATTTGATGCCCATTAACTCAGGTTTCCAGGGGCTTCCCTGGTGGCACAGTGGTTAAGAATCTGCCTGCCTATGCAAGGGACACCGGTTCGAGCCCTGGTCCGGGAAGATCCCACATGCCGCGGAGCAACTAAGCCTGTGCGCCACAACTACTGAGCCTGAGCTCTAGAGCCTGCAAGCCACAACTACTGAGCCCACGTGCCACAACTACTGAGGTCTGTGCATCTAGAGCCCGTGCTCTGTAACAAGAGAGGCCACGACAATGAGAAGCCCATGCACCGCAACAAAGACCCAACACAGCCAAAAATAAAATAAATAAATAAATAAATTAAAAAAAACAAAACTCAGGTTTCCATATTCAAATCCTTAAATCAATAGGCAAAATGTAAATTGGTTTTGATCTCATCAGATCTTAGGGACCTCTAATGCAAATCAAAGACAATTCTTGCAACTATGCATCTGTGTCTTTTCAGAATCTGGAGGGCTTACAAGTTCAAGTACCACAGGGCATGAATCCTGAGGCCTAGTCAACCAGGGGACATTCAAAACTGGAACCAAACAATGCATGGATATAGCGGTCCTTACTGAGGAAGTTCAATTTATCCTTTATCATCTGTTATAAAACTTTAAATATCTCCCCCAATAAGTGGTCTGCTTTAGAAAATCATATACACAAAACATGTGTGTGAGCACACAGATACACAGAGACAAGATGGGAGACATTTTGCAAGTACTGAAAACAGAAAAAAAAAAAGACTTTTAAAATGTATTTTGAATGATACTTATAAATATATCCACATCAATTAGCCTAATCCTTGGTGGCTGAGAGTAACAGACAGTTGTCAGTGATGGAAAAATCTGCAAAGTGAAACGTGATTCCAAATAGTTCAAGAAACCCGGACTTCCCTGGTGGCGCAGTGGCTAAGAATCTGCCTGCCAATGCAGGGTACACGGGTTTGAGCCCTGGTCTGGGAAGATCCCACATGCCACGGAGCAGCTAAGCCCGTGTGCCACAGCTACTGAGCCTGTGCTCTAGAGCCCATGCACGGCAACTACTGAAGCCCGCACACTCTAGGGCCCACCTGCTGCAACTACTGAGCCTGAGTGCTGCAACTACTGAAGCCTGCGCGCCTAGAGGCCGTGCTCCGCAACAAAAGAAGCCACTGCAACAAGAAGCCCGTGCACCACAACGAACAGTAGCCCCTGTTCGCCGCAACTAGAGAAAGCAGCACACAGCAACGAAGACCCAACGCGGTCAAAAATAAATAAATATTTTTTTCAAAAAAGAAACCCCTTCCCTTACTCTGAACATCAAAAAATGGCGCAATTTATCTTTTTTTGTGTGTGTGTGGTACGTGGGCCTCTCACTGTTATGGCCTCTCCCGTTGCGGAGCACAGGCTCCGGACGCGCAGGCTCAGCGGCCATGGCTCACGGGCCCAGCCACTCCGCGGCATGTGGGATCTTCCCGGACCGGGGCACGAACCCGTGTCCCCTGCATCGGCAGGCGGACTCTCAACCACTGCGCCACCAGGGAAGCCCTGGCGCAATTTATCTTTGTCAATAGAAAATTTAGTTTCTCTTCATTACAATTAACAATTAGTAAATAAATAAAGAATATTGGTTTGAAGCAAAGGCACCAAATTAATACCTGTGGTGCCCTCATGTCTGGTCTGGCCTTAGAGGTAAATGTGGTTACTGCCACTTTACAGATGGGAAAACTGAGGTTGAAAGATGTTAAATACTGTATTTCCTGGGTAATAAGTGGTGGAACCAAAACTGAAACCTGGGTCTCATCAACTCAAGAATTCCATTCTGAGTCCCCTTCAGGTGGAATTGACTCTGACTCATCTTTCTTTGATTTATGTGGTTAAAATTCTGAATGAAACCAGAATATTAGAACATCAGTTTAAATAAAATGAAAGAGTACTTGGAGGAAGCAGCCAGGACATTCTTGATGCAAAACCAGTTTAGCTGTTCATTCAGAATACTCTTTTTTCTTACCAAATTCATTTTAAAGATGATCCCTCAATCCATGGGAAATATCTAAAATTGTTTTTAATTTATTTAAAAGTCTACATATATTTTCATTTCATATAGTTTAATAAAGTTCTTTCATTCATTAAACAGCCTGAAGTGGGGTCAGCAAACCTTTTCTGTAAAGAGCCGGTTAGTAAATGTTGTAGATTTTGAGAGCTCTGTCACAGCTACTCAATTCTGCCATTGTTAGTGTGCAAGCAGCTATAGAAAATACATAAACAAATTAGCCTGGCTATGTGCCAGTAACATCTAATTTATAGACTCTGAAATTTGAATTTTATATAACTTCAAGTGCCATGAAGATTTAAAAAAAATTTTTTCCCCAACCGTTTGTAAATATAGAAACTACTCTTAGCTCGTGGGCTGTATAAAAATAGGTGATAGGGTGGATTTGGCTTGTGATCCATAGTTAGCCAACCCCTACTCTAGAGCATAAAGTCAAAACCTGGAGAAATGAAGAAACTTGTGTAAGAATATGGAAGAACCAGGGCTATGCTCTATTTTTTCCTGATTACTCAGCTTAATGGGTTGTACCCTAACATAAAGAAATGAAAATAATGAAAGCCACAGAAGATAAGTTAATTACATGTGAGGAAGGGGCATTTTAAAGCTGTGAGCCAGGGCTGCTATGAAACATCCTTAATTAAAGCAAAGTCAGAATGCCTGCCATTTTTACTCCACATGCCTTATCTATAATATAATGGCAAAAATACAATACACTCTATTAGTAATGTTTCCTTCCCTCTGCCACAAAATTGTATACTATTATTAACTGCAAGCTCTGCAAATATTAAGCTAAAGTAATAGGGGGAGGAAAGCAGTAGGTTAAATGTTTTAATTACAATATTTGTTTTTTAAATTAATTAATTATTATTTATTTTTTGTCACATTGGGTCTTTGTTGCTGTGCGCGGGCTTTCTCTAGTTGCAGCGTGCAGGGGCTACTCTTCGTTGTGGTGTGCGGGCTTCTCATTGTGGTGGCTTCTCTTGTGGAGCATGGGCTCTAGGTTCACGGGTTTCACTAGTTGTGGCACATGGGCTCAGTAGTTGTGGCTTGAGGAATCTAGAGCACACGCTCAGTAGTTGTGGCGCATGGGCTTAGCTGCTCCGTGGCATGTGGGATCTTCCTGGTCCAGGGCTCAAACCCGTGTCCCCTGCATTGGCAGGCGGGTTCTTAACCACTGCACCACCAGGGAAGCTTAATTACAATATTTGTTGTCCCAGCCTGGAATTAGTGGACTTAAAAGAAAAATTTGCTCTAATCTTCTCCACTAATGAAAATTTATGTATAATCGCTATATAATTAATATAGCATTATTTTGAAGATGTGATGATTGGGCTCTTATATGATTCAACATTTATTGAAGGTTTACCATGTTCCAGACAATATTCTAGGCTCCGAGTGTATTATAGTAAACAAATTCTCTTGTATCCTCTTTCAGAGGAATGTACAATATAAAGTTTTCCACACTGACAAACCTGAGCTACCATCTTGCTCTTTATATGACAATCAACAAAAAGAAAAAAACCCACTAATAACAGTTACCTGATTAGTTCCTTATTTATTACAAAGTGCTTTGAAACATAAGGAACAATACTAACGTCAAACAAATTCAAATCAGTAAACATTCACCTGCTATTTGCAAGGCAAACTATAGTAGAAAATTTAAAAATATTTTACAATAGTATGTCTGTTCAACTTTCCTGTAAATGCAAAGAACTTCACACTGTTTTTCTCTCTCTCCCATCTCCTTCATTTCCCCCACAATCTCTATGTCAATAGTTTGAGGAAATTCAAGCACAGCAAAATACAGGGACTTCCACAAGAACATAATTGGTTTAAGCGGGGGTGGGGGGGGGCGGAGTATCAGGGTTAGGGCCCAAGTTTTCTATTTTTAAGAATCTTTCTTTACCCATTATCTCTTATACTAAAAATCTAAGTAAACAATCAGAAAGGCAGCTCCAGCTGTACAGCAAATTCTGTTTGTCATGCACATTATTACTGTTTAAGGTGAGTGAAAACAAGGAAACTCTTCTTTCTTTTCACTCTCATTCTACAAACATAAAAAACTAGAAATACCCAATGGACCTGGAGGTAATTAATACATAGTCAGCTGAACTTTCTACCTGCAAGATCACTTTAAATGTGCAGTAAACAGCTATAATTGAAATGTGACGATTTAACTAAACCACTGTGTTAGATAGTTACCTTTTCCTTGAACAAATGATCATTTTGTCTTTCCAGTACTCCTGGTCCAACCACTGAAATGACACTCCTTGTAAAACTCATGCCTTCATTAGTATGTGTCTTCCACTTCTGCTTTATGGTTTGGGGTGGCTCCTATCTGATACTTTCCCCAATGTGTCTAATGGCAAATTAAGGCCTAAGTGCAGTGGTGGCAGTGGTGGTGGGGAAACTCCATTCAGCATGTGCTGGCTCATCTCACGATACCAGGGCTTAGTTTAAGGGTGAAAATCTGAAATCAAAGATGAGTCAGGACTGGCTCAGGGCAGTCTGAACCTAGTTTTGGCAGATCCTGAGAAGATGCATTTTCATGTAAGTTTTCAAGCTGGCCACAGTCAGCATAAGGAATTCGCCTATCAATATCAGCTTGTGGACAGGAGCTATCCAGGACCCAGGGTTCTGCTGGATACTGAAACTGGCATAGTTCCCTTCAAACACAGGGAGCGAACAGATGAGGCATGTTCAGCGACCACACTGATAGGCATCCCCCCCAGAACACATTGCAAGTCCCACTGTACGTAAGCCTACACTTGCTGAGTTCTTAATCTTTTTTGCACCATGGACTTCTTTACTTGTTCTAAGAATAATGTTTTTAAATGAATAAAATAAAATATACATTATTAAAAAATAAAATATATTGAAATACTGTTATCAATTTTTACATGATAATGTATGTGCTTTCTTATTAACACAGTAGAAAACAAGATCTGGGTTCTAATGCAAATCAAAACTACAGTGAGGTATCACCTCATACCAGTCAGAATGGCCATCATTAAAAATTCTACAAATAATAAATGCTGGAGAGGGTGTGGAGAAAAGGGAACACTCTTGCACTTTTGGTGGGAATGTAAATTGGTACAGCCACTATGGAGAACAGTATGGACGTTCCTTAAAAAACTACAAATAGAACTACCATACCACCCAGCAATCCCACTGCTGGGCATATACCCAGAGAAAAACGTAATTCAAAAAGAGTCATGTACCACAATGTTCATTGCAGCTCTATTTACAATAGCCAGGACATGGAAGCAACCTAAGTGTCCATCGACAGACGAATGGATAATGAAGGTGTGGTATATATACACAATGGAATACTATTACTCAGCCACAAAAAAGAATGAAATAATGCCACTTGCAGCAACATGGGTGGCCCTAGAGATTATCACAGTAAGTGAAGTAAGGCAGAAAGAAAAAGACAAATATCATATGATATCACTTATAATCTAAGATATGATGCAAATGAACTTATTTACAAAACAGATACAGACTCACAGACATAGAAAACAAATTTATGGTTACCAAAGGGGATAGTAGCGGAGAGGGGTGTAGAGACAAATTAGGACTTTGGGATTAGCAAACTATTATATATATAACAGATAAACAACAAGGTCCTACTGTACAGCACAGGGAACTATATTCATATATAAACCATAACAGAAAAGAAAAAAAGATCTGAGTTCTAATTACCATAAATTTGAAGTAGTTTATACAATATTTCCAAGATACCTGTAATAACTGTAATGTGATAATGAAAATGTCTGTGATTTCTTTTAGTGAAAAGCCACAGCTACTGCTAATACTACTGTCATATGTGGCCTACATTCATTATTTTTTTAAAATTAATTTATTTATTTACTTTTGGCTGCATTGGGTCTTTGTTGCTGTACGTGGGCTTTCTCCAGTTGCGGTGAGCGGGCCTTACTCTCTGTTGCGGTGCACAGGCTTCTTATTGCGGTGATTTCTCTTGTTGCAGAGCATGGGCTCTAGGTGCACAGGCTTCAGTAGTTGTGGCACGTGGGGTCAGTAGTTGTAGCTCACGGGCTTCATTACTCAGTGGCATGTGGGATCTTCCTGGACCAGGACTCGAACCCATGTCCCCTGCATTGGCAGGCGGATTCTTAACCACTGCGCCACCAGGGAAGCCCCTACATTCATTATTGAAGGACATGTTAACCTTTATTTAGGGGTTAGTGAAAACAAAAATTTAATTTTTTCATCTAAGATCACCCTGAATTCTATCAGTGGACCTCAGGCTAACAATCCCCAATTGTTTGAAAATGAACAAAAACCCAACTAAGAGAGTTAAAGACCAGTCACTGCCTGATGAAAAAATTTCCAGGCTGGATATGTTCCTTCTCTTTACTTTTATTTTTATTTTTTATTTAAGTATAATTGACGTATAGTATTATATGTTTTAGGTGTACAAGATAGTGATTTGATATTTTTGCACTATAAAAATCACCACCATAAGTCTAGTTAACATTTGTCATCATATAAAGGTATTACAACTATTATTGACTATATTCCCAATGCTGTACATCACATCCCCGTGACTTATTTTGTAACTAGAAGTTTGTACATCTTAAACCTCTTCACCTATTTCACTCATCCCCCTGACCCCCTCCCCTCTGACAATCACCAATTTGTTTTGTTTTCTGTATCTATGAGTCTGTTTCTGTTTTGTTATGTTTGCTTGTTTTGTTTTTCACATTCTACGTGTAAGTAAAATCATGCGGTATTTGTCTTTCTCTGTGTGACTTGTTGAAAATGGCAAGATTTCATTCTTTTTTTAAGGCTGAGTAATATTCTATTGTGTGTATATATATAGATATATACACACATATATATGTGTGTATATATCTATATATATATATATATACACATATATATGTGTGTATATATCTATATATATATACACCACATCTTCTTTATCCATTCATCCAATGATGGACACTTAGGCTTCTTGGGGATACTCTTTCTTTTCCAACCATTTTATTTGCAAATCCCAGTCCTAGTTACCCAGTGAAAGGTTATTCCTACTACCACTCTGTCTCCCAGTTATCTATTGCTGTGGGTTCCAAGTATATACTAGCGTTTCTAAGCATTAGAAAGCACCCTCGGAATATATCCTTTTCCAAAAGAGACATGCCACACAAAGATGATTATTCAGATAATTTACTGCAAAATATCCTTGAAAATTTAGGAAATATAGGACACTTATCTTACTGATTTAATACCATAGATATTTTGCTTTCAGCTCCGTTAATTCGGAAAAAAGCCCTTTGTACCCCAGCCAAATACTTTTCTGATGAACCCACAATTAGAGGTCAACAGATGATGTCCTAGAAAAGCCTAGCTTTGAGTGATTAAGATTGGGCCAAAGCAAAAATCCTGAGGATTACAATCTTGGAGTCATCTTTAATATTAGTTTTTAGAAATCTATCTTAATAGCAGAAATGAAACAGAGTGACAACTGTTATTAAAGACAGTTATTATTATTGGGGCTTCCCTGGTGGCGCAGTGGTTAAGAAGCCGCCTGCCAATGCAGGGGACACGGGTTCGAGCCCTGGTCCAGGAAGATCCCACATGCCACGGAGCAACTAAGCCCGTGTGCCACAACTACTGAGCCTGCGCTCTAGAGCCTGTGAGCCTCAACTGCTGAGCCTGCGTGCCACAACTACTGAAGCCCGCACGCCTAGAGCCTGTGCTCCGCAACAAGAGAAGCCACTGCGATGAGAAGCCCGCGCACCACGGTGAAGAGCAGCCCCCTATTCCCACAACTAGAGAAAGCCTGTGTGCAGCAATGAAGACCCAGTGCAGCCAAAAATAAATAAATAAATGTTTAAAAAAAGACAGTTATTATTGGTAACAGGTAACAGGTGAAGACAACTGTTATTATTGCCAGATATAATAGCAGCATTAACAACATTAATTAAGTCCCTATCCTCAAACAATGAAAATGTTAGCAAGAGGGACTTTCAAGTCCTAAATGTAGGCAGTGATTATTTTGTCAAAAGAAGTTCAAAACCCTCCTTTACTAAGTGAGGAAACACTTTCCTTCGTATTCCTGATTTTAAAAGAGACACTACAACATGCCAGTCAAAGGAAAGAGTAATGTGACACTGTAATATATAACTACGATCAGGACAGTTAGTGCTGCCGGCAGTGACATCCATATATGACTGTGTTATAATGCTGCAAAGAATGTGTAAAGGATGTTGATAGTTTTCAAGAAGACAATTGCTGAGGGAGACAAAGGCGGTGCTTTATTCTAAAGCAAAGTGCAAATACAGAAAGTGTGCTCCTATCAAAAATGCTTTCACAATAATTCTCTTCCATTGAAATAAATCTTTTATTTTTAAGGTACTGATGTAAACTGGGGCCTTGTTCTTTGAAAATAATATCTTGATGAATTTTAAAAGTTAAAGAAACTGTAAAAAGTTGTGCGTGGTATAAACCTTGACATTTAGACTGCGGCAATCTGACTTCTATCTATAGCTGCCCAGAATCATAAGCAAATGAGTTACCAGATATCTACAAGGTTCCTGACAAACCAAACCATTGAGAAACCATTTGTTAGATAAGTAAATTTGTTAAAGTGCAATACTGTTAATTTCATTTGAATTGTGACAAAATAAATTTTATAAATTGCATTTTGCTTTTTAGTATTATCTCTATATTCTCTTGCTTTCAACTAATTAATTGAAAAAACAATAAATATCCCTGAAAAAAAGTAGCAGAAATAAAATTTGGTGTGAATGCCACACTCATAAATAAAATGTTGTATTAGTTGGAAACTGATTCCTCTATGCCCTCTACTTCAATAATTCCAAATGGTAACATTTGGCAACAATTATAAACTCTTTTGGTTTATAATTTTCTGGTTCAAACATAAGTAAACAAAACATAATGTGATGAATAAGTACAGCAAGTTTGCAGGGTTCAAGATCAATATATGAAAATCAATCGTATTTTTTTTTTTTTACCTTATGATATTACGTACTTTATTACTTCCTAAATAATTCCTTCCTAAACTAAAATGTAACCCTTCCATAGCACGATTTCCCTATTCAAATAATTTGTATATACTTGCAATATACAATCTACAATGAAATGGAGAAATTATTCCATTTATAACAACATCAAAAAGAATAAAACACTTAGGAACTTAACAAAAGAAGTACAAAACTTACACTCATAAAATTACAAAACATTGTTGAAAGAAATTAAATAAGATTAAAGAAGGAAAAAAATCCTATGTTCATAATTTGAAGGCTTAATATTGTTAAATGGCAATGTTCTCCAAACTGATTTACAGATTCAACACAATCCTTATAAAAATCCTATGTTGCCTCTTTGTGGAAATTGATAAAATTATCCTAAAATTCATATGTAAACTCAGGAGACCTAGGATAGCTAAAATAATCTTGAAAAAAGATGAACATAATTGGAGGACTCACCTTTCTTGATTTCAAAACTTATTACAAAGCAACAGTGTTTAAGATAATGTGGTACTGGGACAAGATATATATGTAGATCAATAGAATAGGATTCAGAGTCCAGAAATAAACTCATATATCTATGGTCAGTTGGTTTTTGACAAAGGTATCAAGACCTTTCAACAAGGGGCTTCCCTGGTGGTGCAGTGGTTAAGAAGCCGCCTGCCAATGCAGGGGACACGGGTTCGAGCCCTGGTCCGGGAAGATCCCACATGCCACGGAGCAATTAAGCCTGTGCGCCACAACTACTGAGCCTGCACTCTAGAGCTCACGAGTCACAACTACTGAGCCCAAGTGCTGCAACTACTGAAGCCAGAGAAAGTCTGCGCGCAGCAGTGAAGACCAAACACAGCCAAAAAAAAAAAAAAGTTAAACACATAGTTACCATTTGACCCATTAATTCCTTACTTTTAGATATATGCCCCAGAGAAATGAAAACATATGTCCAGACAAAAACTTAGACATGAATGTTCATAGCAGCATTATTCATAACAGCCAAGGTAGAAACAACCCAAATGTTCATTGACTAATGAGTGGATAAACAAAATGTGATTTATCCATACAATGCAATATTATTTGTCCATAAAAAGTAACGAAGTACTGATATATGCTACAGCATGGGTGAATCTTGAAAACATTATGCTCAGTGAAAGAAGAAAGTTACAAAAGAGCACCTATTATGTGATTCCACTTACTTAAAATGTCCAAAATAGGCAAATCTACAAAGACAGAAAGTAGATTAGTGGTTGCTTACAGCTGGAGGAGATGGGGAGACTGCGGGGTGATAGTTAAAAAGTGCAGGGTTTTTTGGAGGGAGGTGATGAAAATATTGTAAAATTGATTATGGTTAACATTGTACAACTCTGTGAATATACTAAAAGCCATGAATTGTATACTTTAAATGGGCGAATTGTATGGTAGGTGAATTATATGTCAATAAAACCATTACAAAAAAAATATAACAGGACTCAAATGACCCATTATCTTGATATCAGACAGATTATTAGGTTCCTATGAAAAAAATCCAAGGTGCATTCATTTATTCATTCATTCATTCATGGGCATAGAACAGGAAATAGGAGGAGGACCAGGTTTGTGGGTAAAATAGTTTTGGACATGCTGAGTTTAAAAAGCCAGTGGAATATAACCAAGTAAGAGAAGCCCAGTATGCAATCAGAGATATAAATCATCACATCAGGGGAGAACTTTGTACTAGAGTTACAAACCTGAGGTCAATGGTATTTGCTTATAGCAGTTAAAATTATGTTATGTAGAAAATGTGTAAGGCAGGGATTTTTGCGGTAGTTGTGGTAAAATATACATAATGTAAAATTTACCATCTTAACCATTAAAAAATATATAGGTTAGTAATGTCCAGTATATTCACATTGTTGTGCAACCAATCTCAAGAACTTTTTCGTATTGCGACATTGCATCTTTATTCTCATTAAACAAATACTCCCCATTTCCCCTTCTTCCCAGTTCCTGGAAACCACGGTTCTAGTTTCTGTTTCTATGAATTTAACCACTGTAGATACCTCATATAAATATTTGTCTTTTTGTGACTGGCTTATTTAACTTAGCATAATGTCTTCAAGGCTTACCCATTGTGTAGTATGTGCCAGAATTTTCTTCCTTTTTAAGACTAATATTCTATTTTACATATACACCACATTTTGTTTAGCCATTCATTTGTTGAGGGATTCTTGCATTGCTGAATCCCTAACTTCCTGGCTACTCCAATGATCCTGCTATGAAAATGGATGTACTAATATCTCTTTGAGATCCTACTTTCAATTCTTTTGGTATATACCCAGAAATGGAATTGCTGGGTCATATGATAATGTTATTTTTAAATTTTTGAGAAAACGGCATACCGCTTTCCACAGCAGCTATACCATTTCAGATTCCTACCAACAGTGCACAAGAGTTCCAGATTTTCCACATCTTTATCAAAATGTGTTATTTTCTGTTTTTGTTTTTATGTAAACATCCTAATGGGTGTGAGGTGATATTTCATGTGGTTTTAATTTGCATTTCCCTGATAATTAGTGATGCTGATTTTTTTTTTCATATGCTGTTGGCCATTTTCATATCTCCTTTTGAGAAATATCTATTAAAGTTTTTAGCCCATTTTTAATGCAGTTATTTGCTTTTGTTGTTATTATTGAGGAATTCTTAATTTAGGATACATGGACCACACCTAGTGTGAATGAGTGGGGTTTAAGCAGACCCTGATACTGTATGTGTTTGTGCTTTCTCTTTCCTCAGAGACTCTCCAGCTCTTATCAGATTTGTTTTCCACAGAGAAAATAGCATTTTCTTTTTTTTCTGAATGTGTGAATAATGTATCTAGGAAAAAAATGCAAAGGATAAAAGTATGTTTCCAAGCCCCCTGTTTGTTTATTGCTTTGTTTATGTCTTCTGTCATACGAAGAGAGCCATTTTTATATAGTCAAGTATATCTATCTTTTCTTTTAGAGCTTCGGAATTTTTCAGCCATGGTCAGAAAGAAATATTCCCTCACCCTTTAGGTTGAACATATATAATAACCTACATTTCTTTGTGTGATATCGTTATTGAGTTATATTTTTACATTTAAGTTTTTAAACTTCTAAGAATGTATTTTATAATAGTGTATAGTGGAGGTCCTTTTTCATTTTCTCCTAGACAGATGGCAATTATTTTAATTTCTTTGCTTGTCAAAACCTATAAGGCAATGTAAATAATATTGGGGGTGGTAGCTATCCTGTTTTTTTTTTTTAAAGGTCTTTTATTTATTTATTTTTGGCTGCGTTGGGTCTTCGTTGCTGCGTGCGGGCTTTCTCTAGTTGGGGCGAGCCGGGGCGACCCTTTGTTGTGGTGCGCGGGCTTCTCGTTGCGGTGGCTTTTCTTGTTGCGGAGCACAGGCTCTAGGCGCGTGGGCTTCAGTAGTTGTGGCACTCGGGCTCGGTAGTTGTGGCTCGCGGGCTCTAGAGCACAGGCTCAGTAGTTGTGGCTCACGGGCTTTGTTGCTCCATGGCATGTGGGATCTTCCCAGACCAGGGCTCAAACCCATGTCCCCTGCACTGGCAGGCAGATTCTTAACCACTGCGCCACCAGGGAAGTCCCAGCTATCCTATTTTTCATTGAAATGGGTTTTGTGGTTTGCCACTGCATATTTGCTTGCTGAGTTTTGTTAATCTTAAACATATTTAAGTGGTTTCCTTCTACTGTTATTTTTTAAAGAGATTTTATCAGGAATGGCTGCTGAATTCTATTGAATATGTTTTTAGCATTTCTTGACATGCTTATTTTTTCTCCTTTACTTTATTGATGCAATAGATTATTTGGTAATGAACCATTTTTATATTCTGGAATAAATCCTATTTGGTCATAGTATATTATTCTTTTGCTACACAATTAGATTTGTTTGCTAATATTTTATTTTGAATTTTTGCATCTACATTCATAAGTGAGATTGGTCTGTACTTTATGTTATTATACTATATTTTTTAGGTTTGGGTATTAAAGTTTGCCATTTTATGCAGTGAATTAGAAGAGTTTCATCTGTAATGATAAATAACTTGGTAATTATATCTTCTTTTAAAGTCAAATAAACTTGGCGGGAAACCATATGGTTTTGGTGGCCTTTTTTTTTTTTTTTTTTGCAGTACGCGGGCCTCTCACTGTTGTGGCCTCTCCTGTTGCGGAGCACAGGCTCCGGACGCGCAGGCTCAGCGGCCATGGCTCACGGGCCCAGCCGCTCCGCGGCATGTGGGATCTTCCCGGACCGGGGCACAAACCCGTGTCCCATGCATCGGCAGGCGGACTCTCAACCACTGCGCCACCAGGGAAGCCCTTGGTGGCCCTTTTTGATAGAAGACTTTAAATCATCTTTTCAATCTCTTCTATAATAATTTGTTCATATTTTATACTTCTTTTGGGGTTAATTTTACTCACTTGTTTTTCACCAGGAAATCATTAATTTTCTCTAAAATTTCAAACTGCTGCCATGGAATTTCATGAAGTAATCTCTGTAACTATTCCTTTAATCTCTCCTGTATCTGGGGATAGGACTTCTTTCTCATTCCTCATTTTGCCTCTTTCTGTTCCTTGCAGTGTGTGAGGAGGGAAAAGGGGAGGAGAAAGTGTCTATTTCATTAATCTTTTCAAAGCACCAGATTTTAGATTTATTTGTCCTCTCTATCATTTTTGTTTTTTATTTCATTGGTTTTGGCTTTTAGCCTTAATAACTCTCCCTTATTTCTCTGGTTATTTTTCCTTTTTCTCATTGCTAATTTCTTAACATAGATTCTTAGTTCCTTTAATGTTTATTTTTGTTTTCTAATGATGATTAAATCCATGATAAACTTTTTTTTAAACGTTTTGTTTTCTAATGATGATTAAATCCATGATAAACTTTTTTTTTAAAAGATAATTTTCCAGGACTTCCTTGGTGGTCCAGTGGCTACAGCTCCACACTCCCAATGCAGGGGGCCTGGGTTCGATCCCTGGTCAAGGAACTAGATCCCACATGCCATAACTAAGAGTTCTCATGCTGCAACTAAAAGATCCCTTGTGCTGCAACTAATACCTGGCACAGCCAAACGAATAAATAAGCATTTAAAAAAATAAAGATAATTTCCCAAAGATTTCTATTTTCTCCTTTTTTTTTTCATTTTTCTTTATTTTTTTCCAGACAGATTTTTTTTTATTTTTATTTTTTTTAATTTTTGGCTGTATTGGGTCTTCGTTGCTACACGCAGCCCTTCTCTACTTGCAGCGAGCAGGGCTACTCTTCGTTGCGGCATGCAGGCTTCTCACTATGGTGGCTTCTGTTGTTGCGGAGCACTGGCTCCAGGCACGTGGGCTTCAGTAGTTGTGGCACCTGGGCTCAGTAGTTGCTCTGTAGCATGTGGGATCTTCCCGGACCAGGGCTCAAACCAGTGTCCCCTGCATTGGCAGGTGGATTCTCAACCACTGCGTCACCAGGGAAGTCCCTACTTTTTTTTTTTTTTGGCTGCACTGCATGGCACATGGCATCTTAGTTCCCCAACCAGGAATTGAACCCATGACCCCTACAGTGGAAGTGCGGAGTCTTAATCACTGGACCACCAGGGAAGTCCCCGTGGTAAACTTTTATTATCTTTCTTTTTATAAATAAAATTTAAAGCTTGTAATTTTTTAAAAAAATTTATTTTCAGCTGCATTGGGTCTTTGTTGCTGTGTGCAGGCTTTCTCTAGTTGCAGCGAGCGAGGGCTACTCTTTGTTGCGATGTGCAGGCTTCTCATTGCGGTGGCTTCTCTTGTTGCAGAGCACAGGCTCTAGGCATGCGGGCTTCAGTAGTTGTGGCACATGGGCTCAGTAGTTGCAATGCGTGGACTCTAGGGTGCACAAGCTTCAGTAGTTGTGGCTCGTGGGCTCTAGAGCGCAGGCTCAGTAGTTGTGGTACAAAGGCTTAGTTGCTCTGTGGCATATGGGATCTTCCCCAACAGGGATCGAACTCATGTCGCCTGCATTGGCATGTGGATTCTTAACCACTGTGCCACCAGGGAAGTCCAAAGCTTGTAAATTTATTTACCTAATTTTATGTGCTTACATAGTGTTCTTCATCTTGCTTGATGCTTTCAATTTTAATTTCATCTGTCTAATATTAATGTTACCAGCCTGCTTTTTCTTTGCATTTGCTGTCTTTTTTTTTTTGAAGTCTAGTTGATTTTAAATGTTGTGTTAATTACTGCTGTACATCAAAGTGTACAGGTATACATATATATATACATTTAAAAAAATATATTCTTTTCCGGGCTTCCCTGGTGGCGTGGTGGTTGAGAGTCCGCCTGCCGATGTAGGGGACACGGGTTCGTGCCCCAGTCTGGGAAGATCCCACATACTGCAGAGCGGCTGGGCCCGTAAGCCATGGCCGCTGAGCCTGCACGTCTGGAGTCTGTGCTCCGCAACGGGAGAGGCCACAACAGTGAGAGGCCCGCATACCGCAAAAAAAAAAAAAAAGAAAAAAATATTCTTTTCCATTATGGTTTGTCATAGGATATTGAATATAGTTCTCTGTGCTATATAGTAAGATCTTGTTGTTTATCCGTTCTGTATATACAAACTTACATTGGCTAACCCAACCTCCCACTCCATCCCTTCCCCCAGACCCCTCCCCCTTGGCAATCACTAGTCTGTTCTCTATGTCCGTGATTCTGTTTCTGTTTCATAGATAGGTTCATCTGTGTCATATTTTAGATTCCACATTTAAGTGATATCATATGGTATTTGTCTTTCTCCTTCTGACTTACTTCACTTAGTATGATATTCTCTAGTTGCATCCATGTTGCTGCAAATGGCATTATTTCATTCTTTTTTATGGCTGAGTAGTATTCCATTGTATATATGTAATACATCTTCTTTATCCATTCATTTAGGTTGTTTCCATGTCTTGGCTATTGTGAATAGTGCTGCTATGAACATAGGGGTGCATGCATCTTTTTGAATTATAGTTCTGTCTGCATGCATATGTTTTTTTGATACCTTGTTAAGCATGTTCCTTATAGCTACCACACAGCTGAATTTTGCTTTTTCACCAAATCTGGCAGTTCCTGCTTTTTAATGGGTACATTGAGCTTATCACATCTAATGTTCTTATCTTACACGATATTGATCTATTTAATTTAGATTTTTGTTTGCTCTTTTCCTTTTTCTCTATATTTGCTCATTTCAACAAGCTAATATACTTTCTGTTATCGAATTTGGCATATCTCCTGTATTTTTTCCCATTCTAGCCCTTTCCCTGCCCTCTATACCAGAATATATGTCTCTAGTATTATTTGAAAATAAGTTAACCCTGAGTTGCAGTATAACTCCCACTATAATGTTCTAATCCAGCCCTGCTGACCACCACCCCATCCCCAATTCCCCTCCATCCCACAGCTAAGACCTTTAGGACAGTTCTACTCACTTTCCTTTTCCACTATTCTCCACGTCCCCATGGATCATCTTGGACTTCTTCTCCACAGACCCTGATAGCCAGAAGACCTATTGCTTCCTAACCTCGGTTTTTAAAATCTTCTATTTAAATCAATTAATATGTCCATCCTTACCTATTTCACGGGGTGGTTGGAAGCTAAAATGAGAAACCTTCTGTGAAAGCACTTTGTGAACTGTGAAATAATGTCCAAATACTAGGGAGGGAGGATGTGTAGGGAAGACTTGGCTGGTCTTGATCACAGTGGACAGTTGTGGACAAGGTGAGATTATAGTCTCTGTGCTTCTGTGCCAGGAAGAAAAAGTGCTCCAGCTCTATTACTCAGTACAAAACCACCACTACTTGAGATTGATTTCTCTCAGCCAAGGTATTTTATTACAGGGTACATGCATTTAATGAACACATTTTAAAAGATGATATCCTAAATGTCAGAATCTATGAACAACGTAGAAAGCTAAATATCTCACAGAAATGGGACTCTGAACAGTAAAGTTCTGATAGGATAGGACACTTTTGAAGTATCGAAAACTGCCTGGAAATAGCTCCATGAAATGTGTCTGAGTCCTCTCAGAGTTCCAGGCAGAAGACTGAGGGATCAGGCAGTAACTAAAAGAAGAGAAAGTTAAAAAAGAAGCCAACACATTTTCACTTTTTCATAGTGTTGCCTCCTGCCTGTGCTGGTTAAGAAATTTGTGGTGTTACGTGGACTCAAGCCAGGACATAACACTGTACCAGCGCTGTCATGCAGAAATATAATGAGAGCCACATGTATAATATTAAAATGTTCTAGTAGCCACATCGCAACTGCCAGATTTTAAAAAGTAAAGATTTTTAAAAAGTAAAAACATGAAATTAATTTTAATAATATATTTTCTTTAACCTAATATATCTACAATATTGTTATTTCAATATGCCATTAACATGAAATTATTAATGAGATATTTTCCTTTCTTGTTTTCTTACTAGGTCTTTGAAATCTAGTGTGTATTTTATACTTATAGTATAGTTTAATTTGGACTAGCCACAGTTCAAGAGCTCAATAGCCACATGTGGCACGTGGCTGCCTGATTGGACAGCACTGCTCTGCCATGAGGATGGTAAATACAGCACAGTCCTGGACCCTCCCACACCTCACCCCAGGTGGAAGTCACCCATCAGCCACCGCATCCTTCCTTAATGAGCCCTGGTGTGGTTTCCTGATTCTTGTCACTAGAGAGAGCCTGACAGGCCCTCTATTAGAGTTGGCACCTCAACAGAAGGCAAACTTCAGCAGAAGGTCAGTTCCATGAGGGTGGGACTTTGGTCTGTTTTATTCACTGCTGTATCCTAACACCTAGAGCAGTGCCTGGAACGTAATGGGCATTCAATAGATACTTATTCAATAAGTTATATCTACTTGCCATCCTCGTTGTAGAGCTGGTGAACTCAGCTCATTTCCAGTCATTATTACTATCTGAGAATAATTTTAAATTAAGCCTGAACTTTATAGAGAGAACATTTTCAAAACTTGTAAATTAAAAGAAAATTCGAAGTCAGTTTTAAAACTGAAAAGAGCCAATCCCTCTCTTGCTTCACTCACTGCGCTAGTACTGAAAACAAATTTTAACCTTTACAGATTTTCTAGTAGGCGTTACACTATGACATAAAAAAAAGGAAATCAGCCCATGGCTGTATTTATCACAATGCCTATAATCACATTGTTTGCTGAATATGTGACTGCAGTACTATACAACAAAATCTAACACTCTGCAAAGTTTTCTAAACTTTCAGTCTATTTCTTAACAAATTCTTTGAAGAAGCACAGGATCAAATGAACAGGTGCATTCAGAGCAATTGGTCACAACACTTGAGTCAAGTCACTGCCTTTTAGAGTTTTAAAAAAAGTCCTAATTTTATGATCATTATCACGGTTATTATAATAACTATTCTTTGTTGAGTGCTTATTACATTCTAAGGATGATGCTAAGGGTTTCATGCACATTATCTCATTAAAGCCTTAAAATAATGCTAATAGTCACTTACTTAAAGTCATCTAGCTAATACATGAAATAGCCAGGATGAAAATCCTGCTCTGCCTGACTCTCAAGTCTAGAATCTTGTCCACTCAGTTTGTCCACCCTCCCCATTTTTGTAGTGAAAATACTTAAGTTCCCCCAAATCATGTGATTTGTCCAAGATTATACAGCTATTAAGTGGCAGAGTCAGAACTAAAATCTACATCTCCTACTCTCAGGACCAGATTCTTTTCTCCATACAACGCAGTTTGTTCATAAGCAAAGCATGGGATCATAATTCATTCAAAACATATATGTGAAATAATTTAAATTAGAATTTGACCTTCACATAGAGAAAACTAGTGATTACTGATTTTTAGTCTATTTTGCCACTAACAGCAAAGTATTGTTTTGGGCAGCCAGGATGGGGATTTGGGGAAGCAGAATCAAGGCAGTCAGTAGGGTACATAATCATTGATCCTGGTCCCAAACTAAGCGAATGAAGTGAACCATTATCTGTGACAGTGGTCAGAGATTAAATGTTACTAGTAGAGGGACTCCACAGAAGACCACAGAAATCCTTGGTTGGAGCTAAGAAGCATGAAATGTGATTTAAAGGGGAGAGAGCTGTCCTGGGTTGCTCACAGAGTGGAAACTGTCTCTCCAGATCCCTCCTGAAGGCTCTTCCCACACCTTCTGCCCACGTCTTTGAATCTCCAGCATGGGCTGGGTGATTCCTGGATGGCTGTGGGCCAGAGGCCGGGGGAGTGTCCCAGCCCTGGGTGTTTTCAGGGCTGCCCTGAATGTTCAGCTCTGGAAAGCAGCAGGTGCCTTGTCAATCTCCATAAGCCCCAGGAGAACTTAGAACAATGGCCTTCTCAGTCCTGGCAGTCCCGCTGCTCTCCTCAAGGCCACCTCTTTTCCATTTAAGTCCCTTTTTATTGAAGCCAGTTGAATGCTGTCTTATCCTCATTAAGGGGGCTTGGGCTTCTCCTGGCTACAATTAGATTTTTATGCCACCTGGGCATAGAAGCTCACTTCATTTCCAGTGTCCCACCATTCTGGTAAATTTTTCACTTTGAAGTTCACAATTAATTTTTGTTCAGCAAACTATGAGATGAAAGGAAAACTACACTGGCACACAACAGTAAAAATACTAGCTGAGTTATGCAGAAAGTCCAGTGCAAGAGACATGGTGACTAATAATCAGCTGTGGGAAGTAACTGTCTCAGCTCAAACACCTGAAATTGTTCCTATAACTCCCCTTGCTGGCCAATGTGAAGAGTGACACAAGAAAGAAAATTGTACACTTCCTGTTCTCCCGGATATTTCTTCCTCTTACCATGTATCCAAATACCTCAAGGTTAGAAAAGACAAAATGGTCAGAAAAAAAAAAATGATAAGAAAAAAAATCTAGTATGAGGGGACTAAAATCAACAGCTTTCTTTGCTATGTTTTTGAGGGGTCAGCTATCCAAGTGGGAAATGCAATGATGTAATCACTTTGATGGGGAAGGAAGTGTCTTCCTCCATATGAAAACTACATGCCATTCACCCTCACTTACCTCAAAAGAAAGAATATACGTTACATGGGCAAGATTTATATCCATAGCACCAGGGATTCTAGCTATTTCAAAGCCATGACACCCAGCTAATCTCAGGGTAGTGGGTGAAAATGAATTATATTTATTGAATCTGGCACTAATCATGAGGAATTGCAAACACAGGAGTACCATCAATTCAGTTATCTCAGTGAAATGACATTTTTAATTCAGAAAGAAAACTCCTGTAACATATACATATTGAGAAATTAAATACTGGCACTACACTCAATTTATTTAATCTTAGGGAAAGGCGAAATGGGGAATGTAGTCCACCAAGTACACAGATTTCTGACAGTTATACTCTTTAGAATGTTTTGGAAGATATAAGCAGGTATCAGCTATAAAAATTCATTGTCACTTAAAATTAAAGTACTAGTTCCTATGCTCCTGAGTCTTGTCTTATAATAGCAGATTTGTTCTTTCTTGAGGTTCTGCCAGTTAACAGTTCCATCTCTAAGGCAGCTTCTGGTCTTACCCAATAAACAAATTCTGTATAATCCAGAAAGGGTTTTCCTCCTGGCGGTTAAATTACTCTTAAGAAAATAAGCTTATTTGAAGGCCATTTAGAGATTTTACATTAACTTTCTGAAGTTCTCCCATGTTACTTAATACTTTTATGTTCTTCTAATAATTTGCAAAACGATATCCTCATGGCAATTATATTCACTGTTGCTGATCTGGAGTGATTGTATATACTACAGGATATCAATGATTATTCATTGGTGATATGGATCAAAATGATCAAATATCATATCATTCCCCTTAAAATGTTAAAAATCTGCCTATCCCTGCTTCAACTCATTTATCCTGTGTGGTTAATAATGCTGTTAAGCTCTTCCAATGACACCGGGCTTTGCAATCTTTAAGGTATGATGTCTAAAACAAGGACAACTATATAGTATTTAATGGTCAGATGAAGCTGGAGTACCATATAAGATTGAGGGACCTGGATCTGTCACATTCTAAAAATGGCACTGTCAAATGGGAGGACCAAATTGCAAAGGTGAGACCAGGATACAGCAAGAGGACTCAAAACATGTGATACCAGGAAAACATGACTCCTCCACCTTCTCCTTACTTATCACCTTCTGGTTTCACCTCTCTCCCTTTACAGTTTGGGTTCCATGGCCCATTACTGCAGCTACTTTCTTATAAATAGCTTTGTCATACTATCTCCATTTAGTTCTTCCATCGCAACCGCCAGGCAAAAGACTGACTCTGGATCAAATCACCTCTTCCCTTCTCTGCTGAGCTCCCCAGGCTGCTCAGCTTGCAGGAAAAATCATACAACTGCATGGATTGATTCCACCAGAGACTAATGGTCTTCAATCTCAGTTGGTCCCTCAATTCAGCCTGGTAGTCATTTCATATTTTCCTAGGTGGCTCTCTCTGTCTGCCATGCTTCACAGGATTCAGCTTCTCTTCACTTTCCTCAAACCTCTGACATCAGCATGAAATCTGCCTTCTTACCCAACAGAGAAAATGGTGCTATTCAGATAGGAGCTCTTTCACTTTCCTACCTCCAGGGGTGTGGTGGTAAATTACTGATAACTGACAGTCTTCGGGGTGGGATGTGGGGGAGTTCTGATCTGCTGTGTCTGCCAATTTCCATGGTGTAAATATTCCCATTACGGCTGAATTCAAGCTATTAACGTAAGTTAACCAGATCTCAAAATTTCTAAAAGTTTAACAACTGGCTCCGGTGAGCTAGTAGGAGCTGGCACCAGCACACACTGCGTGAAACCCAGAAACAAATGCATCCAAAACATGCTCTCCTTCCCTTTCAGTTACAATGAAAGAGACATCTCTCCTCTTTTCCTCATCTATCTAAAGTGAATGCCTCCTGCCTTCTGCAATATTTTGTTCTATCAGTTAAAACCCTTCTCTTGCATCTTGAAATTCTGGGGTTTTTTTTTTTGGCTGCACCACGAGGCACGTGAGATCTTAGTTCCCTGACAAGGGATTGAACCACCGGACCACCAGGGAAGTCCCTCTTGCATCCTCAACTTTCCCCTCTTTATTAGCTAATTCCTTTTATCTTTTAAATTTAGCTAACTCCCTCCCACTCTTTTTGTTTAGTTTGTTTGTTTGAAGAAAACTTCATTTGATCTCATATTTCTCTTCAGCTATGTCACAGACCCATTTCTTCAAAGGATTGTTTCCACTGCCTTATCTTCAGATCACTCATTTACCTACTAAAATCTGGTTTTCCACTGAAATCCCAAAATTACCAACAACTTCCTTGTTACTAAATTCGATAGAGAATTCTTAGTCCTTCTCTTACTGACTTCTTTTTAGCATTTGACACATTTGACCATTCTTCTTTCCTTTGGCTTCTGTGACACAATAAGCCTCTGATTCTCCTCCTTCCTCTTGGCTTCTGGCTCCTTAGTAGGCTCCTCCCTTTGGTTCGTTTCTTACTTGTTGGTGTTCCTCATGATTCTATCCTGAGATCCCTTCTCTTCTTATTATACTTTCCCTGGAACTCATCTCTTTCCATGGCTTCAATTACCATCTCTAGACTCACTGGTCCATGGCTCCAGACCAGTCTTCTGAGCTTTAGACACGTACCACCCACTGCCCACTATGTATATTCATGTGGATAATTTTAGAGGCACCTCAAGCCTAATATTTCTAAAACTGAAATCTCCCCAAATCTCCTCCCTTTCTGTGCTCTCAGCTCAGTGAATGGCCCTGAGTTGCCTATGCCAGAAACAGAATAATCCTTGCCTCCTTCTAATATCGCATTCCAATGAATCACAAAGTCCTGCTGATTCAGTTCCAAAATCTCTCTTCCTTCTACCTCTCATCATCCTCCCTGCCACCACCCTGGTTCAGTCACACTATCTCTCACCAAGATTTCCCTCCTAACTAGTCTCCCTGCTTCCAGGCTTGCTCACCCTAGTCCATTCTCCATTCTGCAGTAATCTCTCAAACACTGAAATCAGGTCATGTCACTTGCCTCCCTAAAATCTTTTGATGGTTCTCCATTGTTTTGGGGATAGAGTTCAAACTCCCTGATGTGACCTATGAGCTCCTGTGTGGTCTGACCCCCATCTGGGGTCTCTCTCTGCTTCCCACCCTGTTCCCATTGATCTATTTTTTGTCTCCAGATTCCTAACTATGCCATGTGCTGTTTCATCTCTGATCATTTGAATATACTGCTTAGTTTGCCAGGAACACCAGAATGTACTTCCTGCTGCCTCCCATCCCTCTTCCTCTAACTAACTCTTACTCATTCTTAGAACTTACTTCCTGCATAAATGCCACTAACCTGGCTTCCTTCACTTTTCCCACTATTGCATTTAACAAAATGTACTACAATGATTGTTTCACTTGTCTATCTCCCTCATAGATACTAATCTCCATGAGGGCAGGAACCGTGTCTCTTCTCTTCACCACCCCATTGATTTTAATTATGAAACCCCATATCCAGTAGCAGTCAGTCCCCATCCACTCCCCATGCCCAGCCCCTGGCAAACACTAATCTACTTTCTGTCTGTATGAAATTCATCTCCCTCAGTAAGTTCACAGTGAGAAATATTGAGCCTTGACCTAACTACAAACTTTTAGAATAAGAATATTGTTAGTGACTTACGGCAAATGATTAAACCCTCCTGTGTCTTATCTTCCTTAACTTTGAAAGGATGCCTACTCATTCAAGGATGCAGGCCATAAGAAGACCTGTAGTTTTTAATAAGGCATTCATTGCTCAGTTTCTCATCTATTTTCTTGGTCAGTTTATAGAATTTCCAATTTCACAAGTGTTGATTTCACAAGTGTTGCCGGAAGCAAAACCTCTCATTACGTTTCACAAACTTCCTGCTTTGCTATGGCTGGCTCCTCAGGTCCCTGCCTTCTGCCTAGGATCCTCTCTGTTCTCTAGACATGAATTTCTTCCACTCTGATCTCAAGGAACTTAGATCCCTGCAAGTCTACCATTTAAAAACTTGTCTTACATAAAATATTTTATTGTTCCCATCCAAAGCTTATTTATAATTAAGACTTTTTTTAGACTTTCAGTTTTTTGTTTTCAGAAATATGTGATGGAAAAAGCAGTGAAAATACAATAGACATTATTGTAAGGGCCAAATACATCCACCATTTCCAAGAACTCCATGGCTGCTTTGTGAATTGTAATTGGAGAAACAGGCAGATTAATTAAACTTTTCCTCCAATATCATAGGTAATGTTAATTGAAGACTATGAAGTACCAGGTACAATGCTAAAACCATTATTTACATTAGTCTTGAACTCAGGGCAACCTTGAACTTACTGCAACTCAGGGCAGCAAGGTAGGCAATATTGCTACCTACCTTTTACAGATGAGGAAACTGAAGCTGAGAGATTATATGACTTGCCCAAGTTTACACAGCTAGTAACTAAAGGTGGAACCTTGGTCAATTTCTGATGACAGAATCCAGAATCCATTATGTTCTTTCTGGAGAAAAAAAAATTAATGGTAAAGTTAAATGGTAGCTTAATCTCAAGCTGTCTACTCTGAAAAATAGAATTAAATTCTGATTTAAATATTTATGGCATCAAATTTGAATATGTATTTGATAATAGAAAGATATAAATATTTATGTGTGTGAATACATGGGCACCTTGAGAAACACTTGTATTTCCTAACCACAAATTTCATTGCTTCCTCTGATTGTTAATATGCTATCATAGGATAGGACTGAACTGGGGAAGTTCAACAGTGAAAAATGTCTGCTATTAAGATGATTGAAATCCCTCTCATTTCCTTCCCATAATGTTAGATGCACATAGCTAAACTGAGTCATTTTCATTTTTGTAATAATTTCAATTAGTGGCATTTAGATCTCTGGCACATAGCAGGCTCACTAAATATCTATTGAATAGATGAATGGGTTTGCCCCTTTTCAGAACTCTATCACACTTAATTCCTAAAGTCGGGCCTGCCAAAAGAGAAGTTTGAGATAAAAGAGTACTAAGGATTGCAATTCTAGGAGTCTGTACATATCATTCAGTCCTAAAATATATACCACACTTGCTCCGTAAGTGCTTCATTTACTTTAGTCTTGTTTCCTGAACCAGATTTCAAACAAGGACTGTCATTTATATAAACCCCATGGAACCTAGTACAGTGCTGGTCTTATAGTAGATAATCTATCAAAATGCTCATCATATTCTCTTAATGGTATAGGTTTAATAAATATTTGTTAATATGGTTATGAAAATTATTATCAAGTTGATAAATTTCATTGGAACCACCAACAGCCTCTTTCCTTCTAATTTTCATAAATTGAACTTTAATTTTCCCCCAAGTTAACACTAGTGTAGTAAATAAATTATAATTTACAACTTAAAATTTTAAGCCAGGTAAATATATACAATGTAATAGCATTATAAAGAACTACTCTGATGTCACCTTTATGTTTATGAGTCAGATAAAATTAATTTGTTTGCATGGTCTATGTGGGTTTGATCTCAGCCATACACTAGCATTTTTTTCTCATACAACTTTTTGATTAAGATATAATTCAAATGCTTAAAATTCAACCTTTCAAAGTATACAAGTTGTGCAACCATCGCCACTAATTCCAGAACATTTTGATCACCCCAAAAAGAAACCCCATATCCAGTAGCAGTCACTCTTCATTCTTCCTTCCCCCAACTCCTGGCAACCAGCAATCTATTTTTTGTTCCTATGGATTTTCTCATTCTGGACATTTCATATAAATGGAATCATACAATTGGTGGCCTTTTCTATCTGATTTGTCTCCCTTAGCATGATGTTTTCAAAGCTCAATCCATGTTGCATTATGTATCAGTCCTTGATTCTTCTCTATGAGTTGAATAATATTCCATTATCTAGATAAAGACATTTTATTTGTTCATCTGTTTGCATTGTTTCCACCTTTTGGCTATTGTGAATAGTGCTGCTATAAACATTCATGTACAAGTTTTTGTTTGGACACCTTTTTCTCATTTCTCTTGCATATATATCTAAGAATGGCATTGCCGAGTAAAATGATGATTTTATGTTTTCGTTTTTGAGAGAACTACCAATCTGTTTTCCAAAGCAATCACACCATTTTCATTCCCACCAATAATGTATAAAAAGCGTTCCAATTTCTCTGTCCTCACCAACACTTGTTATTTTCCTTTATTATTATTATTTTTATAATCATCCTAGTCGGTGTGACGTGGTATCTCATTGTAGTTTTGATTTGCATTGCCCTAATGACTAATGATGTTGAGTATCTTTTCATGTGCTTATTGGCTATTTGTGTATTTTCTTTGGAAACATGGCTATTCAGATCCTTTGCCTGTTTTTTGATTGGGATATTTGTCTTTTTTATTGTCAGTTGCAAGAGTTCTTTATAATTTCTGGATACAAGTCTCTTATCAAATATATTTGAAAATATTTTCTCCCATTCTGTGGGTTTTTCCATTTTCTTGATAGTGTCCTTTACATCATTAAAGTTTTTACTCTTGATAATATATATTTAAACATTTGATGAAGTCCAATTTATCCATTTTTTGTATATTGTACATATACTAAATTAAAACTTTTTCATGTGTAATCATATACGTTATCCACCATCATTTATACAGAAGCAATACAAAAGATTATAGATTTAAGTAGTGGAAAATGACAATTTCCAAGTAATCAAGCATATTAAATAAGAACTCACAGTAAATAGTTAATCTTAACAAAATTAATCAGAAATTTTCCTGTTTTGAGGATAGTAAGTAAAAATATAATAACATACATGTCCTTTGTATGTTGCATTAAACTCAGTGACTTTTTCATAGCATTTGCTTAATCTTTATCTGTAGATAGTCCTTCTGTAATATTTTTAGCAGGTAAGAGGAATTTTGATAAACCCATTATATATCTTTCTTTTATTTTCAGAAACATAGCCAATTTTAAGTTGTCCTGTTCAAATAAAGTAGAAAGAAGTAATAGGCAAGATTAGAGCTATTTCCTTATTCAGTAGTTGATGTTGGAATTTTATTCGAGGCAACATAATGTCAAGGTAGTTACTTATCAGACCTACTTAGTACCTTTCTCGAGGAGATATTTCAATTTGAAAGCATTTTAACAACTATATAAACTGCATACCCAGAGAAATAGGACAGCAGCAGAATTCAAGAAGAGAACAAAGAAACAAAGATCAAGCAGGTTTGCCAAATAGTAGGTCCCTGTGTTTGAAACAACTGGAGAACTTTGTAGCAATTCCATTTTAGAAGTTTTCTGTAAACTAGAGTTCAGCATCCAAAGTACAAAGCTCAATTTGGAGATGAAGACACTGTTAAATTATTGGGTTAAATGGATCGCAGTTACAGAATCCTCCATAACTAGCATTGCTTACTTTCCAGTATCATAATTTATTCTAATCCTCTATTAAATACACATTTCTGAGAAAAAAATTGAAAGTGATAATAAAAAAGGATTCTCCTAAAGAAGACTTTGCTTTAAAAAATCAATCAACAGAAATTAGAATGAAGAGGTTTTGCATGGATATTGAAGCAGAAGCTATTTTTAGTTTTCAATAAAATTAGGAAGATTGGCTGTGGGGCATTGCCTTGCCAGGGAATGATCACTCTGGGTTTTCTTACATTGTGAAAGTTGGTGAGTGTGTCTTTCCTTGGATTCTCTGAAATCCTTTTTGGTGACACTCGCTTGTTTGTGACCTGGGAACATACAATGGCTGCTTTTCAAATCGGGGTACCAATGTAAGCTTTGTGATGGCAGAGACTGTCTTATAACTTCTATAGCCCCAATGTCTAAAATAGCCTGGTGAGGTGTTTATAAATAATTATTGAATAAAAGAGAAGAGGAAGAAGGAAGAGAAGGAAGAGAAAGAGAAAGGGGGAGGGAGAAGGGGGGGAAGAAAGAGAAAGGGAGAAGAGAAAGCGGGAAGGTAAAGGGGAAAGAAAAACAGGAGCAGAGTAGAAGAAGTAGTAGGCGGAAAGGGTATACGTTGATAGTGCATCACTAGGATTATATGGTGGTGGGGAGGAGATATGCAAAAGTAAAGGACAAGTATAGGACTATTTGGGGAGGATCAACTTTACCCAGAAAACTGAAGTGGGGAGCAGAATATTATATTAAAATAAACATAAATATGTGCTAGAGGAAGATGCAAAACTTGTATTAGATAAGAAACTTATTCCCTGCCTCCACAGACTCATAGAATCTCAAATTGGGAAGAAATCAGAGAAGTCGCTTTGTCACATCAGCCATATCAGAAGCTTTAAAACAGGGGTTGGCAAACTTTTTCTGCAAAGGGCCAGATAGTAAATATTTTAGGCTGTGAAGGGCAGAGTCTCTAGCACAACTGCTCCATTATGCCACTGTAGCATAAAAGCACCACACACAATATGTAAAAAAAAAATGTGTATGGCTGTGTGGCAATAAACCTTTACTGACAGAAACAGGTGGTGGGACATATTTGGCCTGCGAGCTGTGGTTTGCGGACCCTACTTGCATATTTCCCACAATATCCAGACAATGCTTATAACCACCGTTAACATCTGCAGTAACAGGGAACACACTACTTTTCAAGGAAAACTATTCCATTTTTGTGTAACTGTCATTATAGAAAGGCATTTTTATATTGAGTCAAAATACACTTTGGTGTTGTTATGGACTGAAAGTTTGTGTCCTCCCAAAATTTCTATGTCGAAATCTAATCCCCAAAATAATAGTATTTGTAGAAGGGACCTTTAAGGAGATACCTAGGTCATCAGAGTGGAGCCCTCATGAATGTAATTAAGTGCCTGTATAAGAAGAGACTAAAGAACTAGGTCACTTGGGTGTTTTCCTCTACCATGTGAGGGTATAACAAGAAGTCAGCAGTCTGCAACCCAGATGAGGGCTGTCACTGGAACCTGACCATGCTGGCACCCTGGTCTCAGACTTGCAGCCTCCAGACTGTGAGAAAGAAACTTCTGTTTATAAGCCACCCAGGCTATGGTGCTTTGTTATAGCACCTGAACTAAGACAGGTACTATCTTAATGTATATTTGTTTAGTTTTGTTGTTGTTGTTTAAGGTGCTGTAATTCAATGATTTAGAACAGGATGTTTTGTTGTTTTAGACAGCTTCTGCTTCTACTCAAGATGGAGTAACAATGACTTGATTTACTCTCCCACCTGAAGCAATCAGAACTGAACAAAATATAGGAAATGACAGAATTCAAGATATTGACACTAGGCAAACAAGGACGATGATCCCTGAGTGATGGGAAACAAATGAGGTAAGGCCACAATTGCCTGCAGCTTACTGCCTAGAGAAAATTTCCAGGCCTCAGAGAGTTGGGAACCCAAGTGGAAACCAGCAGTATTTCCCCAACTCTCCCTTGGAGTTGCTGGTCCATGGGAGCCAAGGTCAATAGAATTCACAGAGCAGATTCCAGGATCAGAGAGAGCAGCACAGAGAGACACCTCTGGAGATGTGCAGAGGGTCCCCTTTAGTTTTTGGTTGAGTGCCCATCTGTGAATGTGTGTGAGGAAATTACCCAGGGTCAGGAAAAGAACCACCTGAAAGGATTAGGGAGAAGAGTGACCAGTTCTTGGAGCTCACGAAAGGCCAGAACTAGTCCCTGTTCCTAACAGACAGGCTGGAAAATCTCATAATTTGCAGATACTGGTTATAATTCTAAGAAGAGTCTTGTCTCAGGGGTGGGGGAAAATTATTCCTAGACTAAATGCTGCTCTGGTCCTGGATAAATAAACTTAAGAGTTAGATCTGAAAGGATCTGTTTCCAATAAGCTTAACTGAGTTCTAGAACAAAGCTCTGGAACTCAGTTAAGATCTTTAAACTACTTATAAAATTATGAAAATATTCAGCTCTTCACAAGGTAAATTTTTACAATGTCTTGTATCCAGTCAAAAATTGCTGAGCATGCAAAGAAGCAGAAAAATACAATCCATAATGAGGAGAAAAATCAATTAAAACTAACCTAGAGATGACACAGGTGATAGAATTAGTAGACAAGGATATTAGAACATATGTTCAAGAAACTAGAGAAAAGACTGAACATTTAAGTAGGGAATGGAAAGTATATACATATATATATATATATTTTTTGTATTTTATTTTATTTTTTTAATACAGCAGGTTCTTTTCTTTTTTTACTATTTCATTTTGAAATAATTTTTTTATACAGCAGGTTCTTATTAGTTATCCATTTTATACATATTAGTATACATATGTCAATGCCAATCTCCCAATTCATCCCCCCCCCCCCCACACACACACACGCACCCCACCCCCCGCTGCTTTCCCCCTTTGGTGTCCATACATGTGTTCTCTACATCTGTGCCTCAATTTCTGCCCTGCAAACCAGTTCATCTGTACCATTTTTCTAGGTTCCACATATATGCGTTAATATTTGATATTTGTTTTTCTCTTTCTGACTTACTTTACTCCGTATGACAGTCTCTAGATACATCCACGTCCACTTTCGTTCCTTTTTATGGCTGAGTAATATTCCATTGTATATATGTACCACATCTTCTTTATCCATTCATCTGTTGATGGGCATTTAGGTTGCTTCTATGACCTGGCTATTGTAAATAGTGCTGCAATGAACATTGCGGTGCAAGTGTCTTTTTGAATTATGGTTTTCTCTGGGTATATGCTCAGTAGTGGGATTGCTGGGTCATATGGTAATTCTATTTTTAGTTTTTTAAGGAACCTCCATACTGTTCTCCATAGTGGCTCTCTCAATTTACATTCCCTCCAACAGTGCAAGAGGGTTCCCTTTCTCCACACGCTCTCCAGCATTTGTTGTGTGTAGATTTTCTGATAATGGTCATTCTGACCGGTGTGAGGTAATACCTCATTGTAGTTTTGATTTGCATTTCTCTAATAATTAGTGATGTTGAGCAGCTTTTCATGTGTCTCTTGGCCATCCATATGTCTTCTTTGGAGAAATGTCTATTTAGGTCTTCTGCCCTTTTTTTTTTTTTTTTTCTTTTGTGGTACACGGGCCTCTCACTGTTGTGGCCTCTCCCGTTGCGGAGCACAGGCTCCAGACGCGCAGGCTCAGCGGCCATGGTTCACGGGCCTAGCCACTCAGCAGCATGTGGGATCTTCCCAGACCGGGGCACGAACCCATGTCCCCTGCATCCGCAGGCAAACTCTCAACCACTGCGCCACCAGGGAAGCCCTGTTGGGAGATTTTTAATCACAGTTTCAATTTCATTACTTGTGATTGGTCTGTTTATATTTTCTATTTCTTCCTGGTTCAGTCTTGGAAGGCAAAACCTTTCTAAGAATTTGTCCATCTCTTCCAGGTGGTCCATTTTATTGTCATAGAGTTGCTTGTAGTAGTCTCTTAGGATGCTTTGTATTTCTGTGGTGTCCATTGTAACTTCTCCTTTTTCATTTCAAATTTTATTGATTTGAGTCCTCTCCCTCTTTCTTGATGAGTCTGGCTAAAGTTTTATTAATTTTGTTTATCTTCTCAAAGCACCAGCTTTTAGTTTTATTGATCTTTATTATCGTTTTGTTTCTATTTCATTTATTTCTGCTCTGATCTTTATGATTTCTTTCCTTCTACTAACTTTGGGTTTTGTTTGTTCTTCTTTCTCTAGTTCCTTTAGGTGTAAGGTTAGTTTGTTTATTTGAGATTTTTCTTGTTTCTTGAGGTAGGATTGTATTTCTATAAACTTCCCTTTTAGAGCTGCTTTTGCTGCATCCCATAGGTTTTGGATCATCGTGTTTTCATTGTCATTCATCCTCTTTGATTTCTTCAGTAATCTCTTGGTTATTTAGTAATGTATTGTCTAGCCTCCATGTGTTTGTGTTTTTTACATTTTTTTTCCCTGTAATTTATTTCTCATCTCATAGTGTTGTGGTCAGAAAAGATGCTTGATATGATTTCAATTTTCTTAAATTTACTGAGGCTTGATTTGTGACCCAAGATGTGATCAATCCTGGAGAACGTTCTGTGTGCACTTGAGAAGAAAGTGTAATCTGCTGTTTTTGGATGGAATGTCCTATAAATATCAATTAAATCTATCTGGTCTATTGTGTCATTTAAAGCTTGTGTTTCCTTTTTAATTTTCTGTCTGGATGATCTGTCCATTGGTGTGAGGTGTTAAAGTCCCCCACTATTCTTGTGTTACTGCTGATTTCCTCTTTTATAGCTGTTAGTATTTGCCTAATGTATTGAGGTGCTCCTATGTTGGGTGCATATATATTTGTAATTGTTATATTTTCTTCTTGGATTGATCCCTTGATCATGATGTAGTGTCCTTCCTTGTCTCTTGTAATGTTCTGTATTTTAAAGTGTATTTTAACTGATATGAGTATTGCTACTCCAGCTTTCTTTTGATGCCCATTTGCATGGAATATCTTTTTCCATCCCCTCACTTTCAGTCTGTATGTGTCCCTAGGTCTGAAGTGGGTCTCTTGTAGACAGCATATATATGGGCCTTGTTTTTGTATCCATTCAGCGAGCCTGCGTCTTTTGGTCTTTTGGTTGGAGCATTTAATCCATTCGCATTTAAGGTAATTATCAATATGTATGTTCCTATTACCATTTTCTTAATTGTTTTGCATTTGTTTTTGTAGGTCCTTTTCTTCTCTTGTGTTTCCTACTTAGAGAAGTTCCTTTAACATTTGTTGTAGAGCTGGTTTGGTGGTGCTGAATTCTCTTAGCTTTTGCTTGTCTATGAAGCTTTTGATTTCTCCATCGAATATGAATGAGATCCTTGTCGGGTAGAGTCATCTTGGGTGTAGGTTCTTCCCTTTCATCACTTTAAATATATTGTGCCACTCCCTTCTGGCTTGTAGAGTTTCTGCTGAGAAATCTGCTGTTAACCTTATGGGAGTTTCCTTGTATGTTGTCATTTTTCCCTTGTTTTAATAATTTTTCTTTGCCTTTAATTTTTGTCAGTTTGATTACTATGTGTCTTGGCGTGTTTCTCCTTGGATTTATCCTGCCTGAGACTCTCTGTGCTTCCTGGACTTAGGTGGCTATTTCCTTTTCCATATTAGGGAAATTTTCAACTATAATCTCTTCAAATATTTTCTCAGGTCCTTTCTCCCTCTCTTCTCCTTCTGGGACCCCTATAATGAGAATGTTGGTGTGTTTAATGGTGTCCCAGAGGTCTCTTAGGCTGTCTTCATTTCTTTTCATTCTTTTATCTTTATTCTGTTCCATGGCAGTGAATTCTACCATTCTGTCTTCCAGGTCACTTATCCGTTCTTCTGCTTCAGTTATTCTGCTATTGATTCCTTCTAGTGTATTTTTCATTTCAGTTATTGTGTTTTTCATCTGCTTGTTTGTTCTTTAATTCTTCTGGGTGTTTGTTCTCTAATTCTTCTAGGTCTTTGTTAAACATTTCTTGCATCTTCTCAATCTTTGTCTCCATTCTTTTTCCAAGGTCCTGGATCATCTTCACTATCATTATCCTGAATTCTTTTTCTGGAAGGTTGCCTATCTCCACTTCATTTAGTTGTTTTTCTGGGGTTTTATCTTGTTCCTTCATCTGGTACAAAGTCCTCTGCCTTTTCATTTTGTCTGTCTTTCTGTGAATGTGGTTTTCCTTCCACAGGCTGCAGAATTATAGTTCCTCTTGCTTCTGCTCTCTGCCTTCTGGTGGATGAGGCTATCTAAGAGGCTTGTGCAAGCTTCCTGATGGGAGGGACTGGCGGTGGGTGGAGCTGGGTGTTGCTCTGGTGGGCAGAGCTCAGTAAAACTTTAATCACTTGTCTGCTGATGGGTGGGGCTGGGTTTCCTCCCTGTTGGTTGTTTGGCCTGAGGCGACCCAGCACTGGAGGCTACAAGTTCTCTGGTGGGGCTAATGGCAGACTCCCGGAGGGCTCATGCCAAGGAGTACTTCCTAGAACTTCTGCTGTCAGTGTCCTTGTCCCCATCTTGAGCCACAACTATGCCCTGCCTCTGCAGGAGACCCTCCAACACTAGCAGGTAGGTCTGGTTCAGTCTCCTATGGGGTCACTGCTCCTTCCCCCTGGGTCCTGATGCGCACACTACTTTGTGTGTGCCCTCCAAGAGTGGAGTCTCTGTTTCCCCCAGTCCTGTTGAAGTCCTGCAATCAAATCCCGCTAGCCTTCAAAGTCTGATTCTCTGAGAATTCCCCCTCACTGGACCCTCAGCTTGGGAAGCCTGATGTGGGACTCAGAACCTTCATTCCAGTGGGTGGACTTCTGCGGTGTAATTGTTCTCCAGTTTGTGAGTCACTTACCCAATGGTTATGGGATTTGATTTTATTGTGATTGCAACCCGCCGACCATCTCATTGTGGCTTCTCCTTTGTCTTTGGATGTGGGGTATCTTTTTTGTTGAGTTCCAGTGTCTTCCTGTCGATGACTGTTCAGCAGTTAGTTGTGATTCCAGTGCTCTCACAAGATGGAAGGTATATTTTTACACCTACGTTGAACTTCTAGAGATGAAATTAAAATGCCTGATATTAAAAAAAATTACACTTGGAATTAATGTCAAATTAGACATTATGAGGAAATGTAAAAGCATAGTAATAGAAAAAAATTCAAAATTAAACAGAGAGAGAAAAAGACTAGGGGGAAAAAAGAGCATCAGTGAATTGTGGAACAACTTCAAGTGGCTAAAAGTATGTATAATTGGAGTCACTGAAAAAGAGGAGAGATCAGAGAGTGGAAAAAATACTGAAGAAATAATGGCTGAAATTTTTCCAAATTTCTCAAACTTGATGAAAACTATAAACCCACAGATATAAGAGGCTCAATGAACCCAATCACAAGAAACATGAAGAAAACTACACCAGGGATAAATAACCAAGGATAAAGAGAAAATGTTGAAAGCTATCAGAGAAAAAATAATTATGTACAGAGGAACAAAGATAAGTTTATTAGTAATTTATTGCTCCACAATAATTACCCCTAAGCTTAATGGTTTAAAATAACAAGCATTTATTATCTCACCATTTCTTTGGAGCAGGAATGCCAGAGCAGCTTAGTTCAGTGGTTTTGACTCAGGGTCTCTCTTGAGGTCATAAGCTATCACAAAGGGCTACAATCACTGAAACCTTCTCTGGGGTTGAAGGGTCCCTTTCAAACATCATTCAAGTTCTATTGGTAAGAGGCTTCAGTTTTTTGCTGGCTATTGGCCAGAGGCCTTAGTTCCTCACCACATGGGTTTCTGCACTGGTAAGTGCCCTTACAACATGGCAGCTGGTTTTCCCCAAAGAGAGTGAAAAAGGGAAAAGAGTGAGGCAGAAGCCACAATGTCTTTCATAACCTAGTTTTAAAATGAAATACCATCACTTCTGCCATATTCTGTGGTTCACACAGAACAATCTTGATACAGTGTGAGAGAGAACTATACAGGGACATAAAAACCAAGAGGCAAGGATCTCTAGAGGCCATCTTGAAGATTGGGTACCACAGTCTGCCTTCTGGGCCCAAATGATTCACCTCCTTCCCAAAGGCAAAATATATTTACTTTCTTTCAAGGCCTCCAAAAGTCTCATTCCAAAGTAAGCAGAAGAAAGGAAATAATTAAGATCAGAGTTGGAATCAATGAAATAGAAAATAGAAGAAAATAAACAATAGAAATAAATCCATGAAACCAGAAGACAGTTCTTTAAGAAGATAAATAAAATTGATAAACATCTAGCCAGACTAAACAGGAAAAAAAGAGAGGATACAAATTACCAGCATCGGAAATGAGAGAGGTGACATCACTACAAGTATTATAGCCGTAAAGAATAATAATATTATTAATAACTTTGTTCCAATAAATTTAATAATGTAGATGAAATGGATAACTTTCTTGAAAGACACAAACCAGCAAAGTTCACTCAGGAAGATGCTGATAACCTGAGTAGCCCTATATCTATTAAAAGATTGAATCTGCCATGAAAAAACTTTTTAACAAAGAACTCCATGTCCAGATGTTTTCACTGTTGAATACTGTTAAACATTTAAATAAGAAATTATACCAATACTACACAAATTCTTCTAGAAAATTGAAGAGGATTGAACACTTCTTAACCAATTCTATAAGAATAGCAATACTATGATACCAAAAGCCAGAGAAAAACATTGTGAAAAAGAAAATTACAAACCAATATCCCTCATGAGCATAGACACAAAAATTGTCAACAAAATTTTGGCACATTGAATCCAAAAAAAAAAAAGCATTTATTTGAGGAATATAAGATTGGTCTAAAATCTGAATATCAGTCAATGTAATTTACCATATTAACAGTCTAAAAGAAAGCAAAAAAAAAAAAAAGATATAAATCCAGGGCCAGGACTAAGGTGAATTAAGTGATGCAAGTGAGGCACTTACCTCAGGCACAAAATTTAAGGGGGAACCAAAAAACTCAGTAATCAAGGTAAATGATATTTTAGTGTAATATTTTAAAAAATTAAAATTAATGCAAAAAATTCTTGAACAAAATATCAAAATTTTAACTAAAGGAAGGGTTGGCATGACTGATTTTTCCTTTTGCCTCAGCTCTAGTATAGCTCAGTCATTGTTAGATTTCATTTATACAAAATTCTAGAAAATGCAAACTAATCTATAAGGACAGAAAGCAGATCAGTAGTTGCCTGGGGCTCGGAGAGGCAAGGAGAGGGAAAAGGGAGGGATTACTAAGGGTCACAAGGAAACTTCTGGGGGTATGTTTATTATACTGATTATGCTACATGATTTCTCAGAGATATACATATGTCAAAACTTATCAAATGATACATTTTAAATATGTGTGGTTTATTTGATATCAGGTCTACGTCAACAAAGCTGTTTAAAAAAATAAAAACAATGGCTTTGTGACCCTGGGAAAGTACTTTTCTAAACATCATTTTCTTTATGTCTAAAATAGGAGTAATTGGGGTACCTATCTCATAAGGTTGGTGTGGGGATTAAAAGGGTACAGTGAACAGTCAGTGTGACAACATAGCCCAGTGTGAACTCCAGAATTAGATTCCTTGGGCTTGAATCCCCACTCTACAACTTACTATTAATATGACCTCAGACTAGTTACCAAACTTTATGTCTAGGAATAACAGTACCTAACTCATAGGTTTATTATCAAGATTGATGACAAATATTTCTGTAAAGCTGTCTTGTACATAGTAAGTGGTCAATAAATCCTAGTTGTCATCATTATTTATTTTTATTTGCCAAACGGAATGATCCAGAACAAGTCAGATGCTTCTTTTCTTGAAGAATTTGAAAATGACTGCTCTAGGAGATTAACAATACTCAGATCTTTTAGCCATTTCTCAGCTGTCAGTTTTCAGACTTCTCACCCTTGTTGGCAATTACCCTTTGGAAGTGTTCCAGGTTATTGATATTATCCTTTTAACTGTGATGTCTGTGTCTGACTGGCTGCTAATGGAGGGGAGATTTTACCCCCTCTGTCTATAGCTACTTTGCTCTGAACACTGCTTCCATTAAAGGACCTTTTTCATAGCTACACTTCACTGTTAATAACATTGCAGACAAGGTTTAGCTCTAAAGCTTCTTCATATGTGCTGCCATTCAACTCTGCTTACTTTATTTTTTTATGTCAAAAGAACAAGGTCTTACTTTTTTATTTTTTATATTTATTTCTTTACAACTTTAATGGTTAAGGTTTTTCATTGTTGTTATAGTACATTGTTTCTTTGTGTCTTTCATTTCTTTGGTGTGCTGCCCACTGTACTTGAAATATTATTTGTAGGAATAATTTGAGGTCTAGATGAAGGGTTCCTTCCTCAAAAGAAGATTTGCATTTATTTTTGCCAGGTCCCTGGGGGGCACAACCAACATGAGACCAATAGGTCCAAGTCATGAGATTCCCAGTTCATACAGAAAGTCTGTCTGAAGTCTCATTTACTTCTGGTTCAGCCTGACCCTAAGGGTGTATCCCTTTGGGCTTCCAGCATACTGTGGGGAAGGTCTCTTATTAGACTTTGCATCTTCTGCAGACCTGTGCTTTCATTTCTGACCTCCTCACCGGTCAAGGCCACCTCAACGAAGGTTCAGATTTACTGGGATCAACAAATACCCTTAGAGCAAAAGCAGATTCTGTATCCTGAGCACCTTTCTGGGTTCCTGGGTTAGCTTTAGTTTTAGCCTTTTAATTCCTTACTATTTTGAAGCATCCAGTTATTGTTTTCATATTTTTCCAGAATTAATTTTTCTATGGGAACACTGACCTGAAAAGCCTTGCCTACCATTACAGGAAATGAAAATTCACCCATACTCACCCCAACTCTTTGAGAAGAAAACAGAACCAGAGAAAACCAACCAGAGCCTATAAAAAGCAGCAGGTCCTTCAGAGTATGTTGTGTGGCACTGTGCAGAGCAGAGAGGAGAAAAGTGAAGGGACCACAAAGGGTGTATATGAAGTTGTGGTGAAGGAAGATGAGAGGCTCCTAGAAGCCTCTGGGTGCAAGAGAATTCTAAATAGTGAAGATTATTTATTTATTTATCTATATTTTTTAAAAAATAGTGACAATTTAAAATAAGAGCTATTATGTACTTGTACTTGGACCCCCTTAAATGTTTGGGAGAGCAAAGAGAAAAGTTTCTATTTTGGCTAACTTCTTTAAAACGATATCATTCTATGGTTGTGCTATAGAAATCTCTGTTTTATCAACCTTATATGTACTTGTTTACTACAACTGATTAAAAGAGTGAAAAGGGAGGGAGGACACAGAAGGAGGGAGAGAGGAGCAGAGGCAACAAGAGTAAGGCTGCAAAGACGTTTATTGCGTCAGTAGTGTTAGCACCTGTTTCATGTGAGAGACAGAAGAAGGTTGAATGAAACATGAACTCTGGCCTGTAGAAGCTCATAGTCCAGTGATAGGGGAGAACACTATATCATCAAATAATTCTAATACAATCCAGATCTAACGAAGTTTTAGTAAGCATCAACTAAGTGCCAGATACTTTCTAAGAAAGAAAAAAGCAACCCTTGACATCTACTGATTGACCTTAAACTTATAGCTATGCTTGCATGTGCTCAGAAGCCGGCCTAGAGCTCATTGCTAGGTCAAGTTATTCTTCTTTGGACATAAACAATCTCACAAAACACCAAAATCAGTCAAGGTCACTCTGGGACCACGAGAAAGTGAGATAAAACAAGACCACTTTATAATACTGTCCAAGCATGGACAAAAACAAAGTCACTGTACAACCCACAAAATACCAAATAGCTCCATTTCCCAGCTAATAGGACTCAGTACTGCTTCCTTACCTTTAGAATTTAACCTCACTCTACTCTTCCTATAAATAAAATTGAGTTATCCCATCATTAACTGTCCCTGCATTCTGCCAGCACTCAATCCGGAGTGAACCTGCTTTTTTGACCCTCCCACAAATCACCCAATCACAGCCCAAATCCTGTAATAGGTCCTTTCTAACACCCTCCTACTGAGAGGCCTCCCTCTTCCCATGGTGTGCATTCTCCCTCATTGCAATGAGTGATAAACCCAACTTATTCAACTGCAGGTGTGTTCTTAGCTTTGGCTGGAGGGCATCGCCATTTCAAATATATTATTTAATGTAATCTTCATAACAAAAGCATAAGCCTGAATTTACAGATGATCTTAAGGCTGCTAGAGGTTAATTTAATTCAGAATTACAGGCAGAAAGAGACAAATCTGGGATTTGAATATAGGCCCTTAGAATGCTTCTCACTATCTCAAATGACAGAAGACAGGGAGCAAGATAGAAAAAAGAAAGTCCAAAAATAGACACAAGATTTTTTTCCTCACTCTCTTTAACTGTCACTTTCATGGAGCAATATCTCCATCTTGTGATATTTTATAACGCAGGTTTTTAATAATTTAGATCTTGCAACTATAGGCGACCATTCGTATGCCACCGAGATTTAAGAGAATATTTTCTTGCTATTTGCCCCACAGGCAAAATAAAATTGAGCCATTCAATTAAAAACTATAGTTTATGAGGAAAGAAATGTCTTTTATTGTCATCTACAGTACTTTTTTCCCCCTTGAAAGATAACCCTATTGCCTCCTTTCACTTTAAAATAATGCCCTTCCTTAAGATGACTAAAATCACATAAAGCATATTGGTTGTCTCTGTGTCAGAGATAGGAGTGAGAGACTTTTCATGGAATACTCTCATATTTTAAAACAAATTTAAAACCATGTGAATAAATTACCAATTCAAAACACAAAGTAAAAATTTTTTAAGGTCAAAAATAAAATATACATCTATACCCCTTTTACTTTTTTAAAGATAAATGCTTGCTCTGTTGGTGGGAATGTAAATTGATACAGCCACTATGGAGAACAGTATGGAGGTTCCTTAAAAAACTAAAAATAGGACTACCATACGACCCAGCAATCCCACTACTGGGCATATATACCCTGAGAAAACCATAATTCAAAAAGAGTCATGTACCAAAATGTTCATTGCAGCTCTATTTACAATAGCCAGGACATGGAAGCAACCTAAGTGTCCAGCACTGGATGAATGGATAAAGAAGATGTGGCACATATATACAATGGAATATTACTCAGCCATAAAAAGAAACGAAATTGAGATATTTGTAGTGAGGTGAATGGACCTAGAGTCTGTCATACAGAGTGAAGTAAGTCAGAAAGAGAACAAATACCGTACGCTAACACATATATATGGAATCTAAGAAAAAAAAATGTCATGAAGAACCTAGGGGTAAGATGGGAATAAAGACACAGACCTACTAGAGAATGGATTTGAGGATATGGGGAGGAGGAAGGGTAAGCTGTGACAAAGTGAGAGAGTGGCACGGACATATATACACTACCAAATGTAAAACAGATAGCTAGTGGGAAGCAGCCGCATAGCACAGGGAGATCAGCTCAGTGATTTGTGACCACCTAGAGGGGTGGGATAGGGAGGGTGGGAGGGAGGGAGATGCAAGAGGGAAGAGATATGGGAACATATGTATATGTTTAACTCATTCACTTTGTTATAAAGCAGAAACTAACACACCATTGTAAAGCAATTATACTCCAATAAAGATGTTTAAAAAAATGACAAGGAGCCAGATATAAATACAATAGAGGAAGACAAACACTTCATGCTGGAGCATGTGAATATAGCAATGAATATATTCCTAAATAATCATACTATCTGGACTTCAAGAAAATCTTTTCTGAGTCACTTGAAAGAGTATAATTATAAAACAAAGTAGCATTGGCATATGGAGCAAGTACTGTACTGACATACTTATGATAAAAAATTATTTGTTGTTTATCTGAAATTCAAGTTTAACTGAGCATTATGTAAATTATCTGGCAACCCTAGCTAAACATCCATTTAAAAAGTCATAGACAACTCATCATTTTACCAGCAGATGGCTCCCCAAATCTAGTTTAGAATAAGATAGTACACTCAGACCTAGTGAGGAGTCATTATCATTTCAGGGTTTTTATTGTTTTGAGTGTTTATTTGTTTGATTGGTTTGTTGTGGGTGGGTTAGTTTTTGTGGGGGATGGAAGTTTTAATTTAGTTATACGAAAACATAAAACATCCCTTCCAGCCATTTCATATGATTCTTCATAATCCTTAACTTTAGAATTAAAATGAAAAAGAAATAAGTTAATTTTTAATTTTTTTTATATTTGCTTAAGCATTTAAATGCTAAGGCAACACGTATAATTTCAGTGTAAAGTGGCTCTGACATTTCACAAAGGAATTTCATACCAATTAAATTATGTATCCTGAGCTTTAGGGCAAAGCTCTCCATAAAAACCATACCTTTACCTCTGTCATGCAGTCTGATTTGCTAGGATATTCTAGCATTGAGGCATGAGCTCTGTTTTTATTTATTTATACCTTTTTAAAAAATTGAAGTATAGTTGACGTATAATATTATATAAGCTACAGAAGTACACTAGAGTGATTCACAATTTTGAAAGGTTATATTCTATTTATAATTATTATAAAATGTTGGCTACATTCCCCATGCTGTACAATATATTCTTGTAGCTTATTTTATACATAATAGTTTGTACCTCTTAAATGAGCTGTGTTTTGACCCAAAACACACACCCAGTGCTCCCAATAAAATCAGTGATTCAACAGAATTTTTTGACATGCCATAACTTTACTAACCTTTTGCCAATTCCAGAATGTCTTGATATATTCAAGTATATTTTCTAAGAAAAAAGTATTATAGAAACAACTGTTGTCTTAAAGTCTATTTTGTTTGATAGTAGTATAGCCAGTCAAGCTCTCCTTTGGTTCTGTTTTGCAAGGCTATAGTTTTCCATACTTTCACTTTCAGTCCATTTGTGTCTTTGAATCTAAACATGTCTCTTGCAGCCAACTTATAGCTGGATTTTTAAATCCATTCTACTAACCTCTGCTTTTTAATTGGTGTATTTAACCCATGTACATTTAATGTAATTACAAATTAGGATTTATAGCAACCATTTTTCTATTTGTTTTCTATATGTCATATGTCTTTGTTCTTTTATTCCTCCATTTCTGCCTTCTTTTGCTAAAGTAAACTTTCTTTTTTTTTTTTTTTTTTTTTTTTGCGGTACGTGGGCCTCTCACTGTTGTGGCCTCTCCCATTGCGGAGCACAGGCTCCAGACGCCCAGGCTCAGCAGCCATGGCTCACGGGCCCAGCCGCTCCGCGGCATGTGGGATCCTCCTGGACCGGGGCATGAACCCGTGTCCCCTGCATCGGCAGACGAACTCTCAACCACTGCGCCACCAGGGAAGCCCTAAAGTAAACTTTTATATGGATATTTTAAATAGATATTGTTAAGCAAATATTAAAATAGATACTTAAATATCTTTCTCCTATAAACTGCCAATCTTTCTCAGTCTCATCAAATCCTTCCCCACGTGCTTTTTTCTTAGTAAGTAAATCACAGACTTGAACATATCAAGAAACAAATAGAAATAGTGAAGAGAGTTGCCTGGGGTTATGCAACAAATTCATGGCAACATTAGGATTAAAAACCAGGTCTTCTGGACTTCCCTGGTGGCGCAGTGGTTAAGAATCTGCCCGCCAATGCAGGGGACATGGGTTCGAGCCCTGGTCCGGGAAGATCCCAATGCTGCGGAGCAACAAAGCCTGTGCGCCACAACTACTGAGCCTGAGCTCTAGAGCCCAAAAGCCACAACTACTGAGCCCACGTGCCACAACTACTGAAGCCCACGTGACCACAGCCCACCTCCGCAACAAGAGAAGCCACTGCAATGAGAAGCCCACGCACCACAATGAAGAGTAGCCTCCGCTCGCCTCAACTAGAGAAAGCCTGCATGCGGTGACAAAGACCCAACATAGCCAAAAATAAATAAAATAAATCAATTAAAAAAAAAACACAAAAAAACCCCCCAGGTCTTCTGACTCTAGTTTCAAAGTTCCCACTACCACTGTGCCATATAAGTGGATGGAATTAATCTGTGACATGAGATCCTTCTATTTTTTTTTTTTTTTGGTTAGTTCTGAATTTCTTATATTTTCTTCCTCTTGTTTCAGAGGAAGCATTGTTTCCCTAACTAATTCTTGAACTCAGAACTCTTAACACTGCGCTTCCCCAAGTGTGAGGCCAGCACCATTAAAGGTATGAGAAATGATTTGAAGTGGTTTGCCAAACCAGTGTTGAATAACAACACACAATAAGAAAGCTGCTTTATCCAATCCTCTTTTATTCCTTCTGTCAAGGAGAAAAGTGTCATTTTTGTACTGGTGTTTAACGCCTCTCTAACATTGCCCATCTCCCTTTTTAAGCAAGAACAATCAACCTCAAGCCTGGATCATTGGTACAACCACTCTAGCTAGAATTTAATAGTGTTATTTTGTTTTTATTGTTGTTATTTCATTTATGGCAAATGATAATGATTTTCCATTTACTAGTTTTCTATTTAAGTAAAACCATGATTCTGAGTTAAAATAAAATACTGAGTAAGTAATATAAATGGCAGTATATGGATATGGAAAAATAACTCATGAACGTGGTGTTTGAATGACTAACTCTGGGAAACTACTCTGTTGCTGCAATCTATTACAATTGCTGTCCGTTGTCACCCTTGTTTCTCTTGGGCCACAAAGAACAGTCAAGGGCTGGGATGATAAGTCTCCAGAATCCTCTTTTCCCCTTTCGTTTAACTCAAACGCTTCCTTAGCTGCCTTGTCATTTTTGGCTTCTAAATCTCAGAATTATTCCTAATGGTGCTTTCTCTGAACTGCCATGCTCTGGACTTCTGTTCCTTTTCACTTGCCCACCCTTCAAGACTCTTTGCTCCATCCCAGTCTTCTGCTGCTTCCAAATTAAGGAAGATTTTTTTACCCCTCTGCAAGTGGTTATGTCTCTTTTGGTTAATCTTTGATGGTCTTGTGTTAAAGAACCCACAATCATATTTTGATTTTCCTAAAGGGATCTTTGCATTTCTTTTTCAAGTTGTTTGGGATGAGTTTCCACAAGGACTAGGCAAGAAAACTCTTGAGTAATGCTACCCTCTGCGATATGCAAAGTATTCCTTCACACCAACTCTCACCCAGCATCAGAGGATGATGTTCCTTTACCTCAGGGTGAGTTTCCTGCCTTCTTGGGTATTCCCTCCTCCCTCCTCTGGAGTGGGCTATTTCAGTATCTGTCAGTCCCCAAATGTACCTTACCCATGAGACCCTGAGGATCCTCAGACAAAAAGGGTCCCTGATGCCTGCCCAAGCTTAGGTCCACAATGGAACACTAGATAGTTTTGCCAAATAAAAAAGAATAAGGAAAAGAATTATTGTAAAGAAAATCGATGGTACCATTTCTAAGTAACCATAATGATAAATTGTGTCATGATGTTTAAGAACACAAGTTAAAATTCTTTGTTTCACATGCTTTTTACATTTCTATAACAAGCTTCAGTGGAACTGAGCACAGTTTTTTATGCCCAGATCAAACTGAAGCAAGTGAGCAAATGTTTTTTGAATACCTACTTGGCTAACATAAAGGAGCTACTCTGAGTCAAATGCAAGGAATGTTAATTTACAAATATTTCCAATACTCTACCCCCTGGGGAAAGAAAATCACTTCTTTAAGTTCCTTTTGCAGAAAACTCCAGGTAACTAACTTTTAATTTTCTACACCATCTCTGATTTAATGTTCCGATCACATTACAGAGTGCGACTTAAACAAAGACTATATTTTTTTCCTATCTGCTTTCACAACAGTTGAATCCACGTACCTATCTCTATGGTTACTTCTGTATGGTGCTCACTGAAATTTGATATGCTTCCTTCTAGCCCTCCCCTACAATACTTTAAGTCCACAATGAGTCCATAAACCAGGAGTAAAAGGTAAGGAGGCAGGATTATGCACATGCTTAGAGTAAATAGTAACCATGAATTCACCAACCCACAACTGTTGGCCTAAGCTTTACTTTGGGGATAGAGACTGTCATTAAATCTTGTTTTCAATACAGTGAACTGTCACTTACATTGATCTATCATTAAAAACAAAACAAAACAAAACGAAAAAAACAAGAGCTCCTCAAATTATAGTTTGAAAGACAGTAGTATTTTAAAGTTTATAGCTAGCTTTTACCTCACATTTTCCACAGATTGTACTGTGTACTGCGTGGTGCATAATAAAATATATCATGACCCCTAAAACATCTTCATATTTATAACCTTCTGTGCAGGTATGTGTGTATGAAAGAGTGATATTTTGCTCTTTCTGAAAACAAAAAGCATCTGGGAATAAAAAGATATAATATATAATAAAATTTAAAAGATATGATAAAACTATTTTAGAGTGTGTATTGTTCAAGTTGTGAGAGTAGAAGGATGGCAGAAGCGGGGGGTACAGAGCTGTACATAAATATATATAATAAAAATTGAAGGGTGTCCAAAAACAAGTATATCCATCAATTTCTTGAGGGTAAGGTCCCGGATCATTCTATACACTCATTTAGTTTACCTCCAGGGCTGAGCAAAGTGTGAGGTATATGGTAAGAATTTAATATATACCTGTTAAATGAATGAATGAATGAATGTGCATATGCATGCACAAAATGTTATGGGAACATAGAGTAGGGAACGCTTGACATGGAGAATAATGGAAATGAGTGAACTGGTGGGTGATGGGGTCAGGGGGTAGAGGTTTGTAGCAGATTGCTACTGATAGTTCCCCAATATCCATTCTCCCCTTCTTCTCTAGCAATAGTACCCTTCATTTCTAGCTGGACACATTTGCCAACCCTCTTTGCTGCTAGGGATGTCATGTGACTGGCCAACGGAAGGTAAGCAAAAGTTATGTGTGCACCTTTCAGGTCATGTCTTTAAAAGTAATAGGCACGTCCTTCCTTTCCTCTTTATTCCTCTAACCACCGGCTGGAAATGGACATCGTGGTAAGCCATCTTGGGCTAAGCTGACAAGGGCAAACCCTTCAGATGCATTCTAAAATAGGAGTCTGGGCCCTGACAACTTTGTGGAGGAGAGCCACTATGTCGACAAGACTTTATGTGAGAAATAAACTTCTATTTTACTGAAACCAGTGGTTATTTTGAGTCTCTGTTGCGGATGCTAAATTTACATCCTAATACAAGTGTCAGGAAGGCTTTTTCAAAAGGTGATGCTTGCACTGAGTTTCAAAGATTGAATAGGAGTTCACCAGGTGGACAAAAAGGGAAGAGCATTCAAGACTGAGGGAACAGCATGTGTAAAGATATGGAAGTTTAAGGAGTGACTTTGGGATGCCAAGCAATGATGCTTTAAAGGCAGATTGGGACTTCCCTGGTGATCCAGTGGTTAAGACTCTGCACTCCCAATGCACGAGGGCCCAGGTTCAATGCCTGGTCAGGAAACTAGATCCCGCCTGCTGCAACGAAGATCCTGCCCACGGCAACAAAGATCCCACGTGCCACAACTAATACCCAGCTCAGCCAAATAAATAAATACATAAATATTAAAAAAAAAAGGCAAACAAAGGCCAGATAACAGAAGACCCTGTCTGCCTTGTTGAAAAGCTGGGTTTTGTCCTGGTAGACAAGAAGATACTGTATGGGAGGTGTGCTGGAGAGTGAAAAGATTAAAGTCTCACAACTCACATGCAAAATAAGGTGGGATAATTAATCTGTTTTGTAGGACAGGGAACAAAATCTAAAGGATTTTTCCGAGTCAGGGACAGAGGTGGAATTAGAAGCAGTAGTCTTTTAATTATACCAGAGTTTTTCCAACTGTGTGGTCTTTGGGCTGACTACATCAAAATCAGCTGGGTTACCTGCTAAAATTGCTAACTCCTGGGTTCCACTCCAGATCTACTCAGAATCTCTGGGGATAATTCCAGGAATCTGCACTTTTAACAAGGGTTTTAGGTACGTGAAAGTTGAAAACCATTGACTATACCAGTCTACCTCAAACACCTCTATTTTACTATTCCAGTAAAAGTCTTTCAGATGCTAGTTCAGCAGACTAGCTTTCTCTGTAATCTCATACCTTCTAGGATCTAAAGATTAAAAAAGCTGCTTCATAAATAAAACTTATAGAGGGGGAAAGGAGGGACTAACTATTGAGCTACTATTGATATTTTCCAGAGAGTCTTCTTGACACACATCATTCCACTAAATCCTCACAAACATCCTCGAAGGTAGGCATTACTAACTCCACCTTACAGATGCAGAAACTGAGGCCGAGGGATGTTAAGGACTCGCCTAAGGTTACATAGATATCAGTTCATCAAATGCCAAAGTCTATCCCTTCCTGTTTAACCCACAGAGGAAGGACTAGTGAACACAGTTTAGAATTCCTGAGTGACCATAACTGATCTTAGTTATGTAAATTACGTTTCTTTTCCAGATTGGACCACTTTTACAAAGTAGATGAACAAAATCTGAGATTCCTAACCAGTAGCCAATATTTAATTCAAGTATATTTAGCATGCTTTTTGCTGAGTTTGGGGCTTGGACTTGCAAGATTTTCATGTGACTTTGTTTGATCTCAGTACAAAATGAAGAACTTCACTCAACTTGCAGGCTTTGGTTTTTGCCTTATGGAGAAAATGGAGACCAAGTACCTAGAAGGTTTATTTTTTTCTTTTAAGTAGATATTAGCAACTCTTTTATTGATTTTTAAAATGATTTCGACTTTTTTCACTTAAAACTTGAAACATAATTTGTGAAGTTCCACAATCCAACGCCCATTTCTATTTTACTGAAGACTTTCCTAAACCAAGCAAGAAATGTGAAGTACATATATGTTACATTTCATTGCATGACCTTTATATATTCACATTTTCATTAGTTCATTGAGTTTTACTGTAAGAAAAATTCGAGTGCATACAAAAAAGCTCTAGATATTCTGACTGGCAGTAAAATCAGTAGACTACCAGATCTATGGAAATCTGCTGGAGAAGTTTCAAAGTAGCAATACAAGTGGTGTACATTAGAGGAAAAAATTCATCTTTTCCTTTCCAGTTTTAGAACATGCACTTTGGAGATAACAGGCTAAAAGGCTATCAATGAAGTGTTTAAAATGCACATAAACTCAATAGAAGATTTAAATCTCATTCATTTTGTTTTTATTCTAGAAATTAAGAGAGTATTTTCCACTACCTTTAAAAACGAGCACAGGGCTTCCCTGGTGGCGTAGTGGTTGAGAGTCCGCCTGCCGGTGCAGGGAACACGGGTTCGTGCCCCGGTTCGGGAGGATCCCACATGCCGTGGAGCGGCTGGGCCCGTGAGCCATGGCCGCTGAGCCTGCGCGTCCGGAGCCTGTGCTCCGCAGTGGGAGAGGCCACATCAGTGAGAGGCCCGCGTACTGCCAAAAAAAAAAAAAAAAAAGAGCACAGCTCACTTTCTTTGATGCATTAGGATGCAGACTTCGCTCCAGGGCTCTCAAAAATTAAAGTAGCCATATTAAAACCCTTTGGGGTGGTTTATATATAATCCCAGTTCCATTCCATAATTTGAAGGGTGGGGTGAATTTGATTTTTTGTAGGCCCATTTCAGCAGCATCTTTCTTTGCAGGCAACCCTGGAAAGGAAGGATGAGGTCTTAAATTGGCAAAGGCCTTTACACAACTTGCTCTGGAAGGGTCCGTCTAATGTGATATCTATTGTTCTAAAAAGCGTGGAAATAAAGTCGACTAGTCCCTTTTTTTCCTTTTCTTCCGTAGTTCTAGACTCATCTTTTTTTTTTTTTTTTTTTTTTTTGCGGTACGCGGGCCTCTCCCGTTGCGGAGCACAGGCTCCGGACGCGCAGGCTCAGCGGCCATGGCTCACGGGCCCAGCCGCTCCGCGGCATGTGGGACCTTTCCGGACAGGGGCACGAACCCGTGTGCCCTGCATCGGCAGGCGGACTCTCAACCACTGCGCAACCAGGGAAGCCCCACTCATCTGTTTTAACATTTCCTGCGCCCCCGCTAAATCCACTAAACTGAGTGTTGTCAGCGATACAAAATTCTCGCTTTCAAGGAGACCGCAGGGGACGTGTTGGGGAAAAGGGGCCACCTGTGAATCTGGGGAAGTCGAGAGAAGTCGCAGGGAGAATGTAGGCTCTGGCCAAATCCCGCGGGAACTGCCCTGCCCACCCCCCGGCCCCCCCGGCGGCGTTCCCTCACCGACCTTGGTTGCCAAGGAGACCCGAGTCCTGGGCCGGCGGACTGCTACAGGCGGGGGAGGCCTACCTTTCCGCGGCCTGAGTCGACTGGTTCACCAGACTCGCGCTTCACCGTGCTCCGCAGCCCTGTCCGTCAAGGGCGACAGCGTACGGGCGGGCGAAGCCCTGAGGCGAGTCCTCCCTCCGGGAACCGGAGCGAAGCGAGAGCCGGGGTCGCGACCCCCCTGCCCCGACCCGGGCGGGTGGGAGAGGCTCATTTGAACCAAACTGCCGGCGCGGGTCGCCGCCGCAACCCCGCAGTCCCGGGGCTCCTGAGGTCGCTGTTTCAGGCACCAGCCACAGGTGCCCGAAGTGCGGCGGCTGCGGCGTCTCTGTCCCCAAAGCCCCGGGGAACCTCCGCCCTCTGGGGTGAGGGAGGACTCGCGGGAGCCAGTGAAAGGAGCGCCCGAGGGGCCGCAGACGCTCCCAAACGGGCCTCGGTAAAAGTCCCGTTGCTTCGGAGGCGATTGGGAGCCGTCTCCACCTGTCTCCCTTTGTGAGTGTGTGGAGGTTTCGTTGGGACTTGCCCGGCTCGAAGTATGAGATGCTCGGGTCGGCCAGTAAATGCCACCTCTTGGTCTTTAGGGCCACACGAGGTGGGCCACCAAGTGTGGTCCTGCAGAAATAGTGATTTACCGAGATAATCTTTTCTTTTCAGAGACGATGCTTAAGGTACAAGGAAAACCATTTCCTGGGACATCTGAATTGTAATTCAAGCTTGAGTTACGACAGTGAAGGGGCAAACATGCTTAACTCCACCAGTGAAGTGGAGTTTTCGGAAGAAAAAACTACCGAGGAGATCTCCCAACTCTCTTCCCTGGCACTGTCAGGGGACACAGCATACAGCGAAAAAACCTCAACTGGTTTGCCCGAAAAAACTGGCTATCTGGACTCCGTTTACATTATGGCAGCGAACATTTTTCAGGGCATTCGATTCGAAAAGTCACCAGAGAAAGTCTTAATAAAGTATGGGAATGAGCCCCTGCCGTCCTCCACCGAGTCTGAGGATGAATCCTTTCAGCGTTTGTCCTGTGAGCTGGCTTTCAGTGCCCTGAAGTGTGAGTAGTACCCGTTTTGACAGCACTAACGGAAAATAATGAGAGCGTTTGTGGAGTGCAGTCCCCCTTCCTGCCTCCTCATGCACACAACAGGTTTTGTTTTTAGGCTTATGAATATCTTTGGTCAGTTGCAAATGTCCAGGCATTAGGAGAGTTTCCCTGTACAACAAGCTCTTTCAGGCCAGAAACGTTTTTTTCTCTGCAGATTTCCCTGTGCCTAGAACCGTGCCTTGTCCTTAGATGAGTCAAAATTAAATCAAGTTAAGATGATCCGATTCACTGCCATTCGCTTTAATTTTGGAAGCTTGTAAATTTATTTTTTCAAATTTTTGTAAAAGTCCCCTAACTTGCCACCAGGATTTGAGGTGTCATATTGCAGATTACCTCAATGGTGGGTAATGATCAACTTCTGAGTATGGAGTTGACTCCAGTACAGAATCAAATATTTTTACTGTGAGAGCAGTCAAAGGGCCTGGAGACATGTTTCTGTACTAGCTATAAACTATAATACAATATAAACTATAAAGTTTATATTGGTTTGTGTACTGAGTATTCCAAAAGAAGTTCCAGAAATGTTTGGAGTATTAGCAGCCTGGCTGAAATGATGAGCTTCTTAAAGAGACATCCAGAAAGGGCATCACTCGTTTGCATGTATTTCCTTAGTGTTAGTACTTGCTGGGCCTTGTACATCCTTGCACAGAGGCAGTTAACAATTGTTCAGTGAATTAAAATGTCCCAGTAATTACTCAGATACGAATGTATATTTTTGGTTGTCTGCAGACATGAGGTAGCTCAAGTCTGAGGCCAGGAATTTGCCATCACAGAGAAAAATTTATAAGATGTTAAGAGGCAACTACTCTTTGGGTTTCATTTCTTTATTTTCTGCTTGTGATCTTTTTTTTTTTCTTTTAAAATCTATCTTAGCCATTTTTCCCTCCTCCAGTTTAATCTTTCAGATTCTATTTCATCCCTTCCCTCCTCTTCCTTTTTAAAATGCAGATTTAAAGACCAACCAGAGTGTTGTACTTTAAATCATGAGTCAGGTGAGCATTTGAACATTTTCTCCTTGCAACAGTGAAATGCAGACTAGGCATTTATGTTGATTAGTTGATATTTTAATGGTAATGCCAAAATTCTATTATAGGCCATTTTTTTCCCCCGATAAGAATATTGAATCTTACCTTTAGAAATCAATTATAAAAGCCTGAAATTATTCTTTGTAAAATTAACGCATTGACTAGATGGTCATGCTATAGTGATGTGTATGGTAGATTATCTTTTTCTTTCTCTTGATCTATATTTCTGTTTTATGAAAGGGTTTTGTGACTGACATTTTTTAATAACCCAGAAATTCCCATTTAGATAAATTATTGTCATAGACCTTTATAAACCTACTTTTCCTTGAAATGTTCATTTTTATAAGTTCAAATTCTAAGATGAGATGGCTTTGGTTGTTTACTTGGTACAACTATTATTTTCTTCTTAATGATAATAATATCTTGCTTTAAATTATCATCTGAATAATTTCTGAATGTACAAATGGAATAAAACTAGAATTCCTAAGTTCAGTGGGCTTCCAAGATAATTAAGAACCTGATATTTTGCTTTAAAATATTGGAGACTCTTTTTTTTAAATTTTTTTTTATTAGTTTCTGCTTTATAACAAAGTGAATCAGTCATACATATACATCTGTTCCCACATCCCTTCCCTCTTGCGTCTCCCTCCCTCCCACCCTCCCTATCCCACCTCTCCAGGCGGTCACAAAGCACCGAGCTGATCTCCCTGTGCTATGCGGCTGCTTCCCACTATCTACCTTACGTTTGGTAGTGTATATATGTCCATGCCTCTCTTTCGCTTTGTCACAGTTTACCCTTCCCCCTCCCCATATCCTCAAGTCCATTCTCAAGTAGGTCTGTGTCTTTATTCCTGTTTTACCCCTAGGTTCTTCATGACATTTTTTTTTCTTAAATTCCATATATATGTGTTAGCATACGGTATTTGTCTTTCTCTTTCTGACTTACTTCACTCTGTATGACAGACTCTAGGTCTATCCACCTCATTACAAATAGCTCAGTTTCGTTTCTTTTTATGGCTGAGTAATTAAAATATTGGAGACTCTTATGCATTTCACTTTTGTCTTTTGTATTATCAGTGTTCTATCAATACTTTCACATGTAATATTTTGTAAACTCACATCTGGCTTATACAGTATAGGTTCAGGGAATCATGGTTCAGGAACGAAAACTGAGGATTTCTTCTCTAAGGTTTTATAGGAGCAGTAAAGCTGAAAAGGTTAATGTACAAACTAAAGAGAGCTTGGGTAATGGTCTCTTTCGTTTGTGAATTTGTGAACAGGTAATTGGATCATATTACCATATCTTTTTAAGGAAGTATAAAGAAAAAAATCTAATTATACAAATGTTAAGTGTATTTTTTTGGTTGTGTTTTATGTTTTCCAGTTTTATTATTTGCCCTTTTGTTGATGTCCTTTGTGTATAAGGTCTTTCAAAGCAGAGAGTGTATTTTTCTGATTAATCTTTTAAAGGTTTAAGGGGCTCAGCATCATGTTTGTTGAAATGACCACCACTAGTCTCACTCTGCTAAATAACTGCAAGGTCAATTTTCTGCTAAAGAAGGTAATAAAGAGTAACCTATTCCTATTAAATTCCGTATATATGTGTTAGCATTTGTATTTGTCTTTCTCTTTCTGACTTACTTCACTCTGTATGACAGACTCTAGGTCCATCCACCTCACTACAAATAACTCGATTTCATTTCCTTTTATGGCTGAGTAATATTCCATTGTATATATGTGCCACATCTTCTTTATCCATTCATCCGATGATGGACACTTAGGTTGTTTCCATCTCCGGGCTATTGTGAATAGAGCTGCAATGAACATTTTGGTACATGACTCTTTTTGAATTATGGTTTTCTCAGGGTATATGCCCAGTAGTGGGATTGCTGGGTCATATGGTAGTTCTATTTTTAGTTTTTTAAGGAACCTCCATACTGTTCTCCATAGTGGCTGTACCAATTCACATTCCCACCAGCAGTGCAAGAGTGTTCCCTTTTTTCCACACCCTCTCCAGCATTTATTGTTTGTAGATTTTTTGATGATGGCCATTCTGACTGGTGTGAGATGATGTCTCATTGTAGTTTTGATTTGCATTTCTCTAATGATTAAAGATGTTGAACATTCTTTCATGTGTTTGTTGGCAGTCTGTATATCTTCTGTGGAGAAGTGTCTATTTAGGTCTTCTGCCCATTTTTGGATTGGGTTGTTTGTTTTTTTGTTATTCAGCTGCATGAGCTACTTATAAATTTTGGAGATTAATCCTTTGTCAGCTGCTTCATTTGCAAATATTTTCTCCCATTCTGAGGGTTGTCTTTTGGTCTTGTTTATGGTTTCCTTTGCTGTGCAAAAGCTTTTAAGTTTCATTAGGTCCCATGTGTTTATTTTTGTCTTTATTTCCATTTCTCTAGGAGGTGGGTCCAAAAGGATCTTGCTGTGATTTATGTCATAGAGTGTTCTGCCTATGTTTTCCTCTAAGAGTTTGATAGTTTCTGGCCTTATATTTAGGTCTTTAATCCATTTTGAGCTTATTTTTGTGTATGGTGTTAGGGAGTGATCTAATCTCATACTTTTACATGTTTCTGTCCAGTTTTCCTAGCACCACTTATTGAAGAGGCTGTCCTTTCTCCACTGTACATTCCTGACTCCTTTATCAAAGATAAGGTGACCATATGTGCGTGGGTTTATCTCTGGGTTTTCTATCCTGTCCCATTGATCTATCTTTCTGTTTTTGTGCCAGTACCATACTGTCTTGATTACTGTAGCTTTGTAGTATAGTCTGAAGTCAGGGAGCCTGATTCCTCCAGCTCCATTTTTCGTTCTCAAGATTGCTTTGGTTATTTGGGGTCTTTTGTGTTTCCATACAAATTGTGAAATTTTTTGTTCTAGTTCTGTGAAAAATGCCAGTGGTAGTTTGATAGGGATTGCATTGAATCTGTAGATTGCTTTGGGTAGTAGAGTCATTTTCACAATGTTGAATCTTCCAATCCAAGAACATGGTATATCTCTCCATCTATTTGTATCATCTTTAATTTCTTTCATCAGTGTCTTATAATTTTCTGCATACAGGTCTTTTGTCTCCTTAGGTAGGTTTATTCCTAGATATTTTATTCTTTTTGTTGCAATGGTAAATGGGAGTGTTTTCTTGATTTCACTTTCAGATTTTTCATCATTAGTATATAGGAATGCCAGAGATTTCTGTGCATTAATTTTGTATCCTGCTACTTTACCAAATTCATTGATTAACTCTAGTAGTTTTCTGGTAGCATCTTTAGGATTCTCTATGTATTGTATCATGTCATCTGCAAACAGTGACAGCTTTACTTCTTCTTTTCCGATTTGGATTCCTTTTATTTCCTTTTATTCTCTGATTGCTGAGGCTAATACTTCCAAAACTATGTTGAATAAGAGTGGTGAGAGTGGGCAACCTTGTCTTGTTCCTGATCTTAGTGGAAATGGTTTCATTTTTTCATCTTTATTGAAATCATTACAGATTCTATTTCACGTCTGGTGATTGTTCTGTTCAAATTATCTGTTTCTTCTGGACTCAGTTCTTGCAAGTCTTATGTTTTTAGAAACTGTCCATTTCTTCTAGGTTGTCCAATTTGTTGGCATATAACTGTTCATAGTATTATGATTTTTTTGTATTTCTGTATCAGCTGTTACTTCTCCTCTTTCATTTCTTATTTTGTTTTTTTGGGTTTTCTTTCTTTTCTTCTTGTTGAACCTGGCTAGAGGTTTGTTGAATTTATCTCTCTCCAAAAAACAGCTCTTAGTTTTATTGATCTTTTCTGTTGTTTTCTATTTTACTTTATTTTATTTATTTATTTATTTATTTAATTTATTTTTGGCTGTGTTGGGTCTTTGTTGTTGCATGTGGGCTTTCTCTAGTTGCAGCGAGCAGGGGCTACTCTTTGTTGTGGTGCACGGGCTTCTCATCGCGGTGGCTTCTCTTGTTGCAGAGCAAGGGCTCTAGGAGCACGGGCTTCAGTAGTTGCACATGTGGGCTCAGTACTTGCGGCATGCGGGCCCTAGAGCACATGGGTTTCAGTAGTTGCAGTGTGTGGACTCAGTAGTTGTGGCATGCAGGCTCTAGGGCACACAGGCTTCAGTAGTTGTGGTGCATGGGCTTAGTTGCTCTGCGGCATGTGGGATCTTCCTGGACCAGGGATCAAACCCATGTCCCCTCGACTGGCAGGCAGATTCTTAACCACTGTGCCACCAGGGAAGTCCCTCTGTTGTTTTCTTTTTTAAATTAATTTATTATTATTATTTTTTGCAGTACGCGGGCGTCTCACTGTTGTGGCCTCTCGCGTTGCGGAGCACAGGCTCCGGAAGCACAGGCTCAGCGGCCATGGCTGATGGGCCCAGCCGCTCCATGGCATGTGGGATCTTCCCAGACCGGGGCACGAACCCGTGTCCCCTGCATCGGCAGGCGGACTCTCAACCACTGAGCCACCAGGGAAGCTACTGTATATTTTAAATTTGTGGTTACCATGGAGTTCAAGTATGTTAACTCACAGCTGTGTCTACTGGCTTTTAACTGATAGTCATTCAACTTCAAACACATTCTAAACGATCTATATTTTTATACTCCCCTCACCTACATTTTGTGATTTTGCTGTCCTATTTTACATCTTCATGCATATCTTTTTACTGTTAGTTGTAGTTATAATTGCTTTTACAATTTTTTGATTGTTTTTTAATCTGTGTACTGACTTAAGTGATCTTCCATCTTTTTATATATTTGCCTTTCCTATTGTGATTTTCCCTTTCCTATAGTTTCTTGCTTCTTTTCTATTTAGAGAATATCCTTCAATATTTCTTTTAGGTAGGTTTAATACTGCTGAGTTCTTTTAGTTTTTGCTTGTCTAAGAAATTTTCTCTTCTTCTGTTCTAAATGATAATCTTGCTGGGTAGAGTATCCTAGGTTGCAGGTTTTCCTTTTCAGGACTTTGAATATGTAATGCCACTCCTTTCTGGACTGTGAAGTTTTCTGCAGAGAAATCTGCTGATACCCATATGGGGGTTCCCTTGTAACTGACTCTTTGTTTTTCTCTTGCTGCCTTTAGAATCCTTTCTTTATTTTTAAATTTGTCATTTTAAGGAATTCCCTGGTGGTCCAGTGGTTAGGACTTGGCACTTTCACTGCTGTGGCCCGGGTTTGATCCCTGGTTGGGGAACTGAGATCCTGCAGGCTGTGTGGTGTGGCCAAATAAAATAAATTTGTCATTTTAATTATGATATGTCTTGGTGTGGGTCTCTTTGGGTTCATCTTGTTTGGGACTTTCTGTGCTTCCTGTACCTGATATCTGTTTCCTTGCTTAGCTTTGGGAAGTTTTCAGCCATAATTTCTTCAATTACACTTTCAATTCTCTTTCTCTTTCTCTTCTGGAACACCTATTATGCATCCATTGGCACATTTTGTATTATCTCATAAATCTTGTATGTTGCTATCATTTTTTTTTTCATTGTCTTTCTGTCTGCTCTTCTGATTTAGTGATTTCCATTATGCTATCTTCCAGGTCACTTATTCATTCTTCTGTGGCATTTACTCTGCTCTTCATTGCTTCTAGATTTTTTTTTTTTGCGGTACGTGGGCCTCTCACCGCCGTGGCCTCTCCCATCGTGGAGCACAGGCTCCAGACGCGCAGGCCCAGTGGCCACGGCCCACGGGCCCAGCCGCTCCGTGGCATGTGGGATCCTCCCAGACTGGGGCACGAACCCGTGTCCCCTGCATCGGCAGGTGGACTCCCAACCACTGTGCCACCAGAGAAGCCCTCTAGATTGGTTTTTAATCTCAGCAATTGAATTGTCTATTTTTGATCAGTTCATCTTTATAGCTTCTAGTTCCTCATTACAGTGATGTGCATTTCTATCAATACTCTTTCTTAATTCAGTTAGAATTTTTATTATCTCCTTTTTGAACTCAGGGTCTAGTAAACTAGTGAGCTCTGTGTTTTTTTTTTTTTAGAAGATGTTTATTAATTAATTAATTTATTTTTGCTGTGTTGGGTCTTCGTTTCTGTGCGAGGGCTTTCTCTACTTGTGGCAAGCGGGGTCCACTCTTCATCGCGGTGCACGGGCCTCTCACTATCGCGGCCTCTCTTGTTGCAGAGCACAGGCTCCAGACGCGCAGGCTCAGTAGTTGTGGCTCATGGGCCTAGTTGCTCCGCAGCATGTGGGATCCTCCCAGACCAGGGCTCGAACCCGTGTCCCCTGCATTAGCAGGCAGATTCTCAACCACTGTGCCACCAGGGAAGCCCGTGAGCTCTGTTTTATTATCTGTTCTTTCAGGGGATTTCTCTTGTTCTTTTAATTGGGAGTAGTTCCTCTGCCTTTTTGTTTTACTTAACTTTCTCTGTCTCTATGAATTTAGGAGGAACAGTTATCTATGGTGGTCTTGAAGGGTGTTTTTATGTGGGAGTGTTCATAGTAGATTGTGTGTGTCCAGTGTTTTTGGCGCAGTGGCTGGTTTTGGTATGGACTTCATTCGTGTCTTTCCTCAGGGTATGCTGGCCGTTATCCCCTTGATGGGAGTGTGGCTGGTATTCTGGTGTCCAGAGCCTGTACTGGATGTGAGGCAGGGCTTTCTCTCTGCTCCGTGGCTGTCACTTCCCTGTCAGGGGCAGGGTCTGCTCCCCAGTTGTTGGGGTAGAAGGCTTGAGGGTTGGGTTCAATCGGACTCCATTGCCCTTGAGTATGTGCTGTGCCCCAAAGGAGGTTATATATATATATATTTTTTAATTTTTTATTAGTTTCAGGAGGTGATTTCTGAAGCAAGTGACACCCACGTGGTCACAGAGCACTTATGTGCTGCCTGTGTAGGCATCCATAGTTCCACTCAGAAGCAGCCCAGGGTTGTGTTCCTTTCTCTGTTGTGTTTGTCTCAGATCTAGTTAAAGGCTATGGTGTGGAGTAGGCTGGGGCTGAGGGTCGGGGTGTTGTGGCTGCAGGAATTGAGGTGGCTGCACTGCTGCCTGAGGTCTGGGCTGCCTCTGTGGCAGACTCCCAGGACCTGTCTGCCCCATATCTAGTGCTAAGCTGCGGTGTGGTGTGGGCACACTGGGGTATTCTTGCTAGGAGACTAACCACTGCTACTCCTGAGCTTGCTGACAGTGATTGTCACCATTCCACCCACACCACGCTCCAGGACCTCCCAGCTGTCTCTGCGGTAGCTAGATTGAGTTCTCTCCTAGGGCCTATATGCCCAAGATTCAACACTTAGCCACTGCAGGCTCCTGTGGCGCTACCTCACATGCATGCTGACAGTGGCCTCTGCGGCTGCACCCAGATCACAACCCAGGTGCCCCGGTCTGTCTCTATGCAGCTCTACTGAGTCTCTGCCCAGATTTCATGCCAGGCTGTGGTGTGGAGTGAATGGGGTCAGGGTGTTTGCCCCTTTGGATTGGGAAGTGGGGCAAGGTGGCAGTTGCCAGTGCAAGGCTCTCTTTGCCCTGGTTCTCAGCAAGCCAGCATGTGGTCACTCCTCACGTGTAGAGCCTAGGCTTCTCCAGCCCTCTGTCTGTCCCAGTGGACTTCTCAGCAGACAAGGGGGCCTGTCATGCCCAGATTGTGGTTTGACCTGCTTACTCCCCAGGGCTAGGGTCCACCTGTGTGGACCTTCTCTTCCTTACAGAGGTCCCTCCCGGGGGCTCAGTTCCCAACATGATGCTTTTTTTTTTTTTTTTTCTGTCTCTGCCTGGTTACGTGGAGCTGTTTCTTGCTGCCTTGGTTCTTCTGCCAGTTTCCAGTTAGTTTTCCCTGAAAATTGTTCCACATGTAGAAGTAATTTTGAACTGTTTATGGGGAGAGGTGAGCTCCACATCTTCCTACTCCACCTTCTTGATAAATAAATAAATACTTTATTCCTGAATTAGAACTTCCCATCTAATCCAGACACAGCTGAAGAATTGCAGATCCCTCCACCCAACTCATGCAAGGTGCTTGGCAAAGAGCAGTCTGGAATGCATGCCCACCTCCTGCAGAAACACTGGCAGACAAAGACTGGAAGGAGGAGGGAGTGATATATTCTTCCAAATTCACTAATTAAATAAACTCAATTTTCTTTTCACATGGAGTGAAGGGAGAGAGTCCAAGGGTGTTTCTCTAGGGAAGGCTTTCTGCATTGGAAACATGAGGAATGAGGATTAAGAGTTCCCTTCAACAGACTAAAGAGAAGAGGCTTTAATTAGTGGGGCACTAGGGATAATTGGAGCTATTGTGCTGAATTAGGATAGGTAAGGTTTGCTATCTTCAAATAAGTCCTGATAACCCACATCAGTCATTAGCAGTGTGTTTTTGTTTTTTTTTTTGCGGTACGCGGCTTCTCACTGTTGTGGCCTCTCCGGTTGCGGAGCACAGGCTCCGGACGTGCAGGCTCAGTGGCCATGGCTCACGGGCCTAGCTGCTCTGCGGCATGTGGGATCTTCCCCGACCGGGGCCTGAACCCGCGTCCCCTGCATTGGCAGGCGGACTCTCAACCACTGCACCACCAGGGAAGCCCAGCAGTGTGTTTTATTTAGCCAGTATGGTTTGTTGTAAGAGTGTGTAGAGGATAGGCAGCATAATGTGGTGAGGAGCGTGCACTCGGGTGCCAGACTGCCTGGGTTTGAGTCCCTGATCTGATTCTTGCTGTGTGACTATGAAAATATTACTTAACCAGTCAGTGCCTCATTTCCTACTCTATAAAATGGGATAATGATGGTACCTAATTCATAAGGTTGTTGTGAGGGTTAAATGAATTAATATATGGAAAGCATTTAGAACAGTGTCTAGCACATAGAAAGCACTCTCTAGAGTATACAGAATTAATGTTGATATTGCTATCTGAGAATGTTCTGTAAACTATAGATATATAAAGGCAATGCATTCTGCACAATATTAGGGACAGCCCAGAGATTGTCAGTTTTGACAAGAGCCCTAGGAAAAAAATGCAGTGTTGGCAAAATCATGTTCTGTCTTCTTTTCCTTCATTCTACTGCTCCTATTTTTAGGAGTCCAGCAACTCCATTGCTCAAAGTTCTATAGCCTATGCAGGTCTGCTATCTTAGAAGTCCTTCATTCTTATGACAAGTATATTTTCTGTGACAAAAATTGGGACTCATGCTGAGAAACTCTGAAGTAGGTAGGAATTGGTTTGCAGGTACTAAGGGTGTGAAACTGTAAACTTCATTTTCCTTGTAAGTGAAATGGGGATATTGCCTTGTAAAATACAGCCACAATTGGTGGCTAAAATATGGGTAATGATATCTGAAAGATTTCCTATGAAAACTGGAGTCTGTGCTCCCAAGTTTGTCAATTCTTTTTAGTTTTCCCATTCCCCAGATAAAAACTGGAATTCAGTGTGTATTGTGTATATAGGAGGTGTTCCATAAATGTTGAATGAATTGAAGCTGTCTTAGCTTCCTGTTAACTGATTAAAGCATTTGTTATATGATATATATATAGTTAAGTAGTTATAACAAAAGAACACTCATGTGCCCTGTGGAGGTTTTAAAATGTGTTCATGTGTTTTCATTTAGTACCTCTGCAATTATCCCTCTGCCTGGAATGCTCTCTTCTTCTGGATCTTTACATGGCTAACTCCTTGTCATTTGGGACTTAGATTAAATGTCATCTTATCAATGTTGTCACTAGTGAGTTCTACCAAATATTTAAGTAAGAAATAACACCAATTTAACACAAACTCTTCCAGAGTTTAAATCCTGATACCAACATTGACAAAGATATTATGAAAAGAAAATTATAGACCAATATCCTTCATGAACATAAACATAGAACAAAAATCTATGTTTATTAAAACATTTGTTATATGAGATATATATATATAGTTAAGTAGTTATAACAAAAGGAGCACCCATGTGCCCTGTATAATAAAATATTAGCAAATTGAATCCAACAATATCCAACATAAAGAGGATAAGACATTATAAATTACATCCTCTTTAATGTTTTTCAAGGGATATAAATTAAAGGTTGGAATTCCTTTATTACTACTTCAGCTATTCAGATAATGTTCCTTTGACTGTGATTCCATGTGGAGCCTGAGTCACAGGGGTCCAGGATTCATAAAGATGACAAATATTTCATCATGTCATTGTAATTTGAGTCTTTATCAAGAATTAGTTATGTTTTAGATATGAAAGTAAAAGTATTTTATAGCATTGTCCAAAGTGTATTTTGATTCCAAAATTTTCATTTTCAGCTTTGGAATTTTCAGTAACAGACATTTTCCTTGTCTTGTAGTTCAAGATATTTTGGAAACTATATTAATAGACAGCTATATCTTCCCAAGCACCACAATAGTAAGTGTGTAACTTTTATATAATTACCTGTCCCGTGGTTGTTATTTAGAAAGTACCAAAAAGCCTTCACATTTAAATAACTAGTTTGTTTAATGCTGAGACTTCTTCAAAACACATCCTTAACTCTCATACTTCTAAGGCTTCTAATATAGATCCTACTCCTTTCATTTTGATGAATCTGCCAAAAATTATCCTTTTTGAAAAGTTTATTTATTTATTTTTTTTCTCTTTTTTTTTTTTTTTTTTTTTTTTGCGGTATGCGGGCCTCTCACTGTTGTGGCCTCTCCCGTTGCGGAGCACAGGCTCCGGATGCGCAGGCCCAGCGGCCATGGCTCATGGGCCCAGCCGCTCCGCGGCATATGGGATCCTCCCAGACTGGGGCACGAACCCGTATCCCCTGCATCGGCAGGCGGACTCTCAACCACTGCGCCACCAGGGAGGCCCGAAAAGTTTATTTTTTATTGGATTTGTTTTCTAGTTTGCAGTCCTTTTCTTTTTTTCTTTTATGTATGTATGTATTTATTTTTGGCTGCGTTGGGTCTTTGTTGCTGTGCGCGGGCACTCTAGTTGCGGCAAGCGGGGGCTACTCTTTGTTGCGGTGCGTGGGCTTCTCATTGCGGTGGCTTCTCTTGTTGTGGAGCACGGGCTCTAGGAGTGCGTGCTTTAGTAGTTGTGCATGGGCTTAGTTGCTCCGCGGCATGTGGGATCTTCCCGGACCAAGGCTCAACCTGTGTCCCCTGCATTGGCAGGCAGATTCTTAACCACTGTGCTACCAGGGAAGTCCCTTTGCAATCCTCTTCTATCTCCCAATTCAACCAGACTATGTAAAAATAGTCATATTTTTATGACTGCTCTCTTATGAAAAACAATGGAATGGAAAATATTGCTATTAGATATTGTTTGTATGCTTTTCTTTATGTGTGTTTTCCCTTGGTAGCCAGATCATTTGAACAGTCTTATCATTGTGATGCTGTATGATTTCCAAGATAGAAAATTTCAAGCTCGTCTCCTTTCTGATAATGAAGAGTCTATAGCAGAAGTTCTAGAAGTAGAGAACCTTCTTAACAGGTAATTGTAAAGGTGAAAACAATGTTTTATATGAAATCATTATTGGTATTTTCACTGGTGAAATTGTATACAATATAATGTGTAGATAAGTGTTAAAATTTTATAGAGAAAAAATATAAAAGTTCATAAGTTTCTTGAGTTCCTTTACAAACAAATCTTGAACAGGGTATATATTCTGCTTAAATTCAAGTTGTTTTTCAAAGCTTGCATTGTAAGATCCAACTTGTAAGTATTTGGAAAATGATGAAAAATTCCTGACAATTTTTAGCACATACTTAAGTTACACTTCATTTGAAACAGCTATTATTTGTTTACCTGGCTTTGTTTATAGCTCTTTAAAAAAAATCTAACATGTATCAAACAAGAAAATTCCAACAGTAGATAAGAACCTATCACTTTTCCAAGATGAAAAAAAAAATCTACAACTTCATGTTAGTAGTTAAGAACAAAACTAACATGTTTTAAATTTGTTTTCCTTTTATCCTAAATATCAGCAGAAACCTAGTATGGGGATAATAATAGCATCTACCTAAAAAGGTGGTTGGGAGAAGTAATTAATGTATATAAAATGCTGAGCTTAGAGTCAGACACTTAGTAGATAGTCAATCAGTGTTAAATGCTACTGTTGTTAGGGCTTTTGCTATTACATCGTTGAACCTTAATAGAAAGCACAATATAGCAACAACAGCAATGTTGTAGGAAGATTTTTACCAGGTGAATAATCTGAAAGAGTTGTCGTATCTCATTTTATATTATTATGGGAAACTCAAGCAGTTTCACTTACAGTATTGAAGGCTGAGACCAGAGGACTCACGTAATGGAGTTATAGTAATAACTTACCTTTATTGAACACTTAATATGTATCAATCATTGTTATAAGAAGCTCTTTACATAACAACTCTTTGAGGTAGATATTGTTACCAACCTGTATTTTTACACATGGGAAAACTGAGGCACAGACATGTTAAAGGACCCTGCCTAATGCCATAGAGCTAGAAAGGGGAGTAGCCAGAAAACACATTCAGGAATGCTGACTCTAGAGCCCAGGATTTAACCATTTATATGCTACCACTCCTTCCACTTAAGATAGTGAGTGGTGGCTAAAGTACTCTAGAAGATGAAAGATATGACATAGTCATATCTCATGTCAGTTGTAGCCATGAGAAATTTGGAGATGGAGAAAAGCAAAAGCAATCAGATGTATGTACCCTCTGTGTTAGATAAGTAAGGATCTTGCCCCTGATTACTGCATAGGTTTCTGGGCAACTACTTCACCCCCCATACCAGTACCGGGCAACCTGCCTCTGAGGACAGGCACCCACGATGGGTGCAGATACATCAGAGAAAAGTTGGTGGGGCAGTATGCTCTGGGACAGGCTCTGAGTTTCAGCTTTCCTGAGCTGCTGTCAGTTTCTCTTTGACTTAGTCAGGACTCAGGAGATGCTCATGGAAGTCTCAACTTAGTCTCAGTGAGCATAATGAGAGCTGAGGTTAGGAAAGCCGCAGGGCTCCAACCAAGTAAGAAAGACCAGACTGTGGTTTCATGAGCAGCAGATTTTTAGCTGAGAATGTTAGCAAGCCAGGCCGGAAATAGGACAAGCAAAGGTCATGGCTCAGGAGGCCAGAGGAACCAGAAGATATTACTGTCTAAGGTTCCTGATTCTCCAGATTTTTCCCTTTCCCCATAATACATACCATGCTACCTCCTGCCTTGACACACATCTGGTTCCATTCTTGTCAGTGTGAGAAACTGTCAGTGCAGTTTTTCCCCCTACCCAAACCGATAGAGCTTCATATAATGCAGACCTTATTCCCATATTAATAAGTTATTTCATACCCAATTCATGCTATACTCAATTCATAATATGCTATAGGAGAAATGCGTGTATTTAGTGATTGAATTGCAGAGAACAGTAGTGCAGTATGCTTATATAAAGATAACACTGAAAAAAATCCATGTATAATGATAAAAATCATGCTGAGAAAATACATGTATGAAGATAACACTAAAGGGTTTTAATCAAGAGTCTCAGCTTTCAAGTAATAGAAGCCATCTTCAGTTAGCCTGAGCAAAATGGAAAATGTTCTTATAAAGATATTGGAATGTCTCATGCAACTCAGAGACTCAGGAAGAGGATGAAAGCAGGAGCTGGAAAGATGTCAGGACCTTCCTTATCTCTGCTTCTTTGTCTCTTTATCTTTTAAACTCTGCTTCTCTCTTAATATCTGCTTCATTCTTTTTTCCTCTGCAGATCTGCCTTCTCTGCTTCTCTAGTCTACATGGAGAAAGCCCTACTATTGCACTCCAGGTCTTGAGCTTACTTGTTACAGTTGTATGTTAGTTTCTTCACTTAGACTAACTTATTGTCTCTAACCCCAATTCTAAATTATAATCCCTCCCCTGGGAATTTGATTGGCTCCATGTAGGTCAGGTGCATTCCCCTGGGCCAATCCCCCATAGCCAATGGAGCAGAATTCTGAACTGAGACAGAAAGGTAGCGGCCAACCTCTGTAGATCATCTGTGGCTTGGGGCTGGGCACTGTTGTCCCCAGGGAAATAGAATCATTGTAAGCTTGAAGTATACTTTAGTTATGTTTCTACCAAGAAGACGAAGACTAATTTTAAGAGGTGATAGAAGTAATTATTTAGCAAGAAATTGAATGAGAATTATTTCCTCCTTATGAAAATTGTGTTTGATCTTTGTTGTTATTGTCTCTTCCAGAGATCCTTGTGTTTTATCACTCTACCAACTTGTATCTTTTTAAAAAATTTTTCTTTTATTTATTTTTTTATACAGCAGGTTCTTATTAGTCCAACTTGTATCTTTTTCTTCATTTGTTCATAGCTTTAGAGATATAATCCAAGATGACACCTATTATTGACATATGCAAGGTCTTTAAGAACTCATTCCTTGTACAAAATGCAACCATATTTTAAATACTATGTGACTGGGTTAAATAAAAGGAGACCACAGCTTCTTCCTTTCTTACCCCCCCCCCCGCCGCCTTACACTAGCCCAAGAATCTGATTCTGCCAAATAATTTGTTGGGCTTTGGTGAGGCAGAATTGGAGAATGGGCAGTGAAAGAGTAGAGAGGCAGAAGGAGAGGAAAAACTTAGTAGTCCATCCTCCCAAACCACCCAAAACTGTCCTGAAACCTTCCCCATTACAATTAAGGCACCACCAGCTTCTTAGATATCATCCTTGATTCCTCTTTCCTCCCCTCCCTGGTGCCCATACCACACCTAATACATCAAGTTCTGTAACTCCAATTGGAAAACATGCTGAGTGTGTCTACTTGTTTCCATTTCCACTCCTACTGTCCAAATCCAAGCCACTATAATGTGTCACTTGGACTACTGCAATAGTAGTCCTCCTGCTCTGCCTGTAACTCTTACTTTTTCACAATCTGTTCCACATGGCAGGTAAAGTGATATTTTAAAAAAGTGATTATATAGTCATGACAGAGTATCTAGGATCAAACTATATTCCTCTTGTAAACAACTAGATGGACAAAATATATGAGGCAAATATTTTGGACATTAGACAAAAAGCAGCACAGAATTTTGATCCTTGAGAGAATGAAAACAAATGAGGTGAGCCCTAGAATAGTCCTGGCTATATGCCTACAGGTACTTTCCAACTGCAGTGCAGGAAGGAGGATCTCAAGAGGAAAACTGTAGTCTTACTAAATTAAGAAAACAGAGATCAGAGTTTTGGGATGAGCATCTGAAATGATCATTTTTTTCTCCTTTATTCTATTAATGTGGTAAGGTAATTCACATTGAATGATTTATGAATGTTATAACCAACCATGGATTTTGGGGATAAATCACATTTGCTTGGATATATCCCTTTTCTTCTATTCCTCAGTTTTCTCATTCACATAATGCTCCAGGGTTTCTCATTTGCTGAAATGCTCCCTAAACACTTGTTCATGGGTTTTTGTCTCTCATATTCTCTCCACCCCTTCTTTGGAAACTCTTAGCCCATTTCACTTACTTAGTGAATATTCTGAAACAGTTGTCAGTATGATGTCTGATTTTATATTTGTATGGGAGATTCAAGCAGTTCATTGAAGATTATCCTTTGGCATTAAGAAAATATTCAATTTATATTTAAAGAGAACCATAATTCTTTTGTGTTAGGCATTACTAATGGCACTCCAAAACTTGAGATATTTTGGGAATTCCCTGGCATCCCAGTGGTTAGGACTCGGCACTTTCACTGCGGAGGGCCTGGGTTCAGTCCCTGGTCAGGGAACTAAGATTCCACAAGCCATGTGGTGTGGCCAAAACAAAACAAAACAAAAACAAAAAGCAAAACAAACCAACAACAACAACAAAAAACTTGAAATATTTTGTTCATTGTTAGATAAAATTTCTGAAAATTTGAAGCCAAAAAGGAGTCAAACCTTTTTTGTATTAGGTAGGATTCTTTTTTGACAACACACAGGACTCCAACTCAAACTAGATTAGACAAAAGAGAAATTTTACTCTAAGGTATCACACAGAAGAATTGAACAGTGAGACTTGCAGGAAAGACATTGATGTGGCTGTGCTTCTACTAACTAAATCCTGTGGCTCAAGTATCATCAGGACTCTCTTCGACTCTCGTCTCTGCCTCTTTGTGTGCTTTACCTTCATTCTTGGATCTTTTTTTCTGTTCATAGAATGGGAAACTTGGCTGCTGACTACTCAGGAGCTTTATATCGTACACAGCACAAAAACTAAAAAGACTGGCTTGACTCTCAGTTGCTACACAGAAAAATTCACTTGACTCTGGTTTGGGTCAAGTGCTCACCCTCTCCCAATCAACTGTAGTCAAGGAGACAGAGTCAGTTAGGAACACCTCCCAAGAAAATTATATGAATGGAGGGAGGAGAGGAACATTTTTCAGAAGAGGGGAAGTTTCTATTCCCAGAGGGAAGTGGTGCTTAGAATAGAAGCCTGTAGGTGTCTGCTCTAAGTGGAAACATTGCTCTGTAAATATGCTTTGCTGTTTAACATCTCCATTTTTTACGGTACTCTGCCCTCTGTCTGTATGTCTTTTCTTGTGGTCTGGAAAATTCTTGCTCCTCCTTTAATAGTTCAAGTTTCTCCTCTTGGAAGTCCCTTTAGGCTGATTTTGTTCTTCCAATACATTTACTCTCTTCTTTATCTATGTATCTTATAACATTAACCATGTTGAGCTATAATTATTTGTTTATATGTCTGTTTTACCACCTAATTGTAAATTACTTAAGGGTAGAAACTATCTTTTAATCTTTATAGCTCAGGTCTGATAACAGTACTTGATTAATACTAGTAATAAAAGAATAAGCATATTGGACTTCCCTGGTGGTCCAGTGGTAAAGAATCCACCTTCCACTGCAGGGGACACGGGTTTGATCCCTGGTTGGGGAGCTAAGATCCCACATGCCGCGGGGCAACTAAGCCCACACGCCACAACTAAAGAGCCCACACACTCTGGAGCTCACACGCCAGAACTAGAGAAGAGAAAACCCGCACGCCACAACTAGAGAGAAGCCCACGTGCCGCAATGAAAGATCCCGCATGCCTTAATGCAGATCCCGTGTGCCTCAACTAAGACCTGACGCAGCCAAAAAAAAAAAAAAAAAAAGAATAAGCATATTAATCATTATCATTTCTTGAATAACTTAACTTTAAATACATTCAAAAGTATCTTTGCAACCATTCTATAAGTTAGATACTACTTCTTAATTCCTAGAGCTTAGAGAAGCTAAGTAACTTGTCTAGAGTCACATAGCTAGTAATTAGTGGAACCAGAATCTGAACCCAGGTAATCTGATTGCAGAGTCCAAACCATACTGTCTGGAGAGACAGAGGAACAGCAAAGTAGAGAAAGAGGGGAATGGATGTGGCATGTAAGCAAGAGTGGTAAATAGCTCAGTGTGTGACTAGAAGTAGATTTATGGATGTGAGTGGTGAGAACTGAGAAAGGAAGAGTTGGTTCAGGTTAAGTTATTAATATCCTTGTGTGTCATGATAAAGAGTTTGGATTCTGGCCTGTAGTTAATGGGTTCATTTAAGATTTAAGCTTAGGAATTATATAACTACAATTTAACATATAGAAAGAAAGTTCTGGCTACATGTATAACAGGGATGCTGATAAAAAGATAATTAAGCAACTCTCTGCCATAACACAAATTGTAGCAGGAGATGGAGCTCTGGATCAAGAATGTTGGGAAAGGCTGTTTTTGCTTCCATTTTCATCACTGCAGTCTACCTTAAAGCTATGGAAGTTTTTTTAGTAATCACAGGATATTTTATTTATGGAAGTGTTATATCTGGTTATCCTAATAGCATTTGGATTTGGTCTTTGTCCTCAATCTGATACTGTATGTTTATATAAGAATCTTTATAACTGTACATATACTTCAAGTTACTTTTTATATTATTAAATTATATTAAAATTCACAGTCCAAAATGTTTGCTATCTGGGTTTTGGAAAATCTTTTTTCCCTATACTCCCTGTATATACACAACACATACATTTTTCTAGGCTTCATATCTCTGGTCTTTATATTTAATGAATGAATAGTTGTCAGTAGCATTTATTATGGTAAATTCGAACTACGTAGGTATTTGGAAGGACTGTTTAGTCAAAAATAGTCTGTTCTCAGAAACATCTCAGTGTATAATATAGAACAGTAACTCATCCCCTTTATATTAATTTATTCTTCGATGTACATTAATATATAATTATTTTTAATGTCCCTTGCTGTAGTTCTATGACATTAGGACATAGCACTACACAAATCTAATTCTTTTTTAAAATTTAATTTAATTTATTTATTCGGTTGCACTGGGTCTTAGTTGCAGCACACAGACTCCTTAGTTGTGGCATGTGAACTCTTAGTTGTGGCATGCATGTAGGATCTAGTTCCCTGACCAGACATTGAACCTGGGCCCCCTGCATTGGCAGCACGGAGTCTTATCCACCGTGCCACCAGGGAAGTTCCCACAAATCTAATTCTATGATAGCCCCAGGAGGCTTAATGTTTGATAACCCCTCCCTCTCCCCCCACCCAAAGTGCCCCTGTGTTCTCATCCTCTCTCCCTGTTTCCCTCCCTCCCTCCCTCCCCCCCCCCCTGCTCTCGCTCTCTGTCTCTATCTCTATCTTATTAAGCTTTCTGCAGCCACATACACCACTCTCAAGGAACTTGACTTTTTGTGGCATCTCTTCCTCATTTCTCATTCAAGGTTATCCTTGAGGTTTATTATTCAGTTAGATTCCTATTGTGAAAACGCTATGAATATAGGTCAAGAGTAAGTCCTGTATTCTCATTTATTAAAAATTTGGGCTATGACATTAAAAAAAAATCATTGGGTCTTCATGGTTATGCTAACCAGTTCTTGTTTTTCTTTTCTGTTATTGGGAATTTTGAGGTATGGAATAGTCAGAACTGGGAAGGACTGGATACAGATTCATGAAAGTTCCTTAATCTTATCAAGAGTACACTGTTGCCATCTCTGATAATAATAACTGACCTATAATGAGTGCCTGCCATGTGCTAGGCACTGTGCTAAGTATTTTACACACATGATATTAATCACCACATTAATTGCAAGGTGAGCTGATCACATTTTACAGATGAGAAAACTGAGGCTGATGAGAGATTCAGTATCATACCTAAGGTCGCACAGCTAGTAAGTGACAGAGCCTGAATTTAACTTCAAGTTTGTCTGACTCTAAATCCTACACCTTTTTCACTACATAAAATTTGTCTCTCAGCCAGCAATCGTTTTAAATATTTGAGGAGGACTTCCCTGGTGGCGCAGTGGTTAAGAACCCGCCTGCCAATGCAGGGGACACGGGTTCGAGCCCTGATCTGGGAAGATTTCACATGCCGCGGAGCAACTAAGCCCGTGCGCCACGACTACTGAGCCTGTGCTCTAGAGCCCGCGAGCCACAACTACTGAGCCCGCGTGCCACAACTACTGAAGCCCACGCGCCTAGAGCCCGTGCTCTGCAACAAGAGAAGCCATGACAATGAGAAGCCCACGCACCACAACGAAGAGTAGCCCCCACTCACCACAACTAGAGAAAGCCCGCATGCAGCAACGAAGACCCAACGCAGCCATAAATAAATAAATTAATTAATTAAAAAAAAATATTTGAGGAGATACACAGCTATACAGAGACATCAAAAACTGAAAAAAAGAAGCAGGATTATTGGATTTCCATTTTTAAATATGGCAAATTTTAATTTTAGACTTCAAAAATTTGAAATAGAATTATAGAAGTATTAGTTAAAATTCTAAATCTAATTGTTAATGTTTCTAGTGGAAAATTGATAGTCTTGTCTTCAATGCAGTACTTACCAAGAATGGATTTTCTATTTCTAGTTTTAAGACAAAATTGGCTGCGGCATTGGCAAGATGTCGAATCAAACATGATGCCCTTTCAATTTACCACATTCTTCCAGAAACAGTTAGGAACCAGGAACTAAGGGCCTCAACTTTGCCACTTTATGCTTGGATAAATACATGTAAAATCAGGTAAGATTTCTAATCAAATTCTTTATTTAAGTCACTTGCCTTTCAAAATAATGTGATAAGAAATATTACCTTTTTAATGGTTGGGGGGCTCATCTGGGGGGAGTGATTGGGGAATCATAGTTTAGTTCAGGATTTTATCACCAGATTACCAAAAGTAATTACATAAATGTGTTAACTTTTGTCTCTGTTTTTCAACTTATTGTTGGCTAAAATTATAAATTCCATTAGATGCAATATATGCAGTGATATTTTTATTTATTGTAGGAAAAAGATTCTAGTGTTAAATACACTTTTGATGTATTATATTTGTAATTAAAACCTAATGTTATATATTTACAGCCCTGAAGAAGTTTATCATAGTTTGAAGAAAAAAGGCTATAATAAAGTCAAATCTGTGTTGCATATTGATAATAAAGTCTTTGCTGTGGATCAACATTGCTATGATGTCTTAATTTTTCCATCTCATCTTAAAAGTGATCTTCTAAATATAGATCTTTTCAAAGATTATAAACTTGTATTTCAGGTAAACTAACACTTTCATTGTGATTCTCAGTAATCCTGCTCACCCAGAGAATTCCTCCACTTAAAAATAAAACCTAACAAATTGGTTATATTTTGTATAGGTTATCAAGGAGGTTTATAAGGCCTAATTTTCACCTTGAATAAAATTAATACCCCTACAGTCCGTTTTCGTTTTATACTTTGGCATCTTTGCCCCATGTGAAGTGGGCATATTGTAAAGAACATATTCTTCCTACACACCATAGATGGGGAAACTTATTGCCTACAGCTAAAAGGCTATGTTTTTCTCTCCCAAGGGAGGATTCAAGAGAAGGCGCAATGATTCCTTTTCTTCTTTACATTTCTGGGGAAGATGCTAGTGCCATCCTGCATTTGAAAATGCAATGTGCAATACTTTCCCATTACCTCTTTACTATATTCCTACAGCTTTGATTTGTAAGATGTGTATATATAAATGGCTGTCAGTGCAGGAAGAGAATGTGAGGTATAAGGTGGTTTCAGTAGAATGAAAAATTAAAAGAAATCAGGTTAAATTAATTTTTATGTCCTTAGATTTCAATTCTTGCCTCACATTCACCTAAGTTTTGTAAGGTTTATCCCTTCATAGTACCTGCATTCTTGGGCAGAGTCTCTTGGCCTTATTTTGTTGTGACACCTTATTGAGCACTGAGATCAGTTGCAGAAACTCATCTCTCCATCCCTCTTTTATAAGCTTGTCAACCATCTTACTTTTAATCTATGTGAGCTAGCAGCCATTTAGATGACAGTGTAACGGGGAAGAAAGAATGGCAGTAGCAAATGGGTGCATTTTCATGAAGGCTTAAGAATGGGAGCTAAGGCAGGACATCAGTAATCTGTTAATCACATTTTGGGGATTTTGGCATTGCCTTATCACTGTATAACAGTTAAATGATAACAGTCATAATTTAGACTAAACAAAGGGTATTGTTTTAAATCAGTTTATATCAGTTATCTTTGTTAAGTTTATATTTTAACATATGTTAAGATCTTTTAAACTTGAATGCGTTAGGTATCTCTTCAGAATTTCTGCCAATACTTTGTTTTACCTAAGGCAAAAAGAAGTCAGTACATGCTTCTAGTCAAACCCTTCGAAATTCTAATTGTACCATTCATTATCTTGTAGGACAAATCTCGAAGTCTCGCTGTCCATTCTGTAAAGGCTTTATTAAATATGGATGATGACATCTTAATGGTCAACACAGGTTCGTGGTACACAGTTGCCCATATGTCAGTCTTAACAAATAATAATACCTCAAAAATATTTGTGTGTGGAGTACAATCACAAGCTAAGGATCCTGACCTGAAGAACCTTTTCACAAAAATGGGATGTAAAAGTATGTACAAATATTTATTTGTTTGGTGGTAATGTTCCGTAAGATTTAGAAATGTTAAAAATATTTGAATTTGTTATCTCTCGTAATATAAAACTCTATATATGAACTATACTCCTAAAACCCCCACTAATCTGTATTATATCAGGCTGTTCTTGTTGCTTAATATTGGTTAAACAACTGCAGTTTAAATTAATGAATATATTGGCATTTTGGTATATTGCTTGACATTTAACTACTGCATAATTTGAGTTTCAAACAATAATTAAAGTAAGTGGTAGAAATTGTCATCTTTTAATAAATAAGAACACAACCACAGGAGTTCTTAAGGGACAAAGTTAATATCTAGGACCAGAGGCTAAGTCCTTAAGCTTCTTAGTTTTGAAGAATTTTTCCATTGGATCATGCTGTGACAAAAGATAACATTTCATTATAGGTTCAGTGAAGCTGAAAAACTAAACGAATCTTTTGATAGATTCACCCGGGTCAGCGAGATGATAAGTAGAATTCAGGCCTTGACATGGAGAGGTAGACTGGTAAATACTCAGGATTTCATTGGAGCACAGAAGTATACCCTGGGTAGTGATCAGTCCTCTGATGAATTGAAGCCCAAATTCCAGTCATCTCAATTCCCAATTGGATTAAGGTGATCTGGGATTGCCAGAGGCAAAAGTAAATTCTCTCTGGAAGAAAGTAACATCATCCTGGATCTCATATTATCTCCTATTTTTTTTTAAATGCTGTGTCTGGCACTCAAAAAAAAAATCAGACAAAATAGAAGAAAGATGTGAGTGAAATAAAGAGAAAAATACTGCAATAGAAGCAAACCCACAAAAGGTCCAGGTATTGGAGGTATCAGATGTGGACTTTAACTATGATTAATATGCTGAAGAGACTAAATGACAAACTGCAGAATTTCAGCAGAGAACTGGAAACTATAATTTTTAAAAAACTCAGAAGAAAATTCTAGAATTGAAAAACACAATATGTGAAATTAAGAAATAAACAGATAGAGTTAACAGTAGGTTAAAACTAAAAGAAGGAATAAGTGAACTGATCAGTTAGAAGAAACTATCCAGACTGAAGCATCAGGAGACAAAAGGATGACTAATATGGAAGAGACCATAAAATACACATGAGATTCAGTGATCCAGTGATCTCAGGTATGTTGTGATTGGGAACCCAGAAAGGAGAAAAGGAACTGGGAAGAAACAATATGTGAAATTCGGACTGGGAGTTTTTAAAAATTGATTAAAGTCACAGATTCAAGAAGCCCTATGAACTCCAATAAAAATAAATGTGTAAAAAACATAGTAGGCACATCATAGCATAATTGCTGAAAACCAAAGACAAAGAACAATATTCAAAGCAGCCAGGGAAATAATACATACTACCTTCGATGAGATAGCAGTAAAACTAAAAATTAACTTTCAACAGAAACAACTGAGGCCAGAGACAAACAGTATCTTCATAGTGCAGAAATAAAATGTCAGGCTAGATTTCTATACTCAGCAAAAATTTCCTTTGAAGTAAAGACACTCTCAGAAAAAGAGAGTGAGTTTGTTACCAGCAGATACAATAAAGGCTTTACTAAAGATTATTGTTTGAGTAGAAGGAATATTATCTCATACAGAAGGTTGTAGATGCTGGAGGAAATGAAGAGCAATGGAAAAGGTCAGTACATAGGTAAATCTAAATAATTGTAGTCTAGTGTCTTGTGGGACTGTAAACTAATGTCTTGTGGAGCTAACAATATTTGTGTTATATGTAATTAAAATACATTACAACAATGGCACATAGTTTAGAGAAGGAAATGGAATTAATGTGTTCTATCATTGTTGCTTTGTCTAAGAAATGATAAAAGTAGTAAATTATTAAGTCATTGGTATGTGTTATAATATCAGGGGCAAACAATAAACAAATAATAAAAGAATGTAAAACTAATAGCTAAGGGGGAGGGGTGGAATATGGAATTGGAATCACCATAGTAATGTATAAAAGGAAAGACAAATAGAAAGGAAGTAAGTAGATTAAACTTTAAAAAATATGTATTTATAAATCAATAAGTAAACATATTAGATATGCATGACTAATACTTGAATTACAAGACAAAGAACATCAATACTGGATTTTTAAAGATCAACTTTAAAATGCTATTTATAAGAGATACCCCTTACATAAAAGGATATTTAAAAAAAAAACCTAGAAGGACAGAAAAAGATATTCAGTGAACATACTAACAAAAAGAGCTACAGACAAAGTAGTGCTATGTCAAGAAAACTTACTAGAAATATAGCATGTTTAAGTCATCAGGAAAATATACCAGTACTAAGAAGTATGTACATAATAACATAGTCTCAACATATATAAAGCCACATTATCTAGAAACAGCAGATAAAATGCTCTGTATATAGAAAATTCTAAAGAATCCATGAAAAAATACAGATTTAATGCAATCCCTATACAAACCCTAGCTGGCTTTTTTGCAGAAATTGACATTCTGTTCTAAAATTCACATGGAAATCCAAGGGACCTGGAGTAGCCAAAGCAGTCTTGAAAAAGAACAAAGTTTTAGGACTCACACTTCCTGATTTCAAAATTCACTACACAGCTTTAGAAATCAAGACAATGTGGGACTGGCATAAAGATAAACATGTAGATCAGTGGATAGAATTGAGAATCCAGAAGTAAAATCTTACATTTACGGTCAATTGATTTTTGACAAGTGCGCCAAGACCATTCAACAAGGGAAGAATAGTCTTTTCAACAAATGGTGCTGGGATAACTGGATATCCATGTGCAAAAGAATGAAGTTGGACCCTTACTTCAAATCATATACAAAAATTAACTCAAACTGGATCAAAGACCTAATTATAAGAGGTAAAACTATAAAACTTCTAGAAGAAAACACAGGGGTAAAACTTTGTGACTTTGAATTTGGCAGTGGTTGTTTAAACACCAAAAGCACAACAAAAGAAAAGGTAAATTGAACTTCATCTAAATGAAAAACTTTTGTTCTTCAAAGGTCACTATCAAGAAAGTGAAAAGACAACCCACAGAATGGGAGAAAATATTTGCAAATCATATATGTAATAAGGGGCTTGTATCTAGAATATGTAAACAATAATAAGACATATATCACAATTTAAAAATGGGTAAAGTATATTAATTTAATTCAGCTCTTCAAGAAAAAAGTTTATAAAACAGTTCAGTTATCAGTAATGGACAGGGAGATATTACTACAGATCCTAGAGACATTTAAAACATAATAAAAAATACTATGAGCAAACTTGAACATTTAGATGACATTGGCATATTCCTAGAACAACACAACTTACCAAAACTGACAGAAGAAGAAATAGAAAATCTGAATACTCTTGTATCTATTAAGATCTTAAAATTAGTGGATATAAATGTCTATTAAATTCATAATTGAAAATCTCCCCACTCACAAAGCAAAAAATTTAAAAACCTTTAGTCCTTTAAGGAAGAAATAATACTCTTTCAGAGAATAGAAAAAGAAGGATTACTTCCCAGTTAATTTATAACCTTAATATCAAAAACTTGAAATGGATATTAAAGGAAGGAAAATTATAGGCTAGTGCCACTCATTAGCACATTTGTAAAAAGTGTTAGCTAGCTGAAATAAGTATTAGCAAACTGTATTTAGAAATATATAAGAATAATACATTATAAATAAGCTGGATTCTAGGAATACAAAGTTGGTTTAACTCTTAAAAATCAATTTATGTTATCATGTTAATAGGAGAATAATTTTATGGTCATCTCAATAGATGCAGAAAAGAAATTTGATAAAGTTTAACATTCATTCATTATATATATACACAGCAAATACCATACTTGATGGCATATTTAAAGCTTTCTGGTATCCGGGATTAGATAAGCATGTCTGCCATCACCACTTCTTTTTTTTTTTTTTTTTTTTTTTTTTGCGAAACGCGGGCCTCTCACTGTTGTGGCCTCTCCCGTTGCGGAGCACAGGCTCCGGACGCACAGGCTTAGCGACCATGGCTCACGGGCCCAGCCTCACGGGTCCAGCCGCTCCGCGGCATGTGGGATCCTCCCGGACCAGGGCACGAACCCACGTCCCCTGCATCGGCAGGTGGACTCTCAACCACTGCGCCACCAGGGAAGCCCAGCCATCACCACTTCTAATCAACATTGTACTAGGAACCATAGGCAGTACAGTAAGGAAGGAAAAGAAGAAATAGAAGATTGGAAAGGAAGAAATAAAATTGTCTTTAATTTATAGGTGACATGATTATATATGTGGAAAATACAAAGTAATCTATAAACTATAGATTTCACGTATGCCTTTTTTAAATTAATTTTTATTGGGGTATGGTTGATTTACAATGTTGTGTTAATTTCTGCTGTACAGCAAAGTGAATCAGTTACACGTATGACTTTTGCAGTGTTGCTAGATACAAGGTCAGCATACAAATTCAGTTTTCATACACCAATAACAAAAATTTGAAAATGAAGCAGATACCTTTTACAATGAACAAAAAAACATAAAACGTTTAGGAATACATCTCATAAAACTTATGGAACATTATTGAAAGAAAGAAAGAAGACCTAAATAAATGGAAACAACAGACCATGTTCATGAATTGAAATACTAAATGTCATAAAGATGTTTCCTCTCCAAGTTGATCTGTATAGATTCAATTCAATCCTCTTGATGCTACAGGATATTAAGGAAGAGAAGGTCTTTTTATTTTTTATTTATTTATTTATTTATTTATTTATTTATTTTTTTGTGGTACGCGGGCCTCTCACTGTTGTGGCCTCTCCCGTTGCGGAGCACAGGCTCTGGACGCGCAGGCTCAGCGGCCATGGCTCACGGGCCCAGCCACTCTGCGGCATGTGGGATCCTCTCGGACCGGGGCACGAACCCGTGTCTCCTGCATCGGCAGGCGGACTCTCAACCACTGCGCCACCAGGGAAGCCCGAAAAGGTCTTTTTAGTAAATGGTGCTGGGAAAAAATGACCCTTGCTTCACACTATCTACACAAATCTAGAATCTAGAATGTATTATAGGAGAAAACTTCTTGACTGGGGTTGGTAAAGATTTCTTAAACAGGGCACATAAAGCACTCATCATAAAAGAAAAGATTGATAAATTGGACTACAGTAAAATTTTTTTAAATTTAAGGACTTCTATGCATTAAGAGAGTACAAAGGCAAACTGTAGAGAGGGAATATATAAACTGATGAAGTTTTTTTTTGCCACAGTGTACAAAGAATTCTTACAAATTAACAATAAAAAAGACAGCCCAGTTGGAAAATGTGCAAGAGACATGACCAGGCATTTCACAAAAGAGGGTATACAAATACCAAAAAAACTTATGTAAAAGTACCTTAACCCCATTAGTAATCAGGGAAATGCAGTTCAAATCACAACTTACCACCACATATCCACAGAATGATTAAAATTAAAAAGATGGCAGTACCATGTGCTGGCAAGGTAAGGAGCATTAGGAATGCTCAAACACCGTTGGTTGGACTGTAAATTTGTACAGTGACTTTGGAAAACTAGCATTAATCACTAAAATTGAAAAAATACATGCCCTATGATCCAGCAGTTCCAGGTTTATTACCCCTTTGAATTTTTACCTAGTTAACCAGAGAGAATAGGGACCACTGGGTAACCAAGCAGTAGAGGAAAGGAAGTTTCTTCTTTTAGAAGCATTCCAGGTGATAAATGAAAAAGGGAAGACGGGAGTAGAATATGACTATTTTGCAACCCCTTTGCTGGTACCATAAAGGCAATTTAATGGATGAATGTGACGCCACTTGTGAAGTAGTTTTATGCTCCTCACCCACCAAGAAAAAAAAAAGAGCTTGAATCTAATTAAGCTCTAAAGATCTAGCTACTAATAAACTACACTTTAGGAAAGTAATTAGCAAAATCCAGACTGCGGGAAACTCTAGTAGTACAAAAAAAACATGTTTCATTTAGAAATAAATGATAAGAAAAAATGGAGAGGGTACCTATAAACAAAAAGAAATTTAAAATAAGACATCAACTAATTGCAATGTATGTACCTTATCTAAATCCTGATTTAAACAAACTGTAAAAAAAAATTTGACAAGTGTGAGACTATTGGAAAATTTGAGCCACGATTGTATGCCATTATTATTTGATGATAATAAGGAATTACTTTTAAAAATATATGGGGTTGTATTTTTAAAGGGGTTCTTATCTTTTAGAGATATATGGTGAAATATTTTATAGATTCAAAATAATATGGGGGAGTGGAAGTGGGTGTGGATATAGATGAAACAAGATTGGGCATGAATGGTTCATTGTTGAAGCACCATAACGGGTACTTGAGAATTGATTACATATTATGTCTATTTTTGACACAATATGTTTAAACTTTTATAATAAAAAGTTAAAAATAGGGGAAAAAAGAAAAAGGCCCACTTGATTAAAAAATTTTTTTCAAAAGAGACAGAATAGAAAGAGGGAAGAATTGATCAGATAAGAGAAGGGTTGGGTAGGGCAATTTCAAGAGTGACTCCTCAGCAGATGCGGGGAATGGGAGCCGTTGCAGAAGTGAAGGGGTGGCCCTGAGATAGGGTCACAGATAGTTATAACCTGAGGGAAGGCAGACACTCTTAAACTAAATTATAAGGTCCCTGAGGACCTTTAGACTGTGGCTAAATAAAAATTATAAAATGCTAAGTGAAAATATAAATGCTAATAAAAATTTTTTTTCTGGGAAAAATAGAATATAAAAGGGGTTAAAAAATGGGAAGGGAAGTAACCAATACTGAGCATTTACTGTATACTAGGCACCATGCTAAGCCTAACTACTTTATCTCAATCTTCACTATAATTAGATGAGGTGTAGGCTTTGTTATCCCATTTTACAAATAAGGAGATTGAGGCTTACAGAGATTGTCACAGATAGGAAATAGTGAAGTTGGGAGTCAAACTTGGGTATTTCTGCCTCTAAAAGCCATTTCCCTCCACTATACCATACTGCTTTAAATGGAATCTGAAGTTCAGAATGGAAAATTTAAATTATATTTTATGTAGAAGATATTTAAACTTCAAAATCATTCTCTCAAGTAAAGGAGAAAACTCTATTAAGAGAATTCACGCATTAACTTTAGGATGTTATCAGAAAATAATCCTCTTTTCTGACTGCATTAAAATGACGTTTTGTGGGGTTGAGGATTTAAAAATGAACAGTGATAAATAGATATAATTACATACTGCATTAAGACTTTTAATTAATATTTTTACATACATTTTCTGTGTTTTTTCTCCCAGATATTGAAATACTTCATGAGACATTTATTAACCTTGAGTCAGAGGATCATAGGTTACAGAAAGTTAAAGTGATTCTGCTGCTACCTCGTTGTTCAGGACTGGGTGTTAGCAATCCAGTAGACTTTATTTTAACTGAGCATGAAGGTACTTGCTTTAATTTTTAATTTCTAAGTTATTGAAATTTTAATATTTTTAAAATGAAATTATTTAAAATCATTAAGATGACATATCAGATACATCTGATTAATGAATCACTACCATATATAAAGCACTTATTATGGATAAAGTATTTTACATTCATTACCTCATTTAATCTTTATTATACCAGTTCTGTGAGATATGGGCAAGGGGAATATTCAAAATGTTCAATAATTAGAGTGATGTAGGCAATCAGAACAGATGCCAGTATGCTATTCTGGTATATACCAGAGCTCAGAATATAGGCATTAACATTTATCAGCATTTTATAGATAAAAAAACTGAGACTCAGAAAGATTCATTCGTTTTTATGAAGTCACATAACTAGTTGGTAAGAGAGCTAGGATTCAGATTTAGATCTGCCTGACTAGAGTCTGTGCTTCAAGATGATCCCAATTAAATCATGATCAGACTATTTCAAACTCAAGACTTCTTTAACCCCCAGTATGTATGTTTTATGATACGAATATCTCAGATTAAATATTCTGAGAATATTTTATTTGCTTCTTTAATAAATTAAGAGATATTATTTAACATTAACATTTATTGAGCACTTATGTATAAGGCACTGAACTAAATACTTTGCTTGGATTATTTTATCAAATCCTCACAAGAACTCAATGAATTGGTTACTCATTATTTCTCTTTTATAAATATGGAATCTGAGTCTCAAGAGAGGTTGAAGCCTCTCAGAGTCTTTTGACTGGTAAGTGTCAGAGCCTGGATTCAAACACTACTGCTCTGACTCTGGCCCTTTGAATCATGCTCTTAATCACAGCATGTTAACTGAAATTGCTTCTTACTCTAATTCCTTGTTTATAGTGAAAGGCATAGGTACGGTTAACTAGAATATTAAACAATGAAGACATTCCACCAACATTCAGTATACGTTGAGTAACTGTTTTCTATTTCTAGCAAGGACAGAATCTAAAATGAAGAAAAAGTAATTGAGGGAAAGAAACTAATATATATGGAGCGCAACTATGCCCCAGTCAATATCTAGGAAGTGTTCATGCATTATAACTTAATATTCACAATAACTTTGTGAGGATAGTGTTATTTAATTATCTCTCTTTTATAAAGGGGAAAAAACCCCCCAAGATTCAGACAAATTTAGCAAGTTGCCTGAGGTCATGTAGCTAGATTCAAAGCTGGGATTCAAGTTTAGATTAGTTAGCACATTCCACTATACTACACTATAGAAAGAATTCCACTATACCAGTGGTCCCCAACCTCTTTGGCACCAGCGACTGGTTCCGTAGAAGACAGTTTTTCCATGGACCGGTGGTTGGGGTGGGGGGATCGTTTCGGGATGATTCAAGCACACTACATTTTTGTGCGCTTTTTTTTTTTAATTTTAAAAATTTATTTATTTATTTTTGGCTGTGTTGGGTCTTCGTTGCTGCGCACGGGCTTTCTCTAGTTGTGGCGAGCGGGGGCTACTCTTCGTTGTGGTGTGCGGGCTTCTCATTGCGGTGGCTTCTCTTGTTGCAGAGCATGGGTTCAAGGCATGCAGGCTTCAGTAGTTGTGGCACACGGACTCAGTAGTTTTGATTCATGGGCTCTAGAGTGCAGGTTCAGTAGTTGTGATGCACAGGCTTAGTTGCTCTGCTTAGTTGCTTAGTTGCTCTTAGTTGCTTAGATCTTCCCGGACCAGGGCTCAAACCCGTGTCCCCTGCATTGCCAGGCTGATTTTTAACCACTCTGCCACCAGGGAAGTCCAGCAGGCGGATTCTTAACCACTGCGCCACTAGGGAAGTCCTTATTGTACACTTTATTTCTATTATTGTTACATTGTAATATATAATGAAATAATTATACAACTCACCATAATGCAGAATCAGTGGGAGCCCTGAGCTTGTTTTCCTGCAACTAGATGGTCCCATCGGGGGATGATGGGAGACAGTGACAACGAAAGTGTGTTGCTTATGTCCAGTCTACTCCATAAGATGCAGCTTAATTGTCACTTGCCACTCACTGATAGGGATTTTTTTTTTAACATCTTTTTTGGAGTATAATTGCTTTACAACGGTGTGTTAGTTTCTGCTTTATAACAAAGTGAATCAGTTATACATATACATATGTTCCCATATCTCTTCCCTCTTGCGTCTCCCTCCCTCCCACCCTCCCTGTCCCCCCCCCCCCCGCCTCTAGGTGATCACAAAGCACTAAGCTGATCTCCCTGTGCTATGCGGCTGCTTCCCACTAGCTGTTTTACATTTGGTAGTGCATATATGTCCATGCCACTCTATCACTTAGTCACAGCTTACCCTTCCCCCTCCCCATATCCTCAAGTCCATTCTCTAGTAGGTCTATGTCTTTATTCCCATCTTGCCTCTAGGTTCTTCGTGACCTTTTTTTTTTTTCCTTAGATTCCATATATATATGTGTTAGCATACGGTATTTGTTTTTCTCTTTCTGACTTAATTTACTCTGTATGACAGACTCTAGGTCCATCCACCTCACTACAAATAACTCAATTTCATTTCTTTTTATGGCTGAGTAATATTCCATTGTATATATGTGCCACATCTTCTTTATCCATTCATCTGTTGATGGACACTTAGGTTGCTTCCATGTCCTGGCTATTGTAAATAGAGCTGCAATGAACATTGTGGTACATGACTCTTTTTGAATTATGGTTTTCTCAGGGTATATATGCCCTGTAGCGGGATTGCTGGGTCGTATGATAGTTCTATTTTTAGTTTTTTAAGGAACCTCCATACTGTTCTCCATAGTGGCTGTATCAGTTTACATTCCCACCAACAGTGCAAGAGGGTTCCCTTTTCTCCACACCCTCTCCAGCATTTATTGTTTGTAGATTTTTTGATGATGGCCATTCTGACTGGTGTGAGGTGATATCTCATTGTAGTTTTGATTTGCATTTCTCTAATGATTAATGATGTTGAGCATTCTTTCATGTGTTTGTTGGCAATCTGTATAACTGATAGGGATTTGATGAGTCTGCAAGCAATTGATTTATTATGGTCTCTGTGCAGTCAAACCTCTCTGCTAATGATAATCTGTATTTGCAGCCGCTCCCCAGCACTAGCATCACTGCCTCAGCTCCACCTCAGATCACCAGGCATTAGATTCTCATAAGGAGCGCGCAACCTAGATCCCTCGCATGTGCAGTTCACAGTAGGGTTCACATTCCGATGAGAATCTAATGCTGCCCCTGATCTGACAGGAGGTGGAGCTCAGGCGGTAATGTGAGTGATGGGGAGAGGCTGTAAATACAGATGAAGCTTCACTCTCTTCGCCCACTGCTCACCTCCTGCTGTGTGTCGCCCAGTTCCTAACAGGCCATGGACCACTACTGGTCCGTGGCTGGGGGCCGGGGACCCCTGCACTATACCACACAATTTTTAACTGGGCTTATACTGAACTATGTGGAATTCTGTCTTGCTACAGAAAATTTCTTTCCAAGACTAACCAACTCAGATGGGAGTATGGTAGACTGAGAAAATTCCCACACTAACTTTGGGAAATGATAAAAGAAGAATTAGATTTTGAAAGAAGAGGGGACGAAATAGCTGCACCTACAATAAGCATTCCAGTTAAGAGAACTAGAGCTTAGAACTACTGTAAGACTCTGGCCTTATCCTGGGTCATCTTGAAGTGGGAATGCAGAACAAAATAAACCATAGGTAAAAATCATTTAGAGGCTGGGGTGTGGGTGAAGCACAAAGGTAACTACAAATGACAAAAAGAGGGAAAGTAAAAAGTTTCCTAGATATTGGTAATACTTTGAAATCCTTGAAGAGGTGGCCGGATAAGCCAAGAAGTGGTCTTTGGAAAACCTGGAAAAAAGGAGGGTTTTGAAGGAAACTGTACTTTGATGAGGTAATAGCCAGAGCAAATAAGGAACTGCTGACCTAGTGGTTATGGTAGAAATATTAGTCATAAATTTAGTGAGGATGAATCCAAAAGAGTTAGATTCGTGAGAAATCATGAATTAGTTTGAAAAACAATTTAACATTGGAAAACATTACAACCAATTTTAGAATGTTTATCATAAAAATTATCATATTTGAGGAATGTATGAAGTCGATCTCTGCTAACAACTTGGAATTATTTTAAAATGGGGTGAAGAGGTAAGCTGATATGGTTTTAGAGTATAATAATGTATAAATAGTCCTTTAAAAAGTGATGAAAGAGGGCTTCCCTGGTGGTGCAGTGGTTGAGAGCCCGCCTGCCGATGCGGGGGACACGGGTTCGTGCCCCGGTCCGGGAAGATCCCACATGCCGCGGAGCGGCTGGGCCCGTGAGCCATGGCCGCTGGGCCTGCGCGTCTGGAGCCTGTGCTCCGCAACGGGAGAGGCCAGAACAGTGAGAGGCCCGCATACCGCAAAAAAAAAAAAAAAAAAGTTCCAGAAATTTAAAGAATTACTCTAAGAATTTCTTTCTCTTTCTTTCTTTCTTTCTATTAATTTTATTTATTTATTTTTGGCTGCATTGGGTCTTTGTTGCTGCACACGGGCCCTCTAATTTTTTCTTCCTAAATTTCTTTCAGTAAGTTAATGTTTTTAACTGTATCCTTTTGTGTTCTTTCTTACTCAGATCTGACTATAGCCCATCAGTTTCTACCTTGGAAAATAAATCTTTTTTCCCTCTGTTAGTACCCAGACTGACTGACTGTATTCTGTTTTTTATGCCTAAATGACTTATTTTGGCTGGTTGGATGACTATATCATAAGAACTTGCAGAAAAAAGGAAAAATAATATTAAAACTAAGCAAAATTACCTTTATCAATTCAGTTTTTAAGTCAGTATTTTTATAATACTGCCTATTTATTTATTTATTTTAAAAATTTTATTTATTTTTATTAATTTATTTTTGGCTGGGTCTTCTTTGCTGTGTGCGGACTTTCTCCAGTTGCAACGAGCGGGGGCTGTTCTTCATTGCAGTGCACGGGCTTCTCATTGCAGTGGCATCTCTTGTTGCAGAGCATGGGCTCTAGGCATGTAGGCTTCAGTAGTTGTGGCATGCAGGCTTTAGTAGTTGTGGCTCGCGGGCTCCAGAGCACAGGCTCAGTAGTTGTGGTTCATGGGCTTAGTTGCTCCGTGGCATGTGGGATCTTCCCAGACCAGGGCTTGAACCCGTGTCCCTTGCATTGGCAGGTGGATTCTTAACCACTGTGCCACCAGGGAAGTCCCCTGCCTATTTATTTTTAATAAATATTTTCCATGAAAACTGTCATTAATAGGGAAAATGATTAAAATATTAAATAATGTGATAATAGCAATATATGAAAAACATCTAATAGTGATATATTTAAAAGCATTTATTTCCTTTTAGATACAGGTTTACTTAAGGATTTCTCTCAAGGAGGCCCATCAGAAGATAAACTTCATGTTCTTGCTCAACAACAATATGAACAGCTAACACATGCAATGAAATGTAAGTTTGTTATCAGTGTAATCTGAAAATATGTTGTAAGTCTTAGAAACATTAATACCTCATTTATCTATTATATTCAGGCAATGATGTGTGAACCATAAGTGAATTTTTCAGAACACTCAGTTCCTTCAAATAACAAAATATTTATTTTTACCAATTTAATTCTCAAAAATATATGCTTTACTATCATTTTAAACATAGGTTAGCAACAATAATTTACAGTTTTCTTTAATGCTGAAGTAAAATAATTACATACATCCATTGTTGTATAGTTTCATCTTCTTTATTTCTTTTCTTTGGCTTCTTACTCGATGTAATTTTTCTGTTGTCATTGTGCCTGCCCCTAACTCTTCTATAATCCCAATTTTAATCAAACTCTTACTTCTCTTAGTACTAAAAAGAGAACAGAGAGATGCAATTACAGATAAAGCCTAGATCTCTTTAAGTCTGAGTAACAAGGCTCTTTAAGTATTTATATTATTGCTTCAATCACTGCATTTAGATTTTGAGTACCATTTAGATTTTGAGTACCAATGCCCTTCTACACATAGATATGGAAATCTAGAAGTCTCTGAGAAATTATATAAACTTTAATTAATTCAGTGCATGTTTATCAAATGCCTACTCTGGGTCAGATATTAAGCTGGTTGTTAGGGATATGAGTGTGGATAAATCCTGACCTCCAAAGGCTCAAAGGTAAGTATAGAGTATAGATGATTTAATATATAAAGATATAACATATGTAAAGTAGAAATAAGGCAAAATAGAAAACACAGAGGAGTTCTGCCCCTTTAATTGATGTTATTAAAAATATTAATTTGAATATGATAGTATGTATATGATCTATGAAATGAGTTGATTGGAAGATGAGGAAGTTGATAAATAATGCATTTTTAAACTTCTTTCTCTGATTACTCTATTTAAAGTTACAGGATAATCTTTTGAAACTAACTGTCCTCCGTATCTGCTTTGATTTGCTCTATAGCATTTGTCACTTCCTAATGCTATATGTGTGTGTGTGTGTGTGTGTGTGTGTGTGTGTGTGTATTTTTTTTTTACTTGGGCTGTGCCACTGCTTGGCATGCAGGATCTTAGTTCCCCAACCAGGGATCGAACCTGGGCCTCTGGCAGTGAGACCACTGAGTCCTAACCACTGGACCACCAGGGAATTCCCTAATTTTCTTATTTATTTATGTCTTATGTCAATGAAACATAGAAAATAAGCTCCCTGGGGCAGGGATTTTTGTGTGTGTATATTGAATGGTGAGAACACTGCCTAGCACATAGTAGGTGCTCAGTAAGTGTGAATAAGTGAACAAGTTGCAGGTAGTAAGATTACCTCATTTTACAGTTGAAGAATTGGAGAGTTAAGTAATTTTCCCAGGTTCATACTCAGTAAGTTATAGAATTGGGATTCACGTCTAAGTCTGTCTGTTTCTAGAGTCCTTTTAACTAGTTACGTGATATGGCTTGTGGAACAAGAGCTGGGAGTGTCAAGCTTATTATGGTAATCTGCAGTATTTATTTGTTTGTGTTTGTAATTAGGTTGGTCACATTGATTAGATTTCCATACAATCCAGTTAGATTTACTTTATTTATTGGCCACAGACTGCATTACTAATACATGCTTTAAAGGGGAGCCATGCAAGCATCTATAGAAATAATTCCCATCAAAACCATGTGGTATTAGTACAGACAGACGTTTGAAAACATAACAGATTTGTTTAGGATTGTTAATGGGGTCATTATATTAATTCCATCTTCTTTAAATGTAGTTACTAGAGCTCAAGCAGTTGTTTACTGCACATGTTCAGTTTATCCAGAAGAAAATGAAGATGTTGTGAAGAAAGCACTGGAATTTCAAGACCACAGGACTAAAGTACAATCTTATAGGTAAGAAAGGAAGAATCCTTCTAAACACTTCAACCAGTTGTTTTTGAAAGTGAAAAATTTTGATTTTCTGAGTTAGAAGTAGAAGACGTTTCAGTTCCTTTTTATTAGACTTTAATATGACCAAATAGCCTAACTTCTTACAACTTTAAAGTAGATTCTGTAAAGCCTTTACAATGGCTTGGCATGTGCATTCTCTTGTACACTAAAAGATTCTTGTTTTTGTTGTTATTGTTAAATAAGGCTAAAGGCATTTGGGCTTTGACTTGATTGATTTCTGGATAAATTGGGTATAAACTTTATACCCTGAGTTTTAGATACATCTGTGCTTCAGTAGAAGAAAAGTAAGAGTATAAAATAACCTTAGAAAATAGAGAGAAAATTGGATGTTTATTATCTGAAAACATGTGTTTCTTAGACCCATTTAGCCTTTGGCACCCACAGGGACTAAGATAAGAATAGCTTGAAAAACCATAGTAGCTTCTGGGTAAAATGCTATAATAAACTAGGGGCAGAGAAGAAAAACAGTAATACTCCATCCAAACTCTGGATGTCAAGATAAGGAGTACATTTAAGATTACTATATGATACCAATTAGTTCTTCAAGACTGTGACAATTAATAAGGTATTTAAAAATGTCTCCTATTTTTTACTTATTTCTCCTGTTCTGAACTTTTCCTGTAATTCTTATAGTAGCATCTTAATATGTATATGGTTTGCTCTCTCCTTTTAATTTGATATTTTTCCTTTGCCAGTTCACAGGTGGACATGTTTGTTAACCACATCCGTATTTCCCTTCTTACTTTGCTTCCTTATTTAGTAATTCTTGTTGGTAGCTAACAGCCAACCTTTTTTCTGCCGTCTTCTCAACACAGCATTAACTAAATCTCCCATCTAGTGGCTAAGAGAATTATTGCAGGTATATGACCAAAATTGTTAGTGTGGATGACTCTTGATTTGTCTGTCAGGGATAAGGTTCTAAGAATGTAATATGGCAAAAATAGAGGAACATCTCCACACCCTCTCTAGCATTTATTATGTGTAGACTTTTTGATGACAGCCATTCTGACCAGTGTGAGGTGATGCTTCATTGTGGTTTTGACTTGCATTTCTGTAATAATTAGCGACATTGATCATCTTTTCATGTGCCTACTGGCCATCTGTATGTCTTCTTTGGAGAAATGTCTATTAAGGTCTTCTGCCAGTTTTTTGATTGGGTTATTTGTTTTTTTGTTAAGTTGGATGAGCTGTTTGTATATTTTGGAAATTAAGTCCTTGTTGGTTGCATTGTTTGCAAATATTTTCTCCCATTCCTTAGGTTGTCTTTTCATTTTTTTAATGGTTTCCCTTGCTGTGCAAAAGCTTGTAAGTTTGATTAGGTCCCATTTGTTTATTTTTGTTTTTATTTCTATTGCCTTGGGAGACTGATATAAGAAAATACTGCTACAATTTCTGTCAGAGAATGTTTTGCCTATGTTCTCTTCTAGGAGTTTTATGGTGTCAAATCTTATATTTAGGTCTTTAAACCATTTTGAGTTTATTTTTGTGTATGTTGTGAGAGAGTGTTGTAATTTCATTGATTTACAGGTAGCTGTCCAGCTTTCCCAATACCTCATCAACAAGTCTTCAAGACAGACTGTCTTTTCTCCATTGTATATTCTTGCCTGTTTTGTCAAAGATTAATTGATCATAGGTTTGTGGGTTTATTTCTGGGCTGTCTGTTCTGTTCCACTGAACTATATGTCTGTTTTTGTGCCAACAGCACACTGTTTTGATTACTGTAACTTTGTAGTATAGTCTGAAGTCTGGAGGGTTATGCCTCCTGCTTTGTTCTTTTCCCTCAGGATTGCTTTGATAATTCTGGGCCTTTTGTGGTTCCATATACATTTTAGGATTATTTGTTTTAGTTCTGTGAAAAATGTCATGGGTATTTTGATAAGGATTGCATTAAATCTGTAGATTGCTTTGAGTAGTATGGCCATTTTAAAAATATTAATTCTTCCAATCCAAGTGCATGGGATATCTTTCCATTTCTTTGAATCATCTTCAGTTCCTTTATCAAAGTTTTATAGTCTTCAGCATATAGGTGTTTACTGCCTTGATTGAGTTTATTCCTAGGTATTTTTTTGATGCAGTTTTAAACAGGATTTTTTTTTACTTTCTGAAATTGCATTGTTAGTGTAAAGAAATGCAACAAATTTCTGTTTATTAATCTTGTATCCTACTACCTTGCTGAATTCATTTATTCTTATAGTTTTTGTGTGGAGACTTTAGGGTTCTCTATATAGAGTATCATGTCATCTCTAAATAGTGACAGTTTTACCTCTTCCCTTCCAATTTGGATACCTTTCATTTCTTTTTCTTATCTGATTGTTGGGGCTAGGACTTCCAATACTATGTTGAGTAGAAGTGGTGAAACTGGGCATCCTTGTCTTGTTCCTGAATTTAGTGGGAAGACATTCAGCTTTTCACTGTTGAGTATTATGTTGGCTGTGGGTTTGTCATAAATGGCTTTTATTATGTTGAAATGTTCCCCCTATACCCACTTCTGTGACAGTTTTTATCAAGAATGGGTGTTGAGGGGCTTCCCTGGTGGTGCAGTGGTTGAGAGTCTGCCTGCCGATGCAGGGGACACGGGTTCGTGCCCCGGTCCAGGAAGATCCCACATGCTGCTGAGTGGCTAGGCCCGTGAGCTATGGCCGCTGAGCCTGTGCGTCCGGAGCCTGTGCTCCACAATGGGAGAGGCCACAACAGTGAGAGGCCCGCGTACCGCAAAAAAAAAAAAAAAAAAAAGAATGGGTGTTGAATTTTGTCAAATGCTTTTTCTGTCTATTGAGATGATCATGTGGTTTTTGTCTTTCCTTTTGTTAACATGGTGTATCACATTGATTGATTGCGTATCTTGAGCTGTCCTTGCTACCCTGGAATGATTATAGCTTGATCATGGTGTATTATCCTTTTTACGTATTGTTGGATTTTGTTTGCTAATATCTTGTTTTGAAGATTTTTGCATCTATATTCATCAAAGATATTGGCCTGTGGTTTTCATTTTTTGTAGTGTTTTTGTCTGGTTTTGGTATCGGGGTGATGGTGGCTTCAGAATGAATTTGGGAGTGTTCCCTCTTCAATTTTTTGGAATAGTTTGAGAAGGGTAGGTATAAGTTCTTTGAAAATACTAACAGATGCAAAGGGAGAAACTGACAATAATACAGTAACAGTAGACCTTAACACCCCATTGACATCAATGGACAGATCATCCAGACAAAAAATCAGTAAGGCAACAGAGGTTCTAAATGACACAATAGATCAGTAGGACTTAATTGATATCTACAGAACACTACTTCCAAAAAAGCCAGAATACAGATTCTTTTCAAGGGCACATGGAATGTTCTCTAGGATAGACCACATACTAGGTCATAAAAAAAAACTTCAACAAATTTAAAAGGATATAAATTATTTGAAACATCTTATCTGACCACAACAGTATGAAACCAGAAATCAACCACAGAAAGCAAAACAGGAAAAGAATGAACACATGGAGACTAAACAACGTGCTACTAAGAAACCAATGGGTCAACAATGAAATCAAAGAAGAAATCAGGAAATGCCTCAAGACAAATGAAAATGAAAACACAGCCTTACAAAATCTATGGGATGCCCACCCACTGGTGGTTGAAGCTGGGCCCTGGGGTTAGTGCTGGACTACTGACATCAAGAGCCAGGTCCTGGAGTCTGGTTGCAGGGCCCAGACATCCCAGAGCTGATATAACATGGCTGGGGGTGAGGCAGGGAAGGGGAGCAGATCCTGACACAGTTGGGTACAGAGTCTGGGGTGTCCTGAAGCTTGTGTTGGTCTGTTAGTGGGCAGGGCCAGGGCCCGGGCCCAGCTGGTCCCAGGGCAGGGTCTGGCCTGGTCTGGACAGGATAGGTTTGCAGGCTATGGGATTGTGGTTTTCTTGCATCTGGTGTCTGCCCACGTTGGGTCAGCCTGGTCCAGAGGCTAGAGCAGGCAAGGCCCAGAGGATTCTGGGACTGGTGCTTGCTCACTGTTGGGTGGAAATGGGCCCTGGGCCCTCTATTGGGCAGGGCCGTGTCCAGAGGCAGATGTGGAGGTCTTTAGGCAGTCTGTCTGCTGATGGGTGGTGCTGTATCCTACCCAATTAGTTGCTTGGCCTGATTTGTCCCAGCACTGGCACCTAAAGGCTGTTGGGTTGGGTGGGGCCAGGTCTTGGTGCTAATGAGCTAGAGGGAGGATTCCACAATGGTGTTTGCCAGTATCAGCATCCCTGTGGTAGAAGGAACTCCCAAGAATGGCTGCCACCAGTGTCTGTGCACCCAGGGTGAATGCAGCCGCCCCTCACCTCTCTGAGAGACTCTTCAAGACCAGCAGGTAGGTCTGGCCCAGGCTCCTATCAAATTACTGCTTTCTCCCTGGGTTCCAGAACATGTGAGATTTTGTGTGTGCCATTTAAGAGTGAAGCCTCTATTTCTCCCAGTCCTGTGGGACTCCCAAAATTAAGTCCCACTGGCCTTCAAGGCCAAATGCCCTGGGGCCTTGTCTTCCTGGTGCCAGACCCCCAGGCTGGGGAGCCTGACGTGACGCTCATAACTGTCACTCTTGTGGGAGAACCTCTGCAATATAATTATTCTCCAATTTGTGGGTCACCCACCTGGGGTTATGGGACTTAGCTATATTTCAAGTCTGCCCCTCCTACCTGTCTTGTGGCTCTTTCTTTATGTCTTTAGTTGTAGAAGATCTTTTCTGGTAGGTACCAGACTTTTTCATCAATGGTTGTTCTGCAAATAGTTGTGATTTTGGTGTGCTCGTGAGAGGAAGTGAGCTCAGAGTCTTCCTACTCTGCCATCTTGGCCAATCTTGGTCACTGTGGTTTTGATTTGAATTTTCCTGGGAACTAATGATGTTGAGCTTCTTTTCATGTGCTTATTAACCATTTATATATCTTCTTTGGACAATGTCTTCAGGTTCTTTGCCCATTTAAAAACTCTATTATGGGACTTCCCTGGTGGTGCACTGGTTAAGAATCCGCCTGCCAAGGCAGGGCACACGAGTTCGAGCCCTGGTCCAGGAAGATCCCACATGCCGCAGAGCAACTAAGCCCGTGTGCCACAACTACTGAGCCTATGCTCTAGAGCCCGCGAGCCACAACTACTAGCCCACATGCCACAGATGCTGAAGCCCTCGTGCCTAGAGCCCATGCTCCGTATCAAGAGAAGCTACCGCAACAAGAAGCCTGCACACTGCAACGAAGAGTAGCCCCTGCTTGCTGCAACTAGAGAAAGCCCATGCGCGGCAATGAAGACCCAACGCAGCCAAAAATAAATAAATAAAATAAATAAATTTATTAAAAAAAATTGTGTTACAGTTGGCCTTCCATGTCTGAGGGGTCCACATCTGAGGATTCAACCAACTGCATATTGAAAATATTTGGAAAAAAATTCCAGCAATTTCCAAAAAGCAAAACTTGAATTTGCTGCAACTATTTACATAGCATTTACATTGTATTAGGTATTATGAGTAATCTAGAGATAATTTAAAGTATACAGGAGCATGTGCTTAGGTTATATGCAAATACTACCCATTTTATATAAGGTATTTGAGCATCTGTGGATCTTGGTATCCAAGGGGTGTCCTGGAACCAATCCCCCTCATACCAAGGGATGACTGTATTTGTCTTTTTTATTGTTGAATTGTAAGACTCCCTTATATGTTCTGTATATCATACCCTTATCACATATATAACTTGCAATTATTATCTCCCACTCGTGGGCTGTCTTTTTACTTTCTTGATAATGTCCTTTGATGCATAAAAGTTTATAATGTTGAAGAAGTCCAATTTATTTGTTTTTTATTTTATTGCTTGTGCTTTAGGTATCATACCTAAGAAACTGTTGTTTAATGCAAGGTCATGAAGAATTATGCCTATGTTTTCTTCCAACTATTTTGTAATCTTAGCTCTTACATTTATGTCTGTTATCCATTTTGATTAATTTTTGTATATGTTATGAGGTAGGGGTCCACCTTCGTTCCTTTGCATGTGGTTATCCAGTTATCCCAGCACGGTTTGTTGAAGAGACTATTCTTTCTACAGTGAATGATCTTGGCACCCCTGTTGAAAATCTGTTGATCATAGATGAATGGGCTTATTTCTGGCCTCTCAATTCTGTTTCATTGATCTGTATATCTATACTTATGCCAGGATCGTAATAAGAGATTTTTAAAATCACTAATGGATGCCTAGTTTTTTTTTTGCGTTACGTGGGCCTCTCACTGTTGTGGCCTCTCCCGTTGCGGAGCACAGGCTCTGGACACGCAGGCTCAGCAGCCATGGCTCACAGGCCCAGCCGCTCTGAGGCATGTGGGATCTTCCGGACCAGGGCATGAACCCGCGTCCTCTGCATTGGCAGGCAGACTCTCTACCACTGCGCTGCCAGGGAAGCCCTGGATGCCTAGTTTTATCAAAAGCCTTTGCAGCGTTTAATGATATGATCAAATGTTTTTCTCATCTGACATTTTAACATGGTGGTGAATTAATGCTAAATATTTTCTAATAGTGGACAGTCTTTGAGCTTGAGGGCTAGGTACTGATAGCTTGTATTCTGTGTTTTGATTTTCTGTTACTAGAAAAGGTGGAGTATAGGGAAGATAAGCAGTGCATGAGTGGGATTGGATTGCTCTTCTAGCCTTGATGCTCATTAAGATAATCAGTAATCACATACACCTGGCTTCTGATGGGTACTTTGCCCACTTAGTCTCTATTGTTTCAGGATCTTTATTCTCATTGCACTCAGTGAGCCCAGTTCTATAATGGCCTCTCCTACTGTCAGCCCTGGCCTAGGGAGGGGAGCCACCTGTGAACTTATGAGTGCTGCTAGTGCCCTCCCAGCAGCACACTCCTTGTTGCTCTGATAAAATATGTATCTTCTGGGCCCTCCTCTCAACATAGTCCTCTGGAGAGTTCTTGAGCCCTAATAGTACATCCACTGAAGCAAGCTCACTCCTCTGAGGCTTCTAATCCTATCTTCCACTGTCTGCCATGACAGTCTGGCATTTCTCCTCACTAAATGTAAGCCATTGTGTATTAGTTTCCTATTTATGCTTAAGAAATTACCACAAACGTAGCAGTTGAAGACAGTACCTGTTAATTAACTCAGAGTTCTGTAGGTCAGTTGTCTGGATGGCATGGATGGATTCTCTGCTCAGGATGTCAGCCTGATGAATTCTTTGCTGGAGACTCTGGGGGAAAATTTGCTTCCATCCTCACTCTTGTGGTTGTGGGACTGAGGTCCTTGTTTCTTTGCTGGCTATCAATCCAAGATTGCTCTCTGCTTCTAGAGACCACATTCATTCCTTGCCACTTTGCCATTCCTCCATCTTCAAGCCAACAATAGTGCATTATACTCTGCTCGTGCTTTGAATCTCTGATTTCTTCTGTTTCTAACCTGTAGACCTGGATGGCTCCTGTGATTAGGTCAGGTCCACTGAGATAATACCCATAGCTTAAGGTTAACTAATTTGAGACCTTAATTACATCTGCAAAATTCCTTTTTCCATGTGTATTATTTGCCTGAGCTGCCACAATAAATTATCCTAAACTTGTTGACTTGTAACAACAGAAATTTATTCTCTCACAGTTCTGGAGACCAGAAGTCCAAAATCAAGTAGCTGCCAGGGGTGATTCCCTCTAGGGCCTCTGCGAGGGAATCTATTCTGTGACTCTCTTCCAGCTTCTGCTGTTTGTTAACAGTCCTTGGTGTTCCTTGCCTTGTAGCTTCATCACTCCAATCTCTGCCTCCGTCGTCATGTGGACTTCTTCCCCTGTGTGTCTCTGTATATACTCTCTTCTTGTAGGGACACCAATATTGGACCTAGGGTTTATCCTACTCCAGTATTAGCTCCTTTGCTAAGACCCTATTTCCAAATAAGGTCACATTCTGGAGTTTTGGGTGGACATGAATTTGGTGGGGAGGACACTATTGAACCCACAATAGTCCACTCTCTGGTCCCCTAAAATTGATGTCTATTTCATACACAAAATACATTTATCTCACTCCAACATTCTCAAGTCTTCATCCATTCCAAGATCAATTCTAAATCCAAAATCTCATTTAAGTATCACCAGCTCAAAAACTCCCAAATGTCATCATCTAAGTCAGGTATGAGCTGGACTCTGGGTATTAACTTATTTTATTATTCAAAGAAGTAGACTGTAAGTTGGGGTTTGAAGATCGTTTTGTTATGCAGGGCCAATTTCTGTATGGTAACTTTACCAGTATTGATTATGGATTATTATTACTATTAGAAAAGATAGCATGTATGTAGCTAAAATATATCATGGTCTATTAAATAAATATTTGTTGAATACCTACTATATACCAGGCACTCTTCTAGGTGCTAGATATATCTAACTGACAAAAATCCCAACCTTACATTGGTAAGAAATAATTATTTTCAGTGAGTATTCTTTATTTAATATGTAAGTGAATTATTTTTTTTTGATGCTTTCTATTTGTGTAGAGAACATAGACGAATAGGCTTCAGAAATTCAGTTTGTTGATTACAAGGTTGGTAAGAGGAGTGACTAGCTGTGTAGAACCTACACAGCTATTATATTTCAGCTTAGTTAGGCACAAACATTTTATTAAGCACCACTATTGGCCAGACTCTTTGGCATGTCATTTGAGGTCATGTGTGTCTGCCCACATCCTACGTGACCTCTACATCCTCTTACTCACTCTCTGCCTCAGCCACATGGAAATACTTGCTGTTCCCTGAACATACATCTTCATGACACTTGTGCTTTTGTTCATGTTCTTCTTTCTGTCTAGAATCCTGTCTTTGCCTTATTGGAAACTTACTTATTCTTCAAGACATAGCACCAATGCTCCTTCCTCTGCGAAGTCTTCATATTTGCTATCTCCCATGGCCACAATTAATTGTACCTTATTCTGTATTCCTACATAATTTTGTCTCTACTTGGCTCAGCATTCGTATGTGGTCTTCTTTATATTATTGTATACCAATTAGTTTCTCCAACTAAATTGTAAACTATTTAAGAGAGCTAATATTTTATTTATGTGCTTTTCACATAGTAGGCAAATGAGTGAATAAATATAAATTTGAAATGGTTTTAAACTTCAGAATATAACATACAAAATTATTAATAAGAGTTCCTGATATTTTAACTTTTGTGGAAAATTATTTATTCCTTTGATTAAATGTTTTATTTATAAAAACATGGGACTATAACAATTATTGTTTATGAATGAACCATTTACTATTGAATGAAAAATTAAATATTAAATATAAAAACTAAAATTTTAGTTTAAACATATTAGTGATTAGAGATTTTTGTATTTCTGAGACAAAGTCTTTTCTTCGGTATGTACTTTCTTGAACACCACGTAAGTCATCTATTAATCTCAAAAGTGATTGAGAAGAATAATGTAGTGATAGGCCATATTTTTATATTGTAATTGTGCAAAAAGTAACCAAAAGAAGGAAGTCGTACTTTTTGTATTCTGACATGTGGAGGTAAAGGATTTTTTTGGATTATACATTTGTGATTACTATACATATTTACCTGTTTTGATAATGGAAGCCTTTTTATTACCATATTAGTGACTTGGGGAAGAGTTTTTAATATGTTGAAAAGTTGTTCTTGGCATAGTTGTTTAAAGATGGGTAACTTGGGAAATATAATAAACTATGAGCTAACGTGAAATACTAGAGCTTTTATTTTATAGTAGTATTGTACTGCTTTGACATTATTCTTTTTTTTTAATTGACGTATGGTTGACTTTACAATGTTGTGTTAATTTCTGCTGTACAGCAAACTGATTCAGTTATACATATATTTACATTCTTTTTAAAAAATATTCCTTTCTATTATGGTTTATCACAGGATATTGAATATAGTTCCCTGTGCTATATAGTAGGACCTTGTTGTTTATGTATTCTATATATAATGGCTTACATCTGCTAACCCCAGCTTCCCACTCCATCCCTCCCCCACCCCCCTTCCCTCTTGGTAACCACAGTCTGTTCTCTATGAGTTTGTTTCTGTTTCATAAATAGGTTCAATTGTGTCATATTTTAGATTCCACATATAAGTGATATCATATGGTATTTGTCTTTCTCTTTCTGACTTCACTTAGCATGATAATCTCTAGCTGCAAATGGCATTATTTTGTTCTTTTTTTTTGGCTGCGTTGGGTCTTCGTTGCTGCGTGCAGGCTTTCTCTAGTTGCGGTGAGTGGGGGCTACTCTTCATTGCGGTGCGTGGGCTTCTCATTGCAGTGGCTTCTCTTGTTGTGGAGCATGGGCTCTAGGCACGCGGGCTTCAGTAGTTGTGGCAAATGGGCTCAGTAGTTGTGGCTTGCGGGCTCTAGAGCACAGGCTCAGTAGTTGTGGCACACGGGTTTAGTTGCTCCATGGCATGTGGGATCTTCCCGGATCAGGGCTCAGATCTGTATCCCCTGCATTGGCAGGCGGATTCTTAACCACTGCACCACCAGGGAAGTCCTATTTCATTCTTTTTTATGGCTGAGTAGTATTCCATTGCATATATATGTACCACATCTTCTTTATCCATTCATCTGTCAGTGGACATTTATGTTGTTTCCATGTCTTGGCTATTGTGAATAGTGCTGCTCTGAACATAGGGTGCATGTATCTTTTTGAATTATAGTTTGGTCTGGATATATGCCCAGGATTGGGATTGCTGGATCATATGGTAATTCTGTTTTTAGGGTTTTTTTTGACTGCGCCACACAGCTTGTGGGATCTTAGTTTCCTGACAAGGGATCGAACCCAGGCCCTCAGCAGTGAAAGTGTGGAGTCCCAACCACTGGACCGCCAGGGAATCCCTTCTATTTTTACTTTTTTAAGGAACCTCCATACTGTTTTCCACAGTGGCTGCACCAACTTACATTCCCACTAACAGTGTAGGAGGGTTCTCTTTTCTCCACACTCTCTCCAGCATTTGTTATTTGTAGATTTTTTTTTTTTTTTTTTTGGCGGTATGCGGGCCTCTCACTGTTGTGGCCTCTCCCGTTGCGGAGCACAGGCTCCGGATGCGCAGGCCCAGCGGCCATGGCTCACGGGCCCAGCCGCTCCGCGGCACGTGGGATCCTCCCAGACCGGGGCACGAACCCGTATCCCCTGCATCGGCAGGCGGACTCTCAACCACTGCGCCACCAGGGAGGCCCTGTAGATTTTTTTAATGATGGCTGTTCTGACTGGTGTGAGGTGGTACCTCAAGTAGTTTTGATTTGCATTTCTCTAATAATTAGAGATGTTGAGCATCTTTTCCTGTGCATACTGGCCATCTGTATGTCTTCTTTGGAGAAATGTCTATTAAGATCTTCTGCCAATTTTTTGACTGGGTTGTTTGTTGTTTTGTTGTTGAGTTGTATGAGCTGTTTGTATATTTTGGAAATTAAGTCCTTGTTGGCTGCATTGTTTGCAAATATTTTCTCCCATTCCTTAGGTTGTCTTTTCATTTTCTTAACGGCTTCCCTTGCTGTGCAAAAGCTTGTAAGTTTGATTAGGTCCCATTTGTTTATTTTTGTTTTTATTTCTATTGCCTTGGGAGTCTGACCTAAGAAAACATTGGTACAATTTATGTCAGAGAATGTTTTGCCTATGTTCTCTTCTAGGAGTCTTATGGTGTCATGTCTTATGTTTAAGTCTTTAGGCCATTTTGAGTTAATTTTTGTGCATGGTGTGAGGGTGTGTTCTAACTTCATTGATTTACATGGGGCTGTCCAACTTTCCCAGCACCACTTGCTGAAGAGACTGTTCTTTTCCCATTGTATATTCTTGCCTCCTTTATCAAAGATTATTTACCTGTAGGTGTGTGGGTTTATTTCTGGGCTCTGTATTCTGTTCCATTGACCATATATCTGTTTTTGTGCCAGTACCACACTGTTTTGATTACTGTAGCTTAGTAGTATTGTCTGAAGTCTGGGACAGTTATGCCTCCTGCTTTGTTCTCCTTTTAAAATTTTATTTATTTATTTATTTGTTTATTTATCTATCTGTGGCTGTGTTGGGTCTTTGTTGCTGTGCTCAGGCTTTCTCTAGTTGTGGCGAGTGGGAGCTACTCTTCGTTGTGGTGCACGGGCTTCTCACTGCGGTGGCTTCTCTTGTAGAGCACAGGCTCTAGGCACGTGGGCTTCAGTAGTTGTGGCATGTGGGCTCAGTAGTTGTGGCTTGTGGGCTCTCGAGCACAGGCTCAGTAGTTGTGGCACAGGGGCTTAGTTGCTCCACAGCATGTGGGAGCTTCCCAGACCAGGGATTGAACTCGTGTCCCCTGCATTAGCAGGCAGATTCTTAACCACTGTGCTACCAGGGAAGTCCCCTCCTGCTTTGTTCTTTTTCCTCAGGATTGCTTTGGCAATTCTGGGTCTTTTATGGTTCCGTATAAATTTTAGAATTATTTGTTTTAGTTCTGTGTAAAATGTCATGGGTAATTTGATAGGGATCGCATTAAATCTGTAGACTGCTTTGGGTAGTATGGCCATTTTAACAATATTAATTCTTCCAATCCAAGAGCATGGGATATCTTTCTGTTTCTTTGAATCATCTTTAATTTTCTTTATTAATGTTTTATAGTTCTCAGCATATAAGTCTTTCACCTCCTTGGTCAAGTTTATTCCTATTTTGTTTTTTTGGTGTGATTTTAAAAGGTATTTTTTTTTAACATTCTGTTTCTGATATTCCATTGTTAGTGTAAGGAAATGCAACCGATTTCTGTATATTAATATTGTATCCTGCTACCTTGCTGAATTCATTTATCAGTTCTAGTAGTTTTTGTGTGGAGTCTTTAGGGTTTTCTATATATAGTATCATGTTATCTGCATATAATAACAATTTTACTTCTTCCCTTCCAATTTGGATACTTTTCATTTCTTTTTCTTGTCTGATTGCTGGGCCTAGGACTTCCAATACTATGTTGAGTAGAAGTGGTGAGAGTGGGCATCCTTGTCTTGTTCCAGATTTTAGCGGGAAGCCTTTCAGTTTTTCACCATTGAGTATTCTGTTGGCTGTGGGTTTGTCATAATTTTGCTATTATGTTGAGATACGTTCCCTCTATATGCACTTTGGTAAGAGTTTTTATCATGAATGGATGTTAATTTTGTCAAATGCTTTTTCTGCGTCTATTGAGATGATCATGTGGTTTCTGTCTTTTATTTTGTTGGTGTGGTGTATCTTATTGATTGAATTGCATTTGTTGAACCATCCTTATGAACTTTGGATGAATCCCACTTGGTCGTGGTGTATGATCTTTTTTATGTGTATTGGACTCGGGTTGCTAGTATTTTGTTGAGAATTTTTGCATCTATATTCATCAAAGATTTTGGCCTCTAATTTTCTTTTTTGGTGGTATCTTTGTCTGATTTTGGTATCAGGGTGATGGTGGCTTCATAGAATGTCTTTGAGTGTTCCCTCCTCTTGAATCATTTGGAAGAGTTTGAGAAGGATTGGTAAAAGTTTTTCTTTGTATGTTTGATAGAATTTGCCTGTGAAGCCATCTCGTCCTGTACTTTCGTTTGTAGAGGGTTTTAAAATTACAGGTTCTATTTCACTTCTAGAGATCAGTCTGTTCAAATTATCTGTTTCTTCTTGATTCAATTTTAGTGGGCTCTATGTTTCTAAAAACTTGTCCATTTCTTCTAGGTTGTTGAATTTGTTGGCATATAATTTTCATAGTATTCTCTGACCGTTTTTTTTCTTTTTTTTCTTTGTATTTCTGTGGTATCAGTTGAGATTTCTCCTTTTTCATTTCTTTTTTTAAAAATAAATTTATTTATTTTTATTTTGTTATTTATTTTCAGCTGTGTTGGGTCTTCGTTGCTGCGTGCGGGCCTTCTCTAGTTGCGGCGAGCGGGGGCCACTCTTTGTTGCGGTGCATGGGTTTCTCATTGTGGTGGCTTCTCTTATTGCGGAGCATGGGCTCTAGGCACATGGACTTCAGTAGTTGTGGCTCGCAGTCTGTAGAGCGCAGGCTCAGTAGTTGTGGTGCATGGGCTTAGTTTCTCTGTGGCAAGTGGGATCTTCCCAGACCAGGGATCGAACTCGTGCCCCCTGCATTGGCAGGTGGATTCTTAACCACTACACCACCAGGAAAGTCCCTCCTTTTTCATTTCTTATTTTCTTTATTTGGGTTCTCTCTCTTTTCTTCTTGGTGAGCCTGTTCAGAGGTTTGTCAATTTTGTTTACCCTTTCAGCGAACCAGCTCTTGGTTTTATTTTTTTTTTCTGTAGTTTTTTAATCTCTATTTTATTTATTTCCTCTCTGATCTTTATTATTTCCTTCCTTCTGCTGACTTTATGTTTTGTTTGTTCTTTTTGTAATTCTTTTAGGTGGTAGGTTAGGTTGTTTATTTGAGATTTTTCTTGTTTCTTGAGGAAGGCCTGTATCACTATGAACTTCTCTCTAAGAACTGTTTTTGCTGCATCCTATAGATTTTGTTTGGTTGTGTTTTCATTCTCATTTGTCTCAAGGTATTTTTTAATTTCCTCTTTGATTTTGTCATTGACCCAGTGGTTTTTTATTTTTATTTTTTATTTTATTTTTTTTCTTTTTGCGGTATGCGGGCCTCTCACTGTTGTGGCCTCTCCCGTTGCGGAGCACAGGCTCCGGATGCGCAGGCCCAGCGGCCATGGCTCACGGGCCCAGCCGCTCCGCGGCATATGGGATCCTCCCAGACCGGGGCACGAACCCGTATCCCCTGCATCGGCAGGCGGACTCTCAACCACTGCGCCACCAGGGAGGCCCAACCCCAGTGGTTTTTTAATAGCATGTTGTTTAGTCTCCATGTAGTCATTTTTTTTCTCATTTCTTTTTCTGTGGTTGATTTCTAGTTTCATGCCATTGTGGTCAGAAAAGATGTTTGAGATAATTTCTATACTCTTCAATTTGTTGAGGCTTGTTTTGTGCCCTAGTATATGGTCAGCCCTAGAGAATGTTCCATGTGCACTTGAAAAGAATGTGTATTCTGGTTTTTTTTAGTTGTCATGTCCTGAAAATATCAGTTGAGTCTAACTGTTCAATTTTATCATTTAGGATCTGTGTTGCCATATTGATTTTCTGTCTAGAAGATATTTCCATTGATATGAGTGGGGTGTTAAAGTCTCCTACTATTATTGTATTCCCATCAATTTCTCCCTTTATGTCTGTTAGTATTTGTTTTATATATTTGGGTGCTTCTGTATTAGGTGCATATATGTTAATGAGTGTAAAATTCTCTTCTTGTATTGATCCTTTTATCATTATATAGTAATATATCTTTATCTTTCCTTATGGCCTTTGTTTTCAAGTCTGTTTTGCCTGATACAAGTATTGTGACCCCTGCTTGTCATTTCTGTTTTCATGAAATATCTTTTTCCATCCCCTCATTTTCAATCTATGTGTGTCTCCTGCCCTAAAGTGGGTCTCTTGTAGGCAGCATATTGTAGGCTTTTGTTTTTTAATCCAATCTGCCACTCTGTGTCTTTTGATTGGAGCATTTAGTCCATTGACATTTAAGGTAATTATTGATAGATACGTATTTATTGCCATTTTAAACCTTGTTTTCCAGTTGATTCTGTGTTTCTTTGTTCCTTTCTTTTTCCTTTTGTTTTTCTTTCTGTGGTTTGATGATTTCCCTTTATTTTATGCTTGTGTTCTTTTTGGTTTTTGTGAATCTATTATGTTTTTGATTTGTGGTTATTCTGTTTTTCAAGTATGTTAACCCCTTCCTATATCTACTTGCTTTAGACTGATAGTCATATAGGCTCAAACACATTCTGAAAAAAAAAGAATCTACATTTTCTTACTTTCCTTCCCCACATTTTATGATTTCGATGTCCTCTTTTACATCTTCATGTTTATCCTTTTGCTGTCATTGTCATCATTTTCACAAAAATGTTTTGATTTTTAAAAAATCTGTGTACTGACTTATTTAAGTGATTTACTTTCCAATTGTGATTTTCTCTTTTCTATACGTTCTTGCTTCTCTTCTATTTAGAGAAGACCTTTCAATACTTCTTTTAGGATAGGTTTAGTATTGCTGTATTCTTTTAGTTTTTGCTTATCTGAGAAATTCTTTGTTTCTCCTTCTATTCTAAATGATAATCTTGCTGGGTATAGTATTCTAGGTTGCACATTTTTCCCTTTTAGGAATTTGAATATATCTTGCCACTCCCTTCTGTACTGTAACATTTCTGTAGAGAAATCAGCTGATAGCCTTATGGGGGTTCCCTTGTAACTAACACTTTGTTTTTTTCTTGCTGCCTTCAGAATCCTCTCTTTAACTTTCGCCATTTTAATTGCAGTATGTCTTGGTGTAGGTCTGTTTGGGTTCATCTTGTTTGGGACTCTCCTTCCTGTATCTGGATTTCTGTTTCCTTCTTTAGGTTTAAGAAGTTTTCAGCCATAATTTCTTCAAATTCATTTTCGATCCCCTTTTCTCCGTCTTCTCCTCTGGAATCCCTATTATGGGTAGATTGGCAAGCTTTATATTATCCCATACATGTCTTATATTGCTTTCATTTTTTTTTTAAATTTGCCTTTCTATCTGCTGTTCTGATTGGGTGATTTTCATTATTCTATCTTCCAGATCATTTATTTGTTCTTCTGCATTATTCATTCTGCTGTTCATTGCCTTTAGCTCAGCTTTCATCTCAGCAAATGAGTTTTTAATTTTTCTTGGCTCCTCTTTATAGTTTCTAGCTCCTTTTTACAGTATTCTGCATTTCTGTCGATAAACTTTCTTAATTCCTTCAATATTTTCATTATCTCCTTTTTGAACTCAGCGTCTGTTAGACTGAAGAGGTCTATTTCATTGTTTGTTCTTTCAGGGAAATTCTCTTGGTCTTTTAACTGGTAGTGGTCCCTCTGCTTCTTTGTTTTACTTATATTTCCCGTACTCTGAGTTTAGGAGAAACACTTATCTACTGTGGTCTTGGAGGGCTGTTGGAGCAGCCCTGCGTAGCTTGTGTGGTTTTAATATTTTTGGTGCAAGCGTTGTTTTTAGTACGGATGCCTGCTGTCTCTTTCCTCAGTGTGTGCTGGCTGTTATCCCATTGATAGGGGGTGTGCAGAAGCAGTGGCTGGCGTTCTCTCCCAGAGCCCGCAAAGGTGGCAGCTGGCACCCGCTCCCAGAGCTCTCGGTGCAGTGGTGGCTCACTCGTGCCCCTGGAGCCTGCAATGGCATCGGTGGCTCATGCCCACCCCTGAGCCCACAGCAGCGGTTGGTGCCTGCTCCTGGAGCTCATGCAGGCAGTGTCCTGTCACCTTAGAGTGCATGTGCAGGGAAGGAGGCTGCTATGGCAGGTCCCACCCCTCCCCTCGCGTGCCCTCAACAATGGCACCTTGCCTCTATGGTGGGCCTGGGCTTCCTCTGCGTACACCCTTGGTTTCAGTCATACCAAAATCCAGCCCCTTCAGGCTGTCTCCGCACAGCCAACCCCAGTCTTCTCCCCAGGTCTGACCTCCGAAGCCCAAGCTTCAGCTCCCAGCCCCCACCCATACTGGTGGACGCATGTCTCAGGCTGGGGAGTGCAACGCTGTGATACCGACCGTCTGTGCAGGTCTCTTTCCATTCTGCCTGCTGCACACCAGTTCTGTGCTCTCTTCTGAGGCTCCAAAGCTCCCCCTCCGTCCCAGCTGATCTCCCCACTGGTGAGGGGACTTCACAGGGTGCTGGAACCTTTCCTATTTCACAGTTCCCTCCCAGGGGTGCAGGGTCCTGTCCTGATTCCTTTCTCCCTCTTTTTTTTTCTTTTTTATTTTGTCCTACCTGGTTATGTGGAGATTTTATTGCCCTCTCAGAAGTCTGAGGTCTTCTGCCAGGGTTCAGTAGGTGTTCTGAGAATTGTTCCACATGTAGATGGTTTTTTTAAAAATATTTATTTATTTATTTATTTATTTATTTATGGCTGTGTTGGGTCTTCGTTTCTGTGCAAGGGCTTTCTCTAGTTGCGGCGAGTGGGGCCACTCTTCACCACGGTGTGCGGACCTCTCACTGTCGTGGCCTCTCTTGTTGGAGCACAGGCTCCAGATGTGCAAGCTCAGTAGTTGTGGCTCACCGGCCCAGTTGCTCTGTGGCATGTGGGATCTTCCCAGACCAGGGCTCGAACCCGTGTCCCCTGCATTGGCAGGCAGATTCTCAACCACTGCGCCACCAGGGAAGCCCTGTAGATGTATTTTTGATGTATTTGTGGGAGGAGGTTAGCTCCACATCCTACTACTCCACCATCTTGATCCCTCCCCTTGACATTTTATTCTTATTTGGAATTTTTGTTTAAATAATGGGTAAAACATAATAAGAGAAAATTGGTTGCAATTTACTGTCTCCCTCCATTGGCAAATAAGACATTCTAACTATTAATTGTTTGCTGTTATCTATTGCAGGCTTAGTCCCCCTGTCCTTCCACTGTGCTCCTTAAAGGAAATACATTTGTCCACTGACAACTTTTTCAGAATGGAACCATCTGAAATTACCAATGGTTGTTTTCTTTCTGTTCTAACAAGGGAGGTAAGGATAAAAAAAAATCCCAATCCATTTCATACTTAGGAATTAAGAAACAACAAAGTCTCATAAGAGGAACATAGGAACTTTATGAACATTTCATAACGGTATGCTTATTTCACAAATAGCTAAAGGGCAGGAAAAAGAATTATTATTATATGGCGGAAATCCCTATTTTTATCGTTATTGTCCTCCTGAGTGTTTTTCCCTTGCCTGTTCTCCACCCCCACTTCTCCAAGCACTTTGTCAATATCCAGTTCACTTTAGCTCACAGATAAGAAATAAGCTCTGGACATATATACACTAATGTATAAAATAGATAACTAATAAGAACCTGCTGTATAAAAAAATAAATAAATAAAATAAAATTCAAAAATTCAAAAAAAAAGAAAGAAAAAAGCTCTGTAATTCTTCTTCTTTTTTTTCCTATCAGGTTCACAAATGGGGAGATTTAAGTACAAAGAAAGTAATTTCCTGAGGCTTATAGGATATATTAGAGACTAAGGTCTAAAAACTATTTCTTTTAGTATAACAAAGATACTCTTTTATCTTTACTGAAACACTGATAAATATTTGTAATATGCACAGTAACAGTTAACTCCCACATTTAATTATAGCGGGACCCATCTGAGACAGTGTCTGTGAAAGATGTTTTGGCCCGTGCTGCAGCAAAGGGTCTACTGGATGGGATCGAGTTGGGTAAACCTTCAAAACGGCAGAAGAAGAAGAAGAAAAAATCAAAAATGTCATTGCCAAAATCTTCCACTTCTGATAGTAGCAGCATCCAGATGAAAATTGCTGAGTTCCTGAGTCAAGAAACTATTGCAAGTGCTCATCAGTCAGGGACATTAACAACAAAAACATCTCTTCCACAGAAGAATACAAATCAAGTGGGTTCTTCCTCACAGGTCAGAAAATCCAACAAGCCCACCACCAATCCTTTAGTGCCTACATTTGTGAAGAACACATCTCCCTCCAGACCATGTGAACGGCCGACAAACTTTGTAAGACCTCGCCCAGAAGACAGAATGATTGCACTGAAACCCACAGAGATTGTTTTGCCTCCAGTAATGTTGCCATTTTCTAGTCCCCAAAGGATCAGATCTCAGATACCAACTCAACATTTTTACTGTCGTTGGGTTGGGCCCAAGACTGTCATGCCTGGCTATCTTCCCACACCATCAATACCAAGAAGAGGGGAAAAACCTAAAGAAAACTTACCTTCCTCTCTACCTAGGCATCCTCGACCATGGCTTTGACTGTCTTGTGTTTTTTACAGGGGTCAAGAGTAGTAGGTTTTTTTTTTCAAAGTCTGATATTTCTCTGAAGGTTAGACATCCCTACACAAAATACTCATCCTTTTGGTCACTTAGTATCTTCTAAATGTGATTATTACCTTCAAGTGAATTACGACAAGTGAGAATAAGGTAGGTGAGTTAAGCAAAGCAGAATTCAGAGTTCAGTAGCTGGATGCTGATCTGTTTTAGAACGACCAGTTGTAGACTTGGTATCGGCTGTTAGAACTTGTCTCACTCTTGTTAACTTTCTGTCTGGACTTAGGACACTGGTTTTAAAGCGGCAACAATTTTTCCTGAAGGGAAACACTGTGTGCCTTAGAACAGACTTCTTTTCAAAGTTAACTTGTGAGGCAGTTTATTAGAAAGCATAGGTTTGGAAAAGATGCTCTTGCACAGACTATAGATTTCTTTTCAGTATCGAGTCAGCTGTAGTTTAACATTTTCAATCACTATCGAGGTTGATTTTTTTTCCTTAAACATCAAAATAGGAGATGTTATGAGCTTCTATAATGTGATTGAGGTTGAGTATGAGTAGGAAGAACAGGAAGGTCCAAAGTTCTAGGTGTAAGGAGTAGTTCAGCTGTCCATTCACAGAGTGAAAACTGTTTCTCACTGGAAGAACCTCTAGGATCCTGAGCAGACTGAACATAAGCTCTCCCTTTTAACTATTTATGCCAAATACTGTTGTAAAAAAAGTGACTGTAAGCAAATTTCCATCTAAATAGTAATTCTGAGGAAGAGGCCAAACTGCTGAATACAAGTGACACCCCAGTTGTTGAAGAAATCTATACAAGTTGTTGAAAAATGATTCAAAGATCAGGTGAGATGGTCATTTCAAGTGGCACACAGTAATCAAACTTTGGTAAGTCATTTCTGATACTCAATTAAAATATATTGTAGCAGTATTTTAATTATATTAAAAGTCAGTTTATCTTGACTGTATTATCAATTGCCTTCCAAGAATTGGTTATGATTATCATTTCTGGGTCTACTGATTTTTTTTTTCATCATGGCAACAGAAAGTGACATTAAATCAAATATGTTACAACTATAAATCCTACTGTTTATAAACATGTTCATAGACACAAAGAGTTTGAATTTAAAGTTGTGTTTTCAGAATCCAGTTGTGTTGAATAGTGTTAAGTAAATTCCTAAATTTCAATTCAGGTGGCATGATTTTAGTAGACTATTATCCTCTTCAAGATGAATATTTAGGTCTATTTCAGCTCTAATATTGTATAATTTTCTCACTTGAAGTGAGGATAAAAAAGGGTGAATTTCATTTTAGCAGTAATAAATTTTTTTAACTGAAGATTTACACTTACTAGTAAAATATCAGTGAAGAAAGGAAACATGACTTTTTGTACTTGAACCAGACTTATTATTTATTTATTTATTTATTTATTTTGGTGGTACGTGGGCCTCTCACTGGTGTGGCCTCTCCCGTTGCGGAGCACAGGCTCCGGACACACAGGCTCAGCGGCCATGGCTCACAGGCCCAGCTGCTCCGCGGCATGTGGGATCTTCCCGGACTGGGGCACGAACCCGTGTCCCCTGCATCGGCAGGCGGACTCTCAACCACTGCGCCACCAGGGAAGCCCCGAACCAGACTTATTTTTAAATCCCAAAAGAATTCTGTTAATTATGACTCTTAAAAAATACAGAAATGTTTTAAATGCTCAGCTTATTTTACTACTTTCAAAAATCAGAAACTATATAATCTTTGGTCTGAAAGTTATAGTATAGTTTCCTCCTATTCCCACTCTCTGGCTTAGAGCCTTCCGTGCCTCTGGGAGGCCAGTGCAGCTGAACTGAACTTGTTCAGTAAAGAGCTGATATTTTATCCCAGGGATCTTTTATCCCTTTCCTTACATCTTTCCTCTGCCCCAGGCTGAAGAGTATTCCATTGTCCAAAAGTAGCAGGTCTGAAGATTTTTATTTTCTGCTAATAGTTATTATAAGATGAAAACTCACAGTTATGAAATAGTTCAGGATATTTTTCTGATCTCTATAGCAGCATGTGGTTCATGTCACATCACAACTTTAGCCCCTTATCTTCAGTATCTCATAACATGAATCCTGTCATAAATTATTTTTCTAAGTATATGGAGATTCTGAGTTAAACCATTCATTCATTAAGCCTGCAGTTTTCTTCTTTGGAATCTTCTAAGAAGGATGTGATCAATTATTTAAATATTTTGGTAGACTAAAAAGGGAAATACTTTGGATTAAAAACAATATGGGAGAATTCTAGTAAAGGAGAATATTGATTACATTGACATTTTTTTTTCAGCTTCTTAGAGAAAAGTGCTGCAAAAATCTGAAGTAATGAAATTACTGGTTTTTAGATACTCCAATAGCAAATTCAGATTTTTAATGTGTAATTATTTACCACTATATAATACCTGAAACCAAATGAAATTTTGCTCTTTGACAGTAACTGCCTTTGATTGCGGAAAAAGGTAAACTACTGGGGGAAATGCAAGATGAACAAAAAATAGGTACACACTTTAAATTCTATTTATCTTCTTCCATATGTCTAACAGTTAAACTAAGCCAGATTCAACTGCTGTTTTTCTAGTCACCTTTCATTTTGGATTTAGTGCCTGTACCACTCTATCTTTCATTCTTTGATATCAGGCTCTTAAAGGAAAGATGGACTTTAACATTAGAAAGAGTGCTTACACAAGCATCAAGTTGGTGACTGAATAGGCCTCTATGTCCAAAATGCTAGCTGTCCTTCCTGAGTACCAAGTAAGGACCATGCGATGAATTATTCAAAATTTAAAGTTACTTTCTAGTTCTTACCAGGTGGAAATATACAATAATTAATCATAGCAGAATCTTAACATTACTAAAATGACCTTTGAGATAAGAATAATTTGAAAATAAAATGACTGGCGTGGAGACACTAAACTTTTATTTCTATTCCTGGATATGTATGACTGATGTCAGATAAATGAGCCAAACATTTTACGCAGCTAAGTTTATTCTCACAACATATTACATTTAAATGTGTAAAAGTGGTCAACAGCAAAAGGGGCAGAAAGCAAAACCAAATGTTCTTTTGGGATAAACAAGCTGCTTTGGATGGCAGGGAGTGCTCTCACTGATAAAGTGTGAGCAGTATCTTTTCCCTGAAGCTGAAATAAACTTCATTTTACTGGCTGTATAACACACGTTAGCTGTGTATTGGGTTAAGTAAGCCTGGCAAACTAGAGAGCTAATGCTTTTACTAGTTAAGCTGTGCTAATATCAGTTAGGGAGATGTTTCTCACATTGTTTATGAAATCTTGAGTTTGTGTTGCAATGCTTATGAAATGAGTGTGTGTCATGTAAGAAGAGGAGGAAAGATTTAGGGCTTCTAGTAAATGACCTTGTGTAGAATTGTACAAATGTTCGTCATAAAATCATGAAGTGGAATTTTTTAAAAAGTAGCAGTGCCAACAGTTTATCACCAAGAGCTTGTTTTAATGGAAATGGGTCTAATGTCGCTTCATGCAATAAGACAGACACAAACAAAAACAATGGTCCTAATTAGCTATGGGTGATCATATATCCAGGTGTAAACAAAGGGCAGGAGGACATGTGTCTGTCTCTTAGATGAGCTCACACGTGTTGTGAAGGATATAAAAACGAAGCACCAAGCAGTGCTTTAAGTTTGCAAAGAAGCTTTTAGCCATAGGCATGTTGGCTATTCCCCTTGATGCGGCCAAGGAGCACATATGTGAGTTGGCAAGTATGCGTTTATCTAGCTGCTTTTAAAAAATAAAAGGAACTTTTAAGTATTTTGCCTTTTCTTATACATATTCCAATAAAAATGTGACTACAAATCATTACAAAACCACCTTTTAGGCAATGTATAGTTCACTGAGATTACTTAGACCTGGATACATTGAGAGATAATATCCAGTAAAGATAATACATTAACACAATAATGCAGTATATTTCAGTAAAAATAGAATAAATAAAATAAAAATATTTTAAGCTGTATTTAACAGGTTAATTAAAAAACTGATAAGACATACAAGGCATAGTGAACATGGCTGCCTGTTTACCAAATCACAGATACAAAGAATGCATAGATAACTGAAGTGTCACTACAATATCAGGTAAAACGCTAGCATCCTTTCACAGAAAATACACACATACTTTCATACATACTTTTTGGCCATGGCAGAAAGTGTCTGAACATACGGCTTAACATAATTAATTTTATAAAATTAATTGCATTTAGTATGCAAAGCTATTTTTAAAACAAAGTATCCGCAGTAAAGTTTTCAGTATGTAAAGGCTATCATTCATCTTAATGCATCCTATAATTGCATATATAAATCAGTTTGCTACTTAAAGCTAGCTCAGTATTCTTGAGCCTGAAAACATATGTATGCCTTAAAAAAAATGAATGGGTTCTGGTAGAGATGTCCAGTATAAAAGTGGATCACTTTTTAAAGAATTTTGAAGTTTATCACACTAAAATGTTTGTTTCACTGTGGAGGTCAAGATGAAAGATCATCAAGATTGAATTTTGAACAGCTTTTTCGAAGGGCACAGTAAGGATTTTCTTAGTGCAGTAATTTCTTAGGATGTCACTGGTAACTTTAGTAGAATAGTATATAGGCTGGTGAGAAGTATAATCCACTTCTAGAGTGGCATCTCTTTTGTCATAACACTAGGGTGCTAGCAAACAATTCCAGAATTCTGAGAGGGAACAGAGGCAGGAGGCCACCTACTCATTCCATCATGTTCTCTGGTGGCTATCATGAGTTAGGAATATTTCTACCGCATGTAACATCATCTCTGGACTGCATGTAGAATCCTGTCCTCTACAACACATTTGAGGCACACTGCAGGAAAACTGAGAGCAGATAATGGTTTTAAATCACGGCATGAGTAATTTGGACATACTTCCCTACTTGTACAGGGAATCCTAAGATTGCCTGACAGTAACTGGATATGCCCAGAGTAATTTTGGAAAGACTCCTCCTGACTGGTGTGGAAGCAGCATAACTTAATAACTGGGAGTTGAGAAGCACGGGTCCTAGTTCTGGCTTTCTCACTAACTTTCGTGAGATCTTAGGCTAGGTGACTGAGCCTCTTTAATTCATATTTTTTATTTCTCAAATGTGTTTAGTACCTTCTCTACTTTATAAGGCTCAAATGTGATGATAAGAATGTGGAAACCATTTTGACAAGTACATAGCAGTAGATAAACATAAAGCATTACTTTTACAATGATGTTGTAAAATGATAATTTTATCACTGAAAAGTAAACAGAACTAATGTTTAGATTGAGCTTCTTAGCAACTTCGTCTTTAAAACATTATCAACAAGTGTCTAAATCTGTTTATCTTTACAGCTAAGTCTCTCATCTATATAGAGAAGCAGGAAAGTGCTGTTTTTGGGAAGCCTGTTAAATAGTCCTTTGTTCCTATGTATATTTTGCTCTGATATGAAATTTTTAAATCTTGAAAATAAATGGAAAAAATATAAATTTAAAAATATATCTAGAGTCCAACAAATTTTAATATTAAATACATAAATTCAGAAAGGTTCAATTTAATGAAGTTTGTTGCCATGGACAATACATGATGGACAGACAGCTTTCTGGGCAAAAAGCATTAAGGTAAGACTGAGCTAGATGCAGAATCCTAGCAGAACATTTACCTAGGAGGTGGAAAACAACGTGGTGGTGGAGATCTAAAATATAAATGACATTTCCTCAACTCCAAGTTGCATATTGGCTAATTATCAAACTAAGGATGAAAGGCTTATGAGGAATATTTCATTTTAATGTTTATGTAGAGAATGGCCATAGTGAACTGTAATTCTCTAGCTGCATTGTACAGTATAAGGCAGAAGTTTGAAATATGTCCCACCCAAAATGCATTATGATTTTGTTAATCTTTCTTTTTCTTAATAATCAGTTTGAAAACCATCTGAACAGAAAGGCTATTTTTGTTCTGTTTTAATTTCTGAAATTTAGTTTTTCAATTTTGAAGCTTTGCTTTTTCCCCAACATCCCCCAAACAGCTGTAGACATGAAATGGTGTCCATGTGTCAAAGAGCTCGTCAAGGAAAGTTGCCAGTTGGTTTCTATACTGATGCCAACAGCCAATTTTGTCAACCAAAGGTTCGATTTTATGAAAAACTAAAACAAAAACTAGTCATCCTGTTTTTACAGCAATTCAGTGGTATCCGGTATGCAGTGTCTACTCCATTGTTGAAAACAGGGCAAAGTGCTGTAGGAATTAAAAGTTGCTTGTGACAGATCCAGTCAAGAAGACAGTGAAACTAACCCACAAGTCACTCACTCCAAGGACTCAGCTGCTTTACTGGGAGGGGTGTGGCCACATTCTTCCCTGTGTGTGTGAAGTTACATAGTGTTCACGATATTTACAATAAGAAAGGGAGCTTCCACTGCTCATGATGTACCTTACTGACAGCAAAAAAAATTAGTCATGCTTTTCATATCACACGACGGTGGCAAGACGAGAGAACATGCTTGTCTAACACTGTTTGGTTAAGTTATTAATCTCTGAAGACAAAGCATCAGCAACTGAATGGAAGGCCAGAGATCAGCTCCTCTTCTTTAGTGTAGCTATTCAATCTTCAGTAAATATTACAGGATCCTTTCACATATGCAGCTACGGCGTTTCTGTGACAGGGCGTTTCTGTTTCAAAGTGTCAATGAGGGATAAGACCCCTCGTTTTACATTGGTTGTGACTCTCCTGGTCACAGAGTCTGCTGGCGGAGGAGGTGGTCGAACTTTCTGTGAAGGCGGCCTGGCTACCAGGCACTTCTGGTATCGTAACTGAAATAAAAAAGTTGTATGGTCGTTAATAATCTATCATCCCTTCTTGTTTAACGTGATTTTAATTCATCAATATATTTAACTCCCAAAGGTTAACGACCTAGCTCCGAAACATGAATCCAGGAGTTTAGTATTTTTTTTCCTTAATGTGGAGTGTTTTAAGTTCTTTTGAAGTTCTCTGTATTGTTAGGCTGCGATGAATATACCTCATAGTCGAAGAGCTAATGAAAAGAAAAAGGATTGGGAGAGAGATTATTAACTTTTTCCTCGGACAGGTAATGAAGTAGGTGTTTATGGCAAACCGAGTGAGGGTCAGCATGGTAGAAAGGGCAGGGTTTGAATCTGGCTCTACCACTTGTGAACCGTATGGCCCCAGGCAAGTTATTAAATTTCTCTGAGCCTCAGTTTCTTCATTTGTAAAATGGCTGAAGAATGGCGACCTTAAAAGACAGTGTTATGATTAAGGAATACCTGCAGAATGCCTGAAACAGGCCTAGCGACACAGAAGGCATTCATAAATGTTTGTTCCTGTCCTTTAATTTAAAAAAAATTATTAAGATTTCAGGATATATTTTATATACAAGTCTAAATCTTAATAGATTTAATTTTTAAAAATCCATTAGCACTGGCACCAGGGACAGTTTCCATCCTTCAGAAACAAAGTCACAATCCACCTGCTTTTCTATCAATGCAAAGGTAAGTCATTCTTCAAAATTAGATTAAAAGGTTAAAATGTATCAAGTGCTTTTCTTCTAATCCAAGCACTTAAAAAATCCAAGCACTTTAAACTGATTTTCAAAAACCTACTTAAATATTAATAGGTTCCTTAGAACAATTGTGAAACAGGCTGATGTTTCCCTGTGAAAAGCATGAACTATCCTACAGCAAGACTCTCGTCACAATGTGCTGTCATAGCCCACAGGCCAAAAAATTAGCCCCTTTCAACCCAATCATATGAAAAACGATTGATCACGTCTCCTGCGTGTAAAGTATGTTCCTAGGTCTGCATCACAATCAAAACAATGCACTTCCAAACACAGTTTTATAATGGGCAGGTACCGCAACATGGTATACTGGACTGGGAGTTTCTAATGTTAGTTACGTTATATCCAGTGCATATCAGAATTGTGCCTGATGAATTTCATTAAGCGGACCCCTCTCCATCTCCCTCTAAATTTCATCAAAATAGTTTCAGCTGGGCCTATACCACTCAGCTGCAAAATATGCCTAAAAATTCAGTAGATTCAGAATGTGTTAATGCCAGAGATATTTCAGATTGTGTAAGTTGATGCATAAATATTTCAGATGGAGAATCATGCAGATTTGAATCAAGAGGAAAGCCACCCAGTTAGAAATGCTGGATACAGAGTGTAAAGAAAGGTTTGATTTTACCCGTATGTCTTATGTTGGATTGGCTGAGTCACTTCAGCTGGTGGCCCTAATACAATTAAAATAGTAAACAAGTGAGTAGAAATTGTTTCTAGAGGAGAGAAAAATGAGTCTGGGAATCAGAACAAACTGTAGCCAGTGATAAAGCTAATTACTTAATTGCCATCAGCATTTAAAATGTATAATTAAGGCTGAAAGCCATTCATTTTATGACTAAAACCATCTGTTACGATCCTTTACAATTTCACAAAATACCTAAACAGTCACCATCCATTTTTGCTTGGCTGGACTCTCCCATTTTCTATTTTCTTCACACAGTCCGTTCATCCCATCTCAGATCCCTACGCCTGGCCAGGAGGTTCATCTCGACTGCTTCACTGTGCTGCTCCCCTCCACCCAGCCCCGGTCCTTTATATGCAGGTGGACTTGAGTTAGAATCCTGGCCCCGCAGCACCTGAGGGGAAACTGCACTCTAACACAGGACTGTGGCGAGAATGAAGCCAGATAATAAGTGCACAACACAGGTCTTCCCCTCCCACTCCTCCCCTCTCCGTTTCAAAGGTGTCTTTTAAAATAAAAGCCAGTTGGCTCTCTCCTCGTCCCCCACCTTTGCCTCTGCCATCCGTCCACCGCGTCCTTTCCCCTCTTTGTTAACTAGCAGTGTACTGTCTGTAAAGAAACAGAGGACGCCCTCCACCGCCCTCAGCTCCACCTGTTCCTGGACTCCGGGCATCTTCTGGCCAGTCTCAAAGTTACTCGAACCAAGCAGCACTCTAACCCAACCCCAGGCCCTTCATCTACCACCAAGACCTTGGCCCAACTACAAATATGACCCCTCTTTCAATCTGGCTTTACTGGCTCATCTCCCTCAGCCTCAAAACTGTGAGGATCTCCCCAACCCCCCGGCCAACAAGCAAGTATCTCAACGGCATGCTTCTAGCTACTCCTTCACCACAGACCCGGTGAGTGACCTGCTTTCAAGGCCACCTTCTTCCTCCCGGTCACTCCTCCATCCAGTGCAGTCTTACACTTTCACTTAGAGCACTTTCTACACCACAACAGAATTCTGGTTTACCCGTCTCCCCCATAGGCCTAGACCCCGTAATGCGAGGATCGTGTCTTATTCCTACTTGAACTTCCCAGAGTCCAGCCTACAAACGGTGGATTGAGTTAAAAGAAGTGCAGATGCTTCAAATTCAACATGCCTCATTGCCAGCCAGGTGTTTCTCCATCACCTGCTCCTGTCTTTTCCCCACTGCCACTCCTGGTTTAGATGCAACTCTCCCAGGGACCAGTAAACTGACCTCCTGGTCATCTCCCCACCTCTGCCCCATCCTTTCAACCCACCTCCACTTTGTTTTCTTCTCTCGTTTTTGGAGTGTGCTTTAAAGCCTAACGTGGTCTACGCACTCTCCTGCTTAACAATCCCTGCTGAAGGTCACACCTTGGCACGAGATCACAGGTCCTTCGTGGACATGGACCTCACCTCCTTCCACTTGGTTCCAGCAACCCTACCTCCTGTTGCTGGAATACACCATGCAGCCCAGGCTTGGATGTCTACATTCAAATGGTTCCCTCTTTTTACTAGAACTTCCCCAGTGCTGGGAATGACAGGAGCTCAAAGGATATTTGCAGAATGAGTGACAAGGTGTTTCTCTTTGTTTGAAGTCATATATGTGGTACAAAGAGCACTGGCTTTATTACCCGGAGGCTCGGGGGTGAACGCAGCCTCTGTCACTTACCAGCTCTGCCCTGGGGCCTGTCCTTTCCTCTGAGCCTCTATTTTGTTACAAATAAAAGAGAACTACTTAACAGGGCTGTGGTAAGAATAGAATTCATAGATATAAACAAAGTATGTAACAACAATGCACTTAGACCAACTATCTAAAATAAAAACCATTCAATACACTGAATTTTTAAAGAATTACTGAGTTGGTTCCAAACAGCACCAACTCACATGACCAGCGTCTCCTGATCGCATACTGAAATTACTTAGGGATCAAGAATTAAGAGGCCTCAAAGCCGTGGTTTTGAAGATCATCGCTTTCAGTGTTCCTGGAGGCTCTGCAGAGGAACTTGGCTCCATCCAGTCCTGCTTCTTTCAGGTGTCCTGGCCTCTTAAGACGGCAAAGTGCTTGTCACGATTGATTCTGTCCGCAGGAGTGAGGGTGTCACACAGCAAGGCGTTACTTTAGAGATCAGACTTGGCTGCTTTTAAGTCAGTAACTCTGCTCTAATTTACGGCATATTAAACAAAAGCAGGGGCCCGAGGGTCGAACCCCTGCAGCGGGCTCACTCACCATGCAGGCGGCCTGCACTGCCTCGGACACGTTACCGGCATTAGGCTCGCACCAGAAAACATGGCACTCGAAGTGCTGGTTCCCCGTGTCCATGATGAAGGCAAACGTATGCACATCCTTCCCGACGCCCATGAAGGACAGGAATCGCACCCGACACTCCACCAGGATCTCCTCTTCATTCTGCAAGAAACGCTGTTCAGCAGCTCTGGCCAAAGTCACAGACACGTTCGGACCTTAAGTCATAGAATCCGCTTAGAGTGGCTGCACAGAGGAAATGGTGTCTAAAAGTATACAGCCAGACTAAATTTAGACAGGACTTATTTTTCTAGAAAGGCAAGTTTCTAAATGTGTCTGGAGAGGCCTCACTGCTGTGGGTGCCTCGTTCTGGCATTTAATCTGCTCTGAACCACACTGCAACTGGGTATGTGTGTTCCGGACTCCGTCTCCTCGACTCCAAGCCCATGGATTCACTGTGGGCGGGAACAACGTCATGTATACTTTTTCCGTATTGCCCATACAGTGGCTCAGAACCCATTTGCCCAGGCAAACCCACCGGAAACCCCAGAGCACCAAGAGGAAAGGAGCCATGGGCTCTCTTTCCATCCAGGTCTTCTTCCCCAACTAAACAGCACATTGAATCATATTTCTATCTAAAACTGTGTAAAACAAAAAGTTGCCAAATACTTTTTTTTTTTCCTTTTTCACAAACTGGTATCCATATGGTGCCAAGTTAAGAAGTGTTTGGAATTCATTCTTATGGACACCACATCCTTTGAAGCAGCCATATGCAATTTTTGAAAATTAGTGAATACATCCAGAATAATGCTGACTTTTGGCTCACTCACATCTTGACTTATTAAATATTCACTCAGGTGCTGTGGGACTGATTAACAGGCAAACTAAGCTGGTCTCAGAGGCTGGGAAGTTTTGTTGGGAGAAATGACATTTACATTGAGATCTACGTAGGGGCTGGGAAGGCAAAGGGGTAGAGCACAGAAGGAGCAGCACTTGCAAAGGTGCTGAGGCAGGAAAAGGCACCACATGTTTGCAGACTTGAAGAAAATCCAGCGGCACAGGCTGGAGTGGCAGGCAGGGTCAGTGAGCATCTTACTCCTCTTTAGAAATTGGGGCTTCCCTGGTGGTGCAGTGGTTGAGAGTCCGCCTGCCGATGCAGGGGACACGGGTTCGTGCCCCGGTCCAGGAGGATCCCACATGCCGCGGAGCGGCTGGGCCCGTGAGCCATGGCCGCTGAGCCTGCGTGTCCGGAGCCTGTGCTCCGCAATGGGAGAGGCCACAACAGTGAGAGGCCCGCGTACCGCAAAAAAAAAAAAAAAGAAAAGAAAAAGAAATTGAATTTGGCTTGAAGGTGAGCTGCTAGTGGACAGAAGCAAGAGCAGACGAAGGACTTACGGTCTTTCCAGGACAGATGCCTCACAGAGGCAGAATGGAAAACTGATTCTGCTACTTCTTGCTTTGTGCCTGGGGGCAGTTACTTAACCTCTCTGTGCCTCAGTTTCCTCAACCACAAAGTTGAGGTAATTTGTGTTGAGGCTAATGCTGGCCTCTCTCCCGATGACCAGTGGTCCCTGCTACCACAGGACCTTCCATCACAGAAGCATCTCTTGCGCCCCAAGCCCAGATAACAGCCCAGTCAATACCGGAGCCTGGAGAGTGGCCAGAAAACCAAGCCCCATTAGTGACTTACTGCTAGTATCACACAGTCACCTCCAGCAAATGATTCCAATCTCCCAGGCTTCGTAGAAAGGAAGCATGAGGAACGCCAGAATAGAAGCCTCTGAGGTGTGCAGAGATCCAGGCACAAAGGGCAAAATGTCTCTCTCTTTTTAATGTAGGCTATTTTAATCACAAGCAAGCACAACTCCCCAGAGGCCAAGCCTTGGCACGTGCCTAAGTTCCATGGAAGCTTATTGTATCCGAAACCTCACTGTATTCGACAGGCCAACTCCATCTGCCACCCTTCTCACCTTCTCACTGATGACAGTCACAGTAGCATCGGCCACACTCATGTTCACCGAAGGCCAGTCCTCCTTGCTGGATGAGGTCATAAGACTTTCTATGGCATTGTTCAGGGTATCCATTCCTGTGGATGGAAGGGATAACTGAAAAAGGTCCTAAAGCTATTTCTGAATCACAAACATGGGCCCAAATCACCCAGTAACACCTATGCCCAGAGGTCTTTTTTTTTTTTGTAGCCCCAGATAAGACATTTCATTTGAGCATTTCATTGCTCAAAAGAAAAGAAATACCAGCCTTTTCAACAGAAAGAAGGGTCATGAGAACCTCCAGAGAAGCAGTGTGTGATGTCCTGTCTAACCAGGACATCGCTCTCCCTCCCCCCTCTCTCTACAAAGATTCCCCAGCTCCGAGTGTATAAACAGTATTCAAATGCTACCTTTTCCTAAGCAAGGAACCTTGAAAAAGGGGACCCAACAGAAGCCAGCATCTGCCAGATTACCCTGATCACCTTTCATTGTACTTTGTCACTTAAATAAGGCCACGTTTGGGCGGCCCCTGGACACAAATAGCATGTGCTATTCGATGGGGCTCTTTGGCTGGGTGTTCCCACAGCTGCTTTTGGTGGTGGGTGGGTGGGAGAACGTTACTGAGATATAATCCACATACCATACAATTTACTCACAGTGTAAAACTCAACGGTTTTTAGTATATTCAGAGGTGTGCGACCATCACCACCATCAGGTTTAGAACATTTTCATCACCCCAAAAAGAAACCCCGTACCTTTCAGAAGTCACCCTCCATTTCCTCCCAGCCCTATCTCTAGAGATCTGCCTACTCCACTCATATAAATGGAATCGTACAGGATATGGTCCTTTGTGACTGGCTTCTTTCGTTCAGCATCATGTTTTCAAGGTTCAGCCATGTTGCAGCATGTCTCATACTTCATTCCTTTTTATTGCCAAATGAAGTACCACTGTATGGAAGTGTATTTGATTTATCCATTCATCAGCTGATGGACATTTGGGTTGTTTCTGCTTTTTGACTATTATGAATGATGCTGCTGTGAACATTCGTGTACGAGGTTTTGTGTGGACACATGTTTTCGTTTCACTTGGATACAAAGCCTAGGAGCAGAACTGCTGGATCAAATGGTAACTCTCTATTTAACTTTTGAGGAACTGCCAGACTGTTTTCCAGGGCAGCTGCACCATTTTACATTCGCCCCAGCAGTACGTGAGGGTTCTGATTTCCCCACAGCCGTTTTTTAACCCAGGAAAAGGCTACCTCTCTCAGCCTCCTTCCAGCCAGGTATGGCTAAGCAACTAAAGTCTGCCCCTGAGATGTGAGCTGACTTCTGACTGCTGACTGCTGTGTGCACTTTTGGGTCACACCTTAACAGGAAAGCAGGAGGGTTCCTTCAGCCGCCTTTCCCTGCCCAGCACGCGACAAGGACTGAAGCAGGCGCCCTGGCCCCAGAGATGGAAGCCTCAGTTCAGGACCGAGGCTTCCATCTCTGGAGGCAGGGCCCTTCCACAGCCCTGGCTCACGCAGCCCTGGACTGTGAGCGAATGAGAAATCAGGTCCGCTTTGTTCAAGTCCCTGTATTCTGGGACCGTGCATCCGAGGAGCTTAGCCTGTCCTGTACTGATCTTTTGATCAGGACTGTCTGTGCGCTCTGGCTGGTGACAGTGTGAGGGTCCGATTCAAGACAAGGCAAGGAGTGAAACAGCAGACCCCACCCCCATGGGAGGGTGAACATCTCTCATGAGGTCCCAAACGCTTGCAAAGTGGAAAGACAATACACGTTTCACATACCAACTGGTTTGTCCACAGGTAGCATGCCCAAGTACTGCACGTGGAACTTCTGGACCAGCTCAGTCTTTGGTGTTGGAAAATCTACTACAGGGAATAAAGCAACACATTTTTCTCAATGGTTCTAACAGACACATAATGTCCTGTGTTTCTAGAGGTCAATGTGCCAATCATGCTATAAGAACAGCCATTTCTTCCACCAGACACTGGGGCTGTCAATCAAAATCCCATTCACCTTTCATTTCTAGGTAGGAAAGCATTTGAAAGCAGGAACTGGAATCTGTGTGTTAAGCTGTGACTCTCTCTTGGATGTGTGCTAAGTAGCAGCTTTGGGTGCTCTATTTATTAGGGGAGGTTGATGCCCTGAGGAAATTTAATCACAGAGGGCAAAATCAGAGACAGGAAAAATGACTAAACTGAGCTCCCCAAAACAGCAACCCACATATTTTTAAACTAGCTGACCCTTACCCCAGGCTGTACATGAATTACAAAAGCACTAAAGATACTTTTCTTTAATCTTGTCCAGCAACAAAACTCATCCTGGCCCTTGATGCCTAACCCTGTTGACCCAAAATTAGCTCTAAGCCGAGCGCGCCCGAGGTTCCAAGTGCGGACTCGGCCCGGGTCTGCTGAGTCGAGCTCGGTTCTGAGGGAGACTAGATACACCAGGGAGCCGTCCGAGACCCTGCACTTGGTGACCTGGGCAGAGAGCGCCAGGCAAAGGGGCAGAGGCGCCAACCTACCTTGCAAGGGCATGTCAAGGCTCACGTGGGCCCTTTCCTGCAGGGAGCTGCAGGCCAGGGCTTTGGCGTTCTTCCGTTCGGCCATGATCTGAAGGAGAGAAAACACAGCTTTGGCTCGCGGTTACAGACCCCGTGCCCTCAACTGTTCCAGCCAGTGGAGTGTCTGCGCTGACTTCACTTCCAAGTTAAACTGGCTTCAGTCTGCTGCCTGACTCCCCACCCCCGTCTCGGAGCCGCACGTTTTGAGAACTGTGCCCATCTTCTCTGGGGAGAATAGTGAATGACTGTTCCTCAGAGTGACTAACAGTCTCCTGACTGTTCGGAATTCATTCTTCCATTGACCAGGCTCCCACCTCTACCGCAACAAACCGCACGATCCCCCCGGTCACGCGTACACCTCCCGGCCCACAGCGGTTGGTGGAACACAGGGCAACAGATTCCCCCCGCTGCTTCCACATGGCCACTTTCAGGGACTCTTTTCAGGGCTCTGGGGACAGAGTACCTGGGTACAAATCCCACGCCCGCCACTTACTAGCGGTAAGTGGCCTTGAGCCAGTCACCTGCCCTCTTGTCTCGTTTCCTCCACTGCACGTGTGGATGATAATATTTATGTCCCTAATAATGAAATAATTTCAGTCCTGACAGTAAATACAAGCTCAGAAATATTAGCTGCTATTGCTGTTGGCGTTATGGTCACACTGTTTAAATCTGTCAGCCGTCTTTCTAAGTGCGTCTCCTCTGTTGGGGGCACCAACATCTCCTTCACTTGACAGTCATCACTTCACACCCCTGTTCACAGTGCTGTGGGTTTAGGGACTCAAAGAAGCCACCTTCAATGACCGCAAGAGCAACTCACACCTTCATCCCCTGCCCGAGCTTTCCATCCCAAAGTGGAACAAGTCATTTCCCCCGGAGCTCCACTCTGCCCGTCTCCAGATCTGCGCCTGGGTCAGCGGGCAGGAGGGCTGCTGACAGTAAAATCCAAGATTCACTGAGCACTGACTCTGTGCCAGGCTGTGTTCTGAGGGCTTTACGCTAGCATATAAGCTCCACAAGGGCAAGGATTTTTTTTTCTGTTTTGGTCTCTGCTGTCTCCTCAGGACAGTGCCTGGCACATAAGCAGCATTCGGTTACACTTGCTGCGTGAATGAATGAGGAGACGAAACCCGGGCGGCGCAGCATGCTTCAGGGCTGCACAAGAAGCAGCTGCCCCAGTGCCATCTGTGCAGGAACGTGCACATGGGCTGAGGTGAACGCGGGGTCTCCGGACCAGCACCCACCCTGCAGGTCCCGGTCATTCGGTCAGAGCAGCAGACTGCTGCGCTATTCTGGGGTTGGGGCAACCCCCAGTCCCTACCCTTCCCTTGGGAACTGTGGCTTACACCTGCTCCGCTCCTGCTGCAGAGGCCAGGCTGGGCTGTGGAGGTGGCCGTGACCTGGGCCTGGGGAGCTCGGGAGGACCTGTGGGAGTGAGGCTGGGTAACGATGCCAGCCGGGAACCAGAAAGGTGACATTAACACAGGGGGCGGCAAAGTCCTGTGTTTAGATTCAAGCAGTAAGGCTGGGGAGTGGAAAGGCCTGGCTGAAGGAAGCTGGGGACAGCGTCCTGGAGACCTGGCTCCCACTACTGGAACACAGGCCAGTGGGTAATGGGATTGCTGAGAACATTAACTATGTATCCCTGGAGGTCAACTGTGGCCACGGTCCGTTCTCTGTCGACTCCCTTGTGGAACACTGGTCCATTCGGGAGAACCAAGCAGAGAGTGCCCAGGAGAGAATGGTTAGGAGCCTGGTCACCGCGAGACCCGAAAGTGGCTGAAGTGACGGGGTGGGCATTCTGGACAAAGGAGGAAGCCAGGAGCAGGAAGGCTGGACGACAGACACGTGTGTCCAGCCCTCTACATGTGCCAGGCACAGCGCGCAGCTCCGACCGTCTCCAAATCGCAAAAGCTGCCCAGCAAAGAGACAAACAAGGAACCTCTCTCCTCTGCTACAGGCCACACATCTCAAGTAAACACACGGAGGTCCACACAAGGAAGGGCTCTGCAGCAGCCAGAGCCACTGCATCACACAGCCGTGTCCTGACAAGTACAAGGGCCGGGGAGAGGGTGGGACGAGCGTGTTGGCATGGGCTCTGCGGGAGGTGGGGGGGCGGGGGAGAGAGGCGGCGACTCTGAGGCTGTGACTCTGGAGGAGTGAGCGGGACACGTACCAGTGTGAGACTGTGACCACGGCCCTGCCTCGCCGCTGTGTGTCTTGTGACATCAGCACGTGTTCACGGCAACCCCCGGCCGCCTGCACTTCCACAGACACGCCTGCTGGTTTCATACCCTCCTCCCTTCTTCCCGGGTTCATGCTCAGATCAGGTGGCCCCCGCCCTGGGAAAGCTGCCCTGACTCCCTGCCCCCACTTTCCAGCTGGGCTCGGGATACACAGCTCCTCCGCCACGCCGCTGTCCACCTGTTAGACCCCTGGACTGTGGGAGGCACCAAGGCCGTAATCCTATTGTAGGTGGAGACGCCTGACACGCAGAAAGAGCATTAACCACGCTGGCTGGGCTGGCGGTCAGCCTGATGCCCCTGCAGCTCGACCTGCAGGTCAACGTGAACGTGCCGACTCCCCCATCCTTCCACACGCCCTTCCCTGCTCAGCGGCGGGCGGGAAAAAGGAGCGGGGCGGACCCGTGCCCTGACCCACCTTACCTTGGAACAGATTTCGTGGAGACTTGTGGCAATGGCTTTTGCTGGTGTGTCACATCGAAATACATGACATTTCAAAATTCTTGTGTCTTTGTCTCTTGCTACATAAGCAAAATCTCTGTGCAAACAAAGTTTATCGGTACATTAGAATGAGGAACCTTCACAACACACATTCTAGCGATGAATGTTAACTGAGTGAGCAGCCAGCACGTCCGAGGTAAACACAGTACGCAGTGGTTAAAACAATAAACAAACGTCAACAGCCACCTCCGACAGAGGAACAGCTGTATGGATCCTAGGAATTCATTTCTGAGTAGAATAGCTACAGTGTTCCCCGGACCCTGCCTGTTGAGCTCCTGGAACCTTAATGAACAACGCTTAATGAAAACCGGACTTTACAGGAACCTTCTACCTAGAGTAACAGCAAATATCATGGTTATAAACATTATGATCACAAAGCAGAAGACAGGCTTGAGAGGAGCATGAATTTGCATGAGTGAGGCTACAGTCGTGGGTAGCAGAAGCAGAACAACAGGCTCTGATGCGTAAATGTGTGCCCAGAGACCGGAGCCGACCCGCAGCTGCGGAGTACGCTGACGGACAGTCACGGGGACACAAAGAGACGCCACAGACCGAAGTCCGGTCACAGGCACTTGACTCTGCTGGACACACCTCTTCCTCCAGGGCCTGGGGCGGCGGCGGCAGCCTCACCCTGTGTCCTGTCAGCTCAGGCGCCGAGGTGAGCGTGCCGCTAGTGCTGGGTTTCAGCATCTGCTTTACCGATGAGAAGGGTACTGTGCCCGCGACACGACCTGGCTTCAAAAGAATAACACCACACAACTAAATTTCTCACTGTTACTACTGAGGACAGTGGTTTAAAAGATCAAAGTATTTTTGAAAAATAAATGCTCAGATTTATCCATCTGGTAAGGGGTCACAGTGATTTCTTTGCACGTGTTGCTAAGCCAGGATCCCTGTCTGTAGGTATAACCATGGATGAATTTATTAATTACTTCTCTTAAGGTAAGAGCTGGTGGTGTTCTCACAGACTGGGATAGATTTTTCCCCAACACAGACTTGGCTTCTTTGGGAAGGAACAGAAGTCTATCCAACGGAGGCAACTGGTCACCACTGTGACGGCCCGGTCAGAAAGCCTGCCCTGTGGCCTTGCTGTGCCCCAGGCCGTCCCGCAGCGGCTCCAGGCCAGGGGCACCTTCACCCGCAGGCACTCGAGCCTCCGCCTGCGCACACCTGCCCTCGCGTCTGCTCTGCTCCACCTTCCCCTGCGCCCTCGCGTTCCACGGCAGTGGGTGTCCTCCATGCTAGCACCGGGGGACTTCCTGACGCTCCCACCCCCGGCCCCGGCACTCCACACCCAACCCCCGTGTTCAGCCGATTTTACCTCCTGACGGTGTCTTGAAGCCAACCCCTTCCTCGCCAGCCCTGCCACCACTCAGGCACCCTAGGTGGGTCTCTCCTCCCTGCCTTTGCTCACACCGTCTCCATGCCCCGGCCTCGGGTGAAGACGCAGCTGAAGCTGGGTGAGTACCCTGCCAGGTGCTGCCGCGTTCCCCGTACGCACAGCACTCACCACTGGGTACCATGGGCGTCTGCTCATGAGTTTTGTCTTCCCCACAACCCCTCGAAGCTCCGTGAAGACGATGTGAGCCTTATCCATTCCCAACACCCAGTCTGGGCCGAGCCATAATTGGTACGGAGCGCCCCCCTCTCTCAAGCATAGGGATCTGCAGCACGTCCGCCCCCCCCAACCCCGTTTCCCGGCGGGAAAGCTGGCTAGTGGTCAGAGGTGTGAACGGGTGCCGTGACAGTGGGCTGAGGGCGGGGGTCTGGGTGAGGAGCTGGGCCCAGACTTTGGGGGCGAGCAGAGCCCTATTCCACACTGTGCTCCTGAGGCCTTTCCGTCCTAGTCTCAACCCCCATTGAGACAGCATATTGCTTCAAAAAGGAAATGACGAGGGCTTCCCTGGTGGCACAGTGGTGGAGGGTCCGCCTGCCGATGCAGGGGACGCGGGTTTGTGCCCCGGTCCGGGAGGATCCCACATGCCACGGAGCGGCTGGGCCCGTGAGCCATGGCCGCTGAGCCTGCGCGTCCGGAGCCTGTGCTCCGCAACAGGAGAGGCCACAACAGTGAGAGACCCGCGTACTGAAAAAAAAAAAAAAAAAAAAAAAGGAAATGACGAGAAGGCATCACTTTTGGAGACATGCTCAAGGGCAGTCTTGTTTTTGGCTCCCCTCCTTCTGGCTACTTCTCTTTCCTGGATGGTTCCTAAAGTAATATATGCAGTGTCTCGCCACGCACAACTCTTCCTCTTCAAAATTCCACGTTCAGTCGCCATTTTCTGAGGCCAAATCTCTTTGAAGTTCTGTGGTCACCCACAGAAAGTCCAAAGACCTTTGTCTGGATTTCTGGAGTCCCAAAATTTGTCCCACCAACTCCTCCAGCATCCTTACTCCAGTTAAGGAGCTCTCCCCTCTGCTCCAGAAAGCTGGGCCTCCACGTCCGCTCACGGTACCTCCCCTTGCCTGGTGTGGCGACCACCAGCCTCCCTGCACCGTCTGGAGCTCACTACTCTACCTACTCTGCACGGCCCAGCTCCAAAGCCTGCCTGGCCCCCTGGCCCCAGCACCTTGCTTGTGTCTGAATGCTGACAGGATCTGTATTCTGCACCACAAAGGATTACAGCTCGGTACATCCTACGTTTAGTAGTTACTGTAGAGATCTTACCTCCATCTGTCCTCTCTGAGAGAGAGAGAGTAAGGGACAGCTAGAGGGCAATGGATCAGGATCCAGGCAACCCAACTGCTAGTCCCACTCCTGATTCCACTGAGCTGTACAACACTGGGCATGGAGTCAAACCTCATCTCTAAGTGATGGAACATGATTTCCAAGGTCCCTTTCTGGCTCTGATATCCTATGATGTAAGCTTCCAAGATCCATCCTGCTCTCCATGACAGCTGGTCGACCTTACGAGTGTAGCAAGTGCAAGGTCACCATCATGGAGGACCAAACAGGCCCTGATCAATAATCAGCTCCCATCAAACTTCAGCTCTGTGCCCTCTGCTCTTTCAGATGCAACCCCTTAGGAGTAATTTTTAAAAATTATTATTATTAATCTTCATTTTCTTCTGGCTCAGGAGAAAGTGATTAATGCCTAAGGCAACCATCTGGAATCCACATCTCCTCAAGAGGGCAGCTCAGCAGCCGCAGGCTCTGTCTGGGGGATTCTGACACTTTTTTTTAAACAGCTTTGTCTTTTCCTGTTCCCTCCCAGGTACCAGGCTAACAGATCAGGGAAGCAGAAATCTGCCGGTAACTAACCTCCCAGGAGAAAACAAGTGCCTTCTTCTCCTCACTGCGGGGGTCAGGAGATTTGCATGTCTCTCCTGTTTTACTCCCATGAAACATATCCCAAGTCACCCTAAAAGAGCAGAAAGCCTCAAACACGGGGATTTGCAAGACCTCTCTCTGACCTGGAGTACAGTTGGGACAACTTCCTTTGTGTGCAATGAAATACATGGCTGAGTTAATCTCATTATTGTTCAGAAGGAAATCCAAACACTTCTTCATTGGTTGTTTTAAAACCTTGGCTTTTCAGCACCTGATTTCTGAAAAAGGCTGCAGCAGTAGACAGAATAATGACCCTCCCAAGCTATTCCTGTCCTAACTCCCAGAATCTGTGAATAGGTTACCTTCCATGGCAAAAGGGACTCTGCAGATGGGATTAAGTGAAGGATCCTGAGAAGGGGCTGTTATCCTGGATTATCTGGGGGTGGGCCCAACACAATTACAAGGGAGAGGAGGAGGCACTTTCCTTGTAAGTAAAAGAACCGGCGCAAGGGCCACGAGCCAAGGAAGGCACCAGCCTCGAACAGCTGGAAAAGGCAAGGCTGAGTTAGCCTCCACGAGAGCAGGGTGGAGAAGACAGATGGGTAAGAGGTACTGGAAGGGTGGCTGCAGGACTGAGGGATGCGAGAGATGAGAAGGAGAATCCAGAATAACTCTGAGGTCCCTCCTGGGACAGCTAAGTGCCCTCACACTGGGGACGGGACGGGGAAGGATCTGGTGAAGGAAGCTGATGAGCTCCCAGTGGGACAATAGTGTGAGGTGCTTGGGGGGGGGGTGGGCACCAAGCAGGTGGACACTCGGTCCCTGAGCTCAGGCCTGTGGTCTGGGCCTAGGGGGCAGCTGAAGTCAGGGGAGCAGATGGGAGACTGGAGAATGAGAAAGACAAAACAAGGGCTGGACCCCAAGGAGGAAAGGCATTTGAAGGGCTAATTGAGGCCAAAGGCCCAATGAAAGGGTGAAAAAAGAGTGCTGGGAGTAGGAAAGCCCAGGACAGACTGGCTCCAAAGAGCCAGGAGAAGTTTCGGGAGAAGTCCCGAGGGCTGCAGAGGCTGGGCAGCAGGAGACAAGCCACTCGGTCTCAGCGACATGGAGGTCTGCAGTGACCTCGGCCTGCCGGGCCCTTCCCCTGGAGAATGGAGTTTGGGTCCCAGCTTCAGGGTGCAGGAGTCAAAAGGACACAGTACCTCTTCTTTTTCTCCTCCTTTCTTAAACTTCTCATTCTGGAACTTCTCAAACACACAGTAGAGAGGACGGTCAATGAACACCCATGTCCCATCATTCACTTTTGCAATGACCAAGATGTGGCCTAACTCAGCCTTTCAGACTTTTTTCCAACCAGTATTATAATCCTAATGCCCATATGTAAGAGCAATTTAACATTTTCTAGAGCTTTTCCTATACTGAGGGGGACAAGAAATTGCTTTAATTACCAGCCTCCATGGCTAGAGTATCCCTGACAGATCAGCCCAGTGCCACGCGTGGGAATTTGGGAGGATAGAGCAGCGGGCGTCAGCGGGTATCACCCAGCCAGCCGGGCAGCACCCGCAGGGGCTCTGACACTGTGCGGTGCAGTCGGGCTGCAGCTACCCGGTGCCCACAGCACCGAGAGCGTCACAGCTCAGAGCCAAGATGCGCTCAAATGGGCTTCCATGCCGCCCCCGTGGTCACGCCTCCTTCCAGGGCCTCGGTGTGGTCTATAAAACCACAGAGCTGGCCCAAATGGCCCCCGAGGTCCAGTCAGAGCAGGGGTCCGTCTTTTCTAACAAATTCTGCTAGATGCCCGTCCGTCTGAGTCACTGTGTCTGACGCTGAGCAACAAGGACCATTTTTGTCCTTTGCTCCAGCTCGCTCCTGGAGGCGCCATTTGCTAAAAGAGGTGCCGGTCCCCTCTGGAGTTTTGCCCCATTTATTTCCTGCAGTCAGGGGGGTCACTGCATTTCCTTTATAAACCAGGAAGTGGGAGGTTTATATAAGTCTCTTCCTTAAACTGTAACAGAAGTGAATCAACTACCTTTCACCATTTGCTGGCTAAGCCCTTGTGTCTCCAACTCTTTTTGTTCCTCTCCTTTTGCTCTTCTCCCAGTAATTATTCCCCCAGAGGACCAGCAGCGAGTTCTGACAGGGAAAAATGTCAGTGCTAAGACATCTTACGTGACAGCCTCAAATTTCTTAATGGCAAAGAAAAAGGGCAAAAGATTGCTTTTATTGCTCTCAGCTGAACAGCATGTAGGGGCTTAATCCATCTTTACGGAATGAATGAATAAATGACTCTTTATTCAAATGTGTTCTATTAAAAAGTAGCCAGAACAGAACTGCTCAACCTTTCCCTAAGTCTCTCCCACCACGACTCTTACATAAATGAAATCTGCTTATGTGTTTATCCATCCTCAAAAGGTATTTATAGGCACCTACAGACCTCGTAGCAGTTACCCAGGCTAACATTTCAAAGTCCCTCCTTCTACAGCAACCCAGACAGGTGGTGCCTAGAATATATTAGTGGTATAAAACCTCATTTACTTAATGGATCAGGAGCTCCACTGCTGAATGCTCGCTGCGAACCAAAATATATTTTTTCTTAATGATGAATGGAAGCTTGCCTCCCTGCAACTTTTGCCTGTGGGATTGGGTTCTGCTTTCTGGAGCTGCCCTCCTCAGGCACATGACAGCCCAGATGTGTCTGGCAGTAGCTCTCTCCTCTCTTTTCTGTTAGATTCCTTGCCATTCACTCTCTCGCTAAATCTTTTCTGTTAGCGCTCCTGACCAAGTCTCCACGATTTGGTAACGTCTTTCACATAACCCGTATTTTGCTCAGGTCAAATCTGTGAAGGCTGGCACATGAAGGCAATTGAATAATGTCAGTTGTTATCATAAGTGAGGAAAACAAAGTCAAAGAAAAAGCCCACTTTGAAATACTGTCACCTTATCCACGAGGGATGTTTTAATAAATCTTTGTACTGATATGAATATAATAACACTTGTTGAAATGTACCTAAAGACCCTTATCCTCCCAGCTTATCTTTCTGTAGAAGCAATAAGCGAACAGAGTTGTTACCACTGCAGAGGACGGGACCCACCTGCGAGTAAGGACAAAAGAGCAGCAACCAGGTTGGATCTAAACACTCTATTCCCAGCTCTTTATGATAAAGGGCTTTCTCTCCATCTCACCTGCATAGGGCCTGGAGGGAGGAATCCTGTTTTCAGGACTGCCTGCTCTTCTTTGCCTAACTGCTCTTGTTTTCTGATTGCATTTTGAAAATCTTGTTTTGGGGGGGTTGGAGGAGGAAAGAGGGGGAAAAGGGGATGAGAAATGTCATCTTCCTAAATAGCTAATCCAGAAGGTTACACACATACACATACACGACCTTGTTTTTCAAACTGTACCCACTGGCACATGCACCATATGTGGGCATCATTAATTTCACAAAGCTCAGGCTCTGGTTTGATAAACTCAAACTCTCCTGCTTTGCAAGCTTAAGAAGATGCTAAGTTTGTAAACTCTGAAAGGGGCATTCTAGCAACTCATCCCCTGGGTAAACACAAATTCTCTGCAGGGAAACCCTCACCAGGTGCTTTCAGGAGACACACAGACTGTGTACACAGCAGATCTGAAATTCTACCACCTGCAAATAATCCAGGTGGCTTGGGCGAACCAGAATTTGTAGCCCTCTCTAGAACAGTCTTGCTGTTAATATTCAGAGCAACTGGTTCCCAGCGAGGACACGGAGGGTAGGCACTAGCAAAGATCCGAAAACATCCTTACCATGCACTCTGACAAGAGGTGTGGTGTCTTCAGACAAGGGAGCTCGTATTCAAACCCACAGCCCTCATCCTCCAGAAACTTGCATCACCTCCAGGGGCCCAGAGCCTCCTCAAAAGTAGTGAGAAAGTCAATCAAGCTCCCAAATTTTCCTAAGCAAACTCTCTGGAAGACCGACTGTGGAAGTGCTACCCACCCAGCCTACGCCGTCTCCCTTCCCTCCAGCCACTGAGCTATGACAGCAGCTTATCCTAAGGGAGGACAGTGGCCGCCAGCCGGAGCTCAGCCCCAGCCAGGAGGGAGGCCCCTGGGACGGACTCCAGCACAAAAAGCAAAGAGGCCAGCGTTGGTGTTGCTTCACTTTGCCAAGCAGTACTCACAATCATTTTTTCAAGGAGAAAAATTCCAAAACTTTCTCCTTTCATCAAAAATGGAGCTTTTATTAAATGATAGAGCTGAGGAATCATGGAGCTTAAAAGCCCCCAATCAGCCAAATGGTCAGGCTGATGGTCAGAGCACGGGAAACACACACATCTGAGGTATAAATGCCTTTCATTTTGGAGTTACAGCCTTTTCATCATTACGTTCATCTACAGGTGGGAAGGGAGAAGAATTCCATAGATTTTTGCTAATAATCCAGACTGAAATGGAGTCAGTCCTTCCAGCTACTGGCCTAGAACCAAATCTCACCAACGAAACCCTACAGAGAAGTCATAACAAGCAGGTCCTAGAATTACGTCTTCAAGAAGCACAAAAAGCCTCCTACACAACATGGTACCTAGCCTGACTATTTCTATCACGCCTTCTCCCTAGCATGCTGATTAGACTCTGCTCAGCCAGTAGTGAGAGGGACCAAGTTATTGTTCTGACCAACACCTTCCCCAAACAGGGTCAAGCAACAGAGGATCAGGGACCCAGAGGCAATGCCACACTAGTTTAAATGCAGGACACATAACAATGATGATGAGAAAAGGTTAAACAAAACAAAGTTCTGCCTTTTAAAGACAGCGATGGCTATGGTGGTGGCGACAGGGCATGAAGAAAGCAAGTGAGCTTTGCCAGACACTTAAGACAGCACAAAGGGGGAGAAGTGAAAATTGGTTGGTTACCTCTCTCTGAATCCGGGAAGGCATGAGGGGATAGAGCAGAAACAACACGTTAGCATTCACATGGCAACCGGTGCATAAGACAGTCCCCTTAACAGCGACTCTGAGCTCTGACATCCCATCTTATTTCCCAACTTGGCTGCAATTAATAGCCTTTCGGTGCTTATTTTAGCTGAACTCTCTCACACAGAAGTGTGTATTTTGAGCCACATTACGATGAAGCCAAGAGATGCCAGCTGAGTTTACAGAGGCAACATATCAACCTGGGGAGGTAATCAAGCCTAAAATATCACAGTGAAATACAGGAAACCATTTGCAGTGAACAGCGCAGAGTACTTATCCTCATTTTCCAGCTCCACCTGCTGCCAATAAAAAAACATATGGAGGGCTTCCCTGGTGGCGCAGTGGTTGAGAGTCCGCCTGCCGATGCAGGGGACACGGGTTCATGCCCCGGTCCGGGAAGATCCCACATGCCGCGGAGCGGCTGGGCCCGTGAGCCATGGCCGCCGAGCCTGCGCGACCGGAGCCTGTGCTCCGCAACGGGAGAGGCCACAACAGTGAGAGGCCCGCGTACCACAAACCAAACCAAACCAAACAAAAAAACATATGGAAACAATGACATGGCAACAGCCTTACCTGCTTTACCAACACTTCTGACATCCTATTAATAGAACTACAACATTACACTCCAGGTACTTTCACGGAGCTGCATCCACACAGGGCAACAGAGCAGGAGGGGGCGGAAGCAGGGCCGAGGGCCAAGGGCGGAGGTGGGACGAGGCCGGGCCAGTAAATGAGCTTAAGGGTGAGAAAACAGATTTGTGCCGGGGAAGAGAGGGGTGGAAGGTGGACAGGAGCCGACAGCAATTTGGAGTCTGGGGCTGACCTGCTTTGAGTTCCATTCCCAGAGCTGCTCTGAGCTGCCAGAGCAACGCTAATGACGCCACTTAACCTCCCGACCCAGAGTGCTCACGACCCCCTGCTGGTCTCAGCACAGCCAATCTGAAGGGGCCCCGAGGACAGAGCCCCAAGTCAGGCACAGGCATGCATCCCACTTGAACAGACTGAAGAGGCGGATAAGGAGCAAAGGCAGAAAGCTGCCCCTGCAGGGGCCCCGTGGCCAGGGTCACGGAGCGGCCAACAGGACCCTGCGGAGATGAGGGCTGAAATCACGGTGTGAAAGAGCAAGCACGCCCCGTCGCTGGGCCGAAAGGTGAAGCTGTCCACCCTGATACTGAACAGCGACCATGACATCTTATCAAATGGGGGGAAGGCAAGCAAGCAAACAACCCAAGTCGCAGATATAAGATCTTACAGGAAAAAAACAACACGTTTGAGTGTGTATTTTAATGTGTGCGTGGCAAAAAATCTGGAACAACTTAACATCCAACTGTCAACTCTTACCTGGAGGGGGGATTACAGAGGACTGTATTTAATATATTCATTTAAATATTATACAATAAGAAGACGTGACTTTTGTAGTACAAATATGTAAACATCTACCTCAACACTTGAGGAAAACCACCGTGACACGCATGCCCCGAGGCGCAGGTAACCACCCTGCAGTAGATGTGATGGCCACAATCACACTCCTAGCGACTACCAGACTACCGTCCACCGAGCTCCGGCTCCGTGATGCCCTAACGGCAACCTGACAAGGCAGATACTACTGTTCTCACTGACAGAAAAGGAAACAAGCTCAGAGGAGTTGAGCGACTTGACCAAGGTACATGGGAAGTCAGCGTTCGACCGCAGGCCTGCAGGACTCTCATTCTGGTCTTCGGGGAATGCACCTAGGACGGGAACCCCACGCTTCTTCACAGTCCTGCAGAGTCACCTCACAGTTTGTCTCCCAAATGAGCCAGCACGCTGCTATGCGCAGGTGTTCAAGATGGGGCAAAGGGTTTGCAACTGGGGTTTTAGGTAAACGGGGGGACCCCCCCTCCCTCACTGAGGCCTGTGAACTTTTGCACGGGAAGAAGGCAGCTGAAAATTCCCAGGAGAGGCCCTTTAGCTGAGTAAGCAGTCAGAGCTGTGTTCAAACCCTGCTGATTACTTACCCTCTCTTTTTCCTGGGGTCCCTCTCTGTGCCCCTTGGAACCTGTTTCCTCGTCCGTGAAAAAGGGACAAGGACCCCTGGCTCAGGGTAATCATGCGAACTCAATTAAATGAGATGGTGTGTGCAAAGAATGCGTGTTCTGTTACAAGTGCGACAGACTGCATCACTATAGTTATCATCCCCAGGTCACCTGACGGTGTCATGTCTCAGTTGGGTCGTGCTGGGCAGCGTTTGAGACGAAATGTCTCCCACAGAAGGGAGGTCACTTGGGGGAGTATTTGTGGCCTCTCCTCAGATTTACTGGGCACCACTTACCATAGCATTGAGGGCACCTCCCTCCACCTCGAGCCTGCCCCTCTGCACTGCCCCACTATCAAAATCAGTCTTTGGAGGCAATTTAGATCATCAGCAAAGGATCCAAAGACCTGGACTCTAGTCTCAGTTTGAGTAAACACTCTGCAAGTCACTTAACCTCAATCTTGGGTTTCTTATCTAAGATCACATGCTCTTGGAATCTCCTAATGCTCAGATTTTTATCAGAAAAGAATTCAAGTGCTTTGACTCTTACAAAAATGAATGGGCAGCATTTCTTTGACTAACTTTTGATTTATGCCAGGTGCTTTTAATTTTTATTCTTAATAAAAAGCCTGTGCCTAGTATACGTAGTATATTTAAGTAACCTTAAGTCTAGACCCCCAAGGACGCAATCTGTTTCTTTCATGTATAATTATTATTGGCACCTTGGATATTTGAAATCAGGCCCATTACTAGTGATTCACTTAAGGAAATGACATCAATATGTAGCTACCCTGCTTTTCCCTGAGGGCAGTACTCAGAAAAATGACACTGAACTTTTAACAAGGTTAATTTGTTTGGGGTTAATAGACACTGCTTGATTTAAGTGTTGAAGAGAAAAACAGCCATAAATAGGGACTTCAGAGAGATCTCTGAAATGTCATTGGAAAAATGCAGCAGAGTCCTAGTGGCCGCTGCTTCACCAATTCGACACCTTGTAATGTGCTGGGGAAGAAACATCAGCCCAAAGTTGGGCTTCTGCGTGAAGCGCCATTCTGAGAACAGGGAAGGCTCAATTTAGAGTCAGGTGCAAGCTTACTCCCGTCTCACCACACAAGATGCCAGTGGGAAGAATTCAACCCCATGATGAATTCCATACCAGCTTCACACCCGAAGCCTGCCTGATCGCCATGCTCTCGGTGGCTGTTTCTTGGGAAAATGAACGGAGGAGTAATTGTCAATGTTTTCATTAAAATAAGCCTGAAATAACAGAACTACTTGGCATGTGTAACCAGGCATCCAAATAAATAGGAAATTCCACACACACACACACACACACACACAAAATAGCATACCAGAATAACAATGTCTACTCCAGCGCTTTGGAAGAGGACGCATCTCCCCAGCACAGCCACCTACTTCTTATGCAATGCACACCGTCTAGTTTTCACAAACTGAGCATGTAAAGCAAAGACTTGCCAGGGTACTTCTCGCTCCATGTTTGCAGAACTCTCTGCTTCATACTACTTTTTGATGCTCGTCTGCCATCACTGAGAGTCTTTTGAGCCTTCTGAGCGCCAGCACAGGCCAGAATTACCCACATGGCAATGAAGTAAAGACATAAAACTTCATGTCATGAAAGCTCTCAAACAAACTCATGAACCCGACAGTTTCTTTTTCCCCAGCTTCAAGTTTTTTGTCCCTGACATTTATTCGCTGTCTGCATTTGGTCAAGGCCCTTAGCCTCTTTGTTCCTCAGTCTCTTCGTCTGTGAAAAAGGAGCAATAAGTGGTACTTACTACTCATTTCCTAAGAGCGCTGTGAGGATCGCACCCATTAATCCGTGTCAGACTCTCACAGCAGGACGGCGTGCAGTGTGGACCGGATGGGTACGCTGAGTAGTGCCGTTACCAACGCAGGGGGAGGAGGTCTGCCAAGAGGAAGGTTTCTAACCTCTTTTGGATCATGGAACCTTTTGGACTCTGATGAAAACACTCCAGATAGAAATACATACAGACCCACACTTTCACACACCATCGCAAGGGGCGGAGGGGAGAAAGTCCAATAATCCCTGAAACTCATTCACAGACCCCTTTAGAATCCACACCCTGCAGGTGAAAGACCTCCGAACTGAATTCTGAGTTTATGCAAATTTACCATCTGGTGTCTAGTGAGTTTCAGAAAAATGCAGCTCAGGGAAAGGTTCTGTCCTTCCCAGAACCAAACGGCAGCAGGAACACCTCTCTCTGACAAGTGCACCTTCCTTTGCAAAACGAGTATCCTTCCCACCTCCCTGCTCCTGTCTCCTCCTGTCCCCTACCCCAGCACCAGGGAGCCTGTTAACTGGTGACTGGCAGACACAGGCCTTAGCGTTCCAACTAGAATAAGTGTGAAGTTGAGGATCTAAAGTGGTTTAAGGTTATTGAAATTCAAGGCACATTCTTCTAAACAAAGGACTTTCTCCTGCCACTAGAGAGAAGACACAATAGTTACCAGTCAGCTTACTAATGAGGAAAAAAAGGATATCTGAGAGCAACCAGGAAATGAGAATTTTTTTAAGTCCATCTTTGAAGACAGCAAGAATTAACGAGCGTCTGCTTTCATCTGTGCTGTATTACAGTTAAAAACAAAAACCAAAAAACCTTGCTTCTCTGAATATCTGAGCAAAAAGAGAATACGCACACACAACTTATATTTAGTTCTCAAGTGAGAGATAATTCATGCCACATTATGGTTGCACGGTATAAAGTTTAGGGCACAATCAAAGGATAAAATTAATGTACAATATACCTGAATTGTGAAACCATGGGCTGGCTTCCTTCCTGAAAGTAGAGATGGTAAAACAAAAAACAAAATACTTGATACCCAGAAGGCCCCTATCTGACAGGGTTTGAGAACAAGGGAACATTTAAGGACTCTGGTACAGGGCGGTGAAGAGGACAGTTCCCTGTACTGGGAAGGTGGTTTCCATGCAAGAAGTGCCACAAGGGCACCAACCCCTGGCAGGGTACAGACCAGGCTCTGAGTTAAAACCACGGCAAGCCTGTGGGTGAATTTCCTTCAACTCCATGCACCCAGTCTCACGGAGGGCCTCTTGTGGGGAAGACACATTCTTAAACCTGTTTCTGAATTTTCAAGAGGCTTTAGGGCTATACCTATACAGCCAATCCCCATTCCTTTGTGCAGCCAGAAGGAATACTACTACAGATAACACAAAACACCAAAAGACCTGTGGCCTTCACTTACATTATGGAAGCTTCCATGGAGATACAAGTATCCCTAACCCTCTGTAAACTCAAGAATACCTACACAAAACTAGACATCAACACTAGAATGAATGATTGCTAAAAGCAAGATAACACTAGCGGTTCCCGTTTTATTCAATCTGCCACGCAGCCAGGCTCTGTTCTTGGTGAACATCAACGCCAAGCCACACAAAAACCTTGAAGGGGAGCCTCGCGACTCTCATTTTATGAGAGAATCTAAGGTTCAAAACCCCCAAGCTAGAAGGTGGTGGATCCACAAATGGGAGACAGGTTGGCCTGGCTGGTCTCGCCTTTGCTCTGTGTTTTGGGGGCACCTGAGCCTGCCTCCTTCCCAGTGAATGGGCTCTCCTCAGGACCTCACCCCTTGATGAAGAAAGGTGGCCTCAGCTCTCTGCTCCTGTCTCCATCCCTATTGGATTTTTGGTTCCACCACAGCTGGACCTGGTGACAAAAATTGTGTTGTGGGACTTCCCTGGTACAGCAGTGGTTAAGAATCCACCTGCCAATGCAGGGGACACGGGTTCGAGCCCTGGTCCGGGAAGATCCCACATGCCGCGGAGCAACTAAGCCCGGGAGCCACAACTACTGAGCCTGAGCTCTAGAGCCCGAGAGCCACGACTACTGAGCCTGCGCGCCTACAGCCCGTGCTCTGTAACAAGAGCAGCCACTGCAGTGAGAAGCCCGTGCACCGCAATGAAGAGTAGCCCCCGCTCGCCGCAACTAGAGAAAGCCTGCACGCAGCAACGAAGACCCAATGCAAGAAGGGAGGGAGGGAGGGAGGAAGAAAGGGAGGGAGGGAGGGAGGGAGGGAGGAATGAAGATCTCCTGGTATTAAGAAATTGTTAAAAAAAAAAAAAAGTGCTGTGTTTGGTCTCAATAACTTTGCAGGGCAAAGGCTGAGGATTTCATTCTTTACACAGCAGACACTTATCCTGTTGCTCCCCTGCTTATGACCCTTCCCCCACCCAACCCCAAACTCCCCATCTATCTTTCTGACCTCACTTCCTGCCTCACCCACACTTGCTGGGCTCCAGCCATACTGTGTTCACAAACACGCCCACCGCTTCTGCCTTGGAGCCTATGTGCTCACTGTTCCTGCCGCCTGGACACTGAGTCCCCCAGATCTCCCATGAAGGACGCCTTATCGTCATCGCCTCCAGAAGACCCCTCCGGACCACCCAGCCACCACCAACTCTCAAGGCATCTAAAACTACCCTCTGCTTATTTGTTTACTGTCTGTCCTTCCTTCTGCCCCACAAAAAAGTAAAACCTGCGCGAACAGCAACGTTTCTGCCTTGTTCGCTCACCACCATGGGTAAGTGTTCACTCATCACTGCCTGGCACATAATAGGGAATCAATAAATATTTTAAAATAAATAACTAAGTAGCATAAACAAAGGTCTTCCTCCTTTATTCCTGATCATGTTGGTAAGAGAATAATGCTGTGAATAATAGGGGCTTGGCTGGATTTCTTTTTCTCCTGCTATTGTTTATTACAGCCGGCACTTTAATAATGGCTTTAGTTCACATTCTGTTCTCATGTCAATGAGAAATAATGTTAATAAAACATCTATCTTATCTGAATGGGCAGGAAGCGAGCTCTTAGAAGATTATTAATCTCTTGTGACTCAATTTGAAAGCAAAGCAAATCTATACTCTGATCATCTCCAGCAGAAACGTTTCCAGAGCCCCTAACTAGGTTCCTTCTTTAGAACATTTGTCTAAATGAAAAACGGTGCCTCTTCTCCTAAAGAAATCAATATATAAATTTCCCTTGTACATTGATTTCTATCAAGATTTTCTGACTCCCCAGATACTCTTCTTTATCTTTGTACTCTAAGAGAAATAAACTTTTGTTTATCATTTAGAGAAAAGACCCCAGACAACACATTTTCATACACGCGGAGGCAGAGGAAGTATGGAGAGCTCTACTATATATAAGGCAGCACAGAGCATCCCCCCAATGCCCCCTGTACCCCAAGCTGGGAGGTGCTACACTGTCTGAGCAGGGGTTAACTTCTGGATACAGTTTGAAAGAAGACACACCTTTCCTATTCGATGAAGTTACTTCTTATACACAGCTAGCCTGCTTACTCCAGAATCTTCTTTCTTTTCCCTCAAATATAATAAATCTTAAAAAAAAATAAAATTACAATCCCATCACGGTAGCATCCTGTTTTTACCGTCTGAGTTCACCTTCCTTTTATTGTCCATATGTCTTCACATTTGACAAACAGAATTAACATGCCATCTCAAAGAAGCTCAAGCGTGGGTTCAGGGATGTTCAAATGACGGTCTGCCGCAGAAGTACCCCTACCAGCCTGACCTTCTTCAGGAGTGCTCTCTGGAGACTGGTTTTCAGAGCACCATAAAGCCGTCCAAAGGTGACCGAGCCTTCTTGCTTCCAAAGGACAAGATCTCTATTTCAGTTGTCACTGTGGTTTCCACTCAGGTCCTTTACATCAGGGGTTGCAAACGACAGCCCCAGGACCACAGTCCATCCACCCCCGTCTGCTTTTATAAACAGAGTGTCACTGAACACAGCCATACTCCTTCATCTCCTACTGTCTAAGGCTGCTTCTGTGCCAGCGTGACAGCGCTGAGGAGCTGCAACAGAGACCACAGAGCCCCAAATATTTAATATCTGGACTTCCACAGAACAAGTGTGGAGCCCTGATCTAGATGTCGGCCTGATTCAGAGGTGCAACGCACAACATGGACAAACAGTGAGACTAGGACCAGCTCGATGACTTGCGGAGCCCAGTGCAAAATGAAAACGCCAAGGCCCTGGGTGAAAAAATTATTACGAATTTCAAGATGGTAACAGCAGAGCAGTGAACCAAGGGTGTATTAGACCCGTTGCGACTGGCTGAGATAGTGGAATAATCCTTCTTACAGGTGACAACCTCCAGGGCCAGCTGGAAACTATTCCACCCAGAAGCAGGAGTAAGAACTCTTCCAATTTTCAGCTTTAGAATCAAAACATCTGTTGCTCAACTAAAATGCTACATGGGTGCCCAAAATGAGAACCAGAATCAATATGGGTCTCTGCTCCAGCCATTTTATTTTGGAAGGGTCACTAGCAGGGTATGACTCTTCTTAGAATGTTGTTCTTTTTTCTTTTTTTGGGGGTGCGGGGGGCTGGATAAAAAACAAAACACACTGGACTCCTTGAAAACAGCATTTTCATGTAACCTGGCAAATAGATGCATGCTTTGACATGACAGAATCAGGTCAAATCAGCCCCAATTGTCAACTGTGTTCTCCGCAGCTGCTTTTCCTCTATCATAATTATTTCAGCTGTCATAATTTATTCATCCCCAGACACACATGTTCTAGGGTAACAAGTCCAGGCTTCCAGATCAGAAGGGATGGCAGCCCCTTCTCATCTGCCTAAAATTCTGACTGCAGAAGAAATATTTTCTGCATCAATATCAATACCCAAACCAAAGATGGTTTCAAAACCAAAGTTAACTGACAAAGACATTGTAAGCTTTCATGTTCACAAATCGGAAGCTAGAAGGAGGGCCCCCCCAAAAAAATCCCATCAGAGGCCAAGTATTTCATTTCTCTACTTTTTAGATACAAGGAAATGGCTTTTCTAGCTCGCAAAATGCACAGTGAATTTCCTGCAAAGTTACTAAGGAATATTACTCTTTCTGATTTTAAATAGATATAGAACAAGTCTTATTTACAACAGAATATCTGTTGTTGGAACAATGGAGGATACTGTATATGAAAGAAACAACTTCAGATGCAATTATCAATTATATGGTATCTTATAAATCTGGAAGCAAAGGTAGAGTAATTCCGTATGGATTAAAGCTTAAACCTGTCTTCTTTCTTACTTTGATCCTTCACTTTTATGACAGAACAGAGAAAATGCTCAAAGGTCTGATAACCAGTTGAGAAGGATAGTCAGGGCACTGAAGGGTGAAAATGTCCTGGAAAAAATGGCCAAATGCACAGCACTCCACTGGGTAGGGCTGCTCATCCGCACTGGAGAATAAGACAGAATTAAGTCAAGGTCTTGGTATAATATAAATTGAAAGTGAGCTGCTCATTGCTTAATTGTCCTTATACAGTCATTATTTCTATTAATACATATATCCAACAGAAATAAACAATGAATCTAAAAATCCAGGTACGGTCCTAGGTGACTCCTTATCCTGCATCTTCCATAGTCAACCTTGACACTTCAACCTCCACAACCCGCTTCTCTTCATCCCCTCTGCCACCACTTTGATCTTTCCCGGACCAGGACTCGATAACTGAACCCTCAGCTTCCATCTCAGCTGCCGACATCCATACCCCTTAACAGCAGTCACTGAGATCTTTCTTCATGAAACAAATTAGATCATGGCACTCCCCTGGTTACCACCTTTCAGAGGTTTCTCATGGCATTAAAAAGAAAATTCAAACCTTCAACCGTAACCAAAAAGCCCTGTAGGATCTTGTCCCCCAGACCCCGAGCACCTTTTGCACCGCAGCACGTATCACTGGACTTCCCGCTCCGGGCTCCAGCCACCCTGGCCTTCTCTCACATCCTTGAACATGCTGAGCACCCCTCGTCCGTCCTCCTTCCTCCTGCTCCCCTCACACACCCGGCTTCTTCCCAGCTTTCAAGATCAGCTCAAATGCCACCTCCTAGGATGGGCTGCCCCTTGGTGGCCCCTTTCCCCACCAAGGTACTCTCTCTCTGTTGCACTGTGCTGTTGACCTCACAGCAATTATCATAATCCGTACCATCTTGCTTCCTGAATTGTTCTTCCAGCTTATCTCCTGCCTCTTTGAACCCTATCTCTCCCACTTCCTCATGTACCTCACGAGATGCCTGACACACGGATGTTCCACATCTGCTGAAGGGCGAATTAATCTATAGATTATAAACATCAAGTACGTGTGATAACCACAGTTAAACCCTAAAAGCAGAAAATGAAATATTTCACCTACATTCATTCAACAATTCAATTATTTATGGAGAGCGTCCTATGCCGGGTACTATGTTAAGAACAAAGGAATTCAAAGAGCTAAGACCTTCTCAAAAATGTCATATTCTTCATTTAAAACAGGCAGTTGAAAAGGACAAGTTACACTACTATTTAGTATGTTTTCACATGACCCTAGGGATCTGTGGAAAAGTCTGAAAGCCCAGACAAGTAAGAAATTAAGTATCATCAGTACACGCCCCCAAATCCATGAAAAGTAGAGAGGGCGTGACAGGGGTTTCGCAACCATGTTCCAGGTCTCTAAACCTAGGAGTCACCTCAACACCTGGGAAACTGGGGACAGATATAAAGCTTAGCTCAGTCAGTGGTCCAGAATGAAATTCATTTCCCTGAGGGGCTGTTCAAGATGAACGCTACTGAGGTGAGACTAGGAGACTGCATGAAGGATAGTTTTTGAAACAGACTGGAATCACCACATCTGAAAAAACAATGCCACTGTTCAGACTCTTTGAGAACTCAGCTTCTCCTGGACCTTCTTGCAGTCCCAGGCTCCTCTGAGAGGTATCCACAATCAAGGCAAGCAGGTTCAAGAAGACAGAGTCCAGTGCACAACGACCCTCCACCCTTGGAGCGGAGGTGACTTTGGCCCCACCTGTTTGTACCTACAGCCTGGGCTCAGCTGACCTCCCGGGCAGCAGCTAGCAGCAGCATCCTCTTGGCTCACCTCGGGGTCATCCATAATGCTCCCCGGGGATGCTCCAGTTCAGAGGACCCCAAATGGGTCCTGTGCTAGAACAGTGTGAGCTCCAAGAAAGCAAGAAGGTACTTGTTGCATTTACCATTTGATCATTAGTGCCAATGCCAAGCACATAGCAAGTGTTCAATAAATGCTTGTTAAATAAATTATCCCCATTGCTCAAAAGCCAAGACTTGTTAGAACGGCAGAAAAACTCATAAACGAACCAGCAGCGGTCAGAAAGGTGGGGTTCCTGACCAAACCGGCACACACAGCCCATGCCTTCACTCTGAGCCAAGTCCGATAGCACTTTCTACAACGACAGCGGCTGATGCCTTGTAGAAAGTCTTTCCCCTACTAAGCTTGTTCTACACATCTCACTTTGGACAACAAAACCGCTGGTAACTTATAAAATTACAGACAAAATTTACAAATACAGATTTAGGGCTGTTCTCCTCACAAAGCATTATGTATCTAACTTCTTAGGAAAGGCCTCAGGACACCTCTGTCCTGAAAGGCTTCACAAAGCAAATAACAACTCAAGGGCAGTGGCAAAGATCTGAACTTTGGGGAGAAAGCTTAAAAACTGCTTTTGTGTCAGAGTAAGGCTGGAGGAGAAACTGACTGCTCCATGGTCTAAGGAAACCAGAAAGAGAACAACACGAGGAAAGCAGGCGGAATCCACCATTCATGATACTAGTCAAAGCTAGGCTGCAGCTGCAGTTATAAAGAGAAAGAAAAGACTAATGAGATTGCTCCTCCCCCGCCTCTTCCCACTCAAGGCAGTAATGAAGATTCACAGCTAACACATTAACTGGGGAATCGATAGACATGCCTGGATACAATACTGGTACAGGGAAATAGATAACACACAGAAAAGACACAGATTCCCTGAGAATCCAATCAAGTGTTGTGTTCAATATTTAGATCACGTTTTTCTTAAAAAAACAAACAAACAACAACAACCAAAAAAACCCAAACCAAAAATCTACTTTTTTTTTTTTTCAGTGCCAAGAACAAGCACGTGATAAGTTGGCAGTTTTCTACCTTTTGGGAATTTGAGACATTTGCGTGGAAGTCCACCAATACTGTAAGTCATCCAACTAAAATTATCTGAAACCGCACAGTCTTTCTACACCAAAGGATATTGCTTTTAATTGAAAAACCGGATTACCAAGATCCTGCAATATTTTTCACTCCTAATATAGACAAGAGGACATAAACGTGGATTCATCAGAGGGCATGTGAGATGAATGCACTCATTTGCTCAATCATAACACTGGACACAACAGAAATGCCCAGGGTGGACCATCTGAACAGCCCACCCCTGAACAGCTTCCTGCCACCCTGGTAAATTGCATCAAAAGACTCCTCCACCTTCCCTCCATTTCATACAATACTCATCCTTCCCTCCAGCAAGGCAGAAAGACCCCTCCTCAGCCCTCCCGGCCGCCCCCAACCTCGCAAAGCACTGACTCCGGGGAAGGGAGGATGCAGCCTTTGTCCCGCGGGTCGGGTCTCCCGGGCGCAAGCTCGGGCGCCCACCCCGCCAGTTACCTCTGCGCTCACCTGCAGACAAAGGCGCGCCGCTCCCTACCCACGACCCTCACCTTGGCCTCCCGGGCGGCCCCAGGGCTGGGCGAGGATGCCGCCCCCGTGTCGGGGACGAGACCAGGTTGCGGGCACCAGCCACCCCGGAGCGGTCGCTCACACCAGCTGCTGTGCGTTCCTTCCGTCCCAAGTTGAAGCAAGTGCCATCCGCGCCTCCCCACGCGCGGCCCGCCCGCCGCCGCAGCCCATTGGCTGCTGGAGAGGCACGTGAGCACGACCCCCCCCGCCCCGCCCGTCCCCGCCCACCGCTCACTCCCCTGCCAGGTGCCCCCGGCCAGGTGCTCCCAGCCGCTGGGGCCGGGGCCAGGGCCAAGGACAAGGCGAGCAAAAGAGAGGGGCGGAGTACCCCCATCCCTACCTACCCCCATACTGTGACGAATGTTTCCCTTTTGGGACTCCCAGGACTTGGAAACTTCATCCTAATCCCAACTCTTTAAAAAGCTGACATGCCGGGCCTGGGTTTCCGGTTTCTCTTACGACCTGCCTGATCGATGTCAGGGAGACGGGCCGCCCTGCAACCCACAGCCAGAAAGCCTCTGCAATACTACAACTAAGCAGAAGCAAACTGTAGTTTAATCAATCAGGCAGCAAGTTTTGAACTGAGCTGAAAGTAGTTTTTACAGATTCCTTGACAATTTACACGAAGCCCATAACAGTGGTTCACCCCTCCACACCTTCCCCATCCCGGCCTCTCGTAAGGCACCTTCTGTTCACTGTTGACTTAAAGCCAGGATGGCACCCCAACACTGTATCTAGCTGGGAGCTTCCTCCCCACCCCCACCCCATACATACATGGAAGCAGAAAAGTGCTCCCTTGGCTAAACAACAGCATTTAAGTAAGAGTGCTGGCCAGCCACTGGCCAAAACAGTTCTGAAAGGAAAACCCAAGGTCTCTTACTGACCATATATTTTGTGTACTGAAAGTACTTCCTTTTCCTAATTATTTCTGGGCAAGAATAAGTTACTTGAGCGATTACAAAATGAAACAGGCAGAGAACATCAGCCATGTTTTCTGCCAAATTCAAAGTTCCATACACTCCTTTTATAAGGAAAGGAACAGAAAATACAAAATATATATGGAAAATCAAGGGAGTATGTAACTAAAAGGCCTTGTCTGGGTTTAGTAAAACACACCACAGATATACTGGAAACTCTTTTTTTAATGTTCCTGTTTTAAAAGAGGATTAAACATCTCACTCATTCAACATTTATTAAGCTCTTCCTAAGTGCCAGGCTCTGTGCTAACAATTTTATATTAGGCTTTTCTGGTTAGCGACTGTTTTTCAAGGGGGGCATGATTTAATTCATGGTGTACTGAATATATGACCAGTAATACCTGAGTGATTTAGAAGAACTGTTTACAATGAACTGCTCTGGCAACCGCAGCTGTTTGGAACACAGCCCATACTAGAAGTGGGCATGGGGGTGGCCTTGAGTCTTGGGGTTCAGCAGGGGTTCAACAGGTGTCACCTAGTCTGGAGACATGAATTGACTTCACCGGACTGCACCTGTCACCCTGTCAGGGGGCACCTTTCCTTCCTTACACATAATTCTAGTCAGTTTGGTTACCTGCTTCTCTGCCTACAGCCAAGGGGAAGCCACAAATCAGATGGGGCTGCCAGACACCCACTGGTGACAGCACAGTATGACAGCCAAGGGTCTGCTGGCAGGGCTGACAAGACCTGCCAACTCTACCTCCTCCTGCTGTCTCAAACTCACCCCCTCTCTCCGACTCCAGTGTCACCACCTAGTGCCAAGCCCCCATCTCCTCCCATCGGGATGGTCGTAATAGTCTTCTCAGAGTTTCCCTGTTTTCACTCTTGTCCCTGACTGGCTATTCTCACTTCAGCCACACACATGACCCTTTAGAAAAAGAAATCACAAATCTGAGCATCCACGCTCCGGCTTGCAAACTCTACAATGGCTTCCAGTTAGGTGGAAATAAAGTCCATAATCATTTTCGGGGTCTCTGAGGCCTCCTGGGATCTGGTCCCTATTTTCACTCTAGTCATCGCTGCAACCACATTCCCTCCTCTTTCTGTCTGCTCCAGCCTCCTCTCCTTCCAGTTTCTGGAACATGCCCAGCTGCTTCCCACCTCAGGGCCTTTGCACCAACTGTCCCCTACCCCTGAGATGCTCTTCACTGCACTACTCACCTGGCTAATCTGTCTCATCCTTCAGATCTTAGTTTACTTACCTCCCTGTGAAAAATCTTCCTAACAATACCACCCATCTCACAACCCCAAGCATCCGGACTCTTCCTGCACAGTCCCCATCTTCTTCATCTTCTGGTGAGTTTTATAAACTTATAGTGGGGTTTGGTTTTGTTTCTGAATAGTAAAGAATTCAGCCTTGGCCAAAAGGAGGTCTGGCTCTTGCCATGGGCTTCTGGGAGGTAATCTTTAAGACACGGAATGTCATACCTGATATGAGTGTTTTTGTTTACCTGGGGGTCTCGGGTCACACCAGATAGTCTAACAATGTGATTTAGGGTAGGGGCTTTGGGTCATTTGGCCTTAGTTCCACCTCTTGTGGGACTAGAGACGTAGCTCAGCCACATGGATGGTCAACCATGTCCACGTGACGGAGCCCCCATAAGAAGTCTGGACACCAAGGCTCAGATGAACTTCCCTTGTTGGCAATACTCTGTGCACACTGTCACACATCAGTGCTGGGAAGACTATGCTGTCCATGAGCCCACGGGGAGAGGACAACGGAAGCTCCTATGTGGATCTCTCCTGGTCTTGCCCTATGCACCTCTTCTCTTGGCTGAGTTTAATCCGTACCCTTTAGCTGTGAGTGAGTTCTGTGAATCCTTCTAGCAGATTATTGAATCTAAGAGTGGTTTTGTGAGCTATTCCTCATCATATTTTCAGCAGCAAGCACATTTCCTGACACACAGTAAGTGCTTAATACATTTAATAATCAAATTTAATAATTTACAATTTTTTATGGGTACTTTTGAAATGAGCACATAATCAGCATGTAATGCCTTAACAATTTAAGGACTAGATGTCCATTTTGCCAACTCCTACTTCTGAGTCAAGGTCCAGATCAAAGGTCATCTTTTCCCTGAAGACTTTCCCCACTCCCTAGGGCTTGCCATTCTTGCCTGTGTTTTCTGGCCCATTGCTCTGCTTTCAGAGCAGTCAGTGGTATTCAAATGTCTCTCCTTGTGAAAGAACTATGTTAGATCAACTCTGAGTCCCTAGCACTGGGCATGGTGCTTACACAGAGCAGGTATACAAAAGGTGTTTGCAGAATAAAGGCAATTTTTAGAAAAAGGATTTGGTTTATTGAAAGATAGGTTCAGTTATCTGTGAAATCCTGGTACATATTACAGCTCATTTCCTGAAAAATAAGATAGCTGTTACTGTAGTAACTGAGTATTATAATGGTATTCTACTCTATTATTTTCTTTTTTTCTTTCTAAAAATAAAAATGTTCCTCAAAATTATTAACCACATTAAAAACCTGACATGCTTTAAATAAAATATGAAAGCAGATCACCAAACTTTTAAGCATCTGACTCCCTAATTAGAATGAAATATTACAGTTTATTTACATACTACATTAAGAAAAAAAAAATCCAAGCCCTAATCTTATTCTCCTCTGTACAAACCTAACTGAAAATTCAAACAGCACACCAATAACCTATGGTGTCCACAAGTAGTACAGAAAAATCAATTTTATTTCCTTCAGACCTGTATTTAAACTGGATAATAACGCTATGATGTGCAACAGCCATAGTCCAATTTCAATTTATTTGATTAGATGAGTATAAACATTAAATAAGAAACTAATGGGATTGTCATAAGAATGTTCAAGCTGTTAACTCATTATAGGCAAACATTTTAATTTGCTCCTAGAAAAACGTGCTGCTAGAAAATATATAAATATGGATTTGAACAATCCTTAAATCCCATACACAAAGATCCTTACATTGCCTCCTCACCCAAAGATAAAAGCAGCTTTGAACTTGGAGGCCACTTGAAACTCCCCCTGAATTTAGGATAAGGAAAGCTCCCAATGACTCCTTGAATATTTGAGTTTTTTTTTTTTAAACATTCCTTCGTATCACAATGCAGAATCAGTGAGGATATCAAAGCAGCACCCACATTGGTGGTTCTTAAATTATAATGTGCATAATAACTGTTAAAATGAAGATGCCCGGGCTCACTCCAAGAGAGTGATTCAGAAGGTCTGGCTGGAGTGACCCCTTGCTCTTTTCACAAAAGCACCCAGAGGATTGGGAGGCAGGTGGCCTGTGAACTGTACTCTGAGAAACTGTTTCCAGAGAAGGGGACAGGAATTCTGTGTGGGTGAAGGAAGTCAAATGACACAGATAAAGACAATGGACAATGCAATGCTGTAGCACTTTCTGTGTCCCCCCACTGGACTCTGAGCTCCTGGGAGCTCAACCATGCCTTGTTTGGTTTTGTGTCTTTGGGCCCAGGTCAGCACCAAGCACTTACTAAATTAAGTTCATTTGTAGCAAAGTGGCATGCACCCATGCTCTCACCTACAGGGACATCAAGTGAATTAACCAGGGTGCATTTCTGAGGGTCATACATAATCCTAACAACGTTATCAACAGAGCAGGGGGGTGTTTGGGCAGGACCTAGATCAGTGCCTTTCAAGCGTCAATGTGCAAATGCATCCTCTGAGGATTTGTTAGAATGCCAATTCCAAATCAGTAGGTTTGGGGCGGGGCCTGCATTTCTAGAAAGCTCCCAGGTGATGCTGATGCTCTAGTCCAAAGACTCCACTTTCAGAGGCAAGAATCCAGATGTAACTTAGCCAAACATGGCCACAATGACAAAGGAACAGCAAAAAAGAATGCAACCCTCAGATCTACAATGAACCTGGCAATGAACGCCAAGGAGTGGTGGACCAAGAGTAATATTTCCCAACTTATTTTAAAGGACTGTGTACTTGATGGTTGCTCTTGGAAGAATCCATAACGTGCATCTGTAAAGGAAAAGCCCCACTGCCCCACAAAACATCAGATGCAGCAGAAGACTTGCTTGCACTCACACAAGGGTGTGACCTTTATTCTAAAAGACCTCCAGGTTTTACTACAGTATTTCTTTTAACTCAGCTCTAGAGAAAATTTTGAGAAAAAAAATTCTCTTGCTCAATGGCCCGGAGTCTTCCTGTTCTGCTCTATAACATGCAAAGGCTATTTATAATAAGTGTGTACAACAAAAATCTTTGTAAGAGGAAGACATTTCCACGCCCTACGTAGGGAGCATAGCCCATTTTCTTTATGCAATATTCAGCAGACAGAACCTCCCACTAGACCAAAGACAGTGGGCAACTCCCCGGCACTCACTGTACTTTAAAGAGACTTGACTTATCCCTCCTCCCCGCCCGCCAGCCCCCCCTCCCCGCCTGACAGTTCTCACGTTGCCAACTGCTATGTGGTGGGCGGTGAGCATAAACCGTTACCCTCGAGGATTCCGGATCCTAACAGAACCAACACAACACTCAATTCTTAAAATGCGTCTGCTCAACCATCTTCCTTCTCAGTCCCAGGGCTTGCTCTCTCTGGGACACAGAACTGCAAGGTGGCGCAGGGGCAATGAAAGCAGGAGGATGAAGACACCTCCAGACTTTCCTCATGCTCACTCAGCAGGGACACTGGAGGGCCAAGGGAAATGCCTGTTCTCTGGCAAGTTCCATGATTAAAATGAGAGAAAAATCATGTTTGTGTTTTGCATTAGAAACTCTACCTTAAATTGATACTAAATCCATGGCTGGGAAGGTGGGGCAGGGGTAAGAGGGTAGGAGCTGGTAGAGTGAAGCCAAGAGAAGTTCTTGAAATAAATTATGTTTTCCTTCATCTCGAGCCCACCACTGCTCTGGTTTATGTCCCTATAGTTTTGTCTTTTCCTAAATATCACATACATGGAATCATATCACATAGAGCTTCTGAATCTTGCTTTTATCACTTAGCATAATTTTGGGGGAGGAAAGGATAAATTTTATTATAAGGCCCAACGTCTTTTTTCTAACTTTCTTTTTTTTAACTTCCAGTTTTATTGAGATATAACTGACGTAGAGCACTGTGTAAGTTTAAGGTGTATAGCATAATGACTTATACACATCATGAAATGAGTACCACAGTAAGCCTCATACAGATACAAAATTAAAGAGATAGAAAAAAATTTTTCCTGTGATGAGAACTCTTAGGATCTACTCTCGTAACAGCTTTTATATATGACATAGAGCAGTGTTAATTTTATTTATCATGTTGTACAATACATCCCTAGCACTTATTTACTTATCTTATAACTGGAAGTTTGTACGTTTTGACTGCCTTCATCCAATTCCCCCCTCCCTACTCCCCCACCTCTGATCTCTTTTTCCTATGAGTTTGTTCATTGGTTTTTGAAGTATAATCGACCTACCATACTATGTTAGTTCCTGTTACACAACATAGTGATTAGATATTTCTATATATTTCAAAATGATCACCAGGATAAGTCTAGTTACAATATGTCACCACACAAAGATATTACATAGTTATTGAGTATACTCCCCACACTGTACATTTCATACCCCGACTCATTTATTTTGCAACTGGAAGTTTGTACCTCTTAATCTCCCAAACCTACTTCTTCCCCACCCTCCACACTCCTCTCCCCTGAGGCAACCACCTGTTCGTTCTCTGTATCTATAACTCTGTTTCTGTTTTGTTATGTTTGTTCATTTGTTTTGTTTTTTAGATTCCACATATAAGTAAAATCATACGGCATTTGTCTTTCTCTGTCTACTTATTTTATTTAGCATAATACCCTCTAGGTACATCCATGTTGTCACAAATAGCAAGATTTCATTCTTTTTCATGACTCATACTCCTTTGTATGCATATATATTCACTATATCTTCTTTTTAAATTTTATTTATTTTTGGCTGCTTTGGGTCTTCATTGCTGCACACGGGCTTTCTCTAGTTGTGGCAAGCGGGGTCTACTCTTCGTTGTGGTGCGCGAGCTTCTCATTGCGGTGGCTTCTGTTGTTGCGGAGCACGGGCTCTAGGTGCACAGGCTTCAGTAGTTGTGGCTCACAGGCTCTAGAGTGCAGGCTCAGTAGTTGTGGCACACGGGCTTAGTTGCTCCGCGGCATGTGGGATTTTCCTGGACCAGGGCTCAAACCCATGTCCCCTGCATTGGCAGGCGAATTCTTAACCACTGCACAACCAGGGAAGTCCACACCATATCTTCTTAATCCATTCATCAACTGATAGACACGTAGGTTGCTTTCATATCTTGACTATTGTAAATAATGCTGCAACAAACACAGGAGTGCATATATCTTTTCTGATTAGTGTTTTTGTTTTCTTCAGATAAATACCCAGGAGTGGAACTGCTAGATCATAGGTTAGTTCTATTTTTAATTTCTTTAGGAATCTCCATACTGTTTTCCATAGCTGCTGCACCAATTTACATTCCCACCAACAGTGCACAATGGTTCCCTTTTCTCAAAATCCTTGCCAACACTTGTTATTTGTTGTCTTTTTTTTTTTTTTTTTTTTTTTGCGGTACGCGGGCCTCTCACTGTTGTGGCCTCTCCTGTTGCGGAGCACAGGCTCCGGATGCGCAGGCTCAGCGGGCATGGCTCACGGGCCCAGCCGCTCTGCGGCATGTGGGATCTTCCCGGACTGGGGCACGAACCCGTGTCCCCTGCATCGGCAGGCGTACTCTCAACCACTGCACCACCAGGGAAGCCCCTGTTGTCTTTTTGATAACAGCCATTCTGACAGCTATGAGGTGATATCGCACTGTGGTTTTGATTTGCATTTCCCTGATGATTAGTGATGTTGAACACCTTTTCATGCACTTGTTGGGCATTTGTATGTCTTCTTTGGAGAAAAGTCTATTTAAGTCCTCTGCCCATTTTTAAATTGGACTGTTTTTTTGCTATTGAGTTATAGAAATTATTTGTATATTTTGGATATTAACCCATTATCAGATATATTGTTTGCAAATATTCCCATTCAGTAGGTGGCCTTTATTTTGTTGATAGTTTCCTTTACTGCGCAGAAACTTTTTAGTTTGATTTAGTCCCACTTGTTTATTTTTGCCTTTGTTCCCCTTTGTTGGCCTGAGGAGACATATCCAAAAAAAAAAAAAAAAAAAAGACTAAGACCAATGTCAGTGAGCTTACTGCCTATGGTTTCTTCTAGAAGTTTTATGGTTTCATGTCTTACATTTAAGCTTTAATACAGTTTGGATTTATTTTTGTACATGGTGTGAGAGAGTAGTCTATTTTGATTTTTTTGCATGTAGCTGTCCAGTTTTCCCAACACTATTTATTGAAGAGGCTGTCTTTGCCCCACTGTGTATTCTTGCCTCCTTTGTCATTGATTAATTGCCCATATAAGTATGGGTTCATTTCTGGGCACTCTATGCTGTTCCATTGATCTATGTTTCTATTTTTTGTGCCAGTAGTATTTTGATTACTGTAGCTTTGTAGTATAGTTTGAAACTAGGGAGCATGGTATTTCCAGCTTTGTTCTTCTTTCTCAAGATTGTTTTGGCTATTAAGCATCTTTTGTGTTTCCATATAAATTTTAGAATTATTTGTTCTAGTTCTGTGAAAAATGCCATTGGTATTTTCATAGGTATTGCACTGAATCTGTATTTGTCTTGGGTAGAATAGTCATTTTAACAATATTAAGTCTTCCAATCCATGAACACAGTATACCTTTCCATTTGTTTGTGTTGTCTTCAATTCCTTTCATCAGTGTCTTACAGTTTTCCAAATACAGGTCTTCTACCTCCTTAGTCAGATTTACTCCTAGATATTTTATATTTTTTGATGTGATTGTAAGAGGGGTTGTTTTCCTTATTCCTCTGATAGTTTGTTGTTAATGTATAGAAATGCAACAGATTTCTGTATATTAATTTTGTATCCTGCAACTTTACCGAATTCATTGATAAGCTCTAGCAGGTAACTGGTGGCATCTTTAGGATTTTCTATGTATAGTATCATGTCATCTGCAAACAGTGAGTTTTACTTCTTCCTTTCTAATTTGGATTCCTTTTATTTCTTTTTCTTGTCCAATTGCTATGACTTCCAACACTATGTTGAATAAAAGTGGCATGAGTGAGCATCCTTCTCTTGTTCCTGACCTTAGAGGACATGCTTTCAGCTTTTCACTGTTGAGTATGATGTTAGCTGTAGGCTTGCCATCTATATAGCCTTTGTTATGTTGAGGTATGTTCCCTCTATGTCCACTTTCTGAAGAGTTTTTATCATAAACTGATGTTGAATTTTGTCAAAAGCTTTTTCTGTATCTACTGAGATGATCATATGATTTTTATTCCTTAGTTTGCTGATATGGTATATCATATTGATTGATTTGCAGATACTGAAACATCCTTGCATCCCTTGGACAAATCCTACTTGATCATGGTGTATGATCCTTTTAATGTATTGTTGAATTTGGTTTGCTAATAATTTGTTGAGGATTTTGCATCTATGTTTATCAGTGATGTTGGCCTGCAATTTTCTTCTTTTGTGATATCTTTGTTTGATTTTGATATTAGGGTGAGGCTGGACTTAGCATAATTGTTGAGTGTATCAGTGGTTCATTCCTTTTTATTGTTGAGAATTTCATGTATGGATATACCGTTGTTTGTTTATTGATCTACCAGTTGATGGGTATCTGTGTTGTTTCCAGTTTGGGGCAATTATGAATAAAACTGATAATAAGAAAACAAACAACCCAATTTTTTAAATGGGCAAAAAATTTAGACATACACTTCATCAGAGAAGACAAAACCAGAGAAAACCAGAAGGTTTTCATAAGCACAAAAAGATAATCCATATAATCATGTTAGAAAAATGCAGATTAAAACTATGAGTTACCACTTCACACATTTTAGAATGCTAAAATAACAAAAGCCCACAAACAAACAAAAACTTGGCAATACCAAGCACTGGTGGGGATGCTGAGCAACTAGAACTCCCTGACACTGCTGGTGGGGATACAAAATGGTACAGTTACTTCAAAATGCAGTTTGGCAGTTTCTTATAAAATTAAGTATGCCACTACCATGCAACCCAGCAATCTCACTCCTAGGTATTTACCCAAAAGAAGTGAAAACTTATGTTCTCACAAAAACTTGTATGTGAATGTTTATAGCAACTTTATTTATTTATTTTATTATTTTATTTTATTTTATTTCAGTTTTTTTATTAGTTTCTGCATTATAATAAAGTGAATCATTTATACATATATATCTGTTCCCATATCCCTTCCCTCTTGCGTCTCCCTCCTTATCCCACCCTCCCTATCCCACCCCTCCATATAGCAACTTTATTTATGGTTCATGATTAACTTCCCTTTTGAGATGTATAGGCAATTGTCTTTTAATGGGTTTCCTAAAACTCCTTTGGTTTATTTTAGTTTTCCAAAGTTCACAGACCTGGGCATCTCAGTGATCTTTTAAAAATAATTAAAAGATTACAAAATAGAACCACCTACTTCCTTGGTGGTCACGAACCTCTATTCTTAGGAGCTTGCTGTTGAGTCTTAATCCTAGAGGAGAGTTTAAACAGGAGCTCACTTTGTTATTGCCACTTCCAGAGCCAGGAAGCATAAAAAGAAACAAGGTGGCATTCTGACCCCTAACTGTTCTTAACCTTGACTCCCTCCTCCACCCCACTTCGCTCATCCCCCAAAGAGATACCAGCTACATCAGGGGCCTATGGAAAGTAAAGCAGATAAAATGTGCCAGCATTTTGATCTTTCAATGTTGAGTTTAAACAAAAACATCATTTATAATTGCTAATATGTGTCTTATCTTCATGCTTCAAACTCCTAATTGGGAAGGACTGTGGCTTTTTGGGTCAATTCTGGTACATCATTGAGCATAGGTGTACTTGTTTTTAATAAACAAGGCTTTATTGGAACACAGCCACACCCATTCATTTATATCTTGTCTACGGTTACTTTTGCCTAACAGTGGCAAAGTTGAGTAGTTGAGAGACAGACAGAACGACCCATACAACCTAATGTATTTATAGTCTGGCCTTTTATAGAAGAAGTTTGCTGACTCTTGATCCAACAGAATCGCCCATTTAATCATTCAATTAATATGAATTATTAGTGTACTATTTGTATAGCATTGTATAGCTACAAATTACTAACATTCATGTAGTATTTTATATCTTCAGGTATGAACAAATGTCTGCTCATATCAATCATTTCATTACAGAATCCCATTAGCCCTATTAAGTCGGCTATTATTATTATCACCATCTCCCTTTACAGACAAAATAGGCTCAGAAAGAATGAATGAACTCATTTATAAGAGGTGAAGCCAGAACTGGAACCTATCTCGTTTCTCCAAATCTTCTGCTCTCATCACAAATAAATAAAATGTAATAAATAAAAATACAGCACACACAGCAAGCCGATCAGTTAGTAGACAAGCTAATATCACCTTGGATTTTCATCTGCTTAATGCTCCACTGAACTCTTTCAATTAAAGTAAGTTCCACGCAAAGTTCACATGTCCTCTGAGATGATGTCCCCGCTTACCCTTATTACTGACACTTTTAGAGATTGCTTAACCTACAAAACACTGCTCTTTGTTACAAACTCTATTCCTCGTATACATATCAGTTAATTATATTCACTAATTATCAGAGTTGACTCGGGTTTTATGGGAATGAAAGCTTAGACAATTTCTGGGGACTTCTTTAAGAAAATGAATACAAAAATATCTTCCTTTTGCAAATCTTACAAAAACCATGTGCACTTATCAATAGCCCCCCCCCAGGGCCTTGAAAGGGGCCCTAAGTTTTAAGCTTCATTATCATAATAGTAAATCCTCCTCTGTGTATTATCTTTCCCCCTAAAGAAAGGAAACTCATATAATCCAGGTTGAGTTCCTAGCAAAGAGTGGAGCCTTCTGACTGAGCAGACTAATCATTTAAATCTGCCACCCCCATCACTTTCTCTTAAAGCCACAAAACTGAAAGCACTATGCCTATTCTCAGCAAATTCTCTCTTCAGCCTAGAGCAGTGGTTTTCTAAGTGTGGTCCGTGGATGAAATTAGCCTCACTTGGGAACTTGTTGCTACTGAATCAGAAACTTTTGAGGATGGGACTCAGCCGTCCTTGTGTTTACAGAGACCTACAGCTCATTCTGATGAGTACTCAAGTTTGAGCATCACTGGCTATTAGGCCATACATTCCACTTTCTCCACTCATGTAGAAAATTTTTTGATGGAAAGAGAGGAGACTATATCATTTAAGCAAGTTCATAATTTCTCTTTAAGAACAAAACAATCTAATCATCAATTTTAACAGTAAGTGTTCCCAGTTTTAGAATTTTGGAAAACTATGACATGTGAGATGTGTCAGGATTAACCAGGAGGAGAGAAGCAAATGCTCATAGCTCAAAGTCTACTTTGATGACTTCTGAGTGCACTGATGATAAATTTAAGTGAATTCATGACTTATTAACTGAGTGGGAAATGTATATTTAAACACTCCTGATATAGTCAGAAGACGGAATCAGTAATTCCAAACTCTGAATCATCTTAGAAGTTGAAGGAACTTCCCACAAAAGACCTAAATTACTTACCTCAAGCAAAATTCCTTATTTTCAAAGAGTAGGAGTTGGACCAAATTGGTCCTTTTAACCACCAATGAGCCATTTTATTATTTTAATCACCAAGGACCTCTTATTTTAATATATATTTCTTATACAAATAACAAGCTAGTTTGATTTGTCCCCATGCCACTTTTCTCTGTTAATCAAAGGTATACTTGGCCACTACTCATAACTTCTGATCAGCATGAGCTAACCAATGTTGCCACTCTGAGCTGATGTATTTTCATTCCCGCCAGAAGCAAAGACCCTTACCATTTTAGTTGGCCCGTTTATTTTGCACAAATGCGTAGTTTTCCCTTTGCCCTCTCCTCACCTACAAAATGCAAATAATAAAACCTGCCTCCTAACGCTGTTATTAAGAATTAAAATTAAAAAACAAAACCAACAAAACCAGGTATAATGTGATTAGCACCGCCTCTGGTGGATGGTGGGCACCCAGCTATGGCAGTTGTGCTTCCCATGATTATGAATTAGGCTGTTAGAAATCTTGAAATGGGCTCTCTAGTGCACACCTGTGATCCCCTTTTCTGTAAAACACCACACCACCCCAACCTATGTGGCAGCAGCAGGCCCCCGGGTGACATCTTGTATGAAGTGACCTGGCCAGTCAGTCTGACCAGGATGGGCACCTGGTCTATGCTGGGTATGAGTCTCTTCCCTTAGGAAATTTAAAATTGAGAGACTACACTCCAAGACTGGCTGGAAAAGAAATGTACGGGGTCATTTTCTACCATAATAACTAAGAAGCAGAGATGAGAACAAAGCCAAGAATAGAGGTGAAAGATAGAAGTGATCCTGATACTACTTCAGACCCTGTTCTGTCCTCTTGGGCATCCCCCTGCCTCAGGGTTCCAGAAAACACCCAAATCGTCTTTTGCTTAAGATCACTCAAATCATTTTCTGTTGCCTGTGATCAATGAGCTTTCACCCCACCCCACACTGTGGTGGAACCCCATGAGGACTGAGGTCAGTTCCAACTTGGTGATGTATGACCCCAAAAGCAGTCACTGGCTGTGAGGATGGCTGTTCCTCAGCAGGCGTCATGTAGCCACATCTTCCAGTATGTGGGAGTCAAAAAGGAAGGGGGCCCTTAGGCAAGACATACAATGTTTTTTTTTTTTTTTTTTTTTGCGCTACGCTCTTTTCCTCTTCCCTCTCTTTACCTCCAGGCTGTGTCTCCTCAGGGCTCCAGCCTCCTTTGCACAGGCCACCATGGCTGTGGCTCTGCTGGGTAGCCTCCACCTCCTTGGGCCCCTCAGCTTCCTGCTGTTGCTGATCTCTGAGTGCCTCCCTGTCTCCTGTTTGCTTTTCAACTCTTTCAACACCCATGTCACCAATTCCATTAAATTCCCTCTGCTTCAAATATTTAGAGCAGTTGTTGTGTTCATCATTGTGCCCCGACTGATAGACTACGTAAACATTTACTGTCATTATTTTATTTTTTAAAAAATATATTTGATTTATTTATTTTTTATTTTTGGTTGCGTTAGGTCTTCGTTGCTGCATGCGGGCTTCTCATTGCGGTGGCTTCTCTTGTTGCAGAGCATGGGCTCTAGATCGCGGGCTCAGTAGCTGTGACGCACGGGCTCAGCTGCTCCGCGGCATGTGGGATCTTCCCGGACCAGGGCTCGAACTCATGTCGCCTGCATTGGCAGGCGGACCCTCAACCACTGCACCACCAGGGAAGCCCTACTGTCATTATTATTGTTGCTGTTGCTATTGTCATCATTGTTTCGTACACCTCAGAGGAAGCTCTGGAGGAAACTGAGACTCAGGAGGTGAAGTGAGTTAACCAGGATGCCATGGCTGATGGGTGACAGACTCCAGCATGAAACCCTTTTCACTCAATCTCTCCTTCTACGTACGGAGGTTTTGAATGGGCTGGTATCTTCGACTCTAATTATTCTGAATTTACAATGCTTCCCTGGTGGCACAGTGGTTGAGAGTCCACCTGCCAATGCAGGGGACACGGGTTCGTGCCCCAGTCCGGGAGGATCCCACATGCCGCGGAGCGGCTAGGCCCGTGAGCCATGGCCGCTGGGCCTGCGCGTCCGGAGCCTGTGCTCTGCAGCGGGAGAGGCCACAACAGTGAGAGGCCCGCGTACCACAAAAAAAAAAAAAAAAAAAAAAAAAAAAATCCATTTTATTCCTTCCGGTGGTGTGGCAAACAAAAACAAAAGACCACATTGTTGCCAGCACTATGTGTCTGTTGTTAGACAATGCAAATTTTTTAAACATTTAATATTCAAACACTGTATTTATGCTGTTTTACCCACAAATGAATGTACAGGGTGTTCTTGGTCCTTTTGAGCACTGCAAACTGCTCCATGCCGGGAGCTGCTACAAACTCAGAGTCCTCCTGATTCACAATCAGGTACTGAAAACAAGTTTTTCCACTGCATGCATGGTCACAGCACTCTAGAACAATTCTCTCCTTCCTTTCTTCCTTCAATAGATATTTATCAAGAAATCACCAAATTTCAGACATGATGGGTAAGTACTGAGAGTATTCAATATTTGACCCCCCCCCCTTTTTTTTCAGTTCTTACCTTTCCTATATCAAAGTTATTGTTAACCAATGACTCTGGGGGCAAGCCAACTGTGTAAGGGCCTAGATGAAGTAATAATTCCAATAATTACTTGTTCAATACTCATGCTGTGTCATGCCTATGTGCTACTCCATGGCCATGGCAGACATGACTAACAGATCACAGAATCCCTCACCCAAGCCTGGATCTGGTTTCCTGGCTCTTCTCCACCCAGCATTTCAGGCCCTTCATGTCATGAGAGCCAAGATGGTGAGTAACCCCTACTTACTAACCTAGCATTAGCATAAACATTTCTTAAAAATAAGGCAAATGTCTAAAGGGACTGCTTTATAAACAAACTAGGCTAGAATTTTAGATTCTAAAGGCAGACAATGAAGTATGTAAAACCACAAAAGCATTTGAGAAAAAAATTGGCTTTGGTATTTCTTTCTTTAAACTTTTGCATTAGTTTCCTTGCCAATTACATAACTGTTTACTTTTCTTCACAGCCTAATGTTGTGAAGGCTTATTACCTATGGTACTTATCACTAAATACTAATATTTAGTAAATACTAAAATTTATTGGAATTCACGTACACTAACATATCAGGTTCTATATACTACTTTAGAAATGGAAAAAAAAAAAAAAGAAATGGAAAAATATGAGGTCACCCCACTATGCACATCTGTATTTCTTGAAAGGAACAAAATGCAAATGAATACGCACTACATTACCTTCAAGCTTAACTGGCAGAGAGAAAAAACATTCAAGTGTCTAAAAATGTAGATACCACATCATGTTATACATCATTTTGGAGGAAGACATAGTGCTCTGGCAATAAACTGCTCATCCGTGAAATGAAATAACCCTTCTAGGAAAGGATGATTAATTATTTAATAAACATTGTGTATTTTTAGATTCACTAAGAAAAATAAATGGGAGGAGCCAAAGAATGCCAGCAGCAACCAAAAGCTGGAAGAAGAGGCAAGGAATTGATTCTTCCCCAGGCTTCTGGAGGGAGTGGGACCCTGCCCACATCTTGATTTTGGCTTAATGAAACTGATGTTGAACTACTGGCCTCCAGACTGTGAGAGAACAAGTTTCTGTAGTTTTTTAAGCCAGCAAATGTGTGATAATTTGTTACAGCAGCCTTAGATAAACTAAGACACTGACCTGCTGAATTCAAGCTGGAAATTTTGCTGTGTGGCCCCTTCAGCTTTGCTATGACCCAAACGCCAGGAGATATACCCCTATCCTGGTTAGGAGCTTTCAACTCTTTCTCTGAAGCTTCCTTCTCCCTTCCCCTGTGTGATCCTCAGCACAAGTAAAAATATTGGGGTGATCATATTAACAACTACAAGGAATAGGAAAAACCACTGGCCCAGGATTTAGAATTCATGGTTTCAGATATAGCTCAATCACTTTTTTTCTGGTGCAACACTAAGCAAGTCATGTGCAAGTTCTGGGTCTCATTTTCCTGATCTGTTAAAGGCATAATACTATGTCCTTTGGTCCCTGAAAAGATTAAAGGAGATAGTGTACACAGAGCCTTAAACTATAGAGTATTATATTAAAATATGGAAAGGGTTCTGATTATTCTCCCTTCTCTCCTTCATACAATTAAAAGCATTTTTAAGCACCTAATATAAGGACAGCATCATGCTGAGTTACATACAAGGAAGTATAAAAACACGGTGCTGGCTATCAGGGAATTTACAATCTAACTGGGGAGACGCACACATTTACAACATTAAGTAACAACACAAGGTTGAAAGATTAAGTGCCACTAAGATCTACATGACGTGGAGATAAAAGAGATCATAGGGCACTGCAGTGATGTGAATATCCAGTCCCCTTCCTAGGGAAGTATATCTCCCCATCCCCTGAAGTCAGGCTTGGTCATGTAACTTTGCTTTGGCCAGTGAAATGTGAACAAAAGTGTTGTGTTGTTCCCAGGCAGAAATTTTAAGAGTCAGTGCATCTTTTCCTCCTGATACCATGGCTGGCAATACTCTAGTCTAAATAGTGACTGTATCATCTGCCTTGGACACAGAATGAGGACAATACTACAAGGAGCAGTACCTCCAGCCAACATGCCACGGACATTTAGTAGAATGAGGACTGTAACTGAGTCTTCTGGTTGTTACTGAAGCATAACCTAGCCAGTGCTGACTGATGCAAATAGTGACAGAAAGGCTAACAGAAAAGGTGGGACCCTAAGTCATAAGGACAACAGTGTCATCTAAAACTTGTATAGGGCTTGGTAGTTATATTACAAAGTGCTTCATGGGACTTAAGAACTCATTTAATTACTTCCTATTACTATTCCACTTAGTCCTGCCCATGAAGGCAGGAACCATGAAGTGCTTGTTCAGAGCTATATCCTTGGTGCCAAGCATAGTGGCTGACACATATTGGGCACTTAATACATGGGTGTCTACTAAGTTCCCAGAGAGACAGATGGGACCATACAAGAGAGGAGGAAGGAGGGAGAAAAGAAATTCCACAGCTTGACACTTCAAGGGAAGAATAAGGACGATATGGCCTTGGGCATAATGAAAGCCACCTTGATAGATCATTTAAAAATACACAGGTAGGGCTTCCCTGGTGGTGCAGTGGTTGAGAGTCTGCCTGCCGATGCAGGGGACGCGGGTTCGTGCCCCGGTCCGGGAGGATCCCACATGCTGTGGAGCAGCTGGGCCCGTGAGCCATGGCTGCTGAGCCTGCGCGTCCGGAGCTTGCGCGTCCGGAGCCTGTGCTCCGCAACGGGAGAGGCCACAACAGTGAGAGGCCCACGTACCGCAAAAAAAAAAAAAAAAAAAAAAATACACAGGTACAATTATGGTTAAATTGTAAAGCTTAAAAAAAAAAAAAAAAAGATGGTGCCCCTTCCAGATGATGACAGCCATTTCTGTTCTCCTCCTGCCCTGATTAACATACCTCTTTGCTATAATCTGTTCTAACAGCATGATTTCAAGGCATAAGACAATGATTAACATTATGATTAAAAGTGACCCAAGATTTAAAGACTTAAGATATACACCATCTTCTCTTTTTTTTTTTAAAGAAGCACTCTAATTCGTACAGTATAGACATATTAAAACCTTATCTTTTATTAAAAAAAATTTCTCTCCCTTTTATTTCAACCCTTGACTTAGTGAATTTAATGAATAGGATTAGGCTTTATCTTTCTTTCTTTTTTTTTTTCCCGCTGTACGCCGGCCTCTCACTGTTGTGGCCTCTCCCGTTGCGGAGCACAGACTCCGGACGCGCAGGCTCCGCAGCATGTGGGATCTTCCCGGACCGGGGCACGAACCCGTGTTCCCTGCATCGGCAGGCGGACTCAACCACTGCGCCACCAGGGAAACCCTATCTTTCTTAATAAATATCTTCTAAGTTTCTCCTAAGTCGAACAACAACAACAAAACCCAAAGCAACTCAAGCTAGAAGCTATATAGAGATAAATCAAAATATTTCCTCTAGGCAATAAAGGGGCACAGACAATTATTCTAGGCCACCAAATTTGCGGGGGGAAATATATTAAGAAATTCCACACCATCCATTAGACGTAATGCTTTTAGTAATTGCTGTTTATCTTTGTAACGAGATCCCTGGTGGTGGAGAAAACTAGTCTGGTAAAGCAAGTACCTTAAGGGCCGAGGTGATTTCTGCGACACTATTATTCTCTAAATCATGGAGAAAGCCACAAATGTCATTTGGATTGGTCAATAAATATTAATTGTCTGCAAAGATATATTTTAAAATTTGCTGTTCTTAAAGCCACCCACGTATTGTACAGGGGGAAAGAACACTCAAAATACTCCTCATTGCAAAATGCATAGCATTTACCAATTATTGAATAATAGGGAAATCAGAAAAAAAATCTGTATTTTAAACACTCTATTGTTAATGGGGCATTACAGCTGGACTCTGTTTACTTATTAAAATTTATAGCCCATTTGCTTCCCAAAAGAATTAAACAGTTTACAATGAAAGGCACACATTCTATCAGGCTCTTAAATTAGAAAGTAAAATTTGAAACCAGATGGAAGGACGAAGTGAGTCTATAAATCAGTTAGGCTAAATATTAATTGGAACCACATTCAACCATTTCTGATCCACAAAAAAGGCAGTCATATAGTTCAGTCTATTATCATTACAGCAATTGAGGGTTTGATTTAACACAAAACTTCCTGGCAGAAAGGGAAAGGTGAAAAAGTACGCAATTTTCACTGTAGGCCAAATTCTCTGAGAATTCTCGGACTGCACTGAAAGCTATGCTTGTGAGAATACCACACTTTTCAGTGCAGGCATGGGGGTGGAGTGCTAGGCAAAGGAACATCTAAAAATAGAGATCTGTGATAACAGATTGTGATATAGAGTCATCATTCAGAATCCCTAGGTCAGTGTAGTTCAGTGTTTTCTAAACTGGCGGGCTCTAGAAACGCCACTGGTTCCCTGAAGTTCATTGGTAGGAAGCAATTAATGTGTTTTATGCTCACCAAGTTTTAAGTGCAGGACAGCTTAGAGCCTTCAACAGCTAAGCTGTGTATTCAGGGCTCTCTGAGAGCAGGACGTTTCCTAACATTAATTGTCTGTGGAATCTTTTAAAATTTAAACACCAGGTATTAAGCTAGTAGAGTGTTCAGTTCAAAGACTTTTTGGAAAAGTTAACCAAAGATCAGTGTTATTCAAACTATAATCAATTAATGGTCACAAACAGCGTTTTGAAAGTTAAATAGAACAGAGTGTAGCAAAGAAACAAATCAAGGAACAGAACACACTGCGAATATAAGTACTGTCGTGTAAAACTTTTGTGTGAGTCAAGGAAAGAGAGAGAGGCGGGAGGGAGAAAAACTAGGTCATGCCATAAACTGTATTTCTTACAGGTTAGGACAAAATAGCTTGAAAGCCAATGACACAGAAAAATAAATGACTATAAAGAACGTGGGCGTTCACACACAAATTTTAAAAAATCTAATAACTGTCCATGCAAAATTTATTTTCACGTGGGTAGATACACACATATAATAATCAAGTTAAATAAAGCTTCTTCCTTCAGAGGTGCTGGGGTGTAAGTTCCCATAGGCTCTGGCTGTGTCCCAGAGGAGGGAATAGTCAGTTCAATCCAAGGAAACATAAAGGTCTCACCAGGAGGGTTTAGAAAATGAGCAGGCAGGAAAGGGCAGTGCGGCTCAAGGGCACAAGCCGGTGCAGCTGGGCATGTGCACTTGGCCACCATACTGGACGAGAGGTGGAAGAGCCTGGGGAGGGGCAGCTGACTTAAGTATTAAGAGGCCAAAGCACTAGGGTCTAACCACGCCCTACATGTGGTGGGGGTAAGAGGACCCCCAAGTTGTTGACTGTGTAGCTGACTAGATGGCAGAACCATGAACCACACTGGACTAAGGGCAAAGGTGACCTGGCCATAGGTTAGCCAAGCAGGCGCCACGCACAAACGACTATCTACGGCCTTGTGCTTCACAGTAAGGAGAGAAGCTTCTTTCATGAGGCAGCTGAACTCGCTGGAGTTCAGACAGATGCTTACAGATTTAGGAGTGATTTGTGTCCTCTTATCCTTATCCCAATCCCCATTCCAGTTATGCCCAAAGGCAGATGGGGGCTTCCCTGGTGGCGCAGTGGTTGAGAGTCTGTCTGCCGATGCAGGGGACGCGGGTTCATGCCCCGGTCCGGGAGGATCCCGCATACCGCGGAGCGGCTGGGCCCGTGAGCCATGGCTGTTGAGTCTGCGCATCCGGAGCCTGTGCTCCGCAACGGGAGAGGCCACAACAGTGAGAGGCCCACGTACCACAAAAAAAGAAAAAAAAAAAAAGACAAAGGCAGATGGGGTGGGAGGGCTGCTGAGGGGTCAGGGCCAGGGAGAATCAGACACTTTCGATCTGAACTAAATATCTATTTCACAGATTTGGTAATCAAAGAAATGATACTGGTGCCTCTACTGGTATGTATGTAAAATTCCTGCAAAACTTATCCCATAGGCTGTCGTTCTCTATTTAGTTTGTCTCCTGGGACCCACCTGGTTTCGGTGCCCTCCTAGAAAACATTTGGTTCTACTGGGCTACAGACTGAGGCTTAGATTTTTCTGGCTTTGTTTCCAATAAATTGATACTTGGGAGTTCTCCTTTAGCGGGTGGCAAGAAAGGATTTAGAGATGAAGAGGCAGGAGCCTCAAACAATTTTCCAGTTACAAAGGGACCCTCCTTTCTATCATGACCTGCCCCATTCTGGGCTGGGCGACTCAGGGTACAGGGCCCGGATGCGTGAGCCCAACCTGAATGCGGATCTCCAATGGGCCAGGGTGCTCTGTGCAGGTAAAAAGGGGCCTTTGGAAACAGAGCTGGAGCCACTCACCCAAAGAGGCAGAGTTGGCAAGACAGGGGAGATGATTAGGCCTAGAGAAGCAGTTAGAAGCACAAGGCACTGCCTGGGTAGAGAAAGGCAGTCCTCATCTGGTTGGCCCTTTCTACTCATGGCCAGCCCCCTGCCGCATTACTTGACAGTTCTGTTTGCCACATCAGCAAGCCCTGTACGCAGCCTCCCCCAACCCCAGGCTCCTTCAGAGCCTGTAACTGGGCACCCCTAACCCCAGCCCATCCCACCCCAGTACTTTCAAACACTCCTTGCCCTTGGGCATGCTTCTGGTGTAAAATAACAGGTAGAATGACAAAATTTTCTACGTTTTATTTCTTACTCCCCCTACCATCCAATTTCTCTGGATATGCGAATGGCACCAGATCCAGTCTGTCACACCCACTCTGTGTTCCTTTATTTATAATCTAAATGATTCTTCCTGGGTTTAGAGAGATTTACTCTTTCCACTGAAAATGAACTCCTTGGCTCACATATTTTTCATTTGGCCCCAAGCCTGATTTAGTATTTCCAATCTCTGGCCACTGAGACAAAGCCTGCCTGATTCTGCTCCCAGGACTTTTTTACCCTCAGAAATTGAGTCCTTGCCTGAGGACTCTGACTTTAATTTCTTAATTCTTGTTTTCGATTTCCTTTCTCTTCTTTACTTTTCTAAAGAGCAGTTCCCCAGGGCACTCTTTGGGAGCTGCCTAGAAAAGAAGAATTCCCAGTTGAAGTTATAATAAAGAAACAGGGCACCCGGTGCTGGAGCCCAAAGGTTGTGTGCCGCTAAGAGGGAAAACAGGGAACATAACTTGGTCGTCCTCTTGCCGAAGGAGAGAGGCCAGCGAGCTGGAGGAGAAGAGAAACTTGGGCCTCAGTGGGAGCTGGTACAGCTCATGCTGACACAGACAGCTATGACAGCAGCAGGGGGTCTTGGATCCCAAGTGACTGGACTGAAAACTCATTACAGGATCATTTCCATAAATTCTCACCTTTCTCTATTAAAAAAATAACTCCTGCGTACACAGTTCATTGCCAGGCTTTAATTCACAGCTGTGATACATAAGCACCAAGTCTGGTTTAAGAAGAGGGTTAGAAACACACTAAGCCACTTGGTTGGGGCAGGGAGAGGGGAGGGTCTAAACATCAGTGTTGGCCTTTGAAGAGGCATCACGTCATCAGTCAAGACTCACAGGGAACCAATAATGGAAGAGTTTTAGATATTTAAAGTCAAAGACAAAATAATGCGAACCTCCCATGTTTTAAATTTTCTCCTGATTTTTATAATCTGTTACAGTTGACCCAGGGTAATATTTCAAGGAAATATTAAGTCTTAATAAAAGTATTGCCCCTGGGGACAGTGCCTGACAGTTCTATGAAAGCACCTTCACATCTCTGCCATCCCAGCCAAAATCCCCACTGCAGATGGAGAGGCTGGGACACTAAGTCCCCAACACCAGTGCCAGGGAAGAACCATGATTAAATTGCACATGGTGGGATTCCTATACCAGTATTCCTTCTCTTGACCAACCTGGCTCTCAAAAACTTGACAGAATTATATGTGGGGAGACTCCCTGAATTCCACCCGATGTTCTCAAATTCGTCTTCTCCAGTAACCAACTGTGCACCATGATATTGTAATATAATAAGAAATATATATTTGGTTTTCGTCCATGATTCCTGACACAAAGCTTCCAAGACCGTTGTAATTTCCTGAGTGGTAGGAGCATCTTCTGTTATAATATTTGGTCTTAGACCCTGGTTCCTGACACAAGAGCTTTTAAAACCCTTGGGCTCTCCAGAACGACAAGAGTAACTTTTTGCACATGAATGAGATGTCTGGGGGCCCTTACATAGTTTCAGCGTGAGGGCTGCTCCCAGAAAGACCAGGTTGTGATTAAAGGGTTGGAACTTACAGTCTCACCCTAACCTCCAGGGAAGGGAGAAGGGCTGGAGACTGAGCTAGTCACCAACAGCCAATGATTTAATCAGTCAGCCTATGTAATGCAACCTCTGGAAAAACCCTAAACAATGGGGTCAAGAGAGCTTTGGGGGTCGGGGGTCAGAGAACACATTCAGGTGCCAGGAGGGTGACATACCCCAAACTCCACGGGGACAGAAGCTGATAACCCTTCTGGACCTCACCCTTTGTGCTTCCTCATCTGGCTTTCTTTTGTATCCTTTATAAGAAACTGGTAATAGTAAGTAGTGTTTTCCTGAGTTCTGTGAACCGTTATAGCAAATCATTGAACCTGAGCAGAAACCTCCATGGGAACCTCTGATTTATAGCTGCTCTCGGGCACATGTAGGGGTGGCCTGGACTTGTGACTGGCATCTGAAATGGGGGCAGTCTTGTAGGGACTGAGCCCTTAACCTGGGGCGGGGAGGGGTCTGGGCTAACTCCTGTGTCAGAATGGAATTAAATTGTGGGACACCCAGTTGCTGTCGGCAGAGACCTGGAGAGTTGCTTGGTGTGGAAAACTGACACATTTGGTGTCAGAAGTGTTCTGTGAGTGAAACGAATCAGAGGAGCTGCATTATGCTCTAAATCACTGGATTCACCAGGAAGCCCAAAATCTCAGATGATTACATTTAAGTAAAAGAGTTCAAGGTGGGGCTTCCCTGGTGGCGCAGTGGTTGAGAGTCCGCCTGCCGATGCAGGGGACACGGGTTTGTGCCCCGGTCCGGGAAGATCCCACATGCCGCGGAGCGGCTGGGCCCGTGAGCCATGGCTGCTGAGCCTGCACGTCCGGAGCCTGTGCTCCGCAACAGGAGAGGCCACAACAGTGAGAGGCCCGCTACCGCAAAAAAAAAAAAAAAAAAAAAAAAGAGTTCAAGGTGATAATCTGTGTACGAAAAACAGTGACTATCCATTCATCTGCGATAACGTAAGGCCTTTAGCGATTTATCAAACACTTAATCATTTGTTGAGTATATACGACAGGCCAAGTGACCAAGTGATGTTTTGGGTTACAATAGTTACAACTTTTTCTGCTCTCTAAGACACGAATCCATGTCTGCATGGGTCATTAGGCTTCTTCTCCGCTGACACTACTCTTACTTCTGGTTTCGGAAGGTTCTAAGTGTTCCAAGAAGATCGCAGTACTTTCAAGACTGACAGAGAATCACTGGAGCCTAGTATGATGGATCACCCTCATGCTACATCTGGAATGGGCCATCCCTCACCTGGATTGGGACTCAGGGGAAGCGTGAGATGGAAGTTGCTCAGGGATCATCATCAGAATTTTTTGCTGTTGACACGACAATCTCAAGCTCCCACGCTACACCGCCTGGTGCTGAAACATGCTTATGAGAAACAATGGATTATGCACTGAACCAGCTATCAAAACACAGGATGCGTTCTTCAGAAGAAACTGTTGTCTTCATATATCCACTAAGGAAGGATCGGCTTGCAGACACTCTCAAGGCATTCCTCTGAGGGAAACTTTTCTTAGACAATCACTTACAATGCCTTTCCTTACAGGTTATTCTAGATTGAAAGTATTAGCAAGCATCCCAGCATGATTAATAGAAGGCAAGAAGGCGACTTCTATAGAGATAAAATATAACTATGGTGTAAGTCAGCGGAATGGCCAAGTAAATCCTGATGCCTCTGCTTACCATGTGTCTATATTAAAAAGAAATTAGCTCTAGAGGTCAAGATAATACTGGAACATAGGGAGAGAATTACTGCTCTCTCCCTGAGACTTTTCTCCCTGAGGCAAGGCAGCATATACCTTAGATTAAACTTTTATCAGATCTTGGAATTCCATCAATCTTTCATTACTGGCTGGCTCAGAGAACCCTCTGACTACATGTCATTAGGAAGCTCTCCATCCTCCCTGTGAAGACCCGCCTCCCTCCGTCACTCCTAGGAAAAGAAACAGTGGCAAAGGGAAAATAGAGATAACTTTCAATTAGATCAAAAACCTGGTACTTCCCTGGTGGTGCAGTGGTTAAGAATCTGCCTGCCAATGCAGGGGACACGGGTTCGAGCCCTGGTCCGGGAAGATCCCACATGCCGTGGAGCAGCTAAGCCCGTGTGCCACAACTACTGAGCCCGCACGCTAGAGCCCACGAGCCACAACTACTGAGTCAGTGTGCCACAACTACTGAAGCCCACATGCCTAGAGCCCGCGCTCTGCAACAAGAGAAGCCACTGCAATGAGAAGCCCGTGCACTGCAATGAAGAGTAGCCCCCACTCTCCGCAACTAGAGAAAGCTTGCATGCAGCAACGAAGACCCAACACAGCCAAACATAAATAAATAAATTTATTTAAAAAAATGTGTATGTTGAAAACATTAAAAAAAACAAACAAACCAAGAGGCCCACTATTTCTAAAATCCTGTCACCTAAAACAGAACTGCCCTTTATCACTGGCAACTTCCACCAATTTAGAAAGGACGTCTCCTTGGCATACATGCTGTCGTGTCACCACAATGTGCAAAGCTGAACATAAAGAACAGCTCCGCTCACTTGCTCTCCTGAATGCCCTCCTCAGGGCAGGCACGCCCTCATGCTGCCTCCTTTAGTCAGTGCTAATTCCATTTAAGGGTCAACTCGGGAGCGTGCAGGCAGGAGACAGGAACCACACCAGTTACTGGGACAGAAAGATCATTTAAAGACCTGTAACTGCAAAACTAAAAAGGGAATAGGAAGAAGTTATCATGGAGGCAGCAATTGCAAGAGGGGGCTGTGACCTGGAGGGTGGAGAGAACAAAGGGCAGAGGTTGGAATTATCAAAACCTAGAAGCTTGGAGAAGCCCCATGGTGCAAAACCTCTGACACTGAGGAGGTGGTGCTGCTGGGCTGGTGTCTCTAGACTTGAAGCAGGGTCGGGACTCAGACCTTTATAGGGGGCACCCGAGCCAGTGGCACTGGTGGCTCTGAAGAAGGGGAATGATTAACGGTTCTGCATTTCTGTGAGTGCTAGGAAAACCGCGTGGGAACTGACACAGCAGGATGAAGAAGTTGTTCTAGGATGATGCTCACAGACACGGGAAGCAAGGTCCTTCTCCTTCCTCCAGCCTTGCAGCCCCCTCTAGGCAGAGTCTAACGAGAAGCAAACTAGAGAAGCAGAAACGTTTTTGCAGAGTCCCAGCTCCAGTCTCACAAAGCGAGCAGAGAAGGGTGGGTTTGGAGCTGAGGGACAGCAGCTTAATAACTGGCACAGGAAACAACAGGTCACAGGCTGGGAACACTGAGGTGATTCCTTTTCAGACTGTGTAAGAGGCTAGTTGTTTCACCTCATCTTTTTTAATAGTGGTATTAACTTGGCAATTGTTGGCCCAGCTAGAGACTCCATTTCCCAGAATCCCTTGTAGCTGCATGTGGCCAAAGGGATATGAACAGAATGTGGGCATAATGTTACATGTGCAAGTTCCAGGTCCCCTTCAACTTACAGACAAGCCCCCTGGTTGGTCAGACTAGGAAGACACTGGAAGGATGGCAGAACAGGACTTGCCTTTTACAGAGACTTCCTACAGAAGCCACAACGACTGCCTCATTGTATTCTGAATGAATGTTACTGTAAATGCTCTTTCTGGAAAGAACCAGGCCATGCTGGGTCCTCCACATTTGGGTCCCCTATTCTTTTTTTCCTTTACTTAAAAAATTTTTTTTAATAAATTTATTTTATTTTTATTTATTTTTGGCTGTGTTGGGTCTTCGTTGCTGCACACGGGCTTTCTCTAGTTGAGGCGAGCAGGGGCTACTCTTCGTTGTGGTGCGTGGGCTTCTCATTGCAGTGGCTTCTTTTGTTGCGGATCACGAGCTCTAGGCACATGGCCTTCAGTAGTTGTGGCTCATGGGCTTCGTTGCTCCGCGGCATGTGGGATCTTCCCAGATCAGGGATCGAACCTCTGTCGCCTACATTGGCAGGTGGATTCTTAACCACTGTGCCACTAGGGAAGCCCATTTTTTCCTTTTTAAAACAACCCATTAAAGATGGAAAAACCATTTTCAGCTCGGGGCCATATTTTGTCAACCTCTGCTTTTAATTCACACCTGTGGTTTCATCTCCCCAAGGAAAGAGACCAGGCCTTGAGTGCAGAGTTCTCCGTCTCCCTGCTGAGCCCAGGTTATGTGAGACCATCCATTATCTCTTGTCAGATTAACAGAGGAGCTCCTATTTGGACAGAGGACAATTCCAGGAGTCTGTCTTTGCCCTGTCACAACTAGATGGGTCACCTAAGGCAAATCATCCCCTTCTGTCCTCAGTTAATCTCTAAAATAAAGAGGTTGAAAGACAGTGGTTATGAAACCACCTTTTACATTTGAAAGCCTACAAGTTACAGTTTTGCATATTGTGACTAACCTCAGTGTTACAGCCAGGATGCCCATGTACCCCCCAACCCCATCCCAAAATTAAGCAGTTTTTTCCAAAGAATCAACACAGAACAACACTGGCAGGAAAACAAAAGCATGAACTGTGTGTGGCAGGAGACTTCTAAAGCAACTTAAAACCAGGGACTTGGTGGATAAAACCAGTTGGGAATATTCCAAGAGAAGAGAAAACGAAACAAATATTCAGTGCACTTGAGACTTACTATGTTATTTAGATAAAAGTTCCTGAGATCTTAACCAGATACAACAGTTAAGTCAAAGATAAACAATTGGAAATTTATGAATAACCTATCACACAGTAAGATTTTATTAAAAACTGTTCATCAAAAGCAGGAAAGAGACACATAAAACACCTTCTCAGAAGAGAAGTTCTGCTATACAAACTATAAGCACAAACAGTATCACAGGGTCAACATTTAACCTGCATAAGAAAGTGCTTTTTAAAAAGCGCTTGTGCACAGTGGCTGTGATGGCTGCTTTTAATTATAAAGGAATTTTACCTCCATTAGAGCAGGCCCAGTGGGGTCTCCACTTATAATGGTTATTTATTACAAGGAATTCCAATTTTTCCTAAAGACAAAAACAGCAGTCTAGTGTTGCCACTAATTTAAATTAATGAGTTTATTGACCAGAGCAGCGTTTCCCAAAGTGTGTTCCATGAGACTACATTTCCATGAAGAAAAGGGTTCCAGTCCACATCAGGACAGGAGAACCTCCGAGAGGGTCCAAAGCAAAGGGGCCTGATGCACTTGGTTTAACCCACTTTCCCAACTGACCCTAGATCTTTTTTTTTTCCCTTTCAAGGAAAGTCTATGAACATTTGACCTGATTAGTGCTCCATGGTACACCGACCTGGGAAATCCCACTTATGGGGTCTGAAACCCTGGACTATACCATCCACCCACTTTCCTTTCTCATGGGAAACAGACAGGATTAGCAGATTCTATTGCTTATTGGCAACGTACAGAAGGATCTGTGTGCCCCTTCCCTTACCTGTCACAAGAGGCAAGGAAAGTCCCAGTTTAAAGTCTCCTATGTTCAGAAGTTATGTCTGCTTGCTATTGATATCTCTTTAAAAGAATAAGGAGGGGGCTTCCCTGGTGGCGCAGTGGTTGAGAGTCCATCTGCCGATGCCGGGGACATGGGTTCGTGCCCCGGTCCGGGAAGATCCCACATGCCGTGGAGCAGCTGGGCCCGTGAGCCATGGCCGCTGAGCCTGTGCTCCGCAACGGGAGAGGCCACAACAGTGAGAGGCCCGCGTACCGCAAAAACAAAAATAAATAAACAAATAAAATAAAAGAATAAGGAGAGTGCTGCTTCCCAGGGCCGAATGAATAAATAGGAGAGCTGTGGCCGGATTAGCACAGCCCCTGAAATTGTTGTGAAACCCCTCCCACCCCATCCTTGGAAGGGCAGCCTGCAGGTCCGTAGAGACAAGATGAGAGATGGCACTGTGGTCACCTGCCCCAGTCACTGGCGGCAAAATGCCAGTTCTACAACCCAGGGCCTCCTTCCCACAGGGGTGGAAGCAGAGCAGGTCAATCTGGGTGCTCCCTGGTGCTGCCTGTGATTGGAAATACAAGGCTCATGAAACCCCTTTCACCAGTCCCATCTCTGGGAGCCTTGACATTTATCTCACTGTGATCAAAAGGAACCGAAGTAGGAGGAGGGAGCCCTCCCTTTGCCTGGCAGTAATGCACATGGGCTCCAAGAAATGCCATAATAAAGGCAGGCGTGAGTCTCAAGAACAAGACAAAAACTTCAGTCCAGTCCTGCAACCACCAGCACCCCACAGAGAACCAACGTCTGATGCGATGGCGACTTCTCAGCCATTCATAATAAGAGGCTTCTCCAAATCAACCTGGGGCATCGGTGGGGTGTGTCACAGCTGGATCATCCCCTCACCCAAAGTAAACTTACTCCATAAGGAATTTCTTCAGAGCAACTCAAATCCACTTGAAAGCCTTAAGAAAATGCTAAACCCAAAACAACTTTATAAATCCTGAAATTACACGGCTCAGTGAAGCACTCTGAATTTCAAGACAGACTGTGCCCTTCAAGCCTCTGGTATACATACTTTCCATATTCATTTTAACCACATCAAGAAATTCCCTAAGAGATTCCATTTTCTCGGCAAGGGAGGTTACAAAAGAGAATGTGAAATGGACTCATTTTCTCAAGCAAAATGAAACACTTTTATGTTTTATTCATGCAAAGTGTAAACTCCTTTCCTTTGCAGCATTACAAATTGAATTTGCTCTTGTAAATTGCTGTAAGAAAAAAAAAAAGGAATCAAGAGCAAAAGAAAGTATTTTTTTAAAAAAGCAGGAATACAAAGGCCTTCTTTTAGAGAATGAAAACTCAGGGGTCCAATGGGAGAAATACAACCTTTCACTGACAAACATACTTTTTTTTTTTTTTTTTTTTTTTTTTTTTGTGGTACGCGGGACTCTCACTGTTGTGGCCTCTCCCGTTGCGGAGCACAGGCTCCGGACGTGCAGGCTCAGCGGCCATGGCTCACGGGCCCAGCCGCTCCGCGGCATGTGGGATCTTCCCGGACCAGGGCACGAACCCGTGTCCCCTGCATCGGCAGGCGGACTCTCAACCACTGCGCCACCAAGGAAGCCCCCAAACATACTTTTTTATTTACTGTTTCTAAAAGCAATCTAGCTCAAGGGCCCCCAACCACTACATGAGCTTTCTGAGGTCCTGACAGCTGATGCAGAGCCCTCAGTGTATTTCTAAATTACACTTACCTGCTAACATTGAGTAAGAATAAGAAATGGTTTAAAAAACATGAGTAACTCAGCCCACACTTCAAAAACATAATCAAGGCAAGGTAACCTAATTTACACTGATATCACTGGGTGGCAAGGGGAGTGGCCCTTCCTGCTTTGTAGGACAACTGAACTCAAGTGTCTGAAACAGCCTCTCGCCCTCTGTTATCAATGATGAACTGTCCTCGAAACCTCCCTGAGGTCTGACCCCTCCCTCATCCTCCCTGTCTTTGAAAGGAAGCCATGTAATTAGCTGTCTCTTCTAGTGGATGTTGCTTTAACGATTCAAGAGCTAACATTCATTAAGCATTTTCCACATCCCCCATCAGTGGGCCAATTACTATACACACAGAGGCACATACATACATGTGCTTTGTGGTGCTTTGTGGTCCTTATTATCACTGTCATTTCACAGATGAGAGAAAACTAAGCTCAGGGCTTGAATAATTTTGTCAATTGCAATTTGAATCATATTTTCTCCCTGAACAAAGAGCATTTGGCCTTACTTTAAAGAGTTGGGGTGAACTGAAAACCTCATCGATGAAATCCACTCACAAGCTAACCTCAAAAAAACACAACCCCATCCAGTTGTACACGTAAATCATGATCTTCATCTTGACTCCTGTCTTAAAAACAAACTTGGAGGACAGGAAGTAGGGAAGGATCAAGTATCTTATACTCTTCCATCAAGGCTAAATGTTTTTAATGATGTACAAATATCATCAGGTATTTTCCTCTGTAAACTTAATCAATTCATGCCAATGCATCAACTCCAGTGCTCCAGCTCTGCTAAGCAATTGAATGACAGGTGTGGATGCATAATCTATCTACTCATTTCCCCCCAAAGCACCTGGTCCAGCTGTCACCGTTCATCACTGTTACAAAAGCTCAAAGACACAACTGTGCTCCCACGAAGGTTTATCCAATCAGCTGTCAGAGGACATTGCAGCTCTCTGTTTTGCAAACCATTTCTCACCTGTGATTCCAGCAAAAATGCTTGTTCTTTGATGAATGCTTAACCACTTTCCTTTCAGGCTTAGGACTTGCAACTGAATCAAAAAACTATCAAATCCACTACTGCCCATCTTTGGAAGGCAAAGGATGGCAAAGCCAAGGCACAGCCACCTAGAGGACCCCATGATCCAATAAGCCAGGATGCCCAGGAATGGAACCACCCCAGGGGAGCAGTCTCTCTGTCGTCTGGGATTTTCAGCAGCTTCTGCAATGCTCTTGCCCCTTTTCAACAGAGCAATAAATAATCATCCTATAGCTTGTCCCTAAATGCTAGGAGATCCTCGGGTATACCTCGAGAGCTGACAAAGATTAATTTAATTCAAGAGTTAGATGCATTTCATGTAGCCCAATTACTTCATAAAGTATCAAAGTATGATGCCTGTGATTACTGTCACTTTATTAGTTAGAATATGTACTTGAAAATCAGAACTTCCTTGTTTCCAGTCACTGGAGAGCAAAAAATTCACAACACATCTATTAAGAAGTACTTGCTGGCAATGACAAATATTCAGTAGAATTTCAGAAAAATACACATTGAGTGGAACTTTGGTATGACCAGACATTTCAAACGTTAAAAGAGTTCAGCCATCTTCAAACCCCAGAAGCTCCTGATCAGCATGAGTTAATGATCTAAAGCTTGTAATTTGGATAAACAACAAGGTCCTACTGTATAACACGGGGAACTATATTCAGTATCCTATGATAAACCATAATGGAAAAGAATATGTATATCTATGCATAACTGAATCCCTGTACAGTTATACTGTACAGTGTGAATTTTGCTGTACAGCAGAAATTAACACATTATAAATCAACTATACATCAATAAAACAAATTTAAAAAAATAATAAAGCATGTGATTAAAGGCTGTACCACCTCTCCCTTCCAACAAGCCCTCTACAAAGAAAATACCAATAGCAGAGCATCTGAAATAGCTGAGATTCAACTTTAAAACAGACTGCAGAGAAGCCAAAAAAAAAAAAAAAAGGTGGGAGTTCAGAAAGCCTGGATGAGTAGGGAACTTAGATGAATGAGGATGAGTGGGCGTTGGGGGAGAAATACATGGAATCAGAGGCAGGATCCAGAGTTGACAAAAGGTTTGAGGTACAGAAACCAGGAACGGAAGGAGCTCGGAGGGTTGACAAGGCAGGGCTAGAGATGTGCTTTAAGTTTTTACATTTCTATAGAGAGTCTACTGTCAAGTTTCATATTCAGCAACATGCAGTAACAGTGAGGCCCCGCTTCAGGGTTAAGCTAAAACTGGGGCACCGGGTGAGGTGACAAAGGACAGCGCAGGCCCGGGGCACTCACCGGCCGTTGTCGCGGCCCACGCCCCACACACGGATGCTGGCAATGGGCTGTGTGTGGAGCGCACTGTGGTCCATGGGGTCCACCAGGCTCAGCGTGTCGTTCTCCAGGACCAGGTACATGTCCTTCCCCTGGGAGTCAACGAGAAGACAGGTTACCTTCCTCATGAAACCACACGTCCTCGGGATGTCTGTGGCTACCTGGGGGTGTCGGTTCAATGATCAAAAATTCACCCCTGTAATTTGTTCTCCTAAGGGAGAAACATCCCCTCCTGATTAAAAGATTCATAAACCTTTCACCTTCCCCTCACATGCCCAATTTCTCTCTCCTTCTCCAAATCCTCTGAAATGTGTCCCTAGCCTGCTTTCTAGCTGGCTCTTATTTTTAATTATTTACACTTTGAATCTTTACTCTAAGAAAAAAGGCTAAAGGCGGGTTCCCTGGAGAATCTGGCCTCTTACTGACTCCAAGTCTGTCATCCCCTCACAACCCCTCTATCCCCATTCCCTCCCCTCTGGCCAGACCCTACCAGGCATCCCCTTGACGCCCTTCCCAGGTCCACAATGATGTCTGTCTCTTCTCAACTGTTACACCACTTCTTATCTGTGTGATCTGGCTGGTAAATAGCAGGCACAGCTTTGTGACACTTCTCGGTGCTACAATAGCTAACGCTGAAGTGACTTTATCACACCTCAGATGTTATGCGACAGGCTTCAGGTTCCTTGGGTCATGAGGGCTCTAACTTGCCTCAGAGCTTGGTTTTATTATCTGTGATTAGCAGATGGGAAAACTGAGGCTTATAGGTTAAGTAACCTGCTCACAGCCTGACACAGAAGTCGCAAGGCCTTTAGCGCATGTGCTGTTGTGATACCAACACGGGGGAGGCTGAGGTTTCTTGCATCACTCTTCAGGTTTTCAGGTTTTGGTCTCCTGTCTCCCCGCATATTGGCTCTTTGAGGGTAGGAATGCTAGGCCATCCAACTTCACTCCCCTTGCAAATCCTCAGGCATAATTCAAAGAAATTATTAAACTGTCCACTGAAGGTCATGGTCAGCCCAGATGCTGTGGCGTGGACGCTAGGGAGGTCTAGCAAGGCAGCACAGTGAGGCTTCCTGGCAGATGTTCAAATCCAAAGCAGGACAGATGCTCCTTGGTCTGGTTTTTGAGAACGATATTTCAGGTCCCCATCAAAGGTTCTCAGAGTAAACACAAGCTCTGCTGCCGGGGTGGCAGACACGGGTGTTTCAGTGCCTCTGCTAGTCAATGTCTAAGCCAAGCGTCTACAGATGAGATCCAGGATGAGCTGAAATCATCCCCCTACCCTGCACTGAGCTGGGTGGTGCATTTCTTTTGGATTGATTCAGCTTAGAAACCACAACTGGTCCACGCAAAGGCAACACAGGCCATCTTTGTCAATTACCTCTGTCGACAGTCATCGTATTACCGGACAGAACCAGTGACAGCTACCAGCTGGTCATCTGAAGTGAGAATGGTTGGCTGAGTGTGGACTATCCCTGAATGAAAATGCATCGTGGCTTCTGTTGAGTTCACTAGGCACACTCGTGTCTTCCCATATGTGCCCTTTCCCTTTTCTCATGAACACTCAGCAACTCCTGGTTGACCACTGTAAAGTCTTGCTAATTGTAACCCAAACGACCAATGCTTATGCAGGTGTCATCTAAAGATGGGACACTCATCTGAAAGTCATGACTTTATTTTCAGTCAGCCGTTCAACAAACCTTTAAGGAGTTGTGCTGTGCGTGGTGAGGCATGGCAAAAAGTCACATAACATAAAAAGCTCATAACCCTAAACACTGAGCTGTGCTTTATATACTATGAACTAGAAACACTGCTTGAAGAATTTATCGTTTCAGAAGAAGAGGCAAGAACTGAGAAAAATAGGAATGGCCTAGCGGGGGCTAACTAGGTGGGAAGGCATAGCAGATTCTCAGGCATTGCTGGCCCACCCAAAGCTTTCTTTCCTGCTGGAATCGTGCCAATTGGAGATTCCTTTAGAATCTTACTTAGCTCTTCTAAATACCTGGCGGTATTCATTAGTCTCTCAAACAGCAGTATAGATTACGCCAGCTGTCCTTCTAAATCCTAGCTGAGATCTATGCCTTTGGTAGAACAGCATTTTGAATGAAGGAGAGAGAAGACAGATGGATAATTTGGTGGGAGAAATAGGCCTGGGTATTGGAAAGGTAACGCAGTGAAAGGATAATAGAGGCGAATACCAAAAAAGTGTCATTTTCTTGGCAGGGGAAAATTCTTCCTCCTCTCCTCCCATGCCTGGGATCTAAAAATCTGGTCCGTGATGCAGCTCAGCCCCATTCTAAAGCAGACGGACTCTACCATGAGGAGCCTTGGGAACCCACCTCCTGCTATGACAGTGCTGCTAGGACAAAAGGCGACAGGGGCTCCTAACAGCCCAATCAAAAAGCAAACTTTCGCTGCCAATGCTCTTAACTGGGGACTGATCAAGTAGAGAGGATTCACGTGGACCACTATCTCGTGATGCTCCCGATGTGCTTGTTGTACAGGTCTCAGAGCTTAGTAGGAATACGGCTTTTCCAATTTCACGTGATTTTTATACAAATTTGGTATTTTTACTCATGACTTTCCTTTCTGAAATGATCTCAACTAACCTTTCAAACTGGAATTGCTTTGTTCTTCACAGTAAGAAAGAATACACAGGTATCAATTCCAAAACTCATGTACGAGGTGGATTTTCAGATCACAAATAAAGAAGACTGTATTATAAAAGGATGATGTGTCAACTTTTAGAGAAGGGGCAAGAACGTTTTGGGGGTATATGTGGGGGTCACGTTCCCCTCTGAGAATGTACTTTGAGAGAGGTATGGGTCTTTTTCCCAGAAAACTGCTCTTGTAGACTGGCACATCCAAATATGCATGGAGGTTAGGGGGTTTCTGGGCCCTTAAGTCCATCCATGGATCCTTGGGGACTCAGGATACCAAAGTAGATCCTGTCATTTAGACACCGAGAAATGCCCTCTCCCAGGGCCCCAGTCCTCAACGGGCTCTGGCAGGGCTAATAGGTAAATCACAGGTGCATCATGTCTACACCAGCTGCCTTCATGGGAAAGTGACCCCGATAAATACCTTCATCAGCCATCAGTACCAAATCTCTCGGCTCTCAGAGCTCTGGGGTTTCATAAGGAACAGTGGAATGCAAGCAAGTCTGCCATTAATTATTTTCACCTGTTACTTACCTCTCCCCAAATGCCGACTGTATCACGGATGTCATTTTTGCAGTAAGAAAGCTGCCTTATGCAGTTGTTGACGGCAACACTACTCTTGCCAGGGGCGAGGTCCTCCTCTGCCATTTCCACCCACCCCAGAGAGCGCACAGCAAAACACTAGGAGGAAAGTCAGAGAACAGGAGATTACTCACTGGCCACAGGTCAACGTACCTTAAAATCCTCTACAAGGTGTACTCAATGCGTCTTTAATTACTACAAAATGTTCAATCATCTAATTTAGCAACAAATCCTAGATTGTTGGAAAATTAAATTGTGGCTATTTTTTGCTATTAAAAAAATGTAGTAGGACTTCCCTGGTGGCGCAGTGGTTAAGAATCCACCTGCCAATGCAGGGGACACGGGTTCGAGCCCTGGTCCGGGAAGATCCCACACGCTGTGGAGTAACTAAGCCTGTGTGCCACAACTACTGAAGCCCACGTGCCTAGAGCCCGTGCTCCACAACAAGAGAAGCCACTGCAATGAGAAGCCCGCGCATCGCAACAAAGAGTAGCCCCCGCTCGCCACAACTAGAGAAAGCTTGCGTGCAGCAACGAAGACCCAATGCAGCCAAAAATAAATAAATAAATAAATAAATTTAATTTAAAAAAATGTAGTAATAACTATCTTCTTGCCTAACTTTCTGTGTGTGTGTGTGTGCTTGAGAGTGTGTGAGTGTGTTCAGGTTTTTTTTTCTTAGAACAGATTACTAGAAGTAGAATTACAGGGCTAATGGGTATAAACATTTCTAAGCACCTTTATCTAGTATAAGGCATTTTTTTTTTTTTTTGTAGTAAGAAATGTAACCCCTGTGAAATTTGTTACTTGTTAAGCACCTGGGAGAAAGAATTAGCTACATGTTTGTCACTTGTTTCTAATAACAATGAGGCAAAATGTATTCTCTAATAACCAGAAATGAAAAAAAAAAGAGGAGGGAAAATGTGCTTTCATGATAATAGGTCTCAGCATTTGTTACTAGCCCCAAATCCTGAAAGCCTGCAGAATGGATGGACTTGTGAGATACCTTAGAGCACAAATTCCATTTATTCTTTTATCATTTAGAGATATTTGATTTGAGATCACACTCCTTGTCTTCCTTTTAAAAGTTCAGGTGTTCAATTAAAAAAAAAAGGATCTTATCCATATTGTAACAAGCAAAAAATCCAAAAATTTATCAAGAAAGAAGTTCCTGGGACATACTAGGGTGATCTGGCTAGAGCATCTGCCTAGCTGTTAATCACCAGGTTTACCAGGTGGCTGGAACTGCGGTTTCTCACCGCAACCTGTGACCCGGGTCTCCTCCTGAGCTGCACACCAACTGAAGAGACCACCTTTGAAGGACAGGAGGGCATATAAGGTGCCACACTTCTGTGGAGCCAACAGGCTGTTTCTCAAAGAGTGTCTTCTGAAGTTCCCCAAAGTGAACTTCATAATACAATGAAGAAATGCAGCCAACTGTCCCAAAGTGACCACATTCACTCCAGTTCAACCTTCTCTGTTTCAGACCCCACACCCAGGCTGGGTGCCTCCTTCCTGAATTGCTAATCACACTTTCTCAGGGGAAAACAAAACACGAAAAGACCAAAGACAACCCGGTTACGCTAATAGAAGGTGGATCCTCACGTCCTAAAAGGAAGGATGGAGGTACCTGCGTCACCGCCCGGAGTGGAACGTTTCCTGCTCACTGACGGTGCACACGATGCCTTTTACAAATACACCAAAAAAGAGAAGGTCATCCCCACAACAACTGCAAAAGCTACTTAGGACCCTGTGTCCTGGGGAAAGGTTCTGGGAGATGTCTTCACATTTCACGTGCTCATGTGTTTCTGCTGGAGAGAAACTGCCCGAGGGGAAGAGGATGCCACAGGTGCAAGGGCAGCCCCTTACCCAGAACTTCACGGGGCTATGCCCAGGAACTCCCCTCCCTTGTTGGCTCCCTACATAGTCCCTCATGAGTAAACTCACAATGCCACAACCCAGCCCTCCCGCATCATTTTCATCTTGTTACATACCACCTTGTAATGGAAAAACTCAGCTTTTCCACCTTTACCAAATGTGCAGATGTTTTCCTCCACACCAACAAGCGATTCTCAGACACCAGTAGGGTGTCCAAGAATTCAACTCAATTCTGACACCATCTACCTGGATAGAGCGTCAGATCCTGCAAGTTAAGGGCTCAGTTCTACAAGACTGTCCCCCCAACAACTGCCTGCCCCACCTCCTGCCTCCGCCAACTTCAGATGCCAATCCCAAGTCCAGGGTGTCGCCTGTACTTCTGGCCGACCAGCTATAGATTGAGGTTCGGATGACCCCCTTCTTGAGTTCAATGAATTTGCTAGAGTGGCTCACAGAACTCAGAGAAACATTTTGTATACTAGATCACTAATTTATTATAAAAGGATGTAACTCAGGAATAAATAGCCAGAGGGAAGAGATGCACAGGGCAAGGTATGGGGAAAGGGCCCGGAGCTCCCATGCCCTCCCCAGGTGCCACTCTCCCCAAGCTCCACGTGCTCGCTGGCCTGGAAACTCTCTGAACCCTGCTCTCTGGGTTTTGTGGAGCCTTCATCATATACGTGCGACTGATTAAGTCACTGGCCACTGGTGGCTGAACTCAACCTCCAGGCCCTCTCCCTTCCCTGGAGGTGGGCATGGAACTGGAAGTTCCAACCCTCTAATAACATGGTGGGCTCCACTAGCCCCCATCGTTAGGTGAGTTCTAGAAGTCACCTCATAGGTATTTATTCATTTAATCCTCTCCTCAACCCTGTGAGGTCAATACTAAGTTACTGTACCCATTTTATTTATTTAATTAATTTATTTATTTTTGCGGTACGCGGGCCTCTCACTGTTGTGGCCTCTCTGTTGTGGAGCACAGGCTCCGGATGCGCAGGCTCAGCGGCCATGGCTCACGGGCCCAGCTGCTCCACGGCATGTGGGATCTTCCCGGACCGGGGCACGAACCCATGTCCCCTGCATCGGCAGGCGGACTCTCAACCACTGCGCCACCAGGGAAGCCCTACTGTACCCATTTTATAGAAAGGAAAGTGAGTGAAGCACAAGGCTGATAAGTGGTGGACCTAGGATGCAAGTTAGGCAGCGTGACTTCTGGGCCCTCACTCTTAACCACTCTGCCATATGCCTGAGAGCTTGTTGGAGGGACAGTATCCGATGGGGCTGGGTCCACAAAGAGGCACAAGAACACAGTCAGTGATGTCAATACAGTTTGAGTGTACCTGGCCCAAGAGCATAGACAGCCTAAACTACAATCTTAGCTCTGACTTACAGGTACTGTGATCTTGGCCATGTAACTTACAAAGTCCCAATTTTTTTCTTATTTGCAAAAATGGGAATAATAATGATAGTTAACTCAGAGGGGGTTCTTACAAGGAGAAAACAACATAACACAGGCAGAAAACCTAGCACATAGAAAACACTCCATAAGCATTGCTGAGTGAAAGAACAAATGAATATAGTGTCACAAACATCTTAAAAGGAGTCATCAAAGGGGGAAAATGAAAGGAGATTTGAAATTAGCGTGACCCTATGCTCCAGTTATCCTCAGGATGGTTCTGATTTATCTCTGTTGTTCTGGAAAAATTATTAAGAGCAGCTCCTTTTACTCCTTTTACTCTATAAATTATTATAATTACTCTAGCCAAAATTCCAGTGATGAATCTGGTAAAGTTGCAGGATACAAAATTAATGCACAGAAATCTCTTGCGTTCCTATACACTAATGATGAAAAATCTGAAAGAGAAATTAAGGAAACACTCCCATTTACCACTGCAACAAAAAGAATAAAATACCTAGGAATAAACCTACATAAGGAGGTAAAAGACCTGTATGCAGAAAAACTGTAAGATAACTGATGAAAGAAATTAAAGATGACACAAACAGATGGAGAGATACACCATGTTCTTGGATTGGAAGAATCAATATTGTGAAAATGACTATACTACCCAAAGCAATCTACAGATTCACTGAAATCCCTATCAAATTACCAATGGCATTTTTTACAGAACTAGAACAAAAAATCTTAAAATTTGTATGGAGACACAGAAGACCCCAAATAGCCAAAGCAGTCTTGAGGGAAAAAAACGGAGCTGGAGGAATCAGACTCCCTGACTTCAGACTATACTACAAAGCTACAGTAATCAAGACAATATGGTACTGGCACAAAACCAGAAACATAGATAAATGGAACAGGATAGAAAGCCCAGAGATAAACACACGCACCTATGGTCAACTAATCTATGACAAAGGAGGCAAGGATATACAATGGAGAAAAGACAGCCTCTTCAATAAGTGGTGCTGGGAAAACTGGACAGCTACATGTAAAAGAATGAAATTAGAACACTCCCTAACACCATACACAAAAATAAACTCAAAATGGATTACAGACTTAAATGTAAGACTGGACACTATAAAACTCTTAGAGGAAAACATAGGCAGAACACTCTTTGACATAAATCACAGCAAGATCTTTTTTGATCCACCTCCTAGAGTAATGGAAATAAAAACAAAAACAAATGGGACCTAAAGAAACTTAAAAACTTTTGCAAAGCAAAGGAAATTACAAACAAGACAAAAAGACAGCCCTTAGAATGGGAGAAAAAATTTGCAAATGAATCAACAGACAAAGGATTAATCTCCAAAATATATAAACAGCTCAAGCATCTCAATATCAAAAAAACAAACAACCTAATCAAAAAATGGGCAGAAGACCAAAATAGACATTTCTCCAAAGAAGACATACAGATGGCCGAGAAGCAATGAAAAGCTGCTCAACATCACCAATTATTAGAGAAATGCAAATCAAAACTACAATGAGGTATCACCTCACACCAGTTAGAATGGGCATCATCAGAAAATCTACAAACAAAAAATGCTGGAGAGGGTGTGGAGAAAAGGGAACCCTCTTGCACTTTTGGAGGGAATGTAAATTGATGCAGCCACTATGGAAAACGGTATGGAGGTTCCTTAAAAAACTAAAAATAGAATTACCATATGATCCAGCAATCCCACTACTGGGCATATACCCAGCGAAAACCATAATTCAAAAAGACACATGCACCCCAATGTTCATTGCAGCACTATTTACAATAGCCAGGTCATGGAAGCAACCTAAATGCCCATCGACAGATGAATGGATAAAGAAGATGTGGTACATATATACAGTGGAATATTACTCAGCCATAAAAAGGAACGAAATTGGGTCATTTGTAGAGACGTGGATGGATCTAGAGACTGTCATACAGAGTGAAGTAAGTCAGAAAGAGAAAAACCAATATCGTATATTAACGCATATATGTGGAACCTAGAAAAATGGTACAGATGAACTGGTCTGCAGGACAGAAACTGAGACACAGATGTAGAGAACAAACGTATGGACACCAAGCGGGGAAAGTGGTGTGTGTGTGTGTGTGTGTGTATGATGAATTGGGAGATTGGGATTGACATGTATACACTGATGTGTACAAAATGGATAACTAATAAGAACCTGCTCTATAAAAAAAATAAATAAAATTCAAAAAAAAATTCCAGTGAATTTAGCCTCTGGCATAGAAACCAAGGCTTGGATGGGATACTGAGATATGCCCAGGTGGAAATGGGGTTCAAGATCAACAGCAGCTGCTGTCAGTACAGCATCCTGGTGATCCTGGTGGGGGTGAACCCTAATACACCAGCATTACTGTGGGATGGTCCTATGTCCTAAAACTAGAAGCCAGGAGCACACTTCCTCACTTTCTCTAATAGCTTACTCGAGAGTCCTACAGCCTGTGAAGACTCAAAGAATTTATTAACAATAAGGAAGGTGAAAAAGAATACTGGCTGCATAAAAAGAAACGAAATTGAGTTATTTGTAATGAGGTGGATGGACCTAGAGTCTGTCATACAGAGTGAAGTAAGTCAGAAAGAGAAAGACAAATACTGTACGCTAACACATATATATGGAATCTAAAAAAAAAAATGGTTATGAAGAACCTAGGGGCAGGATAGGAATAAAGATGCAGACGTAGAGAATGGACTTGAGGACACAGGGAGGGGGAACGGTAAGCTGGGACGAAGTGAGAGAGTGGCATGGACTTATATACACTACCAAATGTAAAACAGATGCTAGTGGGAAGCAGCCACATAGCACAGGGAGATCAGCTCATAGCACAGGGAGATCAGCTCGGTGCTTTGTGACCACCTAGAGGGGTGGGATAGGGAGGGTGGGAGGGAGATGCTAGAGGGAGGGGATATGGGGATATATGTGTACGTATAGCTGATTCACTTTGTTATACAGCAGAAACTAACACACCATTGTAAAGCAATTATACTCCAATAAAGATGTTTTAAAAAAATTAAAAAATAAAAAATAGATTGTGAAAAAAAATACTGGCTGCTTTTTTGTCCTTGAGTCCAAGAATACATGGATTTCAAAAAACAAGAGCCCTCACAATATTATTAATTTTCCGTATGTAATTTAGTATCTGATCTGAGAAGCTTCACCACTGGTCCCTACGGACAAAGGAAGGGGAAACGGGTTTATGGAGGGGAAACTCCACTAAGCAGCGAGCTCTGTTTCCTTTCAAAGAACCAAGCGGCAAAGAGCAACCTGCGCTATTTGGTGCTGCCCTCGTGTGGCTAGGAAGGTTTATAACCAACACCAGTTTTCCTTAAACTCGGGAATTAGAATCAGCTCTGTGAATAAACGCTCATTTCAGAGAATAGGAGAAGCTCAAAATATTCAGTCAAAATATGTAATCAAATGTTTAATCAACCTGACTTTTCAAATACTTTTTTTTTAAAGTTACCTGCTGGTCATTTTATTTATTTATTTTTTAACATCTTTATTGGAGTATAATTGCTTTACAATGTTGTGTTAGTTTCTGCTGTATAACGAAGTGAATCAGCTATATGTATACATATATCCCCATATCTCCTCCCTCTTGCGTCTCCCTCCCACCCTCCCTATCCCACTTTTTTCAAATTTTGCAAAAAATATCAACATTTGTACTTATATTAATGCTCATTCTTCAATAGCTCTTTACCAAAAGGGCAAAAATGAGTAATGGATGGTTCAGGGTATGGACTGTGTCATCAGATGGATCTAGATTCAAGTCATGACTTTGCTACCTACCAGCTGGTGACTTTGGGGAAGTCACTTAGGTCTCTAAGGCTTCGTTTTTCCATCTGTAAAATGGGAATAATAATAGTACCTATACTTTATAGTACTATTGTTGGACTAAGTGAGATAATGCAGGTAAAATATTTAGCATAGTGCCTGGCATATAATAAGAACTCAACAAACATTTATTATGCTATTGATAAATTTTAACTTTTTCTCTATGTGTGGATTTTAAAGATTTCTTTAGTTTAACAGATCTCAGGCAAAGCTAAAACACCCAGAGGGCTTTGTTAAAACACAGAAAACTGGACACCATCCCCATCATTTCTGATTCAGCGGTCCCCAAACCTGCACTTCTAACAGCCTCCCAGGTGACACTGAATTTGCAGGTCTGGGGACCACACTTTGAGAACCACTGCCATCCACAGATGGCCCCTTCCTTACTCAAAGTCATGCTGTTCCTACGACTGGTCCTGAAAGGCAAATCTGGCAAGTTAGTTAACCTCTCTGTGCCTCAGTTTCCTCGTCTGTAAAACGTGGATACTAAAAATCCCTGTCTCACAACAACCTATCTATGCTGTGAGGATGAACAGGGCAGAGTTTGCTGCTGTGCCTGTCGATGCTATTAGTTATTACGAGCATTTAGGGAACCCGGGTCATGGCTGAACTGGGAGGGACCCAGCTCTTGGCTTGGGGCTTCCTTCTCTCCCACTGGTTTTCTCTCCCCCACACTGGAACCAACTGTCATATCCTGGTTGGAAACACACATCCTGTTTCAACTTCTGTTTCTTTGAGTCCTCTATTAATAGCGACTGATGCCTGGGGAGAACCTCTTCCTAAGACATGTGTCGAGGGGTAGAACTCAGTGCCAAGCCTTGGTTTCCAGGGCCAGACAGTCCCGGGTCCGCATTCCTCTATTCCCATCGGTGGGTGCTCAGCCTCCACGAACCTAAGCTTACTCAGTTGCAAAATGACAATAACTATAAGCTCAGAGCCCTTCCGGGAGAGCCAAAAAGCAAACGAGGAAGGTCAGGGCTGGGGCACTGCAGGCCCTCAGCAAATGTTCCCTCTCTTCTCTCTCTGGCTGCAGGAGACCCTCTCATGGCCGCCTGTGTTCTCCCACAGGCCTTCCACTTCTCCTTGTCCGAGCTTCGGCGAGGACAAGCAAGATGAGAGCCTGCTGGCAGAAAACTGGGGGCCTCGTTCCTGGACCACGAGGTGGGGCAGGGGATGGAGGACAGGAGAGACGAGGGAACTGGAGCTACTGGAGCTACAGTCGGACACAAACCTTGCCTCCTCCCAGGCGAGCCAGCCTCTGTGCACGGCACCAAAGAAGATGCTGCTCAAATGAGCGAAGTCTGTGAAGTAGCGCATTTGAAGCCCAGAACACGGTCAGGGCTCTACATAACTACGGAGGGATGATGACGAAAACGTAAACGATACCAGAATTGACAGCGACACTAAATTATAGGTATGAAAAAACTAAGAAAATGTAAGAGAAAAGCTACAATTTGGTCTAGCAGTACAAATGTAATCCTAATGAACACTCATTTATAGGAACTGCTTACCACTTAAGCCTAAGTACCCTGCAGCACAATAACAACTGTGCCTTCAAGTCAACAAACGTTTACCGAGTGCCTATTAGTTCCTGGAGACATAGAGAAATGAGTGCGACGCGGGACACAGAGTGGGAATCCACGACACGGCAACGAGAAATAAGGGGACGCGGAGGCGCACGTGTGCGTTGGTTGCTCATGGAGGGAGGAGCCTTTTTTTTTTTTTTCTTTTTTTTTTTTTTGCGGGCCTCTCACTGTTGTGGCTTCTCCCGTTGCGGAGCACAGGCTCCGGACGCGCAGGCTCAGCGGCCATGGCTCACGGGCCCAGCCGCTCCGCGGCACGTGGGATCCTCCCGGACCGGGGCACAAACCCGCGTCCCCTGCATCGGCAGGCGGACTCCCAACCACTGCGCCACCAGGGAAGCCCAGGAGGAGCCTTTTAACTCACAGAGAGGGAGTTATGGACAGCTTCTGGAAGGAGATGGTATTGAGCTGAGCCTTGTAGGATGGATGGGTTCATTCGTTTCACAGAGATTTACTGACCCCTGCTATATGCCAGGTACTGGAGGCACATCAATGAACCAAAGAGGCCAAACACTCTGCTCTGAGTAGTACTGCAAAAAACTGGAAGGGCGTATTTGTTCGGCTGTGACACCAGAGGTCACACAGCTCTGTGGACATGAACCACAAAGAGTAAGGTACAGTGGAATGGGGGGGAGGGGCTGTGAGCACTGTGGTTTAGGGCCTAGGTTTTCAAGTCACTGACTTGGGATCTAATCCCAGGCTGGCCACTATTAGCAGTGTGATCTGAGCCAAGTTTCTTAATCTTGGTGAGCCTCAGTTTCCTCATCTGTTGCAGTGAGGATAGCGGTATGGACATCCTGGGGGTACTGGCATGACGAATGGGAAGGCTTATGCTAAGAACAGGGCCTGGCCCACAGGGAATGCTCAAGGAAAGGTGGCTACTGTTTTCACAAGGTCTCTGATCTCTGTCAAAAGTGTCAGGATTGAGGAACACCACCAACAGTCAGCCAGTCAATCCTGTTTCGTTTTTCCAACTAATGATCCAACCTCACTACGGATATACCTTGGGTGCCTGGGGGTGGGGAGAGGCCCGGGGCCTGGGGAGGAACAGGGGGTGGAACCCTCAGGTCCACCTAAGAGTCCTCGGACCTCGGAGAGCCACGGATGGGGCTTCAGCAAGTTCTAAACCTCCTGCAAATATATCCAAAAGTATGTGTGTGTTTGCATACTGCACAGCCTCTGGGGAAGCACAACCTCGGAAATGGCAGGCACTGCCATTAAAAAGAAAGGTGAGGGAAGCCCAACAGCCAGTTTTGAAAACCAGTGACTGTTTTTGATGCAATGTAAGCTCCCTCGATATTATCCCTGATGCTCCAGCAAAAGTCTGCTACAGAGATGGATGAAGTCAGGAATTAAGAGAAGGGTGTACTCCTCTCCTGGGGAGATGCTTGGTGGAGGAAAAGTAGTGGCGGAGGCCTCAGAGTGGAGAACAGGGAGTCAACACAAGAGACATATAAGCCCAGGGAACGGGCAGAAATGTGCGGGGGAACCCATGGACTTCGCAGCACACGAGACTGGGATTCAAGCCCATTTCACCTGGATTCTAAGAGCATATCGATCCTGCTGCTGCCTGAGCTACGCAGAGCTGCTCTGTGGAGACTCTTTATATCTGTGCTCTTGGGGTCAGGTGGAAAAAAAAAAAATATTCTCACTGTATGTGACTATGAGGAAGGACCTTTTGAATAATCATACATCCCACGTAGAAACTGTGAGAGAATCCTTTTTTATTTCATACTGGTGGCCACAGTAACATACCCATTTAGGGTACATTCATCATATTTGATAGCCTACGTCCTGGGATGTCTCCCTAAGAATTCAGAACACCCCTCTGCCCTTTCCATTCCCAGTTACTGCATCAGAGACAGCACGAACCTGACTTCTGCCCACCGGCCGATCACTGGACCATCCAGATTTTGCCAAGAAATAAGGCAGCCAGTAAACAAAGGGCTGTGACCTCAAACGACTTTCAGAGTCTGTTCTGAAAATGCATAGGCTTTTCAAGGTTCAAAATATCTTCCCTGGACATGGCTTCCGTAATAGGGAGGTCTTTAGCAAATCAGAGTTTGGGGTCATGATACATAGGAATGTAGATCATTGTCATTACGGACACAGTTTGAAATAAAATTAGGCTTCATCTGCTACTGCTTTTCTTTGAAACACAGAAATGCTTTCTAAATCCAGCATCTCAATGGGCTCGGCCAGAGAGGTGCCTGGGGACTCTGGAGTGGAGCATGACCCAGTTCTCCATCTGGCTGAAGCAAAGAATCAGCCTGATTAATTATTCAGCACGGCAATGACCTCGGCAGCCAGGGAGGACCCAGAGAGCATTTCTACACTGACCCCAATGAGCACTTCAGCTGTTCCTTCTGTTTCTCCCCAGGCTGTCTGCAACATGGTAAGCATTCTGGCAGAAAACAAGACACCTGGCCCTTTGGGGCACTGGGCCCGCAAGTGCCATTTACTTAACTCTCCCTCTTTCCTATTTTTCAGAATAAGATCACGCTATTGGAAAGATACATCCTATGCTAACATTCTGTGCTGACAGCTTCTGCTACAAAGAGGACAGTCATCATAATAACTACCATGCATGTGGTACTTACAGCGTGCCAGGGACTAAGGACTGATCCATAATTGAAATATCGTCTACAATGCCCACCTTCCTGCCTGCCTGCTCCCCTGGTTCCTGGTGGTCAGTTCATGGGGGGGGGGTCCCCACTGTCTCTAGTAAATAACAGGCTCTGTTCCTAGTAAACACTCTGGAAACCTACAAGGTCAGAGGGCAGGAATACCAACCAGATTCCCTATTTCAGGAAATGCTCAGAGCATGCGCAGTGACAGGGACTCCAAGCTAAATTATCTAATGGAAGAAGAGGAAGATGCACCACAGTTTAGAAGCAGTGCCCGTAGTCATCTCTCATGCACAACGTGGAGCCATGCAGGTTTCTGAGATTTAAGGCTTCGGTGACTTTAAATCCTTAAATGAAAATGTAAGGATTCTTTCAAAGCCCTGTGCCTTGATTTCTCCCTCTCTGTGCCATTCCCCAAGTCAGCTCCTGCCTGCGATGACTATTCTGTAACTGCTCCTTCTGCTTTATAAAAACGCTTGCTGACTCACCACTCTACCACATCAAGAAAAGCAATCATTCTGAGATTTACCGGAAACGAGGTTTGAACCACTGATGTGCTGAAGGGCGTGCACAAGGGCAGTCACACTGGGAGGACCGAGATCTGATTCTGCATGAGTTTAAATATTTAACAGTCTCTGGGGTGTCTCTGCTTCCTCACGCCTCCTCACTGCACGGTCTCTTTGGCGGATGAGCTAGTCCAACTGGGCAGAGCTGTAGCCTGGTTTCCTCCTCTCCCCTCAGGTTGGGGGGGTGGGATTCACGCTGGGGAGTGGGACGGTGCCAGTGCACTGGGTTTTGACTTTTAACTTAAAACACACGTTTGAGCAGCACTGAAATCATGACGCCAACAGGTCTTGCTTTTAATTTAAGACACAAGACATGCATTTTTGCACAGCAGTGAAATCATGACATCCATATGCCTTAAGCATATTTCTAAGTGTTTATTATTGTCTTAAAAACAATATTCTCACTGCAGCACTATTTACAATACCCAGGACACGGAAGCAACCTAAGTGTCCATCGACAGATGAATGGATAAAGAAGATGTGGCACATTTATACAATGGAATATTACTCAGCCATAAAGAGAAACGAAACTGAGTTATTTGTTGTGAGGTGGATGGACCTGGAGTCTGTCATACAGAGTTAAGTAAGTCAGAAAGAGAAAAACAAATACCGTATGCTAACACATATATATGGAATTTAAGCAGTACTGATGAAACTAGTGGCAGGTTCATCAGGAATAAAGACACAGACGTAGAGAATGGACTTGAGGACAGGGCGGGGGGGGAGGGTAAGCTGGGACGAAGTGAGAGAGTGGCATGGACATATATACACTACCACATGTAAAATAGATAGCTAGTGGGAAGCTGCTGCATAGCACAGGGAGATCAGCTCGGTGCTTTGTGACCACCTAGAGAGGTGGGATAGGGAGGGTGGGAGGGAGATGCAAGAGGGAGGAGATATGGGGATATATGTATACATATAGCTGATTCACTTTGTGATACAGCAGAAACTAACACACCATTGTAAAGCAATTATACTCCAATAAAGATGTTAAAAAAAATTCTCAGTAGTGCTTAGGTGAGGGGATTTCAGAACGAGAAGGAGGAGGGAGGGAATTTGCATTTATTGTGTTCCTATGATAGAGGCTCTTTATTGATTACCTAATTCAATTTAGTTTAATTCTCACAATGAAGTGAATGAGGTATTCTACCCATTTTTGAGAAGAGGAAACTGACTCCTAAAGGAACCCTGGCAAGCTTAAGGCTTCATAAAACGTTTTGGAAAATCTGACTTTGCGGCACGGTGTCATCACACTTGATGCTAACACTTGTGAATGTGGTGGTGAGGAGGGGGTTAAAGTGGGCGAGAAAGAGGTGGCGGACAACAGTATCACACGCAGCATTTATTACGAGTGTCTGTGCACACATTACACAACGAGTGGGAAAAATCCACTTCTCCTTTACTACTCACCCAGAATGCTTCACTTCTGACCCTTCTAGTCACCGAATGTGAGGGGGGTTTTCCCCACTCCAAGCAAGTCTCTGCAACACCAGCTGGGTGTGCTATAATTTAACTCAATCCTGACACCATCTACCTGGATAGAGAGTCAGATCCCATAGGTTAAGGGCTCAGACCCACAAGGCTGCTTGCCCCACACACCCCTCAGACACCAACTGCAAGTCCAGGTTGTCACCTGTGCTTCTGACCGACCAATCGGCTACAAATTGGAGGCTCCCATGACCCCCTCCTCGGGTTTGATTAATTTGCTGGAGTGGCTCACAGAACTCAGGGGAAGTTTACTTACTAGCACACCAGTTTATTATAAAAGGGTATAACTCAGGAACATCCAGATGGAAGAGGACAAGGTGTGTGAGAAGGGCGTGCAGCCTCCAGGCTTTCTCCAATCATGCCACTCTCCCAGCACCTTCATGTGTTCCCCAACTCAGAAGCTCTCTGAGGCCTGTACTTTAGGGGGTCTTCATAGAGGCTTCACATGATGAAGGCACGATCGATCATTAACTCCATTTCCATCCCCTCTCTGGAGAATGGGGGTAGGACTGAAAATTCCAAGCTTCTAATCATGGCTTGGTCTTTCTGGTGACCAGCCCCAATCCAGGAGCCTACCTAGAGTCACCTCATTAGAACAAAAGACACTGCTATCATCCAGGAAATTCCAAAGGATTTAGGAGCTCTGGGTCAGGAACCAGGGGCAGATACGTGTGTGTGTGTGTGTGTGTGTGTGTGTGTGTGTGTGTGTGTGTGTGTGTGTGTGTGTGTGTGTGTGTGTGTGTGTGTGTGTGTGTGTGTGTGTGTGTGTGTGTGTGTGTGCGCGCGCGCGCGCGCCACTTTCTTTTATATATTTAATCAACTCATGGCAACATATGAGATAAATGTTATTACTATTCCTATTTTACAGATGAGGAAACTGAGGCACAGAGTGGTTGTTAGGGACTGAATTGTGTCCTCTCAGAATTCATATATTGAAGCTCTAACCCCCAATGTGGCTATATTTGGACACAGGGCCTTTAAAAAGGTAATTAAGATTAAATGAGGTCATAAAATGGGCTTAATCCAGTAGGACTAGTGTCCTTATAAAAAGAAGAGACACCAGGAATGTGAGCACACAGAGTAAAGACTACATGAGGACACAGCGAGAAGGTGACCGTCTGCAAGCCAAGGAGAGAGGTTTTGGGAGAAACCAAACCTGCCAGCACCTTGATGTTGGACTTCTAGCCTCCCGAACTGTGAGGAAATCAATTTCTGTTGCTGTAAGCCACCCAATCTGTGTGGTATTTTGTTATGGGAGCCCGAGTAGATTAATACAGTGGTGTATACAAACCTAAGGTAACCAGCTAGCATATGGTGGAGCTGGCATTCAAACCCAAGTTCATGTACTGACAAATCCCTGTCAACACGCCATGCTACCTCCTAGGAGCCGTAACACGGCTGGTTTTCCTAAAGGGCGGGTGGGGGGCAGGCATACCTCACTCTACACCCAGGGACCTCAGAGAGGACCTATAACCCCTCCCTCAACCTGACACACTGTGCACATGTGCACATGCCCTCTCCCAGAATCTTAAGTTCTCAACAGCTAGACCAGGCTGAGACCAGAGGTCAGGAGTCCTGGTCCCACTCTAAAGAGGCCCCGGAGAATTCAAGGGCGGGAAGAGGCTGAGGAGAAGGAAATCCCCCCCTGAGCAGGGAATGAGTACTTCAACCCTCGTACCCCTCCCAGGTCTAGCTTTATTGCTCCAGGCTGGCCCTGAGACTTCTCAGAGGTCTAAGAGAGCCCCTACCACAAGGCACTAACTAGCTCTGAAGTGGTGGTCTGGGTGCTCCTGTGCACACTGTCCACCAGGGGGCACCATCATCCTTCTCCCTCCCAACCCCTTACTCCTGGGAACAGAGCCCTGGAGGTAAGGAGTCTCCATGGGGGCAAAGGAAATCAAATGTAATCAACTGCCTGATGCCTGTGCTCTCATCCCTCTAGGCCACTGCACAGCTGCTCACACTGTGTTCTGGGAAGGCCTAGGGTGGTTAGACTTTGGGACAACCTGTGGGAGGGCTAAGGGGCAGCCAGTGTAGCGCTGAGGCCTCTGGGGCGCCTCAGGCAAGGTCCTGCTCTTTCTCTCCCATGAAAGGCTTTCTTCAATTAAAGAAGGGCCAGCGTCCCGTGGCAATGTCCACAGTGACGGTCGCTAATCTGTTACCAAGCAGGGTGAACTGTCACCACGTTATGAGGAATCTATATACATTTAAAAACAAACACCAGAATGTCAATGTATTAATTTACAGAGGGAAATGTAAGTCTGACTGGATGCTCAGGCTGGCCAACAAGAGGATTCATCCTCTGGAGGAAATCCACTCCAGTTTTAACCACCAGCCCGCCGCAGGCTGATGAGCAGAGAGGCAAGCGGAGGGAGCCTGCTTCCACGTCTTAATGGCCAGGATCCTCGGAGACTCATCGCTAGTGCAAGACACAGGCCTCCGGGTTGTGATTTAATACATAAACAGTTGATTGTATTAGTCATTTCCTGCCCAGGAACCAGGCCAGCATTATGAGGCCTATTTTTATCAATGGAAAAGTTGAGTGGAGGTGGGTTCAACCAAGAGACTTAGGCCAGTATTTCCATAATGTCACAGAACAAATGAGACCTATGTGCATATTTAAACATAAACCTGCAGATATATCACATCCGACATCTTCACGTACAATCGTCATCGTCTTTCTAGCCGTGCCATTTAGCCAGTGCTTACTCTGTGCTGAGTATTTTGTATACAAAATTAAGAGTTTGGACTTGGCGGGTAAAGCAAGGTGGCACCGACATTTATAGATCACTTTCTCAACGCTTCATGCCTTACAGCACGTAGCACATGTTCTCACAACCCTACAAAGCAGGAGCTCCTTATTACACATGTGAGAAACTGAGTCTGGAGAGCTGAGCTGAACTGCCCAAGGTCACACAATAAATAAGCAGCAGCTGGAATTTGATCTGAGGTTTAGTACTCAAGGTGGATTACTGTCTTGATTTTACAGAAGAGGAAACCAGCTCAGTGAAGTTCAGCAAAGTGACTCAGCTGTGGAACGGCTTGATCCAAGGCCTCGTCTTGCTCTCACCATTCTTTGCTCTACATTAGCTGTTCTATAAACAGGAGCACTCAATCCAAAGGAGGCTCCTTGAGAACAGGCCTGTTCTGTGGACCTCTGAATGCCTGCCACCCAAAAAGAGGCTCTGGCACATGCTACATGATCAATAGATATTTTTCGGACTTCGCTGGTGGCGCAGTGGTTAAGAATCCACCTGCCAGTGCAGGGGACACGGGTTCGAGCCCTGGTCTGGGAAGATCCCACATGCCGCGGAGCAACTAAGCCCATGCGCCACAACTACTGAGCCTGCGCTCTAGAGCCCGTGAGCCACAACTACTGAAGCCCGTGTGCCACAACTACTGAAGCCCTCGCACCTAGAGCCCGTGCCCCGCAACAAGAGAAGCCGCCGCAATGAGAAGCCCGCACACCGCAACGAAGAGCAGCCCCGGCTCGCCACAACTAGAGAAAGCCCGTGTGCAGCAATGAAGACCCAATGCAGGCAGATAAATAAATAAATAAAACAATTAATTAAAAAAAAATTTGTCAAATGAAGACACTTGAGCTGGAGGCAGACCGAGGTACGGTGGCAAGAGTGGACCGGATCTGACTGGGAGTCCTCAACCTGGCTGGGCCCTAGGCTAGTTAATTGACCTAAGTTTCTGCATCCTTGGAGGGATAACGCCACAGACGCTGGTGAGAACTCAAGGGGGTGTACCAAGCACTGGTAGAGAGCCTGGCATAGCCACTTTTACCATAGCAAATGCATACAGCCTGGATTATGAAGCCAGAGCACCCAGGTTTGAATCCCAGATGCCCACTTAATTCCTGAGTGATGCAGCTTTCTAATCTGTAAGATGGAGACAATGATAGTACTTATGTCCTAAGGCACATTGGGAGAAATAAATAGTATGGTGCATCTAATGTGCTTAGAATGGTACATGGTAAGTGTTCAGTGTGTTAGCTATTATTATGATTAGCTCTAAATTATCAACAAATCTGATCTAGGGTATGCCTAGTGATATAAAAGTCATATAAAAATATCCATGTAGCCAGTAATGCGAGCTAGAGTCAGGTATCATGTGCCTCCACTGTGAAACCGGAGGGCCAGTCCTTCTGGAGGCTAATCCCTGCCTGGGGCCCAATCCATCCTTATCAGGAGCCCCATCTTCACTAGCTGGTGCAGCCTTGACACAGCCCTGCAGACAGGAGCCCATTTAAGGGTCCTGGGACACAAGCACTGAGGAACAACCTGAGCCCTTGCTGTGTTTGCAGCCCTTCTCTCTGGACTTCCAATTGGTTCCTGATCCACACTCTGGGCACCTGGCTGGACCAAGAGTCCTGTCCTGGAGTTGAGTCCCCTGGCGGTGCTTTGTGCTGATGTTCCCTTTAGGTGCCAGTGGGATCTAGACACCTCACTGTCATGCTGTCCCTCCGTCCCAACCCTGACTCTGAGCTAAAGACCACTGAGATGCTACAAGGACCGGCTCATCAGATGGGTCCCTCTGGACATGGAGCAAGCCTGCCAAGCCTCTGGAAGGTACAATCTGGACCATTCCTACACTCATCCAAGCAACACGGACAAGTGTAGAACTCAATGCTTTGTTCAACTGTTCAAAAATTCAAAAGCTTCCACAGAAGATTATTTCTTACATGATAGGAAACGGTGGCTCTCTTACGAAGGGAGGGAGGGTAGGGGCAGGATGGGCACTTCTTAAACCTGATGCCTGACATGTCCAACTAAGGCACCTATCAAATCCCACTGACCAAACGCCCAATCACAGCCCCTCCCGGACAGCCCGACCCACTGCAGCCCAAGGCCTCGGAGAACTCAGAGTCACCACGCAGCATCGCTGAGAATCAGAATCTGACAGTAACCACAGAAACTTCTCCTGGTGGGACAGCGAACGTGTTACACAAAAGGGAACTTCTTCAGCTGGAGACACCTGAATGCCAACAAAAGCTGAGTCTGTGGCCGTAAACATCAGCTCACGGCCCACTCTCTCACAGTTTTAGTAAGAGCCCATGCCCGTCCAGGCCCAGCAGCAAGGCTGGCTGGAGCAGCCTCTGTTCCTGCAGAGAAGAAGCAGATGTCTTCACTCCTGGGAAACCACTGTTCCGCCCTGGAAGTGTGAGTGGTATTTTAGTTTTCCCATACAGGAGTCTTGGAAAAGATCGAGAGGCAAGTTGTATGGTCCACATGGCTGATTTACACTACAGATTTATATTATTTCTGTTGAGAAATGTTATTTGCAGAGAAAGCACAGAGTAAAACCATAATGAATCCTCAAATTCTGCACATAAAGTTGGCCATTTTATCTCGCTGGGGCAAGCAAGATGGCCATGTGAGCTCTAGAGGGGATGCTGATCCAAAGGAAGGACCAGAGAGAGCCTGAGGTCAGGAGACAGACTGCACCCTCTGGGTTGGGGGCTGGGGACCTGGAGACCTGGGCATAGTCGGGGCCGGGACACTGGGGAGACTGGGAGGTTACAGATCCAATCTCAGCTAGTAACAAGTCTACTTGCAACACGGAAAATGCAAAACTCAAATAAACAGAGTACCATTCTTAATAACACTTAGCCAAACGTTGCCGTGTCTGAGGCAATTCAGAACTAATTTGATCCTCTTCTAAAATATGCCCAATAGATGACCCCACTAAGAATGATGCTGCGTGGGTCTTGAATAAATCCTTCCTCTAAATAGCTCAACTGCAAATACAGTTGATCCTGTACAGTTGATTCACTTACTCTCCGAAATTTATCTGCAACCTCCACATCAATATTTGTGGCACGTTTGTGGTCACTCATGGACATGCAAAGCCTGGCAAAAAATCTGGGTTGCATGATGTGCGTGTTCCCAGCTGAGGTTGAACAAGTCTTCTTGTTTCAGCCCTCATACGGCAAGTGAGCGCCCTTTCCGCGGTCTATTTAGCACCTTTTTGTATATGCGTGTGTGCTTTTTCTTGGTGATTTCACTGTTTAAACGGCCTCCAAGTGTAGCACTGAAGTGCTGTCTAGTGTTCTGGCGGGAGAAGGCTGTGATGTGCATTCTGGAGAAAATCCATGTGTTCCATGAGCTTCATTCAGGGGTGAGTCAGTGCTGCTGACTGTGGGCTCAAGGCTAATGAATCAACAATATATATTAAATCAGGTGTCTTTCAACAGAAACACACATAAAATGAGGTTATGTATTGATAAAAATGTGACCAGAGGCTCGCAGGAACCTAACTCTGCACTTCCCGAGGAATACTGTATTTCAGTGTTTGCTAATTCAGCGTTGGCAGTGCCTTTACAGAGCTTTATAGACCCACTACAATAGTGAGAATCAACCATACCTGCCCTTCCTCCTAGAGCAAGGCCAGGGGGCGCAGGGTGGTGGAGGGGGACTTGATCACTCTAGCTTTCTGGATTGGGGTATAGCCGGTGCAGGTGGGACTAGGAACCACGGAGTCCTGGGTTCTCGTCGCTGGCCTCCAGGCAGATCCCTCCTCCCCCCAGGCTCCCCCTTATCTCCCTGGTTTCCTCCCTCACATCTTACTCATGTCACCTTCTTGGACTATTTAAAACTGCAACCCCTCCCAGCACTGTCCAGCTCTTTTCCCTACTTTATTTTTCTCCATATTTTCACCTAATGTATCTTCACCTAATGTATGTATATTCCACTTCTGTGTTTTGCTGTTTCTCTCTCTCCCCACACTGGGACACAAATTACATGAAGGCAGGGGTTTGGTCTGCAGTCTCCTCCGCCCCTAACCACAGAATCTGATCGCCGTGAGGGTTAAATGAGTTCATACACATCAAGCAGGCTTTGAGCAATATTTGGTGCCTGGTAAAAGCTATACTCATCATCATTGTTGGGACTGATTGTAGTTTTTACTGCTGGCTTTTAAGAAAGTTTTTTTTTGTTTAAACTGCACTGCTCACCAAGAAAGGAAAAATCTGCAACTTTTTAGTGTCTGAGATGAATGCAGTAAACTCGTAAAGTGGGAAGACCTACAAAGACCTGAATTAAAAGCACAGCTGTTGATTGAGCACCCTTAAGGGAGCATTCACCAGGTCCTCGCTCTTGAAGCTGACTTCTAGAAGTCTACACGGTACACACACGGGAAGAGCCTTTGCCCACTGCACAGAGATCCAGAGCACAAGGGATCTGGGGACCCCGGAACCCGACCACCTCATTTCACAAATGAATAGACCCAAGTCCCGAGAGCACTGCACTGAGTTGCCGCTAACAAGAATGAGTGTCTGTCTTGTGCAGAGTGGAGTGGGCAGGGGAGTCTGTCCCTAAAGGGTTCCCTTAGTCACCGCCACTTACTGAGATGGTACCTGACCAACTGGAATCACTGTGTAATGCAAAGATGAAGTGAGTATGAACACTCACTATTCCAAGGCATTTACGGCAATTCAAGAAGAAGTATTTTAAGTAGTTGTTTTAAAGACTGCTTTAAATTAGCTATATTGAGTTTGTAGGGTAGGAATGCATGTTCACAGAGCTGAGATATTAAAAAGGAGGACATTTCCAGCAATAGACTAAAGGCTAAAAACCTACTCCCAGAGGTGACAAGGTATCTGAAGAACAGACATATCCAGGACTCCATCTGAAGACAGATTGACCAAAGAGGCTCCTTGTGGCCCCTCCTCACAAGCAGGTAACACACCTGTGTCTCAAGTACACTCAGGTTTTATCCTGTGCGTGTGTGGACACAAGGAAAGAAGGAGCCTTAAGGAACCCTGTAGCTCCAGAAAGTGGAAACTTCTAAGACTTCCCTGGTGATCACACGAAATAACCATGGAGAAGGAAGGACCCAGAGAACGCTGCAAGGCAATGGATTCCCAAAATTCCAAGGGAAGTGACTGCAGATTGGATGCCATCACAAAGCCTTGAGATCGAAGTAAGCAGTTAGTGGAGGCGAGCCTTGCTGGAGACTTACAGACGGGGGCAGAGAGGAGTTCCCGGCACGAAGGGGCCGAGGGCAGAGGGAGGGAGAGAGAACTTTGCATTATTCAGGGTACATAGCCTTGGGGCCAGGGCACCTGGGTCACGGCAGCTCCTGCTGTTGCCTGAGGCTCATTACTGCTGCCTGTGGGACAACTGCAGCCCTGCCCCCTGAATGGACCTAGGGTGGAGGTCCAGTGATTTGGGCCAGAGGCTGCTGGTCCAAATTCAAGGAGAAGCCTCATTCCCAAATTCATCTCCCCTTTTCCTGGACTCTTATTATAGATACTCAGTAGCTTACCTCTTAATGCTCTACTATTCTTTGAATTAATGCCACCTCCCCCATTAGCCTCTGAGCCTTGTTTTCAGAGCTGAACTCAAAGCTTTGCTTGTCCCCTTTGCTTGACTGATGAGGCCCATCAGGGGAAGTGACTCATCCAGGGTCTCCTGGCCTGTGAGCGGCCGGTACAGGTGAGCAGTGGGGTGTCCTGATTCTCAACACCGTACCCCTCTCCCAGGAGCCACTTGAGGTCAGGGAGCCCTTGTGTGTGTTTTTCTTCTCCCACAATGCCCAGGTAAGTGCCACACACACCAGCAGCACTTAATATCTGTTGATTCATTTTTTTCTTCCAAGGAGAAGATGCAGGGTATCCTGAGAAAAATCACCAAAACTAATCAAAGTGCTATGAGTCCTGTGAATTATAAAGAAAGGTGGAGGGAGTCTGGATTAATTTTCTCAGAGAAGAATGAGAAGCGTTATCGTGAAGCAGTTGAAAAAGCATGGGGAAAATGCAACCCAAAGTCCTCCTTCTACCTAGGGCGTCGAGCAAGGGGTAGGGGCTCTGGAAAGACAAGGAGAAACTGGAAAGCAGTAATGATGAACTTCTTAAGGAAAAGAGATACTAAAACAAGAAACCCTCTACCAAGGGGGCTGTGGACTCTTCACTCCTGGGGCAAAGCTTTAAAAGTAGGATGTTAAGTTAACTGTCCCCACTGATGTTCCTGTTTCAACAGAGATGACCAGACCAGAGACACAAGATTTATTCTGCACATAGGTTACAATTCTGCATGTAAAATACAACCTCTGTGAAACTTACTTCATGACAATACATGAGAACCTCAACCATCCCATTTTTCAAACTGCTTTGGGAAGAGTCTTTACATCTTGAAGGAGAAGATGGTAGTTCCACTTAAGCACATAAAAGAGGACACAAAATAAAATGTATTTTTCTGTCTTGAGAATATCTTCACTTATTAACAATGTGGAGTGCCCCAGGGCTGGCGAAACCACATTACCTTAACTCCACACAGCTTGCTCTGTGGGAACAGGGACCAGCCTCACCTAGTACACACATCACAACCCTGCCCAGTACACAGTTAGCTCTGGCACGCGCTCGCCTCTGCGGCCTTGAATCTTTCATAGAGAGAGGTCCGCAAAGAACATTAGAGGAATGGGGAGGTTCCGTATGTAACGTGATGCCAAAATAAGCTGTGGGCCACTGGTGACTTTCTCAGCTTCCTGGGTCAATTTTTTCCCCCCATGTTAACTTTTAATAAGTTAAAAAAAAGATTTTTGGGAAAATGTTTTACAAATGCTACATTATTTATCAACTCATCTTGTGGACAATATGAGTACTTTAATGCTGTTAACGGCAGCAGGCCAGCTTCTGCTGCAGTCCCCCACTTTTCGGCAGTCTTTGTAATCTCTGAAGTCACTGTAAATGCTGGGGAGAAGTAGCAACTAAGGAAGGAACAATCTAGAGTCTCCTGTAAAAGGGGGGCAACTTCAATGTCAATAAAATGTACACAGAACTTTGGAATAACTTTTCTTTTTTTTAAAGCTAGTATAAAGCTCTTGATGGCTGAAGCCCAAAGCTTTTCAACCAGAACTCTAGAGGCTGAGACCAGCCTGGGCTTCTACCCGGGCACTGGCACACTAGGAAGGGAAGGCTTGCGTTACTGAACTCAAGTGCTTCACTGCTATTCCAGCTTCACCACTGAGCAATTCTGAATTGATGAAGGCTTTACATAAATGCGTCCTAACATACAGAAAAAGGGGAGAGCAATATGCTCTACGTAAAGTGAGAAATCACACACACGCACGCACGCACAAACTGCAACAAGTCAAAAACCTGTTTCAAGGTTTGCTTTGTCTATAAGATGAGGCACCAAACACTCAATCCCATTGACACAAAGGAAATTCTTTATTCCTATCATCACTGCCTCCGTTCCAAAAATTAGATTAAAACTCCTCGTATAACTTATATAAGCTGGTACTATCTGCATTTTCATTAATAACCAGTGTGTCACGAGACATTTCCTATTTTAATTTATTTCTAAGGTCTGGAAAAAAGAAAGTAAAGCTGCTTCACTTAAGCTATGACACATTGTAATACTGTGATCGCCAAAATGATTCCCAAACTAAATGGATTAGAGAGAGAGGGAGGGTGGCCTTAAAGATGGCACACTTGGGACTGGGCTCAGTCCCACACAGCCTCCACCTGGTGGGACCTATACAGCAGCAAAAACGGGTAAATCACCACGAGTGATGGGGCTGCTGGGAACCATTACATCCGAATTTTTAAAGAAACTTTTGGAAGATCAAAACCATACATCCTGTTGACTTAGTGCTGTACAGCAAAACGTTGCTATTGTATAACATCTTACTTGGTCTTCACAGTAATACTATGAGTTTCCAAGACTATGCATTAGTACCATCCCATTTTACAGATGAGAAAAGTGATGTTCAGACAGGTTAACAAAATCACACAGCTCATCCCCGACAGCATTGGGCCCAGAACCCAAGGATTCCAGCTCCTACTTCATACCCTTTCCCCTTGGAACATGGCCCTGCATTATGGACAAAGACTCTAGTTGTTTTTTCCTCTTCTGTCCTTCACCGGGAGTCAAGTGCTTGGGTAACCCACTAAAAGACACACACATACACACAAAACCAAAACACACACATAAAAACATATTTTATTTTTCCTCTCAATCTTTAACACAGTTGCACATCTTCAGGTGAACTTGAGCTCGTGGTATAGAACTCCCACACAACAATCACACAGGGAATCAGAGAACCAAACCAAAGGCATGCTTGCAAGACCATGGGAAGGCCCACCTACACAAGAGGAAGGACAGCCCAGAGATTAAAAGCTTGGTCTCTGAAGCCAGACTGCCTGGGTCCACATCTCAGCTCTGCCATTTATCAGCTCTGAAACTGTGGGCAGGTCACGTAAGATTCTGTGCCTCAGCTTCAACTAAAAATAGGAGAAATAAAAAAACATAGCTCCTGGGGTTTGTGGGAAAGCAGGACAGTGGAAGTCACATGGGAATGTTTGCTATTGCCTTTTACAGAGGTGCTAGATGAGCCTGAAAGACAGAAACTGAGCTTACCGATAACGGCCCCAAACCACCTTGGTATATATGTGCCCCATAACATACTAAATGCTCAGTGAACATCAGCAATCATCACCATATTTTATTATCAGAACACGGGCTTTAGAGTCTGCTTCACTCAGGCTCAAATTTCAGTTCGTCCATACAACTGATTTGTGATTTTAAGAAAGTGACTTGGGTTCTCTGAATCTCAATTTCCTCATCTGTAAAGCGGGAATAACAACATCACCCACCCCCTTGCAGGGTTGTTCCGAGAATCAGATGGCCCGCTGCAAGTAAAGCACCCAGTAGGGTGCCCAGCACATGGCTGGAATCAGAGCAACGTTAGTTTTCTTCTCTGCCCAACCCTCTACTGTTGCCAAATGGTGAAGGTCTATGTTGGATATCCATTCATTTTATTGTTTCTAGATCTCAACCAAAACAGGGCAGACATGTATTAGAATATCTGAAGAAGGAGAGATGAGCTTCATATAGTATTTTAGTTGCTAAGTGACACTGGTCTATAGCATTAGGTGAAGAGGGAAAATTGACATTTTCTATAAAATAGGTTGCTATAGATCTCATCTGAACTCACAGCTCTGAAAAAAATCACAGCTCTCAGGAGAAGGGCTTTTTGAGAAATCATATATTCTTTTTTTTTTTTTTTTTTTTTTTTGCGGTACGCGGGCCTCTCACTGTTGTGGCCTCTGCCGTTGCGGAGCACAGGCTCCGGACGCTGAGCAGGTTCAGTGGCCATGGCTCACGGGCCCAGCTGCTCTGCGACATCTGGGATCTTCCTGGACCGGGGCACGAACCCGTGTCCCCTGCATCGGCAGGCGGATTCCCAATCACTGCACCACCAGGGAAGCCCAGAAATCATATATTCTTGCTTCTAGGGTCCGTGTGTCATTTACATGGGCCAACGTTTCAGCTTCAGTAGAGACAGGGGTCACTTGCTGGTCAAACCTACCACTGGGAATGTGGCTGGAGCAGAAAAGTGGGCCCTGGGTGGGGACCTGTGTTCCCTTCCTGAGCAGCAGGTCTGCTGAGAGAATGAGAGACTGTAAGGGAATCCAAAGGGACACATTTCTGCTCTGTGCCCACAGGAGGTGAATTGCAGTATTGTCTGGCTGGAGATGTGGGTTAAGAATGTGCTGGTTCAGGCTTCCCTGGTGGCACAGTGGTTAAGAATCCACCTGCCAAGGCAGGGGACACGGGATTGAGCCCTGGTCCAGGAAGATCCCACATGCTGTGGAGCAACTAAGCCTGTGCACCACAACTACTGAGCCTATGCTCTAGAGCCCATGAGCCACAACTACTGAGCCCTTGTGCCAGAGTTTGAAGCCTGCGTGCCTAGAGCCCACGCTCCACAACAGGAGAAGCCACCACAGTGGAGTAGCCCCTGCTCATTGCAACTAGAGAAAGCCTGTGTGCAGCAACGAAGACCCAACACAGCCAAAAACAAAACAAACAAACAAACAAACAAAAGAATGTGTTGGTTCATCAGCTAAGCACAGTCTTAATGAAGTGATTTTTAGTCTGAGGATCTTTTAAGGTCAATTGAGTTATTTCTAAATTAATTTTTAAAAACTGAGATATAATTGATATATAAGATTTATGTAAGTTTAAGGTGTACAATGTGCTGGTTTGATACATTTACATATTTCAGTAAGACCACCACCATGGCATTCGTTAACACCTCTATCATGTCTCATTTTTATCATTTCTTTTCTGTGGTGGGAACAATCAAGATCTAGTCTCTTAGCAACTTTGAAGTTTTCAATACAGTATTGTTGACTATAGTCACTACACTGTGCATTGAATCTCTGGGACTTATTTATCTACTAGTTATAGGTGTGGACCCTTAAACAACATCTCCCCAGTTCCCCTGTTCCTGGCCCCTGGTAACCTTCTACTCTGTTTTTAAGAGTTCGGCTTCTTTAGATTCCACATATAAGAGACATCATACAGTATTAGTCTTTCTCTGTCTGACTTATCTCACTCAGTATAACACCCTCAAGGTGTATTCGTGTCCAAAGCTTGTCACAAATGGCAAACTTTCTTTCTTGTGGCTGAATAATATTCCACTGCATATACATACTATATCTCCTTTATCCATCCATCTGCTAATAAACACTTAGGTTGCCAATTTAAATTATTTATGGATTATGAACTGATCTCAAATGTCTCCTTCAACAGGAAGCAACTGAAATTCCACGTACAGATGCAAACTGTCTCTTTCTCAAGTCCAGTAACATCGTAACTGTCATTCTTAGATTGGATTCCCATTTCCTCTGCTGTATTACTTTCTTCTCCTCCTCTCCTCCGTCTGATTGATTATCTCACCTTGCATGCAATTGTTGAATAAATATATGTAGAATGAGTGGATGGATGGCTTGGTTACAGACAACTGTGGAGAGCTGTCGCACTTCCTGTCAATTTAGAGACTGAAAATATGCAAACCTGACTATTAAAACCATTTCCTTAGAAGCACCAGAGCCTGGAGCAGACGAAGAACTCAGGCTCTGATCGTTGTGGCTTCACACTTCAATGGGATTTTAAACAGGAGGCATAGGAGTGAGGGGACAGTGTGGCTTAGCTAAAATGGCTCAGTGTCTGAATTATTCTAATAGTCCTGTAGGAGGAACCATCATTTCTCTATCAATTTCATTAACTTCAAATAAATAAGAAATGTCCACAGTACTACCTCAGTACTGGCACAGGAATTAAGTTCTCAGGCAACAGCCCCGAGAAGAGGACGCCTGGTACATGTTGTCAAGTTTCTGGGCAGCCTCGGAATGCCAGCTTCGGGACACCCCCAGGGCTCGACCAACTGGCGCTTCCTAGAGGACCCAGCCCTGCTCGATGAAGGTACCGCTGCTGCTGCTTCTACCTGAGGCTGTCCAGCTCGGAGAATACCCACGGCCCAGAATTCTCTGCCAGGATCTCACGGGGCCAGGTTGACACATCTGCTGCCCCTGCACTCTCAGGATGCCCACCTCCACCCCTGCTGCTGGGGGCCGCCCATCACCTCACCTGTTTCCTGCTTCCTTCCTTCAAGCGAAGAAGGAAGTCTGCCTCTCCTTAATTAGCCATCTAGGCATCTGCCCACCAGAGGGAGCAGCTGCCAACAGGTGGATAACAATACAGCTCGTTTCAACAGTGCCTTTCAAAACCCGGGGGGCTCGCATGGCTGCCAACTCCTCAACTGCTCATTCAGGCAAGCGCAGTGACCAGAAGTTAATAAGGGAAAGGGAGCCGTGGCTCTGCCAGAAACACGGCATTATGCATGGTCATGTTGGCAAATAAATGGAGGAAAACTATTTTAGAAACACAAAAGCTGGCTTCTGGGCCCGGAGACAAAATGAGTATCGAAAGCCAATGGCTCAGTGTCCAAGAGACAGTGAGTGTCACCCTGCTCAGTGGAAAACCACGCTGGGCCAGGGTCAGGAGCCTGGCTCGAGTCCTGCTCTTCCCAGACCAGCTACACACTCTTGGGCAGATAACCCGGCCTCTCTGTGCTCCTTCCACCTCTCCTAAGGCTTGAATGAGATGGTCCTTATTTTCTCTTTGTGAATGTCAACCTGAAAGCCCTTCATGAGAGGATGAAATCTCATTCTGCCAGGACTTGGTATGTTCGTCATTGGCTCTGTGCCTTGGTTTCTTGATTCAACTGTGTTGACAGTTATGCCCCTCACTAAGGGCGTTTTCGCTGAATAACTAAAATGTGAGAATAACATCTGTCACAGACTGTATGTCCCAAAGATGGCAGGAATAAAGCATCCTCTCCCCTGCATCCTACATGCTCTCTGCAGTATGACCTTGACACTCTCCCTCAAGAGGTAGAGTCTGTGTCTCCACCCTTGGGTCTGGGCTGTGACTGCTCTGATCAACAGAACAGGGTGGAAGTGATGGGGTGCCATCTCCTGAAACAGCCTTGTCTCACCTGGTGGCTTCAGGAAGCTTCCTGCTTCTTGGAAGCCAGACACCATGCGAGAAGTACACCTGCCTACCCAGAGACCACCACTGTGAGAACTCCAAGCCACATGGAGAGGCCCTGGAGGATGAGATGCCACATGAAGAGAGACAGTGGCCAAGGAACATTGAGCCACCAAGCACGTGAGTGAAGAAGCCATCTTGGAAGTGGATTCTCCAGCCCCACCTGCCCCCAGATGCCCCCATGTGGATCAGAAAGGAACTGCACCACTGAGCCCTTCCCAAATTCCTGAACCCACAAAATTTATTTCAGGAGCAAAATCAATGGTTGTTTTAAGCTACCAAGTTTGGGCATAGTTTGTAACATGTGTACACATTAACAGATTACAAAAACAATGTTATCTGCAGTATTGGACAAATATGGGTGGGCCTTATCTTAATAGATCTGTTCCTAAAAGCATTTGCCGAAAATGAACACAAAATTACATATAAAATTATTTTTTAATCTTGAGCACTTACATTTACATTTTGGGAGAGAATCACTAAATCCCGCTTCAATGCAAGTATACTCATTAGTTTAGGCATCATCTCCTTCTGGAAAACCATATGCCACCCCTTACTCCCAGCCAGGATAGATGACCCCGGCTCAGCATCCATGACATGATAGCTCAGCACTTAGCACAATGCACTGAATTTCCCTGTTTGTTGTCTGCCCCATGAAGGCAGGGGACATATCCGTTCCTCCTTGTAAGAGAAGAGTCATAACGTCTAATGCATAAAGTATGATAGAGGTGGTTCTAAGCACTTGACATAGATCTTATGTTTATATCAATTCACTTAATGTTTACTATAGCCTTGTGGGGTAGGTACTATTATTATGCCCACTCTCTAGATGAGGAAACTGAGGTACAGAGAGGCTAAGTAACTTGCCCAAGGTCACCCAGCTAAGTAAGTAGCAGAGGCTGGCTTTGAATCAAGGCAGTCGGGGCCCAGAGTCCATGCTCTTAGCCACTGTAACACACAGCTTTTCTTTAACATTAAGCATTCAATAAATGTTTTTGACTCAATTAATGAATCAACAACAGAAATCAAACCCAAACTTCTCATACAGATCAGGATTTCTGAAAGAAAAAAAACCTGTGCCACATGAACAAAAATCAATTCTAAGAACTACATGCAAATATAAAAATCCCATACAAATGCTAAGTAATGATAACGAATTTGCTACATAGACCAGAAATAAATCTGAATGAGAAAAGATACTCCCTACCCCTTCCTGTTTTATCTATTAGTGCTAATCTAGTCAGTAGCCACTAATATAATTATTTCAGGAAAATCTATGCGAATAGGAACCAAGGGAGGGCACAGATAAATAAAGCTTACAGATGAATATTAGAATCTCATGTTCATTCACCGTTCACTTCAGGACATTCCTCTGTCAAACCTGCTGACCAGCTGATGTGTATCACCTCTTTCTCTTTTCTCTCCATCTGGGGCAGGTTATAACAAAAGAGGACAGAGACAAGCAAAGCTTTCACGAAAACCAGTGCCTGGGAAAGACATCCCCGAGCCGCTGGGAACTGGCTGCAAGTGGCCATGATAGAACTGGGAGGTACTGCGTAGGAAAACTGCAGAGGATGCACAGAAATGACACCTTATTTATCTGATTTCAAACTTTTTACTGTTGCTGCTTGACGTGTTGTGTATAGGCCGGCAGCATAAGTAGCACCCGAGCGCTTAGCAGAATTGCAGTACCTTGTCCGGCCCCAGAACAACTGAATCTGAATCTGTCAATATGGGCAGGAAAGTCTGAAGGCACTGCCAAGGACTGGACCATCTGGGAGCGCTGGAAAGCAAGGGGGAGTCTGTCCTCAAGCAACGACTCTCCAGTCCCCCCCACCCTGCCTACCTCTGACATCCCTGCTTCCTCCACCTCAGACACCCAGGCAGCCAGCGACCATAAAGCTTAGGGAAACGATCCCTGGGAGTGAGTGGGTGGGCACGACGCTCCCTTAGACCTTGGAGTCAAATGCAACTAGGTTTGAGTCCCAGTTCCACCAGTTACTGGCTGTGTGATAAAATGAATGATTTAACCTGTTCAAAGCACCAGTTTCTTTTCTTTTTTTCTTTTTTTTTTTTGCGGTACGCAGGCCTCTCACTGTTGTGGCCTCTCCCGTGGCGGAGCACAGGCTCCGGACGCGCAGGCCCAGCGGCCATGGCTCACGGGCCCAGCCACTCCGCGGCATATGGGATTCTCCCGGATCGGGGCACGAACCCGCATCCCCTGCATCGGCAGGCGGACTCTCAACCACTGCGCCACCAGGGAGGCCCCCAGTTTCTTATCTGTAACATGGGGGAAACAACCACGGTGCCTTGCGTTTGCAGGAAAATTGCATGTAGGTGCCTAGCATAGGGCAAGGCGCAGGCAGAGCGTGTGTTCAGAAAAGGGAGCCAGCTCCCTCTCTCCAGCCCTGAGCTCAAACTACTCTTTTCTTTCCTTCTCCAGATCTGGAGATAGACCAGACTGAACTATTTAATCTCCAGACGCCATAGATCAGGACTGCTCACTTCATTTCAGATCTGAAAATTTCTCAGAACCAGAAGTGACTTCTGAGATGATAACACATTCATCTTACAGCCGAGGAAGCTGAAACCCAGAGAATTTAATGCTTGGGAAAAAATAATCTTCCTTACCCAGTTCCCTTGTTGTGGATTCCGAAGAACAGTGTTCTGAAAGCAGTTCTAATTACTTCTCCTCACAAATATCCTGAAAATGATTTGTTATACACTCTGACTCCTGGTCAGAGGCCCAGGAGACCCACCTTTGAGTGCCATCTCCACCACTAATTGTGGGACCCTAGGAAAGTTATGCACACAAATTTTCTGGGATTCACTTTTTCACCTGTCAAGGAGGACCATTCGATCATCTTCAATGTCACTTCTAGCTTTAAGCAATTCAATGATTTCAAATGAAATGCTGATTTCTTTAGGGACGTAATTTTAATATTGTCCACAAGATGGCAGAACACTTCCTTTACAGAAGTCTGAGCATAGTGAACACAAAGGAGAGGAAAGCACTCTAAGGAATCCGTACATATTTTCCAAAGCATTCAGTTTTCTACAATTTAATTATAACTGGCTTTTATTTTAGGGTTAAATCATTCTAGTCAAGCATTTGGCCAGCAATAAGCCACATGCCATGAGAAAAAGAACGTTTTAAAGGGCTAAATTAGGCTACTAAGGTAGTAGGATGAGCCCAGGAGGCATAGTGTAGAATCGTGGGGATTCAGAAGTGCAAGCTACCTGGCCGCTCAGACATGACTAGAAATTGCCTTCTTGACAAATGAGGCACAAGAGGCAACTATCTACAAAAAGCTTGTACACGCAGACATTTAAAAACATTTCACATGGAGAAGTGACGCAAAATAGACAGAGAAAAAAAAAATTAGAAAAAAATCTTTAAGATTACAATAACAAAGTTTTGAATTTAAAAATGCAGAGGGACTAAACACCACGTACTGTCCTGAGTTAGATCCTGGAACTGAAAAAGGACCTAGAAGAACGACTGGTAAAATCAGAATAAAGTGTTTAGTTAACAGTTTTGTATCCCTATTCATTTTTTAGTTTTGACAAGTGTACTACAGTTATGTAAGATAGGACCTTGGGGGAAGCTGGGTAATGGGTATACAGGAACTCTCTGTACTATCTTTGTCACTTTTCTGTAAATCCAAAATTATTCCAAAATAAAATTTTTATTTAAAAAATACATAGAGGGCTTCCCTGGTGGCGCAGTGGTTGAGAGTCCGCCTGCCGATGCAGGGGACACGGGTTCGTGCCCCGGTCCGGGAAGATCCCACATGCCGCGGAGCGGCTGGGCCCGTGAGCCAGGGCCGCTGGGCCTGTGAGTCTGGAGCCTGTGCTCCGCAACGGGAGAGGCCACAGCAGTGAGAGGCCTGCGTACCACAAAAATAAATAAATAAATAAAATAAAATAAAATAAAAAAATAAAAAATACATAGAAAAATAAGGGCAAAAGACAGCCAAGAAAGGACAGAAACACGGAGTTTCATAATAAACATAGGGTTTTGTACCTACCAAAACAAATGTCCTATGTTGATGATAATTTAAGAGGGGGGAATTTTAAAGTAGGAGGTAGTAGCTCACATGCAATAAAATAAGGTAAATAAGTAAAAATGACAAAGCCTAAAGAATAATGGGCAGTGGACAAAGGTGTCTTCTAGGGTATTACAGATGGAATTATATGCCGCCGTAGCCTTTTCTGAAAAGCAGTTTTGCAATAAGTAACAGAAGCCATAAGTTGATAGCCTTTGACACGGTAATACCTTTTTAGCAACCTGTCCCAAAGCAATGATTTAAAAGAAAAAAAGCCACCTATTTTTATGAAGTTGCAACTCTGCCCTGTAGTACCCGAAATTGTTCCTATGGCCACTGGGTGCCTAGACAGATTATGGTGCTATTAATTAAATGGAATATTATAATGGAATTAAGAATGATAAATCTGAGAATTGTGGAAAGGAATACATGAAGTAATTTTTTTTTTTTTTTTTTTTTTTGCGGTATGCGGGCCTCTCACTGTTGTGGCCTCTCCCGTTGCGGAGCACAGGCTCCAGATGTGCAGGCTCAGCGGCCATGGCTCACGGGCCCAGCTGCTCCACGGCATGTGGGATCCCGGACCAGGGCACGAACCCGTGTCCCCTGCATCGGCAGGCGGACTCTCAACCACTGCGCCACCAGGGAAGCCCCAAGTGAAGTAATTTTTTAAGAGCTCAGTACATGCAATGTAGTATCCTAGATTAGGTCCTAAAAAGGATGTTAGTGGAAAAAATGGGAAAATGTGAATGAATAAAGCCTATTTTAGTTAATAATACGGTATCAATATTAATTTCTTAGTTTGGATAATTGTCCGTGATTATGAAGATGTTACTCTTAGGGAAACATAGGTGAAGGGTGTATGGGAACTCAATATCTTTGTGACTTTTCTGTAAATCTATAATTATTTTAAAATAAAAGTTAAAGAGCTCAGAATTATATACAAACTCATGCACATACTGCAATCAACTAAAAAAATATTTACTGTATATAAAGTTAGGTAGGCTCATAAAACACTGTCAGAGTTATAAAAATACTTTGCTTTTGCAGGAGTGGGGTGGCATGGGGGGAAGAGTTCATTTATGTTTCTACTTAGATGTTTCACTGAACAACTGATTATCAAGATGCTCTGACTCAGAGTGGCTGGGGAGAATTCTGAAGGATTCATATCCTGATAGTCTAAAAATGACTTTTATTTTTCCAGCATCTAAGTTTCATTGAGGGAGTAAGGAAGACATTTTCTATAATAATCTTTTTAGTAATCATTCCTCGGGGACTATATTTAGAATTCCATCGAACATGAAATTAAATATTTTTGTTTCCTAAAGAAAGGATACCTTCTGCTTCTTTGCGGGGCACTCAGTTTCTGAGTCCTTGGCAAATTGAAAGAATGGAAAGGGTGAACTAAAGATACCCTTTAGATATCTTTAGATCTATCGAAAGCTTGAACATCTGGGAACCTAGATCTTGCCACTTCTGCCTGCTTAGGTGCCCCAGGCAGCATTAAACAGGCGAGGGGTGACTAAGGGGGCAGATGGGAGAGGCCAGAGGGTGGTGGCGATGGGGAATACCTCCAAAGTGGCCTCATCAAAGTCAGCTCTAAACCAATGGACTTGTTCCAAATTTGTAAAAAATAATTTCATTTAGTGCTGTTGGAAACAGCATTGAAGGATCACCTTAGCCTTCCCTGCAGGGTTTCCCTTGGCCCACTTCCATCAGGAGGTGGAGAGACTTGCCTCCAGAGAAGCACAGCAAGACTCAATTTCCCCAAAGGGACGCCATCTGTGTGGGGTATCTAAAGTGGGTAGCTCAGCCAATCGCCAGACACACAGATGAGCTCCACTCCAGCCCCCACTTCCTCCTGTTCTGGCCCAACTTTTTATCATAAGCCTGGTTGAACTTACACCACTGAGGGATGGTCTGAAAAAACCTGCAGCCCATCCATTCCACTTCTAGAGCCTAGGGTTCATCTCTGCCTCAAGTCAGACTGGAAAGCTGGTCCACGCTGTCATAATCCTCCACCAATTTACTTGAAATGGGTTTGTCCTTTGCTTCCAATGAGCAAAATCCAAATTTCTATGTCTTTACATAAATTTGGAGTATTGTTGAGGACACTGATCACATTAATTGATGGTGGCCCCTAAATGAAGCTCCACGTGAGACTTTTCTTTGGACAGTCTAGTGAGCATGGGCTCTGGAGCCAAATGGCCTGGATTCAAATCCTGACTCTACTATTTAAGTAGCTGTTCAACTTTCTATGCCTCATTTTCCTCATCTGCAATAATGACAGTCAGCCCCTTGAATTTTTGTGAGGATGAGAGTCAACAGCAATGAAGTCTTTAGGACTAAGCTGGGCAAAAAGTTAGCACTCAAAAAATATTCATTATTACAATTATTTTTATAACAAAGCACTAGAAAAACCATTATATTCCATAAGGAACTGAGATGCTTTTACCTCATGCACAGTGTGGTTCATAGAAAGCAGGGTTCTGAGACCCTTTTCCCCTCCCAACAGACTTAGGGTCCTCAAGAGTGACAGTGACCTTCTATAGCACGGGGCACCTTCAGAATCTAGGGTGAGATGGGGCAGTTAGAAGCACGTGTAGTTTGCAGAGGTTTTTTCAAGATTCTGAGATGCCCTTATAGGAATTCATGCCATTTACCAGAAGAGTCCTCAGTATAAATAATCACCTGGAGGTACAAAAATGGACCCAAAGGTCAATTTTCTTAACTATGCCAAGTCCTATGCTCTGAAAAAAAGTCCTATGCTTTTTCCTTTTCCCCAGTCTGATCTGTCCTAACTCCATGTACTGTCCCAGTACAGACAGATGCACTGATTCTTCCCTTATGTTTCCTGTGGCTTGTAAGCGCTTTCTTAAGTCTCCTCAGATCTTTTATAGAACAAAGAAGGATAAAAAATAAATAATGCAATACACATGCTTTTTTGTTTAGAACTAAGTACAACCTTTGTTACTTCTAAGAAAGCTGAGCCTCCTTATTAACATAAACAAATTCCCAATAGGTGCTAGAATAGACACGTTGGGAATAGAACTGTGGTAGATCAATTAATTCGGTAAGTGGGCTTCCCTGGTGGCGCAGTGGTTGGGAGTCCGCCTGCCGATGCAGGGGACGCGGGTTCGTGCCCCGGTCCGGGAGGATCCCACATGCCGCGGAGCGGCTGGGCCCGTGAGCCATGGCCGCTGAGTCTGCGCGTCCAGAGCCTGTGCTCCGCAGCGGGAGAGGCCACAACAGTGAGAGGCCCGCGCACCGCAAAAAAAAAAAAAAAAGAATTCAGTAAGCAATACAACTGAGAGGGAAAAAGAGAAAGCACCCTCTTAGGTAATAGCTCAATTACCTCCTATTCCTGCTACCCATTCAATCTCCGTTCCATGCATCACCCTTCCGGCCCACTCTTGTCAATTGCACACTCAGCTTTACAGACATCACTGGCCCAGCCCTTCCGGGTGGAGAAAAATATTGCTGCTGCTCGCCCTTCCTCCTCCAGTCTTTGCTGATAGCCCTTATAAAACACTTGGTAGCAAAGCAAATTATTCACAGCCTGCCTTCCTGTTTTACTGCATTCCTTCCCTTCCTTGCCATAAGATTTATCTTTAAAGGCCAGGGTGTCCGCAGCCAACCAAGAACTTGTTCAGAACACCGCTGGCTCTGGAGCAGCCTTAACCTGATCAGGCTGTGCTTAGAATGAAGCTGAGCAAACTAGGAGCAACGGAGAAGCCCTGGGATTCTTATAGAACCAATGGCAATGTGGCAGCTTCCGGCTAGGGAGCCAAGGTTTTTAACCTGCACCGTGTTCCCCACTTAACTACTGCTACAGGAACCTATCTGCTGTTTTATTCATAGACACAGATCTACTTTGGGATTCAGAAAAATATCTAGGTTCAGCTACATAATTTGCAAATGAAAATGAAATATGCAAAGTGAAAACACATGGCCCCATGTTCAAAAAGCAGGGGGGAAAAAGCTGTAAAAAGTATTAAGACATGAAGCTTTATCCTTTCTTCTGCATTCTCTCTCTCAACTCCTAAGGTGTTTCTTGCTTGTCATTTAATGTCACGCTCTCTCGGGCACGGGGATACTTACAGGGTGAGTGCAGACCATCACAGGCTGCCCACCCCTACAGACCATCAGCTGCTAGGCCGATGCACCACGTCCTGGCCAGGGGTGGGGAAACTGAGCCAAGAATCCCCCTTTCCCGTGGACTCAGCACCCCAGCCCACAGCAAATGGATGACCCTCTGTTTGCAATACCTGTGCCAGGACACGCTAGGTACCTGGATTGGGAGTGGGCGGGGCCCCACTGAGTCACCCACGAACACACTGCTGTGCTGTCCACCTGAGCTGGGCAGGCCACTACTTTGTCCCCTCCTGGGACACCATGGAGTTTGTGTACCTAGCATCAACTCTCCCCAGGCTCACACCTAGCCCCCTACAGGGGTGGAAGGCAACAGTAACTGCTGGGTGGGGGGCAGCGATGGGGAGGGTGGCAGGGCCTGAGGTGCCAAGCAGCAGGGGAACGGGCAGCTGAGACACACTGGGCAGGTAGGGAGGTGGCAGGACTGTGCATAAGCCAAGGCTCCAACTCCCCGGGGCACACTCCGTTGCCCTACTGCACTTCATCTACAGAGCACAGAGTCAAAGATAAAAGTATGCAGAACATCAAGAGAGCAACTGCACAGAAAAACACGGGGCCCTGATTCTCCACGCAGGGCCCCGTGCAACTGTACTGGTCGCATACCCGTCAGCTGGTCCTGCTGCTTCCCCACCATGAAACAGGCCTGTGTTTAGGACAGGAATGAGGAGGAACTTTCGCTTTGCACAGGTGCGAGGCTGCCCTGGAGGAGGTGGGTGTGAGGGGTCTGTGGCACCTGTTCACCGCCCCTCCCATGGCACTGCAAGGCAGAGCCTGGCTTATCTTCAAAGGCTTCTGAAGCCCACCTGTTTGAACGATAATTTTAACTTATTGCGACGCACCAAGAATTGATGTAGTGAGATACAAGCAGAGTCGTGATGATTACAGAAATCTTCCCAAACCTAACCTGGCCGAGGGGTTTACTTTAATTGTTGGGGAGATTAGGAAAGAGAGGCTGAGGAATAATTCCTTATTAAGTGGCTCTGGGTTGATGGTTTGTAAAAACCTGGGCCATTATCCAAAGTCATTATTCTGATGCAAGAATATTTAACCTGGTCGCTGAAAGCACTTTCTTACAAACCTTAGCTTCTGGGTCACTGTTGATACTACAAGAATCATCATCATCAGCATGTGGGGCATTTCTAGAAAGAAAAACAGAAAATTGGACTTAGAATTCTATTGCAATCTCTAGCTGCACAAAGCCACTCATTACGGCAGGTGCTCTGAATGCCCTACCTGAGTTTCAAGGATGCATAGCGCAGTGTTGCTCCTTCAAACTCTTTTAAACTTGGGTCCGGGTTGACTGTGGCTGCATGCAAATCCTAGAGGAAAAGAGATCCCTGTTAATGTAGAAAGGGGAATGACCCATTACATGGCCTCAAATATCAAAGGGGAGAGAAGTCCTCCCAGCACGAGGCAGAGAGTGTATGTGAGCTTAGGCAGAAAAAGGCATGCATGGGCTGCTGATGCCGGTTTGGTGCAAGTGCCGCTTCTCACAAGACAACAGGAACCTGGGGCAATCAGCCTGAAGTCATTCACAATGGGAGACATCAAAAAAGGCAACACGTGTGAGTCCCACAGCCCTAGCCAGAAGCCCCATCACTCCGTCCCTGCAGAATGCATGATATTCACAAAGAAGATGCAGCCACAGCCATGCAAAAAGGACAAAATATTAAATGAGCTAAAATCTGACAATATACTTGCCTTCCAAATGTCACTATTAATCTTTCCCCCATTCAGAACAGCAAAATCACTCCATGGCTGTTTCTAGACATATAATTATTCACAAGGAAAAAGCACATTGATTTAAAAAAAAGAAAGAAAGAAAGAAAATAATAAAGGATAGAAAAGGAAAGGAAAAAAAAAGAAAACACACACACACACACACACACACACAAGACACTGTTGTTAGCATTGATATTCACAGGATGGGTTAGGGAACAAATTCACTCTAACGGCAGCATGTGAGCTCGCTCTCCCTTGATCTAGATCAACACCTGAGGCCTAGGGCAGGAGGAAAGAGAGGGCGCTTTAATTACTTACCAAAACAAATGGCTGAATGTTATTACCAGACAGTGAAGTTATCGATACTTTCTAAATGTGGTCTTAAAAGCACACACTATGCATCAAAGTATTAAATACCCAGAGTACCTAATTTCACAGGCACCTTCTTCTCTCCTATTAACCAAACAGAACTGTTTTCTTGAGCTGGAGGTGGAATTAAGGATGATGCTTGTCAATGTGCTGGACGGAAACGGGAATGTCCATGGCTAAGGGCATAAAAAAGCTGGGGGCCAAATTATTTTCACTTAAAAGAAAAAAATGGCAATGATGGAGGGCAAAGACCCCAGCCTGACCTCATCTTGCTGAGATTTGATCTAATAAAAAATAGCTCTAGGGCTTCCCTGGTGGCGCAGTGGTTGAGAGTCCGCCTGCCGATGCAGGGGACACGGGTTCGTGCCCCGGTCTGGGAAGATCCCACATGTCGCGGAGCGGTTGGGCCCGTGAGCCATGGCCATTGAGCCTGCGCGTCCGGAGCCTGTGCTCCGCAATGGGAGAGGCCACAACAGTGAGAGGCCCACATACCGCAAAAAAAAAAAAAAAAAAAAATAGCTCTAGACAATCTAATGTAAATTCCTCTTGTTCATAAGAAACTCTACTTCCTTGCCACCCAAGCCTCTTCACAAATTAATATTCGATCATGAAATGCTTTTCTAAACATAGTTATAGAACAAAGTGCAAAGCCTTGCCTTGCTGGGCAACCTCTGACAACAGACCTTCGAATCTAAACAACTCCTTCCTTTATTCACCTCGGACAACAATGGAAACATTTTTTTTCTTTCTACTATGTTGACTGAATATTCAAATATTTTTCACGTGACATTTGGGGAAATAAATGATACTAATAAGACACTCAGGCACATCCTTATGAACTTGTTCCACTTGTCAGGAAAATCTCTTTTCTTGAATAATAAATCAGTAAGAGAAACTTTTCCACTAAGTTAGTTTACAGCTAAAGTTCTTTGAAAATGAGACGGTAGTATTGACCCATAACATCTGCACACAATACAATTTTTAAAGCCACTCAAAGCAAGAAGCAGCGAAGATCAAATGTCCCAGGTGCTGAAGAATGCATTTATTTGGCTCTGAAGGCCTCTCTGAGGGCATGGTCATTGCAAATTTGGATCCATCATCACCTCTACACAGTTGGTGTCATTGTTGCTTTCTTTGCTGGACTAGGCACCCAACCTGCAGTTTTTCAAACAGAACTTGGACCACTGTGTTTATTTATTTTTCAAAAATAATCTCGTTTACTGAGCACAGAGCAGGAATGCTGTCCAGCCCCTCACCTCTTTCCTCACTCCATCCCCAAAAGCAGTGTTCAGCTTTTACTGAGGAGAAAATATTACAGGAAAATCTTAACCTGTCAGCTGTGGAGACCTATGAACCCCCTGAAATGGATGTGGGGTTTTGCGCAAGTGCATTTTATCCCCAACTTTTCTGTTCTCAGAAGGGCCAGTGACCGAAAAATGTTTAGAGTTACCATCATAGGGGGATTAATAAACACTCACGATGAGGACTTGAGATATCAAGTACAAAATAAAATTTTAAGCTAAAATTTCTTTTTAAAAAAGAAAACAAGCCTATTTGGTCCCAAACTGTCATCATCATTTACACGTGAGCATTATCTGGTTTTCATTTAGGTTGAACTTTGAAAATGTAATCAGATGGTGAATTAGGAAGATTCAAGATAATTGTGCTCTTGTGAAGACATTTTTAAAAAGGCATGTGTGTCTGACAAAGGGAATCTGATATCAGAAATTATACCCAAAAGACACTGTGTTAGGACTACAAAGAGTGAAAGAAGAGCATTTTTTAAAACAAGTATTCAGAAAAGGCTTTGGCATTTTATCAAACACTTCTCTATACATGTGTGTTTAAATTTTTTTATGTATTTACTCTCTGGATGTAGGAGTCCCTGTAAAGTAAAAGTTGATTATAGTTCTAAGACTGCATGAATCTAGCTCTCATGCTACAGAGACATGAGTCAGCTGGCAAACTTCCAACAATCACCTTTTACAGATTTAAATAAACAAAGGCCCTATACAGTGATTTTGCAAAACCTTAAAATAACATAAGTATTCCTAAAGAAACCCTTTAGCACAAAACTCAAGCAAATAAAAATGGAAACTAACATTACATGTTATGAACAGGCCAAAGACCTTTTTTCCTTCCCATATTTAAAATTTTCATTGACATCAAAGATGAGAAATTTTCTCTTCCATTTAAGTGACTATTTTTTTTTTAAAGTCAAGGGCAATGAAGGACAAAAACAGTTTGTCCTAAATGTTAAGAACAATATATTCTATTCATCTATTATTATTTTTTTAATTAAGAAGAGAGAATACAACATTTTAGCTAATAATTTAAAGAAAAAAGACACCAACACAGATGTTTGGGTTGTACAGAAAGTCTGCAGTCTGGGTGATGGGAGTGAGAGATGAAAGAAGAGACAAAGAGAAAGACAATAAAAGAGGAAAAGGCAGGCGAGCAACATGCCCCAGGGAAGACAGACACAAAGAGAGGTAAAGGAGAGTAGAGGAAGAACAGGGACCATCTTCCATGGGTAACAACCTCCAATCGGTCATCTCTCAGGCAATGCAGCTAAAGCCTTGCACAGCTGAGAGATGGTGGTGTCAGAGTTATGGCTGGGGACACACCCTCCTGGTGCTTGTCTTGACCTTGGCCAGGCTGCAGCACCCCTTATCCTGATTACGGTGATGACATTCAGGTTCTCGAGAGCCCTGGAGCCCTAGCTCCTCAGAGACAGTGGGGACTGACCCAGCGCCTGGAGCACGGCACCTGCCATGACCCTTCATGACCTTTCAGCATGGCACCCTCATGACCTACTAAGGGAATCAATCTGACTGTATAACCTTGACTACTGAGAGTTTTCTTCTTCCATACTTTTCTTCTGGGATCTTAGGAGACTTCCCACCAGAGTGTGGACAGAGTGAGGTCAAGCACATGAGCCCTTAGCCCAGGGGCTGGCTGCCTGAAAGTGCCCAGGAATAGCAGTGTCCTTATCTCTACCAAGGCATTTGTAAGAATAAAAAGTTTGAGAGCCTACGGACTACAAAGGGTTATGGATTATGCTTCGTAATCCTCTTTTGTCAAGACTTGAGCCTTGGTATGTGTAGCCTTGATGATAAATGGCAGAGTACCTGGAATTCTGGAATTCCAAGGCATAGGCCAGTCAATGTTAATAAGCACTGTATCCATATATGTGTGTATATTTTTTCCTTCTTTTTTTTTTTTTTGTGGTACATGGTCCTCTCACTGTTGTGGCCTCTCCTGTTGCGGAGCACAGGCTCCGGACACGCAGGCTCAGCGGCCATGGCTCACGGGCCCAGCCGCTCCGCGGCATGTGGGATCTTCCCAGACCGGGGCACGAACCCGTGACCCCTGCATCGGCAGGCGGACTCTCAACCACTGCGCCACCAGGGAAGCCCTATTTTTTCCTTCTTTTAAAACTGCTTTCCGTGTTTTGCTGGATGCAACACTATCAAAAGAACAGTTATGGTTTATCATGCAAATAAAATCCAGAGAAGTTAAAAAAAAGAATCTAACTAGAAGACAAACTGACAAACACTTGTGCAATTAAATTAGTCTCTGTGAGCAGCAGCACTATTTAGAAACTAGAGGAGAATCAGGAGACCTGGTCTCTAGTGCTGGCTCTGCCTCTACAGCAAGTCAACTAAGAGCTCCCTCCGCTACAAAGCTGATTTAGTCCTTCATTCAGCAAACATTTAATGGACATTGACACATACCAGGCACTGTGCCAGGTGCCAAGGACACAAGACGACGGGGGCAGGTCCCGACACCCCCCAAAAGGGAGGCGGACGTGCCTCATGTAAGAATACTACAAAGAGACACAATGGAATAAAGGTTAAAGGGCTTTCAAAGCAGACGGGTGAGAACAATCCTTCCCAGGAGATGCTAGCGGGAAGCCAAAGAATTGAAGGGGAAGTGACATATAAATAAAAACAGGGAGACTACATTCGCTAGAAGACCAGCTCTTGCACTCACTCAGAATTTCCTGGAACGCTTATGATAAAGGCCAATTCTCAGGCCCTACCCTTAGAGAGTCTAGCTCAGTGGCCTGGGGTAAAAATAAGGAAACTTAGCATGTTCTGCAAGCCCCAAAGGACATCCTGGCCACCGTCCTTGGCTCACTTGGCTGAGAAGTACTGCCATAGCATTCACTAGGCCCTTCTCAAAGGTTCTTGCCAGCTCTAAAATGTCATGATTACTTGATCAGGTCAAGAATTCCAGTAAAATGATGACAGACTGGCCCCTTTATGTTGTCATCTTATTTCGAAATGTATGTGAAAATCCGTAGGTTCTAATGCAATACATGGGTTTTGCCCCTCCTGGGGAGTTAGCTGCTCAGGCCCCTCCCAGACTCCAGAGGCAATGCAGCAAGAACAGAGTGAATTGTGATCAAGAAGAGATCATGGTCCTGAGAAACAATTTGACCTTCCCTTGCTTCAGACCCACTTGGTCCTCCATACTTTTATCCTTAAGGAACTTGGAAACACCTTCTGCTGGAAAGATTCTAAGTAAGACTTGCTTATGGGCCAACAGTTATTCCTTACAATATTTTGTGTAGCTTCCTCTTCTCTCTAAAATTCAACATCTAAGTGACTTGGAACAAACTGATGGACTGGGGGGAGATCATCTTTGGGCCAAATTTCAGCAGCAAATGCTTCCCGGCCAGTGTATAAACTTTCAAAAATACTGCTGGCGTATGCAGAGGGAACATTATGCGCTGCGCCTAACACTTCCCTGGTGAACTTTGGAATGTGAAATGTAAAATTTTCAAACTGTAAGGAAGCCTTCCGTCCTAAACTTTTGGGAAGCTGAGTCAACAGATTTGGCACTTACTTTTTTTTTTTTTTAAGCCAGCTCAGGAAAAATCTGTATAAAAATATGCGTTTCTAACGCGACATATTACAAGTTTCTTCTTCTCGCCCTTACCATTTTGCTTTCTCTCATGTTTCCAAATTAGTCAAAATAGATTCTATTTAGGGACCAAAGAAATGGCATCAAAGATATAATCATTTCTCTTCAACTGTTATTAGCACCTGAGACAATGTTATCAAGAGAAGTCATTTTCTAGAAGGTGCTGCATATGTCACCGCCCTCCCCTGCAGTGAGATGAAGCTATTCAAGGCTCTCCAAGCCTCGATACACACATAGTGAAACCTGGGGTAGGGGCAGGGGCCAGCAGACCTCCATTCAGGCTTGACTCCACTAGGTATTAGGTGTGTGATCCTGGGCAAGCTCCCTCACCTCTTTGTGTGCATTGTCAAATGTAAAAAGGTAATGACAACTGTCGTACAGATGCATAGGGTTTTATGAGTAAGGAGACAAGGCATGAAGCTGGCGCTCTAAACACTCGATTACCCTTAGTGCTTCTGCTTTAATATCCGTGTCAGCACCTGCCGGACCTGGGAATGTAGCAGCCTGTATCTTCCCCCACCTCTCCCCTTCCTCTCCTCTCTACCTATCTGCTCACCTCTTTGCCCCTAGGATTTTAATGTATTGCCTTTTAAATCTGCTTGGTTCTTTGACTTAGTGGATGGCCTGATGTCCAGGCGAAAAAATGTACGTGAAACAAACAACCGAAAGGTTGATCCAAAGGACATCTATCCCATTGGTCTATTTAAAGTGCTGGGGGACTTCCTTGGTGGCGCAGCGGTTAAGAATCCGCCTGCCAGTGCAGGGGGACACGGGTTCAATCCCTGGTCCGGGAAGATCCCACATGCCACAGAGCAACTAAGCCTGTGCACCACAACTACTGGGCCTGCGCTCAAGAGCCCGTGAGTCACAACTACTGAAGCCCGTGCGCCTAGAGCCCGAGCCCGTGCTCTGCAACAAGAGAAGCCACCGCAATGGGATGCCCGGGCAATGCCACAAAGAGTAGCCCCCGCTCACCGCAACTAGAGAAAGCCCGCGCAGCAATGAAGACCCAACGCAGCCAAACATAAATAAATAGAATTAATAAAGAAAAATAAAGAGCTGGGAATGAGCCTCTCTCTGAAACTTCAAAAAACTACACATTTGTTAACACGTTTCTTGGAGGGGTAAGGCTTTGTCCAACACGATGGCAACAGAAGAGAGGAACGGAACCATCCTGCCACCCTGACGCCACCTGCCTGGTTACTCAACTCGCTGAGCCTCGGTTACCTCTTAAGTGGGAAACATAATAGCTGTCATCTCTGCCACATGAAGAGTCTTGAAGGGGACAAATGAAGTGACGTTTATGAAAATACCCTGAAAGCCACAAAAAGTCATGAAGAGCAGCTGGGAGGCTGACCAGTGGGGATGTGATGGAAACACTGAACTCCAGGAGAGCAAGTGAGGCAGGCGGCCATAGGACACAGTCGCAGCCTGGGAAGGGGGGCTAGGCAGTGAGCGGGAGGCGGGTGGAAGCAGGCATGGACGGGGCAGAGCAGGCAACAGTGGGCATCAGAAGGCGGCTCAGGGATGAGAAGAGGACTCTGCTTCCCAATAATTATCCCCAGAGCCAGCAGCCCACCTGTGCTGCGTTCTTCCTAAGACTTTTCGCAGAAAACATGAAAGTGAAAGTCTACCATATTAATCAAAGAAGTAAAAATCCGAGGCACATAAACCTCGGGATGCCCTCCTTGGGCTTCACCCCACCCATGCCTCGGCCTCAGGAGGTGGGCTCCGAGACAAACTTCATTTCTTCCACATACAGAGGACAAGAGATTCATTGAACAGAAATGGTATCTCAAAGTTAGTCTGATCTCCTCACCTCTGGACCAAGAGAAAGCAGGTAGGCTGAGATCTCAGAGCCAGGGAAGCCAAGTGAGAAGAACTCTGACCTGGAATTCAAGGAGGATTCGGGAACCCTGCGTTCTAGAGCCAGCGCGGCTGCTGGTCACTGGCCTCTCTGTGCCTCGGTTTCCCTGTCTGTAATGGACAGATACTGGTGCCAATGTCCCCTTCCCAACCGGGCATTCTCTGGTTGCAGGGCACTCCCTGGGGGTGAAGATGGTAAAGGGTTACAATAAGGGGGATGGAGCCCTGGAATGGAGAAAGATTCTAACAGAGATGCCAAGAACCAAGCAGTACAGGTGAAGAAGAAAGAGGAATTCTGTGCCTCAGTGAGAGCCCAGGGGCGTCCTGGCCCACTCAGCCCCTGGGAGGCCACTCTGCGGTCCAGGGAGAAATGCCAAGAGGTAACTGGGCCGGAATGGAAGAGGGCTCCACTTCATGCTGAGCTCCACGAGGAGCAGCCTGTGTTGGTTCATCTTTACCCCCCAGCACACCTCACATAAGGCGAATAAATCGACTGAATGGGATGTGCCCTGAGAGGAGGAATATTATGCTAATAAAAAGTTATCAAAATCACCCAGTGATAAGCAACAAAATCCTAAGTGATTCAGTGGAACTGAAGCACATATCTGATCATCAGGGCCAAGTACCAACAAACCAAGGCCCTGGTCTATCAACGGGGCCTGTAGCTCGCCTCAACCCGTCACTCGAAAGATGGAGAATTTGAGGCCCAGGTAGGGTGAGATGCCGAAGCCCAGTAAAAGCAGGAATGTGGCTGGAATGTAGGTCTTCCTGCCTCCCAGAGAAGAGCAAGTAAATAATGGAAGATGTTGTTTACTTTCAAAGACAGGAAGGGTGATAATAGCGGCAAATATGTAGAGAAACTTTGGGGTAAGAGATGCAGTTCAAATTCCTTCCATGTCCTCAAAGTAAAAGAAAATGAGTTGTTTAAAGAGCAGAAAACTGTGATCAAAAAAAGGCAGAAGTGCCCGTGTGTTAGGAATGAAACTTCCTTTCTCCAGAAAAGCCATTACTTAACTCTAACCTTTTTCCACTGTAATTCTCTTGAATATTTAGTTATCAGGATTCACAAAGGTTCACTGCAGGGATTTTTGTATTAATAAATACCACGATGGAATTTTTTTAATGCCTCAGTTCTTTGTTTAAACATCAGATTTCATCCTCAGGGACAGAACAAATTTATACTGCTAATTACTTCTAAAACAATGTCACTTCTGCTAAATAAACAGATCCTCTTTTTTTTTTATTAGAAATTAAGCGTTTAAGGGCTCTCAAGGGTTATTCCTGCAGACATTCTCTCTATGCAGTCAAATGAGCCCACGGATATTAATAAGATATGCAGTAATTATAACACATCTGGCCGAGAGACATTCTTCTGTGTGTAAATATTTTATGGAACCAGCACCATGCAACAGCACCTACAGAGTAAATTACTGCCTCAGGGAGCCCCAGGGAATCTTAACCACTTCTCATTAATCAGCCTCTCTTACTTTCTGTACCTGAAATGGTGTTTCAAGAGACCAAAAGCCATTAAAAAAATGAAAACATCCCTGAAAGATGGTATTAACACTATTCACTAAGAGGAAGCCTTTCGGTTTCAAATGCAACATGCATGAAAGTCAAAAGCTTACCTTGATGACCTGTTGGGGCAGAAACAATGAGTCTAAAGAGAAATCACAAGTTACATCCACTCTACTAAGCCATCAAAAAGACACTCCGTTTTACCTCGTTCTCTGGGGTGGGAGATGGCGTTACAGAACTAAGGGACCCTTTCCTAGAACCCTGAAGATCTGCTGGGATGGAGACAGGGCGTTCCCACTGAGTCGTCCCGGTTGGTATGTGCCAATAATAGGTCCCAGCGATGTCACTGATTCTTTTCCAGCCAGGTGGCAAATCTGGATCAGTCTGAAAGGAGTGATCACTCCATATATCTGCTGGAAAATGGAAAAAAAGAGAGGGTTTTATTAAAAGAGGAAACAATTACAGTCTTCCAATTTTACTACCAACAGTCAGGAGAATTCCACAGGCAGATGTGTCCATAGCCCGAATGAGAACTAAAGCCATCCTACGGACACGAAGTATGGAAAGAGGGGGAATACGGAAAGAAACATGGAAAGAACTGGAAGGTTGACACTTGAGAACATGGATATAAAGGACCCATTATCAAGTCATCTTACAGCTCCAAGGACCCTATGAACGAACAGGCTAAAGCTCCATTAGTCAGAATCAACTAACTACCCAAGCAAAATTTGCAAGGTTACACACAAAACCTACTGTATCCCTTTGTACATTTGTAAGATTTACTGTTTGGGATCATATATCATTCCCAGCGATGAGTACAACTCTAATGTTCTTTAACTGCTTTCTGGATGAGTTACTGGATTTATGAGTACTGGATTTATACCTTTCATTTGCTTTAACAACTCCTCCCATTTGATTGTAAACATCTACAAAGTAGCCATGTCTTTTGTAATACTCTAGAATTCTAAACTGCACACAGAAGATTCCCAAGGAGTGCAGACTGAAAAAGCCTTGGAATTCGAAAAGGAACCAGACGGACACTAAAAACCGGCCAGTAATATAAATGCATGAAGGATGACAGGTGTGGGATACAATAGAGAATGGTGAGGATGGTGGCAAACTGGTAAGCATGTGCAAAGTCCAAAGGCATTTAAATTCAAAAAATAATTTTTTAAGAACTGTATGTGTGTGCATGTGGGAAATAAAATACATCTACTGGGCAATTTCAGTCATCCCTGGCTTATATCAATATTTTATTAATTTACTGGATAACTTTGTTTTTTAAAAATCTCATTTTTGGCCTTCTTTGAGTTGAGTATGAGATGGATTAAAGTGCTAGAGAAGAGAGGAGAGACATAAGGAAGCAGAGTAAGAAATCCACAGAGAGGGAGGCATAATGGAGGAATCGCAGGCAGCTATTATCAACATACACAGGTAGAAAAACTTAATAAACTTGTGCTCTAAATCTGGGGATCACTTCATTCTAAGGATGAGGCCCTTTTCTGTGTGGTCATTCACAAGAGGCTGGAGCCGTTACAGCAATTTAAATGAGAAAGTATGTGGGCCTTGCTCTCAGCAAATGTCATTGCATCATGTGGGCTGGCGTCACTGAGGCTGCTACAGCCGCAAGAAGAAAAAAAGAAACCAAACAAAGAAGTTGATTAAGGCTATGGGCACAGATGTGCATTCATGCGGTTGTTTAGCATCCCAGCATTCACTTTTCTCATTTAAATCTGCCAGAGGCAAAACTGCCACTTGTCTCAAATTATGATGGAAATTTCCCCTCCCCCTACAGGAAATTAAGCATGATTAAATAATTGCAAGTTACCCAAATCTTTCAGAAACAACTCGAAACAAACATGTGCATACACTCCTCTGTCCTGTCTCCGTTTTAGGGGGTGAGACGGTTGTTTCTGCTGTTATTTTGTTTTAAATATTTCAACTGGGCTGGGAAAGGTAAAATACACAGGTCTTGGTATTAAGTTGGAGAAAACCCTACCAAGGGTGTTCCCTTGTCCAATTCTAGCAGCTCAGACAACAAGCTCGAGACGGAAACTAAAAGGACATAAACAGTTACCGTTTCTGTTGTTTTTAAGGTCTGAGGGCCTGAATTTACACATGTATCCCCATTGTCTCTACAGCTGGGACATTAGCATATATGAAGAATAGCTACATAACACTATGAGAAAATAAATCACATCAGACCAAGGGCAGAGACCAAGGTCAGCAGTCTTCAGGTGTGGCTTTCCAAAGTAGTTGAGAGGGGCCTTGGGCTGCATGGCAGAAAGTGGTCTGTTGTGTTTCAACCAGACCCATTCACTTATATTTGGTTTATATTTTGAATTTCTGGTGAGATTTTGTTGGAATAAAAATTACAAGGGGGGTTATTCTGTTGCTAAAAATTGGTGATGATCAGATGATGATGATGGAAGGAGTGAGGTGCGCACATCTACAATATTATCAGCAGTTCAGAATCATTTATAGAATCCCTTCCACATCACCCTACCCTGGTTGTAAGGAATGTAAGCCCCGTGAGGGCAAGCAGACATTATCTCTGTCATGTTCACCATCATATTTCCAACACCTAGCATGGCAGGTATTCAATTACAATGAGATGGATGAACGGAGGATAGATGGTGGATGGATGGATAGACAGATGGGTAGACAGAAGAAAGGAAGATAAGAAGGAAGAATGCACAAAGAAGGAGGGAGAAATAAGTGAATGAAGTCCTGAATGATGGGAATTGAACTTGGCGCTTAGCAAAGAAGAATTCTGAAGAAATCAGTTCTGTGTAATTTCATAAAACAGAGCAAATTCACAAGGCTCGGGAATACTAGCTTCTAGTTAAGAGCATGTCTACTTCCCTTGAAGGCAAATGTGAATGTTGTTATGGACAAAAAGAAATACAATATGATAAACTGGAAAGAGTCCTGGGCTGGAGTTGAGATTTTGTTTCTTTTTTTTATTGATAGGTTCCACAGGAACAGCAAGAAGTATGCCTTCTGAGGTACCTCAGTGCCATTACACTTCATTTTGTTTAATCTTCAAAGCCCCAATGTGCTTTGTTTTCCTACATAAAACTATGTACACATTTAGGGCCTCCCTGGTGGCGCAGTGGTTGAGAGTCCGCCTGCCGATGCAGGGGATACGGGTTCGTGCCCCGGTCTGGGAGGATCCCATATGCCGCGGAGCGGCTGGGCCCGTGAGCCATGGCCGCTGAGCCTGTGCGTCCGGAGCCTGTGCTCCGCAACGGGAGGGGCCACAACAGTGAGAGGCCCGCGTACAGCAAAAAAAAAAAAAAAAACAAAAAAAAAACTATGTACACATTTAAATAAGTACCCTGGACCTTATTCAACAGGTCAGTGGTTTTCAAATGTTATCAAATTGGGGAGAAGGACAGTGGTGCAGGTAGGTGGAACTCCAGGCCTGTCCAGAGTCTTCTGACTGTTGCAGCAACATTTTTACCTTTTTAAAATATTGGTCTTGTAGGCATGATTTTCCTTGAAAACAGGGATTAGTTGAATGCTCAAATCAATCCCACCAGAAGGTAAGAGTGGGAATAATAGCCAGCCAAGACAAGAAGCCGGGCCTTTCAAGGCTTAAACCCAAGTTCTCTTAATGCTACCATGAGGTTCTCAGCAGCTGGTAACAACTGTGCTGTTATTTACAGTAAAAGTAACAGGGATGCTGATGTGGGCTGTGGGCTGAAATACCCAGCTGCTTTATTGCTTCTTTATTGCAAGAGCTCGTGGAGTGTCCACTGCTGCCCTATGAAGGACACACTATGGTTACCCCATTTCTAAGGCTCGGAGAGGATGGCAGTTTGGTTTAAAGCCAAGGGGGCAAACTATGTCCCTATGTAGAAATGGATGTTACTTTTTCAGAGATCTGAGAAAAATCTGTTGTGGTCAGCTTGGGGGAATTTAGAAGGTGCATAAATGGGGCGGAGGCCGGGGGGGACACATAAGAAAGGACACAGTGGCTTCAAGTCTGAGGCTATGAGACCGGCCAGCTGACCTGACCAAGGTTACAGAGTTGGTGAGTGAGGGCACCAAGATTTGCCCTGGAGACTAGGTACATCCATGCAAGGACACTTCCAATATAGGCATTGCATAGGGTCCTCCCTTCCGTGTCTCCCTCCCTAATTCTGCATCCAGTAAACCCAGGCAGCCACTTCAGCTGGTCCATGGATCTGCAGCCTCTCCCACTGGAAACCCGAGGGTCATATTCCACACCCAGGCACACAGCAGAGACTGAGATCCCACCTATTTCTCCCTCCTCCCTTCCCTACAGGATCCCACAGCTAAGAAGCTTTATGGTCTCCTGTCATGTCATCACTGCATCACTGCATCACTGCATCTTGCTGAAGGCGCCTTCAAGGAGAAGAGGGAAGCGGGGCACGGTTCAGTGATAAGAGCAGAAAGCTATAGATATTCTTTCTAAGTGGCTCTGTGGCCCACGTTGTCATTTGCAGTTTTGTTCCAGAAGCAGGGCCTGGAAGTCGGAGTGTAAAAATAGCAAGGCTGAGAGCCCCAGAAAGTCTCTCTTGTGCTGGGAGCCTCTTGGGCCAAGAGCAATACTTGGCAAAGAAACAAGGAGCCCGTCTATGAGCAGCAAGGACCTGCCCCTTCCAGCCGCCTTGGGCGCCAGTGCCGCTGCTGGCCTGGCTCCACCTCTATCACTTCTCTCCCGCTCTCCTCCCTGGTCTGTGTGTGAAGCAAGCCTGCCTCTCATCACCCTCTCCCCTGGGTTCACTTGCAGGAACTGAAGGGTCAAATGAAAACGAATTAGCATCTAGCAGCAGCTGGAAATCTCCCCTCTTGCTCCGGAGGCCACAGGAATGAGGGATGGGTGAGCTGGGATTCTAAATTTGGCAACGTCTGCAGTGCAGAGCACAAGAGGCCTCCCTCTGGCCCTCTCAATGGCACTCACTCCCATCCTTGACAGTTGTATACCCAGTGCCTTCAGTGTGTACGGCAGGGGGTGAGCACCTTTCGAAGAAAGAGGAGACAGATTAACTCATTCAACAAATACTTCCTGTCTACTCTGTGCCAGGCATTGTTCTAGGGCTGGGGGGCACAGAGTTCATCAGATAGACCTGGGCCCAGCATCCGTGAACTGGGGCAGTGGTTCTCAAGTTTCACAGTCACCTGGAGAATCTGTTAGAACACAGATTGCTGGGTACTACCTCCCCACCCCACACCGCCAAGGTTCTGACTCAGTTGCTCTGGGGCGAGGCCTGAGAATCTGCATTTCTAACAGTTCCCAGGTGGTGCTGATTTCTTGCTGCTGGTTTTGGGACCACACTTTTAAGAACCATTGGCCTAGGAAAACAGAAAAGGTAATTAATCTTTTCCACCAAACTCCATCTAACTGTTGGCTCCAGAAAATAAAAAATGTGAATTATATTCAATCATTCTTTCATTTATTCACCCACTTATTCATTCACTCTCTTGCATTGAGGGTCTCCAATACATTCCAAGCACTATTCTAGAAGCTGAGAACACAGTAATGAATAAAAGAGGCAATTCAGGTATAATGGGATCAGTTGTGTCTGGGGATAGGGTGGGCTATTTGGATAGGATGGTCTGAGGAAGGAACAATGTCACCCTAAACTAGAAGGGGCACCAGCGTTGGGAAGAGACAAGAGAACAGCACTCCTGGAAGACGGAACAGCAAGTGCAAAGGCCCCGTGGCAGGGAAGAGCCTGTTGTGTCATTACAACAGAAAGTCACTTGAATGAGATGTGAGTGGTCTAGGATAAGATTTAAGGCCATAAGGGCTAAGGATTCACCCTCTATGCAAAGGCAAGCTCTCGAAGCTCTTGTGTGGTCTGTGTTTTCAAAATCAGAAGAGTAATCTGCACAATGCTCCCATTCTTAGAGAAGAAAAACCTCTCTCTTCGGAAGTCTTAGCTGCAGCTACTGCTGGCTTCTCTTTTGAGCACTGTTATTCCAGAGGGAGCCAGATGCCTTAATCCAAACTATCTGAATTTAGCTTTAAAACACTTTCTCCGGTCACCGGTGGTCTGCTTCCTTTGCCTCTCTCTCGTCTCCCAACTCACTACTTAGTCCCTTTATTCTTTCTGGACCTAGAACCTCCTTGTCAGAAAACAGCAAGAAGGCTCTTCATTCCCTCCAGCTTCACCACCGACTTCTGAAGACAAGAGCGTGGAGCCAGGACTCCAGGTCCGGATCATTTATTACAGCTTTGCTGAGGGTTCCAGGCAGCATACAGAGGCTGCTCAGAACCCAGAGTGAAACTGTCCTCAGTCAAAGGAACTGGCAAAAACAATGACTGTGGAAAACAAGGGAATGAGCCCCAAATGTCCAAAATCTGTGAGCTCTCTGACCCGCTGGCCTGCCAGACAGAAGGGAGGAAAGCTGACCTAAAACAGTTTCAGGGCCCCTGCTCTTTCTTTCTTTTTTTTTTTTTTTGACCTCTTCTGACTTTTGGTCATCTATTTATATTGATCTTTTTTTTTATTAGTTTCTGCTTTACAACAAAGTGAATCAGTCATACATATACATCTGTTCCCACGTCCCTTCCCTCATGCATCTCCCTCCCTCCCACCCTCCCCATCCCACCCCTCCAGGCGGTCACAAAGCACCGAGCTGATCTCCCTGTGCTCTGCAGCTGCTTCCCACTATCTATCTACCTTACGTTTGGTAGTGTATATATGTCCATGCCTCTCTTTCGCTTTGTCACAGTTTACCCTTCCCCCTCCCCATATCCTCAAGTCCATTCTCAAGTAGGTCTGTGTCTTTATTCCCGTTTTACCCCTAGGTTCTTCATGACATTTTTTTTTTTAATTCCGTATATATGTGTTAGCATACGGTATTTGTCTTTCTCTTTCTGACTTACTTCACTCTGTATGACAGACTCTAGGTCTATCCACCTCATTACAAATAGCTCAGTTCTTGATATTTATTTGCAGGGCCTATTTTGGACCCTGAAGTGTCTATCACAGCCTCAGAAAAATTACACATTGTACTCAATTGAGTTTTCTTGTGGTTGCATTCTTTTCACAGCTGTAATAAACCTCTTAACCGTTTTGGGAGTGTTGATTTTCTAACTCTTTTTCCCTATTTTCCTTTAAAAAAATTAACGTTAAGATATCTAGTGTCCCTGAAATACGTAGTTATTTGTAACTGAGGATTTTTCTGTTAAAGATTTTTTTTAATCTTTATTTATTTTTTTATACAGCAGGTTCTTATTAGTTATCTATTTTATATATATTAGGGTATATATGTCAATCCCAATCTCCCAATTCATCACACCACCACCACCACCCTGCCACTTTCCCCCCTTGGTGTCCATATGGTTGTTCTCTACATCTGTGTCTCTATTTCTGCCCTGCAAACTGGTTCATCTGTACCATTTTTCTAGGTTCCACATATATGTGTTAATATACGATATTTGTTTTTCTCTTTCTGACTTACTTCACTCTGTATGAAAGTCTCTAGATCCATCCACGTCTCTACAAATGACCCAATTTCATTCCTTTTTATGGCTGAGTAATATTCCACTGTATATATGTACCACACCTTCTTTATCCATTCGTCTTTCAATGGGCATTTAGGTTGCTTCCATGACCTGGCTATTGTAAATAGTGCTGCAATGAACACTGGGGTGCACGTGTTTTTTTGAATTATGCTTTTCTCTGGGTATAAGCCCAGGAGTGGGATTGCTGGGTCATATGGTAATTCTATTTTTAGTTTTTTAAGGAATGTCCATACTGTTCTCCACAGTGGCTGTATCAATTTACATTCCCACCAACAGCGCAAGAGGGTTCCCTTTTCTCCACACCCTCTCCAGCATTTGTTGTTTGTAGATTTTCTGATGATGCCCATTCTAACTGGTGTGAGGTGATACCTCATTGTAGTTTTGATTTGCATTTCTCTAATAGTTAGTGATATTGAGCAGCTTTTCGTGTGCTTCGTGGCCATCCATATGTCTTCTTCGGAGAAATGTCTACTTAGGTCTTCTGCCCGTTTTTGGATTGGGTTGTTTTTTTTAATATTGAGCTGCATGAGCTGTTTATATATTTTGGAGATTAATCCTTTGTCCATTGATTCATTTGCAAATATTTTCTCCCATTCTGAGGGCTGTCTTTTTGTCTTGTTTGTAGTTTGCTTTGCTTTGCAAAAGCTTTTAAGTTTCATTAGGTCCCATTTGTTTATGTTTGTTTTTATTTCCATTACTCTAGGAGGTGGATCAAAAAAGATCTTGCTGTGATTTATGTCAAAGAGTGTTCTTCCTATGTTGTCCTCTAAGAGCTTTATAGTGTCTGGTCTTACATTTAGGTCCTTAATCCATTTTGAGTTTATTTTTGTGTATGGTGTTAGGGAGTGTTCTAATTTCATTCTTTTACATGTAGCTGTCCAGTTTTCCAAGCACCACTTATTGAAGAGACTGTCATTTCTCCATTGTATATCCTTGCCTCCTTTGTCATAGATTAGTTGACCATAGGTGCGTGGGTTTATCTCTGGGCTTTCTATCCTGTTCCATTTATCTATATTTCTGTTTTTGTGCCAGTACCATAGTTTTGATTAGTGTAGCTTTGTAGTAGAGTCTGAAGTCAGGGAGCCTGATTCCTCCAGCTCCCTTTTTTTCCCTCAAGACTGCTTTGGCTATTTGGGGTCTTTTGTGTCTCCATACAAATTTTAAGATTTTTTGTTCTAGTTCTGTAAAAAATGCCATTGGTAATTTGACAGGGATTTCATTGAATCTGTAGATTGCTTTGGGTAGTATAGTCATTTTCACAACATTGATTCTTCTAATCCAAGAACATGGTATATCTCTCCATGTGTTTGTGTCATCTTTGATATCTTGCATCAGTGTCTTATAGTTTTCTGAGTACAGGTCTTTTACCTCCTTACATAGGTTTATTCCTAGGTATTTTATTCTTTTTGTTGCAGTGGTGAATGGGATTGTTTCCTTAATTTCTCTTTCTGATCTTCTGTTCTTAGTGTATAGGAATGCAAGAGATTTCTGTTCATTAATTTTGTATCCTGCAACTTTACTAAATTCATTGATTAGCTCTAGTAGCTTTCTGGTGGCATCTTTAGGATTCTCTATGTATAGTATCATGTCATCTGCAAACAGTGACAGTTTTACTTCTTCTTTTCCAATCTGGATTCCATTTATTTCTTTTTCTTCTCTGATTGCCAGGGCTAGGACTTCCAAAACTGTGCTGAATAATAGTGGCGAGAGTGGACATCCTTGTCTTGTTACTGATCTTAGAGGAAATGCTTTCAGTTTTTCACCATTGAGAATGATGTTTGCTATGGGTTTGTCATATATGGCCTTTATTATGTTGAGGTAGGTCCCCTCTATGCCCACTTTCTGGAGAGTTTTTTTATCATAAATGGGTGTTGAATTTTGTCAAAAGCTTTTTCTGCATCTATTGAGATGATCATATGGTTTTTATTCTTCAATTTGTTAATATGGTGTATCACATTGATTGATTTGCATATATTGAAGAATCCTTGCATCCCTGGGATAAATCCCACTTGATCATGGTGTATGATTCTTTTAATGTGTTGTTGGATTCTGTCTGCTAGTATTTTGCTGAGGATTTTTGCATCTATATTCATCAGGGAAGAATTGATATTGGTCTGTAATTTTCTTTTTTTGTAGTATCTTTGTCTGGTTTTGGTATCAGGGTGATGGTGGCCTCAGAATGAGTTTGGGAGTGTTTCTTCCTCTGCAATTTTTTGGAAGAGTTTGAGAAGGATGGGTGTTAGCTCTTCTCTAAATGTTTGATAGAATTCACCTGTGAAGCCACCTGGTCCCGGACTTTTGTTTGTTGGAAGATTTTTAATCACAGTTTCAATTTCATTACTTGTGATTGGTCTGTTCATATTTCTATTTCTTCCTGGTTCAGTCTTGGAAGGTTATACCTTTCTAAGAATTTGTCCAGGGCCTCCCTGGTAGCGCAGTGGTTGAGAGTCCGCCTGCCAATGCAGGGGATACGGGTTCGTGCCCCGGTCTGGGAGGATCCCATATGCCGCGGAGCGGCTGGGCCCGTGAGCCATGGCCGCTGAGCCTGTGCGTCCGGAGCCTGTGCTCCGCAACGGGAGAGGCCACAACAATGAGAGGCCCGCGTACAGCAAAAAAAAAAAAAAAAAAAAAAAAAAAAAAAAAAAAAAAGAATTTGTCCATTTCTTCCAGGTTGTCCACTTTATTTGCACAGAGTTGCTTGTAGTAGTCTCTTAGGATGCTTTGTATTTCTGTGGTGTCCATTGTAACTTCTCCTTTTTCATTTCTAATTTTATTGATTTGAGTCCTCTCCCTCTTTTTCTTGATGAGTCTGGCTAAAGGTTTATCAATTTTGTTTACCTTCTCAAAGAACCAGCTTTTAGTTTTATTGATCTTTGCTATTGTTTTCTTTGTTTCTATTTCATTTATTTCTGCTCTGATCTTTATGATTTCTTTCCTTCTACTAACTTTGGGTTTTGTTTGTTCTTCTTTCTCTAGTTCCTTTAGGTGTAAGGTTAGATAGTTTGAGATTTTTCTACTTTCTTGAGGTAGGCTTGTACTGCTATAAACCTTCCTCTTAGAACTGCTTTTGCTGCATCCCACAGGTTTTGGATCGTCGTGTTTTCGTTCTAATTTGTCTCCAGGTATTTTTTGATTTCCTCTTTGATTTCTTCAGTCATCTCTTGGTTAAATAACCAAGTAATGTATTGTTTAGCCTCCATGTGTTTGTGTTTTTTATGTTTTTTTTTCCCTGTAACTGATTTCTAATCTCATAGCACTGTGGTTGGAAAAGATCCTTGATATGATTTCAATTTTCTTAAATTTACCGAGGCTTGATTTGTGACCCAAGATTTGATCAATCCTGGAGAATGTTCTGTGTGCACTTGAGAAGAAAGTGTAATCTGCTGTTTTTGGATGGAATGTCCTATAAATATCAATTAAATCTATCTGGTCTATTGTTTCATTTAAAGCTTCTGTTTCCTTATTAATTTTCTGTCTGGATGATCTGTCCATTGGTGGAAGTGAGGTGTTAAAGTCCCCCACAATTATTGTGTTATTATCGATTTCCTCTTTTATAGCTGTTAGCAGTTGCCTTAAGTATTGAGGTGCTCCTACATTGGGTGCATATATATTTATAATTGTTATATCTTCTTCTCAGATTGATCCCTTGATCATTATGTAGTGTCCTTCCTTGTCTCTTGTAACAGTCTTTATTTTAAAGTCTATTTTATCTGATACGAGTATAGCTACTCCAGCTTTCTTTTGATTTCCATTTGCATGGAATATCTTTTTCCATCCCCTCACTTTCAGTCTGTATGTGTCCCTAGGTCTGAAGTGGGTCTCTTGTAGACAGCATATATATGGGTCTTGTTTTTGTATCCATTTAGCGAGCCTGTTTCTTTTGGTTGGAGCATTTAATCCATTCACGTTTAAGTTAATTATCGATATGTATGTTCCTATTACCATTTTCTTAATTGTTATTGGTTTTTTTTTGTAGGCTCTTATCTTCTCTTGTGTTTCCCACTTAGAGAAGTTCCTTTAGCATTTGTTACAGAGCTGGTTTGGTGGTGCTGAATTCTCTTAGCTTTTGCTTGCCTGTAAAGCTTTTGATTTCTCCATCCAATCTGAATGAGATCCTTGCCGGGTAGAGTAATTTTGGTTGTAGGTTCTTCCCTTTCATCACTTTACATATATTGTGCCACTCCCTTCTGGCTTGTAGAGTTTCTGCTGAGAAATCAGCTGTTAACCTTATGGGAGTTCCCTTGTATGTAATTTGTTGTTTTTCCCTTGTTGCTTTCAATAATTTTTCTTTGTCTTTAATTTTTGTCAGTTTGATTATTATGTGTCTCGGTGTGTTTCTCCTTGGGTTTACCCTGCCTGGGACTTTGCACTTCCTGGACTTGGGTGGCTATTTCCTTTCCCACGTTAGGGAAGTTTTTGACTATAATCTCTTCAAATATTTTCTCGGGTCTTTTCTCTCTTTCTTTTCCTTCTGGGACCTCTATAATGTGAATGTTGTTGTGTTTAATGTTGTCCAAGAGGTCTCTTAGGCTGTCTTCATTTCTTTTCATTCTTTTTTCTTTATTCTTTTCTGCGGCAGTGAATTCCACCATTCTGTCTTCCAGGTCACTTATCTTTTCTTCTGCCTCAGTTTTTCTGCTACTGATTCCTTCTAGTATATTTTTCATTTCAGTTATTGTATTGTTCATCTCTGTTTGTTTCTTCTTTAATTCTTCTGGTGTTTGTTCTTTAATTCTTCTAGGTCTTTGTTAAACACTTCTTGCATGTTTTTGATCTTTGCCTCCATTATTTTTCCGAGGTCCTGGATCATCTTCACTATCATTATTCTGAATTCTTTTTCTGGAAGGTTGCCTATCTCCACTTCATTTAGTTGTTTTTCTGTTTTGTTTTGTTTTTTTGCAGTACACGGGCCTCTCACTGTTGTGGCCTCTCCCGTTGTGGAGCACAGGCTCCGGACGCACAGGCTCAGCGGCCATGGCTCACGGGCCTAGCCACTCTGCAGTATGTGGGATCTTCCCGGACCGGGGCACAAACCCATGTCCCCTGCAACGGCAGGCGGACTCTCAACCACTGCACTACCAGGGAAGCCCTGGGGTTTTATCTTGTTCTTTCATCTGGTACAAAGTCCTCTGCCTTTTCATTTTGTCTGTCTTTCTGTGAATGTGGTTTTTCTTCCACAGGCTGCAGAACTGTAGTTCTTCTTGCTTCTGCTGTCTGCCCTCTGGTGGATGAGGCTATCTAAGAAGCTTGTGCAAGCTTCCTGATGGGAGCGACTGGTGATGGGTAGAGCTGGGTGTTGCTCTGGTGGGCAGAGCTCAGTAAAACTTTAATCACTTGTCTGCTGATGAGTGGGGCTGGGTTCCCTCATGTTGGTTGTTTGGCCTGAGGTGACCCAGCACTGGAGTCTACCCAGCTCTTTGGTGGGGCTAATGGCGGACTCTGGGAGGGCTCACACCAAGGATTACTTCCCAGAACTTCTGCTGCCAGTGTCCTTGTCCCCACGGTGAGCCACAGCCACCCCTCGCCTCTGCAGGAGACCCTCCAACACTAGCAGGTAGGTCTGGTTCAGTCTCCAAAGGGTCACTGCTCCTTCCCCTGGGTCCCGATATGCACACTACTTTGTGTGTGCCCTCCAAGAGTGGAGTCTCTGTTTCCCCCAGTCCTGTTGAAGTCCTGCAATCAAATCCCACTAGCCTTCTAAGTCTGATTCTGTACGAATTCCTCCTCCTGCTGCCAGACCCCCAGGTTGGGAAGCCTGACGTGGGGCTCAGAACCTTCACTCCAGTGGGTGGACTTCTGTGGTATAAGCGTTCTCCAGTTTGTGCGTCACCCACCCAGCAGTTATGGGATTTGATTTAACTGTGATTGCGCCCCTACTACCGTCTCAGTGCGGCTTCTCCTTTGTCTTTGGATGTGGGGTATCTTTTTTGCTGAGTTCCAGTGTCTTCCTGTCAATGATTGTTCAGCAGTTAGTTGTGATTCCGGTGCTCTCGCAAGAGGAAATGAGCACACGTCCTTCTACTCCACCATCTTTTTTTTTTTGTTTTCTGCGGTATGCGGGCCTCTCACTGTTGTGGCCTCTCCCATTGTGGAGCACAGGCTCTGGACGTGCAGGCTCAGCGGCCATGGCTCATGGCCCCAGCCGCTTCACGGCATGTGGGATCTTCCTGGACTGGGACACGAACCCGTTTCCCCTGAATCCGCAGGCGGACTCTCAACCACTGCACCACCAGGGAAGCCCTACTCCACCATACTGAACCAAGCTCTGTTAAAAATTCTTGAGTAAATGTTCCAAGAACTCACTATTTAAATGGTTCTTAAATTTGGGCCTGGCAATACTGTATACTTTGTGTATTTTTATCAAATGTTTTGGCATAAGATCAACACAATATTTCTTAATTTAAACTCACTGGGGACATAGTTTTTGCTGGGCTTACTCTATTAAATTTGTTTCAGGGCCACATTACTATCGCAGGCAGGAGCTCTGGAGAGAGTGGACAACCTTGAATCTCAGCTCCAATGCTGGCTAGCTGTGTGACCTCAGACAAACAGCTTAATTTCTAATGGCCTGTCTGCTTACTATGACAGAACTGATGATAGCTTCTGTGCCATACAGTTGATGTGGAACAGAGTGCCCAGCACAAAGCCAGGCATGTAACAAGCACTCAGTAAATGTCTGTTACTATTCGCTATTCATTACTTCATTCAAATGTGGCTTTGGGGGAAAGTACTATGTAACAGAAACATTTTTGAAATGGCATCAACCATAGTGCATTTCATTGAAAAACTAAGATTTCTGAGAGTTTGCAACCACCAAATGTGTTTTTACTGAAAAGGTAGTTTTTATTTAGATCAAGAAAAGTAGATGAGAACAGTGGTCACTTACATATCCATTCAGAAACAACATATCACATGAGGACCCACTGGTCTGAGTTTGTGGTGCCTCTTTAATAAGCATGTGGAGGCTTCCCCAGTGGCGCAGTGGTTAAGAATCCATCTGCCAATGCAGGGGACATGGGTTCGAGCCCTGCTCTGGGAAGATCCCACATGCCGCGGAGCAACTAAGCCTGTGCACCACAACTACTGAGCCTGCACTCCAGAGCCCATAAGCCACAACTACTGAGCCCTTGAGCCACAACTACTGAGCCCACGTGCCTAGTGCCTGTGCTCCGCAACAAGAGAAGCCACCGCAATGAGAAGCCCGTGCACTGAAACGAAGAGTAGCCCCTGCTCGCCACAACTAGAGAAAGCCCATGCACAGGAATGAAGACCCAATGCAGCCCAAAAAAAAAAGAAAAAAACCAGCATGTGGCTGTTTTATGTCATGCAGTTGAGCCATTAAAGAAGCAGAAATAAAATCAGAACAAAATAGTTTATGAAGTCTGCTTTGTTATTTAAGACATCCTGCTTTTGAGACTGCTTCTGCTCTACCTTATGTCCTCAAGAAAGTATGTAGGGACTTCCCTGGTGATCCAGTGGGTAAAATTCCACACTCCCAATGCAGGGAGTCCAGGTTCAATCCCTGGTCAGAGAACTAGATGCCGCATGCATGCCACAACTAAGAAACCCACATGGCACAATTAAAGATCCAGCGTGCCTCAACTAAGACCTGGTGCAGCCTAAATAAATAAATAAATATTAAAAAAAAAAGAAGAAGAAGAAAGTATGTAAATAGAAACTGATCTGATGATGGTGGAAAATAAAAGGGAAATTATGCCTCTCTGTTCACAGACTGTTAACCAAAATCAAAACAGAGTCAGGGGGACTCTGCAAAGACAAATTTAAAAACTAAAGGGCATGAAATGTAAGCCACTAAAAATTATCCAGGGGGAAAAATTGGTATGTGTAAATATCCAATCATACATCCATACCTATACATAGACATAACTGAAGTTAATCATATGACCTGGCTGCAGAATATTTTAAATATCATAATAAGGTCTCATTCGAAACACACAATAAAACATGCATTTTCTTACAAGTTATAAAAGGAGATACTAAAATTTTAAGATATGAAATATAACCTAAAACACTATTTCCTTTTAGAGCGTGCACAAAGTAGCATAATTTACAAGCACTATTGAGAAGCCGCAGGCTTAAATTCTTCCCTCCCCTCCAAAAAACATAAAAATAAAACCTTAGAACTTGAATGGAGAATAGTACTTTAAGAAAGCTACAGATCATTTCAATAACCTCAATTTTGTTTTTCTAAGACGTGCTGGGAAACACCTGTGTTGAAGCTAACCAATCTCCAAAATTCAAAAGTCTATTCACAATAAAAAATGGAGAATGGGTGCAGGTGGGCATGCTCTTGAATCAGCAACTTGTTGGTGATTTTAAAAAGTTAAGGTTGCAACATATTTATATAAAATTGCTAGGCAGGTTTATTACTTTTTCCTTCAGTTGTCTGACTATACCACTCAACTAACTGAAAGGCAGCAATGCATCCTGTGCAATACCAGACGGGATTATTCAGGTTTGGCAGGAAGATCAACAAGTCAGCCCTAATATTCTTTGCTTTCAAGTTTAGGTATTTAGTGCCTAAACACCGTGTAACAGGAAGACCTATAATCATATGGAGATTAAGCAACTGTACAACATCATTCAGAGAACATGTCCAGCTGCCATGTCTGCAGTCAACCAACCACACATCTTCCTCATTTGATTATTCTTTCACAGCGAGCAGTTGGAGAAAAGACAAAATGCCACCTTGGGCAGCAATCTTTCTTTGGCTTCTGTGCAATTACACAGATACAATTATTACTGGCACCATACTCTTTCAAGGTAGACAGGTCTGAAAGTATATTAAATAAAGCCTGTTTTCTTTTCCACTATTTTGGCAGGGTCTTCAATACACTTTTCTCTTAAGAGCTGTGGTCCTCCTCAGGCTGGTACACAAGAGCACTGATAACAAGGTGGAAGCTATTCTACGGGCTGCCTAGACCAACTTCAAGGTCATTATTATTCTATACAGTGGCATGAGAGGCCTTGCCTTCTCATCTACATTAAGTATTAGGACAAAAGATGATTATGGAGAATCTAGGAAATCAACAAAGTATTCAACAACCAACTACAATTTGGTCTTTTATCAGCATGTTAAAAGCACAAGTGGAAGTGGATGCCATCTTTTCTAAAGTCAAAATCAGTGTGTGGGAGCATATAGAACTATACTCCCATAGATTAAAATGTGTATATTTTGTTTCTGATACAAGAACAAGAGCATGCACTTCTAGAGCACTATGGAATTTTCAAAGTTCTGTAACTAATTCAATCTCATTTGATCCCACAAAATCTTACAGGACAGGTACAGGAGATACTATTCCCATTTTACAGGTAAAGATACAGATTTCAGCAACGTTATATAACTTGATCAAGGTTGGGAAACTGGTTGTCATTGACTGTGGAGAAATCTCAGTGTATTTTTGTTTGGGAACCATTCTATTTGTTAAATGTATTTTTAAAGGTTAAGTGCCCTTTAAAAAATCAGCATAACTGAAGTAATTTGTTCAGTATGCCTAAGTGGTTAGTGGACAAGCTTTAACATTTGATGTAAAATGTAAAATAGGATTTTTAGGCTGTGGATGGGGTGGAGTAGTTCAGAGAGAAATGTTTTTCTGAGATTAACTTTTAAAAACACATTTAAAAGGATCAGGGTAAAAGCTGTTTTTTATTACTCTTCTGAAATATTTATTGTCTACCTAAATTAAAAGAGAATTTGAAGCAGCTTATATAAAAGATATAAATGAATTTGAAACCAATAAAATAACATGAGAAAATAGAGCCATGGAATTGAGAAGAAATTTAATTTCTTGCCCCTAAAATTTACAAAGTTTTAGTTATCTAATAAAAGAAGTTTACAAAAAAAGAAACTTTTTCCTAAGCACCAAATCTAAGAGGAACTTAGCATGCGGTAAACAGCACTGGAGGTAGAAAGGCAGTAACTGATGATCGTTTCATATTGCATCTAGGTGGTTTTATTTTGTAATCTTGTTCTAAATTATAATCATGTTGTACACTAGGTAATTACGTGTAAACTTTTTTTTTTTTTAATAATAAAGTTAACTGGGCAAACCGTTCTGTGCTTTTCCCTTTGTCTATGAGAAGCCTGGTGTTTGGGTCTCATAAATAAGGCAGCCGACACTACAAGGTGTTCATCAGTATCCAGTGTCTTCTTCCTTTTTATTGGATACATGGCCATCTAGAATACATTTCTCAGCTTCCCTTGCATGCAGGTAACATTCTAACTATTGGGATGTAAGTACAAGGATTGTATGGCAGCTTCTAAGAGCCTTCCTTATAAAATAGCTGGCAGGCACATTTTTTTCTGGCTGCCTGGAACAGACAAGCTGCCTTGGACCATGAGTACACTGGCTATACCCTAAGCATGTTGGAGTAGTAAGGTCAGGGAATTTGGGTTCCTGAGGTCTTTGTGGAACAGAGCCACTATATCAGTGGACTGCTACTGCCAGGTTTCTTCTACGTGAAACGGAAATACATTTCTATTGTAATAAGTCACTGTTATTTTAGAGTCTTGTATTACTAGCAGTTGAAGTTGACCCTAACTCATTTATCTAATGGCAGGAAACTGAATTTCAGACCTAGTACCTAGGAAAGAAACAGCTTCTAATGGATTGTCTTTGCAACCCCATATTCAAAGGCATCTAAATTATAGAGTTGAGTTAAGAAACCCAGGTTCCTGACTCCCAACCCCTCCGACACTGTCCAAAACAGCATATTGTTGGAACATAACCTCGTTGGTTATCATTCATTCATTTTCACCCCCACCAATCCAAGCATTTTAACCTCATCTCCAACTCTTGTAAAAAATACCAAATGCAGACACTGCGTTGGGCCTAATTTTTCACAAATCTCAAAGAAAGTATCTACCAGGATTCAACCAACCACAAGCAACATTCAGCCATTCATTTGACTCAAGGCTTTTGATTCTTTGATTTGTACCATCCTCCTCCACTACTCTTTCCAATTCTAGGTCAGGAGACAAAAGCAAAGATTCTCCAGGGGAAAACAAAATGGCAAAACCTATTAGCTGATGTACACCTGTGCAATAGCTTGGTTATTCTTTTCCAGCAATGAAAGAGTGGTACACAGAGCTCTGAGTTTTTCAAAGATGCTAAGGCAACTGGCAGAAAAGAGGCAGGGGTATTTGTGGATCCCATCTGCCAAGGATGCACGTGTAGAAAGTCTCATTTTTTTATGCTTCTCATAATAGAATCGAGCATAAGACAGTATTAGGTAATTGGGCCAAAATTCCAGGAAAGGACAAGTAAACAGAATAATTATTCTCAAAAATCTCAAACAATAAATTAGTGCTCAAAGTTTAGATGGATTTCTTTAGTGATCAGGATGTGGAACTATCTGGTGTTTAAGTTGTGGGTCCTCAGGAGCAAAAAGATCAGAAAAAGTGTCATAGAGATGCTACTAATCACAAATTAAACAGATCAAAATTCCTTAAAGCCAAGATCAAGCTTGTTCCTCTTTTTATTTTAATCAGCTGATTAAATGTACTGCATTCACACGTACCGCATTTTCGATGTACCGCAAACATGTCTCACGCACAGTAGGTGTGCAATGTAAGTTTTCTGAAGGTAAGCGGATATAGCTGGGAGCAGCTCCCTTTTCTCATATCTCATCCTCTGAAACTGCAGAGGCTACCAAGATAACACCAATATGAATGAGAGCCACAGGAAAGCGGAGGACAAAGAAGGAAAGGAGGAAGAAAGAAAGGGAGCTAGGGAAGAAGGGAGGGAGGGAGGGAAAACGAGGCTGTGGCCTGTACCACTAAGCTGCCTGCCTCCTGAGTCCCAGCGGAGTTCTACTTTGCACTGACATCCAAAAAGAAAGTAGGATGACAGTTTGCTAGTTTTTATTTACCCACAAATGTACTGGTTACCCACTAGGCCATGAATCCCAGGCAATATGCTAAAATTATTTTCCTACTAGAAGAATGCTCCTGAAGCATTAGGGGTTTCTTATCTGCAGGGTGTCTGGGAAGGATTCCAAATTTATTATGCTACAGAAATAGGTTTATTTTTCCTCGTCTCAATATCTAAGCCTCTTACTTGTGAAAACTCTGATTCATACAAAGTTTTTGTTCTGGGTTAGTTCCATTTCCTTCTTTCTAGATCTACTGGTAGTAAGTGTCCATCTGTAAATGACGGTCAATCTGTTCTTGAATTCTGATACGTTCTAAGCATCTTCCTCCTCAACTCTCCCCATTACTTCTCTGAAAGAAATTACTATAACCTAAAGGCCTTTTGAGAGAAGACTCTGCTCAGCACACACAAATGATTCTTAGATCTCAGAAGTGGGTACAGAGGAATACTCTTTGGAAGCAAATGAATCAGATGCAGTGTCAAAGTCTTCCTTGTTGCAGGCAAATAGGCAGAGATCGGTGGGGACAAGTGTATGACTACGTGGAAACTTCACCCAACATAGTTGTTTGTGTTTCCTTCCTTGTAGAAACAAACTTAGTGTGTCTTCCTGTGTCACAGGTGCACTTTGATAAATGAACTGAGAGCATTTATCCCTCCCTTAGAAAATATTACAGTGGAAAGTACCTAACCATGGAGCCAGGAGCGGAGAAGGGTTGAGTAAAATAAAACACTGTATTTTTGTTTTGTTTTGTTTAATTCTCTTTGTAGAAACAAACAGCATAAATTACTTTTAAAAGCAAGAGTGCATTTTCAGTGTATATTTTCCATGGGATTTTTTCTTTAAGGGTAATAACTTTTTTTCTTCCACTTTCTGCTTTGATGACTAATTCATTAAAAATACATATATTCTACTCTGCTGATAGAGCAAAAATTGCAAATTTTCTTATTGCGAATAAAGGCTACTTGCACTTGGCCCGAATTCCAACTGGCCACCCTGGGAAAGTTGACCTCTTTCATGGCCACTGGGTCTGTTTGAGAAACACATTTATAAGAATTGAATTGGTTAGCGAGTCCTAAAAAAAAAAAAGCCACAACTTGATTCACCTTACCAATCAAAAGGATCTGATTCAACAAACACTTGCAATGCTCTATTTTTCACTGAACAAAATTATATAGAAGTATATCCAGGGCTTCCCTGGTGGTGCAGTGGTTAAGAATCCACCTGCCAATGCAGGAGACACGGGTTCGAGCCCTGGTCTGGGAAGATCCCACATGCCGCGGAGCAACTAAGCCCGTGAGCCACAACTACTGAGTCTGCGCTCTAGAGCCCGCGAGCCACAACTACTGATCCCACGTGCCACAACTACTGAAGCCCACGCACCTAGAGCCAGTGTTCTGCAACAAGAGAAGCCACCGCAATGAGAAGCCCACGTACCGCAATGAAGAGTAGCCCCTGCTCACCACAACTAGAGAAAGCCTGCACACAGCAACAAAGACCCAATGCAGCCAAAAATAAATAAATAAAATAAATACATTAAAAAAAAGTATATCCATCAATAAAAATAAGATATCATTTTTTTTCAAAACAAGTAAATAATATATACCCTATAAGCCAGCAATACTAAGTGTAGAGCTCACACCTCCTCACATCGTTCCACTAGAGGATCCAAGCCAGGGTGCCCCCTGCGAGATTACGTACGGTGCTGGGGAAAGGGGCACACCCTGGGAGCCCACCATTCTACAAGGGGAAAGGGAAACACCAGAGTGCCATGCGGCAGTTAGAAACAATGCATTAAATGTCCACCCAGCCTTATGGATAGATCTCTAAAACACAGCACATGGGGAAAAAAACACCCTTTAAATAAATTAAGAAAACACACACAGAAAACAATAATGTACATCGCAGGTACACTTCTGAACAGAAAGTTACACATTAAACACATTAGGATGGTTGCCCATGGGTGGAGAGAATAGGAGTGAGGTAAGGGAATAAAACAGGAGGTAATTAAGTAAGAACATAAAACAATATGTTTTATATGGACCAGTGATGAAAATAATCATGAATTGTGGCCTATGATTAACTCAACTGTCTACAACTGAGGTCCAAATCAAACTCACTTTTTCACATTTACATATTTTCCTTAACAATAAAAACGCTAATTTTGAAAAATCATCAAATATAACAGCCACTGTTTAGGTAGCTACTGAAGTGGCCCAGGGCTCTGAAAAGGCCAAAGTTCCAGGGCTATGATGTCCAATATGGTAGCCACTAGCCACGTGGGGCTACTGAGCACAGGAAATGTGGTTAGTCCAAGCGATGATGTGCTGCCAGTGTAACACACACTGAACCTGGAAAACTCAGCACAATAAAAAGAATATAAATATCTTATTAATAATTCTTATACAGATTATATGTCAAAATGATATTTTATTTTTTTTAAAGATAAGATTGTTTATTTACTTTATTTATTTATTTGTTTATTTGGTTGCGCCAGGTCTTAGTTGTGGCAGGAAGGCTCCTTAGTTGTGGCTCACCAGCTCCTTAGTTGTGGCATGTGAACTCTTAGTTGTGGCATGCATGTGGGATCTAGTTCCCTGACCAGGGATCGAACCCAGGCTCCTTGCATTGGGAGCGCAGAGTCTTAGCCACTGTGCCACCAGAGAAGTCCCAATATTTCAGATATACTAGGTTAAATAGTAAGATACACGATTAAAATTAATTTTACCTGTTTCTTTTACCTTATTTTAATGTGGTTATTAGAATATTTACTATTACATATGTGGTTCACATTGTATTTCTAGTGGATGGCACTGGTCTGGAGGCTTCCAATGAGCCAGGGGTACAAGAGGGATCCTTTATATAAAAATTTCTTTGGAGCCTCAAATTGGAAGGTCCTGAAAAACATAATATGGCCCCCTGACTGGAAGGATATAAAAGCGGTTCAGGATTAAATATTAAAATTCTAGGTCAGGAATTGCCAACAATTTTGAACCACTCACAACCTTCCACTGCTCTCATTTTGAAATGTCCCTAGGATTAATGCTGCTCTTCAGAAATTTAAGCCCAGTCCTCTAAACTAGACTAAATGAAAAGAAATTTCTACTACAACTTATTCCAAAGCTATGGTTTAAAATAATAAGATATAGTTGGAAAAGCCTGATATAATTTATCAATATAGTTGCACAAATATATGATTTAAGCATCCACTCCTGGGAGGTGCTTTTTTAAAATCAAAATGACCTTGGCAGTAACAATTTAGAGATCATATATTCAGTAATCCCTCCTCTCTCCCTTGCTCGTTTTCTCTCTCTGACATGTGTGGTCCTTTGTCACATGTGGACTATTTTTTCCTGCACTCTTTTGTGTGGACCAATGGCCACCTATTAAAGGCCTCTAGGCTCCTTTATGACAAGACCACAGCATTTTTACCCTTGTATCCCTGGCTCTGAGCACAATGCTCAGCACATAATGGATGGTCAATAACTACCCATCAAATTAACCAAAAGTGAGTGTTTCCAGAGGGGCAGACTGAGATGAGATGTTTGGGGAGGAAGAGTCAGGTAACTTATTTTCTTGAGATTGCTTTAAAAAAATATGAAAAAGTACCAAATACTCAACAATGTTTCCATTTCATCAACACCAGCATCCACATTGTTTACTTGAAGTGCTTGCCACGTGCCAGGCACTGTTCTAAGTACTTTACATTTATCCATTCACTTACTCCTTATGAGAACCTTTTTAAGGTTGGTGTTATCTTATCGCCATTTTATAGATGATGCTTAGAGAGGGTAAGTCACTGACTCTTGGTTCCCAGAGCTAGTAACAGCAGAATTGGGATTCAAGGCAGGCAGCCGCACACCAGCCAGAACCCTCGCTCCCGGGTACCTGTTAATCAATACACAAAACTATCTATTTCAGGAAATGAATCTGGAGCGGTACAGCGCTCTCATACTCACGGCCTCCAACCCCAACAGATTGCATCAGTCCAAGCTCTCAAGAGCCTCACCTGGATTCGAAAATGGTTCATAATCAATTATGGTGACTACACGGGCTCCTGCTAATCATACTGCAGCTGGTAATTTCCCAGAGAACACCCATGTCAACCACTCCCTGTTCTTGTTCCTGCACAAAAGAAATCGACCTCCTTTAGCATGGCAGTGCATCCAATCAATGTCCCCTTCAATGCCTTCCGCGCCCTCTGCCCTCTCACTCCCTTATGCCCCTTCCAGTCCAGGCCAGGTGCGTACTCAGTGTCTCGCAACAAGCCATACATTTCTGCATCCCTGTGCCTTTGCTTGTGCTGTTCCCCTGGACCGGAATCCCCTTCTTCTCCATTGCCTCCACACTAAAAATTGGTCATCCTTCAAGGGTGGGCCCCTCCGAGAGACTTTTCCTAATCACCCATTTTTTAAATTAACCATTTCCTCCCTGTCTACCACCTCTCTTTAGAGATCATTTAGGACAATTTTCTACTTAGGGTAAAACAAAGAATGTTGCCCACCATCCAGTTCTACAAGGATTAAGTCATTAGCCACTGCAGTTGCTGCCTGAAACAGTACACCCTGAAAGGAATTCAAGACGAAAACAGGATAACGCACTCTGTGCTTTGGAAAAAACAGACCGCTTAGATGGTTAGAGATATCTCAGGGGAAAAAAACAAAATTTTTTTTTGGGGGGGGGGGCTGTGTCTCTCGGCTTTCGGGATTCAGTTCCCAGACCGGGGACTGAACCCAGGGCTACAGCGGTGAAAGTGCTGAGTCCTAACCACTGGACCACCAGGGAAGTCCGAGAAAACAATTTTTTTAATGAACCCCGATTCTTGCATCTTCCCACACATAAGCGCTAAAAGCATTAACTGAAACATCTGATCCTCGTGACTAGCAGTAACCTTTTACTGAGATGTATGCTTGACTGTGCGTATTCCCCTGCCAAAACCATACGTACACTCAGAGCTAGCTGAGAGGCTGTCTCCCGGCCTATTATTCACTAAGACCTGGAATAAAATTCAACTGACAGCTCTTACGCTGTGGATTTTCTTTCAGTCGACATTAGTATTATAGTTTCCAGTGTGAGACACGCATCTCCCTCAGCTCCTGAAGGCCAGAGTCAAGGATCATATGTGTGTGGGATCCACAAAGGATGCCATTGAGAGAGAAAGTGGAATGTGAGGTGGAAGCTACTTTTCACAGGGCCCCTACACAACCACATTTTTAAGCTCAGAATTTATTATACAGGCAACAAAACGCGATCGAAAGTTTTGAGCAGGAGACCCCATATGTTTTGAGAATATTATTATTGACAAGACAGAAAATAGATGAGATAGCATTGTATGTATTAATGCAAAATTTATGTATTATAACACATGTTCAAAAATTACATATCCGTAATAGATGTGAAAATAGAGCCCAAATAACACATAATTACCAATTCTCCATCCCTATTTCATTTTGCTATCAATATAAATCAGTGATTAAAAACGCAATCACTGGCCATTTGAAAGAGTCTTTCTTCCCAGTGTGTAACTGTTGTCATGACAACATGACTTCCGGCTGTATCTCTGTGAACAAGCTTATGTTTAAAAGGAGAGGATGAGGATCAATCAGTTTAAATAAAGAATACACTGACCAATTTTGAAATGTAAGGAAATGTGTCTCAACCAAGGTTACCCAATATAATCTCTTTAAATCCCCTTAAGTAATAGAACCAGGCTGGGTGTTTTTAATCAATAAAATCATGCTTTAGCATTTATATTCTTTACATATAATAATAACGTGCACCTAAGTTCTACACACTAGTCCTGTAATTAGTGAGGAATTTTTCAAAACATATCTTGTTCTTACACTTACTGATATTATCCTACATCTTCCTTTCAGAGGTCACCTGTCTTCTATCTCATCCCTTCTGAAGGGTGTACTCTCGTTAGGAACTGATTCTTTGATTCAAGGAGACGGGATGGGGGTGCAGCGTGCTTCCAAATTATCTAAATGTTGGACATCTTGCACGACTATACAAATTAATTTGAAATTCTGTGAGAACTAGTAATTATTTGCGAATAAGAACCACAAACAATAAAAAGCTGACTAAAAGTTTATAAATAGAATAAATTTTCTTATTTTTTAACATGCACTGGATTTTCGATGCACATCGTCTATTAGAAAATCTGTTGAGATCAATAAATCTAATCTTAAAATTAAAAAAAAATAAACCATTTTCACCTCTCCCTACCTCTCTTTTTGTGCCAAAGGCATTTAAACTAACTGCATTTGAATTTTTGTTTGTTTGAAGACTGAAGGGGGCCTCCTGCATCCACCTTACTTCAGTAATGGTCTTGCCCCAAGGACCAGAGTGACATATAATGTTATCCCTAGAGATTCCCTAGCCTCGGGCTAGACTTAGAGTGGTCCCTACCCCTAGGGGACATTTGAAAATGTATGGGGGTGTTTGGGATTCTCACAATGGGTGGAGACACCACTGGTGGGTGGGAGCCAGAGATGCTAAATGTCCTACAATGAGCAGGGCAGTCTAGCAAGGATAACCAACTGCCCGGGTTTTCCTGGAACTCTTCTCATTTTATTTTTATATTTTTAAACTTTTTATTTTATATTGGGGTATAGCCGATTAACAATGTTGTGATGGTTTCAGGTGCACAGCAAAGCGACTCAGCCACACATATACATGTATCCATTTTCCCCCAAACTCCCCTCCCATCCAGGCTGCCACATAACATTAAGCAGAGTTCCCTGTACTATACAGTAGGTCGTTGTTGGTTATCCATCTTAAATATAGCAGTGTGTACATGTCGATCCCAAACTTCCTAACTATCCCTTCCTCCCACCCTTCCCCCCTCATAACCATAAGTTCGTTCTCCGAGTCTGTTTTGTGAATGTGGAACTCTCTTGATTTCAGCACTGAAAGTCCTGAATCCTAGGAAACCTCCCAGTCCCAAGCAAACCATGACCTTAAGTCCAGCATAAATAAAGGTCTGTCACTGTCAAACACTGGAGACCTTCCTCTCTCAAGGGTAGTAAGTATACATTTGCCCCTCTGTCCTCCAAGAATTCTCTATGGTTCCATAACTCACTAGTTCCTCACAAGGGTGAACTTTCAAACCAGCATTTCTGTGAATAATTCCTACATCAAGGCCATGAAGTGTCTTCTCATGGCTCGGCATATTTCTATTGACTGCGAAACTCCAGTGAGACCTAACAAAGGGGAGCACAATTCTTCCTTAGGAGACTCAAACTAAGGAGGAAGGAAACATTTTAATCTTAAAAATTCAAACAACATATTGAGAAACAGACCAGTGGCTTTCCGAACCTGCCTTCTCTTATCTTTGGTTTCCTTCATTAATTAAAAAAATTTATTTTATTTTATTTTATTTTGGGCTGCGTTGGGTCTTCGTTGCTGCGCACGGGCTTTCTCTAGTTGTGGCGAGCGGGGGCTACTCTTCGTTGCGGTGCACGGGCTTCTCGTTGTGGTGATTTCTCTCTCTTTTTTTTTCCTAATAAATTCATTTATTTATTTATTGGCTGTGTTGGGTCTTCGTTTCTGTGCGAGGGCTTTCTCTAGTTGCGGTGAGCGGGGGTCACTCTTCATCGCGGTGCGTGGGCCTCTCACTATCACAGCCTCTCTTGTTGCAGAGCACAGGCTCCAGACACGCAGGCTCGGCAGCTGTGGCTCACAGGCCCAGTTGCTCTGCGGCATGTGGGATCTTCCCAGACCAGGGCTTGAACCCATGTCCCCTGCATTGGCAGGCAGACTCTCAACCACTGCGCCACCAGGGAAGCCCACAGTGGCTTCTCTTGCTGCAGAGCATGGGCTCCAGGCACGTGGGCTCAGTAGCTGTGGCTCACGGGCTCTAGAGCACAGGCTCAGTAGTTGTGGCGCACGGGCTTAGCTGCTCCGCGGCATGTGGGATCTTCCCGGACCAGGGCTCGAACCCGTGGCCCCTGCATTGGCAGGTGGACTCTTAAACAGTGCGCCACCAAGGAAGCCCCATTAATTTTTTTTACAAGTAATTTCCTCTGTTACTCTTAAGCTGAAAAGGCATTTTATACTACTGAGAACTATAAGAACTAGATTCTGTACTTATCCATTTAAATAAAGGACACAATAATGGGGGTGAGAATCCCTAGGGATAACATTATACATCTTTATGCAGAAATACCAGACATTCTCTGTGGGAAAATGGTTAAGTCAGCCACTTTTTATTCTCTTTAAATTTCCTCATCCTGAGGCTATTAGATAACATAGCTACTCAAGGGTTCTACACTATTTTTCCTAGAAATGTTCTCCTTATATGGTCATCAAAGGAGTGCTGGTTTCTGTTTAGTAATGGTGCTTTGGAGGCCCAAAGGAGTTAATACGCCTAATTTAATACCAGAAAATGTTTCAATAGCAGAGGAAGAAAGTCTACCACATAACTGCTCCCTTTGACACCTTTCGGTTCTTTAATCTGACACCAGGTGGCAGATATTTTGCATTAAAATTAGTAAATGTATTTGTGTAAGCAGATAGGCTAGGGGGTCCCCAGAGAAAGAGAACCAGGCATGGCTTTCTTGACATAAGAGAAGCCATTTTAGGCCTAAGCCAAAATTTTGTGATCTAAGCCTGGCTACAATGCTTGCCTTTGAACAGGTTTCAGTAATTAATGATCTTAAGGGAAGTGAGGGAATGCAGGAACAAAGGAAAAGCAGTTGAGAAACAATAGTTCAGCATAAACCACAGTCCCAGTTCCTCCTCAAGAGAAATAAGTAACATCTGATACATATCTTTGAGCTCTGCAGGAAGTAGGGGCTCTACCTAGGTGGAGGATGGAATGATGGTATTGACCTTTTCTGACCCTCGTGAATTCAATCAAGTAAAGCCTGGACTCTGTCAACCTTTGCCCCAAGTCTATGCTGAATTCTCCTCTGCTCAAGCCCCTTCATGAATGTGCATGTATCCTTAGCTAGAAAACATCCCCAGTTTTGCAGTTCCAGGAGACACTGCTTTGGGAAAGGTCCCTGGTGTTCCCCTTACTTGCTGCAAGTCATAAATCCTTCCTTCTCCTGATTTTTGGCTTGGTTGTGTCTTTTGGCTGAACACCCATCAAGAGGCAATCCCAGTTTTGTGGGTAACATTCCCCCAAATTCTTGGTCTAGATTTAACCATTGATGTAGATGTGAAAAGGCTATATACTGCATAACAAATCTTTTCATATTCACATTCAAGTTTTCATTTAACTTCAGTTAATATTTTTATGGATAAATCAGTTTATGAGAACAGTGACCAAAGAAAACAAAAAGATAATATTTGGTTTCAATATCTAAAAATGAACAAAAGCTCTCTCAACAAAAAATAAAACTTCCAAAAACTAAATCTAGAGCTATAAAATAAATTGTTTTGTTTTAGCATACTTGCTTTGTAAAGGATCCATTCAAATAATCCTTGCAAATATTCCCTAATGCAGTTATTTTGTCCAATTTTGTATATTTTAAGCCACCCAGTAATTTTCAAAAACTCCTCAATAGTGAGGAGAAAGGGTCTAGAATAAGCCACAGTGGCACAGAAATAATTTTGAGCTGAAGGCATTTGAGTTCTTGAAATCCCTTATCTGCCTAAAAGCAGAGCCTCCCAAGAGAACTCAGCAGTTGTAAGTTCCTTCCCTGGGAGCAACTCTAATCCCTCTGAGAGATGAGAAGTTTATGCCCAAACAGACTGTCATCAAACTATTATATCTCGTATCTATTCTCCTAAGAGCCCAATCTTTCAAAAATCATTTGTTTTTCCAGAGTTTCCTTTCTCCCCTCTTCTAAAGTCATTTGTTCTCCCAGAAGTACCCTCTGTCCCTCCCCATCCTCTATTAAGACTGTATATTAAGCCCCAAAGTCTAACAGCTTCTTTGAGTCACATTTCTTTGTGAACTCTCATAAGTAATTAAATGTAAATTAAATGTAATTAAATCTTTTTTTTTCTCCTGCTAATCTGTCTTATGTCAGTTTAATTTGCAGGCCCCAAACACTGAATCTAAGAAGATAGAGAAAAAGTTTTTCCTCTCTGGCAAATACAAGGAACTCTGTCATTCACTCACACATTCATTCATTCATCAATTCATTCAGCGAACACCTGCCAGGAGCGAGGCTGTGGGCTAGGTGTTGGGACCTAGCAGTAAACATCCACAATTGGCCTCATGAAGCTTGCAGTCCACAGGAAAAGAGTGGCATCTAGTTTTTAATTTCAAATTACACTGAGTATTATGAGAAAAGTAGAGTGTTACGGGAGTTTTAACCCTTGTTAATATAGTTGGTGACTACTAGACTAAGTTCTTTAAGGGTAAGGACAGAGTCTGATTCACTCAGTGCTTATCCCCAGGGCTAACTAGTACCCAGCACTACAGTAGGCACTTAATAAGAATTTGTTGAATGAATTCCACTGCCTTAAATCTTGTACTCTAAAATAAACATTTCTGGGTAGCCTATATCGGCAATCACAGTATTTGTTGAGAACCAGTGGTATGCATAGTACTATCTTAGACATTAGATTCTTTCCTTCTCATAGAGAACAGATACCTTTGAATGACATACACCCCTTACCCCAAATGTGTGAGATATTCTCCAGTTCCCCGCTAGAACTACTAACCACCCTTTCCACTCTGCCCTGGACGCTAAGAGCTAAATCTTTGGCAGATTTGGCCAATGAGAGGCTCAGCAGCCATAGGAGTGCTGGAGGAGAAAGAGGTCTGAGTACAAATTCCCCAGCTCCCTCTCTGCAAGAGCACAGTCAGGCTGAAAAAGGAGGGAAGGGGGCAGGGCACAACCTTTAAAAGAATGACGCAACTGTTGAGGATATGACAAAAACTGGTTAGAACCAACTAGGTCCAAGATGGTGGAAGATTTGACTTCAGTAGACCCTGAGCCTCAGTATACACTCATTGTAATCCATTAGCATGCTAAATGACACACCCACAGGCACCATGACAGTTCCGAGGCCGACCATAAACGTCAAAAAGTTGGTGGTGGTGGGCTTCCCTGGTGGTGCAGTGGTTGAGAGTCCGCCTGGACACGGGTTTGTGCCCTGGTCCAGGAAGATCCCACATGCCGCAGAGCGGCTGGGCCCGTGAGCCTATGGCCGCTGAGCCTGCGCGTCCGGAGCCTGTGCGCCGCAATGGGAGAGGCCACAGCAGTGAGGGGCCCGGGTACCACCAAAAAAAAAAAAAAAAAAATTGTGGTTTTATTATAGTTAAAAACATCATGTTAATAGACTCTAAAAGCTGCCTAACTACTTCCTCTCCATTACAGAATTGTAAGGAGGGATGCTGAGCTTACATCTGCCTGTACATCTAGTTTTAGGCGTATCTAATTCTAACATCTCCATGAAGTTCTGTCTAGAGAAGTAACCCTCTTTAACACATTCAGGGAACATCTACTGAACAACTCACTGTTTTGGGCTGGACTCTGAGATAAATTCTGAAGAGACAGATGTGAATGAGCTATGGTCACTGCCTTCAAGGAACTCACATTCCAGTGAAGGCAAAACAACCCCAAATACAAATGCTGAGGGTGTCGTGCTCATTGCACATTTCTCTGCTTTCTTCAAGTGCTCAAGCATACATGTACCTTATTTTGGTGACTCAAGGCCATTACGCCAATTGTGACCTGCTAGAATGAGAGACACTCAACTCTTTACCTCTACCCCTGCTATCCAACATGCTCTCTGAGCACTTAGGATTTGTTCTGGGTTCCTGCCCCCTCCAATCCTGCCCCCATGCTGAGCTATCACCTTGCTAATATTGGAAGGCTTGGCTCTATCAGCTTCTTTTTTCTCCTGATCCTTCCACCACCCAGCTCCCTTCTAACCCATTAAATCTAATCCCCTGTCTTCTATAAAGCCATATTAGAAACATGTCTAAATCAGAGTAAATAGGCTTGGAGCAAGGGCCTGGAGGCTCTTTTTTAAAAATTTATTTGTTTATTTATTTTATTTAGTTTTGGTTGTGTTGGGTCTTCGTTGCTGTGCGCGGGCGTTGCTGTGCGCGGGCTTTCTCTAGTTGTGGCGAGCGGGTGCTACTCTCCGTTGCGGTGCGCGGGCTTCTCATTGTGGTAGCTTCTCTTGTTGAGGAGCAGAGGCTCTAGGTGCACGGGCTTCAGTAGTTGTGGCACGCGGGCTCAGTAGTTGTGGCTCGCGGGCTCTAAGGCGCAGGCTCAGTAGTTGTGGTGCATGGGCTTACCTGCTCCGCGGCATGTGGGATCTTCCCGGACCAGGGCTCGAACCCGTGTCCCCTGCTTTGGCAGGCGGATTCTTAACCACTGTGCCACCAGGGAGGTCCGGGCCTGGAGGCTCTTAATAAGTGAAATGAAAGTGGTTCAGTATAGGGACAATGGGGCCTCTATTTTTGGCTTCTTAATAGGTTTTTGCCCTTGTTTCAGCTTCTCATCATTGATCGAGTTCTGCCCCTACCCTTCTCCACCACGGTGGTTTTCTACGATGAGCAGTAATCACAACTAATTTTGTCTAATTACATGGTTTAATTATTGTCTGACTCCTGCAATAGAATTTCAGCTCCTTGCAGCTATAAATGGAGAAGGATATAACAGTGGATCTTTAGCATCTTGTACAATACTTGGTATATGCTACATGTTGGTAATAAATGTATTCATCTTGTAACATTTATGACTCCTGACTACTCCAGGCACCATACACTTCATGTCATATAATCTTATGGTTGGCCTAGAAGGGAGGACATTATACCTTAAGGTCGCTTATACAGTGCATAGAAACAACTTTCAGGTAAATAAGGGATTTGAATGCAGTAAGAAAAGAAAGAAACCCTACTTTCCGCTATATAAACCTCATTCTTTACAAAACAGACACATTCTTTACTTATTCTAGGGAATCTAATAAACACCTGGTTTCTCATTTAATCCAAACCAGTAAATTTAAGTTACTCAAAGGTTTTTTTTTTTTTTTTTTTTTTTTTGCGGTACGCGGGCCTCTCACTGCTGTGGCCTCTCCCGTTGCGGAGCACAGGCTCCAGATGCGCAGGCTCAACGGCCATGGCTCACGGGCCCAGCCGCTCTGCGGCACATGGGATCTTCCAGGACCGGGGCATGAATCCGTGTCCCCTGCATCAGCAGGCGGACTCTCAACCACTGTGCCACCAGGGAAGCCCAGGTTTTTGTTTTTTAATGAATTTTTATGCCTTCTTCTGAACAAAATTATTAGGAAAACTATCAGCAATAATAAGGTTTATGCAAACTCATGAAATATTAATAATGTTTAAGGCTATTTTTGCTTCATATAAGTTATTATTTCTCTCTATAAAATTCAGTGCTACAGAGTTAACAGTATATAGAAAATTTACTAAAGTTAGATTTTAATTCCAAATTATTTTTTAGATCTGGAAAAATCCAACAAATCCAAAAATTCCAGCTTTACAGTAGCAAGTTAAAAGCAATTTCAGAATGGTGGTTGTTTTAATTTTATGTGAACTGTATAATTTACTATAACTAAATTAACATTAATGGGACTAAACGGTAACATTAATGGGACTCACTAGGTATGAGAATTAACCAAGATGCTAATTCTTAATCTGACACCAGGTGGCAGACATTTTAACATTAAAATTAGCTAAGGTATTCCTCTAAATCTTTTGATTCAGAGACTGCAGACCTTTGGGGATCACATTATTTACTATAGGAATTCCCAACTTCTAAAAAGCAGAAAAGTGTCTACATGTTAAAGAGTGGTCCTAAAACCACTTACCAGTTGTGGTCACAAAGCCTTTGACCACTAACATACGTATTGAAGCTACCATGTGAGGGTCATTCTGCTAGGCAGTGGGGTCATGGGTAGACTCAGCCTGGGGATCATGAGCTTCCAGTCTAGGGGTGGAGGTGAATATTAATCAGATATTCTTCATTCAAAGAACTAAAGAACTGAAAAACTTATTAGTGATACAAACGAGAAGCCTTAGCCTTCAGTTTTCTTTACATACCTCACAGAAGAAACATGCCGGAAGACTTGCAATAGGGAAATATCCCAAATATCTCAAAATGCAAAGCACCTTGCTAGATGCTGAAAGGGCAGTGGCTCTCAACATGCAAGCATGAGGGCATCTTTTATTATATTCTTAGTAAGTACTGATTAGGTAAAGAGCTAAATTACAATGAAGTCAGTGTACTTTTAAAGAAACTTACGCTTTATTCATCTCAAGAGCATCTAAATACATTTGAAAAAGAGTCACACACATATAAATATACACTGGGTACAAACAGAAACGCAGACCCCGAAATATCTCCTTGTTCCCAGAGGTCTGAGGCCGACAGACTAGGAATTACCACAGTCTGTGACAGATAGAAAGATGACTGCCAGGAAGACACTGGAGACGTTGTCCCTGACCTCAGGAACCTTCTTTCCAATGGAGATTTAACAAATCTCAAAACCAGTGTACAAATGAGTTTCATATCAGAGTGTAAAACACAAACTGTGTGCTCCAGGGCACAAGAGGGTGTGTTACAGTGATGTGGCCGATGATAAGAGGCTTCATGGCAGAAGCAGTGACAAAACGGTTCAGCCATTCTCACGTGAAGGTAAGAAATGTCCCTGTTTGTGCCCATAACCAAGTGCTGGTATATATGAAGATGCAAAGGATGGGACTCAGAAATAGCCTATGGTTGCATTGTTTTCTCGATTTGGGGTATTTTGCCCACCAGTATGCCTAGACAACTGCCAAAGATGTGTGCTCAGACCGAAACTGGCAATTAGTCCATTGCTTCACCCCCAAATCAGGCAGCCCTGAGGCTGGGCTAAGCCATACAGATGAGTGAAGGACATTCTGTTCCTACTTGACACATCCACAGTCTCCATGCTGGGACAAAAACTAGCTTCTTATTTGGTAACAGTCACTCCTCAAGCTAAGAATGAGTCTACCCACCTGCGAGGTCATTTAGCAGTGGGCAGTCTGGAGAGGAAGCCTGAATACAAACTGCTATAGAGAAATACTGCCTTGTCAATGGTAAGATTCTACTACGGAAGAAGACATGGAGAAAATAGTCGATCAGCTTTATACTTAAAGAAGTATTTTTTTTAGAACTAGCAAGTATCACCAAATATGGGGGGAGAAAAGCATGGAAAATTACTTAATGAATATCAATCCAGCTGTCCATCACAATAAAAGGGTTTTGGTGAGGCAGTTGAATCATAAAAGCTTCCTCTGGGGCTTCCCTGGTGGCGCAGTGGTTGAGAGTCCGCCTGCTGATGTAGGGGTCATGGGTTCGTGCCCCAGTCCGGGAGGATCCCACATGCCGCGGAGCGGCTGGGCCCGTGAGCCATGGCCGCTGAGCCTGCGCGTCCGGAGCCTGTGCTCCGCAACGGGAGAGGACGCAACAGTGAGAGGCCTGCGTACCGCAAAAAAAAAAAAAAAAAAAAAAAGCTTCCTCTGCTTCCTCTCCCCACCCTCAGCTCTCTAACTCCTTGACTGTATGAGTCATCATGAAAATTATGAAAATTACACAAATGGGCTTCCCTGGTGGCACAGTGGTTGGGAGTCCGCCTGCCGATGCAGGGGACACGGGTTTGTGCCCCAGTCTGGGAAGATCCCACATGCCGCGGAGCGGCTGGGCCTGTGAGCCATGGCCGCTGAGCCTGTGCGTCCGGAGCCTGTGCTCCGCAACGGGAGAGGCCACAACAGTCAGAGGCCCACGTACCGCAAAAAAAAAAAAAAAGAAAAAAAGAAAAAAAAGAAAATTACACAAATAACAAACAAACAGCCAAACGCTCATTTTATCCAAGATTCTATTTCATTTAGTAACTAATTCATAAACACATTAGAAGAAAAACGTTCCAATTCAACACAATAATGGCAAACAAGGAAAACTGTTCATTAAAGTCAATGAGCTCCTGATTAATAAGCTTATCTTTGAGAAAAATGTAGAGACACATAAGAAAAGAAATGATAGAAAGGGCCAGCAGACCCCCAGCCTTCCTCTACTCCATGACCTTGGGAAGTTGCTTCCACTGAGACCGTTTTCTAATCTGTATAAGGAGTGCAGGTAACTGGATGAGTGAGCTCTGGGGTTTTCTTAACACTTTGATTTTAAATTCTAAAAGGAAAGGGTAGATATTTTATTCTGCTTAACAACGTTTCTCTAAAAAGTTGCAGATTAGAATCTATACACCTAATTCTAGACTCCTAGAAATTAATACTTTTATAGCGTTTCTAGCCAATTAACAGTCAAGATTTGGTGCCCCACATATAATGAACAATCTTTGTATATGTGGCAGGCAGATTTCTAAGAGGATTCCAAGATTCCTGCCTCCTGATAACATTCTCTGAACAGTTCCCTCCCCTGAGAATGGGCAAGACCCAGGAATACAATGGGTTATCACTCCTGTGGTTATGTTACATTGTAAGGTGAAGGATTCTGCAGATTTAATTAAGATCCCTAATCAGGGACCTCCCTGGTGGTTCAGTGGTTAAGACTCCGTGCTTCCAATGCAGGGAGTGCGGGTTTGATCCCTGGTGGGGGAACTAAGATCCTACATGCCGCACGGTGCCGCCCACAAAAAAAAGGATCCCTAATCAGTTAACTTTGAGCTAACTGAAAGGGAGATTATCCTGGATGGGCCTTACCTAATCAGGTGAGCCCTTAAAGGTGACAAGCAGCAGCAGACTGGCCTTGAAGAAAGCAAGCTGCCATGTGTAAAAGGAAGGAACCACATGGCAAGGACCCAAGGACAGCCTCTAGAGCTGAGGGTGGTCTTGGCTGAGAGCTAGCGAGAAAACAAGGACGCCAGTCATACAGCTACAAGGAAATGAACTCTGCCGACAACGAGTGAGCTTGGAAGAGGACCCCGAGCCTCAGGTGAGCGTGCAGCACCGGCTGACAACTCGACTTCAGCCTGCGAGGCTCTAATCAGAAGACCCAGATGACCCATAGTCATAATCCAGACCCACAGGAAATACAGATGTTTGTGAGCATTTGTGACTCAGCAAGAGAAAACTAATATAGGACATCTGGACTTTTGGGAACAAAATCAAGGGTTGTTTCTCCATTTTACCACCAGCTGGACCTTTTTCAGTCTTCTCCAGTCCATAATTTCCTGGAGAGCACTCTCTGCCTTCCTCATGATTTTTTTCTTTCGTATCCATTTTGGATCCATTAACACTTCTCTAACCCTGGCCTGAGAGAGCAGTAGCCATTCCACTGTGGGCATGAGATAAAATAAAGGACGTCCACATGTGGTCCACGAAGGGATACAGCAGAGCCAGTAAGTGTCCAGTAAAAGTATGACCATTCAGCTCGAAGATATATAACACCGTAGAGGGGAAGGTTTGGTACAATATCAAAAACACTAGAAATTATAGTCCTAAAGTTAGATCCCTTCTCCATTTTGTGCAATCTAGTAGACAGTGCTTACGGTCGGTCTCATAGCTTGATAAATGCATATGGGTACAAAACAAAATTTAAATCGTGTAGTTTTAGGGATAAGGACCAAAAAAGGCAGTAAGAAGTATCCAAAACCTACTATTTCTCCCATTCGGGTTTTTTTCTCAAGTCTATTTCAGCTTCCAGTCTCTTTTCAGGAGAAATCTCAGGTTACTGAAGTGGGATGGGAGGACCACCAGTGTCAGATTCACTTAGGGATACCTGCCAACAGTGGAGATTCCTGGACCCCATCTAAGACCCGACTGAATTGGAATCTCTATGGGGAGGGGCCCAGAGAACTCGCACTTTAACACAAATTTGCAAACCAGTGATCTAACTTGGCTAATCCCATCCATTTATAGGTAAGGAACACGAGGCTAAGCAACTTGTTTACAGAGATATGGTTAGCAAGGAAGAGAGCTATAATTAGAATCGAGAATGTAAAATTTACAAACACAGACCAGGAGGCTGGGAGTAAATCAGTGTCTCTGCATTTTCCACACTAATATTCTCCCCCATTAGTAGAGATAATTAAGCATTTAAGATAAAATGACTTTGTAGTGACAGAAATATGTAAACACATTAGGGGGAAAAATTCCATTTCACCAAGATCTGTGATTAGTTAGCATTTTATGACTGGTGCAAAATTTGACAGTACACTGAGATATCACTGGTATGGCTTGCGAGGAAGGTTCTTCGTTGAATATCACCTCCCAACCACCCATCAGCTCCGAACAACGAGTGTCCATTCTGGTTGCAGGCGTGGTCCCTGCTCCCTGTAGACAACTAGGCTACCATGATGATGTGTGCAAGCTGTCCCTACTCTCTCCAGGTGCAGCCCCTGTAATTCTTCCACTGTAGCAGTCACATTCGTGTTTGGGACTATGTTTCCTTACGTGCTGAGCATGCAGAAAAGTAGAATCTGCCGTAAAATAACCCCCAAGCTCACTCAGTCACCAACAAATCACATCCTGTTGTTGTGGACTAGTATGTATCCCTTCATTAGGGTATCATTTCAACATTAGGTTGAAATCCTAACCCCCAGTTCCTTAGAATGTGACTGTACAGAGAGATGGGGCCTTTAAAGAGGTAACTAAGGTTACATAAGGGTGTTAAAGAGTGGGCCCTAATCCAACAGGACTGGTGTCCTTATAAGAAGAGGAAGAGGGCTTCCCTGGTGGCGCAGTGGTTGAGAGTCCGCCTGCCGATGCAGGGGACACGGGTTCGTGCCCCGGTCTGGGAAGATCCCACATGCCATGGAGCGGCTGGGCCCGTGAGCCATGGCTGCTGAGCCTGCGCGTCCGGAGCCTGTGCTCCACAGTGGGAGAGACCACATCAGTGAGAGGCCCGCGTACCACAAAAAAAAAAAAGAAGAAGAAGAGGAAGGACACCAGGGACACGTGGGTCCAGGGGAAAGACTGTGTGAGAAGGAAGCAAGACGGCAGCTATTTGCAGCCAAGGAGAAAGGCCTCAGAGGAGACCAACCATACTGCCATCTTGATCTTGTACTCCCAAGCCCCCAGAACTGTGAGAAATTAATTTCTGCTGTGTAAGCAATCCAGTCTGTGCTACTTTGTTATGGCAGCCCTAGCTAACTAATCCACCTCTCTATAGTAACAATTCTCACTAAATAAAAAATCCCTTACATGATAACCAGAGATAATAAATAACATGTTTGAGACTGCATTCTAGGCATCCTTCTCTTCAGATGAGACTGATTGGTTTTCTGATTACAGTAAATCCTTTATTCCCCCAAGATCAGAAAACATGCATTTATTCAATAAATTAAAAACACCCCATATTTTCCCCTGTAAGTGTTCAAATGTATGGTCGTGAAGTGATGAAAAGTCACAAAAATAATGCATATTGGTGACTTCTTATTCATCACTTAAAAATCAATCTTAGTTTTAAACAATTAAACCTAAATATACACAGGAGATAAATTCAATGGAGAAAAAAGCCAAAACCACTCTCTCCCTCCCCCAGGATGAACTTTAATAACCAATGTTAACAAACACAAAGATGGAGCAAAAGCACATGGGCAGGGTTCCTTCCCACCTGGACTCCTACCAGGACGCAGACCATCAGGGACGTCCTCCTCCTCTTCTTCCTCAGAGATACAATATCAAAGTTCCAAAAGTCCTTCCACTTGTTCAAATGCAGCAAGTATAGAAGGGGAAAACCGTCCCCTCTTTGAAACCAACAGGTGACAGACCCCTGACATGTACCTGGCTTTACACACTTTTTGCTCTGAAGGGAGCTGGAACTGCCCTGTGTCACTCCTTCCCAGCCTGACCCACTCAACGGCTGGGGGAGGATAAGAATGGAAGCAGACAAGGGAGAAACGTTAGCTATATTTAAGGATGCAAAAATAACAAGAGTAGCTGACATTTATTGAGTACTTACCATGAACCAGACACTGTTCTAAGCACTTTTTGTACATTTAATTCTCAAAGCGTCCCATTTCACAGGAAAATGAGGACCAGCGAGAGTTAGCAGCTTGCCTAAGGTCATACAGCTACTGAATGTTGGTGCTCGGATTCAAATCCACTAAGAACTGATACTAAAGCAAAGATGATTTAAAAGGCATTCGTTTGGTAATCTGCCAACCCATCTATGCTATGAAGAGGACTGTTTCTGGAAACTAAGAGTGAAACACACATTTCTATAATTTAAGTGTAAAATATTAGGAACTAGCAAACATTTCACAGATATTCTCCTCCCTACCATTCTAGGAGGTATGTAAATATTATCTGTCTCAGTGATAAACAAAACAGCTAGAGCTGACTTAGTATTGGGTTGGCCAAAAGGTTCCTTCGTTTTCTTCCATAAGACGGCACTAGTAGCTCTTAGTTGTCTTTAACTTCATTGGAAACAATGTTGTTAGACTGTATTGTGACAGTTGTCCTATCAGTGTGCGTTAAAAAAAAACTTATCAAAATTGGTGAAGTTTTGTGTAGCCATTTTAATATTGAAGATGGAAGAAAAAAAGCAACATTTTTGGCATATTATGCTTCCTTATTTCAAGAAGGTAAAAACGCAACTGAAACGCACAAAAAGATTTGTGAAGTGTATGGAGAAGGTACTGTGACTGATCGAAGGTGTCAAAAGTGGCTTGCAAAGTCTCATGCTGGAGATTTCTCGCTGGACGATGCTCCATGGTCAGGTAGACCAGCTGAAGTTGATAGGGATCATATCAAGACATTCACTGAGAACAATCAACATTATACCATGCAGGAGACAGCCGACATACTCAAAATATCCAAATCGAGTGTTGAAAATCATTTGCACCAGCTTGGTTACGTTCATCACTTTGGTGTTTGGGTTCCACATAAGAAGTGAAAAAAACCTTCTTGACCATATTTTCTCATGTGATTCTCTACTTAACGTTATGAAAACGTTTCGTTTTTAAAACAAATTGTGATGGGCGATGAAAAGTGGATACTGTACAATAATGTGGAACGGAAGAGATCGTGGGGCAAGTGACATGAGCCACCACCAACCACACCAAAGGCTGGTCTTCATCCAAAGAAAGTGATGTTGTATATATGGTGGGATTGGAAGGGAGTACTCTATTATGAGCTCCTTCCAGAAAATCAAACGATTAATTCCAACAAGTACTGCTCCCAATTAGACCAAAGGAAAGCAGCACTCGACGAAAAGTGTCCAGAATTAGTCAACAGAAAATGCATAATCTTCCATCAGGATAACACAAGACCGCATGCTTCTTTGATGACCAGACAAAAACTGTTACAGTTTGGCTGGGAAGTTCTGATTCATCTGCCGTATTCACCAGATATTGCACCTTCGGATTTCCATTTATTTCGGTCTTTAAAAAATTCTCTTAATGAAAAAAATTTCAATTCCCTGGATGACTGTAAAAGGTACCTGGAACAGTTCTTTGCTCAAAAAGATAAAAAGTTTTGGGAAGATGGAATTATGAAGTTGCCTGAAAAATGGCAGAAGGTAGTGGAACAATAGGGTGAATACGTTGTTCAATGAAGTTCCTGGTGAAAATGAAAAATATGTCTTTTATTTTTACTTAAAAACTGAAGGTACTTTTTAGCCAACCCAATACAATGTCACTGCAAGTCTAAATCCCTAAATCCAGAGTCCTGTGTACTATGATATTTTGATCCCTGAATCATGAAGTCTCTCATGAGAGAAGAAGAAAAAAGGCATTCTTATTTGCAACACTGCCGGTGAATTCACTGTTCAATGAAATGATCCAAAGAAAACCCTGGCTCAGCAAACATCTGGTTAAAATGCTAGGGGTGGACTATTCCACAGATTCATAACTTGATCTTGATCTTTAGAGGCAAAAGAAGGCAGCAGTGCACAACGACCAATGCAAGGGATCGCTGGGTGAAGTTGAAAAATTGACGGTGTGTCAGACTACGGAAATCACAGACATGGGATGCCTTTCCCAGTTGTACTAGGACAGTGGTCAAGCATGAAACCTTCAGGGGGCCGACCGGAGAAGCTGGCCCATCCCAAGATCATCAGCATTTGTGCTGTCTTTTATAAAAGTTCAGGGAATCCCCTGGCAGTCCAGTGGTTAGGACTTGGTGCTTTCACTGCCGTGGGCCTGGGTTTGATCCTGGGTTCCCCTGGTCAGGGAACTAAGATCCTGCATGCTGTGCAGTGCAGCCAAAAAAAGTAAGAAAAATAAAAGTTCGGTCACTGAGCCTAGACTCAGGTATCTTTGAGTGAGTTCAGAGCTGTCTTTCTTCCTTTCAGGGATCTTAAAGGACCTAATTTCTGAGAGAATGGAGGGCAAAGGTAGATTAGGTAAAATTAAGCATGGAATTTAGGGTTTCAAAAGAGGATATGTGGTCACTGGCCAAAGGAACTGTTCCACCAAGGAAGCCAAGAGCTGAGCAACAGTTGGGGGTCAAGGAGGTAGCATTCCGTGACATCCCCACTCAAGGGCATCTTGCTCTGTGAAAACAGTCCTGGCCTGACGGTCATGTGGTTCACCATAGTGATGTGTTCTGTACCATCCAGTCTCTTGGAGCCTGAAGAGGTGAAATGACAGCGCTAGTAGCAAAGAGGCAGAGAAAATCTGCCCAGAGGAAGCTGGGAGTTTAGTGTGTTGCCTCTTTTTTTGGGGGGATGGGGTGGGGTGGGGTGGGTAGAAAGAATAGTTTCCAGTAAAGATGTTGACATATTGCAGTATTTCATATTATGAAATTAATAATAAAATACATTTTAATAGATTTTTTTAAAGACTCTACCCTCTTGATGAATACTATATTTAATATTGTTGCTGAGGCCCACGCACAAGGAAACAGAGATTCAGGAACCCAATGTCTGTCACAGTTTTGTTTATAATAGTAAACTTTCTTGGCAGTGGTATCTGTCAGAAGTTCTTTATCCAAATAACTCCTCTAGAAAAATATCTGGACATATTCATGAGATGCATAAGAAGATTCACTGAAGACTAGTTTGTTATGAGGAAAACAAGAACAAACCTAAGGGCCCAGAAATAAGGAACAATAAAAATAAATGTAATACACCTAAATTCGAGATTATTACGTAGCAGAATGAGGAGGTCTTTGTATTGAACGTGGAATCTTGAACTGGACTTCCCGTATTCTAATCCCAGCTCCACCACACACTTGACAGATACCTCTTACAAGGTTTATTACTATGAACAAGGCTGTAACAAACAGTGGTCCATGGATCGCTGTTTCCCTGTTTAAGGGTCTGGCTACATGATCTTAGGAAAATTCTGTAACCTCTCTGGGACTCAATTTCCTGATACTGTAAAATACAAATAATAATAATGGTCTTCTTATAGGGCTCATGGGAGGTTTATAAGCAAAGTGCTTAGAACACTGCCTGACAGAGAGTAAGGGCCATAAAAGTGTTAACTATTAGTAGCAGCATCTCCAATACATGTCATGTGTTGGAGGGGGACGCAGGGGAGAAAAATACTTATAGATTATCCCATTTATATAAAATAAAACCAGTAAGCCACCACCATAGCTCTCCTCTTCTCCCCTACCATCCTTCTTTCACTAATACACACACACACACACACACACACACACACACACAGAGCTTCCCTCTGGGGAAGAGAGAAGGTGGGATGGGGAGTGGGTACGAGAGGGAGTTCTGACTTATAAGCCTAGACTTCAGAACTGTCTGAATCTTTTGGAACCGGAATCATCTACACTGGTTTCCTCCAAGTTCCTACCTCCTGCTCACTCCTAACGCTACATCAAACTGCATTCCACTCATATCACATCTTCAAAATTACTCTCCTCGGGCTTCCCTGGTGGCGCAGTGGTTGAGTGTCCGCCTGCCGATGGAGGGGACACGGGTTCGTGCCCCGGTTCGGGAAGATCCCACATGCCGCGGAGCGGCTGGGCCCGTGAGCCATGGCCGCTGAGCCTGCGCGTCCGGAGCCTGTGCTCCGCAGCGGGAGAGGCCACAACAGTGAGAGGACCATGTACCGCAAAAAAAAAAAAAAAAAAAAAAATTACTCTCCTCTAGTCATTAATAACCTCTTGCTGGTAAAAATCAAAATGTATTTTTCAATTCTCATTTTATTCCACTCCTTTATGTCTTTCAATCCTCTTTTAAAAATGGCTTCCAGGAAACTGCCCCCTCCTGTCTGTCTCAGCTGGCCGTTCTGCTCCGCTCCCACACCCCTCAGTCTCCCCGACTCCCTTATACCGTCCACGCGGGCCTTCAGTGCTGAAGGCTGATGCCTGGGCCCTTTCTCTGTACACCTGATTCAACTTCTAGGCAACCTCCTCCGTGCCCAGTTACGATCTCTAGGAACATTCCTCTCACACTTACACCCCCACTCCAGATCTTTGCTGAGTTCCCGACAACACCGACTGCCCACTCGGCATCGCCACTGGTACTTTAAACTTACCATGTCGAGGCCTGGTCCTCCGGCTTCCATCAGTCCCTATCTCATCCCTCCAGTTACGGAAGCCACTTAGGGCTCTTCCTGACAAATCCCTCTTCCTCACGCCCCTAAATCTAATCCTAGAATAGTTGGTTACTGTTTCCCTCTTCCATCCATCTCCTTCCCTCCCTCCATCTCGACTGCTACCTTCTTCAGGCTAAAACAATCTCTCACCTGGGACACTTCGACTGCCTCCTAACTGGTTTCCAGCCTTTACTCTTGTCTTCCTCCCAGAGGTTCTTAACCAGGGTCCGTGGACTCCGGAAATATTACATCTTTTTTTCATTAATCTCAGAATGAAATTCAGCATTTCAATCAATCATGAACGTTAACAACAAACCATAATAGTATTAGTACTAGGAGAATGCTGATATTATTGGGAGAATACCAATACTCCAAATGCTGTTGTGATTTTGCCACCAACAGAAATCAGGTATTTTCATATAACATGACAGTTATTAGATATATTCTTTACTGTCATCACTACTTTGAAATTACAGTAGCTATTAGACTTCCCACTAAATCTTACTATTTAATGTGTTAAGAAGCACATATACCACTACATCACATGTGTGTTTAATATTTTGACAACTGTATTTCAATACAATTGGTCTCCTTTGTAATCCTATGTGTTTTATGTTATAGATTTTAAAACATTATTCTTAGAAGGTGTCTCTGAGCTTCATCAGACAGTCAAAGCCATCGACAGCACAATAAAGAGCAAGAACTCCTGCTAGCTATTTTTTCACACCACGATCACAGTTATTTTCTCAAAACACAAATCTGATGTCACCTTCACATGGTGCTGATGTCACTGTCACCTGGCTTCCCACTGTCTTGCTAATAAAAACCAAAGTACTCAATATCTGGCCCCGGCTCGCCTCTCTGGTCTCAGCTGGCATCAGTGATCTCTTGTTGCCTAGGTTGTAGCCGCACCAGCTGCCTTTCAGCAACTCAAGCTTGCCATCCTCCACCCGCCCCCAGGGACTCTGCTCATCCTCTTCTCTACCTACTCATCCCTACCTCCATCTGTTGACACAGCTAACCCTTTTCCAATTTTCAGACCTTCCTGTAAACATCACTTCCTCAGGAAGACCCTCCTGGGACCCCAAGGCCATCCTTTCCCTTGTCTCTACACCCTCAGGGCTACCAGAACTTTCTCCCCATAGCACGTCTCATGATCAGTATAACCAACTTTCCTCTGCAAAGCTATCAGTTCCATGAGACAGGAACCATGAGTGCTTTGGATCTATTCTACTGCTGACCTGTGCTAGAAAATCAGTTAACATTTGTCAAATGAATGAGTGGTAGAAAAAGACCAACCTAAATATCCAATGATGAAAGTAATTAAATAAATTATGGCATTACACACCCAAGTTACTGGGCAGCCATTAAAAATCATGTAGTAGGGGGCTTCCCTGGTGGCACAGTGGTTAAGAGTCTGTCTGCCAATTCAGGGGACACGGGTTCGAGCCCTGGTCCAGGAAGATCCCACATGCCGCAGAGCAACTAAGCCTGTGCGCCACAACTACTGAGCCTGTGCTCTAGAGCCCGTGAGCCACAGCTACTGAGCCCGCATGCCACAACTACTGAGCCTGTGTGCCACAACTACTGAAGCCCGCACGCCTAGAGCCCGCGCTCCGCAACAAGGAAAGCCACCACAGTAAGAAGCCCGCACACCTCAATGAAGAGTAGTCCCCGCTCACTGCAACTAAAGAAAGCCCGCGTGCAGCAATGAAGACCCAGCACAGCCAAAAATAAATAAATAAATATTTAAAAAAAAATCATGTAGTAGGGATTTTGCTGGTGGCACAGTGGTGACGACTCCACACTTCCAATGCAGGCTGCACAGGTTTGATCCCTAGTCGGGAACTAAGATCCCACATGCCATGTGGCATGGCCAAAATTTTTTTTAAATAAATAAATAAAATGGTCAGTACTTAAAAAAAATCATGTAGTAAAAGTATATTTACTGACATGAAAATTTATCAATATATCTAATATTTAATGTAATAATAGGTGAAAAGGGCAAGTTACCAAGCAAATGTTCAGCAACTTCATCTTTATTAAGAAGGGAAAAAACAGACATATACATATGAAAAGACAGAGTGCCACAGAACTAAGTCTGAAAGGATAATCATAAAATACATAACAGTCCTTACCTCTGGGTAGCAGAGTTAGAGAAGATTTTAAATTGTTAATTTACATCTATCTATGTTATCTAACCTTGTCTTCAATGAACATGCGTTGATCTATGCAGGTAATAAATTACTAAAATTTCAAACTCTCTGCTTAAGTTAATTATTTTGAAAAATAATTAAACAACCCATAAGTGGTAAGCTATGTTTAGCTGAGTTAATTAAAGTCCATTTCAGGAAGGTTAATCTTAGGAGACAAGCAGAACTTTTCATGAGGCTACATAAAGGACTGCAGAACCTAAGGATACACCCGATAGTCAGCACAGTGTCCATGGTGAGATCATTATGACCAGGAGAGGTCTTTTCAAGTTAGTATTGATTTCATTATCTTGTAAAATCCACTTTAGTTACATTAAATTTCACGTTCAATATAATGACTAATCTACAAACCATAATAAAGGAGAAGATAAAAATCATGGTAATTTCTACTATTAAAGGCAAATTTCTTACCGGATATACTGAAATTAAAGTAATATTTTTTCATCCTGCTACAATTTAACCACATTAAATCTCTAAGTATTAAAATAATAAAAAGATAAGATTCGTTAATTTGCGACAGAGTGAAGCTGAGTAAAAAGATGAACATTAATAATTTCTGGAAAGTTGAGCAAAGTAGCATTTATAGACATATGTCAAACTGAGAGAAGCATCATGGGTAATAATTACACATCTTCAGATCTGGTTTATATTTCATTACAGTAAAAAGTTACTTCGCCCTGCACTAAAGCGTTTGGCTTGGAATGAACTTGCTGATTCATACTATCTTGAGTACAGACTTTTTCTACTTGGATAACTTAATAGGTTGTTACAGAGAAGAAATTAGTGACACATGAAGGAGAAAAAACAAGTTTTGTAACGGATTCTAGTTGTTTGAAAATCTTCAAGCTCCACGGATCACAATCTCCAAACCTCACCACTCAGGCCACAGGAAAGCTAAGAACTTAATTTTGAGACCACTCTTTTCAAGCTACTCCATCAATTCAAAATTGCTCATTTCCTCTTTTTATGATCCCCCTGCCAGCCCAACAAAATGATAAGGTAAAAAATAAAGTTCCAAAGCAATCCGGAAGCAAGTTTTAACCAATGACATACCATGGGTAGTAAGAGATTACTTACAACCTCTCACTGGGACAGCACAATCCACTCTCAGCTGATCTGCTACCAGCATCCTTTAGGTTTTTGAATTACATTTCTCAGCAGTTTCCTATCCTCCTTCACATACCTCCAAGTCAGCTCCTCATTCCAAGCAAGGCAAATAGTTTTGTGTGTAAATAAGAATTTAGTTAATTAGCCCAAGCAGAATCGACTTTTAGGGAAGAATGAAATCACCTCTCCCATTCACCTTTGCCTGGAAATCACATTGCTGAAGCTCCACATGCAAATGGCATCAATGCCCCCTTGTCTGGATGGGCTGGGAACACAGCAACTAAGAAAAGTGCATTCACCACTGAGCTGCTTCCAGTTTGAAAGACACTGATGAGTGACCTGACTTATTCCCTTCAAGAGATGAGATCAAGAAACAGGGCATCTGGACCATGAATCTACTACATTGATCCATCACCCATGATTGATACTAGGTAGTCACCTAAACAGCAAAAACTCCTCATATACACATTCCTCTTATGAGCACAAAAGAAACCACTCCAAAAGAAGATTTCACTGCAAATTGTTTGGATAAACATGGAGGGGAGAAAGGAGTAAATAATAAAAAATAATAAAGACAGATTTAGGAGACACAATTCTTCCCAAGGTTCTTATTAAAAACTTCACAGGAGCAAAACAGGAATGGTGGAAATTGATTTTTGGGAAAGGCTATTAAAGAGAGTGCTGTTCTCATCAGAAAGTCCCTCCCCTTTTTAACCATAATCAATAATTTAAAGCAAAGCCAAAAATCACATCAGCCAAAATGACCAAGAAAACTTTTTTGTGGGCAATATAGGAGTAAAATTAAATTAGTGTCTGTTAAGAAATTACTACTCTTAAGAGAATTATTAGGTAAAAAGTTTAACTCTTTTCCACAGCTTGCCAATATGCTGACTTGAAAAGAAAAGCTCAATGTTAAATAATTAGATGCCGAGTATATATATCAAAAGAGTAATAAATTTATCCTTTTTATTACGTGGACATTTGATTTGCTGTCAAAGTTTAAAAGGTCAATTTTGAATTTGTCAGGCACAAAACATACTTCAGAACTTGGCAATGTAATTGTAAAAAGTTGTTTTCTTCCTCAGTTCAGCAAATTTCTTAATCTAAAGTTATAAAATAATCAGCAGGAAGCTTTGATGGTTTGATTACAAATTACACTGAACCAGTTCTTTATTTTACTGTTCCTGTTCACTTTAGGTAATGATTTGTACCCTAAGGGATATATTTCACAGGACTTTTTTTTAAGATCTTACATTCAAATCCAATGACTAATTCTTTAAAATATATTTAAAGTTATATAGTCATCATTTCTCAAAATGAAGGATTGAACATAGTGTCAGTGTGTACAATTTGTACCTAGGGCATGAGAATTCTCATGGTGTTTCTGGCTGGTGAGCACAAAATAGAAAAAGTTGAAGAACTTTGGCAAGTAGATATGTATCACCATGTTAATGAAGGCCTCTGGTTCTAGAACTCGTTATGGAGAATGATTCTGTGAGTCTCCCAAGGCAAAAGAAATAAAAGCAAAAATAAACAAATGGCACCTAATCAAACTCATAAGTTTTTACGCAACAAAGGAAACCATAAACAAAACGAAAAGATAACCTAATTATTAAAGAAATGCAAATCAAAATTACAACGAGGTATCATCTCACACCAGTCAGAATGGCCATCAATCCAAAAGTCTACAAATAATAAATGCTGGAGAGGGTGTGGAGAAAAGGCAACCCTCTTACACTGTTGGTGGGAAGGTAAATTTGTGCAGCCTCTATGAAAAACCGTATGGAGGTTCCTTAAAAAACTAAAAATAGTTACCCTATGATCCAGCATTCCTACTCTTGGGTATATATCCAGAAAAGATATATACTCATATATCTTGGGTATATATCTTTTCAAATATATAATTTGAAAAGATAACATGCACCCCGAAGTTCATAGTGGTACTATTCACAATAGCCAACACATGGAAGCAACCTAAATGTCCATCGACAGTGGAATGGATAAAGAAGATGTGGGGGGTATATGGGTGTTTGTGTGTGTGTGTGTGTGTGTGTGCGTGTGCGCGCGCACAATGGAATATTACTCAGCCATAAAAAAGAATGAAACAATGTTATTTGCAGCAACATGGATGGACCTAGAGATTATCATATTAAGTAAAGTAAGTCAGACAGAGAAAGACAAATATATGATATCACATACATGTGGAATCTAAAAAAATGATAACAATGAGTTTATTTACAAAACCAACAGACTCACAGACATAGAAAACAAACTTATGGTTATCATAGGTGAAGGGGGGGATAAATTAGCAATTTGGGATTAACAGATACACATTATGTTATATAAAACAGATAAACAACAAGGACCTACTGCATAGCATAGGGAACTATATTCAGTATCTTATAATAACCTATAATGGAAAAGAATCTGAAAAAGGAGATATCTATACACACATACATATATATATGTATCTGAATCACTTTGCTGTACAACAGAAACTAACACAACATTGTAAATCAACTATACTTCAAAAATAAAAAGGAAAGAAAGAAAGAAAAAAGAATGATTCTGTGAGCTATAGAGCACCTCTCCAAGAACCTAGTGGATGGCTTCCCTGGTGGAACAGTGGTTAAGTATCTGTCTGCCAATGCAGGAGACACGGGTTCGAGCCCTGGTCCAGGAAGATCCCACATGCTGCAGAGAAACTAAGCCTGTGCACCACAACTACTGAGCCTGCGCTCTAGAGCCCAAGAGCCACAGCTACTGAAGCCCGCGCGCCTAGAGCCCGTGCTCCACAACAAGAGAAGCCACCGCAATGAGAAGCCCGCACACGGCAATGAAGAGCAGCCCCGGCTTGCCGCAACTAGAGAAAGCCTGCGCACAGCAACGAAGACCCAACGCAGCCAAAAATAAATAAATAAATTTATTTAAAAAAATCCCCCAAAACCTAGTGGATTCGTCCTAAGCATGTGCTTAGTGACCAGCTCTTTAGAATGGAACAGAAGGGAATTAGAAGGCAATTGGAGTGGATAAAATCTAAAGTCCCTGCAAATTCCAAGATTCTGTGGTCTTTCACTACATTAAAATGAGATTTTACACTCAAACATTAGCATTCATCAGACAAAAGCCAATCTCTCCAAACCTCAGTTTCCATGTCTAAAGAAATGGAAATAATTATATCCAGGAATATTTTATGAATTGAATGAGATAATGGATGTGAACAGACTGTTCATACAGTGGGCAAGAAACAAATGGTCACCATGACTAAGTGACTGTGCCCCAAGGATGATTCAAAGCCAATTCTGACAAGAATTTCAGAGCCATATTATACCTACACACACAATCCCAACAGCTGCAGAACCAGATCTGATCCAAGTGTGTTATTCCCATTGTACTTGTGCTGAAAGCCCTTATTTCAATACCCACTATACTCGAATGCAAATGACTAAAGCTTAATTCCCCCCCCACCAAATCCACCCTTTTGTTTATAAATGCCAGGGGCTAGGACATGGTACACATACAATTAATATTACTGTAATGAATGCTAAATAAATGAAGTGTTCTTCTGCTGTCCAAAGTCTTCTCCTGGATGTTTCAATGTTTATATAGTGGGTGAGAAACAAATGGATTTTTCAGTGACACAGAGAAGAAAGAGGAGGTTGGTAACGTAGCCTCCTTTTCTACCTCATTTACTGCTGCATGGGATTAACAGTCAGCTTACCATTATTACCTGCTTGGACTCTCAAAGAAGGCAGGTATCCATTATGCCTTGCCTCTTGCTGCACTTTTCAGGGGTCTGAGGCAGAAGGAAAGCCAAGCTCAGCTCACACAAGATGCTTTCTCCCCTCACCTATTCACTGAAGCACACCAGCATGTACATGAAATATGCCTTCCAGAGGTGGACGTTTCTCTACAGAAAGGGCTCATTTCCAGGAAGCAAAACCAAAATCTCTGCATCTAAAATCTATGCTTCCAAAAATTATGGCTTTTCTTTCATCACTTAGCTTTTATAAAAACAATGTGCAGATAAGCTTAGTGGAAATCAATAAAACGCAAGAGTTTTTAATTTCCTGAGTCGACTAGAAAGTACTTTTTTCCCCAAAGCCATCCCAAATGTGTCAGATGTTCAAACTAGCTACATATTTACTTTGTTTGATAATATGCTTGTTTATTTATCCTGTAATTACTCTAATAAACAATTTAGAGTGATTTACAGAAGTGCATGCATCACAGAGATTATCAAACCTCCCACTGAATCCTGGTCTCTGTTATGCTGAGCTTTAGTGTCATCACTGTGTCACGAAGGCTTCATCTGAAGGGGACTGTCTTTGCTCTAGGGGATGCTATTATAGATGCCACATTCATAGATTAAATAGCATGCAACCAGACTTTCTAATCCAACAGCAACAAAGATAATAATCATTGGGTATTCAGGAAGAGCAAATCCTGGCCTCAAAGAGATCTTCAGTGGATTGTCTGTCCAAGTGGGAAAAAAAAGAAAATGAAAGAACACATACAAAATGCTAAAACTATGTCAATCATCAAAGAAGAGGTCCCAAAGATGGACTTGAGACCCTTATTGTGTTCCAGAAACAGAGACTCCTTTCCCCTTAGTGTTCCCTGTTCAAACATCTGACTTTCAATCACATTTTCAGGAAAAGGAAAAGGAAAGAAAAGAAAGGGAACATGCAATCCGAAGAGACAGACCTTGGTGTGAATCCTGATCATTCTGGTTGCTTAGCTATGTAATTTAAGTCATGATTCTTACAGCTTTCTGAGCCTCAGTGGAAGGAAGGAAGGAAGGAAAGAAGGGAGGGAGGGAGGGAGGGAGAGGAGGGAGGGAGGGAGGGAGGGAGGGATCTTCCCGGTAGGAGTGTGGTGAAGATTAAATTCCCTCAGGCTTGGATAGAGACTAACACACTGTAGGCATTCAAGAAATGGTGGCAATTATCACTCCCATAAAGTGAGTACTGTCAATGCGTTTTACAAGAGTGAAACTTTCTGCAAGGTTAATCAGCGATTCTCAACCTTGCCTGCACAGTGGAATCAGCTGGAGAGCTTTAAAAAATACTGATACCAGAGCTTTAAATAAATACTGTTACCATCACAGATCAGTGAAATCAGAGTCCATGGTGGGAACAGCCCAGCACAGATCATTTCTTAAAGCTAAGAGATTATAATGTAGGCCAGAGTGAGAACTACAGGGTTGAATCCTTAGCCAAGGACAACCCCACATCTTTTCTTATTCCCCATCCTACGCTTACCTACCACAGGTCTTTAGCCCACCTGCTACACCAACAGTCTCAAAAGTGGGAGTGGTACAATGTGGAAGTAACCCAAGTGCCATCAACAGATGAATGGATAAACAATATATGGCGTACACATATGATGGAATATTACCCAGCCTTAAAAAGGAAGGACATTCTGACGCTTGCTAGACACGATTCAACCTTGAGGACATTATGCTAAGTGAAATAAGCTAGTCACAAAAGACAAACACTGTATGTTTCCAATTATATGAGGCACCCAGAGTAGTCAAAATCATAGAGACAGAAAGTAGAACGGTGGTTGTCAGGGGCTGAGGGGAGGGGAGATGAGGGGGTTATTATTTAATGGATATAGAGTTTCAGTTTTACAACAGTTCTAAGGATCGGTGGCAGTGACAGTCACATAAAAATATGAACGTACTTCATGTAACTGAACTGTGCACTTAAAAATGGTTAAGATGGCAAATTTTGTGTTATGTGTGTTTTATCACAATTTTTTTAAAAATGGGAGACATGCAAGATAGTCCACCGGGATTATGAAGAAAGTATATCTTCTATTTATACTTAATTGTTATTGTATCCAATTATTTCTATTTTTGTATGTTGAATCTATGCACATAGTATATTAGTATGTTGCAAATGTGTGGGGTTTATAAACACATATACATATGATCATGATGTATATTCAAATAACAGAAAGGACAATGAAAAAAATTTGCAAGTTGTTTCCAGATTTCCTAGAAAGAAATGCGGATCCTAATGCCATCTTAGAAGGCAGGCCTGAAACATGTCGTCATTAAACAGAGCCAGGCTTACAGACTGGGGTAGGGGAGGGCAGGCAGGGGAGGAGGAGCTTACGGCACACAGGCAGCCTGAGCAACAGAAGACAGTCATTCGGCAGAGCAAGCAGTAGGGTTCAGACCCATAAAATCTATTCTAGTGCAAGTTCCATTCTGCTGGCTCTACAAGAATAGCTTAGACCAATGTTAACACCAGATCAAAGGAATCACCAATGAGCATTACTAATATTTTAGGAAACTAGATATTTATTGATTCCTGCCATGTGCCAGGAATATACTTTACATATACAGACAATCTGCACATATTTTAGCACATACACTTTCCACATGTTGTTAGCTCATTCGATCACCACAGGAACTTTATGAGGAAGGTGATATCAGCCCACTTTACAAATGAAGAAACTGAGGCTTAGAGACGCCTAATAACTTGCCCAAGGACACAGAACAATGAAGCGGATCTGGGGTTTGACACCTAGATATATCTGACTCTAAATACCACTCTTTTTTCAGTACGCCCCCAGAATGTAGTGAAAGTAAGAAATGCATTTTCTCTTCATAATCCAGTAAATACACGTTATTTATCCAAGTCTAAAAACTGTTTTATAAAATAATACTTAACCTAAAACTGACTTTGCCTAGTTTGCTGCCCAGCATCACGCGAACATTCCAGCTGTATCAGGTGTCTAACCTGAGACAAGTGTTCATTTTACAAAAGTGCCAAAAACAAGTGGTGAAATTCATCCAAAGTTAATCATTTCTCATGAAAGCACTTGTGCCATAACCACATTCTATACCAAAAAAAAAAAAAAAAAAAAAAAGAAGAAGAAAAAAAGAGAAGAAAAAGGAACTCAGCAAATAGCTCAGCATTTCATTAGCCTACCATTCCAAACCTTCCAGACTTCCAGAAGGCTCTTGACAGAACTATGGCAAGCTCTTGGGGGAAATGCTTCGCCTTGATGGAATCCAGTCCAAATATGCCATCATGCAGGAAATGTGTGGTGGGTCCAAGTGCATCCATGTGGGCAAAGTAATGCAGATTAAATAGTGATTTATTTCATCCCAAACTACATTCATCATTTTAAAACTATGTTTCACCATGTTACTCCAAACTGTATATGGCATCTTCTCTTCCACTTGTGCCAAGGAAAGCAAAGACTCTGAGATTCAACTCATAAAGATTTAAATAGGGTTTGTATGCTCTACAGAGGCAAGTGGGGGAAAAAGAGAAAGAAGCAGGGAGAATTCTGAATAGAGAGAGGAGGGTGGAGGATTTAGTCTGCTGATTGCACAGATTTATGGTCATTTTAAATTAGTTTCTGATTTTTAGATTTCTTATTTTGCTTTCTGGTATTGATAATAAGTCCCCTGGAGAATATCATGCATTTTGAAACATTCATACCCTTGTTGATATTAACCTGTTCTTTCCTTAAGTGTAAGAATATAACCTTCAAAACACTTTAGATGAAATTATGGTGGTCCAGAGTAACTTACACTAAATGATTCTGTTTATTTTTTTTACAAAAAAAACCCAACTAATATTTGGAAACATGAAGTATGGCATGTGTTTGAGTTGATAATATAGAAGGGATAATATAGTATGTTTTTTTTTTAAACATACGCCAAGAACACAGAAAAAAATATACACAGAGTTCGAACTACAGCAATTTTCTCCTGCTTGTTGATACTGAGTTTGAAGTGAGATGATTTTGTTTGTTCGTTTTTGGCAAATGAGCAGAGAAAGAAGCAAAATGTAGAGATAAGCTCTGGACTGTTTAACCCCTCTTCCCAAAACAGACGGGCTTTTAAATTTACAGCTTTGAAAATTCTCCTTCCCTAATTTAGTTTATCCCTCAGTTTTCTAGGTTTCTTTCAGAATCTGCAGAACAACAGAAGGTATTTTTTAGCTGAGGATTCTACTCATCATACCCTTTCACAAGGGGGGGCTGAGGCTTCTCTTAAAAATCTCCTATGAGAATGTTCAGACCATCTAGTTTATAACTAGAAAGTTATAAACGCTACCAGCGACAGCACTCTACAACCAAGAGAACGTTTGTTTTATCCTGTCTCTGTCTGCCTCTGTCTCTCTCCCACACATGCACATACCACAAACTCATACTGAGAGTAACAGAGTGAAAGCTGTCAAAGTAAAAAGATATGATAAATAAAGCATCTTTGCTAACACTTTCTGCAGCTAATACTCAGAACACCTTTTTGTGAATGAAAAGTATGATACTTCATCTGACTGGTTATCAACATAGCTTTTTAGTTCATTTTAGCAGCTATAGATTCCTCTTCTGAAATAAACAACATGTTTGATATCTCCTGGACAGTATTCTGGGATGCCTCATGAATAAGTAGTGAGGAAAAGAGTAAACCAAACTTGGAAAATTGTTCAATGAGGAGCACGGGATGGCTGGGGAAAAACACCAGGACTCTGTGCAAGTAACCCTGGCTTGTGGCTGGGAGTGTCAAGGGCAGAACCCAGCCCTCCGGATGCCCACACCCAGGGGACTGCACCACCTTCAGGACCCACCCCTCCGCCCTACCCTTTCAATTAAGGCTGATTCTCATGGGCAGTGACTCACAAACCAAACTCTGTAGGGCCTGATAGAAAGCAGGCCAGCCTTCTGCTTGCAATGCCTTTATTAAGAACTATATCCTTGTCTGCCTATTTTCGTCTCTTCCGGTGCTTATCTGAGAGTACTTTGTGTTTGTTCGTGTACATGATCCTAGTCCCTCTTTGACCGCATATCCAGCACTGTGCTAAGTACTCCACATGCCTTACTTCACTTAATCCTTGCAACCACCCATGAGGCAGGTACTACTATTAACCCCATTTTACGGAGGGGGAAACGCATGATGTTAAGTGACTCAACCACAATCACTCATTAAGTAATGACAGAGCTGGGATTTTAAACATTCAATCTTTATGTGGCATCAAAGCTGATGTCACAGATCCCATTTCAGGGTCAAGAGCCAGAGAAAAGACTTCCAGGGGTTTAATTTCTGGAGCCTACAGCAATTAAGAACACCTCCTGCTTCTACCAAAAGCAAAACAAAGCATTGTTTTTTTAAAAGGAAATGTATTTTTCCACATGTTTTTCATTAGAATTATAATTCTTGTTCAATTTTGGCCAGATCAGTACTGACTCTAAAAGGAACATGGCACTTTAAACACAAGTGCAAGCCTGGACTAAAGCAGACCCTATGTCAGAAACCTAGGTAGCTTAGAAAAAGCAGACCATAGACTCAAATTCCAAACAAGAGAGCATCTTAGCCAATTCAAGGATTCTGGGTCCATGGTAACATCATCCCACAGGACACATCAGGCCATTCCAGTTTGATACCATTTAAACATGAGCTTCATCTGACTCTCTTTGGCTAAGACCATGTTCCCCAAGCAAACTTCTGCTTATGTCTGGGTTTCCTGTGTGGTTGTCTAGAGGGAAAGAATGCCTAGTCACGTAGTTTAGGGCAAATCAGGTCGTGTGATAATCATTTCTAATTAGGAAATAATACACTGGCACTGAGAGTATGCACTGATTGTATAATGTCAAGAAATCCAGTGCCTGGAAGAATGATCATTCTCATCAGAAATTAAACTGATATTTTTGCTGTAGTATTTCAGTCTCATGAATTTGATTAATCAGTCCATCCCTAAGAGACAGATCTGCTTTTTAGAGCCTGTCAGCTAGAAAGGTCACGAATACCACTTCAGGTAAGGACTGCTGGGTGCCTTACCTGGCAGAGACCCTCAATGTCAACTTGTGAGTGGAAAAGAATGCTTGTGGCCCCTTAACTTTACTGCAGAGAAGTAAAAATAAGAGAAATGGAATGGGTCATCCCTGTGTTTAACAGCTCAATCACCAGTGAATGAGACAGCTAGCCATTATTCTAGAAGTATGGCTAAATCATGTTTAATATTTAAAATGGGAAAAAAGAGCAGACTGGTTCAACCATCATTAACTATTTCAGTGGTTTCTTTCTTTCTTTCTCTCTTGCTTGCTTTCTTGCTTTCTTTCTCTCTCTCTCTCTCTCTCTCTCTCTTTTTTTGTTGCAACCCTGTAATACCACCCAACCTGGTTAGGACACCCATGTTCCCACTCCATCCTTATCCTATCACTCTTCTAAATCTAAGTATGGTTGAAACATACTTAGACACACCAAAAGAACATAGAAAAGTCCTAGACATAGTGGAAGAATTATGTCCAAGTAGAGCCACAACTCTAACTTCAAGACATTACCCCCTGGCTATTCCCACATTGTCACAAACTCATACATCTAAAATCAAAAACAGCATAATTCTCCAAAAACTAATTCCTCCTCCCAACCTCACTATTTCTGAAAACCAGCATTTTTTTAGTCTTCAAACTGAACATCTGACATCTTTGATTCTCTTGTCTCCCTCATCACCCATATCTAATCTATCACTAAATCCTAGAGATTCCTTTCTTCCACCTCTGCTCTGTTTTTAAAGCTACTAGTCTCCAGTCCTCATGGTCTCAAATGGATTGCTGTGAAACTCTCATAGTTATGAGAGTTGCCTCATTTGACCCTCTGACATATTTTAGGCGCCAATGTCAGATACACCGTCTTCAAACTCCACCCTGCAAATGGCACTTCTTTTCTCATAACCATCAGTCATGTTTGGCTGACAAAAGCAAGTTCACAATTAAGTGTTAGCATTCTTCAATCTGGCCTCCACCTACCTATCTGACCTCTCTCACAATTATCCTTCACAGACTCTCCTCTCCAACAAAACTGCTGGAAGCACTAACCCTCTTATGGAGAGCAAAGGTTTCCCAAGGGGATTTCAGGGGACCTCTGAGGTCAAAATTATTTTCATAATACTAAGTTGTTATTTATAGTCTTTTTCACTGAGCTGACATTTAACTGATAGGATGCAAAAAAATACAGATAAAATTGCTGGCATCTCAGCACAAAGCAAGAAAATGGCACAAATTATACTAGTAATTACTGTATTCCCTAACACTACATAGTCCTACTAAAACCAACGCCAGTTTCACCTAAGAATGTCCTTGTTGAAGGAGTAAAAATTATTAATTTTATTAAATCTCAACCCTTGTATACACTTCTATAAGGTAATTATGCACAGAGCACTTCTGCTGCATAAAAAAGTATGATTGTTGTTTCAAGGAAAAGCACGTGGAACCAGCACTCTTTTTACTTGACAGAACCACTGACAGACAAACTATGGTCATTCGAACTTGGGTACCAGGCAGGCATTTTCTCAAAACAAATGAGGTGAGCCTGTCACTTCAAGGAAAACAACTGACAGTATTTGTTGCCAATGATAAAATGTGAGCTTTCAAGCAAAAACTAGAATTTTGGAAAAGCTTGTATCCACCACTGAGAGTTTGACAGCTTCCCAATAATTAATGACTTTTCTGATGAGATGAGTGGTAAGATTAACAAACGTAATGTTTTTACATTGTATAATGAAATGTGTCAACATTTGGATCTTCATAACTCATTGAACCAACATTTTCCAAATTGCCAATGCATGATGTTACAAAATTATGTATGACAGACCAATGAATTTTAATATAACACAGGACAAAAAAGTTTACTATTGTGGTTTCAGATTCTACATCGTAACTAACCTTTAAGAAACTACCAATTACCGGGCCTCCCTGGTGGCGCAGTGGTTGAGAGTCCGCCTGCCGATGCAGGGGATACGGGTTCGTGCCCCGGTCTGGGAGGATCCCATATGCCGCGGAGCGGCTGGGCCCATGAGCCATGGCCGCTGGGCCTGCGCATCCGGAGCCTGTGCTCCGCAACGGGGGAGGCCACAACAGTGAGAGGCCCGCATACCGCAAAAAAAAAAAAAAAAAAAAAAAAGAAACTACCAATTACCAAGTTTTGGTGTAACATGAAAAAATGAATATCCAAAATTGCCTGAAAAGGCTATTTCTGCCTATATAACTGTAAGAGGTAGGAAGGATTTTCTTCATCTACTTTAATCACAACAACTTACTAAGACACACTAAAGGTAGAAGCAGATAAGAGAATCCAGATGCCTTCAATTAAGCCATACGTTAAAGAGATTTTCCAATAAATAAAACAATTATCAACAATTGTTGTTGGCTTTGGGAAAAAAATGGTTGTGCTTCACAAAACATCCTATTTTGTTAACATTAATGGGTTTCTTATTCTTTTTTAAATAAGTAATTTTTTAAAATACCTGTCTTAACTTCTAAATAAATAAACAATAAACACTTATAGATATAATCCACATAAGCAAAGACCTTTGGGGTTCTCAATAATTTTTCAAAGTGTAAAGAGGTCCCCAAGACCAAAAAGTTTGAGAACAGTGCTTTAGAGCAAACTCTTCTTTTGATTTCTTCCAGTTTCTTTTTTCCGTGTGCCCACCACTTCTTTATTTCTCCAAACCCCATTTATCTTTCAATTTTGTCCTCTTCTTGCACCACAAGAGCCCTCCAGGTCAAGAAATACCTTATCCGGAACTTTATGACCCTGATCTGTTCTGCATACTTGGCAAAAATCTAGCTGGTACCAACTACTTATGTTTTGAGGTATGCTTATGTTATTCTTTTAACACAAGTATAAACCGGGCACTGTTTACCCTGTGTGCTCCAGATAAAGCGGTGAATAAAACAGACTGGACCCTTCCTCCTGTGGTTTACAGTCCGGTGTTATCACTCAGCGTGCAGTCAAGCACCAGAGTTATGACAAAGCTTGCTAAAAATGCAGAATCTCAGGCCCTAGCCCAAACCTACGGAATCACAATCTACATTTCAACACGATCTCCAGGAGATTTTCCTGTACACTAACTTTGAGAAGCAGAGGATTTATGCATCCTCTTAATTATCGTGAACTTCTTGAAGGTAAACTATTACCTTTAATTTGTTGCACTCCTAGTATAAATAATACAGTTTACCTATTATGCTAATCATTCACTCAAACATGAGCACCCATCAAATGGAGTCATTTCTGGGGATTAAAGACAACAACAACAAAGGCAAAACAGCTTACACCCTGAAGAAGGCTTCAATCTCATAGCAAAGATAAGACAATAATTATAATGATAGTTAACATTTCAAAAAGTGCTTTCTGTGAGCCAGTTATTGCACCAAGGGCTTTAAGTAACAATTTTATAAGGTCGGTACTATTATTATGCCCACTTTAGAGATAAGAAACTTGGGACTCAGAGGTTAAGAAAGTGATGGAACTGGGATGAGTCAGAATGTTTGACTCTAAAGCCCAGAAAGTGGTAAGGCAGAGATTTAAAATAATCTTGAGGAAGGAGCCTCTGAGTTCCTTGAAGGAAAGCTTATGCCTCAATCTTGGAATCACCCAGAGAACTAGCTCAGTTCCTTGCACATACTAGGAACCCAGTAGACATTCATCAGCTGAAAGTATGTGAGTAGATTAAGGTTAACTTACCACCCTTACTAAAAAGTATCCTAAAAATAAACAGTCTAGACTTTACCAACCCAATAATGCTTAACTACATTGAAGATAAAATGGACCTGAGGTGAAAATGCTTCTCTCTGATACATTATACAGAGAGTCCATTCACTGACTCAGGGCTCTTATTCCATAGCATGTGGAGGAAAAATAAACGAGAGACAGAGGGACAAGATGTCGACTAAAAGGTGAAAGCCACTAGGGAACACTGAAAAGAAGCTGATGCTTATTCCGGGGAAAGAAAGGAAGGGCAGGAGGTCATAGAATGTCTTCCTTGTCCATAGTAAGCAAAGGATGAAAGGAAATGTTGGTCAAAGGTCCCCCAAAGGACACATCCCTGCAGCAGAAACAGAAAAGTAGGAACTGAGGAGTTAGCCCATTACAAAGAAGTGTCCCTGGAGGCTTCCAATTACCAGGTATCTAACTCACCACCCTCAGCCCTTGAACTTCCTTTGCTACACCTCCCAAAACCATTTCCCGATGGTTTGGAGTTGGGGGTCATCTCCATTCTCCCACTTTCTGACAAAATCACATAGAACTATGACCACCTTTTCTTCTAGAACATGCTGAGAAAAGGTCCTACAGTTCTACTGATACTATTTCACATGTCTAAGTAGGCTTTTATGGGCCAGCCGTCTTGCATACCTAACCATCACGTATACTACATGTGTATGAGAAAAAAAGTGTCCTGGTAACAAAAAAATACCAGACCGAAATCAGCTTCCTAAACAAGCCACTTCCAGGATGGAGATCTACCTTTATAATATCCTAGGTGTACCAATTCAGTACAGTTCTATATGAAGACTTCTTCAAATTATGCTGAGGAAGAAGAATGACCACCTAACAATGTCCTTAATGATATTAAAGAAGAATCCTTGCAAAGATTAAACTCAATCATATTCAAGAGTAAATCTATAGAAGGCAAAACGAAAAGGGAAAAAAAGGAAAGCTCACGTAGTAATAAATATCACCTCCTCTCTTAGATACTGACAACAATGTTTTAGGGCTGGAGTTATCCCGTCCTCTCACGTTCTGACTCTTACACATGGAATGCTAACCACGTATGATTTTCTAATAGTTAAATGATTCAATTTTCTAGTCAAATCTGTTCGAATGGGAAGATTTTATTTCACTGCTTTGAACCCAAGGGATCTGAAAGGGAAACACAATATAAAAATTATAAGGGTAATTGGTAACTACCCTCACATTTATGAAAGCAAACTGGGTGTATTAACTGAGCCAGACTTGAAGCACAAAATTTATGAACCACCTACAACCTAGCTTTTGAAAAGCTAATGTTTTCCCTCCTCTAACCAGATTAACAGATGGAGAACTCTGAGAAGTCATCTAAAGATGTCTTTGGAATTTTCAAGCATGTTTTGCTTAACAGTTCATGTCACACTTTATAATTCTACCAGAAGGCATGGGCCTGAGACTAGGATGACTATGATTAAAACAAGTCTGCAGGTGTGAGCATGCTGCTACTATATAGCATTACAGTTGCACACAGCTGTAACAGGCAAGACCAACCAAGCCTAGTTCTTTCTACTATAATAGTTTCGTGTGTGTGATGGCTGACACTTAGAGCAAGAATCCACAGGCCTAATGCCTTGAGCCCCAGAAGGCAGGACCCATCTAAAGGGCTGCCGCTGACTGGGGCCTCCATGGCATTTGAGCCCAGTGTTATGAGATTTCTGGATTTAGAAAAGAAAGAGGAAACCCATATTTCTATGTAAAAGCTCCCAATTTCTAAGCGTTGGCATCTAATTCAAAACATCATCTGCTAGACAAAACCTGTCTGCAGGCCTCCTGCGCACTCCCCAGCACTGTGCATTTGTGATCTCTGAAACTTTCATGGCATCATATTGCCTTTGCATTGCCCTGAAGTTAGGGTCATAGTTTTTCTTTTATATTCTGCAAAGCTCCTAAGAACGTACTCTATGTTTGGTAAGCAATGTCTCTTAAACAGAGGTAAGAAAAGCATGGCTGTTGCTAATATCGCTGTCTGTCTGTTTTTAAGCTTTGATCCAAAGGAATAACACCATCCCCATATTGCCAAGTTCCCTGAACTATCCTGTTCAGAACTGAGCCAAAGTGCTAAATGTGAAGCTTTACGGTGTCTTTATCACATTTTCCTGCCCTTCCCATACTCATTCCCAATCTCAGTTGGGTTTATGGTTTCAGATTCACCAGTATCAGGTCCACACTAAGTTCCTTCATACAAGAATTTGGGTGAAGGCAACCAAAACTATCTTGAGGTCCTTTGCAGCATACTCTATCCATTTGTCAATTCTGACAATATCTGCAAGTATTAACTTTCCTTCCTGAAAAATTTAAACACAAAATTTCTGCAAATATCCTTTCACATCTCCTCTGTGTTGCAGATACTAAGGAATTATCTACGAAGATATCTGTACTGGGTTGAACAGTATTCCTCTAAAATTCATATCCACTCAGAACCTCAGGATGTGATCTTATTTGGAAACATGGTCTTTGCAGATATAATCAGTTAAGGTGAGGCCGTAGTGGATTAGGGTGGGCCCTAAATCCAACAACTGTTGTCCTTATAAGAAGGCCATGGGAAGACACAGGCAGAGACTGCAGTGATGCAGCTATAAGCCAAGGAATGCCAAGCATTGCTAGGACCCACCAGAAGCCTAGAAGAGGCAAGGAAAGAGCCTTTAGAGGGTGAATAAGCCCATTGATACCTTGATTTCAAACTTCTAGCCTCCAGAACTGCGAGAGAATAAATTTCTTTGTTTTAAGCCTGTATGGTATGTTTTCTTTAAAAATAAATTTATTTATTTTATTTATTTATTTTTGGCTGCACTGGGTCTTCGCTGCTGCTCATGGGCTTTCCCTAGTTACGGCGAGTGAGGGTTACTCTTCACTGCCCACTGCGGTGGGCAGGCCTCTCATTGCGGTGGCTTCTCTTGTTATGGAGCACGGGCTCTAGGCACGCTGGCTTCAGTTATTGTAGCATGCGGGCTCAGTAGCTGTGGCTTAGTTGCTCTGCAGCATGTGGGATCTTCCCGAACCAGAGCTCGAATCCACTTGCCCTGCATTGGCAGGCGGGCTCTCAACCACTGCGCCACCAGGGAAGGCTTAAAACAAAGTGTATGGTAATTTGTTGCAGCAGCCCTGAGAAACTAATATAACATCTAAACACCTTCTTCTCTTCTTTGCTTGTAAACTACACTGCCCAGGATCTGGGGATGGGCTTTACCTTTCCGTACTTCCTGAGGCATGCCGTGTGAAATGGGACAAAGAACCCAGGGACACATTTCAGATGGTGGGGACGTCTTCCATGGAGACAGGAAACTGTAGGTGAGCTATCTGAGGTCACAGACTGGTTCTAATTTAATTCTATGTCTGGGGCACCTAGCACAGCCCCCAGAGTAGACATTAAAAAAATAATTGGCATGTGTACATATATATGAATTAACAAATGAAAAAATGAATGGATGAATTAAAACAAAGCAATGGTGAACAAACCCACAAACTCTTGAATGGTTGTTAACTTCCACGGATACTACCGCTCAGTGAAAATCACGGTAAAGTTGCAGATCCATTTCAGCTCCCCATAAATGTAGACAAATTCAAGCTTGCCGACTATCTGGATGTTGCTATAGCCTCTTGGCTTTTAAAACCATAAATCTCTCTATGTGTTTATTAACTTAAGGTTCTTTTGTGAGGACAGTGGGTCAGGGCAGAATGTTCATGATGAAATTTGACCAGAAAATTTCTGAAAGTGGCTGGTAGTATTTTTGTCTCTATGATCCCACTGAGTCACAATCTTAGAGGCGACATGCCCTCCTCCAAGGAGGCATCACTGGCGCTTCTGGGAGCACTTCACGCAGGACTACTGGAGGACTCCATCCAGTCATTTCCTAAGCAGCGACTCTCTGTCTCTGTCCACTCCCTCTCCCCAGAAGCCAAGCAACCTGCCAAACTAGGTTCTAAAATTTTTATTTTCAAGATGCCAGTAAAGCAGACATAAGAGTGGGGTAAAAAATCATGAATTACACTTCTTCAGTGATTAATTTTAAAAAATAAAAGGACTCCTTACTTTTTCTTTTTTTTTTCTTTTTGCAGTACGCGGGCCTCTCACTGTTGTGGCCTCTCCCATTGTGGAGCACAGGCTCCGGACACACAGGCTCAGCGGCCATGGCTCACGGGCCCAGCCACTCCGCGGCATGGGGGATCTTCCCGGACCGGGGCACGAACCCATATCCCCTGTATTGGCAGGCGGACTGTCTACCACTGCGCCACCAGGGAAGCCCAGGACTCCTTACTTTTTTAACAGCTCTGAAGGGCAATGATCTCCCCACATCTTCATCTGTTGAAAACCTATTTAATCTCCAGCACAGATAACTTCGATGCCTGAGCTTCCATATCCCAGTCAAATTTTCTTCCTCCTCTAAGCTCTCCTTACCCCACAACATTCCACCATCTCATGGCTCCTTCCTGGTTCCATCTTGAATATATCAACGGTCTTGTGCTCACTACTAGACTGGTAGACTTCTGTTGCCACTCATTGCACTGTATTCATTTTTTTGTGTACCCTGAAGTACCTAGTATAATACTTTATAATGGAAGGCAACCAAAACCTATCCTATCATTCAACTGAATATAAATTGTTTCTAGAACTTTCCAAAAATAATTAATTGAGCAAAATCATTTTCTTCCTTAAGTTCATGAGGTGAGATAAAAAATCTTTTTATACATCTTACTCCCGAGATACTAAAATCTAATTTGGAAATCACACCATCCATCCCAGAACTATGTGTCCGAGCTATTTTGGAAACATCTCACATCTGTCTTCTTGAATCCCTCCTGTCACATCAGGGAACGCTCAACTGAGAAGACAAGACAAGAAGGCTAGTGAATCACTAAAGGGTGTTTGAAAGATTAAAATTAATTCAGCAGGACAAACCAGCTGAACACTGGGTCTTTTCTATATCCTGGAATTTTTTTTTAAAGGGATAGGAGCTTTCAAAAAGCAATTTAAAAATAATTTATGGTTGAAATTACCAAAATCCATTTGACATAAAATGAACATTTAGAAGACGTTTCGGAAAGTTAATAATATAAACTTATCCAAAGCTCTAACACTCTTAAGCTAGCTAAGTCCAGAAATAATTAGTGCTGCCAATTGCGTTGACATAATTAGGTTTGTGCCTTGGCTTTTGCCCTCACCAGCTATCCAACTTGCAAGAGAGTTCCACTTTGCTTGCCTCAAGACTGGAAACCAATCAACTTAAGACAGCAAAGGATTCAAACTCTCGAGCAACATGGTTCAACTTACAATGCAAGGCAAAGTGTGAAGGTAAGTGAAAACAAAATGGCCCTTTTCCTTAACCCTGGCTATTCTGACTTGCAGACTTAAAAACTCAAACACAAAGAACGTTTGTGACACACTGAACTACTGGCCCCAACTCTTCATCCCTCCCTGGAGCCTAGAATACAAATAAGAATCACCGTATCTAGGTGCTCTGAACAATTATTTTATACAAGTTGTGCTTACCTTTTCTATTTCTAAAGCTGTACTGATGTAGCAGACCTCAAAGTATGCATGTTTGTGGTCCAGCTCCATCTACCCAACCAGCAAACTGATAACATTTATGGAGCCTGTCACTATGTGTTACGTACTGTGTGAAGAGGTTCACATCCACACGTAATGAAGACTCAGCTCCTACTTTCATGGAGCTCCAAGTCTAAACAAAAACTTTCCAGTAAGGTTACAAACTGCTGAGAGGAATGTGATAACAGAGAATTGGAAATATTTCCTTGAGGTACAGAAAAAGGACTTTCAACAGCTCAGAGGGTCTAGAAAGGTTTCACAGAGGAGCTGAAAATTGAGCTAAAGCTCAACTGTTTACAGGAATGGAAAATTCCTCTAAAATATAATTTTCTATCTTTCAGATTATCAGGATAATCTAGTTGAAGTGGATAAAGTCTGATGTATTCAGCCACTGGTGCCACGAGCCTAGGTCTCAGAACTATGATACAGTGGAAAAGCGCTGGATGCTAGGTCCAAAGATCTTGGTTCAAGTCCCAGCATGGCCACCTGAGTGTGAGAGAGTATCACAAACAAGACCTGGCACCCAGAATTTCACTGTGCCTTCCCCAGGAATTTGTTAATCAGTATCCCCCCTCCACTGTGAGGCAATATCATCAATTAAGTTAAAAATATGTACCCAATATCAAAATCAGGCATTGATTAAAATATAATATTAAATGATTTACTCAATACATCAGGGCCATTTGGAGATATATGTAGATAGTTTCCATTTTTATTCAATTAGTCATTATTTATTTACTAAGTTTACCTGCTATATTTCAGGCACTGACAGCACAAAGATGAAGATAAACCAATCCCTGCCCTTAGAAGATGCAGAAAGTCCTAATTAAAATCAGAGCCCAACGTATGCAGACCAGGGGTGGAAACGGGGGTGGGGTGGGATGAATTTGGAGACTGGGATTGACATATATACACCACTATGTATAAAATAGATAACTAATGAGAACCTGCTGTATAGCACAGGGAACTCTACTCAATGCTCTATGGTGACCTAAATGGGAAAGAAATCCAAAAAAGGGGATATATGCATTCATAAAGCTGATTCACTTCACTGTACAGCAGAAACTAACACAACACTGTAAAGCAACTACACTCCAATTTTTAAAAAGTTTTTTAATATGTAATAAAATCAGAGCCCAAAATATAGGTAATCCGTAATTAAGAGAGACGTAAACTTTTATCTCACTGCTGTACTGATAATGATTATCACTAATAATGATAAGCACTGATATTTATTAAGCTCCTGCTATATGCCAGACACTAAGAGTTCTAAGAGCTCTTCAAAGATGCTCTCACTTAATCTTCACAACAGATCTATGCTAAAACCCTACTAGCACCCCCAGTTTACAGTTGAGAGGCTATGCAAATTGCCTACATGGAACCCAGCTGAGGTTTGAACTCGGGAAGTTGACTCTAGAGCCCATCCTCTCAATGACAAATTAATGCAGCACTGGGCCCACTGTCACACCATCTAGATTTGATTTTCTCGGTGTATATTCTGCCTTTGTACACTTTAGTAATGAACCTAATTTTGAAATGCCTATTCCACAAGATCCATCCAGTTTCACATTTTATATCTTCAATTTTATTAAGCCCCAAATTAAACCTAAGTTACCTGTTGGTACAAACTAGGTACCCTGGTAGCATCAGAATGTTGTGTCTTTCCAAAGTTTTCATGAAGCAAACATAAAACACCAGGTGATGGGCTTCCCTGGTGGCGCAGTGGTTGAGAGTCTGCCTGCCGATGCAGGGGACACGGGTTCGTGCCCCGGTCTGGGAAGATCCCACATGCCGCGGAGCGGCTGGGCCGGTGAGCCATGGCCGCTGAGCTTGCGCGTCCGGAGCCTGTGCTCCTCAACGGGAGAGGCCACAACAGTGAGAGGCCCGCGTAGTGCAAAAAAAAAAACCAAAAAAAAAAAAAAAACCCACCAGGTGATTAATGGAAAGACTATACACAATCTGACCAACCTATATCTATCTGAGCCATCATGCTTACCTGGGGCCACTGAGGGGACTGCATCTCTGGCAAAACCTGAACAGACTTAAGGTTCCCACTTTCAAGTACCAAAATGATGCAACACTTTCCTTTAGAATCCAGGTCAGGGCATTCTTTTGAACTTTTCTAAATTCCTATGAAACTCAGTAATTCTGCTGATGCTTCCCTGCCACCCCCCCGCTTCTAATAACCTCTTGCTTCTCAAAGGACAGACGACATAGGAGGAAAAGAGGAGAAACATATATACATGATTGACTGTGCAAAGAAAGTTACTAACATGCCGAGCTGGGCAATTCAGAAAGAAAGGGAAATAGAAAGTGGTCAATCTCTGGGCTGGGCAGTGCATTTTATTTTATAAATAGCATTCTAACTTGGAAAGCATGCCCCTAAGGTAGAAATGAGTCTATTTATTTTTCCAGGCTCCCCAAAGCACAGTCTACAATCCAAAGATAACTGGGTCAAGATTTAGTCATACAACATACACCACTGTGATGAATATTTGCTTAGCACACAGTGAATAAGCAAGTATGTACACTTTGTGTATATGTATATATGTACCATGGCGCTGCATACTAGTATCTGACAAAATACTTGCTCTTATTTATTTTCTTTCAACAATTAGTAGTTTGTGTTTATTTTACATATATATATATAAAAACTCATATATACTATATAAAACATATATAATAATGATTTCACCGTTAGAAGTGTTTAATTTAAATGGACTGTGGGACTTCCCTGGCAGTCCAGTGGTTAAGACTCCGCACTCCCAATGCAGGGGGCATGGGTTCGATCCCTGATCGGGGAACTAAGATCCCAGGTGCCATACGGTGTGGCCAAAAAAAAAAAAAAATTGATTGTGATCATTGTGAACACTAACAGTATGTTTCACTGGAAAGATGAACTCAAAATACCAATGCTGAATAATCAATTATTTTACTTTACTCGCTAATTTATGTGATCTGTGTGATCATGAAGTAAAGAGGTGTCTTTTCAGTTGGAGTTCACAACTGGCTCTAAGGAAATTCCAAAAGAATTCCCAAATAATATTAATATTCTGAGGCATTGCATTAAGCTGAAATAAAGATCCCGAAGTGATGATTTTGAAGGGATGGCTTCTAGCATTTGTAAAAAACTCAATCTCACAGCTTTAGAGAGTTGGGTCACAGCTAACACACTTTTTCAAGCACATCTGATTCAAAACGTCTATCCTTAGCTAGCCATTACGGGCCATCACCATACTGCCATCCTTACTCTAAAATTCAAGGTCTTCAAAAGCAACTTTAAGAATGATAAATGAATGTATCCCCCAACATGTCAGAAAACTCTAATCCAGTTCACATCACATGCCAAGCCCTGTAATGGGTTCTGTAGAGAAACCCAGCAGCAAGTAACACCAGGACACCGGGCAAATGAGTGGTGAGCCAAGGGGACCCTGGAAAGGCCCCCTGGAGAGAGTGGCAGTGGACCAAGACAGTGTACAGGTACAGTTTAAACTTGGTGCTCTTAGGACTTCCCTGGTGGTCCAGTGGTTAAGAATCTGCCTTCCAATGCATGGAACGCGGGTTTGATCCCTGGTTTGGGAACTAAGATCCCACATGCCGTGGGACAACTAAGCCCGCACGCCCTGAAGCCTTCGCGCCGCAACTAAAGAGAAGCCTGCGCACCACAACAAAAGATCCTGCATGCTGCAACTAAGACCTGATGCAGCCAAATAAATAAATTAATTAAATTAAATTAAATTAAAAATAAACTTGGTGCTCACCACCAGCCCTTTTTGACACCAGCACTCAATAGGCGAAAGGGCCAGGGAAAGAAATACACTAAACACTCAGCAGCGAGGGAATCATTAAATAAATCATGGAGCTTGAAGAGGGTGGAACAGCATGCTTAATACTTAAATTCAGCCTGAGGTAGAAAAATGCTATATCCTGATATGAACTGATCTGCAAAATATATACTTTGGTGGAAAAAGCAAAGCATTTATAAAACAATGTAATGTGTCATTTTTTTTCTTGTTTTAATTTTTACTGTGGAAAATTTTAAACATACAAAATGAGAGAGAACAGAATAATAAACCCTTATGTACCCACCTTTAACAAGGATCAGCTTATGGGCAAAATCCCATATACAATATTATAGTATAATATATTATATTATACTATAATATTTTAGTATGTATCTCTAAATGGTAAGGACTCTTTAAAAATATCATTATAAAATTTGGGTAAATTTTAATATTTATTATACATGTGGGTATATGCCTAAAATGGTTTCTGAAAAAAATAAAAACTAAAAAAAAAGTAGTGGTTGTCACGGGAAAAAAGGGGGCCAGAGTGAGGAAACGAGGAGACTTTACTGTTACTTAATACCTTTCAGTAAAATTTAAAATATAGCTACAAAAGGGAGCACAGGTCCTGGAAGAGCAGCAGAAAGGCTGCCACGACGTGAGGAAGAGAGTGTGGCCTCAGTGGAGGGCGCTGAACACACGAGGTTGAGTTTGAATGTGAGACACTCAAGGAGCCATTTATATAGATTCAAACACTAGCAGGTGACAGTGTCCATCTGCTACAGGATATGAAGTCTCTAAATGTGAAAAGTAATAGAGAGTTGTGAACTCAGTGACATTACTATACATAATTACGATTCCAATAACGTGCAGATCCAGGCATTTCTGAGATGAATGGGCTCATCTCAACCTCCCTACTGCCATATCCAGCTACAGGAGGCTGATAAAATCTATCATTTAAAGCACTCTGGTTTTAAAGGGCACTTCAAAAACACTTTTTTTGTTGTTTTTTTAAACAAGTTAATGTCTTACTTTCTCCTCTTTTCCCATCTGTAGTCTTTGTAATTTCTCTGACTTACAGGTGGGGAAAATGTCAGTTCCTTCCCTGGTGGTTCTATCTGTTACATCTGTGTCACATTAACAGAGCCCTGGGATCCACCAGAGGCAGGGTTAGGTTAAAGAAATAAGCCTTTGTGAGTGCTTGTTTACAGTGAATTCAGACACAATACAGTTCTCCAGTCTTTTAGTCTCATGATCAGTAAAATAGGGGCTTTGAGAAGATAAGATTAAAAGTAGCTGATTTTTAGGACCCTGTTCATTTCTGTGACAATTTTCACTCCTCTGAAAAATCCAAAGATGTTACAAAATATAGACAAAAGTCAGGAAAGACTGGTCTCAACTAGACTAGTTAAAATCCAAAACTTCTAAATATATGTTAAAAGAATCACTACTTTCTCACTTTCAAATATCACTTGAACAAGGCTAATAAAATGTTCCCCAGTAAAGGTCAAAAGGAAAATGTCTTTAATGAATAGACTTTCAACTTTTTAAACCTTAAACTTTTCATTAGTTTGAGCATAAATAAGTTTTTTCTGAGAATTTTAAAATACTTGGTTCTCTTTTTCAGGTTATATCCTGCCCCTGGCAAGTGTCTCCCTTTTATTATTTTCCTTAACAAAACCCAGCATTTCTACATAGTATATAGAAATAGTTCACCTAACCACTGGCAGTATAGTTGCTAAATAGGTGATGTTTTACTGTACTTAACACTGGGGAGCTATGCTTCCCGGGACAAACAACTTATGTATGAATCAAAATGAAACCGCTGAGGAATCTAATGATATTTTCACACAAATTGCCCAATTTTACCCCAAGAGGCTCATGTTCTTCTCTACCTGCAGATGAAAATTTGGGGGGAGGGGGTCAGTGTAGAGATTAATTCCATCAGTAAGGGAAAACACCAAGAAAGTGCCACCGTAGGCTACACCTTTCCCAGGTACCTGTCTCATCTGCGGAGCTGGGGGAGGCACTGTCTTGGGACAGGGTCGTCCAGCTGGATTCCTCGTCGCTCGGTGCCAGGTTCTGGATCCGGTGGAGTGCACAATCGGTTTTGGCCCCCGTTTTAGGATGATCCTTCTTGGTCTCCGGGCTGGATGATACGGTGGCTATCTGGCCATCTTCAGGGCTGAACTGGGGTTTGTTTGGTTTCTGCAGCAGTAAGTCGCCATTCCCAGCGACAGTGGAGGCCTGGCTCTGGCCTGGCTGGGCCTTCTCTTCCACAGCCCCATGCTGGTTGCCCAAGTTCTGCTCGAGTTCTCTGGTTGAGGTTTCCAGGTCTGCATAGTAATTCAGGAAGCTCTTGGTTCTTCGGGGCTGGGAGGGTAAAATCTCGCAGCCCGAGGAATCCCGTGGGTGGGGCTCTTTACCCTCTAACTTCTCAGAAGTTATGTTGATGACTGCAGTGGGGCTGACGTTTCTGTTGGGGTCCTGCTGCCCTTGTTCTGCAGCCTTCCGGAGCTGGTTCTCTCCATTTTTCACCAGCTTGATGTTGGCAGAGCCATTTCCCAGCAGGGGCTGTGCGGCCGGATCCGAGAGGCCCATTGCCGCCTGGATGTTAGTTAGTGCATATTTTTTCCTGCATTTGGGGGGTGTGCTGTTCTTGGTTTCTGTGTGTTTTATTTCAGCGTTCAACAATTCATTGTGGGAGGAACGGAGATTAAGGGTGTTTGGTGGTGTGGCCGGGCTATTCCGATTTGTGACGTCTGTCGTTCCGCTGCTGGCCATAAACACTGCCAAAGTGTCTACACCTGAGTCAGCTGGAAAAAAAAAGAAAACTGGTCATTAGACGCCTGGCATGATTAAACTACTTAGCATAGAGAGTGAGCAAACATTTCTATACAGAAAATTGAAAGAACCAATGCTTCCGTTGCAGTTTTGTAGAACGGACCCATTTTCCTCTCTCTTTTCAACGTTTGCTCATACATTAAACAGGAGCAAATAAAAGGCTTAATGTGGATACACAAAAGCCAATTTATAGAAAAGCTAGGAGGTCTGAGGGTCCAAATTTTACTTAAAAAAGTATCTCTCTTTTGAAATCATATAAAAGCATTTTCTTCCAGCAGCTGGTCTTCGCTTTTTCACAACCTTGCAAATCATCCCCTTTCTAAACATTTACATCACATTTCTATTCTGTCGTTCCCTCAGGCAACAAAAAAGTTGCTCAAAAATCCTCTGGGGCTCCAACTTTCTTAATTAACCTGAAAGGTCACTGTTCAATGAAGCACCATACATCCAAGGTAATTTTTCTTCACCATGTTTAGAAATTGTGTTCTGAACACCAGGAAAAATCAAACCTCCATTAGAGTTTGATAATGTCTTGTGAACATTTCTGACCTGGGCTTACTGTTTGTACTAAACAGAAATTTTGGAGAAATGGCTTAATTGCTCAAGAACATACATACTCACATAAAACTATTACTAATAATGTAGCATTGAGCCCTTGGCTAAAGACGTGTTAGACTCCCCAAAGGAGTCTGAATATATTCCACTGAATTAAAACACAGACTCAGCGGTTTGCAGTCACCACAAGCCCTTGTAGAACTCCTAGGAAATTATCTGACAGTTGCATTTATCTCAAATATTGTTCACACCATCAGTGATTTGTTCAATGCGTCTCTTGCTAGGAAGACAGAAAGGTTTCTCAGACTAGAAGGGAATAAAATTCATCAGCAAGAATTTCTAAGGTTTCAGATTTCTCAGTCTATAAGGAATGACTTCTTTCTTATCTGATCCCTTGCCCTCCAGAGACCTCCGTGGGCTCTACACCAGCAGGAGATGAACCAAAGCACAGCTCCCAACATTCCTGAAATTGTACTGTGACAACTCCCTCTTCCTCCACCAGGCAAAACAGAGACCTCCGCAGGGAAGTAAGGTAAGAATGTTCTACTGTTCGGAAGCTTAGAGGTATCCCTTTCCATCATCCGATACTCAGGATGAGCTATTTTAGAAAAGAGTTACCCACTGATTCTAGAGTCTGTGTGCTTCTTGGAAGCTAGGGAACATCTGTATAGTCCAGGCAGTGTCCATATTTACAACAGAATGACCATATGGTCCACAGAGATAGCTAAGGCTGTAACCCAAAGTGGTTAGACTTTGGGCCCCAATCTTTAGAATGATTATTTATAAGAATTCCTGCTTACCCAGCACCTACTGCACTTGGGCTTCATTGAGAATCTGGTTTGTTTTTCCCTTTTAAACACTATTCTGATGACTAAATTTTAAACAAAAATGTATACTGTTTTGGCTACTACTACCATTTTACAGAAAACATATTTAAATTTATAATTCAACCTCACTCCAGAGCAGCATTTGATATGAAAAGGGTCCATATTGAACCCACATGAAGTTTTCCCTGAGACACACAACCATAACATAGGCACACAAGAGAAAATTACATTTAGACTTCTGGGTATTTAGAGTGACATTATTATAAAAAACCTGGCAATCTGCTGGCTTTTTAGAAGGTATGGCAAAAAAATTGCTATGAGGCTATTTTACGATGTTAGATACTATATCCTAGCAATGTTATTAGGGAGAATTTTTTATTTACTCTGCTTATAATTATAAACATTTTCAGAAAGAATACCATCAAAATTTCTTGGTGAGTTAATATTTAAGTGGCTTTTATACCCTGGATGTGACAGGTAAAAACTTTGAGCTAACAGAGCCGGAGGAATCAGGCTCCCTGACTTCAGACTATACTACAAAGCTACAGTAATCAAAACAGTATGGTACTGGCACAGAAACAGAAATATAGATCAATGAAACAGGATAGAAAGTCCAGAGATAAACATATGCACCTATGGTCACCTAATCTATGAAAAAAGAAGGCAAGAGTATACAGTGGAGAAAAGACAGTCTCTTAAATAAGTGGTGCTGGGAAAAACTGGACAGCTACAGGTAAAAGAATAAAATTAGAATATTTTCTAACACCATACACAAAAATAAACTCAAAATGGGTGAAATACCTAAGTGTTAAGACTGGATACTATAAAACTCTTAGAGAAAAACATAGGCAGAACACTCTCTCACATAAATCGCAGCAAGATCTTTTTTGATCCACCGCCTAGAGTAATGAAAATAAAAACAGGAGCTTCCCTGGTGGCGCAGTGGTTGAGAGTCCGCCTGCCAATGCAGGGGACACGGGTTTGTGTCCCGGTCTGGGAGGATCCCACATGCCGCGGAGCGGCTGGGCCCGTAAGCCATGGCCGCTGAGCCTGCACGTCCGGAGCCTGTGCTCCGCAACGGGAGAGGCCACAACAGTGAGAGGCCCGCTACTGGAAAAAAAAAAAAAAAAAAAAAAAAAATATATATATATATATATATACAAATGGGACCTAATTAAACTTAAAAGCTTTTGCACAGCAAAGGAAACCATAAACAAGACGAAAAGACAACCCTCAGAATGGGAGAAAATATTTGCAAATGAAGCAATGGACAAAGGATTAATCTCCAAAATATACAAACAGCTCATGTAGCTCAATATCAAAAAAAAAAAAACCCAAACAAAAAATGGGCAGAAGACCTAAATAGACATTTCTCCAAAGAAGACACAGAGATGGCCAAAAAGCACATGAAAAGATGCTCAACATCACTAATTATTAGAGAAATGCAAGTCAAAACTACAGTGAGGTATATCACCTCACACTGGTCAGAATCAAAAAAATCTGCAACAATAAATGCTGGAGAGGGTGTGGAGAAAAGGGAACCTTCCTACACTGTTGGTGGGAATATAAATTGGTATAGCCACTATAGAGAACAGTATGAGGATTCCTTAAAAAACTAAAAATAGAGCTACCATATGATCCAGGAATCCCACTCCTGGGGATATATTTCTGGAGAAAACTGTAATTCGAAAATATATAGGTACCCCAATGTTCATTGCAGCACTATTTATAATAGCCAGGACATGGAAGCAACCTAAATGTCCATCAACGGAGGAATGGATAAAGAAGATGTGGTACAAATATACAATGGAATATTACTCAGCCATAAAAAAGTAAAAAATAATGCCATTTGCAGTGACATGGATGGACCTAGAGATTGTCATACTGAGTGAAGTAAGTCAGACAGAAAATGAAAAGGCAACCTTTGGAATGCGATTTTTAAAAAGGAAAGAAATAGGCACAGAGGGGTACATGATTAAGGTGTCAGATGTGAACAGTGAGGAATGCACTCCAGGATCTGGCCTGGGGAGGGCAGGAGACGGAGCCGGGAGGAGGGTGAAGAGCTAGGGGAAAAGGAAAAGGCCAAGGGGTCAGAGGTCTCTGAAAGGTAAGGGAACAGGTGTGACAGGAACAAGGGATTGCTCCAACCCTAGCTGCATGCATACCTTGGGGAGCTTTTAAAAAGCCCAGAAGCCCAGGCCCCACCCGCTAAGACACTCCCAAATTCTGATTCAATTAGTTTGGTATTGGGCCCACTCAGGGTATTAAAATGAAATGTTCTTTGGGTGATTCCAGTGTGTGGCCAAGGCTGAGAACCACTGCAGTAAGTGAGAGATTTGGAAGAAAAAGATGATATATATGCATGTTAATGATTTCAGAGGCTCTTGGAACACTCTGGTCACATATGTCATGTTCCTTGTACATGCACACATTCTCAGCATCCCTCCCTCCTTCCTGGCAAATTTCTGCTCCACCTTTAAGATTCAGGGTAGATGTCACCTCTTTGGGAAACCTTCTCTTGCCCCTCTAGACAGATTCCAGGGCTGCTTCTTCTACGCCTTTCATAAACCTATCTCCATTTCTCCATAGCATAACAGCATTTCTCACACTGTTTTATTTTTAACCTATTTGAGTTTATCACTAAGCTGTGACTTCCAGCAACAAGCACAGTGGCCTATCATGCAGTAGGTACTCAGTAAATGTTCGTAGAATAAACTGTTGAATAAAATGAAAAAGACAAGTGTTTCATTAACATCTCAAGAAATGTTTACTTAAAAAGCCTAGGTTAGGGCCTCCCTGGTGGCACAGCGGTTGAGAGTCCGCCTGCCGATGCAGGGGATACGGGTTCGTGCCCCGGTCCGGGAGGATCCCACATGTCGCGGAGCGGCTGGGCCTGTGAGCCATGGTCGCTGAGCCTGCGCGTCCGGAGCCTGTGCTCCGCAACGGGAGAGGCCACAACAGTGCGAGGCCCGCGTACCGCAAAAAAAAATAAAAAAAAGAAAAAGAAAAAAAAAAAAAGCCTAGGTTAAATTTTTGAGTTTCTTATTAAAGATTGAAAAGGAAACCACCATTACTGCCTAAATAGTCAACAGTAAATTCATTTTTCCTTTCCTTGAAAAAGACTAATGCTCTCAGAAAGGGAAAAGGTGATCAGTGGTCAGTTATCTCAGCTTTCCCCCCGTGCAAGCAGCATCTGGGTAAGATTTAAAATAAAATCTTTCAATACTGTCTAGACCAATTTATTTTGTTCCTCAGTCTCAGCTCAAGAAAATTCCTGTTCAATTCTGTCATAACTCCCCCAAAAAGAAAAGACTATTTAGAGTCAAATAGCCTTTTTTTTTTGACCCAGAGCAGACTGGTGTACTTCTTTGCCAAACATCATTTCTCACCAGCTGTGATCCCAACAGCTTAAAGTTCTCCGTGCTTTGGTGTGAAGAAAACTGGAGGCCCAGCAGAAGCTCTGGTGCACACAGCACACGTACTCCTGTCACCCTGTGATCCCCACCACCCAATTCCGGGCCTTCCTCTGTTCCTTACCTCCTCCTGTTTACCATCTGCATCATTAATAACACTGAACAGAAGAGAATTAAGTAGAATGGGAGATAGCAACATAACAGTAATATAACAAATTATGTTGAAAAACAGATGCTCTATGGACGTGGAAACGAAAGGATATAGACTGAAGGATGCTATATTGAGACTCTAATCAAAAGTTGGTGTATTTAAGCTGGTTCCATTTTTCTCTGCCTCACATGATTTTACTATAGTTATAGATCAAAGATAACTTGGTATACTACTCCCTATAAACTGGGGAAAGAGGAGAAGTTAAGTCCACTAATGCATGGGCTAGATGCTAACTGAGAACTCATGGCATTGCCATTCTCCCAAATTCCCTGCCTGGAAACCTGGGAATAGCCCTTCATGAGTTTCTTACCCTACCAAATTCTGTCAATTTTACTGGAAAACGTTTCTCCAATAAACTGAGTTCCCCCTTCTCACCATCTTTATGGCTGCTTTCAGGTTCTCACCACTTGAAGTTTCCTTCTATATCTCCCAAGCACAACAGTCTCTCAAACTCCAGTCTACCCTGACACAGTTCATCCTCTGCAATTCTAAAAACAAATGGACTGTGCAATTCTCAGTTTAAAAATTTCTACTGGCTCCCTGTTGTCCAAATTCAGCTCAGTATACAAGGCACTTCAAATTCTCCTCTGCTAGCCTAAATCTACCCTTCCCATCGCATCTCCTGTCACTGCACCTCCCCCTCCCGCTGTGGTCCCTACATGACAGCAACAGTGAACTTTTCTGAGGATGCTAAGCCTCTTCACTGCTCTTTGCCTCTGCACATAGAATTTGTTTCCTCTGCCCAGGAAGGTCCTTTGCCCTCATCTGCTTTACCCCTGCCCTATTTCCTGCCTGAAAACTCCTATAAATCCTTCAAAACCCAGCTCACATGTCCTCCTTTAGGTCTTCTCTGACTCCTGAACATAATCCTCTGTGCTAGGTGTGTGACCTGCAGTTCACATCAGCACTTCTATACTATTCCATAATATCAGTTGAGAGGTCTCTCTCCCCTTCAACACTGCAAGTGCCTTGAGGGCAGTGACTGTTTTGTTCACTTTTTATGACAGTTTTATTGAGATATAATTCACATACCATAAAGTTCACTTTTTAGAAGTATAATTCAGGGATCTTTAGCATATGCACAGAGTTGGGCATTCGTCACTACAACCTAATTGCAGAACATTTTTATCACCCCAAAAGGAAATCCTGTACTCACTAGCAGTCACTCTCTATTCCTCCCTCCCCTAATCCCCTGAAAACCACTAATCTACTTTCCGTCTTCATGGGTTTGCCTGCTCTGGACATTTCATATAATCAGACTCATACAATACGTGGTCTCTGTGATTAGCTTCCTCCATTTATGTGTATCCTTAAGGTTCATCCATGTTTTAGTATGTATCACTACTTCATTCCTTTTTATGATCAAATCATATTCTACTGTATGGATCTACCACACTTTGTTTATCTGTTCATCAGTTAACACAGGTATTTGGATTGTTTACACTTTTTAGCTATTATGAATAATGTTGCTATGAACATTTGTGTACAAGTTTTTGTGTGGACATAGGTTTGTAATTCTCTTGGATATATACCCAAGAGTGGAACTGCTGATTATAATTCTCCTGTGATGTGCACACGTATATATAGACATACATACCATATGTATACGTGTGTGTGTGTGTGTGTGTATAAAACCTTGTGAGGAACTGCCAGACAGTTCTGCAAAGCAGTTGTACCAGTTTACATTCCCACTAGCAATGCATGAAGGTTTTGATTTCTCTACATTCTTGTCAATACTTCCTATTGTCTCTTTTTGATTATAGCTACCCAAACAAGTGTGATTTAATTTTGATTTGCATCCCCCTTTCATTTTTATATTCCAGAGTTTCCAGTTCCTTTCACAAAGCCTGGCACATAAGAGCACTCAATAAATGTTTGGTTCATTAATCGTTCACTCATTTATTAACTAAATATTTTTCACTCATTCATTAACTAAATACTCTCGGAGCATCTATTACATTCCAGTTGCTCTTCTCAAGGTCAAGAACACAACAGTGTACAAAATAAGCAAAATGAATGAGGAATGAGCAAGCAAATGCCAATAACCCTGAGGGCCAGTCTTCAGTACAAAGGTGGCTCTGCCCCTGGATATCTCGAAGGTGAATGGGACCCATGACTTTGCCATCACCTCCGCATCTATTCATCATGCTGTCTTGAGCATAACTCACAAAGATCCAACATCAGTTCAAGAGGCTCGATTCCTAGTCTAGAGCTCAGCATACGTTCCGAGCTAAGAGTGTGACAAGAGCTCATGTTATTACTGCTGTCATTCTCCTGCATGGACAATGCACAAACATCTGTCATGACCTGGCATGTAGAAGCTTTACAGTTTTTCTTGAGAATCAGCCTCCGTCCACGCTCATTCATTCATTCAACAAATATGTTTTCGTGCATTACTATGTGACAGATACAGTTCTAACTGCTGAGGAGACAGAAGTGAACAAAACTGACAAAATTAAAATACCTGCTCTCACAGAGGAGTTCAGCCCCTGTGTTTCAGGCAGAGATGACTCTACCCCTTATTCATGAGGTCCATGGCCTAGGCCCAGCCAATCAGAGGAGCAAATCTCCATGGCTGTGGTGACCGGCTCAAGGAAAAGCATATGACCAATCCTAAGCCTTCTGCCAGAATGATCAGAAGAGAAGTGCTCTCTTTTCTCTTTTTCTTGAACTAGAAGATATAAGCCTAGAGCTTTAAGAGGTCACCATGAAGAGACACCTGTGTACGTAAGACCTAACAAATGGGCAGACAGAGCCAGGAAACAGAGAGAAAGTGAACATGCCCTAATGACATGGCTGGAATCCCTGAAACGAGTCATGCCTGAAACATGAGGTGCCGGGACTTCCAGGGTATTGAAGCTAATAGATTTTCAGCAACTAAAAGAGCTGTAGTTAATATAATGCACAGAGTATTTTTTACGAAGCCTAACTAAAATTAGGTAAGCCAGGGTCACTTTAATTTCATGGCTAACAAAGCTTTCCTCAAACCCTGAGTCGCAAAGATCCCAGCCCTGAGATGTAACCCCGTAACTCAGGTGACATCCTAATACAAACCCATGCTGGAGCCCGGAGTTAAACCTGCCCTCCCCCCTTCTCTTTTCTGAGACCTCTAGCCTCCTGTCAAAGAAAGTTTGTCAGTAATAACAGGAAACTCCTCTCTTCAATAACCTGCTGCTCTCCCTCTGCTCCCTTGGCATGTTTAACAAAATTGGAAATTGACAAACGGGCCGGGGAAGCTCAATGCCTGACCAATTCTTAAATGAGACTTCACATTTTCTTCATTTTTTTATTTTTCTGCTATACAACTTCATTTCCACTGAGGAGTTAACAGCAAAACTTCTGCCCTGAGGAATGTTGCCTTTTGAACTAGACCTCAAAGTATTAAGGAAATGAAGTAAACTCAGATTTTTTTTCTTTTAGGAAGGAGAGGCAGGATAAAGCTGGTTTCCTGAAATTACTCATGAAAGTAAACTCTCAATGTGACAAAAATGATAAGAACTTCTCTATGAACAAAGGAGGCAAAGGTTATTAGGAGGCAGCTTGGGTCCCTGGGTCAGAGAGATCACAGGATTAGAACCTTATAAGTTTTTAAACCAGGAGCACACAGCTGGTTCACAGGACAACTTCCCCAGGCTCTAAGATAAAGAGGTGATTTCACCCGCTAGGTCTGACCCACCTAAGGGGCTTCCCAGGTCCCATTCAGCTAAACTGCCTGAGGGCTCTCTCTGCTCAACATCCCAAGTGGATCTGAGGAAAGTCAAGAAAGATGCACCAAACACTTTTCTTCAGGAAACTCAGACAGGGCAGAGACAAGGATACGTTATTAACAAAACTCCCAACGGCTAAAGTACGCACAGGGTCTTACGAGAAGAAGGTATTAAAGATGAGGACAGAGGTTCAAGGAAGACTCCCACAGAAGGAACGGCTGAGCTGGGTCTTGAAGGATAGGGTTAGGGTTAGGGTCCACCAGTGGACAAGGAAGAGAAAGGCACTCCAGGTGGGAAAATAACCTGGTATTCCAACATCACACCCAGCAGATGTAGTCACCTTGGGATATTATATGCTTATCCCAAGGATATTTTCTTTGCTCAATTTCTAAGCTGTTTTCATCATTTCATCTTCTTCTAAATGATGTCTTCCGAAGACAATTGTATTTTTTAAATATAGCTCTAGAGTTTTATGGCCAAGTTTGATTAACATAGTCAGTGATCAAGCTGGTTTAGGTGAGGAAACGTAGGTAAGCTAAAGTAACAACATAGGTTTTCTTGAAAAACTGATAAGCTGGCCTCAAGTCAATTCCCAAAGAGAGAAAAAAAACATTAAACAATGGCAGTGTCCTTGAAATAGGGTAATTACCCTACTATGTCACAGGCTGAGACCTACTCGGAAGGGACTCCCGTGTTGAATCTTGAAGGTTCAACAGGAATTTTCCAAGACATATAAGGGTATACATTCTGGCTTTTTTTTTTTTTTTGGTTGAAAGGCTTTATTCAACATTTTTCTATACATTTTTTTGCCATCTTTATTGGAGTATAACTGCTTAACAATGGTGTGTTAGTTTCTGCTTTATAAGAAAGTGAATCAGTTATACATATACATATGTTCCCATATCCCCTCCTTTTTGCATCTCCCTCCCACCCTCCCTATCCCACCCCTCTAGGTGGTCACAAAGCACCGAGGTGGCATGTTTGTTTTTTTAAAGGCTCTTTGTAGTCACAGCTCCTAAGAGTTGAAAACGGGCTTGAAAGCAAACCTTATCCCAATTATTGGTCCATACTCTACTTCACTAGCTGCCATTGGATTTTCAGGTAAAAAATGGCTGGAATGATACTCTACTGAAATAAAAATACAGTTTTCCTTGTAAAATGTGTTACATCCTATACCAATGCATGATAGTAGTAGCTGTTATTAAAAACCATGCTGGATAACGGTTTCATTATCTCTTATATAACTACCAATTGAATAAAGCAATTTGAGTAACAACAGTTAAAGTGAATAATTGGTATAACAAAATATAGTGACAATAAGAAATTTCTATAAGTTATTTGATTAGTTCGCCTCTATTTAGAGGAAAACACATCGTTTACATGTTTGTCAGCTTTATTCTTATGTTTCCATGCTGAGTCTATTTTGCAGTGTAATAAAAGACTTTAAATGCTAAAGAATTCCTAGAAGGAATTCTTCTCAACACTTAAAATGTATTTGTCAAAGGACACATGTATTTGCTTTGATTTTTCAAAATTAATATCCTTATTCAAATATGGATTTACAAAGAAAATCTACTCCCTGCCCCTAAACCGGCTTCTAAGAATTGCCTCTAAGTTCCTAATTTTTCTGTGTGAATTTAGGTTGGTCACCTTGTTTTCAGCTGTCTTTAATAAAAGGATATTTCCAGTCACTCAACTGCCTCTACTTAGCTTAGTGTTTATTTTATTATGTTTTAATTTTAGTTCTCTGTTGAGATGTAACATGCAGTGTTATATAAAGGAGAAAAAGACTTGGACATACTTATTGAGTTTAATTTTAGAATTTAGGGACATTAACATCTATTTGTCCATGGTTTAAATTTACTTATTTAGAGACTCAGAATTTGCGGATTGGTATGTGCCCTAACAAATATAGAATCTACCTAGATCTATTTGCCACTTACAGTCCTATATTATGTTTAATTCAAAATGTCATTGCAATTGCTTTTTTCTTATTATGTTACTATGAGGCTAAGAATTAAATCCCACACCACGTTGAATGCAGACTAGCATCCATCACGACACAGAGAAAGGGGCATACAATGAAATTAAGTTGGTTTTCTTATTAAGGCCTGAAATTAATCAGCATTAGATCCAGGGAGAATTCTGAATTGGGAGCTCTATTCTAGACAAACCCCGCAATGCCTAAGATGCTGTTTATGCAGACTCACCACCAATGCCTCCTTTGTTCAAATTTAACAGTTCACAGGCTATATAACATGCAATCCTACATGGCAAAATGTGACAGAGGTTTAGTTTTCTGTTATAGTCAACTAAAATGTTTTCACATTATGATATTAGTAGAGTCATGCAATTAATACATGCATGCAGTTAAGTTCAATTACTTCTTCTATCTTACTTTAAAGATCCATCTTTCTAGTACATTAGTGAAAAACAATAAAAAAGCCAAAGCATGTTATTATAGTAAATCATAAGTTTAACATCAAAACAATTATCTAGTATATATATTTGTTAAAGTTTTAATAGTCAACTAGTATGCTGCACTGAAACATGTGAAAGTATATCTGACCTGGAAGTACTTCTGACATGGGTCACTGGACGTCAGCAATGGTGCAGGAAATAGGTTATAATCTGAAATCTGAAAAGAGGGATCATTTGAGAAATTAAAACCCCAAATAACAAAGCATGAAAGGAAAAAAGCATAGCATTGAAAATTCTTCTAAAAGCTGTTAAAAATATTAAGCAAATCTTGGCACACAGTGTCCAAATTTGGTTTACTTATAGTTGGCCAAACCACTTTTGACTGAAATTTGAATTCCTGCTTAACCATATTTCCCACAAACATTTCTTGAGATTTTTTTTCCATGCCAAGTTTAAGTTATCTATCTATTGATCTCAAGTTTCCAGTGCTTTTTCTCATTAAGAACACACAATTCAGAAGCCAGTAAAGAAAAAAACCTGGTAAATTTCACCACATAAAAATTTAAACCTTCTGTTAAGGAAAAAAAAAAGGCTATAAACACAACAAAGACAAAAAACAAACTGAAAAAAAAATTCATTACAAATGAACTCATTTACAAAACAGAATCAGACTCACCGACATGGAAAACAAACTTATGGTTACCAAAGGGGGAAGGTGGGAGGAAGGATAAATTAGGAGTTTGGGATTAACAGATATACACGACTATATATAAAACAGATAACCAACAGGACCTACTATATAGCGCAGGGAACTATATTCAATATCTTGAAACAACCTATAATGGAATAGAATCTGAAAGAGAATATATATATATATATATATATATGTAAAACTGAATCAATTTTCTGTACACCTGAAACTCAACGTTGTAAATCAACTACACTTCAATTAAAAAAAAAAAGTTCACACCATAGATGACATAAAAAGGTAAATTCCCTTTATATAGAATGAGCTCTTTGAAATTATGAAAAATATAAACAAGCCTATAGGAAAATGAGCAAAGGACAGAAACAAGTCCTAACAACTAACCTCACTCAAAACTGAAGAAAATGCAAATTTAACTAACAATGACTTACTAGTTTTCCTGTAGCTAACTGCAAAGATTAATAAGCTTGATAAGACATAATCTAAGGCAAGGACACTGGAAATAAGAATTTCCAAATCTTGCTGGTGGGAGTAAAAACTGGTAAAACTCTTTGGACAGCCATTTAGAAATATATGAGCAAATTTAAAATGCATGGACCCTACTGCTCAGCAATTCCTTTCCTAAGAATTTATTCTACAAACAAACTTACATAGACTCTCCTGTTCTAAAAGCAAAAGATCAGTAACAACCTAGCTGTTCATCAGTGGATAAGTGCTTCATTAAACTATGATGCAGCCATACAATAGAGTACTGTGCTGCCATTACAAAAAAAATAAATCGAATCTACATGACCTGATACAAAAGGGGCCTTAAGACACATCACAAAGGTAAATAATATGCATGATCGAATTTGAGTAAAATTTTTAAAAGCATATACATATATATATATGTGTGTATGCATATACACACACAAACACACTTGCATTTACATAGAAAATGTCTTAAAGGAATAATAAAGAACTAGATACACTGGTAAACTGCCAGTTTACCACATTAGATACATAACAAGGAAAACTGAAAACAGACTTTTTTGTTTTCAATGAGTTGCTATCAGGAATGTCATTTAGAATAACAAACTGCTATATTAATTCAAATGTGGATACTGCATGATTCCATTTATATAAAGTACAAAAACAGGAAAAACCTATCTATTATGTCAAGATAGTTTGCCCTGGAGGGCAGGAAAGGGGAAGAAGCAAGAAAGTAGCCTCTGGGATGTTGTGATGGTAATATACTTCTTGATCTGGAGGTGAAAATTCATCAAGATGTAGCCTTATGTGTACATTTCTGTATGCTTACTATAGTTCCATGAAATGTTAAAAAAAAGTTAAATGTTAGTGGTTTTCTAAAGCATTATTCAAGTTGAGAAACTTTATATTTGCAAAGACTAAATTCTAATCTAACCTTTCCAAACTAGTAATCTTTAATGGGCATTACTTCCAACTTATGATTTAGATAATGACCTGACAACCTTGTCTACTGGTCCACCATACATTTTTAAATTATATTTTCACATATTGTGGGTAAGGCTCATTACTTTTGTATAATTAAAAGGATGGGCTTAATTTAAACCATCCTGAAACAGCAAGGGATGTTTCCTCTATGCACCTTTGCTTCTGCCCTATATCTTTCTCAACTCCTTAAAAGTATTTCACAATTCACTTTTCCTTTCTTTCAGTTTTTGTCTTCAGTATACCTTCAGTTATAAGCATAGCAGATATGAGGTGATAGCTATCAAGAAAATGAATACCAATAAAGTAGAAAGAAAGCTAAGAAAAGGCTTTACAGGAGTATTTTGAAAAGGCTTGAAGAAAAATTAAAAATTTGCATATCTTAGTTTGTATTATACTTAAAATAAAATATTCCTTTTTCCCCAACACAAAACAAACTCTGATTTCTATAAAGTTAAGAATTGGACATTCTGCTAATCACTTCATTTTTAAAAAGGCCCTGTGCTAGTATTATCATCTGACCAATATTTAATCCATATGTGCCGTGAATTATGCTAGGAGCACGAAGCCCTTTAGTGAACAAAAACACATTCTTCCCTCTTTTGGAATTTATAGACTAGTTGGGGAGACGGATATTAATCAGAAAATTAATCAAATCAGTGTGTAAGTATATATGTTCTAGAGGAAAAGAATTCAGTTCCATGAGAAAATGTAATGAAGGAACAGGTGATACAGAGAGCCTGGAGAGTCAGGAAACATTCCCCTGAGAAAGTTAAATTTATGTTGCAATTTGCAGACTAAACAGGATTTAGCAGGATAAAGTTATTAAACACCTAAACGCTATGCAAGGCACTCCCTAGCCCTGGAGACAAAGCACAAAAAGCAGAACTATTTTTCCCTAGGTGCTTATATCCTTGATGAATAAATGTAATGTAGTAAAACAGTTTCCGAGGACTTTGCAGCATGCATTAATTCTACATAACTAATAACCTGAGAAAGTATAAAAGCACTCAAGTATGGTTTTAAGAATATTCTAGGGCTTCCCTGGTGGTGCAGTGGTTGAGAGTCCGCCTGCCGATGCAGGGGACGCGGGTTCGTGCCCCGGTCCGGGAAGATCCCACATGCCGTGGAGCGGCTGGGCCCGTGAGCCATGGCCGCTGAACCTGCGCGTCCGGAGCCTGTGCCCCGCAACGGGAGAGGCCACAACAGTGAGAGGCCCGCGTACCGCAAAAAAAAAAAAAAAGAATATTCTATAGCAGGTAGCCACTAAGAGCAACATGGAGCTACGAACACTTGGAAGGTGACTGTTTAATTTTATTTAAGTATGCAGTTGACCCGTAAACAATGCAGGTTTGAATGGAGCTGATCCACTCACACCCATTTATGTTTCAATAGTGAATACTGCAATCCTACATGATCTGTGGTTGGTTGAACCCTGGGATGTGGAGGGAATGCTTAATCCCTGAGCAATCCCAGTATTGCTCAAGGGCCCATTGTCATTCATTTAAATATAAATTTATAAACTGATGCTTGACTCTTTGGGGGAAACATTTTAAATAAGTTTGGAACTTCTTGGGTAGGTAAATCTACTTCCAACTCTAAACTTTATGATCAAGTATTTCCAGTGAAAATTCTACATCTGAGTTGAGTGTTAAAAAAAATGCTGATTTTGGAGCCTTTGCATGAAAATAAATGTAAAATATCTCAATAATTTTAAAACATTGATTACATGTTGAAATGATAACATTTTGAATATAATGAGTTAAATAAGATACATTGTTAAAATTAATTTCACCCATTTTTTAAAATGTGGGTACTAGAAAGTTTCAACTTACGTATGTGGCTTGAATTATATTTCTATTGGAGAAGTACTGACCTACGGAATGTAGGTGGATTCTGAAACTTTACCCTACTCAAAATACTATCTTCTTTTCCCAGAAAAAGCAAAGCAAATGCTCCCTCAGCTGTAAGCTAGAGGAGGTATACCAGCTTTCAGAGCAAGTGCCTTTGTTTCCATAAAAATCACATACTGAGTTGCCAAGACACCCAAGACCCAGGGTAGGCCACCACAAGCTCCACGTTAAGAATATAATTGTGGGAATTCCCTGGTGGTCCAGTGGCTAGGACTCTGCGCTTTCACTCCTGGGGCCTGGGTTCAATCCCTGGTCGGGAAACTAAGATCCCACAAGCCTAGGGGTGTGGCCAAAAAAAAAAGAGATATAATCATGATTTCAAAACAAACAATGAAATTAAATGAATCAATCTAGCAACAGGTTTCCCTTCCAGCAGTGTTTTTATGTGTCACATTTAGGAAAATCCATAATGCTTATGTGCCTTGTGACAATGCCAATGGAGCTCAATAAATGTCCGACATGACCACAGAGGAGCAGCCTAAGCAGAAATCACAAAAGCACTAGTAAACAAATAAAGAAGTGAACAAGTAAATTGAATGCCCACTTGTATTTTGGTTCAGTATAAGATGCTATGTACTTTTCCTCACCATTGGACATAAATATAAAAATTCAAAATTATATACATATATATTAGTTCAATGTTTTATATGATAACACTCCAATCCTCAATGCCTTTATTTTTGTCAATATGATACGCCCAGACCAAGAACGCTACAGTAAATTATCTCACTATAATCAGGCACTTATGTGCTACATTTGCCTTAGTAACTGACTGGTCTTTTTATTTGCGATATTGTGTTTGTAATTTAAAATAAAAAGAATTTTTCCCTTATTTTTATTGTGTATTTTACCTTTTTTAAATATGTAATTATACACTGTACCCAACAGGCTTCAAACGGGAAATAGATGACACATTCAAATTGAATATTTTGAGGAGGGTCTAATTAAAGGACTATTTTTAAAAAAAAGTGGGCAGAATAGGAAAATGACAAGAGATAATGCAGACCCCAGGACCAGTAAAAGCAAGTTACCACTCCCGGTCTGAAGGAAGAGATAGCAGTGTGCAGGGTGAGCACTGCCCACCACCACCATGGAGGTTCACAGCCAGCTTTCAGCAACCTTGTGCAAAACTAGTGTCTTCTCCTGCTCTCAATGCCTGATCCTTTGGCTATAAGGATGAGAAATTACTCCTTAGTAAGCTAAAGTTGTGTGTAACTCCTTTTTTCCAAAAATAAATGAAAACTCACAAGTGTTCATCCATTCAGATCCAGCTCAAGTACTGCATCCTTGATAAAATGTTCTCTGAATTACCTACTTGTTTAATCACTATTATCCCACCACTAAACTTTCTATATACTTCTATTATTATGCTTAATGCACATTAAATTTTTATTTTTATCTTTTTTCCCAACAGAGGGTAAATACCTTGGAAAGAGGACTGCCTTACTTATTTTTATTTTTTTTAATTGAGGTATAATTGACATAAAATTATATTTTCAGGTGTAGCACATAATGATTTGATATTTTTATATATTGCAAAATGATCACCACAGTAAGTCCAGTTAACATCCATCACCATACAGTTACAAAACTTTTTTTTATCTTGTGATGAGAACTTCCTATGTACTTTTAAAGGATGCCAGAGAAACAAATGATATAAAATAAAAATAAGACAAAGAATTTCACTTTACCTCTCTTCCCCAAATACAGTTAAAAAAAAAAATCTGACAAATTCCTCTCAATTTACTTCGCTCTGCCCTGTGCACCGCCTCTTTAGACCCTTAGTACTTCACCTGGTTCCATAATTCCTATCATGGCCTCAGTCTAATCCCTCCTGACACTTCCCCCCAGATCCATCCCAGCTCCACAATGCCATACAAACACTGCTCTGTTCACAATCACTCCCAATCCAAAGGCCTCCAGAATAAAGTTCTTTCAGCCACTGAGAACCTAATACCCACTTGATTCTAGAACTTATTTTTAGAGAGCCCTCTTTTCTCACTGGTTTTTAACCTGGGAAAACTATCTGGGGAAATGAGCCAAGTTTAGTGTGTCCTAACAAATTTCTGAGTTTATGGACCCTCCCCAGCTCATCTATCTTAGCCTGGTGTTGGGCCCACAGTAGGTCTAAACAGTTATTTTTTAGACACTTTGTGATCTTCACAATTCTGAGGCTGCTTGTCCTCTTCCCAGCTTAAGAATATTGGGTGGGGCTTCCCTGGTGGCGCAGAGGCTAAGAATCTGCCTGCCAATGCAGGGGACATGGGTTCGAGCCCTGGTCTGGGAAGATCCCACATGCCGCGAAGCAACTAAGCCCGTGCGCCGCAACTTCTGAGCCTGCGCTCTAGAGCCCTCGAGCCATAACTACTGAGCCTGTGCTCTAGAGCCCGTGAGCCACAACTACTGAAGCCTGTGCTCTAGAGCCTGTGCTCTGCAACAAGAGAAGCCACTGCAATGAGAAGCCTGCGCACCGCAACAAAGAGTAGCCCCCGTTCACCACAACTAGAAAGCCTGCGCACAGCAACGAAGACCCAGCGCAACCAAAAACTAAATAAATACATAAGCCTGTGTTCAGACCATCACTTAAAAAAAAAAACAGAACAAGTGTGTAAAATTGTATCTCACTCTGCAGGTGGGTTCTAAAGTCAGAAAATGAGGCAAAACTTGACAACAGTCAAACTTACTTTGAAAAATCCTTTAAATTGCCTTAGCACAAAACAGTTTCCATTAAACAATTAAAATGTGTGCAATTTTATTATGCATACACAATAAAGAGTATTTCATAAGTATATGTATATGCAAATTTTTATTTCAGCATTTTGCTTTTCCATGGAGAAGAGAGGTGTGACATAATATTGCACACTATGGGAATAAACTTGATTTTTTAAAAATTTGACATATAATTACTAGTACAATTTCTTGCCATCTGCATACCTGGGTGCTGCATATCTGCTGTTAAGAATCACTGTTCTGGAAGAGCCTAAATTTACCACTTCTACAACTTAAAATAGAAGGAAAAAATTGCAGCAGTAAAGGTACAGGGACTAATCCTATTGCTAATGTCTATATCTGAAGCAAAAACACTTAAAGAGGTTGATTTGTGATTTTAGCTTTTTGTCTTTCTTGAGTCAATGTTCTCAAAGCCAGAGTTCAAAACCAACTCCAAGAACAAAGAAAAATAAACACAGGAAAAACCATGTTTCCGGAACTATATCCCAGGGGAAAACATCAACAACTAGAAAAGAAATATTTTCAAGACAAAACAATAAATGTAGATTTTTCCATTTACAAATTACCTTTATAACTCTTTTTTTTTTTTTTGCGGTACTCGGGGCTCTCACTGTTGTGGTCTCTCCCATTGCAGAGCACAGGCTCCGGACGCGCAGGCTCAGCGGCATATGGGATCCTCCCGAACCGGGGTACAAACCCGTGTCCCCTGCATCGGCAGGTGGACTCTCAACCACTGCACCACCAGGGAAGCCCCCCTTTATAACTCTTAACAAGAAAATTTTTATGCTCTCCCCACAAACATACTTGATCCCCATTTTTCATATTTCAAAGGTATAACATCTACAGTTTAGAAATAACAGCAATGTTTAATGCTTCTAAGAAGTGCCAACTTAGGACTTCTCTGGTGGCGCAGTGGTTAAGACTCCTCCTGCCAATGCAGGGGACACGGGTTCGAGCCCTCGTCTGGGAAGATTCCACATGCTGCGGAGCAACTAAGTCCGTGCGCTACAACTACTGAGCCTGCGCTCTAGAGCCCATGAGCCACAACTACTGAGCCCACGTGCCTAAAGCCCATGCTCTGCAACAAGAGAAGCTACCGCAATGAGAAGCCCGCGCACTGCAACGAAGAGTAGCCCCCCCGCACCGCAACTAGAGAAAGCCTGTGTGCAGCAACAAAGACCCACCACAGCCAAAAATAAATAAATTAATTAATTAATCAAAAAAAGAACTGCCAACTTAAAATTCGCTGCTGGATAGCTGTGGAGGATGAACTGCGTTAATGGCCTCAATCAACAACTTCTCTGTATCCTCGCTGCCTGCTGTCGCTTTGCAGTCCCTTCTCACTCACTGGCCTTGCTATGTCACTTGCTCTGGTTAGTTGAAGGTTAGCAAGTGAGATGGCACAGAAGCTGTCAAAGCATAGCCCATTTCCAGCCCCCTGAGAAAGATATGATCTGTACCACCGCCACGAGAACACACCCAGGCTGGCCTGTTGAAAGGATGTTGGAGACTTGGGTAGCATAGCTGAGTCCTCTTGTCCAAGGCCACTGAGATCAGCCTAAGCCAGCCGACCATCAGACTTGTGGGAGAGCCCTGCAGAGATCTGCAGCTATACCGGCAGCTGACTGAAAGCACATGAGTGAACCTAGCAAAGGCTGTAAAAATGACTCATCCATTCTGTAGAAACTAATGGCTACTGTTTAAGCCACTAAATTTTGGGGTGGTTCATTGCGTAGCTCTACTGTGGCAACAGAAAAATGATAACACTAACTATACCCACAACAACCAAAATGAGACAACAGAAGAGCCATTGGGATTAAACCTGAATTGATCCAGGGGAGGTATGATGCTATGTGAGGACCCTGCTTCAGGGAATCAAGTTTTTTCTTGGAGATTTATGCCCTCCCTCAGTTACATAGCACTGTCTTGATCAATATAGGCTGCATCTTTGGTTTCTACAGTTGTTCATTCACAATACACAACCATTTACAGGTTGCACATCAGAATATTCCATGACAGCAAATTTTAGGAATTTGTCATAAGGACACATAAGCACCATTATTTCTACCAGGAACAAGTTAAATGTCCATCAATAGAAGACTGATTTAATTTATACAATGGAATACTATGCATCATTTATTTAAAAGTGAGTATATTTCTATATTTAGTTATATAGAAAGATCTCTACTAAATATTGAATGAAAAACTAATGATAAAACAGTATGATGAGTATACTGGCATTTCATACCCAGTGCTGGCAACTTTTCTGTATATTTGAAAATTAAAATAAAAAGTTGGAACAAAGGCAGCATGTATAGTGTCATTCTTTCATAAATTTTTAAAACTATTTTTATGGTAAAATAAAACACAGATTTAGAAAATCACACAAAACAAATAGTTTATTAATTATTATAAACAAACCACTCTTATAACTACCACCCAGATCAAGAAACAGATTTTTCTAGCCAACTCAAAATGCCTTTCCTCTAAAAGTAAACAAACTATCTTGAACTTATCATATTCACTTCCTTGTGGTTCTTTATGATATCATTACCCAAGGTTACAACTCTGGTCAACACAGTTAATTCTTATCCATTTTTTTAAAAATGTGACATGTATTTTAAGTTATGTTTACTCTACCTCCCCCATTTTCCTTCTCTTTATCTTACAATTTATTCCTTAGAGAATCTGGACCACTTGAACTATGGAGTTTCCACAGTATGAATTCTGCTGACTACACATTCATGGTGCAGGTTAACATGTTCCTCCACCCTCCGAATTTCCTGCAAATTGGCAGCTGGATTATGAGGTTTGAAAAACACTGAGATTCAGTCCATTTGGTTGTATGATCTTCCATCAGGAGGCACACGATATCTGGTTTTCTTGGGTTTCTAATGTCAGATGCCATTGTCGCTCAATGCCCAGATCCATTAAATCAACGGGGGTTGCAAAATAATGATAGTCTAATTCTCTCATTTCATTTTCATTTATTGGGTGGAAAAAAATTTAGGAAGGGCCTCCCCTCATCTACTACGTGGTTATCCAGTGATCTGTTCATATAAGAAAGGCAGGGTAAACACTTGGTTCTTTCTTGACCACTTTTAAGACAATGAATTGGTGATCCATTAACCTCAGGTAACCAATAATTTGTTTTTCTTATCATCAACCCTCACAGATTTAAACATACTTGGAATTCTTATTTTTGAAGCTCTAATTGCACCATGCCAGTAGAAGCTTCTTCAAGTTGGCTCCTGAGTCCTTCTGACATGGTCCTAATAATCTTTGATAACAACCTTGCTAGCTATTATCTTGAGATGTCTGGGCTCATCTTGTATCTCTCCAGTTATTTTCATTGTTTAAAGCTCACTCTTTAGGAGATACCTTAAGAAGAGTTCATGGGAACAATATTTCCTCCTCTCACTTCTTTCATGTTAATGCAATGTTGGTGTTCTTCACATATGCAAGTCAATATTGCTAGACATAAAAAGTACAGGATCATATTTTCTTCTCTTAGAGGACCTTAAATATGTTATCCCATTTTCTTCTGATATAAAAGGTTTCTTCAAAAAGTCTGAGAACAATCTAATTCTTTTGCTGCTGTTTTTCTCTTTTTTTCTAGATGCCTGAAGGACTTTGCTTTTTCTTCTTTTTAATCCAGTAATTTTACTAAAACATCTTGGCATTGATTGTTCTAGGGTGATATCCTAAAATACATGATTTGCCCTTTAAAAATGTCATTTAAAATCTTTTTCTCAGGAAAATTTTCTTGAAATATAGTATTTGTACTGTTCCCTTGCTTTGGTTTGCTTTTCCTATTATGGTATGTTCGATCTTCTTTTCCTATTTTTAATATCTGTCACTTTTTCCCAAATTTTATTTCTTTCTTCATTTCCTTTCAATTTTTAACTTTTTCCTCCTTTTCACCCTCAATTTCTCTTAGGGCAGTATTTGTGGTATTTATCTGATTTTGTGTTCCATCTAAGAATTTATTTCTAAAGTGATTTTTTTTTAAATTTCTAATTCTTGGGCTTCCCTGGTGGCGCAGTGGTTGAGAGTCCGCCTGCCGATGCAGGGGACACGGGTTCGTGCCCCGATCAGGGAAGATCCCACATGCCGCGGAGCGGCTAGGCCTGTGAGCCATGGCCACTGAGCCTGCGCGTCCGGAGCAACGGGAGAGGCCACAACAGTGAGAGGCCCGAGTACCGCCCCAAAAAATAAATAAATAAATAAATAAATAAATTTCTAGTTCTTTGAGCTCTGTCATCTTGTCTGAGATTTTTCTAATTCAGATTATGCTGTTCTTTCATGTCTTGGATAATTTTTAATTATCTCTTTTTCTTTTGAAGTAATATATTAGTTTTTTTTTTACGCATATCTTTTTGGCATGTTTTCATTGTCTATAAGGATATAACTGTGCTCCCTTTTTTTCTTCTTAATATTAAGTCTGTATGGGGTTTAATCTTATTAGTTTTCTGTACTTTTATAAAGTTTCATGTAGGTGCAGAACACTGGCAAAGTTAATAAATAGTTCATAAAGGAATGAATAGACAAGTTCATCCAAATGTTAACAGCAGTAATCTCCGTGCGGTAGGATTTAGAAAAGTGTCTTCTAATGTTTCATATGTTGATTTGTGTAAATTTTTAAATAATGAGTATGAAGTATTTTCATATTCAGAGCAAAAGAGTTATTTTCAAATTGAAAGAAATAAAGTGTGTACATGAAGATATATATACACACATGCCATATATCTTTTAAAATAAATAGATAAAGAAGTAGCAAGCAACCCATCCCATTCCCCTACCTGCACTGCATATGTCTCCTATTCATAAATGAAGGCTCTGGGGTAAACGGTGATAAGGCTAAGTTTTACTAAGGAAGACTAGTTTAGAGTTTGTGAAAAGGAAGACAGCTACCACCCAACTGCTTTCCATGCTGTATTTGACAGATTTTACTCTGCAGCTCAGAAAACATGTTAATAGGACTTCTCATGGTGAGAGGAAGAGATTAAAAAAGCAAAGAACCCTGTTGTGACAGTTTGGCACTATATGGAAATAGCTCACAGTGCCTGCAATTCATGGAACAAAGATAACATCTTTTCATAAATCTATACTCCAAGACATTCCAAATATACACCTGAGAAATGCCGACGGCAGTGACAGCAAAGCACCAAACAGAACAATTGCAAACAAGAATGAGATGAAGCCTTAATTTGCTTAACTGGGCTTTAATATACCTCTCAGAGAAAACATAAGAGATGAACTGCCTCATAAAGCAATGGTCTTCTCCAGTTCTTTTTTTTTTCTTTTAACAAGATAATTAAAGGAAACGAAAGAGCAAGGATCTTGTTAAATTGGCCAAGGAAAATGATTTCATCTGAAGTAGAATGCACGAGTTTTTGAAGAAAGGATTTCAAGTTTCCCCACAGAGCTGACACAGAAAGCGAAGCCTACATCAGAAAGCGAAGCCATTCCAAGGGTAGACAGCATGGAACACCTGGCAGGCCCTATTAACAGAGGCAAGACGGAAGGCTGCGGGAACCATGGCCTTGTGGAAAGAGCACTGGAATGGGGAGTCAGGACACGTGGGATTTGACTTCTTTTTTTTTTTTTTGCTGTACGCAGGCCTCTCACTGTTGTGGCCTCTCCCGTTGCAGAGCACAGGCTCCAGACGCGCAGGCTCAGCGGCCATGGCTCACGGGCCCAGCCGCTCCGTGGCATGTGGGATCTTCCCGGACCGGGGCACGAACCCGTGTCCCCTGCATCGGCAGGCGGACTCTCAACCACTGCGCCACCAGGGAAGCCCGGGATTTGACTTCTTGACTTGTGACTCTGAAGAATCTAGTTCATTTTGTCACCTGTTAATAGTTCTTAGAAAAACCCATTATTCATTCCCCTATCCTATCTCGGTAGTGAGAACAAAGGAGGTAATGAGAAAAATCTCTGCATGACAAAGACTACAAGTGCAAAATTATTAGTTTATAATGAAATTGTGTTTCAATTGCTAAATATCAAAGTCCCACTGTACAGTAATGTTGTGAATTAAAAATCAGAGGAAGGGAAATGAGGGTCCAGGTATTCTGAACCCAGGAGAAGAAGAAACTATGTCCACTTCTCTTCTCCTCTAAGCTCTAAGACACTTTTCTGAGGGAAAGGAGAGGCAGATAAACGTATACCTCAAAAGCGACTCAAGATTCCATGCCAGATCCTTGACTGAGACAGTGATAAGAGCCAAGGGTCCTTTATGGTTTTGGCTGGGATTCATCCAGAACAGGCTATGCCCCCAAATGTCACCACATATGGCTTGCCCACTGAGCCTGAATTTCTAACCAAAGCTCCAGGGATAAAATTAAGCCCTGGGTAACTAACAATTATTGAAGGCTTCCTCTGAGCTAAAATACACAGTGTGCACAATCTTTCTCAGATCTTACAAGCCCTAGGAGGTGGGTACCATTATTCTCCTCCTTTCACAAGCAGGACACGGAGCTATATGGAGATTAAGAAACATGCAAAACATCGGGCAGCTAATAAGCAGCAGGGCTCAGGCTCCAAACCTGGTCTACTGATTGCAGGATCCTTAGTTTAATATTCTACTCTACTGCCTCTTCCAGGAAGCGGAAAGAAAGAGGGAGCTGGTGAAGCAGGGACTCCAAAGATCCCATTTACAGAGTTTATGGATCCCTCACCTACCGGTTCCAGGAGAAGGTGAGTGTCATAACCAAGCAATCAGGAAATGGCTTCTCCCCTGTCGCATAACAAAAGCAACACAGAGCTTTCCTTCTGACTTGCCTCCTAATTATCTCTGGAGCTCTCTTTTTCTGCCAGAGAAATCCTTTCCCCTCTCTCCTTTGGACTTTTCCTGATGCTTCTAACATCACTTCCCCAATCCCTCTCCATGAAAACCAAATCCACTCTACATTTCAAAAACTATAGTTTCATCTCATTTCAACACATTATGCATATGAATCAATCCTGATTTCACCATAAAGCGGCTTAGAAGAGATTTGGAAATTGCCTGAATAACAATAATTTCTAACACTTTTATCATATTGACTATTTACCAGGCACTGTTTCAAGACTTAGGTATAGTAACCATTTCAATCCTTATATTCACCCTATGAGGAGGAAACTATTATTATCCCCATTTTACAGATGAGGTAACAGGCAACAAAATACTGAATAATTGCTCCAGGTCATATCTGCAGCAGGTGATGATGCTATTTTGTTTTCAACATCTCTGAACTTCAGTTCTCTCATCTTGAAAATAAGAATAACAATAACATGGTTACTAGGCAGAAATGAAATAAACATGCATAAAGCAGTTTAACACAATACTTAGATTCCCCCATCTCCCTCTAGTATTTCTGGGATCATCCTAAGGTACTACCCAGAAATTTTTAATTGGATGAGATCAAGGAGATAAGAGAAGTGCCCAGTATTCACACATGCTGTCCCATCTGTGCATCACAACATCCCTTTGACGCAAATATTACCTCCCCTATTTTACAGATGAGAGACAAGAGAAAGCATGGACCTTTTGCTAGTGACTGGACCAGGCCTTGAACCCACATATGCATCCTGTCTTTCCAAGGTTTTTAAGGGGCTTGAGGACAGGGATAGCCCAGTCTTCTAGTCCCTTCATCTTCCCCTTGTAGCCAGACCCAGAATAGTGCATGCTGTATAAATTCCACACGCAACCAATGCTTATGTGACTTGCCAGGGTTACCTTTCCCTGGGAAATCAAGATGTAAAACCAAAATCAAATACAACAATGGGTGCATCACATTTACTGACCCTGCCCAATTAGCAACTCCTCCGATTAGAGGGGAAAAAAAGAAGGATGGAAGGAGAAGGAATGATGGAGGGAGGAGAGGAAGAAAAGGAGAAGAAAATGCCCAAGACTGCAGACATTGTGATGAAACATAAACCCAAATGGTAATTGCCATGTTCTCTCATCCACTTCAGGATTTTTTTTTTCCCAGAAGGATATTAGCTACCAATCTTGCTACTGCTGTCCCTTCTGGGTCCTTCAGCTAGGACCTGAAGTTAGAGGCCTCAGAGAAGACCTGCCAGGCCAGGATCACCCTTCTCAGAAAGGCGACAGGAGGGAAGAACACTGCTCTCAGCCCTGACCTGCGGGCAGAGGCCACCACCGGAACAGGGCATTCTTCCCAGTACCGGATGCCCACTCACAAAGGAACACCACCATCTCCTCTATCTCCCTCCCATCAACACCTAAGACCTAAGGGAGGACAGGAAAGTGGAAGTCAAGGGTCACTGCTGGGGAAGCCGAAACAAAAGGTGACTTCCAGATGAAGAACCACACCCATCACCTCTCCTGCTCTCACACCCCATATTCTATTTCTTTAAAAATATTTTTATTTATTTATTTATTTATTTATTTTATTCATTTTTGGCTGCATTGGGTCTTCGTTGCTGTGCGCGGGCTTTCTCTAGTTGTGGCGAGCGGGGACTACTCTTCGTTGTGGTGCATGGGCTTCTCATTGCAGTGGCTTCTCTTGTTGCAGAGCACGGGCTCTAGAGCGCAGGCTCAGTAGTTGTGGTGCACAGGGTTAGTTGCTCCATGGCATGTGGGATCTTCCCAGACCAGGGCTCGAACCCATGTCCCCTGCATTGGCAGGCAGATTCTTAACCACTGCATCACCAGGGGAAGCCCCACCCAATATTCTTAAGCTGGGAAGAGGACAAGCAGCCTCAGAATTGTGAAGATCACAAAGTGTCTAAAAAATAACTGTTTAGACCTACTGTGGGCCCAACACCAGGCTAAGATAGATGAGCTGGGGAGGGTCCATAAACTCAGAAATTTGTTAGAACACACTTACGTGGCTCTTTTCCCCAGACAGTTTTCCCAGGTTAAAAACCAGTGAGAAAAGAGGGCTCTGTAAAAATAAATCACCACCTTCCCATCAAATCTCCTTCTCAACTTCCCTAATCCAGTGAGGCAGACATCCAAGCGATGTCTCAATTATCTCTGACTCCGTCCCTCCCCGGCCTCCATATGCAATTGGGGACCTGGCACCACTGATCCATCTCAGAAGCTCCTGCCAGCTGTATTCTCCTCCCTTCATTTCCACGCCAAGCTTTTATTACTCTCCTGGAGGCCTTCCATCACCTCCTGATCACCCTTCTGCCCTCACTTCGATCCTCCTGCACTCTCCTACAGATCCATCTTCCTGAGAGAATCCACCACCTTTATCACCACCAGACCATGTTCTGGACCATTAAAAGTGGTACTCCAGGGACAGTCCTGGGTTTGAATTCTTTCTCCATCATGTCCTATGAGTATCTCTTTGGGTTAAGTCATCTAAACTCTCTGTGCCTCAGTTTCCTCAACTGTAAAATGGAGATGAGAATACCTACATCAAAGGCTTGTGGGAATTAAACAGGCGAGAGCACGTGAAGCATTCAGAACAGTGGTGGCATACAGTCTGGGCTATGTAAGTGTTAGCTATCATCATCATTGTTATTATTTTAAGAGCACCTCACTGGCTACCAAATAAAATCCCCACTCCATTGATGGGCTGGCTCTCAAGGTACTCCATGCACTGGCCCAAACTGGCCTGAACTTGTCCCTAATCTCTATGGACATAGGCCTTTCCTCTACCGCCTGACCCCAAAGGGGCACCAGACTGGGCTCTGCACCCTTTCCTGAACTGCCTGAAATTGTCCCACTCACACGTTCCTACGAGTGGCTCTGCCTGGGAAGCCCTGCCTCCTACCAGTGCCTGTCAAACCCTCAGCAGCACTCAAGGATGAGCTCAAACGCTCATCTACCCAAGGGCATCCATCTGCCATCTGAATTCCAGCACACGGCCCTGAAGATGTTAATAAATCTAGAAGGTTTCATGGTCCTGCCCCTACAAGAGCTACTTTCTGGTCCACCTTAAAGAAATAACCTTCGTCCTCTACGGGCTTCAGTTTCCTATATGTAAAATGAGGCAGTCAGAACAGACAGCTTATAAAGCTTTCTTCTGAAGGCCCTTGGATTATACAAACAATGTCTCCTTGTTCCTTTGGGGAAATCTTTCATTAAGGAAGAGGGTGCATAGGGTAACCACATGTATTTTTATTTTTTAAATGAATGACTAATTGTTTTAAGTCTCAAGTTCTAAGGTTATGGAAAAAGTGAGATTTTATTAGATTATGTCTACAATTCCTTTCTCTTTATAATTTGATGACCCTATGACTTATAGTCCCTTTTTTCCCTAACAGCTTAGAATACAATTTCATTTTATACTTTATATTATCTCCATGATGCATACCATAGGGCTATTTCTACTTTCCCCATGGAAAACAATTCATTGAGTGCTATACCCAAAGACCAAGACAGTAAAAACAAAAACAAAAACAAATCCAAATTATTCCCCCTACCCCTCAATTCAGCAAGTGAGAATTCCAGGATAAGTTTTTTTTCCATAAAAATACAGATCCAGACCCCAAATTTCTTGAAACCACCAGGGTGGAACTTAGCCATAAAAAAGTTTGAAAAGAAGCAGAAAATTTAATAATACCATTACCCTGAAATCCAATAAAGCCTGTTGGAGCTTCACATTTTTAAGAATCAGACTATTTATGCTATTACCCCTAGTACTATTATAGATTCCTATAAAGCCATAAATACACACGATGTAGTTCACCAGAACACTGACTAAGACCATCACACAAAAGGCCATAAGGAAGATAGTGGCCATGAAGTATGGCTCCATGGTACTTGCTACAGCAGGTTCACACAGACGAATTCATCTATTTCAAAAATTATATTTCTAAGGCCACAACTCATCATCTTCAACTGTGCACAACTTTTAATACAAGTTAGAACTTCCTTTTCAGAAACTGTTTTCACACAGGCTAAAGGTCATACTGAATATCAAGGGACATTTATGAGGTAATCACAACACACAGGATGAAACTTATAACACCGCATCTTCATATTTGCTTCAGTTAGCATTGTGCTCACCTTTAAGTATCAGAAACCTAACAAAGAGTGGATTCAACAAACTGGAAGTAGTGGACAGGCTCAGGGCTGCTAGTGTTGGTTCAACAGGAACAATGTCAGGGCAGGTATCTCTGTGATGCCTTTGGCTTTTCCTTTCTGCTTGTTACCTCGTGGTGACATAAGGGCTGCTGTGCACTCACACATCTTATCAGCATTCAAGGCAGAAAGCAGAGGAAAGCAGCAAAGGATACTGACAGGCTCATTTGTCAGGTTTTATCAGGACAATAGCTCTGTAGCAGAAATCCCACCCCCATCCCAGTGGACTTATTCTCAGGTCCCACTGACCAGGACTAGGTCACATGGCCATGCTGGCTACAAGGAATGCTCGGAAGTCAGGGGTCAGGACTGGCATGTTGGCTCAGACCAGCACAACCTACTGTCTGAGGCTGACCACCACACCACCCTGAATTAAATCTAGGTTCTAACAGCAAAAAGGGAGCAGGATATGGGTACTGAGTGAGTGAGCAACTGTGCCTTCATTTTGAGTCTCCACCTTAGAAATAAGAAAGTCATCCATTAGAGAAGGTAATTAATTATAGTGTTTCCAAAGTGTCTTCAGCTCCCCACACCAAAAGCATCTACTACATATAAAGTCATATTTTATAAATTCAAGGCCTATAAAAGCAAAAATAGTTGTTTCATCTTTAGGTTCATATGCTCTGGCTTTTCTCTCTATATATAAATAGGTATAAATTAGGTAGTCAAATGGCTAAAAGGTAGGTATCAAGCCTTGTTGCTGTGAATCCTGATCACAACCCGAATACTGAGAAGCTTTATCTGACATGAGGTTCATCTTTCCCCAGGCAGAAAGGCCACATTAGCTGTGATTCAAACTTTTAAGGTACCAGACGGGGGAGAAACATCCTAACTGTTCTTTCCCCACCTTGTTTCCCTGCTTCTCCCAGCCTCCTCCCTGCTCCAACAGGTGCATCTAATTAACACCCTGGCCCTCCCATGGGACCATGCCACCCATCTACTTAACACTCAGTGGCTTCCCACTGCTCTTAGGAAACAATCTAAACTCCTTACCAAGGCCCTCAAGTCTAACTGAGCCCCGCCTCCTTGCCCAACCTCGTCTCCCACCAAGCCTCAACACACGCTCGTTCTGCCGGGGCCACCCAGGCCTCCTTTCCATCCCTTGAACTGTCCCTAGCCCCACAGCCTGGAATGAGCTTTCCTCATCCTTCACGCGGCTGGGCTTGTCTCATCCTTCAGATCACAGATCAAATGTCACTTCTCCAGGGACATCTTCCCTCTGCCGCCCTATGTCACGTGGGCCCCGCTCAGTAATTCTCATCACACCATTGACTCCTCCACAGCACAGACCACAATCCATAACCATCTTCCCTGTCGAGTAGCTTTCCCATCGCCTGTCTCCATCACCAGAATGAATGGAAGTTCCAAGGGAGTGGCGACCTTACCTACCTTATTCAATGCTCTATCCCCAGAGCCCAGCACACAGAAAGGGCTCCAGACCATTAGTTTTGCCCCTGTGCTTCCTGGATGGGCTCGACGCCGCTGACCTCTAACTCCCATCTACATCACTAACACCTCAGCGTGGCCACCAAACAGACACTGCATCCCCGGGACCTGGCCCCTGCAATCTTGACCTTGGAATTTCCTCTCTCCCCAACAATTTCCCTTGCTCGTAACCCCTTCCAACTCCTCTCACACTGACTGAAGCAGTCAGCACAGTGGTTAAGAGAACACACCCTGAAGCCTGACAGCCTGGATTCAAATCTCAACTACACCACTTACTATATAGCCTTAAATAAGTTACTTATCTCCTCTGTGCCTCGATGTCCTCAACTGTAATTGAGTGATAATAGTAGTATCTGTGTCACAGAGAGTTGTTGGGATTATAAGGATACACCTGAAGTGCTTAGAACAGCATCTGGCTATGTATGTGTTAGTCATTAATAATAATATAGGGCTTCCCTGGTGGCGCAGTGGTTGAGAGTCCGCCTGCCGATGCAGGGGACACAGGTTCGTGCCCCGGTCTGGGAAGATCCCACATGCCGCGGAGCGGCTAGGCCAGTGAGCCATGGCTGCTGAGCCTGCGCGTCCGGAGCCTGTGCTCCGCAATGGGAGAGGCCACAACAGTGAGAGGCCCGCGTACCGCCAAAAAAAAAATTAAAAAAAAAAATATAAATAGGGACCCTGGTGGTCCAGTGGTTAAGAATCCACCTTCCAACGCAGGGGATGCGGGTTCAATCCCTGGTCAGGGAACTAAGATCCCACATGCCATGGGGCAACTAAGCCCATGCGCCACAACTACTGAGCCCGCGCACCACAATGAGGAGCCTGCGTGCCACAGCAGAGGATCCTGCACGCCGCAACAAAGATCCCACGTGCCGCAACTAAGACCTAACGCAGCCAAAAAATAAATAAATAAATAAATATTTAAAATAATAATAATAATAATATAAATAGGCATTATTATGAACATGCTTTGTTCTCACCAGGCTATCCAGTCCCTTGAACCCTTCCCGTGTGACCCTACTTCATGAGGTCCCTCCATGATATCCCATTTCACGTGCTCTTCAAATACCACCCATGGCACCTGCAATCCCATAGCTGCTCTGCCACTACAAGATCAGAATCATACCTAATACCAGACCTTTATGTCCTATTGGAGGAAGACGTTCTCTAAATCTGTTTTTTAGCTCTTGAATTCCACTGCTTACACATATCTTTACTGGCCTTCCTCTCCTCTAAAGTGCTGCATCACATAATTTGAGTCTAACTGATGCAGTACTACCTTTGGTCATGTCTACATATGATAACATAAGCTCTTTGAGGACAATATGTAACTCTTCTCAATACTCCAGAGAAGCCAGCACAGCATTCGAGTACAGCAGATGCAGCATCAATCCTTCTATTGTTTGGCTCTGATCACCCCCCTCCAGCCTTAACTCTACTCTCTCTCTCAACCAGAAAAAAAAAGGAAGCCTCTTTTAAGCTTTGTTTAAATTGGACCCTTCAGTGTGAAGAATAGTGGTTTCAAAAACAAAAAGCTTCTATCTCCTGATGTTCAGGAAATCCTCCTTAACCCTAACCAAGCCCCAGTCACAAGGATAAGATGGTGGCAGGTATGCATGATTTAGCCAAGTCATGGTGAATTTACTGGTATCAAGTTCCAAATAAGCAGCATGTAACTTAAGCTCTTTGAGGAATGTTCTTGTACCCTAGGAGATGGGGATCAATTTTTCCCATAACTGGACACTCCCAAGAAAGAATTCAAAGGAGAAATCAAGTGTAATCCCATGGATTTAAGTATTTTCCATAAACCTAAAAGATGAAGAATGACTAAAAAGTTTAGATGTAGCTTTAATAAAACATTCTCAACAGAATATTCAGTAGTACATGCTTGCTATTTTCTATTTCTATACTATCTACTTACCTACCTATCTATCTATGCATCCATCCATACATACACACATAGACATAAATACATACACACACACACACACACACACACACACACACTCATAAAAGGAAGGTCTAGAAGGTACAGATGCTAACAACAAACAGACCTATCTCGTGACTCTGCAATATACCAAATCATTCCTTTCAGAATTCTATAGGTTTCATTTTGTAATGGTTTTTGTGGCCTTCATTCAGGTCATCCAAGTTCACTTCCCCCAAGAACAATTTCAAGTTTGCATAAATGAGCAAGTGTCCAGGAAACCTGGAAAAATAATTCTATTTGCTTTGGTTTCAAAATTGTCCCATAAAGTTGCCTATTTCTCTTCTTTCCTTTCCCATCTTCTGCTCCCACAGTCTGGCTGGGGCATTTTCTCCCAGTTACTCCATTAGCAGAAAGTGCTGTGGTCACCTCCCTGAGGACAATACATCCTTCTCATCTCTCTGAGTCAAAGCCTGTCTGCGTATCCAGAAGGCTAATCCATCCCCAACATCCCAATCCTCTTCACATGGAGTGTGGGAAAAAGGCTGCTCAGAACCCCCTACAGTTATCCCAGAAATGCTGGGCATGCAGTCTGCAGGTACTCACCACACTCTACTAACAGGTTCTCTTGAAGCAAGAAAGCTAGTCTTTAGAAACATAAAAGGGAGGCACACTTAGCTCTCTCCACGGACTATTTTGCCATGTTTTCCAGAGTCTCATTCCACAACCAACACAGGCAGGCTTCCTTCCAGGATGTTGATTCCTACTGCTAAAGACTTGACATAGGGCTTCTTAGTTCTGTTCTCTCTTTCTGTTCCTACAGGGGAAAGCACTAGGTCCAGAGCATCCTTGTGAAGAGGAGACTTTTTTTATCACAACAAAACAGGATTTCAAATCTCTAGCTCAGAAGAAGCAGATTATAGAGAAGTTTTTTTTTTAAAGCAAAAATTTACAAAGAAGAGATTTTAATTTGGATGATCGAACTTTGATTTCTGTCTCCAGAGAAGGATAAATATATAGAAGTAACCTTTCTTTATTACTCTTAATATCAAGATAGAACCTTATTTACTAAGACATGAAATAAGCTCCATATTTGTAAATACCTAAAAATACTGCCAGTAGACAGCCCTCAGGTAACCATTTTCACAGCTTGGGTTCACATGCCATGTTAAAACCTAGAACCTAACCTACTGATTCTGAGAGGTGTACAGAAAGTGGTATTCCACAAGGAATGCAGTGGCTACTGATGAGACTGCACTTCACTACACTACACAACTGTGGTTACTCAGGTACAAAGCAACTCAGTAAAAGGATCTGCAGAACACCCATCCACTGAATTAATATTTACTTACCACTTATTTATGTTTAAAGTTCTGAGGAAATCAGGGATTGCAATCTGGTGATTCAAAAGTCTTACAAATCCTTTAATCAGACTGCAGTGATAAAGTTTCTAATCAATATGATGAGCAAAGATGACAAAGAATGACTGCCTGTTTCAAATACATAGAAAAACTGAATAAGATATAACTAACGACATTTTAAATACAAAGAAAAAAAGTCAAAATCATGAAAAATAAATCCCTGGGCCAGAAATGAAGATGGAACTCAGAGTCAGTGGAGAAAGCTGAAGCTTTGAAGACTTAAAGGCTATGAGAACATGATATAGCCTTAATGTCTAGGGCCTAAGACTCTGATGATCCCTAGGAAGGAAAGGGGCATACAGACAATAGGGCCCATGAAACTGGCTGGCTAGAGCTGAGCTATTAGCTTAACGGGGCAGTCATACAGGGTTGCCCCTCAGTAGAAAACATTCATGCCCCCCACTCCCTAAGCTTTGCAAGGAAGCTTTTATTTGCGGATGGGGTAAAAATAAATAAATAAAAATCAACTTTTCAAAACCTCACCAATATGAAATCAACATTCCAAGACTGTTCCCACATGGTGGTATGGTATCCACATACATAATCTCCATGTAGTAGCAGGGCCCCAGGCCAAGAAAATAATACAAAAAATGGTCCAGAAGCAATGATACCCACGGACACTGACTGAGACGAATAAGAAAACTCCTCTGGGCTCCCACAGTCCCAGTCCCATGAAACTCCCATGTTAACCCTCACGGAAGAGGCGCTCACAGTCACAGGTTAAGACTGAACAAGAAAAAAAACCACTCTAAGAAACAGCCAATGCAGATTGAAAAATCTGTGCCCCAAGAGCTAAAAATAGTAGAAGAGTGTGAAAGAGACTTTTAAAATATATTTAAACAATTGAAAAAAGTAAAAATGGGATAATATGGAAGGATAGCAGGTGAAACTGAAAAAATCTACTACAAACTCCAAAAGTGAAGGAAGGGAAAATTTAAAAAAACAAGATCGGACTTCCCTGGTGGCGCCGTGGTTAAGAATCTGCCTGCCAATGCAGGGGACACGGGTTCGATCCCTGATCCGGGAAGATCCCACATGCCATGGAGCAGCTAAGCCCGTGTGCCACAACTACGGAGCCCATGAGCCACGACTACTGAACCCGTGTGCCACAACTACTGAAGCTCGGGAACCTAGAGGCCATGCTCCGCAACACGAGAAGCCATGGCAATGAGAAGCCTGCGCACTGCAACAAAGAGTAGCCCACTCTCGCCACAACTAGAGACAGGCTGCACGCTGCAATGAAGACCCAACGCAGCCAAAAATAAATAAATACATAAATAAATTTATAACAAAAAACAAGATCCCTCCCTCTCTCTCTCTATAGATAGACTGATTCATCTATAGAAAGAGAGATACACATACACACAAATCAATTCTACTTCCATGCACTAGCAACAATCCGAAAATGAAATTTATAAAAAAGTCCATTTATAATAGCATCAAAAAGAATAAAATAGGAATAAATTTAACAAAGAAGTGCAAGACTTGTACACTGAAAACTATAAAACATTAAAAGAAATTAAAGGAGACTTAAATAAATGGAAAGCTATCCATGAACAAAGATTTGGAAGAATTAAATTATTAACATGGCACTACTTCCCAAAACAATCTAAAGATTAAACACAACCCCTATCAAAACCCATCTGGTTTCTCTGTAGAATATAAAAAGCTTATCCTAAAAAGGGAAAGAATAGTCTTTCAACAAACAGTACCGGTAAAACTGGATATGAACATGCAAGAGAAGGAAGTTGGACCATATACAAATATTAACTCAAATGAATCAAACACCTAAAGGTAAGCCCTAAAACTATAAAATTATTAGAAAAAAAAGGGAGTAAATCTTCAACACCTTGGATTAGGCAATGGTTTCTTAGATATGACATCAATAGTACAAGTGACCAAAAAAAAAAAAAAACAGATAAATTGGACTTCATCAAAGTATAAAACTTTTGTGCTTTAAAGGACACTATCAAGAAAGTAAAAATACAACCCACAGAACGGGAGAAAAATTGTATAAATCTGATAAGGGTCTAGTATTCAGAATATATAAAGAACTCTTACAATTTAAAAAAAGGGGGGCTTCCCTGGTGGCGCAGTGGTTGAGAGTCCGCCTGCCGATGCAGGGGACGCAGGTTCATGCCCTGGTCCAGGAAGATCCCACATGCCGTGGAGCGGCTAGGCCCGTGGGCCACGGCCGCTGAGCCTGTGCGTCCGGAGCCTGTGCTCCACAATGGGAGAGGCCACAACAGTGAGAGGCCCGCGTACCGAAAATAAAATAAAATAAAATAAAAAAAGGGTACATAACTCAATTTAAAAATGAACAAAGGATTTGAAAAGATGTTCAACATCAGTAGTCATCAGGTAAATGCAAATCAAACCCAGAGTGAGATACCACTTCACACCCACCAGGACAGCTATAATCAAAGAGACTGACAATAAAAAGTCTGGCAAGGATGTCAAGACACTGGAACCCTCCTATAGTACTGGTGGGATTGCGAAAGGGTTCAGCTACTTTGTAAAACACTAGCAGTTACTCAAAAAGTTAAAGATAGGGTTACCTTATGACCTAGCAATTCCACTCCCATATATCTACCTAATGAAAACATTTGTCCATTCAAAAATTTGTACATGATTGTTCACAGCAACATTATTCATAACAGCAAAAAGTGGAGACAACTCAAATGTCCATAAACTGATGAATATATAAACCAAATGTGGCATATCTATACAATGGAGTATTATTCAGCAATAAAAAAAGAATAAAATGCTGGTAAGTACTATCAATACAACATGGGTGAACTTTGAAAACATTATGTTAACTGACAAAAGGCCATAGAGTCATCCCTTGGTTTCCATGGGGGATTGGTTCCAGGACCCCTACTAAACATCAAAATCTGCAGGTGCTCAAGTCCCTTATATAAAACAGTGTAGAATGTGCATATAACCTACACACATCCTCCTGTTTAATTTAAATCATCTCTAGATTACTTATAATAACCTAATACAATGTAAATGCTATGTAAATAGTTGCCAGCACGTGACAAAGTCAACTTTTGCTTTTTGGAACTTTCTGGAATTTTTTTTCCAAGTATTTTCTATCAGCGGTTGGTCGAATCATGGATGAGGAACCTGCAGATTCAGAGGGCCAACTACATATTATGTGATTCCAGTCATACGAAATGTCCACAATAGGCAAATCCATAGAGACAGAAAGTAGATTCTTTGCTTCCTGGAGAGAAGGAGAGCAATGTGGACTGATAGTCAATGATGGATACAGGGTTTCATTTCAGGGTGATAAAAACATCCTGGAATTAGATAGTGGTGATGGTTGTACAACTTTATGAATATACTAAATGCAACTGGATTTTACACTTTAAAGGGGTGAATTTATAGTATGTTAATTATATCTCATTTGGGGGGGGGAGGGATGCAAAAACCCTCAATGCGCAAGTTCAGGAATAGATAAGAAACAGCCAAAGAGGGAATTCATGAATTTGAAGATGGCTCAGCTAATAAGGAGGGTTTGTTTTAATAGGGGTTGGAGATTTGCCAACAAAACAGTATCTTAAATTTGGGTCTTCTTTATATTCTCCTCTGTACTATACCTTGCCTCCTAGTCCTGTCAGGTAAGGAGCAATCTTACCCTTTGGTTAGAGTACCTGGCACAGCAATTCAGACATGGAATGTTTGTTTGTTTGTTTGGGGAGGAAACTAATATTTCTCAAGGTAAATGCAATAGCTGTGTGTGTGTGTGTGTGTGTGTGTGTGTGTGTGTGTTCCTATAACAGCAAATAGTTGACAGTAAGTAGAAAAGGAAAAAGTTCAGGGTGGAAAAAGAAAAAAGGTAGGCTGGGGCTTCCCTGGTGGTGCAGTGGTTGAGAGTCCGCCTGCCGATGCAGGGGACACGGGTTCGTGCTCCGGTCCGGGAAGATCCCACATGCCACGGAGCGGCTGGGCCCGTGAGCCATGGCCACTGAGCCTGCGCGTCCGGAACCTGTGCTCTGCAATGGGAGAGGCCACAACAGTGAGAGGCCCGCGTACCGCAAAAAAAAAAAAAAGAAAGAAGACAAAAGGTAGGCTGAATAATGTCATCCCCTCCCCTCAAAAGATATCTCCATCCTAATCCCTAGAAACTTATATGGGCAATAAAACAGCAATTATGATTAGGTTAAAGTCTTGAGATGGGGAGAGACGCTGATGTTCTGGGTGGACCCTAAATGTAATCACAATTTGTCTTTGTAAGAGGAAGCAGAGAGAGATTTGACTGCAGAAGAGGAGAGGGTAATGTGAGCAGAGATGAGAGTGATTCACTTTGAAGACAGAGAAAGGGGCCACAAACCAAGGAATACAGGCAGTCACTAAAAGCTGAAAAAGTCAGGAGTGCAGATTCTCCCCTAGAGCTTTCAAGAGGAATCAGCCCTGCCAACTTGATAGCCCAGTAAGACTCCTTGCAGACATCTGGCTTCCAAAATAGTTAAGAGAGTAAATTTGTGTTAAGTCACCAAGTTTGCAGTAATTTATTACGGCAGCAACAGAAAACTAATACAAAAGGTAAGTAGAAGAAGAGGAATAATTCCGCCTTGAGAGAAACAAAGGTAACTGACACCAAAACATACAAGGGCATTAGAATTACTTCCCAGTTTGGCGTGAGAACTGCCTCCCAGTTTGCAGAGGAGAACACTAAGGAGATTTGGATGAGAGGGTTGATGAAGTCAGGTGGGTGCAAACAAAACGGGTTGTCATGTTCAGAAAGAGGCTACCCTGAACACAACTAAAGCAATAGAACCATGTGTGTTAGAAAGTAGGATTTGGAAAAACTTGTAATGTGCAAGGAATCCCCTTTGTTCATTCATTATATATAAAATATTATGTATGTATTGAACATTTACTATATGTCAGGTCCTGTACTTAATGACATTCATAATGGTTCTCAGGACTTTTCCTATCAGAAGCATTTACACAATGACACCAGGAAACAGGTACTAACACACCTGTCTAAACTGTCGAGCTATCTAAACACTATCATGTAAAAGCACTTGTGTTTTTGTCACTGCGGTTGTGTAGTAAAGTGGATTACCTTTATTTACTCGGCTCTGACCTCTCATTTCAATGCTCTTTGTCTTGGCCTGTTTGCAGGTATTTTAAGCAGTTAAAATCCAAGGTCAAACACTACTTCACTATCTGTTAATGTTTTGTGTTCTATGTCTTGAATATAATTGCTCTGCCTTTGGCTTGGTTCCCCCTAGAGCCAAGGTTCAGTTGCAGTTCTTTCTCTGGAAAGCAAGTATACTATAGAATTTTTGAACTAGAGGTTACCTAAACATTATCCAGTCCAACTCCTCCATTTACAGATGTCAGAAGTGACATTCAGTTGGTTCTAATGACTCTTCTATGCCCTCAGTCCGGGAACGGCAGGGCCAGGGCTAGAACCCAGGCCTCCCATCTCCCAGTTCGAGGACTCTCTCACAGGCTGTCGACTTTTAAGTCCAGAGTTCTAAGTCTGAGGGCTTGGTTTCATATTTTAATTAAATCCCCAAGCTATTATCATATGAAAAACCTAGCAACCTTATCTCTTTAAAGAATCAGACTTTCAGCTTATAACCAATACAAACTACACGTAATGAAGACAAGTCATATTACCAACACACGTCAAATTGACTTTTTTTACATTTGCATCGCACATATTTAAAGTGGCTGATTTTGGGCTACTGAACAGATAAACTTTTTTTTAAGTTTAAATAAACTGAATTAAAAAATTTTAAATCTAAGCCTCAATATTAATAAAAAGGAAATGCAAACTATAACAATGAAAATAGCATATTTCACCTATCATATAGAAAAGTGTGTTTTTTTCTCTCTCTCTCTGTTTCCAGAGTAGGAAGAAATGAGCAATCTTCACACAAGAGTGATGAAAGTAAATAAAACTTCTCTAGAGAACAGTTTGGATGTGTGTAGCAATGTCTTTAAAATGTGCAAGCAACCCTTCAACTTAGCAATTTCACTTCTAAATATTTCTTAAGCACACACACACAAAAGACTTATGAGTAATCTACAAGGACAGCAACAGACTGGAAATAACTTAAATGTTCAACAATGGGTGACTGTTAATTATGATACATCCATGCATTGTAATAAAGTATAAGATCAGTAAAAACCACCTACTAGAAGAACATTTAATATCACAAATTTCCATGATGAATTAAGCAACAAAAAGTAGGTCATAAAATAAGATGATGATAACAATAATGCTAACATGAAAGTACAGGTGCTTATATAGACACACACACAAAGATTACAAAGACAAGCAAAATGTTAAGGATGGTTTTTTTTCCCCCTTGGGCTTTTTAGTATTTACGCATTTTCTAAAATATACAGATTTTTTTTTTCTTGGACAGAAGAAAAATCTAATCAGTGTATTTTAAAAATCGTGTTCCCTTTAACCCTTCCCAACTCCTACATACATCCACTTTTCATTCATGGACTCACTACAACCCTGAGACTCCCCAGGGGCTTCCCTGTTGTGATCCCCTGCAGGTGATCTGGACAATCCTGCAGGCCTTCATCCCATACCAGGAAAACCAATGAAAACCAGAACAGAAAGCCCCTCTCCTGGGATGCCACGTCACGTCCTGGCTGTTCTAGGCAGTGAGACCCACACTTGGCTGTGAATGATCTTGGGCACTGCTCTCAGGCTCCTGGTCTTAACTCAAATTCCCAATGTTGGGGGCTTCCCTGGTGGCGCAGTGGTTGAGAGTCCGCCCGCCGATGCAGGGGACACGGGTTCGTGCCCAGGTCCGGGAAGATCCCACATGCCGTGGAGCGGCTGGGCCGTGAGCCATGGCCGCTGAGCCTGTGCTCCGCATCGGGAGAGGCCACAACAGTGAGAGGCCCGCGTACCGCAAAAAAAAAAAAAAAAAAATCCCAATGTTGGGACTTCCCTGGCGGTCCAGTGGTTAAGACTCAGCACTTCCACTGCAGGGGGCGCTGGTTCCATCCCTGGTCGGGGAACTAAGATCCTGCATGCAGCGCGGTGCAGCCAAAACAAACAAACGAACAAAAAATTCCCCATGTTTCCTCAAACCCCAACTGAGTTCAGAACCCTCCCCCACCCCGAGCCCCTGAAAACTCCAAGTCTGCCCAAGCTTGCCCTCCAGTACTCTGTAATCTCTAGGGCAGTGCTTTTCAAACTGAGAGTTGAGATGTGTTAATGGACGGAGAAAATCAGTTCAGTGGGTCCTGGCCAACATCTTTTTAACCAGGATAAAAGTCCCTCCTCCTGTGGAGGGGAATCAGGCTCCCTGCACTCACCTGCTTTTACTGCCTTCCTCTGGGACATCACATAAGTAAGTCCACTACAGGCTACAGCTACTGAGTTGCTACTTGTTTAGAAAGGTATTTACAACACTTTGTTAAGTAAACACAATGTCTGACATTGTCTTATTACTGTAAATAACAATAAATAAATATATTAAGAGAGAATACTGGAAGTACAGGAAAGCGTTCAACAAAATGTTTAACACAGTTATCTCTTGGTATACAGGGTTGTGAGAACTTATTTCTCTTTTTGTCATTTTCAAAATTTTCCAATGTTCAACATCGCTAAGAATTAGAGAAATGCAAATCAAAACTACATGAGGGACTTCCCTGGTGGCGCAGTGGTTAAGAATCCGCCTGTCAATTCAGGGGACATGGGTTTGAGCCCTGGTCCGGGAAGATCCCACATGCCGCGGAGCAACTAAGCCTGAGCACCACAACTATTGAGCCTGCGCTCTAGAGCCTGTGAGCCACAACTACTGAGCCCGCATGCCACAACTACTGAAGCCCAAGTGCCTAGAGCCTGTGCTCCATAACAAGAGAAGCCACCACAACGAGAAGCCCACTCACCGCAACTAGAGAAAGCCCGTGCGCAGCAACGAAGACCCAACACAGCCATAAGTAAATAAATAAATTTATTTTAAAAAACCTCACACCAGTCAGAATGGCCATCATCAAAAAGTCCACAAACAATAAATGCTGGAGAGGGTATGGAGGAAAGTGAACCCTCCTACCCTGTTGGTGGGAATGTAAATCAGCACAGCCATTATGGAGAACAGTATAGAGGTTCCTTAAAAAACTACAAATAGAGTTACCATACGATCCAGCAATCCTACTCCTGGGCATAGACCCAGAGAAAATCATAATTCTGAAAGGTTCATGCATCCCAATGTTCACTGCAGCACTGTTTACAATAGCCAAGACATGGAAGCAACCTAAATGTCCATCTATAGAGGAATGGATAAAGAAGATGTGGTACATATATACAATGGAATACTACTCAGCCATAAAAAAGAATGAAATGCCATTTGCAGCAACATGGATGGACCTAGAGATTATCACACTAAGTGAAGTAAGTCAGACAAGTATCATATATCATTTATATGTGGAATCAAAAAAAATGGTACAAATGAACTTATTTACAAAACAGAAACAGACTCAGACCTAGAAAACAAACTTATGGTTACCGAAAGGGAAAGGTGGAGGGGTGGGATAAATTAGGAGTTTGGGATTAACATACACACACTACTATATATAAAACAGATTATCAACAAGGACCTACTATATAGCACAGGGAACTCTATGGGAAAAGATTCTGAAAAAAAATGGATATATGTATAGGTATAACTGATTCGCTTTGCTGTACACCTGAATCTAACACAACATTGTAGATCAACTATACTTCAATATAAAATAAAAATTAAAATTAAAAAATTTCTATATTAAACATATATTACTTGCATGATTTTTAAAGCATTGTTACTATTTCTGTATTATTATTAACTCTTTCTATATGAAGTGCTCTCCTAGGGCCTTCACATTACCTGTAATTACTGGGTTCAAATAATGGATAAAAGAGGAGATACGAGACAGATGTCAGCATCATTTGATGCAGAATCTTTTAGGCCTCTAAGACCATGTTACTAAAAGCCATGGTGTAGAGAACAGGAGAGTGGACAACATCTAAATAAGTGATCACCCAAGTGATGACCAGGTCACTAGAAAGCCTGGTGGGAGGAAAGAACACAGAGAGAAGGCAGATAAACCTAGGCTCAAACTGCAACTCCGCTGTGACAAGTTATTTTGTTGTTTCAAGCCTCAGTATTCTCATCTGTGAAATGGGGATGATATGATGAACCTTTCAAAGTATATCCCATTTGAAGTGGAGAATTTCTAGTAAATTCAGTACACAGTGAGTGGCATGGAGTAGGACTACAAACAAAACCATGTCTTTCATCACTGAGAGCAGGGGAAGTCAAAGAGGGAAGGCCAAAAGAAATAATCATATGTGCCTGCTACTGTTTAAACTTTTTAAACGGCAATTTCTTAAGAAAGGGAGGAAATGCCCACCCTGTGAGTGGGAGGGAAGGAAAGGCAGGAGAGCCAGGGCGGGCAAGCAGCACAGGGCCCAGCACATGGACAGCCCTGGAGGCCTTAATTACACCCTCTTGGCCTTGGCCTTGGCCTTGGTCTGCACAGGTTCCACCAAGTTCTCTGGAAAATGCTTTATAGGGGCTTCCTGAGGACAGTTATTACCCAGTCTCACCCCTAAGCCCAAAGTGATTCCACAAATATTTGAGCTTCTACCACTGATGGAGCACTGTCCTCATACACAGAGGAGAGGAGGGAGATGAAACAGAGTTTAGTTTCAAAGGTCTGACGAAGTATACACACACGCCAAGATAGAATGAGTAATTTGGGACACAAGCTTCACAAGGGAGATGTAAGAGCTACAGGAATGCGTGCTTCCTGCTGGGAAACGAGGGAAGCTTCCTGGGAAAGAGGGCAACTCTGCTGCACCCGAAAGTCAGAATGGGGTTTTAGCAGGTTCTCCACAGAGGGATCCTCATTCCAGAGAGGGCACAGCACGAACAATGAGTGACCCAAAGGCAAAGGGTGTGTCTCGGCAGGAGCAGCCCACTCGGGCCAACACAGGACACCTACTGAGGAGTAAGACTACCACCAACGATGATCACATCAGTAACCAACCAGTAATCATGGGTATTAAAAGGAGCAGTGAAAGAAAACGTGGAGGACTCCAATGTCAGGGTGACCTTCTGGACTAGTGGGGATGCGCTGAGCACAGGGAAGTGATGTGATCAGAGCTGTGCTTCTGTGAGATTAATGTGGCCACTATGCAGGAGTCAAATTTGCAGGGAGAGAGACTTCCGGCCAGAGGTCGGGAGACTATTGCAATGGTCCAGACTCTGATGGTCAGGGTTAGAGCGGAGACTGCAGTCACACAAGGAAACTACAAGATGCAAACAAAAATAAATAAGGATGCAATCTGACTAGTAATTTCCAGGATAATTTAACTCTAGTCTTAACACAAGCACAAATATCTATATGAAAAGTGGGGAAAGGTCAGCTCTAGCTACTGACTTCTTACTTTGGTGTTCAATGGATGCCATTCCACATTCCACCAAAGAACAGCATCCTGTCCTGAAAAAAGCCTTGAAAGGCAGAACAGTGGTCCCAAAACACGAAAAAAGAAAATCCAGAATTCCCATTTGCCATGCAAGCCTCGGAAACAATTCAGAGCAGTATGTACTTCCAACCCTTGATGGAGGGTTGTGACCACACTTAATGACAAAATGATAAACTCCAGAGAATTTCTTTCCCCTGAAATAGTTTCCCATCTCCAGGGAACTATTCATGTCTAAAGTTCCTGATCAGGTCTGGCCTGGCCCGGAGTGCCAAGTCATCTTAGATTTCTTGCCTCAGGTGATAGGAGACAGAGCGGCTGAGGTGAACATTTCCTACCACCAAGAGTAGCCACTGAAGAATGTCAGCTGGAGATTTCAACAAGCAAATCTTACTTAACAATCAGGAAAGGGGAAGTACAAAGGGGAGGGGGAAAGAATGGAAAACAAACCGCATAAAATAAATGATGGTTTTAATGCTTTGGACTAGGGGATCAAGAACACTGGAAAGAGAGGTGGAAAGCACAGAAGGGTGGGAACCACGTTCTAGGTCCAGGGAAGGATGTTTCAAGGAACGCATTACACAGACACGCTGCAGGCCAAGGGACCATCATGCATGCCCCCTGGACAAGGCAGACACTCACCCTCCTTCCCGCCAGAAAAAGGCCCAGGTGACATGTCCAGCAGAGGCCTCGGCGTATTAATAGCAGCCACCTCTATTCTGGGGGTGGCTAGCTCATTCCTAGCACCCAGGAAGGGTGAGATAAGAAGACAGTTTTCTCCTAGAGAGTACTAGTAAGAATTAAGCCAAGTGAAAAAGAAGCGCTTCCTCTCAACTACTTGACAGCCCTTTAGAAAGCTCTGGAGAGGAGAAGTACGATGGTGGTGAAAAATGAGCAGGACCACACTTGTGAATTTTCCAAGGAAATTTACTTCTTCTACTCCAAGAAACCAAACTTTAAAATCTTAAGCATTTTAAAGGAAGAATGTCCTCAAAATATATTAGATTGAACCATAAGCAATCAGCATTTTTGTAGGTCAAAAACAGTCAAATATTAACAATTTCATGTGACTGAATCATACTACATGCCTTTCAACTTTTTCCACAGCAGAGACAGGCAAATTTTTCTTTTTCTTTCTTTCTTTCTTTCTTTTCTTTTTTTTTTTTTTTTGCGGTACTCGGGTCTCTCACTGTTGTGGCCTCTCCCGTTGCAGAGCACAGGCTCCAGACGCGCAGGCTCAGCAGCCATGGCTCACGGGCCCAGCCGCTCCACAGCATGTGGGATCTTCCCGGACCGGGGCACGAACCCGTGTCCCCTGCATCGGCAGGCGGACTCTCAACCACTGCACCACCAGGGAAGCCCAGGCAAATTTTTTTTAACAGACTGGACTGTAGATATTTTAGGCTCTGAGGGGCAAGAGGCAAAACGGATTATGTAGGTAACCATTCAAAAACATGAAAACCATTGTTAGGCCCTACAAAAACAGGCATGGGCTAGATCTGGCCCATGGGCCACCCTTTGCCAATCTCTGTCTTACAGTATGACAAGGGTAAACTTTTTCTGATAATGTTCACTATAAAAATGGCTGACTTTAGAGTAATAAAGTGATGCCCTTGGAGGATACGAAAGTCTATCAGTAAAAGCCACTGCTCCCATCCCAGCCGGCTCTAACGCTGGTGGTTGGTCTGAGCCCCCAGTCTGCTGTCAGTGCTCCCTTCCGCTGTTGCTTCTACCGATCTGGCTTATTTTAGAAGCAGTTGTCTGCGGGAGGGTTTGAGGATGGTTCTAACTTTTCTACGAAGAAAAAAGAAAAAGAAATGTACAAGGAAATGGGGCTTAACGGTAACTGTGAATAACCATTAAGTACAGAAAGGATAGGGGAGCAAAGGCATTCTGAGGAATTACCCCAAACACACCCCTGATTTGAATTCAAAATTCCAGAGGTCCAAAGGGCAGCAACAAAAACAGGTAAATACCTAAACAGCTGGCCCAAGGCTGAAAGACCAAAGAGAGCAAAAAATAAGTTTGAGACAGACTATGCTTTATAGAAGTAAGAGAGAACATTAAATGGGCAATAATCATTTTCTCCTAAGTTATCAGGGTAGAGCCAAATAGGAAAAGGCTGCATTGGTAGCCACTCCCAAAAGACTACTGTTGGGAAAACTTAACTGTTGTGAGACATAGAAAGTCATCACTGAGGGAATCAACAGCTTCCTCCTATGAAGGATGTTAAGAAATTAGAGTCAGGGGCTTCCCTGGTGGCGCAGTGGTTGAGAGTCTGCCTGCCGATGCAGGGGACACGGGTTCGTGCCCCGGTCCGGGAAGATCCCACATGCCGCGGAGCGGCTGGGCCTGTGAGCCATGGCCGCTGAGGCTGCGCGTCCGGAGCCTGTGCTCCTCAACGGGAGAGGCCACAACAGTGAGAGGCCCGCGTACCACAAAAAAAAAAAAAAAAAAAAAAGAAATTAGAGTCGGGGACTCTCTTGCCAACATGTATTCAACAATGACATACCCTGAGGACCTCTTCTGGGTCCGTGAATTTTTTTATTGCAAAAGAATTTTTTAAATCACTGGGAAATGTTTCTAATTTATGGCATTGCTATTGTTTCAAATGTTATATATTGTGATGAAAAAGGAAAACTTAAACAAACAAACAAACAACAAAACCTGTATGTGGGTGGATGCGCTGAAACAGAAAAGGGAGATTGCTGATATACACTTCTGGTCTGTCTTATAGGGCCACTGAATTATAAAAATCCTAATTTAGATAACATTTCTCATCATTCAATATTAAAAACTTACCCTAGAGCGGATCCATTCTCCTGCATTTCTAAACACTGTCATGCATATCTTATAAACCTTCACCAGTTCAGTAGCCTGCAATATTCTACACTGAAAATTAAAGGAAAAAAAAAAAAGAGAGACGAATCTCATACATACATGAGCTGCCTGGATAACAGTGAGCCTCTGGGTACCGTCTGCCCATAGCGACCAGTCAGCACATTATCAGGGGCCCCGGCAGTTTCCAAGTACTCAGGAAAGACTGAGATGTTTAAGCTGTGGTACAGGGAGGGGGAGACAAAAAGAAAGTAGAAATAAAAAAACAGATTTAGGATAATGATTGCATATTTTCATTCAAATGCTACTGATGACCACAAATTTCCAGATAACCAGGTTTATGAATTATTCATAGTCACATCCGAGATGAAGTCTCCCTGTCACTGTTGGCAGGCCCAGAGCATGTTGATGATTATTAGCATGTGGCCCCTATACTAAGTGTGACAGAAGTGCACGTTGTTGCAAGTCTATCCATCAGGGCTGGCCCTCACTGGCCCTCTTTATTTATTTATTTGGCCACGCCACGTGGCATGTGGGATCTTAGTTCCCTGACCAGGGATCAAACTGCACTCCCTGCATTAGAAGGGCAGAGTCTTAACCACTGGACCACCACTGGCCCTCTTTAGAGGACCAGACAACCCCACCCACGCTGATGCTTTTTCATCTCACTCTTCCTTAACGTCAAGGAATAGCACTAGCCTGGTTCTTTGTTGTGACATCTAAACTGATATTCTGTAAAAAAAAAAAACAACAACAAAAAAAACAAAACTCTAAAAGCTTGAAAGGAAAAATTAATTTTTCTACATTGGGTAGCAAAGACATCTAATTAATTTTTTTAACTTTTCATTGAAGTAGAACATAAATATAGAAAAGGACACATACCACACAAGGACAGCTCAATGAATTTTCCTATACTGAACACACCAGATCAAAACCCAGAACATTAGCAGTACCCCAGAAACCCGCTTCGTGCCCCCTCCTAAAGGTACTACTACGCATAGATTACTTTTGCTCTTTTTTGTAGACATCAAATTGATTTATTGTCCTTATCAAGTCTTCACTTAAAAAACATATGTTGAACACCTCCTATATGTGACAAATAAGGCACTGTCTCTGTCTTTAGGGAAAACAAAGGCTAGTGGGACCAAGAAACACACACAGCTGACCCCAAAGGGCAGTGGGATGAGCACAATGACTGAGATTCATGGCAAGCAGCCCAGAAATGGAGAAGTCGGGGAAAGCTTCCAAGTACCAGGGGTGCCTGGCATGTCCTCAGGCTGGGCAGGACTTAGCCAAGCGGGGACTGAGAGACACGACAACGGAAAAGGCAGGAGTAAGAAAACTGCCTGGTGTATTCGGTGTTGCTGGACTCTCTAGAGTGAGGCCAGGAAAGAAGCTGAAGCCCTACTGTAACCTTGTACACATATTCGAGAACTTTAAACTAGTTGCAGACAGCCACTGACGGATCAGAGCTGGGTTTCAGATGCATTACTCTCTCTCTGGATGGATTCAAAGAGGGCAGAGTAGTGGCAGGGAGACCGGTTAGGTTGGAGAGGAAGGGTGAAGATTAGGGCAGTGGAGGTAGGTGGGGAAGGGAAAAGGAGAGAAGAATTAGTACTTGGGAAACATCCAGACACTAAAAGCAGAACAACATGGTACCTGACGACATGTGGGTGGACGGCAGTGACAAATGAGGTAGAGAATACTAGTGAATTAACAAGTTTAATAAGGAAGACAACGGGTTTAGTTTGGTGCATTAGAAATTGAGATGTAGAAGATTCGAGTGAGGACAACCAGATATTCTTGAGAGTGAGGCTTGGGGAAGAAACCTGAGCAAAACATAAAGGCACAGAAGTGGTCACTACATAGAAAGTAGCAGAAATTAGATGAGCGGGTGATATCACCGAAGGAACATGGGTAGAGGGAGAAGACTGGAGGATTAGTGCCAAAAGCAGAACCGCAGAGACAATGACAGAACTGGCAGAGGAAAAAGATCTTCTGAAAAGGACCAAGGAAGAAAGGCAGAGAGGTACCATGGAATACAATGAGATGAATAAAGGTAAGAAACGAAAACTATAGCTTTGGCTTTGACACTTAAGCAGTCACTGGCCACCTTGACTGAAGGTGGTTTCACTGAAGTGGTAGAGGCAGTGATAACAGAGCAAGTGAAAGAAGAGAAAGGAGAACCAACAGTTGTTGAAAGGCACTGGTGCTAACTAACGGAAGTCCGTCTTGACAGCAGTAGAGACAGAAAGGTTGAGAGTTCAAGAGGGAGGAGGTAAGGATGGAATAAAATCCCAAAGGAGGTGGGGGAAAAGGGTCAGGAGTACAAACGAAGGGCCTGACCTTGAAGAAGAAGGGGGAATTCACAACCCTCTTATATTAGAAGTATATTAGACTTAGAGGAGTGAAAACAAATCTGGTTATAGTAAGTTTGTAGGTAACAGCACTAGGATATTAGAGGCAACAGACTAAATGACATCAGTATTGTAGATAAATAGCTGCCATGGTTCTTTGCTAGGAATAAGTTGACACATAAATGGTTTGATGACATAGATCTTGAAAATCTTGGTTTCTGGCATGCTACCCTGTTATAAGTAGTCTGACCCTGTTTTAAGGTAAATAAACATATACGCCAGTACATATCAAGGTGGGAAGGGGCATTTGCGAGATAGGCACACCCACAGTAGAACTTATTAGTAGTACCAAAACAATAGCATACAAGCAAAAGATTCAGAAGAACACTCTTCTTTTTTTTTTTTTTTTTTTTTTGCAGTACGCAGGCCTCTCACTGTTGTGGCCTCTCCTGTTGCGGAGCACAGGCTCCGGACACACAGGCTCAGCAGCCATGGCTCACGGGCCCAGCCGCTCCCGCGGCGTGTGGGATCTTCCTGGACCGGGGCACGAACACGTGTCCCCTGCATTGGCAGGCGGACTCTCAACCAATGCACCACCAGGGAAGCCTAGAACACTCTTCTTAAAATGATCTTTGTTCCCCGGTGCCAACCTTTCCAAAGGTTTACATATAGTTTCATTAAATGAAACCACTACTCACTATCATACAAGGCCTCTTAAGATGCTTCAATTCAAAGATTCTTTCTAGCATGACTAACCTAATGAGAATGAAGAGTCAGACATCTTAAAGAAAAGGCAAAAAGAAGAGGAGAGTGGAGCTGGCAGCGGCACCTGCCAGCGATTTCCTAGCGAAACGTCCCTTAAGACAGCAGCGCAGTCATCATGCTCCATCTCCTGCCCACTTTTTCGCCTCAGGTTTTGGTGAATCCGGAAGTGGGTGGAGTGACTTAGCTCTTGTAAAGCATTCCAATGATGCCAAAAGTAGCAAGGCTCATTAGAAAATCTAATGCAATGGAAAACACCTTGAAAAGCAGATTTTCTGTTCTCTAGGCAGCCTTTGTGATCTCACAAACTCTGAGGCTGCTCCAGGGTTGTTTGTCTATTCTGGTCACATGAACATGTCTCCAGGCCATCTTTGGAAGATGACAGAATTTTAGATAGATAAACACATCATTATCATCCTTGAAGTCAGCCAGGATTGAGATGGTTCCAGAGCCATCAGATGACTACTGACTGGGCCATTCGTCTTTGTGTCCCTGGGGCGCAGGAGACAGAGCAAGCAGTCCATAAACATGGAATCAATCGATAAACCAATACATAAGCGAAGAGTTCTCACAACGAGGAGGTAAAGAGGCCAATTAAATGGCGAGAACAGAATTAGTCTTTCTATTCCTTCCTTTCCCACCCTATCTGACACAGAGCCAAGCTGCAAATCGCATTCAACTGCATTTACTTTCCTCTTCACAGAAGAACGTCTCTATGAACTCATAAATAAATACTGTGTGTTAAGAGAAATCAGAAATCATGAAATTATGAAAAACAGGATGCCTCTTAAGTGGGAAAATAAGTAGGTGCGAACATTTTGAGCATACAAAGAAATAGAAATTGCCCACTTTACATCTATCTGCCTTCTTTGTTATCCTTTGGTGTGAAGGACAGACCCATTATTACTTTACAGCAGGGTGCCTCTCCTCCCAGCCGCGCATTCACACAGCAACCAGCTCAGCTTCAACCCACTGGGCAACGGATCCGAATGAGATAATCAAGTCTCGCTTCCTTAAAAATTCTGATCCTAACATATATTTATATTATGCGTCATCTCATTTCTTTCATAACGCATAAGCTCTAAGGTATCACTGATCACACTGAACACATTTTACACATGACAAGAAGCGCATTGTAGTATTGTTTGGAAACAACTTTAAGGATAAAGTTCCCAAAAGTGAGGAATAGTGGGGTTGTTGTTTTGTTTATTAGTATGTACTACGTGACATTTTTCTGAACTGTTAAAAAATAACTCGGTCCTGAAACATCCAATCTGTTTCTGCCCATCTGAACAGCAATATATGGAGAAGGAAACAGATCTTTGAGACTGCCATCCTTTTTCCTATTCTTGATTAAGAATCTAGGAGACCAAGATGAACAATACACCATTCACTTGAATGCAAGCCACCAAGGGGAGGAAAGGAATATTTATGCTAGTGCACAGAGTGTTTAGTGTGCAACTTTTTAATTACTATATTTATGGTATTATCCATAATATATTCACTAACACAAATGCTCTACAGGGACATTAATCCTCAACAAATACATCAATGCTTCCCTCCTCTCCTCCAAATTCTTATTACACTGACATGGGGCAAAAATGCCAAGAATTCTCTCCGAAATAAACATTTCATGTCAACAATCACTTGTTCTACTATCTCCCTTTCTAACTGTTTTATAACATAACAACTCTACTTAAGTATTTGCTACTAACCTAAAAGACAAATTTGTAAGCAAAATATTTTTAAAGGGCTTTGTTTAATGTAACATCTTTTTTGATATGAAAGCTGGCTCAAGCTACTAAAAAAGTTGATTATGTTCTAAATAACATATTCTGTAACTCATCAAATTATAAGTCTCTGTATCACTCTGCACTTATAGTACTGTATAATTTCTGCTTTTTAGAAACCTCAAGGGGTAAGGCATTCAGGATGATGAAGAGTTTCATAATGGCTGAAGGATGACCCATCTAAGTAATAAAATGGGTTTAATTTCAACCATACTGGATTATTTTTTTTTCCCTAAAAGGTAATGTCTTCTCAGAGGATCCAGAATGTGATTAGGCTTTGGTGACACAGGATCATCAATATGACTATCAATTATCATGCTCTGTTAGGACATGAGAACACTATCTCTGAGGAAAAGAAGCTGGCCCAGTGGATACTAGGCAGATGTTGAGTTTCTACCACCATGATGAGAGCTAGATGGGGAGTTCCCACCAAAGCAGCAGGACACTCTGAGAATCAAAGGGAAGAGGTTGATGAAATTCAAACACCAAGGAAAAGGAGAGCCAAAGGTGAAATCTAAGTCACAGATCCAGGTCTAGAGCCAAGTGGAGTCGGGATGTGAGTGGAAGAATAGATGGGATGGAGGGACAGGGCATAGGACTGGCTTTATGTGTGTGCTGCTGGTAACCGGACTGACCTTGCCTAGAGTGGCCAGTGGCAAGACAACCTTTCCAGGCACAGAGGGATGTCTGTTCCTCTACTCAAAGGTTGCTGACTGCTATATTTTGGGAGATATTTTTGCCTACCTTTCATAGTTTGGTTATGTCCTCTCCCTTGCTGTCAAGAGTTGAGTCTCATTGCTTTTAGAGTATCAACCTTTCCCTTTTTCAAGTCAGCTATGATTTTGGAAACCAAATAAAACTAAAAAGCATAAGAGAATTAAAACTTAAAATACCAAGCTCCAGATAAGTTCTGAAGGACACAGTACACAGACTCTGAACCCATATTGGGGCAGTTGAGATGCCTTTTTTGTTTATTCCTTGGTTCTTACAGAATTCAAATCGTATTCCTTAAGTAGGACTCGCATGAAGTCATTTAGAACAGACACAGCCAAACCTAAAACATGCCCTGGGGTGTTATTTTTAAGTGACTGCAGTTATATTTCAAGGACTTCTTTTAGAGAAACCCAATAAGTTGAATATCCAGGAACACAACTGAACCAATTGCTCTGATGTGAAGTACCTGGGGAAATGTGGGAATAAACTCAAAAGATGGAGAAGGGAGGGCTTTGTCACTGGATAAGTAAGTGGCTGTGGGCAAGTCAATTAGCCTTCTACTCCCATCTGTAACATGGGTTAATGATACCTACCTTGCAAAGGTATGAAGAACAAATGAAAGGCTCAGACAATACCAACAACTGTGAATTAGACCTTAATTAAGTGGAAACGCACTACATAACCCCTTATGACACACAGATCTTTATTTAGAGCTGAGAAAGTCATCTGCCTAGTGGTTTCTATCCAGCTCTCACCACCTCATATGATAAGATCCTCTTCCCAAATTATTTTCGACAACTTTCCTTTTGGTTAATAAATAAAATGTTTTCAACGTAACTGTTTAAATAGGAAGTACAAGTATCACTGCACTTTCAGGTAAAAAAACTAGAATGTAAAACTTCCCCCCATTATGATATTCCCACTTTGTTTCTTCCTCAACTTTTTCTTATTCAAATGATTTATTTTCCCTTTTTCCCATTTTTCTTTTTTGAATCCTTGCTTTCTCACTGTAAGTTATGCCCTTGCAATAATAGTAACTACCAGCTTTATGTTATTTAGCAGTTTACAAGACACTTTCATATATAATACCTATTTCCCTTAAAGTACTTTTACTTTCTTCCCTTTATTTTTACCTTGCTCCACTTTCCAAAACACAAATAGGACTTCCTAAAATCAGCAAAGAAGTAATTTTTCTCCTTCCGACTGCCAACACATTACACAATACTTGGCAGAGTTGTCTAAAGCAAGTTAGACTATATACAGTATACCTAAATCCTGATGCATCCAATTCTTCTTGCAGATTATTTTTTTCTCCCCTGGTGATGATCTTTTGAAGTTAAAATACAGTGAAAATTATGTAAATGTACCACCATGTTAAAATAAGACAGGAAAATCTCTTTAAGAATCATCAAAAATAATACATGAAAAATAAAAGAGAAAGAAGAGGTAAAAAGATTTACAAAGAGAAAAAGAAAAAGCACAAAGTTGATGTTGTTTTGGCTTCCAGGAAAATCTCCATAATCTATCTCACCAGACCTATTTTTCTCCAAGCTCTGCATTAAATAATCTGATCATTAAATCTGTGAAAACCACAAGGGATGAGCCCATCTCATTAAAAAAAGATGATCTTTTGAGTTATGATCATGAGAAAGAGCATCTATTTCTGGTTTTAAGGACAGAAATACTTCCTGCTTCTTGCTCAGAGGCAGCGACACTTCTAGTAAGCTTTAGCACGGAACAGATGCCTGGCACCCTTTACCTATCATGATGAAAACAGGGACCTTCAAATAGAAATGTTTCCTCTCAGAAGCTCTACATACTCTCAACCTCGACCAACAAAGAACATGAGGTGTCTGAAACAGGAACCTATTAATTCTACCATATGAAGGTAAACATTTTTTTTTTTTTTTAAAAAGGGGGCTTCCCTGGTGGTGCAGTGGTTGAGAGTCCGCCTGCCGATGCAGGGGACAGGGGTTCGTGACCCGGTCCGGGAGGATCCCACATGCCGCGGAGCGGCTGGGCCTGTGAGCCATGGCCGCTGAGCCTGCGCGTCCGGAGCCTATGCTCCGCAACAGGAGAGGCCACAACAGTGAGAGGCCCGCGTGCCGCAAAAAAAAAAAAAAAAAAAAGGATGCTGTAAGCTCTAGGGTGGGAATCAGAATTGGCTTTCCCTTTGCTTTACAATGGTTGAATAAGGCCCATAGCAATTTTACAGTAATTCTTGACATACCTTAATACATTAAACATTATTTAAAAAATTAGTTGTTAATGTTAAAACTGGAGAACTAATAAAATTTAAGGAAAAAGTTGAAAGAGAGGTCATATTTGGTCCTGATTCTGCTGTGGGGTTTACATGTTCAATAATGTAAGCCTTTGGCACATTATGAAATCTTCTGCATTTTACAAGAGATATTCTGAGATATTATCCTAGGAATGGAGAAAGATATCATGGTCTGACATTCTTCTATAGAATCTACAGAGATGCTTCAAGGAAACTCAGTAGCCTATAGAATATACCTGGGACCACCACATAAAACGGTACTTAGAAAAGAATGTTTTTCCAGCTTGGACACAACTCAAGTCAAACTAGTAGGGAATCTAAGAAAAACTGACCCAACTGGGATTATGGCCGTGGAAAACCTGAAGGGATGGAAGTCATTTCTTTGAAGTGTTGTAAATTGTGTGTGTTATTCTTGTGACTGGGTTTGAGGTCAGATTTGGAATTTATACCTAAGAAATAACTGACCCTTTTTCCTATTATGTACTCAAATCAAGAAAGGATGACACCTAGTTCAATTTTGACAGTGAGAGTAACAATCTCTGAATGAAACTGAAAAGTATAGTAAATGGAATCCATCCTAGAGTAACCAAATTAACTCTTTTTTAATGGACCAGACAACCATGTATGCAAATGGAAAGACCAAATCTCAAAAGTTCATGATTAATGATTTTCAGCATCAAGTGGTGTATTATAATCATGTGCTTAACTGCATTCCCTCCACTAAGTGACACCAAATAAGAGGAAGAGATAAACTCAAAAGAAGAAAGAGAATGGAAAAAGAGAAAAATAATGGAAAAAAATTTTGGAAAATGGAAAGCAGATGGGCAAATGCCGAGTGAATTTTCAAAGCAGGGACAGATAAAACTGAAATGCCTACTAGCAGAACTGACAGGAAGAAGTCAGACAATATGAGGCACTGACCCTTCAGAAAGTACAAAGTCCAGTTACATCTAAAGTGGGGGACGAATGGAGAAGGAAGTGCAGAGATGGCATTGAAAACCGGAGAACTGCTCGCAAGACATTTTAAGGAGTAAACCTCCAGATCTGTCCTTAGCCATGAAGCTTGTCAACTCTCTCCTTCCGCCTGAGAAGGTCTGGACTCAGGGACACTAGGAAGAGTGACTGGGTGGAGGTACCATTCTGAAACAGAGGACTGAGTCAAAGTGCACACTGAGCAGAGAGACCCACAGCCCTTCCCTTGCTGGGTTTCTAACCAGTCCAAGAAAAGAGATCTACAGTTACCAAAACTAGGGAGAAAGGGGGCTTCTGAAAACAGAAAATCATCCTATGGCAAGTAAGGTCACCAGGTGACATGAGAGAGCCCTGTCAACTTGTTTACACACAAAGAGCCTCCACATAAATAAAAATGGACAGCAAATGATCACCAGACATGTGATGAAGAGCCTAACGTGACCGACAGGAACTTTAGGAGAAAAGAAAGTCAGTCAATGCTGGGAGCAGGGAAAAAACTTCATACACATTATTAAAAAGATACTTGCATCCATAAAGCAAAACAAGAATAGGATGCTATAAAATAGAAATATTATTAGAACAAGAGCTACTAGAAATTAATATTATCATCACAGAAATTAAAAATCCATAGAAGGGTTAGAAGATAATAGAGATTTAAATGTTCCCCAAGAGTAGAACAAAAAAATAGAAGGATAGAGATCAGGGACTTTTTTTTTTTTTTTTTTTAACAATAAGTAAGTTGGAGGAAAAATACAAAACTTCCAGCATCTGACAAATAAGAGTTTCAGAAAAGAGAAAAACAGTGCGAAGAAAATTATCCTCCACCACCTACCGCAAAAATCATCACAATGGATGGAAAAAGTTACACACCAAGGCACATTATGCTGAAACCTCAGAACATTAGGGATTAAAAATAAAAGACTCGAAAAGCTCCCCCGCTACACTCCTCCCAAAAAAAAGTCACATATAAAGTAACCAGAATCAGAAAAGCATCCAACAATAGCAAAATTGGAAGCGGAAGAAAATGAAGCAGGGACTCCAAAACTCTCAGGGAAAATAATTTCCAACTTTAAATTCTGTATCAATCATATGTGAGGAGAGACTAAGTGATATTTGCACACATGCCACATCTCCAAAAAATTACATCATACACACTCTTCTTTCTCAAGAAGCAACTGGGCAATGTGCCTCCCCCAAAAGAAAGAGGAAACCAGGAGAGATGCTATTCAGTAAACAGGTCAATCAAGAACTCCTAACATGGTAGTAAAAGAAAATTCCAGGTCAACAGCTATGCATAAGGTCTCAAGAGCAAACAGTCCAGAAGGGAGCAGGCAAGCAGAAGGCTCCCGGAAAAACGTCACACACACCACAGACACACACAAAAGAACTGAGAGCCAAGCCGTTGTGTTTGACCTTATTTGAGAATTTGGGGATGAATAAGTAGCACATAAATAGAATAGGAAGCCAAAAAAAAAAAAAGATTTTTTTTAATATGCTGAACAAGAAAGAAAATAAAATCACAGTACACTGCATAACTCAGCTGGGAAAAGTATTTATGGTGAAAATAAATCGAGATATAACTATCTCAGAGAGTGAGAGGCAGGTATTTAAGGGAGGGAGTGTAAAAGAGAGCTAACCCCTTATATTCCTTAATAGAAATTCAATGTTTAACGTCTAAAAAAGAAAAAAAAATTCAAGAAACATCATTATAAAGATAATTAGCTACATGGAAGTAAATATCAGAAGAAGAGTTCACTGAATTGAAAGTAGTTGCCTTTGAGAAATGGGAAATGATGATGCAAATAAGCAGGCAGCAACTTGTAAGCTACATATATGTATTACTGCAAATAAAAAAACATTTTTAAGAGGGTAGAAATTTATGAATAAAATATATAAACCATCTATAAATCATCTAAGACAAACTGATAATGTGAAGTTTCATTTTATACTATAAATTTTAAAAAAACCAGATAAATCTTAATCTGCTCCTCCTAGCTAATCAAATTGTTAAAATTCCATGTAATGCATTTTATCTTAAAGTAGTAAGGAGCACACTGTGAGAGGTCAATTATACCTAAATTGTCAAGTGACACCTCTAGCCTTAGTTAACACGTGATGAAAGGGTCCCTGGATACCAGTGCACAAGAGGGAATCCGCCATCTCTGTTATCATAGAGTGGTCAACTATAGCTTCAAACAGATAAACATGTTGGCCACTCCCCATCTACCAGAGCCCAGACGGTGGTTTCTTGTAGTGAAGATTTGTCCTTACAGAGGGAAGAAGGATGGAGACTATTCAGCATCTGAATCCCATTCCTATATTTGGGAAATTTCTCATCATATGAGTATTGATGAGAGACACACCTTTCAACATAGAGACAAAAATGGCTGGACACTCACCTTGCCAGACTCCCTTGCAGCTAAGGCATGGGACCTAGTCTTGGCCTGACCTGCATCTAAAGCTGGAGACAGGGGCAGGAGGAACTTATTGTGGGTGAGGGCAATGGCAACAACATCTAGTGCCCAGAGGCAGCAAAGGCTGAGGTGACAGAGTTGGTAGCAAGTGTCTGGTCCCCATGGTGTGGTCAGTGTGAACCAGCATGATCCTGTGTTCAGTGACAGGGTCCACCCTGCACAGAACTAATCATAACATATGACCTTGGCTATGAATCTGGCTGTGTAGCCTCTAATTGCTCCTGACCTTTTCCTAACTTTTAGCAGTTCTAGAAACCACCCAACAGCATCTCCATAAATTACTTCTCTGTGTAAAGCATTCAGCCAGTCTCCATTGTTTCTGTCTCAGAACCCTGCCTGATACATTGCCCCAGGATACACAGGGGGAGATAGGTGGCCATCTCCTGAAGTTAAGAATGAAACGTTTACATTCCTTATGATACCAAAGCAGAATCAAGGACATTTTTCCACAGGGAAACATGGGGGAAGGTTAGGTTTTAAAGTACAAATAAAACTATACTGCTGGAATGTTATGGGTTAAAAGTTTTAGTGGGCTCATCTATTCTTTGAATTCTTTTCTCTCATTAGAAAACAAATTCCAAGTTCAAAACCACTAACTGACTTGACAACAAGCCACGAGCGTGTAATCAGTTTGTGAATTGGGAGTTGTCACTACTCACATTTGGCAAAAGACTTGCGCTCACGATTCTTACTGTTGTGAGTGGGCAGAAGAGCAGTGGGTGAGGAAGAACAATTTTCTTTGTCTTTCTACTTAACACAGAGCTTTCTGAGAACTGAAGCTATTTGAAAACCAGTGGTCAAGAACCGCACATGAATATGAAAATGCAAACCAAGGCATCCAAAGATTTATATTCAGCTGTAGAAACATCAATATTGCTGAAAAGCTACATCCATCAGCTCAGCCTACTGCAGCATATTTAGTTCCAAGACTGAGAAAGCTGAACCCTAGGCAATCTATCTGCTTGTGTGTTGGGCTAACCACACAAATTTTGCAGACGAAGCTAGAAGTTAAGATAGATAGATTAGAACAAACTGTGGATGTGACCAAAAGGGCTTCATAAAAGAGTAAAGTGCAATCAGGACATTAATAGAAATGTGGATGGAAAGAAAGAAAGCCTCTCTCTGTGGTGCCCATTGTTTCTGGAAACTGAGGAAGTCTTTCATGACAAAGTACAGCTACAGTTTTTGTTAGTCATACTGAACAAGATTACACGCACTCTGTAAAGAAGGCTAACAAAGTAAATGCAAAGCCTGATGTACGCACATGATTTCCCCTCCTGTGGTGTTATTTCATAAAGACTTGCCAAGAGATCAATCCCTCAGTCACAGAAGTCAGGCTATACAAATCATCTTGGAAAAAAAATTAATTGTATTTCAGTCGGTGATGTAAATGCTACTTCAAATTCTATCAACTGCCAAAGCATCTTTACCATATATTCTTCTCCTGTGCCGTCAGTTCCCATGAAATATCTAATGGCCACTAAAACAAGAGTTTTATTCCACAGTTGCCCAGGTGAATTATATTGTGCTCACACAGTGTTTTGAAAAGCTGAGATAAATTCATCTCAGTTAATCCCAGAACACCACCCCGCCCCCAGCTCCCTGTTTCATTTGGAGATTACAACGGACAGTGATTCCACACAGCAACATGCGTGTGTCAAAGTAAATATGCAATCTAATCACCACAGCTCTGTACAGAACAAAGCACAGGTTTTGATTTTGCTACTTAGGTTTCAGAAATGAAAAGGTGGGGGGATCCCAAGAAATCAGTCTCAAAAGCTTTTTCCAAGACTACTTTTGTGAGAAATTTTAAAATAAGTCTCAGTTTCTGATACATAAGTATAAAGGAGGCAAATTCACAGCTAGTTACTGAATTTCAAAATGGTGAAACCCTAAAAGCTACTTCCAAAATAGACTCACTATATCCAAAGCCTGAATTAATATTTAGTTATACAGAAATATTTCTTTGTTTTTCTCCCCTCTCCAATGGCTTAAGAGATCATTCAGAAATTCACACTGAGGGGTTTTGTTTCATTCTGCATAGGTTCTGCTTCCAACCATCACAAGTAGCAGATTTTAAAAAAGCTTTTACTATAAGAATCTCTATATGACTATATAATCTCTCAAACACCTTCTTAATCTAAATTTTTTAAACAAATGACAAGATGTAACTAAAATGGCATTGGTTTCACCAATATCACACAATGTAAACTGACAGTCAATGAAGTTCTAAGGAAACTATAAAATGGTGAAATATTATCGCTCACTTGAAAAAGTAGTAACTGAAAGCAAGTCAAATGAACACCAATCCTTCAACATTTACTACAAGCAGGGCAGTTTGTAGTAGGTGTGGAACAGGAATGCGGCATGTGACACACCTACTGGCAACAGGGAACTTAGCATATTGCAGAGACATGAAACACTGGATCACAAGCCCCCCAGAAAGATTTAAGTGTGAAGGACAAGAGGTTGGATAGGTCAAATGAGACCAATTTCTGTCATATTATTAAGCCTATTATACACACTTAAAAGATTTTATGTGACATGAATACGTCCACACCTCTTATATCATAAAGGATACCAATCAACAATACTGTCAAAGTCAACTTCATGCAACTAAGAAACTTTACCATATCTTTCCAACATCACTCATATTGCTGTATTTGTTTTTGACCAGTCTGAGTCTCCCACTGGACTATGAGATATTACAGGTCAGAGGTGTGCCCTATTGAACTTTTAATACTTAGCTCTTGGCACTACTGAACACAGAATAATCCAATATACTGATGATGAATGATGAACGGCACTAAAATAGTAGCTATTTATTTGGTGATTTATCTGAATACAAAGATTGATTCTTGACAATAAAACAAAGTTTAGGAGGCTTCTACAAAGTTATATTTTACTAAGAAAATGGTCAAAATTAAGAATCAAAGAATACGCAAAAGAGGTGTTCACTGAAGCTTTATTCATCATAGAAAAATGGCAATATTCTGAATTTTCAACAATTGGGCAATGTGCTGTTTTATTACGGTCAAAGATTGGATAGATTACAGAACCATTAAAAATGACAAACATGAAGGCCTGCAACAGAGGAAATTAAGATGTAACAATAATAAAAAAGAAGGGGTCAAAATAAGATGTATACTACAACTACAACCAAATAAAAATATATACATATGTTAAAAAAGACTGGAATGAAATACACACAAAAATATTTGTTTAAGTAAATAGATTTGGAGCTTATAGGTGATTTTTCCACTCTAAACTTTTTGTAATACTTGATATTTACATCATCATTTATAACTCCTATTGTAAAACTGTTATATTGCCATTACAGATTCTTGCAAAAGTAGCATTTTAACATTATATGTCTAACAGTAATTGTTACAATGATTATTAATAGTAACTTATTTAATCAAATCTAAGTGCTATTGGAAGCTACACCACTATTTTATGTGCTAAGAATAAAAACAAAAGTGCTGCCAAGAATAGTTATAAGATGTCAGCAATTGCAAGATACATCAAATTTCAAGAATGTCAAAATGTGAAAGATGTATGTCTTAGAATCAATGAGACAGAAGAAAGAATAAACAGAATAAAGCAACTGTACAAGAAACTATTTTATTGGTGAAATAAAAGTGATTTCTAGATAACAAGAAACTATCAAATATATGGGGAAAGTGATAGAAATCTCTTATCAAAATAAATTATTTGACTCACAAATAAGTCTATATAAAGATTGGGATAATGAAAGAAACAAGGACATCACACAACAGAAGTCAAGTCTTCATCATACCCCTGAGATCAAATATACCTGGTCCAAATGGATTGAATAAATGGACTACCAAGAAGTAATTAAGGGTTTCCCTGGTGCCACAGCGGTTGGGAATCCACCTGCCAATGCAGGGGACACGGGTTTGAGCCCTGGTCTGGGAAGATCCCACATGCTGCAGAGCAACTAAGCCTGTGCGCCACAACTACTGAGCCTGCGCTCTAGAGCCCGCAAGCCACAACTACTGAAGCCCGCACACTTAGAGCTTGTGCTCCGCAACAAGAGAAGCCACCGCAACGAGAAGCCTGCGCACCGCAATGAAGAGTAGCTCCCGCTTGCCATAACTAGAGAAAGCCCATGTGCAGCAACAAAGACCCAATGAAGCCAAAAATAATTAATTAATTAATTAAAAAAAAAAAAAAAGAAGAAGAAGAAGTAATTAAGGTAAGCCAACAGGCCTAGACAAGATTTTTTAGCTCGGGGTAGGGTGGGGGCTATGAAATGAATTGCTTTGAGTGGCATTCCCTTGAAAGTAATGCTGAACCTTCCTGTTGGTTTATAATCACAGAGAGGGCCACTGACTGAATTTTGGTAACCTCAAAATTTTTGCATGGAGGAGTAAGATGGGAAGAGGCAGTAAGTCCACGTCAGTGAATGAAGCACCATGGTTCACAAAAACAGAATTAAAATTTGTAATTTTCTACCTAGTCCTCTAAGCTTTCCTCCCTAAGTTCACGCATTTCTATAAATAATTGGCTTTTTACTTAAAATAATAATGGAAATTAATTAATCTCACCTGAACTTTTAGCAGTTTAACATGAAGAAACTGTAAGGAACTTTCCAGTTGGAAACCAAATCATGGGACACCACCTTAACTATCCCTGAGAGAGTAACCACAACAATGCAACAAACTGTAAGAACAAACCACAATAAGCAGTGAGACAAAAATTTCACCCAAGAAGAAAAAAAGGTCAAGCGCATTATTTTAAAAGCACTGATTATTTAAACCCTTCATACATCTACATATGTAAGGCAAAGGGGTCTTACTCATTGCCAAATAACAAAAACAAGATACAGAAGTCTAATACTAAACTAATATAAACATCAGTTTGCTTACTCTAAGAATGAATAAAAGTCATAAAAGCCAACCTCTGGGAAAAATCAACAAAGCCAAGAGTTTGGTTCTTTAAAAAGTCCAACAAAATTGACAAACCTTTAATTAGACTAAAAAAAAAGGAAAGAAGACTCAAATAACTAACATCAGAAATAAAAAAGAGAACATTACTACCAATTGTAAAGATATAAAAAGGATTATAAAAGAGTACTATGAACAACTGTATGGTAACAAATTTGACAACCTAGATGAAATGGGTACATTTCTAAAAACACCTACCAAGGTGGAATTATGAAGAAAGAAAATCAGACCTATAACTAATAACAAAACTGATCAGTAATCTCAGAAAGAAAAGCCTAGGACCAGATGGCTTTACCAGTAAATTCTATCAAACATTTAAAAAAGAAGAATCCTTCTCAAGTCCTCCTAAAAAAATTAAAGAGGGGGAAACACTTCCAAACCCATTCTATGAAGCTAGCATTACACTAATACCAATGAAAGTTTTCTACATAAAACAGACAAACAAACAAATCCCTACAGACCATTATCCCTTATGAATACTGATGGAAAAATCCTCAGCAAAATACTAGCAAACAGAATGCAACAGCATATTAAAAGTGGCATTTATTGCTGGAATGCAAAGATGGTTCAACATATGAAAATCAACCAATGTAATACACCACATTAAAAGAATGAAGGAAAAAAATATCACCTGATCATCTCAATTGATGCAGAAAATAAACCTGAAAAATTCAGTACTCTTTCATGATAAAAAACACTCAACAAATTAGGAATAGAAGGAAACTACTTCAACAAAATAAAGGCCTTATATGAAAAACCCACAGCTAACAATATGCTCAATAATGGAAAAGGCTGAAAGCTTTTCCATTAAGATCAAGAACTAGGCAAGAATACTCACTCTTGCCACTTCTGCTCAATATAGTACTGGAAGTCCTACCCAGAGCAATTAGGTAAGAAAAATAAATAAAAAGCATCCAAACTGGAAAGGAAGAAGTAAAATTATTTCTGTTCACGGATGACATGAAAACCCATCACAGATGTAGAAAACACTAAAGATTCCAGAAAAAAAGAGAAAAAAAATGGTAGAACTAATAAACAAATTCAGCAAAGTTACAGGATATAAAATCAACACACAAAAATCAGTTGCATTTTTATACATTAACCATGAACAATCCAAAATAAAAACTAAAGACAATTCTATTTATAATAGAATCAAAAAAGAATAAAATACTTAGGAATAAGCTTAACCAAGGAGGCAAAAGGCTTATACACTGAAAACTGCAAAATGTGGCTGAAAGAAATTCAAGAAAAGTCAAATAAATGGAAAGATATCCTTCATTCATAGACTGGAAGACTTAATATTGTTAGGATGTCAATACTACCCAAAGTGATACACATATTCAATGGAATCCTTATCAAAACCCCAAAGACATTTCTGCAATTGTGAAGTCCACACATATTCTCTCTTTCAATAAGTTTTAAGGGTGAATTGCTCCAAGTTACCAACAGACATTAATAATACTTAATCAACCTATAAAGTAATATATTGAACATTGCGAATTGGAAGCTACCATTCAGACATACAGAGGATTCAACGTTTAAAATAGGGTGGCATCATCACTAACATTCAGGCTGACAATGGACCAAATTCACAACTTTTTGCACGAGACAATCACAGGGGAGACTTGGTGAGCCTGTTCTGCCACTGCACTTACCATAAGCATACCAACGGAATAGTATAATATCAGATAATGGGTGGAAAGGCCTTTTCCAGCAACAGATACCTGGGTCTCCACAGAACAGCTACAGTCACAAACCAGGGCAGTGTCAAGGAAGGTAATCACCACCATCAGATACAGAGAGGATCAATTTGTTCAAAAATTGTACTGTGCATTTTTTTTTTTTTTTTTTTTTTTTTTTTTTGCGGTACGTGGACCTCTCACTGCTGTGGCCTCTCCTGTTGCGGAGCACAGGTTCCGGACACGCAGGCTCAGTGACCATGGCTCACGGGCCCAGCCACTCCGCGGCATGTGGGATCTTCCCGGACTGGGGCACGAACCCGTGTCCCCTGCATTGGCAGGCGGACTCTCAACCACTGCGCCACCAGGGAAGCCCTGTACTGTGCATTTTTAGGAGTTATTATAGATGCATAGAATTTCTGATTGACAAAGACCTTTAAAATCATATTACATGTGAAAATCATTTTATGGATAAGAAAATGAGGACCCCAGGAAGGGGTACCTATGTAACTCAAGGTCACACAACTAGCAGTTAGCAAAACCCGGACTAGAACCTAGGTTTCCAGTGTTCCTTCGTCTTCCCTAATAAAACTCCTGAGCTTCAGGTTGGGAGTACCACCTTAGTCTGCTGGCAGGAAAAAATCTCCCCACAAAATGATTTCTTTTTCTTTCCAGTTTTATTGAGCTATAATTGACATATAACACTGTATTAGTTTAAGGTGCACAATATAATGACTTGATGTGTATTTATTCAAATTTAAATGATCACCACAGTAAGTTAGTTAACATTCATCATCATGTATAGTTAAAGTTTTTTTTCTCTTGTGATGAGAACTTTTAGGATCTACTCTCTTAGCAACTTTCAAATACACAGTACAGTATTGTTAACTACAGTCACCACGCTGCACATTACATCCCCAAGACTTATTTATCTTATAACTGGAAGTTTGTTCCTTTTGACTACCTCTCCCACCCACAAACCCCTCACCTCAGACAACCACCAATCTGTTCTCTGTTTCTGTAAATTCAGGATTTTTTTAGATTATACATATAGGTGAGATCATACAGTATTTGTCTTTCTCTGTGTGACTTATTTCACTTAACATAATGCCTTCAAGGTCCATCCATGTTGTTGCAAATGGCAGCATTTTCTTCTTTATGATGTCTGAATAATAGTCCACTGGATATATATGCCACAGTTTCTTTATCCATTCAGCTGGTAACGGATACTTGCATGTCTTGGCTATTGTAAACAATGCTGCAATGAACATGGGGGAACAAATATATCTCTCTGAGATAGTGATTTCATTTCCTTCAGACATATACCCACAAGTGGAATTGCTGGACCTTATGGTAGTTCTATTTTTAATTTTTAATTTTTTGAAGAACCTCCATACTGTTTTCCATAGTGGCTGCACGATTTTACAATCCCACCAACAGTGCATAAGAGCTCCTTTTCTCCACATCCTCACCAACACTTTTTATCTCTTGTAGTTTTGATGACAGCCATTCTAACAGGTATGAGGTGATCACAAAACAATTTCTTAAAGATTCTTGACCACATCAGTATATGCCCAATATGATTAAATCAACTCACGCCTGCCTTAGGAAAGGAACCTTCTAGGATTATATGGAAGCCTTTGCACTGATTCTGCATTTTTTGACAGCTGTGGCTATTGTCATCCCATTCCTGGGGTAAGCGGTTAGGATCTGCCCTGTGAGAGGTGGATTTCCCAGTGTCAATTATTCTGGGAAGAGGCAGAGCCTGAGATAAGAAATGAAAACTGGGAAGGAAAGACCTGGCAGAAATCTTCCCTCTTCCAGGGCCTTAATCTATTTGATGCCTGGCCTCTACAACTAAATATGCTGATAGTCCCTTCTGGGAGAGGGGCCTGGTGGTCTAGGCCAGAGAGGTAGCCTTGTAAGGGCCCAGTGAGGATGGGTCTCAGTATGCCATATCTAGTAGCAATTTTACGGGACTCTCAGGGTTTTGTTAAAGGTCATAAACTCAACTTTTATCTACTATAGAGAATTAAGGACATGTTTCCAAGCTAAGGATGGAGTGGGAAATAGGAAAGCAGAGTGGGATAGCAGAGCTATCACAGTGCTGGCAGCAATGATTAGCAAGGTCCCCAAAGAAAAGGGAACCTTGGGACAAGAATCCAGGCATGAGAGCTAGGCTCACCTCATCATATGAAGATGGTGTCCTTTCCCGATCACCTCAGAAGAGGAAGCATTAATTTATAACTAGGAGACACAATGGGTTTCTTGCAAATCATCACAGGTTAAACAGATTTCCTGATACTGATAACATAGGATGATATTCAGTAGGTGAGCACTGTGATGACTGTCCAATGTTTATAGTCAGCATCCATTCTGATTGGCCAGAATCTGGTTGTCAACTATTTTGAGTCTCATCCTTCCAACAATAATATATGTCTCTCCATCTCAGTTTCTGCTATTGATTCCTAAGACTTGGAGAACATTAACCTTTTTGTTAGTGCTTATCACAGATGCAGGAATGAATAAACACTATATTAATAAACTCTAAGCAATAGATACCATTATTCCCACTTTATAGGCTAGAAAACCGAGGCTCAGAGAAAGAACTCACCCACAGATAGCCTGAGGCAGAGCCAGAATTTTATTCCAAAACAAACAGAATTTTAAGGTTGTATAGAAACAGTCCCTCTACTCTAGAAATCTACCCTCCTATGAAAGATAACATTGCAGCGAACAAGAAACTATGGGACTTGAAGGTAAATGCATCCTTATCTCATAAAATATCAATATTAATATGGAAAAGACTGGTCTAATAAGCATGATTTTAATCCTACCCAACTCTCATGCTGCAATTATTGTCAAGCGTTACCTGAATACCTAAAAAGCTTTTACATATATCTGTGTGACAAAATACTAGTTCATGTCTTCAAATCCATGTATGCAAACTATAAAACCAATTTAATCCTATTTATTAAGAGAAAAGCCCCAGCATATATTCTATTAATGTGCACTGAATCCCTATGTGAATCTCACTTGATTAAAATATTACCATTAAAATATTATTACTATTAAAATATTATTATTATTATTACAAAAGACACAATTTAACAGATTTAAGGAAAAAACTTGAATTCAACAACTTCCCCTCCGGTCATTTATTTAAACCTCTGACAAAACCTCTGTTCTAAGAAATTATTTCTTCTACTTTCTACTTAGAGAACAAATGAAAGTACATCTGAATTAAATTGCCACTGCTGAGGAAACACTGAAACTCTAAATAAAAACTAGCAATCGGACTTCCGGGTAAGATGGCGGAAGAGTAAGACGCGGAGATCACCTTCCTCCCCACGGATACACCAGAAATACAGCTACACGTGGAACAACTCCTACAGAACACCTACTGAACGCTGGCAGAAGACCCCAGACCTCCCAAAAGGCAAGAAACTCCCCACATACCTGGGTAGGGCAAAGCGGAGAGATCCGCACACAGAGGATCGGTGCCGAGCGGCACTCACCAGCCCGAGAGGCTTGTCTGCTCGCCCGCCGGGGCGCGCAGCGCTGGAAGTTGAGGCTCGGGCTTCGGTCAGAGCGCAGGGAGAGGACTGGGGCTGGCGGCGAGAACTCAGCCTGAAGGGGGCTAATGTGCCACAGCTAGCCGGGAGGGAGTCCGGGAAAACTCTGGAGCTGCCGAAGAGGCAAGAGACTTTTTCTTCCCTCTTGGTTTCCTGGTGCGCGAGGAGAGGGGATTAAGAGCGCTGCTTAAAGGGGCTCCACGGACGGGCGCGAGTCGCGACTGAAAGCGCGGAGCCCAGTGACAGGCGTGGGACGCTGGGGCTGCTGCTGCCGCCGCCAAGAAGCCTGTGTGCGAGCGCAGGTCACTGCCCACACCGCCCTTCCGGGAGCCTGTGCAGCCCGCCACTGCCGGGGTCCCGGGATCCAGGGGCGGCTTCCCTGGGAGAACGCACGGCGCGCCTCGGGCTGGTGCAACGTCACGCCGACCTCTGCTACTGCAGGCTCGCCCCGCACTCCGTGCCCCTCCCTCCCTCCCGGCCCGAGTGAGCCAGAGTCCCCAAAGAGGCTGCTCCTTTAACCCTGTCCTATCTGAGCGAAGAACAGACGCCCTCCGGCAACCTACACGCAGAGGCGGGGCCAAATCCAAAGCTGAGACCCAGGAGCTGTGAGAACAAAGAAGAGAAAGGGAAACCTCTCCCAGCAGCCTCAGAAGCAGCGGATTAAAGCTCCACAATCAACTTGATGTACCCTGCATCTGTGGAATACATGAATAGACAACACATCATCCCAAATTGAGGAGCCCGGAGTCAGTGCTGTGCCTCTGAGGTGGGAGAGCCAACTTCAGGACACTGGTCCACAAGAGACCTCCCAGCTCCACATAATATCAAACGGCGAAAATCTTCCAGAGATCTCCATCTCAACACCAGCACCCAGCTTCACTCAACGACCAGCAGGCTACAGTGCTGGACACCCAGGGCCAAACAACTAGCAAGACAGGAACACAACGCCACCCATTAGCAGAGAGGTGGCCTAAAATCATAAAAAGTCCACAGACACCCCAAAACACACCACCAGACGTGGACCTGCCCACCAGAAAGACAAGATCCAGCCTCATCCACCAGAACACAGGCACTAGTCCCCTCCACCAGGAAGCCTACACAACCCACTAAACCAACCTTAGCCACTGGGGACAGACACCAAAAACAACAGGAACTACGAACCTGCAGCCTGCAAAAAGGAGACCCCAAACACAGTAACATAAGCAAAATGAGAAGACAGAAAAACACACAGCAGGAGAAGGAGCAAGATAAAAACCCACCAGACCTAACAAATGAAGAGGTAATAGGCACTCTACCTGAAAAAGAATTCAGAATAATGATGGTAAAGATGATCCAAGATTCTATTTCCCAGATACAAAATCTCGGAAATAGAATAGACAAAATGCAAGAAACAGTTAACAAGGACCTAGAAGAACTAAAGATGAATCAAGCATCGATTAAAAACACAATACATGAAATAAAAAATACTCTAGATGGGATCAATAGCAGAATAACTGAGGCAGAAGAACGGATAAGTGAGGTGGAAGATAAAATAGTGGAAATAACTGCTGCAGAGCAAAATAAAGAAAAAAGAATGAAAAGAACAGAGGACACTCTCAGAGACCTCTGGGACAACATTAAACGCACCAACATTCGAATTATAGGGGTTCCAGAAGAAGAAGAGAAAAAGAAAGGGACTGAGAAAATATTTGAAGAGATTATAGTTGAAAACTTCCCTAATATGGGAAAGGAAATAGTTAATCAAGTCCAGGAGGCACAGAGAGTCCCATACAGAATAAATCCAAGGAGAAATACGCCAAGACACATATTAATCAAACTGTCAAAAATTAAACACAAAGAAATCATATTAAAAGCAGCAAGGCAAAAACAACAAATAACACACAAGGGAATCCCCATCAGGATAACAGCTGATCTCTCAGCAGAAACTCTACAAGCCAGAAGGGAGTGGCAGGACATACTTAAAGTGATGAAGGAGAAAAACCTGCAACCAAGATTACTCTACCCAGCAAGGATCTCATTCAGATTTGATGGAGAAATTAAAACGTTTACAGACAAGCAAAAGCTGAGAGAGTTCAGCACCACCAAACCAGCTTTACAACAAATGCTAAAGGAACTTCTCTAGGCAAGAAACACAACAGAAGGAATATACCTACAATAATGAACCCAAAACAATTAAGAAAATGGGAATAGGAACATACATATCGATAATTACCTTAAATGTAAATGGACTAAATGCTCCCACCAAAAGACACAGAGTGGCTGAATGGATACAAAAACAAGACCCATCTATATGCTGTCTACAAGAGACCCACTTCAGACCTAGAGACACATACAGACTGAAAGTAAGGGGATGGAAAAAGATATTCCATGCAAATGGAAACCAAAAGAAAGCTGGAGTAGCAATTCTCATATCAGACAAAATAGACTTTAAAATAAGGACTACTAGAAGAGACAAAGAAGGACACTACATAATGATCAAGGGATCGATCCAAGAAGAAGATATAACAATTGTAAATATTTATGCACCAAACATAGGAGCACCTCAATACATAAGGCAAATACTAACAGCCATAAAAGGAGAAATCAACAGTAACACAATCATAGTAGGGGACTTTAACACCCCACTTTCACCAATGGACAGATCATCCAAAATGAAAATAAATAAGGAAACACAAGCTTTAAATGATACATTAAACAAGATGGACTTAATTGATATTTATAGGACATTCCATCCAAAAACAACAGAATACACATTTTTCTCAAGTGCTCATGGAACACTCTCCAGGATAGATCATATCTTGGGTCACAAAGCAAGCCTTGGTAAATTTAAGAAAATTGAAATTGTATCAAGTATCTTTTCCGACCACAATGCTATGAGACTAGATATCAATTACAGGAAAAGAGCTGTAAAAAATACAAACACATGGAGGCTAAACAATACACTACTTAATAACGAAGTGATCACTGAAGAAATCAAAGAGGAAATTAAAAAATACCTAGAAACAAATGACAATGGAGACACGACGACCCAAAACCTATGGGATGCAGCAAAAGCAGTTCTAAGAGGGAAGTTTATAGCAATACAATCCCACCTTAAGAAACAGGAAACATCTCGAATAAACAACCTAACCTTGCACCTAAAGCAATTAGAGAAAGAAGAACAAAAACATCCCAAAGTTAGCAGAAGGAAAGAAATCATAAAAATCAGATCAGAAATAAATGAAAAAGAAATGAAGGAAACGATAGCAAAGATCAATAAAACTAAAAGCTGGTTCTTTGAGAAGATAAACAAAATTGATAAACCATTAGCCAGACTCATCAAGAAAAAAAGGGAGAAGACTCAAATCAATAGAATTAGAAATGAAAAAGGAGAAGTAACAACTGACACTACAGAAATAAAAAAGATCATGAGAGATTACTATAAGCAACTCTATGCCAATAAAATGGGACAACCTGGAAGAAATGGACAAATTCTTAGAAATGCACAACCTGCCAAGACTGAATCAGGAAGAAATAGAAAATATGAACAGACCAATCACAAGCACTGAAATTGAAACTGTGATAAAAAATCTTCCAACAAACAAAAGCCCAGGACCAGATGGCTTCACAGGCGAATTCTATCAAGCATTTAGAGAAGAGCTAACACCTATCCTTCTGAAACTCTTCCAAAATATAGCAGAGGGAGGAACACTCCCAAACTCATTCTTTGAGGCTACCATCACCCTGATACCAAAACCAGACAAAGGTGTCACAAAGAAAGAAAACTACAGGCCAATATCACTGATGAACATAGATGCAAAAATCCTCAACAAAATACTAGCAAACAGAATCCAACAGCACATTAAAAGGATCATACACCATGATCAAGTGGGGTTTATTCCAGGAATGCAAGGATTCTTCAATATACGCAAATCAATCAACGTGATACACCATATTAACAAATTGAAGGAGAAAAACCATATGATCATCTCAATAGATGCAGAGAAAGCTTTCGACAAAATTCAACACCGATTTATGATAAAAACCCTGCAGAAAGTAGGCATAGAGGGAACTTTCCTCAACATAATAAAGGCCATATATGACAAACCCACAGCCAGCATCGTCCTCAATGGTGAAAAACTGAAACCATTTCCACTAAGATCAGGAACTAGACAAGGTTGCCCACTTTCACCACTCTTATTCAACCTAGTTTTGGAAGTTTTAGCCACAGCAATCAGAGAAGAAAAGGAAATAAAAGGAATCCAAATTGGAAAAGAAGAAGTAAAGCTGTCACTGTTTGCAGATGACATGATACTATACATAGAGAATCCTAAAGATGCTACCAGAAAACTACTAGAGTTAATCAATGAATTTGGTAAAGTTGCAGGATACAAAATTAATGCACAGAAATCTCTGGCATTCCTATATACTGATGATGAAAAATCTGAAAGTGAAATCAAGGAAACACTCCCATTTACCATTGCAACAAAAAGAATAAAATATCTAGGAATAAACCTACCTAAGGAGACAAAAGACCTGTATGCAGAAAATTATAAGACACTGATGAAAGAAATTAAAGATGATACAAATAGATGGAGAGATGTACCATGTTCTTGGATTGGAAGAATCAACATTGTGAAAATGACTCTACTACCCAAAGCAATCTACAGGTTCAATGCAATCCCTATCAAATTACCACTGGCATTTTTCACAGAACTAGAACAAAAAATTTCACAATTTGTATGGAAACACAAAAGACCCCGAATAGCCAAAGCAATCTTGAGAACGAAAAATGGAGCTGGAGGAATCAGGCTCCCTGACTTCAGACTATACTACAAAGCTACAGTAATCAAGACAGTATGGTACTGGCACAAAAACAGAAAGATAGATCAATGGAACAGGATAGAAAGCCCAGAGTTAAACCCACGGGCATATGGTCACCTTATCTTTGATAAAGGAGGCAGGAATGTACAGTGGAGAAAGGACAGTCTCTTCAATAAGTGGTGCTGGGAAAACTGGATAGGGACATGTAAAAGTATGAGATTAGATCACTCCCTAACACCATACACAAAAATAAGCTCAAAATGGATTAAAGACCTAAATGTAAGGCCAGACACTATCAAACTCTTAGAGGAAAACATAGGCAGAACACTCTATGACATAAATCACAGCAAGATCCTTTTTGACCCACCTCCTAGAGAAATGGAAATAAAGACAAAAATAAACACATGGGACCTAATGAAACTTAAAAGCTTTTGCACAGCAAAGGAAACCATAAACAAGACCAAAAGACAGCCCTCAGAATGGGAGAAAATATTTGCAAATGAAGCAACTGACAAAGGATTAATCTCCAAAATTTATAAGCAGCTCATGCAGCTCAAGAACAAAAAAACAAACAACCCAATCCAAAAATGGGCAGAAGACCTAAATAGACATTTCTCCACTGAAGATATACAGACTGCCAACAAACACATGAAAGGATGCTCAACATCTTTACTCATTAGAGAAATGCAAATCAAAACTACAATGAGATATCATCTCACACCAGTCAGAATGGCCATCATCAAAAAATCTAGAAACAATAAATGCTGGAGAGGGTGTGGAAAAAAGGGAACACTCTTGCACTGCTGGTGGGAATGTGAATTGGTACAGCCGCTATGGAGAACGGTATGGAGGTTCCTTAAAAAACTACAAATAGAACTACCATATGACCCAGCAATCCCACTACTGGGCATATACCCTGAGAAAACCATAATTCAAAAAGAGACATGTACCAAAATGTTCATAGCAGCCCTATTTACAATAGCCTGGAGATGGAAACAACCTAAGTGTCCATCATCAGATGAATGGATAAAGAAGATGTGGCACATATATACAATGGAATATTACTCAGCCATAAAAAGAAATGAAATTGAGCTATTTGTAATGAGGTGGATAGACCTAGAGTCTGTCATACAGAGTGAAGTAAGTCAGAAAGAGAAAGACAAATACTGTATGCTAACACATATATATGGAATTTAAGAAAAAAAAAATGTCATGAAGAACATAGGGGTAAGACAGGAATAAAGACACAGACCTACTAGAGAATGGACTTGAGGATATGGGGAGGGGGAAGGGTAAGCTGTGACAAAGTGAAAGAGCGGCATGGACATATATACACTACCAAACGTGAGGTAGATAGCTAGTGGGAAGCAGCCGCATAGCACAGGAAGATCAGCTCGGTACTTTGTGACCACCTGGAGGGGTGGGATAGGGAGGGTGGGAGGGAGACGCAAAAGGGAGGGGATATGGAAACATATGTATATGTATAACTGATTAAATTTGTTATAAAGCAAAAAAATAAAATTAAATTAAAAAATTAAAAAAAAAAAAAAAACTAGCAATCAAGACAAGATTATCTCAAAAGATGCTAGATTCCCTCAACACTGCCCATCATCAGAACAGTCTTTAAATGCCCTTTCTCATAAGCTATGCCAGTCATTAGCTGTAATTAAAATTCTTGTTGAAATTGGCTTATATCTCTCTACATCTGAATCTTTTCAGGTACCGCTCATTTTCTCTTCTTCCTACTTATTATAAGAGATCAGACACTAGTCTGCTTCGAAATTTTACAGGTACTACATCCACATTTAAGGTAATTCATCAAAGTAGTCTGAATGCTGTAAAGATTATTTTTTTTAATGATACAGAACGTCACCAAATTCCCTTATTAGTAGGGTGGCCATTTAATTTATCATCCAAACCAGAACACTTGGTTCTGAAAGGGGGCATTATCAAAAATAGCAACAGGCACAGTCAGGACTGTCCCAGCAAACTGACACATATTGCCACCCTACTTATTAAAGAACCAAACACCATGCTTAAAAGCTGAAAGTCTCAAAAAAGTGAAATAAAGTTCATGGTGGGAAAGGGGGTAGAGTGGGTTCGTGTGTGAATAGAAAGTCAGAAGAGTCCAATCAGAAGGTCAAGAGAAAGCTGCATTCTCTCTCAGGCACCCAAACGCAATGGAATTTCCAGATTACATAAACACAGCTCCTCCCTGCCTTGGATATTAAAAGGGTTTGTACATATGAATCAAGTCTGTCATATGTCGTGTGCTCTCCTTATTCATTTATCGGTTTATTTTATGGCTACCCTCACACTCCTCCTCGATATTACCTTATCTCCCACACACCCCACAACCCACAAGCTTCCTTTCCCCTCTCTTCCTTATTTTATGTCTCATCACTGAACCAGTAAACCAGAATTACTAGGAACTTGCTACATACCAGGCACCGTGCTAAGTCCTCCTACATAAAATGGGGATCCCAAAACTGAATTAGATTCAGTCTTTGCCAGCTCATTGTTCAAATTTTTATTCACCACACTTTGTTTAAAACTCAATACAGGGGACTTCCCTGGTGGCGCAGTGGTTAAGGCTCCACGCCCTCAATGCAGGGGTCCTGTGTTCAATGCCTGGTCAGGGAACTAGACCCCACATGCCTGCCGCAACTAAGAGTTCGCATGCCACAACTAAGGAGCCAGCGAGCTGCAACTAAGGAGCCCGTGAGGCACAACTAAGACCCGGCGCAACCAAATAAATTAAAAAAAAAAACAAACTCAATACCATTTCACTCCAGCCTCCATTTCTGCATGTCCTAAGCAGCCCAACCAAGGAGTACGGTTGCCAAGTTTCCTAGTGAAGCCACCTCTCTATTTATTTGTAGATAATTTAGTACAGTATATACATTGATATAAAAGAATAATAAACTAAACAACTTTGATTAAGGCGTCAAAATTCCCACATCTTAAAAAAACTTTATAAAAGCTCTTCTGTTCTCCCAACCAAGACACCGCAGCTTTTGGAGGGGAACACTCTTTCTTGCATACCTTTTTCCTCCTTGAAGCTGGTGAAGGATTATGTCTTGCCCACCACTGAATTTCCAGCACCTTGCAGCGTGTCTAGCACAAAATAGACACTCAATAAATATCTGTTGAATAAATGAATGCATGACGGGCTCATGGTTAATGACTTTTTTTTTATGTCAACACCTCAAGATCTTTGCTCCATTGATCAACTCCTCTCAAAAGGCAGTCTCCCCACTCCCTCCCCCACTCCCCACCACAGTAACAGCTTTGGAGTCAGCCAAAAAACCCCAGATCAAATCCCAGCCACTTAATAGCAATGTTACCCTGGGCAAGTTTTCTAATCATTCTCTATGCCTTATTTTTCTTATCTATAAGATAGAGATAGCACTATCAAGTTTGCTAGGTTTTTGTGGTATTTGTGAGATTTGAAAATAATTTACATAAAGGGCCAGGCAGGAACCCACTAAATGTGTGTCAGATGAAAGAATAAATTGCCATTCTGTTCTGTGGCTCCATGTCAAAATGTAACCATCAAACTGTAATCTGCCAAAGCTGATCTTCATTTAACAACAGATATGCATCAGAAGTTGGAACACACAACTGGAGCCTGTCTGCTGTGGAACATCAAAGGGAGAGTTTAACATCTGCTTTTTTTTTTTTTTTTTGCATTTGCCTTTTATTTTTTTTTACATCTTTATTGTACTATAATTGCTTTACAATGGTGTGTTAGTTTCTGCTTTATAACAAAGTGAATCAGTTATACATATACATCTGTTCCCATATCTCTTCCCTCTTGCATCTCCCTCCCTCCCACCCTCCCTATCCCACCCCTCCAGGCGGTCACAAAGCACCGAGCTGATCTCCCTGTGCTATGAAGCTGCTTCCCACTATCTACCTTACGTTTGGTAGTGTATATATGTCCATGCCTCTCTTTCGCTTTGTCACAGTTTACCCTTCCCCCTCCCCATATCCTCAAGTCCATTCTCAAGTAGGTCTGTGTCTTTATTCCTGTCTTACCCCTAGGTTCTTCATGACATTTTTTTTCTTAAATTCCACATATATGTGTTAGCATATGGTATTTGTCTTTCTCTTTCTGACTTACTTCACTCTGTATGACAGACTCTAGGTCTATCCACCTCATTACAAATAGCTCAGTTTCATTTCTTTTTATGGCTGAGTAATATTCCATTGTATATATGTGCCACATCTTCTTTATCCATTCATCCGATGATGGACACTTAGGTTGTTTCCATCTCCGGGCTATTGTAAATAGAGCTGCAATGAACATTGTGGTACATGACTCTTTTTGAATTATGGTTTTTCTCAGGGTATATGCCCAGTAGTGGGATTGCTGGGTCATATGGTAGTTCTATTTGTAATTTTTTAAGGAACCTCCATACTGTTCTCCATAGTGGCTGTACCAATTCACATTCCCACCAGCAGTGCAAGAGTGTTCCCTTTTCTCCACACCCTCTCCAGCATTTATTGTTTCTAGATTTTTTGATGATGGCCATTCTGACTGGTGTGAGATGATATCTCATTGTAGTTTTGATTTGCATTTCTCTAATGATTAATGATGTTGAGCATTCTTTCATGTGTTTGTTGGCAGTTTGTATATCTTCTTTGGAGAAATGTCTATTTAGGTCTTCTGCCCATTTTTGGATTGGGTTGTTTGTTTTTTTGTTATTGAGCTGCACGAGCTGCTTATAAATTTTGGAGATTAATCCTTTGTCAGTTGCTTCATTGGCAAATATTTTCTCCCATTCTGAGGGTTGTCTTTTGGTCTTGTTTATGGTTTCCTTTGCTGTGCAAAAGCTTTTAAGTTTCATTAGGTCCCATGTGTTTATTTTTGTCTTTATTTCCATTTCTCTAGGAGGTGGGTCAAAAAGGATCTTGCTGTGATTTATGTCATAGAGTGTTCTGCATATATTTTCCTCTAAGAGTTTGATAGTTTCTGGCCTTACATTTAGGTCCTTAATGCATTTTGAGCTTATCTTTCTGTATGGTATTAGGGAGTGATCTAATCTCATACTTTTACATGTCCCTGTCCAGTTTTCCCAGCACCACTTATTGAAGGGGCTGTCCTTTCTCCACTGTACATTCCTGCCTCCTTTATCAAAGATAAGGTGACCATATGTGCATGGGTTGATTTCTGGGCTTTCTATCCTGTTCCATTGATCTATCTTTCTGTTTTTGTGCCAGTACCATACTGTTTTGATTACTGTAGCTTGGTAGTATAGTCTGAAGTCAGGAAGCCTGATTCCTCCAGCTCTGTTTTTCGTTCTCAAGATTGCTTTGGCTATTCGGGGCCTTTTTTGTTTCCATACAAATTGTGAAATTTTTTGTTCTAGTTCTGTGAAAAATGCTAGTGGTAGTTTGATAGGGATTGCATTGAATCTGTAGATTGCTTTGGGTAGTAGAGTCATTTTCACAATGTTGATTCTTCCAATCCAAGAACATGGTATTATCTCTCCATCTATTTGTATCATCTTTAATTTCTTTCATCAGTGTCTTATAATTTTCTGCATACAGGTTTTTTTTCTCCTTAGGTAGGTTTATTCCTAGATATTTTATTCTTTTTGTTGCAATGGGAAATGGGAGTGTTTTCTTGATTTCACTTTCAGATCTTTCATCATTAGTGTATAGGAATGCCAGAGATTTCTGTGCATTAATTTTGTATCCTGCTACTTTACCAAATTCGTTGATTAGCTCTAGTAGTTTTCTGGTAGCATCTTTAGGATTCTCTAGGTATAGTATCATGTCATCTGAAAACAGTGACAGCTTTACTTCTTCTTTTCCGATTTGGATTCCTTTCATTTCCTTTTCTTCTCTGATTGCTGTGGCTAAAACTTCCAAAACTATGTTGAATAAGAGTGGTGAGAGTGGGCAACCTTGTCTTGTTCCTGATCTTAGTGGAAATGGTTTCAGTTTTTCACCATTGAGGATGATGTTGGCTGTGGGTTTGTCATATATGGCCTTTATTATTGAAACTGTGATTAAAAATCTTCCAACAAACAAAAGCCCAGGACCAGATGGCTTCACAGGCAAATTCTATCAAACATTTAGAGAAGAGCTAACACCTATCCTTCTCAAACTCTTCCAAAATATAGCAGAGGGAGGAACACTCCCAAACTCATTCTTTGAGGCTACCATCACCCTGATACCAAAACCAGACAAAGGTGTCACAAAGAAAGAAAACTACAGGCCAATATCACTGATGAACATAGATGCAAAAATCCTCAACAAAATACAAGCATACAGAATCCAACAGCACATTAAAAGGATCATACACCATGATCAAGTGGGGTTTATTCCAGGAATGCAAGGATTCTTCAATATATGCAAATCAATCAACGTGATACACCATATTAACAAACTGAAGGAGAAAAACCATATGATCATCTCAATAGATGCAGAGAAAGCTTTCGACAAAATTCAACACCCATTTATGATAAAAACCCTGCAGAAAGTAGGCATAGAGGGAAGTTTCCTCAACATAATAAAGGCCATATATAACATCTGCTTTTAAATGCAGGAGAACAACAATTAGTCCACAAGTAAATGGGAAAGGTATACAATCCGATTTTATTTTCCCCACCAGGGTATCCATGTATTAAGGGATTACCAGCTTACAGCAGACTAAAGCTTTTTTGCAAGGGTCACGTAGTGGGGGAAGGTAACCCTGGAAATGGTTTTTAAATTCAGCATTTATTGATAGCTCCTGCTTTTCACCATCAAGAAGGTACAGGCCAAGTGTGCCCTTCCTTCAAAGTGCAAAACTAAGCAATCAAAAACTACAAGAATAAGGCTGAGGCTGAAGAGTATTTTTACCCAACTTGTTAGCAACCTAAGATATTAAACCTCAAAAGGGAATAACATCATGAATCTTTGTGCAAATTGAAATTTATGAAATGCATGCCTGTGATGGACGGGACACTTTGTTTCCACTGTAGAGCCACATTCTGAGACCCATTCTCCTGCTGTCAGGCCGAGCAGCAGCCGTGGAAATAAGCAGCTCCCTGTGCTTTATTTCTAGCACACCTGAACCTGCCATCAACTGCGGCCATGACAGCTATTTACGGGCCCTTACTTTCCCCTTTTCCTGTAACAGTGGCAGAGACAAGCTATGAAACTTCCCCAGGGTTTGTTTTCCTTCCTCACAGCTCTCTTGGAAGATGAAAGAAACCCCAGAGTTTCTCAAAGCCCAGAGGCAATGTTGATCTTGAGTAACATTTTCTATTTTCTTAAAAGACGTCGTTTCCTACTCTGCTCCAGCATACAGAACATGAAGCAAAGCCTAAACTACCTCCTTAGAGTACAGGAAAATAAATGCAGTAGTTACAAGAGAACGTGAACTCTGGTTTAAAAACAGCAAAGGGCTAGGGATGAACACGGGCTGTAATACTGAACCGTCAAATTCTGTCCTACGAGCTCACAGTTTTGGCCTCCTTTAAAGAGAATCTGAGCAAAAGTGGCTCCCATCTGAATACGGATATTTTCTCCCTAAATTCCCAGTGAACCAAGTACACGAACCTATTATAACAACCTGTTTTCTTATCCATCTTCATTTTACAGATGCTTTCTTGTCATGAGTCACAGAGTTCATAAACCAAGAAACTAGGGTGTAAACCTAGGCAGCCTGACCCCAACGGTCTCCCATAATATGCCCTGAACCAGAAAAGTACTTCTGTTTGTTGTCTAAATCTGAAAGCAGCCAGGACCAACAGGAGTAACTGTCAACACAAGGGCTCCACATATTTTCACAAACTGAGGTCCCTACCTGGATGAATGATGGTGTAGTATTTTTTATGGACTCAAAAGTATCATTTAAGACAGTTTTATACCTGCCATAGCATTGAAGCAGCAAGCACAGCTTTCCAGCCTCCAAAAGGGCTTACAAGAAGTGCATTTTAGTCTCAGCTTCAGTTTTGGACAGCAAGTCACAAGATAAAATGGCAATTAGGAATTTCCTGAAACTTTAGAGATCAATCTAGATATCAAACAACTAAATAGATAAATAAATAAACAAATATCAAACTAAAATCCAATTACCCCAATTTGAGTAACACTTAATATAACTTCAACAGAAGCTTCATATATATAATTTTAAAACACTGAATTTCAAGGGACAAAATATCTTAGAGATTATTCAACTTATCAATGCAAATTTTACTGAGCAAAGAGTTATGAAAGACAAAAAAAAAAGTGAATGAGACTAGATCCCAGGCCTCAAGACCTTACAGTCTATTAAACATTATGTAAATAACTATAACCCAATTCAAGTTAAAAACAATAAAAGATAAAATCAGAATATACTATCAGAGGGACTGAAGTAAGGTGTTAAGGTGTTTGACACACAGAAAGGATTACTTCTGATCATAGCACAGTGGTTAAAGCATAAACATGAGAATCATACAGACCTGAGTTCAAGTCTTGACCACTCCACTCCCTAGCTATGTGACGTTAGACAAGTTATTTAACCTCACTGAGCCTCAGTTTCAAAATCTTTATAATGGGGCAATAACACCTACCTCTCAGAACTGATATATAGGATTAAATAAGATGAAATATGTAAAACTCTTAATACAGTTCCCAGCACACTCCCCAGGTTAATTGCTAGCAGTGGCTTCCAGTCAGACCTATTATTTCTCCATCTCACATGCCTAGCTACTTCTCTTACCAATGCTCCTTAATTGCTCTGGTCCAATGCCCTGCTAGATCCTACTACCAACTCTTCTTTAAAGATGAAGAGATGGACTTTGAGAAAATGGGGAACATGCCCAATGTCATACAGACTCCTGATACCTCGGGAAATGACCGACCCTTCCTCAGCAGGCCCACAGCATTTGTGAATCCATCTTCCCTACAAGCTCACCAGAGTCAGATGGATACCTCATGGGCTTTAAAATTAGATGGATCAGAGTTAGAATCCTAACTCAAACCATTTCTAGCTGTGTGAATGCTGGCGAGTTACTTTCCCCCTAGTTTCAATAAGCCCTACCCTAAGAATTACTGTGACAATCTAGTGACTCACTACTATGACTTCCACACTTGTTCAGACAGCGGAGCCAGTCTAAGGGCAGAATATCAGAAATCTTGGTATATTTAACTGTACCACATGAACCAAGAATTATTCTACTAGGAGAAATTACAACTACATTATATACATACTGCTTCCCAAATATTATGTGTGTGTGTGTGTACACATATGTGTGTATAAATATATACACACGTTTTTTAAATCATTGTTCTAAGTTTATTGATTAAATGCTTTTTATTCATTAACTTTTTTTTTCTATTTGCTAATTTAACTTAACAAGTAGTAGCAGGTACCAAAAGTTCAGGAAAATAAAATGGAAAAAAACCCTTAAGGATTAGAAAATTCTATTCATGATTTATTTTGGAAGGGATGGGTCAATGAATATCATTACTGAACTGAATGTTAGTGGTCAAACACCTCATTTGAGAATATCCAGAATATCACATAGTACACACTGAATGTATGTTATTTGAATCTGAATTTGAAACTCAAATTAAGTTCCCTGAAAGCAAGAGCATATCTCATTCATCTTTGTATAATGAGCTCCTAACACAGTGCCTGGCACATGGTAGTTGTGCAAAAAATGGTGGCTTAATAAATGAACCTAAAATTGAGAAGGCATGAAAAGGTCTATAATACATTTTGCATCTCCAATTAATTTGGATTTCAATTTGCTCCAATAAATTATATTCCAAAGTCTATGAAACATTCCTTCTCTACCCATCACCTCATCTGAGATATTAAGAGCTTCTTGGGAGGGAGAAATACATAGGTAGAATCCTTCCTTAGGCACAGAAATATTGATGAAGACAGCTAAGCGGGAGAAAGATGTCTCCTGCACTCTTGTAATATAACAAAGGGACCAAAGAAGACTCAAGCTTTATACACAGTACCCGTCAAACAGTGACATTTACCATTTTGAACACATATTTAGTCCCACAAGCCTCCTGCTCAGAACATGTCTGGTTACAGTAAACACAGTAGAGATTGCAGAAGGTGAATCCTAGTCTATTCTCTGTTCACAGATGAAAAACCCACACCATATATTTCACATATTTATACTCCCATCTAACTGAAAGCCAGGATCACCTAAAATTAAACAAAAAGCTAAGATTCAACTGTTTCTCTTTCACTAAAAATATTGTAGACAAATATTTATTAGCATGGGAATTCATTATTTAAGTGGAAAAGAAAGGATACCAAATAATTTGTAGCATATACTACTCTGATAGTATTAACATAAAAATAAACATATATATGTATTAAATAGGATAATAGGATAATAAAATAGAAGCTATTTTCTGCTTCTTTTAAAATAATCCATGGCTAATTTTTCAAAAGTGCATCCACATTTTGTCAATATTATAGACTCAAGTTTCCAGAAACCTACTTCAAACAATTAAATAAAACACTTGAAACAAGGAAGTCTTTGAAAACATATTTGTGATTAAGAAAAAAATAAAAGTAGAGGACAAATGGGAGTTAAAAGGAAGCGTGGGGGCTTCCCTGGTGGCACAGTGGTTGAGAGTCCGCCTGCCGATGCAGGGGACACGGGTTCGTGCCCCGGTCCAGGAAAATCCCACACGCCGTGGAGCGGCTGGGCCCGTGAGCCGTGGCAGCTGAGCCTGTGCGTCCGGAGCCTGTGCTCCACAAAGGGAGAGGCCACAGCAGTGAGAGGCCCGTGTACCGCAAAAAAAAAAAAAGATAGTGTGATGGTTGTTTAGGGTTCTGAATTTTCCCTAAAATTGCACTAATCTCCCCCAAAATAAGTCACCAATTCATTTAAGTACCCCTTACAGTTTTCAAAGTACTGTCAGAAACATTCACCTGTGACTTTTGTAAGTTTCAGGAGGGACTTTCCTCCATCTCCCCCCACCCTGCCCTCTCCCTTAATGTTTACTTCCATATAACTAGTTCTTCAGGACTAGATTTATACAGAGCATACTTATGCATTATAACCACCTTCTTTTTAACTTAAAAGTCAACTGTGAACATCCTTCTGTGCATATAAGTTTTCACCTATGACATCAGTTTCAGTAAGCAGGGATCCTTCTGCCATAGTCCCTTTGGTAACACAGGGACTGTCTTTAGCTTATTGTGGCGATCAAAAGTCCTACTGATGCCTTGCTTCTACAAAATGGAAAAGTAACTTTTACAGCAATATCACAAAGGGAATATTCTGGTGTAATGGAAGGAAAATATTTCACCAGGGACTATATTAAATTTTAAAGAAATGCTAAATTATTTGAAAGGCACTTTAAGTGCTCACTTTCTGGGGCTAAGTTGTATTTCCAATCTAAACACCACTGCAAATATTGAGATCCTAATGGCCAGAGAATTAATCTTTTGCTCTTTTCGTTCTACTTCTGTGGACAGACTGGTGACTTCCAACATAATCCTCTTTCAAATATCCTTCCAGGATGGAATAAATATCCTTTATTTTAAGGTTAATATGTGAATACAAGGCTAAAAAATTCAACTAAATATATTGCCATCATTTTTTTTTTAATTCCACTGACAATAGTATTTCACTACTGCAAATATTTCACCGTAACAAAAAAAAATGTTTTTGGAGAAAATTTTCCAAGTCCTTGCTTTCATTGGATTTATATTTTAGCAGAGACTTGATGGCTCTCAGAAACTGTTTTCGTGGTATGTGTATACTCCGTGTGTGTATGTAATATTTTTTTCAGTACATCTTATTTAACTTCAAAACAGCTTCATAATTAAAGACCCTTACCTTATTAAAATTATTTCAAATAACACACAATTTAGTTATAAATAAATTCACACTACAAACAATATAACAATAAAATCTGATGTACTGTTTAATGCTTCTATGGAACTTCTAGAGTATAGTTTCTGTTCTGTCTTGTTTTGTTTTAGGAATGTTTCAACTATCTCATTTGTACTGTCAGAAATGTAGAGAAGCTGCAATACACAAAGAATACAAAGTTTAGAAAACTATCTAGTGATTTAATGAGCAAACAGTTCCTACTGTCAATGATATTGCTTCTGGAATACACCAGAAAGGAGGTGTGTGTGAATGCGTGTGCATGAGTACGTGCGTGTGTGTGTGGGTGTATGTGTGTTGTTTCGCTTACATTCGTATGGGCCACTCACATTTCCAAGTAGTATCTACAAAAAAGTAGATTGCATTATTTTTAGGGCCCATTTTACCTTTCTCTTCAAAAAGATCAGGGAAATAAACTGAACTTTATGGTGTCGAACAATTTTTTCTACGAGATAGTCAAGCCATTCACACAGGTTTCTCAATTAAACTATCTTAGAGTTTCTCGAAAAAGTTATAAAACAATAAAACTGACATGCATCAATTCTTCCAAAACCAAGCTACATGAGGGACTTATAGAACAAGTGATTCCACATTTTATTTTCCTTTCCAGACAAGAAAAGAACCAAATGGATTACATTCTTATTCTAAAAAATTCAGAACCAAAGAGCTTATCTAAAAGTCTAAAACTCCTGAAGCGCAAAAAACTGGACTCACTTTTCTGTCACACCATATTACACTGTCTTACCTTTAGAGTTTAATTCATCTACTGAACACCTGATAAAAGGTTTTATCACAACCTTGAGGACTCAGTTTATGAAATTCCAAAGAAATGGCACATTGCAGAAAGTCATCCTAATCTCTTGAAAGGTTTTTTTTTTTTAAAGGTCTCCTGAGTCCCTTTCCATATTTCAAGTCTGTAAGAACATATAAAACTTACAAAGCCAGGAAAGAAAGGAAGTAGAAAAGCCACAGACAAACTGTTAACTTTCTGAGAGAAATATAATAAAATTTTTAAAAAGCAAATTAGAAAATTACTTACTTTCCCCAGGTCTTTGGTACAAAGCTCAGAAGGCAATTTCCTTTTTCCCACAAAGTCTTGTTAATTAATAGCAATCACTCAATGAGGTCAGGCAGCCCGAATATATCTAGAAATTGTGTAGAGACAAAAAGTTAACATTCAAAGTCAGATTAGAAATTAAAAATCAAAACACCCCATTGTTATTCAGAGTCTCTGCATAATTAAAATACAGATTTCATTGGAATATCTAAATGATGAGCTATATTAGCTACTTTTCCTTCAGAACAATACTGACAAGACTTGCTAAATCTAGATGGTGTTTTGATCTGTCATCTTATTAAAGTTACTAAAGCTGGAATCAGCAAGGCTTGTTGGCAACCATTCACGATAAAAATGTCCTTCTCAGGGAGTTCTAAAAAGCAACTTAGGGAGGATGTGGACTTCTAATTATACTGTGACTTGGGAGGGAAGGTCTTCTGAAATCACACTTGCCTGTCCTACCTTCCAAAGATGAGCTCATCTCACAAACACAGAAGCAGTTGTAAATAGAAGTGAACAATAACAAAGAAATTCATCAACAACTTGTAAATGCCCTTCAGATGTATCCATTGAAGCACACTTCACTTTTGCAGGTGGGAATGAGAAGAGAGAGGCGTGTTAACTTTTTTTAAAAATAAATTTATTTATTTATTTATTTTGGCTGCACTGGGTCTCTGTTGTGCGCGGGCTTTCTCTAGAGTTGCAGTGAGCGGGGGCTACTCTTCGTTGCGGTGTGCAGGCTTCTCACTGTGGTGGCTTCTCTTGTTGTGGAGCACAGGCTCTAGGTGCACAGGCTTCAGTAACTGTGGCACGCAGGCTCAGTAGTTGTGGCCGAAGGGCTCTAGAGTACAGGCTCAGTAGTTGTGGCACACGGGCTTAGTTGCTCCGAGGCATGTGGGATCTTCCCCGACCAGGGCTTGAACCCATGTTCCCTACATTGGCAGGCAGATTCTTAACCACTGCGCCAACAGGGAAGTCCCAACTTTTTTCTAATAAAAGAGAAAATCTGAAAATTCTGCATGATGATAATCTCACTTAAAACATCAGTTACTTCGCCCAACAATCCTGTGAATGAATACATAGGTAATAAATCATTCATAAGATAAACGAGTTTAAGTAGGTGTAACAGATGCCACAGGTAAACCATAACCTAAAGTCTGTGCACCTGTCAGCCTCTCCCACACTGGGCCACACATTAGATGTAATTCTAAGAAGCGTGATAAACTCATTTAAAAGCCATAAGAGATTGAGAAATAGGTCCTTTAGGAGGAGGCAGGAAGCATTGCCATGGTAGGCAGTCAGAATCCCACAGACATCAATGTCATCACCTATTATTACTGTCATTGTTACTGTTACAGTTTAGAGTTACTATTACTGTTACACTGTTATTGTTACACTTACACAGTATGGACTCTCAAGCCAGATTCTTCTCTAAGTGTTTTTACATGCATTACCTCCATTTAGGATAGAGACAAGCAGAAATATCCCCTAGACATCACCCTGGTGCCACACAGTACACTCAGTTCTCCTATAACACTCGTGTTTGTTCCAAGGTTGATACAGTAGGGAGCAACTTGAGCGTAACTTGATTTTCACATTTGTTTAGGTATGATTTCACTGCAAGAAACATTAGGTAATAGCAGAAGATTGCACGGGGCGGAACCCAGCTGTCTAAGGATACACAAAAGGCACAAAATCCACGCCTCAAATACCTGCTGGCGATCTCAGTCCCCCAGACGTGTGCCGAGCCACAGCCCTCCACGCTGGGTGCCCCAACTTTCCTTCTGATTTCAGGTAACCCTCCTTCCACCACTTCACAGTGACTCACAAACTGCAACCTTTCCAGGGCCTCAGTCCACAGAAAACGTCACAACTTTCTCAAGGTAAAATGCCATATTTAGTGCACTTTTTATCTGTTTACTTCATGACCAACTAATATGTGTAAAACTGTGCTCCAATTTTTATTCAGTTCCCATCTTACTATTTTTTAATGTGTCACTGATAAAGGTTTGGTTTTTTTTTTTTTAGTTTAGTTTTGGCTGTGTTGGGTCTTCGTTGCTGTGCGTGGCTTTCTCTAGCTGTGGCGAGCGCGGGCTACTCTTTGTTGTGGTGTGCGGGCTTCTCATTGCAGTGGCTTCTCTTGTTGCAGAGCACGGGTTCTAGGTGCGCAGGCTTCAGTAGTTGTAGCACATGGGCTCAGTAGTTGTGGCTCGTGGGCTCTAGAGCACAGGCTCAGTAGTTGTGGCGCATGGGCTTAGTTGCTCTGTGGCATGTGGGATCTTCCCGGACCAGGGCTTGAACCCGTGTCCCCTGTGATTCAGTCAGCAGTGGCCAGGTCGGCAGGGCCATGTGACAGGCTTTCCTCACAAATGGCTCTATGAGTGGTGCAGGTAACCTGCTAGTGTTGGAGGGTCTCCTGCAGAGGCAGGCAGTGACTGTGTCTCACAGTGGGGACAAGGACACTGGCAGCACAAGTTCTGGGAAGTACTCCTTGGCGTGAGCCCTCCCAGAGTCCACCATCAGCCCCACCAAAGAGCCCAGGTAGGCTCCAGTGCTGGGATGCCTCACTGATAAAGGTTTTTGAGTGTTATGTCCCTGATCCTACTTTTCCCTTAAGCACTGGGGGCTTTACTACATGATTCTGCATAGCGTGGTGGTTTTTAGAAACACATACATTGCATTTTAGCAGAACTGACTGTATAATAACTAGTGTTTACAAAGATGCTTGTGTGTGGTGTGTTTTGTTTTGTTTTTGAGGGTTCTTTTGGCCACACCACATGGCTTATGGGATCTTAGTTCCCTGACCAGGGATCGAACCCAGCCCCATGCAGTGAAAGCACTGAGTCTTAACCACTGGACCACCAAAGGAAGTCCCACGACACTTGTGATTTAGACCAGAGGGGTTAAATTATGATTTGCAAATATGTTAATTATGTTAATTATGTTAAAGAGGATAGCAACATATGTAATTTAATTTTAGAAAGAATCACACTCACATACTAGTATGAACACTTTTAAGGGTGTTTCAGTTACGTGAAAAATTTATTTATGAGAAGTTCCGTAATGGTGTTGTTAGATAAATGAAGCGTTACTGCACCATTCCGGACAGACCAACACGATGGTGTTATAAAGATACGATTCTTGCAGACAAGAGGACTTAGCCAGAATTGCTAGAGAGGAGAAACTGAATTATTTGTCATTCCTTGAAACCAATAAATTTTTAAAAGATTAAAGTTATCCGTAAAAAAAAGTCCAAGATATACATAAAGATATGTACAAAGAAGTTTTCCATTAAAGTAATAACATTTTAAGCAATTTTAAAATATAAATATTCAGCAACGGATAAAGTTTTTTAAAATCCGTAAGATATTTAATAAAATGAGAAAATGTTTTTAAGCAGTGTTCATTGGGAATGCAGACTATAAGATGATTTGTTTCATATGATCTCAATTTTGTTTAAAAGTATCTATACCTAGAAAAAAAAGACTAGAATGAAAAAAAGTCAACATTTGTGTATAGTTGCTAATTAGAGATAACAGAATTAGAATAATTTTTATTTTCTTTGCATTTTCCTGTGGTTCCCAAATTTTCCACAATAATCACATCTACTTTTACAGTTAGAAATAACTAAACGCTATGTAAAAATAGGACTAAGGCATTTGGTGGGGAAAAAACCTTTTTATCTCCACTTTAATTCTGAATGTGACTCCAGCCAGTATAATGAACACCAGCCCAAGAACAAGGGTACCAGATGCTTCCTCCACAGGTATTAACAGATCCAGTCACAGAAAGTATTTTCTATCTCATAATTCAAGGGCAAATATAGTCCCAAAAGATGTTCAAAGTATATAAATCCATTTTAGAGGTCAAAATATAATTTGCTTTTACTGGCTAAAACAGTTATGGATTTAGTAAAATCCAGATGAAAGAAGACTTTTAATTATATAATTGCATATTAGCTGTCTTAATGTCTGAAAGAAATTTAGTTATGAATGAAGAAATTGTGCTCTGGATAAAGCTCCTTTCAAACAAGATCAAGATTAAAGAAATACAAGAAGCAATGGATTCGGTTGTGGGGATGAGTGCCTCACTCAGGGAGTTTTTTTTTTTTTTTTTTTTTTTTTGCGGTACGCGGGCCTCTCACTGCTGTGGCCTCTCCCGCTGCGGAGCACAGGCTCCGGACGCGCAGGCCCAGCGGCCATGGCTCACGGGCCCAGCCGCTCCGCGGCATATGGGATCCTCCCAGACCGGGGCACGAACCCGCATCCCCTGCATCGGCAGGCGGACTCTCAACCACTGCGCCACCAGGGAGGCCCAGTCAGGGAGTTTTTGATAGAAAGTAAGAAAGAGATATTGATCTTTACGACCTCCAAAAGAACTCAGTTGTATTAAAATTTTCCCAATAACAATAAAACTGGACTTTGAAAATAATCCATTTGCCAAAAATGGTGACTCCTTATTAGTCATCAGTCTGCTTAGTTTAATCCCATGCACTGAAATTGCATAAGAACTAAATGGTGAAACTACAATACTCTTAAGTCAAGGGCCAATGTGTAACAATTTGGCCACCACACAACCTGAGTTCACTTACCTATTCTGGCAAGCAGCACATTTAAAGGATGTGCCCCTTTCCATCTTCAGCATAGCCTTACTCACGCCAAATAGCCAGTAACCATTTGGTGTAGAGCAATTGCTTTAGTACCACTCTCCACTCTCAAGAATGCACTGAGGGGGGCTTCCCTGGTGGCGCAGTGGTAGAGAGTCCGCCTGCCGATGCAGGGGACACGGGTTCGTGCCCCGGTCCGGGAAGATCCCACATGCCGCAGAGCAGCTGGGCCCGTGAGCCATGGCCTCTGAGCCTGCACGTCCGGAGCCTGTGCTCCGCAACGGGAGAGGCCACAACAGTGAGAGGCCCGCGTACCGCAAAAAAAAGAAACAAAAACATATTCCTGCTGTACAAAGTATAGATGTACTAGTCTCTGTTTTGTTTTGTTTTTTACTTCCAAAAATGCTGACTTCAATGGAAAACAAACAAAAAACCCTTCTGTTTCAAATTTGCTTTTGTATTTTTAAGCATTTTCATAATTTCCCTATCAAATGGTAACAAAGCTACTGATTTCATGTTTTGTTCTGTTTTGTTTCACAGAATAGAAAAGGCAAATGAATATTTTAATTACGCTATCATATACAAGAAGAGATCACAGAGGTGATACTGAGTTCCAGAAACATCAGTCAGTTCAAGTTCAAGATCAGAGACTATCATTTTATCAAATGTATGTTGATTACTTTGGAAAATAACTGAAATTCTTGGCTTCTGTGTCTCAAAAGTTGCTGCCTAAAATGCTGCACATATGCACCTTTAATAATTTGCAACCAAATATTATAATCAGCAAATAAATTCAGATACTATTTTCAATTAGGAGTGTTCAAAATAAAAACTATGAATTTTAATTTTTAAAAAAGACATGCAGAAATATACATCTACCTATACACACCTCACACTGACTCTGAAAATACAGAACACTTAGGAACTCTCAGTATGGAAACTATATTTCTTAAATTGCTCTAAGAATTAGCATATGTATAGCTCAGGGGAATACACTCTCTTAGCATTACCGGATATAAAAAAGGGCAACCAATTTTCAGAGTCTACCTGGAAAATAAGCAGAAATTATTTTCTCAGGCTCTCTAGTCACTCTGTGGGCAGAATTCCAACATAATCTAAATTGGTCTTGGCACTATCTCACTCCCCCTTTTTGCATCACTGCACCACCTCTGGTCCAAAGCCCAATGACCTTCTCTTTCAACGGCCTCCTCCTCTCACTGGTCCTTTCCTTCCAACTTCTAAACTTCCAATGACTCCATGGCAATATTTTAGCAGAAGCTGGGGAATGGGGGAGCTTCAACAAATAATTAAGGAATTTTAACTTTCTCTGGATTATATGCATTTTTAAAGAAAAGTTTGAGTACCCAGATCTTGTTTTTCTAAGCACCATAGCTCACTGGAGAAAGAGTTGGGTCCAGGCCTGGGGGTAAGGAAAGTACAGTATAAGCCTAGAACATCATACTATGCCAGAAAGCAAGAAGTGCTCAAATATTAATGCAGACATGACAGAAGGACACAGGAGCTGCCTTGAAGGGGCTCCCACTGGCTAAATGTGGTACAATTTGAACAACAAAAAGAATGATACGGATAAATTACAATTTTAAAAAAAGGAACCATAAATCCACAGATATTCATGGAAAGGGGGATAGTGGAAAGCTCTTTTTTACAAAGAAAGCCAGCTAATAAACACCAAAGGAATAGCAGAAATAGAAAATCCCACTTTGCAACCACCAAGGCAATGATTGATTCAGTCAAGGATCATTAATGGACACTAAAACCATTAGGGAAAGGGTTGCTATGGAATAGGATACTCACACAGTCTCAGAATATCACCCCACAGATTACTTATCACTTACCGAGGGGAAAAGGTATCTTTATAATGGAGAGCTCTGGCAGACCACCTCACCCAAGTGATGGTTGGCACAACCAATTATAGGATAACCAAACGTCACATGTCTCCACAGGGACTATGTAGTATGTTTGTCAAAAGGCTTAATCTGTATCTCATCATAACATAACAATCAAACAAATCCAGTACTTGTGGTACTTTCTGCAAGACAATTACCTTGGCATTTTCCAAGATATCAGTGTCATGAATGACAAAAATAAACAAAAACAGGGTGACTATTCTGGATTAAAGGAAAAGAAACAAAATGCAGTGAATGACTGTTGATGAATCTTGGATGAGGAGAGGGGTTATAAAAAGACATTACTGGAATAACTGGGGAAATTTGAATCGGTATTATGGACTATGTGGGAGAATATTCTTGTGTTTGGGAGATACATATTAAAGTATTAATATTTCAGGTAAAGGGTCATAACCTCTATAACTAACTCAACCGGTTCAGCAAAAATGTTTTAAAGTATATGTATACAGAGACAGAGAGACAGAAACAGAGAGAGACAGAGATAAAACAAATTTGGCAAAATGTTAGCATTTTATATGGCAGGCTGGTTGTAACCTCTAAAAGCCAGTAACTATGGTTACTTGTAGGCTGTGTCTATTCCGTATGAAGAGAGATCATAAAGGAGCCTACGGTTGAAACCAACACAAATAGAAATAGAGACCACTGGTGTTAGAGCATTTAGTCCATTTTTCAAAAAACTTTTTCCAATTCATTTTTCTTCTGTAGCAATTAATGGTCATTAGTTGGGAGGAAGAAGATTTACAGAGAAAAAGAAACCCAAGGAAGAGGATAACAATGGATAAAAATTAGGCACAGATAATTTCAGTTCTCTTCCATACCTCTTCTTTGGAAGAAGAGGTAAGTCTCAAGGTTTAAAAAAATTGTGCATTGTTTTCCAACCTGGTGAGAAACCCTGGATAGATGTGTACCTTTCCAGTGAGCAAGAAAGAGTCCCTCTGCAAGAGGTATTCTGACCAAACACCAGGACCAGGGAAGCTGAGCACTTCATTTCATGCCCAGCCCTGGCTAAGCCTAGAACAGAGGGGCATGTGTCTGAATAATGAACATTCCATGTGGGCAAACTTACATCCCAGAAGCGCAGCTTTCAGCAGCTGCCTCAAACTGAATGTGTTGGAAACAGAATTCTCCTCCACTAAACTTGATCCCTTGTTTCTATTACCTCTCTTCTCAGTCTATCCAGTCTCAAAAGTGCAGCTTCATCTTTCACTTTGGTTCCCATTGGCCCACTCTTCCTCATTCACATCCTCAGGGCCACATTGGCCACAAGGTCTCTCACAGTCCAGGTAGAAACAGCCTCTCTTTTCTCTGTTTCTCCTCAATACTTCTATCTATGGCACTCACTTGACACTTTTAAAATATCTTTGCCACATGGTACTGATTCTGTACTCACTGTAGGCAAGAACTTTACTATGTTACCTCATTTAAAAATCACTGAGGGACTTCCCTGGTGGCACAGTGGTTAAGAATCCACCTGCCAATGCAGGGGACACGGGTTCGAGCCCTGGTCCGAGTAGATCCCACATGCCACGGAGCAACTAAGCCCATGCGCCACAACTACTGAGCCTGCGCTCTAGAGCCTGCAAGCCACAACTACCGAGCCCACAAGCCACAACTACTGAAGCCCGCACGCCTAGAGGCCATGCTCCACAACAAGAGAAGCCACCACAATGAGAAGCCCGCGCACCGCAATGAAGAGTAGCCCCTGCTCGCCGCAACTAGAGAAAGCCCGTGCGCAGCAATGAAGACCCAATGCAGCCAAAAAAAAAAAAGATCACTGAAATTCTGTGAAGTAGTTTACGTTATTCTGCTTCTATCTACGGAAGAAATGGATACCCAGACAGGTGAAATAACTCGTCCGAGGTCACAGAGTTGTAAAGTTGATATTCAGACCCTGATCTTCTGGTTCTACCCTAACACCAAGGTGCTTCAGATTTTATTTATCATTTTAAATACTGTCCCCTGTCCTTAAATCAAGCACAGACTCCTTGAAGGAAGGGATCCATTTTATCCAGCCTTGTGCTCTCTCCAGAGCCTAGCAATACTCATAACTCATGTTCAGTGAATTATATTTCAAGACTCAGCCCAGAAACCATTTTTCTTTCTGACTTCCAAGCCCAATCCCTGTAGCACCACCCACCCCCTCCCCTTGCCCTCTATCTGTTTCTACTGCAGTACATGCAAGCCTTAACGGCAGGCTTCGTGACTGCTGCATGTGTGCCCTGGAACACAGCAGGCACCTAATGTATGTTTGCTAAATGAAATGTTTATGCATGAGACAGCTGGGTTCCTTATCAAGGCTACTATGTCTTGTTAGAAAATTGACCTCATTTTTATCTTTATCACATACTGAGGAAATTGTTTTAGGAAAGAGTGACACAGGGAAAATGGAGAAAAACAGTCTTGGCCTTTGGGTCCTACCCACTTCACCTGCTGTCCTGGATATACTGTGTTCTGGAGAAGCGCTTCCAAATTTTAATGGATACGTAGTATCATTCAATACAAATTACGATTCAGTATGTCTGTGATAGAGCCCAAGATTCTGCATTTCTTTTCCTGGGGCGTGGGGGGATGCATACAAGAGGCTAACCAAGATTCTGCATTTCTAACAAGCTCCCAAGAGACGTTGATGCTGCTGATGTATGGACCACACTTCCCAGGAGCAAGAAGTCCTAGACTGTAATAGTGAAACTGTGCCCATTTAAAGAGAAATAACATGTAGACTAAATGACCAGACATAAATTCAGAGTGTTAACGCTAGTTATCTCTGGGTTTCTTCTTTCTACTTTCCTATAATTTCCAAGTATTCTATAATGACTCTTGCTGATGGAAATAAAAATTTGAAATGCTATATATACACATGCATAAAAAACTGTACATTTGGACATTTCTACTTTGCATGGCTACATCTTTATTTAAGCAACAAATATACTTAAGAGGACCAGACTTGGGAAATAACAAGATGGTGAATTTAGCAATTCCCTGTCTGCTCATTTTAACATGTACATTAACATAAAACAGTAATTACCCTTAGCAAGCAGTCACCACCACAAGCATTGCTTTTCTCAGGTTCCTTTCCCTTAAAAGAAAGAGAAAGAATCCATTCAGTTGGAAGACAATAAAAGGCAAACCAAATTAAGCAGAAGAAAAAAACAAGCAGGTGCTACAATGAACCTCTTCCAAGTGCGTCAACAGAACCTCATGAAGTTGAAAAGGAGGTGGAAATGCGTTTCTCCCAGCAGAGGTGGGGTGGGCTGGGTTCCCCGACAAGGCGAAGTGCAATAAATTAAAGCAGCACTCACCGTGCACCTGCAAGCGAGGTGCAAAGAAATGGTCCTCAGAGGAGCCTCCCTTCCAAACGTAACAAGGAAAGATAATCAGGAAAAGGCAATTAGAGGGTGTGCGTTTGCAGGAAAGCACTCCCCAAATACCTCCTTTTCTGTGTTGTTCCAAAGGATGCCAGGTTTATCCTATGAGTTGCAGAAGTTGCAGCCCAGGCAGGTGGGCACCTCATGCCCACTCCCATACCCACAGCTCTTCTGGACTCTTGCCCAGCCATAGGTACCTGTGACTCAGGAAGGGCCAAAAACAAAAGAGGCACTTTGTAACCAGAGTGTTCCTGGTTAAAGTAGGACCAACAAGGTTCTGCATCCTCTGTTTTCCAACCCACAGGCCTAAGTGACTTTTTGCCTTAAAGAAATATTGTGAAACTCACTGTGAAATTACCCGAAAGGATTGGAACTTAGTGTCTGGAAGGCTTTATATGTACGATGGGACTAAAAATCACTTCTGTGTGTCTATTAAGGACGTGGTTTCCTATCTGTGAAGTTTAGACATGCTAGACATTCAGCTCAACTGAAAACAGTGAGTCACTTTATCTCTACTGAGTTCTGTGAGTCTAGAGCTGGACCATTCAAGGCAAATAAGCATATGCTGAGGTATTTAAAAATGTGATCACTTGAGATTTCGATAGCATCAAAGTCATCATCTTGATGGGAGAAAAAATCTGAATCTACTTGGACTTGCTTACATTTCTTTTATTGAAATTCAATATTGTTTTTATTTTGAATTATATGGAGGGTAGATGGGGTGGGGGAGGGGAAAGCACCATAATCTTCTCGGTGCTCCAAAGCCTCAGAGTCTTAGTATCTTAGTAGGAATTTTAGATCTGAGGAGACATAAGAGGCACGACAATCAAATAAAATGCAGTACATGGTCTTTAGCTTGGATTCTGGTTTAATTTTTTTTTTCAATGCTAAAGACCTAGGGGACTAAGTCTTTGGGAAATTTGACTATGGACTGATAATAAATGATATTTGAGGACTACAATTAATTTTATTGGCCATCATAATAGTACTGCATTTACATAAGGCAGCTTCTTTATTTCTTGGAGATGAATGCTAAAGTACTTAGGGGTAAAATGCCATGATATCTAAAATTTATTTTGAAATGGCTCAGCAAAATATAATATATGTAGGGCTTCCCTGTTGGCGCAGTGGTTGAGGCTCTGCCTGCTAATGCAGGGGGCACGCGGAGCAGCTGGGCCCGTGAGCCACAACTGCTGAGCCTGTGCGTCTGGAGCCTGTGCTCCACAACAGGAGAGGCGGCGATGGCGGGAGGCCCGGGCACCACGATGAAGAGTGGCCCCCGCTTGCCACAACTGGAGAAAGCCCTCGCACAGAAACGAAGATCCAACACAGCAAAAATAAATAAAAAATGCATATATAATATATGTAAATTTACACAGATGAAGTAAATAAGAAAAATGCTAATAGTTACTGAAATCAGATAGGGGTTCTATGGGTTTTCATTGTAGTATATTCCTTCTACTTTTTTCTATATTTGAAAAATTTTAGAATTAAAAGTTTAAATTTATATCAAAAACATTTATGACCCCATAGTTTTATCTCCCTTGTCGTATTCTCTTGCCATATTAGACTACAGTCCATCTATAGTAGATTATTTTCTTTCCTCCAGAACACATTCTCTCACGCCTTCCACCTCTGTAACTTTGTGTGTTATATTGTCTCAACCTGGCATTTTTCTCCCTCCAGTCACTGGGCCTCTGGTGAAAGCTGGTTTATTCTTTCAGGTCAATCTCAAAGGCTACCCCCTCTTGGAAAACTTTCCTAACCTCCACCCCACTTTATGCATCTCCCCTTTTCAGCCTCCCCATTACACCTTGTACCTCTCAGCACACCTATCACATTCTACCCTGCAAGGTAAACAATGAAGCTGACATTTACTGAGAGCTTCCCACGTGTGAGGCCCTGTTCACATGCTGTCGCATGCATTCTTTACTTCACTCATTTCTTTCCTACCCCACTGAGGTAGGAGCTGTCATTACCTCTTTTCACAGGTGAGGAAACAGGCTTTGAGAGGCTGGGTGACCTACCCAATTACAGGGTCAGTAAGTGGCAGTTCCAGGCTTCATTCAAATATAGCCCATCTGCTTCTAAACTCTTAAGCACTAGTGTGTATGTCATTTGCATGGCGGCCTGATCCTTTCCCAGTACATTGTAACAACTTAAGGGCAGGTACTGCATCTTCTTTCTTTATTCGCTCAACCAATAATTGTTGAAAAGCCACTATTATCAGGAAACCACTGCCCTATGTGATGAGGTAAAGATATGAGTGAAAAGGACAGTTTTTGACCTAGGCAAAAACTAAGGAAATCTGAACAAACTATGGACTTTAGTTAATAAAAATGTATGTACTGGTACATTAATTGTAACCAATGTACCATATGAATGTAAGGTGTCAATAACAGGGCAAACAGGGTGAGAGGGTTAATGAGAACTCTGTACTATCTTCTCAATCTTCCTGTAAATCTAAAACGGTTAAAAAAAATAAAGTCTACTTTAAAAAAGGAAAAAGTAATGTGACAATGAGGTCAGTTTTCTTGATTGGCTCATAAACTCCTTATAAAATCAATCCTAAAGAAGAGTGGTTCAGTCATTCTAGCAAAAGGGGCGACAATGAAACGTCTGACTAGGGCCTATCTGGGGAATGAATTCAAATGAGGATCTCCAGCTGAATGTGTGGCACGTGTTTTTTAAACCTAATCTCATACATGTATGTCCTTCCCCTCATACAACACTAACATGCTTCAGGCTCCAGTTTCTCCAGCTTAATTCACGATGTTTTAATGAACATACACAGGAAGGAATGTACCACATCTCCTACTTCCCTAAATCAACTCAAGTTCTTAAGTTAAGTCTCAGAAAGACTCTTAAGATGTTCAATTCCTTTTTTAAGCATTGGTTATTTTTTGGTTTTGATTTTTTTGTTTTTGTTTTTTTCCTTAAAGAATCACAGAGTTTCAAGTCCCACACTCCATAGCCATCTCAAACCCAGAACTTTAGGTACCTACACATTAATATACTGAACCATCCTATGCCTGATTTCTTCCCTAAAAAAAAAAGGGAACTCGGTCTTTCAGATACCGTTCAGGGATTCCTCTCCACTTTAGTAAATGGCTCTCTCCACCACATTTGTGAGATCAGCTACATTTCCACATATAAAAACCTTCCTATGTGGAGCTAGCCTAATAAACCACCATGAGTAACAGTAACTCTTTTTTTAGATCTAACTCCTGGAAAACTACAGCTCCTCACAGCTATGTAACCATTTAACAGACACCATTTGACAATATTAACCATAGTAATAAGTAACAGCATTGAGGGTATTTCACTGGTTGTGGTGCATTTTGGAAGTTAGTCTCATAAAAGTACTGTGATATGGGTGGTAAAGATATCATCACCATTTTATAGATGAGGAAAACTGAGGCTTACAATTGAAGTCAGAACTCAAGTCAAATACACCACTGCGTGACCTTGTTCCGCGGGGGATCCTCCAAATCCTGGCTCAAAGCCAACAGTGCTTTTGCCCTCTCCAGACAGAAAGCCAGTCCCTCTCCCAGAAACTGTCCACAATACTTGCCTCATCCCTGGAGGCGCTCTTTCTCTACAGGCCACGTATCCGCTCATGCATCCAACCTCCTGAGAAGAATCATATAAACTAACTCAGGACTAGGGCCCCGCTTCACTCATGCTTCAGCCGCCACATGTTAACACATGGCCTCACACAGTGGGTGCTCCCCAAGCCCAGTGGTCCACAACCACATGAACGATCCTGAGCTGCAAAGCTTACCCACAGGCAAAAGCCATGAAACAAAAACATACCCTGTTCTGGTGCCTGACAACTAATGCAAAGTTCAAGATGACTTTTTTTCATTGACCTTAAAGCAAAACAAATTATATTTAAGTTTTACAACATGGCTGATAACCATAAATAGAAAAGAGAGAGTTTTGTTTTCCCCATGAGTCCTCAGTGAGGCCTCCAACTCGGGGGCCAAGAACATTCAGGGAATGTGCCACAGATCTTGGTTTTCATCCAGAGTCCAGAAAAAGGACAGAGGCAAATGAGTTTTACCAGCGACACAGTTTGAGTTCGTCCTACAAGGACCACCCTCTACAAAATAACGCCTAAAATTGGCTTGTGCATATTCCTCTTTCTATAGACCTCTTTCTAATGGCCAAGTTGACCGTTCTGTTATTAGAACCTTGGATTCTTTAAGTCAAATGAAAAGTCAAATATTTTTAAAATATCAAATCATTAAAAAAAATTCTTCTCTGCCCTCTGGTACCAAATATAAAGGTCCTGATTTCGCACAGAGAGTGAGTGATTCAGAGTTAACTGCTCCTGCCTTGAAAGGAAACCGAAGGCTTCCAGTGCCCCAGGACATCACAGAAGTTGCTGAAAGAAGCAGTTTACTGAATCGTACTTCTGTGTCTTCAAAGTTTTAACATGCCCAACAGTGGGAAACTAAAACCATTTGGATCAAAGAGGCTAAAAATCAATGCTTGCTTTGTTTGTTTTTAACCAGAATAATAACCAAAACTGAATATAGTTCACCAAGGTATTAAATTCTGTCTCACTGTATTTTTCCGTCTGTATCCAACTATACAAGAGACTTTTAAAAAAAAATAATAAAATGCTCTATTCTACCATCAATAACACACATGTGCTTTGAATTTTTCAGGAATGAAAGATGGGATTGTGGGGCTCTCCAAACCCTTCCTTGTGTGTCCAATGGCATATATTATAAGACTGCTCCCCTGCACTCATGAGAAAAGTGATCACAGGATACCAGAGGGAACTTAACGGAGGGTGTGTGTGTGTGTGTGTGTGTGCGTGCGCACACACATGCACACACTCAGCTGTGGTGTATCTATGGGTGGGGTTAGGGTGGGGGAGGGCAAGTAACAGAGTGTTGGAACTCCTAAAAAGTGTCATAGGTGTCACCTAAGATCTAAGATTCCACTCGCCCCTCCACTTTTCCTCTCTGTTCTTTGCTCCAGGAAGCTGACCCACTTGACAACACACTCCCTCAAAGCAATCCTGAGGAAAAAGAACAAAGCTGGAGGCATAACCTCCCACACTTCAGACAATACTACAAAGCTACAGTAACCAAAACAGCATGGTACTGGCACAAAAACAGATGTATAGATCAATGAAACAGAATAGAGAGCCCAGAAATAAACCCATAAACTTACAGTCAGTTAATCTTCGACAAAGGAAGCCAGAATATACAATGGAGAAAAGACGGTGTCTTCAGCAAGTAATATTGGGAAATCTGGACAGCCTCAAGTAAATCAATGAAAATAGAACACTCCTTCACACCATATACAAAAATAAACTCAAAATGGTTTAAGGACCTAAATATAAGACATGACACCACAAAACTCCTAGAAGGGAACATAGACAAAACATTCTCAGACATAAATCACAGCAATATTTTCTTAGGTGAGTCTCCCAAGGCAAAAGAAATAAAAGCAAAAAATAAATAAATGGGACCTAATCAAACACATAAACTTTTGCACAGCAAAGGAAACCATCAACAAAACAAAAACACAACTGTCAGAATGGGAGACACTATGTGCAAATGATACAACAAGGGGTTAATTTCCAAAATATTCAAACAGCTCATACAATTCAATATCCAAAAAAAAAAAAAAACAGACAACCCAATCAAAAAATGAGCAGAAGACTTAAACAGACATTTCTCCAAAAAAGACAGACAGATGGCTAACAGGCACATGAAAAGATGCTCAACATCTCTAATTGTTAGAGAAATGAAAATCCAAACTACAATGAGGTATCACCTCACACTGGTCAGAATGGCCACCATCAAAAAGTCTACAAACAATAAATGCTGGAAAGGGTGTGGAGAAAAGGGAACCCTCTTGCACTGTTGGTGGTAATGTAAATTGGTGCAACCACTATGGAAAACAGTATGGAGGTTCCTTAAAAAACTCAAAAGAGTTACCGTATGATTCAGCAATCCCACTCCTGGGCATATTTCTGGAAAAGATGAAAAATCTAATTTGAAAAGATACATGCACCATGGATGGACCTAGAGAGTATCATACTAAGTGAAGTAATCAGACAGAGAAAAATAAAATAATACAGACTCACAGACATAGAAAAGAAACTTATGGTTACCAAAGGGGAACACGGGCAGGATTGGGGTGGGGAATGAGGAATATGGGATTAACAGACACATACAACTATATATGAGATAGAGAAGCAACAAGGATTTTCTGTATAACACAGGGAACAATATTCAATATCTTGTAATAACCTATAATGGAAAATAAATATATATATATATATATCTGAAAAAAAAAATATATATATATATATCTGAATCCCTTTGCTGTATACCTGAAACTAACACAACATTGTAAATCAACTATACTTCCATAAAAATAAAAACAAACAAAGAAACAAAAAACATGCTCCCTTACCCTCTGGCTCCTGGTTGGGTTTGACCAATGTCCACAGGAGGACAACCACAGGAGAGCAGAAGGAAGGAGGAAAACAGCTCCCTCCCTGCAGGCTCTCAGGTCACAAGTCCTGTCCAGTGGCCCACTACACACAGCTCTCTGTCTCCCCCCTCACCCCTCAGGCCCCCAAGTGGGAGGAGCTTTGCTGCCACAAGCCCCAGGGCGATGCAGATCTCAGGTAGTTCCCCTACACCCTGTCCAAGTTCTCAGTATGAATGTGCCACCTCTTTCCTGATGAAACGTGGGCTGATCATATACCTAAAACCTTTGAATACTCACCTAACAAGATACTGCCCTAATTATTACTGTTTTGATCCCACCTTTATGGCAGCCTTACATCAATAATGTCAAAGAAAAGTCACTCGACAATATTTCAGGACCTTTTCTTACTTACTTACTTACTTACTTACTTATTTATTTGGCTGTGCCACACGGCACGTGGGATCTTAGTTCCCCAACCAGGGACTGAACCCATGCCCCCTGCAGTGGACTCACGGAGTCCTAACCACTGGACCTCCAGGGAATTCCTTTCGGCACCTTTTAAAGCTAGCTGTTTTTCACTTTGTTATAAAGCAGAAACTGACACACCATTGTAAAGCAATTATACTCTAATAAAGATGTTAAAAAAAAAAGCTAACTGTTTTGACTAGTGTACTGACATGTTTTTTTTTGTCATTGTTGTTTAATCCACAAAATGCCATCATCTGCAATGAACTACACAGTAGAGGAAATATACTTATAGCTTAAATGATATTTTTTCAGCCTTATTGAGGTATAATTGACATACTAAATGGTAAGATATCTAAAGTATACATTGTGGTGATTTGATACACAGACATTGTAAAAGGTTTCTTCTCACCTAACTAATTAACACCTCCATCACCTCACGTATTTATCTTTTTTTTTTTTTTTTTGGTGAGAACATTTAAGTTCCATTCTCTTACAATTACACAATATAGTGTTATCAACTACGGTCACCATGCTTTACATTAAATCCTTAGACCTTATTCACCTTATAGCTGAAAGTTTATACCCTTTTACAAGGCTCTCCTCTCTTCTACTGTTTCTATGAGTCCAATGCTTTCTTTTTGATTCCATACTTATGTGATACCAGAATATTTGTCTTTCTTTGTCTGACTTATTTTACTTAGCAAAATGCCCTCAAGGTCCATCCATGTTGTCACAAATAGCAGGATTTCCTTCTTTCTCAAGACTGAATAATATTTCATTGTGTGTATGTATATGTGTGTATGTATACATTTATATATATATAAAACATCTCATCTTCTTTATCCATTCATCTGTTGACAGACATTTAAGTTGCTTCCATATCTTGGCTACTGTGAATAATACTGCAATGAACATGGGAATGTAAATATCTCTTCAAGATCCTGTTTCCATCTCCTTGGGATTTTTACCTAGAAGTGGGATTGCTGGATCATATGGCAGTACTATTTTCAGTTTTTTGAAGAACCTCCATACTGTTTTCCACAGTGGCTGCAACAATTTACAGTCCCACCAACAATGCACAAGGGTTTCCTTTTCTCCACATCCTCACTAACACCTGTTGTGCTGGTCTTTTTTTTTTTTTTTTAAATTTATTTATTTTATTTATTTATTTTTGGCTGCTTTGGTTCTTCGTTGCTGCGCGCGGCTTTCTCTAGTTGTGCCTTCTCTAGTTGCAGTGCGCGGGCTTCCCACTGTGGTGGCTTCTATTGTTGTGGAGCAGGGGCTCTAGGTGCACAGGCTTCAGTAGATATGGCACGTGGGCTCAGTAGTTGTGGCTCGCGGGCTCTAGAGTGCAGGCTCGGCAGTTATGGCGCATGGGCTTAGTTGCTCCGCGGCATGTGGGATCTTCCCGGGCCAGGGTTCGAACCCGTGTCCCCTGCATTGACAGGCGGATTCTTAACCACTGCACCACCAGGGAAGCCCGTGCTTGTCTTTTTGATAAAAGCCATTCTTACAGATGTGAGGTGATTATCTCACTGTGGTTTTGATTTGCATTCCCCTGATGATTAGTGATGGGGAGCACCTTTTCAGTATCTGTTGGCCATTTGTATGTCTTCTTTGGAAAAATGTCTATTCAGTTTCTCTGCTCATGTTTTAATTGGATTATTTGGTTTTCCTGCTGTAGAACTGTATGAGTTCTTTATACATATTTTGGATATTAACCCCTTATCCAATATATGATTTGTGAATATTTTCTCCCATTGAGTAGGCTGCCTTTTCATTTTGTTGACCGTTTCCTTGGCTGTGCAGAAGCTTTGTGTGTGTGTGTGTGTGTGTGTGTGTGTGTGTGTGTGTGTGTGGTACGTGGGCCTCTCACTGTTGTGGCCTCTCCCGTTGCCGAGCACAGGCTCCGGACGCGCAGGCTCAGCGGCCATGGCTCACAGGCCCAGCCACTCTGCAGCATGTGGGATCTTCCCGGACCGGGGCATGAACCCGTGTCCCCTGCATCGGCAGGCGGACTCTCAACCACTGCGCCACCAGGGAAGCCCCCAGAAGCTTTTTAGTTTAATGTAGTCCCACTTGTTTAAGTGATCCTTTTTAAAATGTAAGTCAGATCAAGTCAGCTGTGCTCAAAACCCTGTCATCTCCGAGAAATGAATATTTCAGGTCCTCATTCTGTCCTGCAGTACCCTTCGCAACCTGTCCCTCACTCCACCCCCATATTTTTTGGCTTTACTCTGCAATACTCTTCCCTTTGTTCCCTCTGCCCTAGCCTCAAGGGCATCTTTGCAGTTTCTCAAACATGCCAAGTTCACTCCCACCTGAGGGCCTTTGCTCTTGCAGTTTCTTGCACCTAGAATGCCACCTCCTGGGTCTCCATATCACTGAGTCCTGCTCAACTGCAACTACTCTAGGAGACCTTTGCCCACCACCACCTCTTTTTTTTTGCGGTACGCAGGCCTCTCACTGTTGTGGCCTCTCCCGTTGAGGAGCACAGGCTCCGGATGTGCAGGCTCAGTGCCCATGGCTCATGGGCCCAGCCGCTCCGCGGCATGTGGGATCCTCCCGGACTGGGGCACGAACCCGCGTCCCCTGCATTGGCAGGCGGACTCTTAACCACTGCGCCACCAGGGAAGCCCCCATCACCACCTCTTAAGCAGCCCTCTCTTGCTCTAGCTCTCTCTCACCCCTTGATTTTTCTTCATTGTGCTTATTACCCCAATACATTATATATTTATTTGTCTATGGCCCATCTCCTCCCACGAGAACGCATGGTCCCAGAGAGCAGGGACCTTGTCTGTTAGGATCATCACTCATCCCCACTGCCCAGAACCGTGGGTGGTGTACAGTCAGCACTCACTAAATCTTTGTCGAATAAATGATTTGGTTAGGGAAAAATAAAAAGGACTGCTGGTCTGCTTTCCTAATGACTGCAGCTAAATTTCCAGTGACCGAAGAGATATTCAGTAGCCATCTTTAGAGATGCTATAGAAGGGATTCTGTAAACTAAAAGATGAGTTTATGGATTAACCTGCCATCCTACATGAGGATTTTCCACACTGCACATCAAAACCAGCAGAGTACACAGTAAATAATAATTTTTTAAAAAATGAACAAATTTAAACAATTATTCAAACCAGAGTGGCAAAGATTTTCTGTAAAGCGCCAGAGAGTAACTAACTTACACTTTGCAGGCCACAGAACCTCAGTCACAACTACTGAACTCTGCTGCTGCATGATAACAGCCAGACACAATACATCAGTGAATAAGCACAGCTGTATTCCAATATAACTTTACTGATGAACACTGAAATATGTATAACTTTCACGTGTCACAAAATACTATTCTTCTTTTAATTTCTTTCAGTCATTTAAAAATGTGAAAACCATTCTAGGCTTGTGAGCCATATAAAAACAGGCCATAGGCCAGATCTGGCCTCTTAGCTGTAAGTCTCTGACCCCTGATTTAAATCCTTTCTAAGGGTGTTTTTTTTTTTTTTCTTTTCCTATAGATGAAATACATTCTGGTCCATACAATCTGTTGGATACACAGTCTACAATTAATTAATCATGGAATAATTGCTTTTGTTAAAGAATAATAAGCTGGATAAACAATTTATTTAGGTGAATAAACATTCCTAATTCACTCTTCCAGGACTGTCTTTCCACCCAGATTTTGGTCATCTTCAAATACAAGCTCTGTTATCACCTTTTTCCTCATCTAAGTATTTTCATTTTCCATCCTAGTAAAGAAATTTCCATTTACTCTTTCTCCCTTTATAGAGAGGGGAACTGTAACAAAATCTTAAGATAGAGGGGAGAGTGGCTTTGAGGCGAGGCAGATTCCAGTACAGTGTTTTATGATGAAGTGTACAGTGTGTTGCTTATACTTTGCTTCCAAGTACTTTCAAACACACCCCGTTGTGTAGGCCCTGGAATGAGAAGTATTCTGATTGCAGGTGCTGCTAGCACTCAGGGTCATCTGTCCCCATGAGCCACAAAAATTTGCTGAAAAGGCCAGGCTGGGAGATGGCACAACCAAAACAAGTTATTTCATAACTTAAAGCAGAAGAGTTTAAATTGCTCTCAATTATAATGATAGCTCATCTCTCTTACATAATAGCAATATATGAAAATAAGGACTTTGAAGAAGCACTCTTCATGATATCACTCAGAAAAGTCGACCAAACCAGGTGTATTAACATCAAACTTGGACTTCCCTGGTGGTCCAGCAGTTAAGACTTCATGCTTCCAATGCAGGGAGCACGGATTCAATCCCTGGTCAGGGAACTAAGATCCCACATACCGCAAAGCGCAGCCAAAAAAGCCCCCCAAAACATCAAACATGTCTATTTGACACTGGACACACAGTAGAGAACAGGAACACTTCACTATAGGCTTCGGATGCTCTCGATATCCTGATGTTGAGTGTCCCAGGAACCCAATCAAGAAAGAATTCAAGTGGAAAGTTCTCACCCCTCATGTTCTCTAAGCATAGGAGGCATGGAACAAGACCAAAATTTATTTTAACCTAATTAATTATAGACTCCACTTGCCCAATCCACTGTGAAAGTAGATCTATTGGAATGTGGAGTGAAAAATTTTTAAGTTTTTTGGAACACCTCTGGTGCTCTGTTTCTTGATTTTCCCAGTAAATCAAATTCAAATAAACAGGCTAAAGGAAGTCAATGGTTTTCCAACTCCTACTGTAAGTAACACAGATTTACTGTGAGATTTAAGCCTACAGATTTACTGTGAAAACCAGGGATTAAATTAAGCTTCACTTAAATTTCAAGATGCCAGAGATGGTCTCCTGAGAAAGCAGACTTGGCTTGAAACCCTGGTGTCTCACACACATGGCCCAATTCCCAGCAAAGACAGCCGTCCACAAAGCCGCCCTGTCTCCGCAGGCATCTCCTCCGTTCTGCAGAGCTTGGACTACACACATCAGTGAAAGTTGAGACATCAAGTCATGGAAAAGCTGTAAGATAAGTGCCTCTGTTTCATCTCACACTCTTAATTGAGTTTCTGAGGGAAATGGAAATGCTGACAAGGCAGGCAGCTTCAAACAAAAATGATCAGAAGTGAATGAATATACCAAAGAATCGCCACCATAGTTGCCTGGTAATCTGAATGTGTGAGCATTCGGATTGACACATTCTTTTGGGGAATACCCAGGGCACCAGGGAATCACCCTCTTCCAGACACCCAGGGGGACTGTGATGCTGAAACCAGGTGATGGAGAAAGTCACAAGGAGGAAGTTTCCCTGAACAACCCTGGCTTCAGATTGTATTAGTTTGCTAGGACTGCCCTAACAAACTACCACAGACTGTATGGCTTACACAACAGAGGTCTCTAAGTCCAGGATGAAGGTGTCAACATCAAGGTGTTGGCAAAGCTGTTTTGTTCTGAGGCCTCTCTCCTCTGCTGGTAGATGTCCTGGCTTGGTCTTCCCACTATTCGTGTCTGTGTCCAAATTTCTTTGTCTCATAAGAACACCAGTCATAATGGTTTAAAGCCCACCTCCATGACCTCATTTTAACTTAATCACCTCTTTAAAGACCCTATCTCCAAATATACAATCACATTCCAAAGTACTGAGGGTCGGGACTTCAACATAGGAATCCTGAGGGGACATAATTCAGCCCTTTGCCCTGCTGGAACCACTGCCATGGCAAGACTCTGTTTTTGTTTAGTCCTACCGGTGCCAAAGGCTAGACAATAAACTGATAACCCAATTCTCACTATTCTGAACATTAACTACCTTTCTTTTATAATGAAAGGATATTACATTCAACAATGTCCCAACCCTAATCTCATTTTGATAACAACAAAAATGTCCCAAGCCAACAATGTCCCAACCCTAATCTCATTTAGATAACAACAAAAAAACCCAGCATATAATTTTCACTGCCTCTATAAAATACTTTGTTACATACCAAATCCAATCATAAAGAAAAGTCTTTGGGGGTGGGCGTACACTCTAAGCACCAGCTGCTGCCAGGCCACATTTTTTTATAAGCAATTTGCACTGCAATGAAGATCCAACACAAGGAAAAATCAGGACATTCAGTTGACATTCATCATCATGGAAGGCAAGTGTAAAAAAACACATTCTCACTTATTTTGCGTGTACCTTTTCATGCAGACACACTCATGTCTTTGCATGCAGGATTACGTACTGCTGTGTTAATCTGTACTGCCCGCTCCTGATATCGAAATGGGTTTAAAAAATAACACTAAGTGTTGTATACCTGAAACTAATGTAATACTGTAAAACAACAATACTTCCATAAAACACACACACCCACACTGAAATCAAGATTTCTATTCACACCAGGTGTGACCGGGAATATCATCAGCAAAATGTAACGTTTTAAAGCCCTACATCTAAATGATTACCAAAGCTCTTTTTAAAAGAAATACCAAAACCCAGTATCATTTAAATGTGTTTAATCTCAATTTAAGCCTTAACAATTTATGACCTTATAACCACTTACGTCCTCCAAATTCGACTATGTTATTCATCAATTCAATAAACATTTACTGAGATTGTACTATGTGGCAGGCAGCATTCTGGGTGCGAGAGATACATCACTAAACAAACAAAATCCCTGCCCTCCTGGAACTGACAGTCTGGTAAGATACACACATCATTTCCCCTACTGTCCTACAAACTCATTTATCTTCCCCAATTCCCTGACTGGGGCATGGGTATTTCCAGCCTCCTCATTTCCCAAAGACAAAACTTAGAAGCTATATGTTATATTTTTCCTTCTCTATCACATCCCTCCTGGGTCTCTAGTGGCTATTTCCCACCCTGCCTCCTCCACCTGCCTTTCCTAGTACAGATAACATTACCACCTACAAGCCCCAGCCATCAGCCCATCAGCCCTGTACTCCCTGTCCTTCACCACACCCTGTTAATCCCACTACTGGGGTACCTCCCCAGTCTCTTCCAACCTCTCCACTCCCATCGCCACAATCCTGGTCATTTTTCATCTCAACTCACACATCCTCTCTAGAAGATGAAACCTATAAAGCAGTAACAGTGATCTACTCACCTTTGTATCTGCACCATGACTTGTGTTTGCATAGAACTCTGGACGCACTATATTAAGTCAATATACTCTGTATTCCTGGCCACCTCCCCACTAGACCATGCGCTCTGAGGGCAGGTCTTATATCTTTTTTTTCTTTTTTGTTTTTTAATTCTCAGTGACAGACATGCAGTAGATATTACGTGCCTCTTGAAAGCCACTTATTCATTCATGCAACAAGTATTTATCAAGCACCCACTCGCCACCAGGTATTATGCTAGATGACGGGGATATACCTGTGAACACAAACCCCCCCAAACCCCTGCCTTTTAGAACTTCTGTTTACACAAATTCCTATTGTACAAATTTATTTTAGAGTGAGGGTAGAAAGATAATAACTTAAAACATAAGTATGCAATGTGTTATAAAGGGATAAGTTCTATAGGAAAAAATAATAAAGAAGGAGAAGAGGGATTTGGGGAAAGGGGCAGGAAGGTTCGCAATTTTCAACACCATCAGGGTAGGTAGGTGGGTTTCACTGGGAAGGTAACACCTGAGCAAAGATGTAAATAAGAGAGGAAGTTCACCAGGTGGATATCTGGGGAAGAGGATACAGGAAGAAGAAAGAGCAAACATAAAGGCCCTGAGGCAGAAAAGTGCCCAGTGTGTTCAAAGGCCAGTGTGGCTGGAGTGGACTTCGCCAGGGGGAGAATATGAGGCAGTGAGGTCAGAGAGGAAAGGAGGGGGCTTAGTATGGTGCCTGTCAGGTAACTGGAAGGACTTCATCTTTTACCATGAAGACAGAGAAGTCATTTCAAGTTCTAAGCAGGGGCGTGTCATAGAGTGACGAGTTTGAACAGGATCACTCTACTGGGAACAGACTAAAGAGAGGCAAGGATAGAATCAAGGAAAGCAGCTAGCAGGTCCTTGGAATCATTCAGGCAAGACAGAATGGTGGCTTGGGTCAAGGTGGCAACACGGGTATGCTCTGAAGGCCGAGTCAATAAAGTTTTCTGATGGACTGGACCTTGGAAACATATCTACATTTCTTCCTTTTCACTGATAATAACGAAGCCCCAGCCAAGACCCTGCTCCTTATTCCTAGATGGCTGTGAAAGTCTAGGATTTGTTCTTCCCATCTTCAATTCTCCCCTCTCTCTCTTCATCCTACAAGGCGCAGCGGGATTGGTGCTCGGAATGCTGCCCCCCATCACAGCATCACCTGCTCACAGTGGAGCTCCCTTCGGGGCACAGACCTGCTCCAAAGCCCACCACCTTCTCCTCACGCGCCCAGCCCTGTCCCAACACCTCAAACACCTTCCCATCACCCCACCTCTGCTCTCCACCACCACCCCTGCTCCTCTCCAGTGCCCTGGATCTTAAGGCCCTTGCTGCCCCTTTAAAGTTCACTGCAGGTTCCACCTCCTCTAGGACATCTTCCCAGGATGGTCTGGCTCATGCCTGTTTCTACCTCCTCAGGGTTCCTGTGGCCTTTACTGCCCATACTAAACATCCCACATCACACTGGCCCATCTAGACTGTGTGCCCCTAGAAAGCAAGAGCCATGCCGTACAGTTTTCAGGCCCCATGCCACCTACTCTATGGGCAGCAATCATAACACTTGCTGACAAAGAACATCATAGGGAAAAATCCAAGAGTACAATGTTTGAATTATTTTATTTTTATTTATTTATTTATGGCTGTGTTGGGTCTTCGTTTCTGGGCACGGGCTTTCTCTAGTTTGCGGTGAGCGGGGACTACTCTTCGTTGCGGTGCACGGGCTTCTCATTGCAGTGGCTTCTCTTGTTGAGAAGCACGGGCTCTAGGTGCACGGGCTTCAGTAGTTGTGACATGCAGGCTCAGTAGTTGTGGCTTGCAGGCTCTAGAGCGCAGGCTCAGTAGTTGTGGCTTGCGGGCTCTAGAGTGCAGGCTCAGCAGTTGTGGCTCGCAGGCTCTAGAGCGCAGTAGTTGTGGCTCGCGGGCTCTATAGCACAGGCTCAGCAGCTGTGGCTCGCGGGCGCTAGAGCGCAGGCTCAGTAGTTGTGGTGCATGGGCTTAGCTGCTCCGTGGCATGTGGGATCTTCCCGGACCAGGGCTGGAACCCATGTCCCCTGTGTTGGCAGACAGATTCTTTTTCTTTTTTTTTTTTTTGCGGTACGCGGGCCTCTCACTGTTGTGGCCTCTCCCGTTGCGGAGCACAGGCTCCGGACGCGCAGGCTCAGTGGCATGGCTCACAGGCCTAGCCGCTCCACGGCATGTGGGATCTTCCCGGACCGGGGCACGAACCCGTGTCCCCTGCATCGGCAGGCGGACTCTCAACCACTGGGCCACCAGGGAAGCCCAGCAGACAGATTCTTAACCACTGTGCCACCAGGGAAGCCCTGAATTATTTTAAATGTACTGTCAACACTTGAAGACTGGGAGCAGTCACATAAAAATCCAAATTTATGTCTTCTCTTGAAATACTAGAAGACCAGGCAACACTGGCCCTCATTCCTCAACAGCTGAGTGGTCATCGTGCCCCCGCCCACACCATTTTTCTCTTTTCAGCCGCACCGCACGGCATAAAGATCTTAGTTCCCTGACCAGGGATTGAACTTGTGTCCCCTGCAATGGAAGCGTGGAGTCTTAACCACTGGACCACCAGGGAAGTCCCTAATTGTGCCCTTTTTCCCTCTCTATGCCCCAGTTCACTTGTTTACTTTTCTGTCAGGTCCTGGTAGGCATATGAGTTTGTGATCCCCATACTAGACACTGGTTACCTTGAATTTTTTAATTATCAAGTTCTTTTGGGAACTGAGTATTTATTGAAGGTAATATCAGTTTTTCTCACTCATGATATACTGTGACAGACTTGTTTCAGACATTTCTATATATAAACATAAATAATTACATACATACACAAATATACACACATATATGTATTTTGTATTAACATTCCTAATAGATTACAATTCCTACACTATGGTTCAAACACCTTGAAATATGGGGGGTATAATTCTTGCCATGATTAAGTATAAGAGGGTCAGATATCGGTACAAAAGCTATGCAGAAAGAAAGGAAGATAAAGCAAAAATAAATGTTACTGATGAGCTATATATCAAACCATTTTAGGGAAAAAAAGTCACTAAAATTCTTTTGAAACTAGAAAAATTCCATGGCCTTGTTGATTAAAAAACAAAACCTCATGGATTAGAGATCAAACTATGCATACATAAGGGATATTACAACGGGTTTATTCTCCAGACAACTGCCTACATTCTAAAGTAAAATTGTCTTCTTCCTATGATTAAATTTCAGTATCCAAACTAAGACCAAAGGAGGTAAATCACACCATAAAGAAACAGATACAATGGTTTCCAGAGAAGCCTACCAAGAGTGGAAGAGTTAAGCAGTTACTGTTACTGGAAGAGTTTAGGGGAGTCATCTTCTTTGACCTATGACTCATGCCTGGGGTTTTAATTAAGAGAAAAGCAAAATCTGGACACAGAAGTCAGAAGATATTTAAAAGGCACCCTGACTTTATCTGTGTATCAGTCATAACTTCTACTCCAAACAGGCAGGCCTTTCTCAGCAAACAGCTTTCCTGATGAGCAATCAGATTTTGAAGACTTCCACTGCCACCTCCAGCCCTGTGGTCTGAAAAGCAAATACAATTCAGTCCAAAGCTCATATTTAAAGGAAAAAAAAAACTGAGCATAAGGGTACACTTTCAGACATACTTCAGCACGAAGGGGTTCTTTGTCCTTCAAATCACATTTGGTAAATATCTATCTTTCTCCTTTCTCAACTCAGTGTTTTAACTAATAAGCTTTCAAGAGAACGTTCGCTGGCTTAGCGCATACTTTACCACTCTTCCCATAAAAGTTACCTTCTTCCTCTGCATGCAAAGAGGCAAGAAAGACTGACAAATGAACATGAGAAAAAAATTTACAGTGTTTTTACAAACATTTAGTAAGGTTTTATAAACTGCATTAAAACACAATGAATGGGACTTCCCTGGTGGTGCAGTGGATAAGAATCCACCTGCCAATGCAGGAGACATGGGTTCGAGCCCTAGTCTGGGAATATCCCACATGCCGCGGAGCAACTAAGTCTGTGCGCCACAACTACTGAGCCTGCGTTCTAGAGCCCGCGAGTCACAAAAACTGAGTCCACATGCCACAACTACTGAAGCCCGCGCGCCTAGAGCCTGTGCTCCGCAACAAGAGAAGCCACCGCAATGAGAAGACTGCGTACCGCAACGAAGAGTAGCCCCCACTTGCTGCAACTAGAGAAAGCCCGAGCGCAGCAACGAAGACCCAACACAGCCATAAATAAATAAATTAATTAATTAAAAGAAAAAAACGAATGGTTATGGTCATGATCATATACTGCCCAGCTAGCTCTTGATTCTTGTTTAAAAGGAAAGAAAATGAATAAATGAACATGGCTAGAAAGCTCAAATAATATGGAAAAGAAAAAGGTTTTCAGTGTAGTATCTCCCTAGGGGGAAGAAAGGTATGTACCAGCATATATACAATATCTTCTTTAAAACATTTATACAAAAGGGAATGGTAGTCACATGATTCTGCAAAACATTTTTTCATTTTATATAGACACAAGCACATACATATATATATAAGTTGTATATGTGTATGTATATATAAAAATAATGTAATTCCAAATCAGCACACATACAGAGCTTTCATTCTTTACAAATATGCTATAATATAATATACCTTGTATAAATATCTTGGCATAGTTGTAAGTGAACCTATTTATGAAATTGCTGGTGATTTTAAATTTTAAACTATATTGAGAAATTGCTCTCCAGTGGCATCTACTTTATAATCCAATCTCAAACAGCAGTCCCTTTTCTGCATGTAATATAAGTACCAAAACAGACCTGCTTTGTCTCAAACTGCATCACAAAACTGCCAGACAGCCAACCCATCACAGAACAAGTCAAGCTCTTCTAGACAACACAGCCTCTACGAACCAAACCAGAAGCATCACATATCAAAGCTGGAGGCTGGCAATCACAGCTTCATAAAGGGCTCTGCGTAGCTGACCTTTTACTTTTTTCTATATTCTCTGTCTAAGACAAAACTGCAGGAACAGGGTGGGGGAAAGGGGAGATTATCATCTGCTAGGTATTTATCCTAGTCCCTTCAGGATGCTATGATAGAATATCAGAGACCGGGTGGTTTATAAACAAGAGAAATTTATTTCTCACAGTTCTGGAGGCTGGACATCCAAGATCGCAGTGCCAGCACACTCACCTCCTGGTGAGGGCCCTTCTCCTGATTCATGGCTGGTGTTCTCGCTGTTTCCTCACGTGGCAGAAGGAGCTAGGACCCCTCTGGAGCCTCTTTTATAAGGCAGTAATCCCATTCACGAGGGCTCCACCGTCATGACTTAAGCACCTCCCAAAGTCACCACCTCCTCATATCATCATCTTTGGGGGGTTAGGATTTCACCATGTGAATTTGAGGAGGGGACACATTCATTTACGCCACAGCAGTGCTCAACTACCAATACTACCAGGGGAAAACACTGAAACCGTCATAGAGTTGAACGCCTTGGTCCCTCCCCACTGTCAAATACCATGGGAGCCCCCAAGGCAGGCAGTGCAAAGAAGCTCGAAGCCCCCCAAACAACAAGTGCAGAATCAGGGTGGGGGACAGTCAGGGAAGTCCAAGGCTGACCTTCTTCCTTCCTTCTCTAAGTAGCTGCTTGGGAGGGTCTGATTCCCTCAGTAACCAGATACCTCCAGGTAACTCACAGCAAGCTGACAAGAGTGCATGGCTGGGCCACATACCTTGGCTGTAAGATCGTGGACAGACTCCCAAACATGCCATGCATTTTTATTTCTGCCTCTGAGGGTCTGATTAGGTATTTTCCTCAGGTAAAAAGCCTTGAAAACCCCCATCCACTTACAACCTCCTACCTCCTGTTCATTTATCAAAAAGAACAAAATGCCACTTCTCCAGATTAATCTACATCCAAATTAACCTCTCTCTACTTGGAAATTCCAAAGCATCCTATTCATACAGTACTTTTTGGGCCTTTATTATCTCATTAGTTATAATAATGATGAAAGATATATAAAGAGATACACACAGAGTTTTCTACAGGCCACCCACTTGAGAGGCTGTGCTTTTATTTACACAGGTATATCATGAGGTTTGAGAAAAAAAAAGTTTAGATTCAAATTTAAATTAGATTCAAATTTAGATTCAAATTTAAATCTAGAAACAGTTTAGATTCAAATTTAAATTAAATTTATCCAAGATGTGAAACTTGGATAAAACCATTTGATCTCTCAGCTCCTGAGCTTCTTTATCTACAAAACAGGTAATACTGTCTCTCTCATAGGATTGTTGTGAGGATTCTCCCCACCCCTGTCCCAACCCATCAGAAGTCGAGAAAGTGTTAAGTCCTTAGCACACTGAACAAGCTCAATAAAATGTTACCTCTCCCAGAAGGGCTTGTATTCTGGCTATTTCTCCTCCAGGATACTTCATTTTTTTCCCTCCAGCAACTACCAAAGTAGACTTTGTTAATACCGTTAACAAGTTCATTTGGAATTTAACTGAATTGCACTGAACCAAGTAAAATTAACTCAGCATCTCTTAACACTCATAAATGAATGCCTCCTCAAGGTCAGTGGTCATTTTTAATCCAATTTTATAATCATTGAGGACCTAAAGTCTTGGTTGGAACTCCAGACTTTCTATTTCTGAGATAAGTCTTTGGTAAAGCCACTAATTACCCTCCTACTTTCCCAGGCACGGCCACTGTCAAGCTTTAACCAGACACCAGAAAGGAGCCACAGCATTCACAAACTATTTACAACCTAAAGTCGTCAAGAAAACCACCCTTATGAAACCAAGCATGGAGGAGTTACTAAGATTCTAAATTCTGTCTTCAAAGGGCCTCAGCAGCATGAAGAATGCAGGAAAAACTAATTTTTTCATTCTTAAAAAGGGCACACTAGCAAATTGCACAGAGCAATTTCCTAATGTAAGTTAGACTGATGTTGATATTCATTTTCTAAATAAATGACTGGCTTGGATACTGTCTATGTAAAAACATCCAATAGACTTATTTTTGTTTATAAATGAAGATGAATTCTTATCTCAGCATATAGTAATCAATCTGGAAACTTCAGAAGTTCTGAACAGTTATCGTGTCATGAATAGTATAGGTCTTATTCGGACAGTATAATCAAACTAAATGTTTTATTCATTACAGGTCACTATGGGACTGAGAAACTACTGCTTGTTCTTATATCAGTAATTACACTAAAATAAACTGACTACATGTCACTGGAGTATGGTACCTTTGAAGGCTTTTAAAGGAAATCTAATACCTCACAGATTATGTAACATAAAAAATATAAAGACAAACAAAAAGTCAAAAGATGTAATATTCAAAATTCTATTAATACAGTACATATATTTATCATAAACATCCTCATTAGAGGTTTACACAAGAATGTGGTTTCTCCTAACGAAAGCAAGTTCCGGACATGCTCTTTATTCTTGCATCAGGCTCACCGAATGTGACCAAGTTGATCTGATTCTGTGACCAAATGATTATAAATAGGCAGGAGCCTTCACAAAATGTAACTGTACCACAACTCAAATTGCAACAGCTCAGCCATTCCGAACCCCTAACTTCAGTCAACATAAGGCTCTATTCAGAATAAAGGGCAGTTAAGAAGTTACCCTCACCCAGTCCTAGTATGTTTCAGCTCCCTAAGAAAAACAAGACCAATAGGACCATATCCTCCTAGAACATTATACTACACTCCTCATAAGGTCATTCATCATTCTGCAAATAGGTCACAAAGATTTTTAAAAGGGCACCAAAGAGAAAGAAAGGACAGAAAGGAGTGACTGGGTTAAAAAATTCATGATACCCACATCCTAGAGAAATAAATGAAAGCTTACCTACTGCTTTTTCTTTTAAATGAAAATAAAAAGAGTAATTCCATGTTGCCCATGGGTGCATTTTTATGAAGTGACATTATCAGCCAGAGGACTGCAAGGAAAGCAAAGGGGCCAGGTAACAAAACACGTCAGCTCTACCCAGGTGGAAATGAGAAGATTACAAGAAAGGGCAGGAAGCAGATAAGCCATCCTGGAGAACTGAGCCCTCCGGGAACCGGGAGGCATGGCTTGACCCACTAATGCAACGGCAGAAAACATGTTCTAAATCTAATCATGTGATTTTAATATCTGATTAAAGTCCAATAGCAGAAGTCAGCTTTTAGCTATATGCCAGAGAAGAGAAATGTCTCTGAATTTCAGCAAGACTAAATTTATATTTTTTTCACATTAAAAATAAAAGTCATTCCCCAAACAAAATTGTAACTTTACTAGAAAACAAAAAAAAGGGCAACTGGAATTCAAACATCACAATAAACCACTGACTTTTTTCCTTTTTAACCTCTATGCATTCACAATTTTTACAGTTATAACTAAAGAAGAGATATAAATTTGCAGTCTTCGTGTTTCTAATATAATTATTTTAATGTCTCCACAGCAGTCTATTGAGAACCATATCAACACAAAGGCAAAACTAGCATAGGTAGATATAAAAATGTAGCTAGCATTTTAATTATATTACAAAAAATGTCCAATTTTCAGAAAACATAAAACCATACTATAATCCCAAAACCCAAGACATTTCAATTCATAGACTTTCCATCTGGTAAAATAATTGTTTTGTGAAATTTACCTTTTTCAGTATAAAAGACCCAATTCATATAACCATTAATGAAAATACTTGAAATTCCTGAAATAATATACCAAATGTATAAATCTTTCAGCCAGTAATTATTGGTAATGATTAAGACAGAGGTAATGAAAAAAATTAATTTAGTCTGTTTTATACAAATGGATAATGGGCATAAAAAAGCTTACCACTTTTATGAAAAACAAAGTATTTTTTGGAAATAAAATAATCTAGAAAATGCATCTGGACGAATTTGCATTCTCTCCTACGACTTCAGATTTCCACTGTTATCCCAAAGAGAAAACCAGAGACTAATACTTTTTTTTTTTTTTTTTTTTTTTTTGCAGTACGCGGGCCTCTCACTCTCACGGCCTCTCCCGTTGCGGAGCACAGGCTCTGGACGCGCAGGCTCAGCGGCCATGGCTCATGGGCCTCGCCGCTCCGCGGCATGTGGGATCCTCCCGGACCAGGGCACGAACCTGCGTCCCCTGCATCGGCAGGCAGACTCTCAACCACTGCGCCACCAGGGAAGCCCCAGAGACTAATACTTTTAACAGAGTGACTCAAACAGGAACGGAGATGAAAAGTAGCAAAGGTACAACAGTTTTTTTTTTTTTTTAAAGGGAGCTATACTGCAGCTTAGGTCCATTTCTTGAACAAACCTTTTCATAGAAAAATTGCATTGCAAAAACTTAAGTGAAGTGTGGTACTGGCATAAGGAAGAGAGTCATTAAAAAAAAAAAAACCTCTTACATTTATGGTCAGTTAAATTTCTACAGGGAATTCCCTGGTGGCAGTGGTTAAGAATCTGCCTGCTAATGCAGGGAACACAGGTTCGAGGCCTGGTCCGGGAAGATCCCACATGCCGTGGAGCAACTAAGTCCATGCGCCACAGCTACTGAGCCTGCGCTATAGAGCCCGTGAGCCACAACTGCTGAGCCCAGGTGCCACAACTACTGAAGCCCGTGCACCTAGAGCCCGCGCTCTGCAACAAGAGAAGCCACCGCAATCAGAAGTCCGCGCATCGCCATGAAGAGTAGACCCGGGCTTCCCTGGTGGCACAGTGGTTGAGAGTCCGCCAGCTGATGCAGGGGACACGGGTTCATGCCCCGGTCCGGGAAGATTCCACATGCCGCGGAGCAGCTGGGCCTGTGAGCCATGGCCTCTGAGCCTGCGCGTCCGGAGCCTGTGCTCCGCAATGGGAGAGGCCACAACAGTGAGAGGCCCGCGTACCTCAAAAAAAAAAAAAAAAAAAAAAGGAGTAGACCCCACTTGCCGCAACTAGAGAAGGCCAGTGTGCAGCCAAACACAAATTAAATTAATTAATTATTTTTTTAAATAAATAAATTTCTACAAAGGTGCCAAAATAAATCAATAGGTAAAGGATAAGCTTTTCAGCAAATGGTGCTGGAACAACTGGATATCCATATGGAAAAAAGAGAGAGAGAGAGAAAGAAGAGGAGAAGAGAAGAGAAAAGAGAAGAGAATAAAGAAATTGAACATATACCTGAACCTTACACCATACACAAAACTTAACTCAAAATGGATCATAGGGGCTTCCCTGGTGGCGCAGTGGTTGAGAGTCTGCCTGCCGATGCAGGGGACGCGGGTTCGTGCCCCGGTCTGGGAGGATCCCACATGCGGCGGAGTGGCTGGGCCCGTGGGCCATGGCCGCTGGGCCTGCGCGTCCAGAGCCTGTGCTCCGCGGCGGGAGAGGTCACAGCAGTGAGAGGCCCGCGTACCACAAAAAGAAAAAAAAAAAAATGGATCATAGACCCAAATGTAAAGGTTAAAACAACGAAAGTTTTGAAAGAAACATATGAGAAAATCTTAGCAACTTTTGGTTAGGCAAAGAGTATTTAGAAACATCAAAATCATAAGCTTCGGAAGAAAAAAAGGATAAATTGAACTTCATCACAATTTTAAATGTTTGAGCTTCAAAAGATACCATTAAGAAAGCAAAAAGACAAGCCAGAGACTGGGAGGAAATATGTGCAAATCGTATATCCAAAAAGGGACTTATAGACAAATAACCCAATATAAAAATATGCAAAGGATCCAAATAGATATTTCCCCAAAGAAGATACAGGAATGGCTAAGAAGCTCACTGACTGAGTTACCAGCTCAATTACGAGGGGATAAATTTCGTAAATACCATCCTTTGTCCTTTTCATAAAGCTACAGAATAGGATGATTTCATTAGAATCTCCATAACATGTTACTTTGTAGTTCTCATGTCACAGTAAAGTTTTCAAATCACTGTAAAATGATACTAACATCCATATTGGACAAGAAATAAAACTATCTCTATTCACAGATTGCATAATCTGGTGTATAGACAATCCTAAAGTAGTCATATACACAATTAAAAAACTATTAGTAGTGATAAACAAGTTCAACAAGGTAGAAGAAAACAAGAGCAATATACAAAAAACAATTGTATTTCTATACACTAACAATGTATATACACTCTGAAAGTGAAATTTTAAAAATGATTCCATTTATACAGGCATCAAAAAGAAAAAAAAATACACTGCAATAAATTTAACAAGGAGGTGTAAGCTGTGTTCCCTGAGAACTGGGACAAAGTGAGAGAGTGGCATGGACATATATACACTACCAAAAGTAAAATAGATAGCTAGTGGGAAGCAGCCGCATAGCACAGGGAGATCAGCTCGGTGCTTTGTGACCACCTAGAGGGGTGGGAGGGAGAGAGACGTAAGAGGGAAGAGAGATGGGGACATATGTATATGTATAACTTATTCACTTTGTTATAAAGCAGAAACTATTGTTTTGAAGCAGAAATGAACTCACCATTGTAAAGCAATTATACTCCAATAAAGATGTTTTAAAAAAAAACGAAAACACAGTTGAAAGAAATTTTAAAAGACCTGAATCAATGGAAACACACCCCATGTTCATGGATCAGAATTCTTAACATTGGTAAGACAGCAATATTTCTCAAATTGATCTGGAGATTCAACACGATCCCTATCCAAAGGCTGGTTCAAAAGACAGGTTGTCAAAGCCCACAGTGTACAACACAAACAGTGAACTCTAATGTAGACTACGGACTTTAGTTAATAATAATAAATCAATATTGGCTAATCAACTAACAAATACATCACACTAATGCAAGACATTAATATTATGAGAAAACTCAGGGCTATGGGTATGGAAACTCTACTTTCTGCTCAATTTTTCTGTAACCTAAAACTGCTTCCCCAAAATAAAGACTATTAATTTTTTAAAAGTCAAACAAGGTCAATTATAAAAAATAAAATAATAATCATAAAGCCTAACATGGAGAAGAAGAAACAAATCTTTAAAGTTCATGACGCACTCGGAATTCTGCTGACACCAGAAAGCCAATTGACGTTTTGGTGAGAAGAGCAGCTGTTCCCCTGTGGTGTTCAAATAAACTCTGGACAACTTTCTGATAACCTCTCATTTGGCTGCTCCCGAAACAATTGTGTGTACAGTAAATACCAAGACTCTACTGCTGGCGAAGCTCTGAAATTATCTTCCTTATCTGCAATTAACTATACGCTCTGGAAAGCCTCCCTTTCTTTCAGACTCAAAAGGCAAGTAATTGAATTACATACAGTTCTAAAAATGTTCCTGTTTCTCCTTTGTTAAATAACAGCTCTCTGTGCTGGTCTCTCCCCAAGCCAGCAGAATTCATAATTCCCCATCTCTTCTCTCCCTCAGAAATTAGTTCTTACCTCTAGTGATATATTTTTCATACTGTGGGTCAGCTAACCTAATACTGATCTGGCTTATCACTGCGAAGCCCCTGAGGACAGGGACTATGCCACAGTCATTTCATGCTAAGACCTCCTACCTGGAAGGATGTTTTTAGATGTAAGCGATGGACACCTAATTCAAACTAAATAGCTAACCTGCCTGGAGAGTGAAACTGGAGTTGCTGGCTTTAGGGGCTGCTGAATCCAGGGCCATAAGTTGTGGGTGTAGGGTGGGAGTATGTGTGCATGTGTCCCCCTCATCCCCATTCCTTTTCTTCCATCTCCCTGCTCTGATTTCCTCTGTGTTGACTTCATTCTCAGAAAGGTTTTCCCTACGTGGTAGCAGCTCCGGCTTAACAAACCCACAGAAAGGAAAAACCTCTTTGCAAGAGTTTCATGACTCCATACCTCCATAACGGACCCTTGTGACCCTGACTAGCCAAGCTGATGTCACATGCCCATGAAAGAGGCAGTGGAGTCACCTCCTCTAACTATATGGGCTGAGAACAAAGCAAGGGGAAAGACAGCCCAGGGGAAATCCGGGTGATTTATTGAAAGGAGGAGGAAAGGGATGCTGGGTGGGCAAAGCCAAGAGACATTCACTACTTCACAGGCTCTCAGGACCGCCGACTCCCTCCCTTTTGCTGAGTATTTATCCACTGCTTATTACGTGTAATGCTGAGTTAACCACCAAATATTCAACAGAAAGTGTTTGCAGTGCCTGTCCCTGTATGACATTCTTTCTCAGAATGAATTCTTTCCCACCTTACTGCCACATGTGAGGCTGTTTATGCAGTTTCCTTCTCCTGGTCCACAGGGAGGCTATGTGGCATTTCGTCACATTCCAATTATTTTCAGGACATTTCTTCTCCTCCATCCTATGTATCTTAATGCCAAGTGCACACACTGCTGAAAATGAATGTGTTGCTAGCTTTCGTTTGCGGGGGGAGATAAAAGAAAGTAAAAACTTGCCAAGCAAACCAAAGGAGCACACACACAGAAGAACCCCTCCCCCTCAAAAATTTGGCAAGTCTTCACAATCTACCCTTCTTAGCGTGGAAACACAAATGAGGGCCAAGTCTCTGAAAGTACAAGTCCAGGCTTTCTCGAGGACACGGCTTTCTCTCCAAAATAAAGCCAAGATCATGGAGTGATTATGGGTGACCTCTGGCTGTGGCTTCTTACACGTTTGCTTGAGCTTAAGATCCTCCTCTCTTTTCTGAGAGAGAGGATGGGACAGAGGAGAGGAACAAGGAAGGGAAAGAAAGGAATACCACAGTACACTGTACACAGAAGTCTGTCAGGCTATACCTGCCACCTGTACAATGCTAGGAATCTCTCAGATAACTGCGAATGATTATTTGGGACTGGCTCAAAAACACTCCATGGAATGAACACCACCTTCCCCATCTGACCCAGTCCACTTTACCCAGCCTCTCTTATCTTATACCAACCTGATTTTGCTTAAGTTATCGTCTGTCTCAGGCTTTCACAGGAGCTTTCTTTTATGGATTTTCCATCCAGCAAATGTTTCTGTTCCACGGCTGGGCAGAGCCGACCACAGCATGCTTGGCTACGGACAGCAGCTGCTCACCCCACGGCAGCTCCGACCTGGAGGGGCGAAGGCCGGAAGCCATTAGAGGGATTCACAGTCACAAACTCTCTCTCTCAGGAGTGTATGTGTGGCAGGCTAATCCCCAGCATCTTCCAAACGTTTAAAATCATTAACGAACAGAGACGACAGTTTATAAGGTGTCCTAAAGACAAGTTAGGGCTATTCTGAGGGGAGGACTGAAGTATTTAATCATTACTGAAAAGGTCTGGCCAAACACTTATGCTCTGTTTGCGGAAAATTTTAAAGCCACATGTTTTAATTAACCACAGAAAACACGAGCTACAACTAAAATTTCATGAACACACTCATCTGCCCTGTGGAAAACCACAGGAATGTTCTGGCAAGGCTCAGTCTGGATTCTTGGGACACAGAGGGCTGGAATCATTCCCCTTAGGAACCCGAACAGAAAATTAACTTGCTCAATATGTTTAAAAAAGTAAAATGAAACCCAGATTTAATCTCAATCAAATACAAAAACATTTCAGGACTTCAAAGGGCACTACCAAAAGACACATAAGGGAAAGGTCATAAAAAATTCCAACGTGGTTCAGGACTTAGAATGTATTTTCAAGGCAAAGTGAATGGTGTAACAGAAAATTTTATAGGCTAAATAATCCAAAGGGGAAACTAATCATCTTTCATTTCCTAATAGAGGAAAATGATATATGAAAACCAATATTCAAGTGAATCATAAATATTATCAAATGTATAATATATTCAGGCAAAAGGAATCACTTAACTATCCTACTTCATGCCAAACCTGTGGCCTGACCCACACTAGCTACTATGCTTCAGCTTGAAGAATCAAGGCATTCAGAAAAACTGTTAAAATAACTTAGGCTCACTGATATTGCAGCTAGCAATTTAGAAACAGAAAACTCAAATGAGGTTATCCTATAAAAGCAATTAGTGAACAATTAAGAATAGCTTAAGAAGTCTTTGTTAATTATAGCAATAGTTATGACAACATCAATATATGCCAAATATTGAAAGCCTGTTCAAGAGGGAATGAGACATACGTTATTTTCAGATACTAGGTCCACAATTCTATTTCTGTTAAGTCAAAGCAGACCCCGTCACAAGTGTGCCAAGCATAATATTACATTAATCTCTACCTTCATTTGAACCTCTGTCACAAAAATCATTTTGAAAGGAACACGGCAGGAAAAAAGCAAGATATCAAGTTATGTACCTGTGGTATAATCCCAGTTTTGTTCTACAAACTGAGTGTATACAATCTAAAGACTCCAAATTATGAACAATAATAGCTATTTCTTGGTCATGGAATTAGAAATATTTGTGTTTACATCTCAGTATTTTCCAAGTTTTCTATAATTAATACATATTGTTTGTAGAATTAGAATATTTTTAAATAAGGTTTTTCTTATTAAACAGTATGGGAATGCAAATCAGAAATGGGATATCGATATACTATATTAGCCTGATCTGTGGGTTTCCTCTTACCTGAACAATAAGAGCTAAAATTTTAAAGTCTTCATTTATCTGAACTCTGTAATTCTTCATTTAGAAGTTCAAAACCCGAGTGTCCAATAACACTCCCAGGGCTGAATGACTACTTTTCCAGAAACAAGGAATCTTGTTATTTTGCAGACTTGTCACAAAGAAACAAGAAGACCCAGAGTTATTCCTCTCCCTTAACTAATGCATCCAAACTTCTCTATCACTAGCCATGCCATACAATTGTCACTTAATTAAAAAGAGTGCCTCCTGGTGTTACTTATGATTTCACCGGGGCAGAGCCCTTAGTGAACACTGCCACACTCCCATTTCTGATACCCCTAGCATCTCAGAAAACACAAAACACAATGGTAGAATCTTAACATTAGGGTACTTGGCAGTCCATCATTCTAAGAAGCCAACCTCCTCAGTTTACAAATGAGGACACTGTCACCCAGAGAGGTCAAATGTCTCTCCCAAGGCCACACAGCTGGTGGGGCAGGGATGAGAGTCCAGATCGCCTGGCTCCACTGTGACCAAGTGCTCTTTCCGCCACTACAACATCTCAGCATGCACTCCTCCAAATACAAGTTCGTATGAACCACCAGTACATGTTAAATTCATAATCAGCAAAACCAGTAGAACGAGACAGAAATTTATTCCATCAAAAATGAAATGCATGCAGGAAAAAAACCAGAGACTCAAAGGCTGCCTAAAATAGACGAGGCTCTGCCCAGAACCCGTTCCGTCAGAGAAACAATGGTTGCAGTGTGCTTGGGCAGCAGGTGTCTTGAACAGAAACCGCCTGTCACGCTGAAAGCTTTTTGGTCCTAGTACTTGCCCTACTGATGACAGCACAGTCCCACTGCTCAAAGCAGGACAAGAGGTTTTCAACAAGAGAAAATGACACTGGCACCTGTGAGCCACCTGTAAGAGAGAGGAGGGATGCATGCTCGCCCCAGTGTTGGAAGTAAATGATCTACTAAATGACCAGGCATCAAGTCTGAGCCTCTTCCTTCCAAAACAACTCAAGTTTTAGGGGAGAGATATTACTGATTTCAAAAATTAAGAAACAGAGTGGGGATCATTTTGTAAAGTACAGAAACAGTGAATCACTATGTTGTGTACCTGGAACTAACAGTTTTATAGGTCAGTTATACTTTAATGAAACATTATTTAAAAAAAAAAGGGGAGGGAGGGAGGGAGGGAGGAAAAAGAAAAGAAAAGAAGAGAATCACTAAAAACTAAAATAAAATAATCCTAATGCTTCTTATCCTATGCCTGCTACAAGCTTGGGGATGAGCAGGACTTTTCTCTCTTTCTCTAAGTGATGTACAGGAACACTGCTCACCTCCACTTCTTTCTCAGCGTTTACCTACAGCATCCATGCCACACCAGTCAGAAACCTACGAGTCCCACAAAATGTGAACAGCCTGATGAGCAAGGGAGACGAGAGGACAGATGGCAGTGACAAACTCAGAAACACTCCCTGAAAAGCCTTCACTGAGTTCCCTCTGTCACCCCTTGCCTACTGTGCAGCAGGGCCACAAAGGCAGGAACTGTGAAGCCACTAATAAAAAAAAGCCACATCCAGGGATGATGTGAGCTCCCTTTGTGAGTGCTGGGACCAATACAATGGCTCCGTCCCGCCTCATCTCAGGAGTCAGGCACCCTCGAAAAAGAAAACACGAATTTTTTCCGCCCCAAACTGCTCCTAAAGTCCCCACCATCTATTTCCACGGCTGGATCCTGAAGGAAAGACAATATCGACAGTTTATTCCTTCTTTTCTGTGCCTCAGATCGGATGCTAAAGGTTACTGTCCACAGATGGCAAAAGGAATCAGATTCTTGTTGCTATTTCACAATGAAATCAAAGCTTGGTGGTGAGTATTGTTCAAGGAACTCTTTAAAGTCATTTGTAAGGTAATGGCAGTAAGTTTAAATTTAGCAGTCTGGTAGAATAAACTCTGACCTGCCAATCAATTTGGCCATAATCTTGCTGAAGTCAACAAATTATCTTTCTCAACAGAGACTAAACAAATTAGAATTAGATCGGATGCACTGATTTTGAAATCCTTTCTTACTTGGAACCTTGGCTGTGTGTTGTTTGGTTCTTTAGCTTCAGTGAATGCCTTTGGCAAAACGTATCCCCAGACACTGCCACCATCCGAGAATCTTAAATGGATGGCCAGCATTTTTTTTTTTCCTATTTTAACATCAAAGGGAAAGTTTCTCCTTCTTGAGCCTGATTCCAGAAATATCAGCCAAGCCAATTCAATACTTCTGAAATTTCTCTCTCAAAATGATCTGGCAAGAATATGTCAGAGAACATTCCTCTCATGGCACTGGAAATTTGATTTTAAAATCTTAGATTGAAAGTACTGATAATTTCACGTCTTAAAATGTTTGGGAAAGGGCTGGGTTTGTTTTAAATTACCCATCACCAGAAACTGAAAAGAATCTATTATAAGTAAGCAAAACTGCCACCCAACAAAGTTTATGGAGACATTATGACAATTTGGAAAATGTTTCACCTAGTAATGTCCCACGTCATGCTCTCAAGTAAAGGGGGTTTCAACAGTTGGGGGAGGTGGGGAGGGAATTTATGCTTTCTAATGTTTTAAAGGGTGTTCTGGAAAGAACAAGGGACAAAGAAATCAGCAGAGAGAGAGGTTGTGGTCCCAGCTCTGCTACTTATGACCCAAGGCTTTCTGGAATAACTAATTTACATTCTTTTTTTTTTTTTTTTTTTTTGCGGTACGCGGGCCTCTCACTGTTGTGGCCTCTCCCGCTGCGAAGAACAGGCTCCGGACGCGCAGGCTCAGCGGCCATGGCCCACGGGCCCAGACGCTCCGCGGCATGTGGGATCTTCCCGGACCGGGGCACAAACCCGTGTCCCCTGCATCGGCAGGCGTACCCTCAACCACTGCGCCACCAGGGAAGCCCTAATTTACACTCTTTAACCTTAGTTCCATCATTTGTAAAACAGCCAGCTTCATGGGATTGTCAACCAATGAAACCAAATATAAAGGCATTACAGAAATTTTTTAAGCTTTATGTACTCATTCAACAAATATTTACTTAAGAAACCACAAAGCTGCCAGATACAGCACTGTGGATACAACCATGAACATGAGACCCAGTCCCTTCCTGCAAGGACCTAAGTGAAGGGACTCAGTGTGATTTGTGAGAGGCACAGGGGGCCATGGGAACATGCAGGCAGCCTCTAATCTGAATACCAGACAAATTTCAGGTACTGTTACCTTCACAAGCCCTTGAGGAAATTTCTCGGTGAGCAGTGGTAGATGTGGTTTTTAGTTTGGGTTGGTTAATTATTACCTTATTCACTTCGTACAGTTTTATTAAACACTCACTATGTGCCAAGCGCTATTCTAGGCGCTGGGGGTTTAGCATTGAACAAAATTTCTGCCCTAATGAAGCTGACATTTCCTCATCCAAATGAAATGCAAAATATATGAACTAAACAGATTTAACTAGCAAGGCTACTTCTGCTGCAATACAATGATTTTTTTTTCACCAAAATATCCACACACAAAAGTTAAAAGGAATATTCTAATTGATCTAAATACAGTAAATATTTTATTTCTTAAATTTCCAAGGCTACATTTTACAATATATCAAATAACTGCCATCATATGAAAGGCACTCTTAGGTCTGAGGGATTAAATTTGTGTATTTTGGCATGGAGAACACTCCCACATCTTACCCCCTCCCAAGGAAAAAGAACAAATGCTGGAATCTATCCAAACACAACCTCAGTTTTAACAGGGGGAATATAAGGTATTTTAGAAGTATTTCCTGTAATCATTTTTTTCAAACGATAAAAAAAGTTGAATTATTAATTTTAGTGTAATCTGAAGTTCAATTTTAACATGCCAAATGTCTGCCTTTACAAAGTTTCTTTTAAAAACCTATTTAAAAGAGATTGTGGGGGAGGTGCTGAGAACTAGGCTGGTCCAGGAGATAAGTCAACTCAACTGTCTAAAAATTCAATATGGAATGATGGGGAGGTAGATGAGGAAAGGAGGAGAAAGAGAAAGGAAGGTACAGGAGTGAAGAGTCACACAGTGATCTCTTGAATTAAAAACCTGAAAGCTCACATACTCAACAAATACCAAGACCCAATGTTCAAAATACTGTAGAGCAAAGAAGAATGTAAATATGCAGGTAAAAAAATGACCAAAATGCTACTCAGCCCAAGAGCAAGGGTTCCTAAATCTGGAGTTCCTACCAAAAAATACAAAGTCCAAAGCCCAGGTGCTCTGATGTACTAGGTCTGGGGTAGTGTTCACGAATCTTTATTTTATTTATTTATTTATTTTTTGCAGTACGTGGGCCTCTCACTGTTGTGGCCTCTCCCATTGCGGAGCACAGGCTCTGGACGCCCAGGCCCAGCGGCCATGGCTCACGGGCCCAGCTGCTCCGCGGCATGTGGGATCTTCCCGGACCGGGGCACGAACCCGTGTCCCCTGCATTGGCAGGCGGACTCTCAACCACTGCACCACCAGGGAAGCCCACGAATCTTTATTTTTCTAACTGGCCCCAAATGATGCTGATGCACATCATTCCCACAGCTGGGAACCACTGATACAGTGTATTTCCTTATTGAAAAAAGTACTGGAATGTTTTTATTATAATAATGAATAACTCTTTTGCTAAGTGCTTTCTATTAATCTTCACATCCATCCTGAAGTAGGAACTATTATTATGCCTATTTTTAAATGGGGAAACTTGAAGCATGAAGCGGTCAAATAACTTGACTGATATTACACAGCTTTTAAATCAAGAATCTGGGATTTTTGCCCAAGTCTTATCTGCTGCATATTTTCTTAGCACTCTGATCTGGTGAACTTATTTAGCAAGCTAAATCTGTTTCCCACTCTGTAGTCTAAGGATGGCATATGATTAATCATCTTAATAATATATCATAGGCATTAATACAGAACTTAAATCCCAAAATTCAGTAATAAACTGTATAACCTGAGATAATGTTGGAAAAATCATATATAAAGTGTGGTCTACTCAGAGCATTAGGGAGGTGTCTGGTCAGGTATGCAGTTATTTTAACTGCCTTCCATTCCAACTTAAGATCAATGCTTCTGATCTTAGGGAACACAAGCTCCTTCACCAACATTAGCCCTTTACCTAGAAAAAAGCTGGACACAGTGAAGTCGGTCTCATTAGGAGTTACTGCCAAGGGCTTGACACCTTCTCACAATTTCACACTGTTGTTAGTGTTACTCCACCTGCCTAGGCCATCTCACCCTACTACTCTGATGTGCCAATTACTACTCCTTTGAGGTCCAGCCCAAATATCACCTCCTTCATGAAGCCTTCTCAGATGCTCTGGCAGAAATAATCACTGATGCCTTTGTGATTCTCAGTGTTTCTCCTATCACATAGGGCAGGCTGATGCTTATTCAAGAATATATATGCCTTATCTTGGGCTTCCCTGGTGGCGCAGTGGTTGAGAGTCCGTCTGCCGATGCAGGGGACACAGGTTCGTGCCCCGGTCTGGGAAGATCCCACATGCTGCGGAGCAGCTGGGCCCGTGAGCCATGGCCGCTAAGCCTGCACGTCCGGAGCGTGTACTCCGCAACGGGAGAGGCCACAACAGTGAGAGGCCCGCGTACCACAAAAAAAAAAAAAAAAAAAAAAAGAATATATATGCCTTATCTTAACAAAGTCCTTGTAGCATCTCACCTCCTCACCCTTTGTTCTCAGGTGGCCTGAGTTCTCTCTGGTTCTTCCCCACCTCTCTGAAAGTTCTTTCTCAGGCTCCTTCTTAGGCTCCTTTCTATATGACCACTAGAATATCAATGGTATTCACCAAGGCTTCATCCTGACTCTCCTCACACTTCATACAAACTTTCTGGGTGACTTCGACCATGATGCCAAGTCCAGCTACCAGGACAGTCTGAAGACGCCCATCCGATACATCACCCATTCATTCATCAAACATTTATTGAGACATGCTCTATGCCAAGTACACACCATGATTTCTCTCTCTTGACTATTCTATGTCCAACCTACTTGGATCTCAATTCCTGGTTCATTCATGCTCTAACTCCATATTGCATCCATTCTAAGAGGCACATTTCTTCCATTTTCACACAGGTAATGTGGAGATGTGCCTTACAAAAACGGCATCTTAAAAATTTGGGGCAATGTTTTTCTTAAAATCTTATACACATAGTATAATGGTGGCTCTTATAAACAGTGGCAACTTAAATCAACGAACCACAGAGATTATCTTAGTGTATTTCCCTTCCATTATTCCACAACAGAGCTATCCAACAGAACTTTCTTCGATGATGGAAATGTGCCATATTTGTGTTGTTCAATATAGTAGTCACTATCCACATGTGCCTTGAAATTTGGCTAATATGACTGAGGAACTAAATTTAATTTTAATGAGATTTATCTACAAGTTTACCAATTTCTTTATCATTCCTTTTCACATTTCAGACTTTCCTTCTGGAATCACTTTCTTCTCCATGAAGCACATCCTTTATGAAGTTTCTTAGTAAAGGTCAGCTGTCGTAAGGTTTAATGTTTTTGGAAAGCATATTTTGCCTTTTTCTTGAATGACAGTTTTGCTGATATACAACCAATAGCATTTTCTTTTAGCATTTTGAAAATATTTTTCCAGCTTCCATTATTGCTGAGAAGTCAGCTGTCAGTCTATCATTCCCTTGATTAACAATCTATCTTTCTTTTCTGGGTATTCTTAAAATCATCTTTCTTACTTTGGTGTATTTAAGTTTTCCTATGTCTAGATGTGGATTTCTGTTTGTTTATCCTATTGGTATATGCTGTGCTTCCCCCCTTATCTTGTCCATAAATTACTCAGATTTAAGGAACACCAGTCATTTATGTCCTTTATGAACTCTCTCTGGAAATTATTTGTACACTAGATTCTCATTAAACATTTATTACTTCCCTCTATTTTCTCTATGATCTTTCTGGGACTCTGAACAGATCTCATCATAGGATTTATAGTCTTCAAATACACCTTCATGTTTTTCTTTTTATTTCTATGTTACATTCTGGTTATTTTCTTCAAATCTTTTTTTCTAGTTCATGAATTGCTTCTTTAGCTGTTCCTAATCTAATTTATTGAGTTTTTATGTCAACAGTTATAATTTTTTCCCTTAGGTTTTGTTCTTGCTTTTTTCCCCCAAATCTGCCTGGTTAATTTTTTTCCAGTAACAACAAAACACCTAGATTTATGTTGCCCTTGTACACACACCCCCTTTATTGAGATATAACTGACATACAACATTGTATTAAAGTGTACAACATAATTTGATCTACGTATATGTTGCAAAATGATTACTACAGTAAGTTTAATTAACATCAATTACCTCACATAGTTACAGTTCTTTCCTTAGGATGAGAACTTTGACTATCTACTCTCTTAGCAACTTTCAAATATACAATACAGTTTTATTAATTATAGTCACCATGCTGTACATTATCTACCCAGAACTTATTTTTCTTGTAACCGGAAGTTTGTATCTTGACTACCTTCATCCATTTCCTCCATCCCCCACCTCTGGCAACAATTAATCTGTTCTGTTTCTATGAGTCTGGGTTTTTTTTAGATCCCACATATCAGTGAGATCATACAGTGTTTGTCTTTGACTTACTTCACTTAGCACAGTGCCTTCAAGGTCCATCCATGTTGTCACAAATGGCAGAATTTCCTTCTTTTTTATGGCTGAATAATATGCCTGGTCATTTTTTAAAATATATTTATTTATTTATTTGGCTGCACTGGGTCTTAGTTGCGGCACACAGGATCATCACTGAAACATGCGGGAACTTTACTTGCGGCGTGTGGGATCTAGTTCCCTGACCAGGGATGTAACCCAGGCCCCCTGCATTGGGAATGCGGAGTCTTAGCCACTGCACCACCAGGGAAGTCTCCTTTTTTTTTTTTTTTTGATTGAAGTATAGTTGATTTACAATGTTGTGTTAATTTCAGGTATACAGCAAAGTGATTCAGTTATACATATATATGTATATATCTATATTCTTTTTTTCACTTCTTTTCCATTATTGTTTACTACAAGACACTGAATATATTTCCCTGTGCTATCCAGTAAATCCTTGTTGTTTATCCATTTTATAAATGGTAATGTGCATCCCATACTCCCAATTTATCCTTCCTCCACTGCCTTTCCCCAAGCCTGGTCAATTTTTATCTCAGGCTCTCTGCACTTATGTGTGATTATATATTTTATTTCTTAAAGCATTTCAAAATGGTTATTTTATATTCTGTATCAGAGAATTTTAATATCTAAAGTCCTCAGGGTTAAGCCTATTGTCCTTTGTTTGTTTCTGATGACCCTCACTCCTGGTGGCTCGTTTTCTAGTAGCGTTAGAAATCTTTGATTCTGAACTCTTATTTGGTTGATCTTAGGAGAATCCTAAGGTCTAAAGTAGGCATACCTTCCTCCAGAAAGGATTTGCATTAGCTTCTGCCAAAAGCCAATGGGCACTATCTGAGCTACTTTAGCTTCTTTTACAGGTCCTAATGGAATGCAGGCTCTTCGAACATTGCAACTCACCCAAGGCTTAGTCTCCAACCACACTGGTGAAGGGAACCCGTCTTCTGTGTTTGTTTACACAGAAAGCTCCCAGCTTGGGTTTTACCTTACTAATTAGTAGTTGACACTTTGGAGATGTCTTAGTTCCTGTGATCCCAAAAGTGCATTAAAAAATGTTTTATCCAGGGCTTCCCTGGTGGCGCAGTGGTTGAGAGTCCACCTGCCGATGCAGGGGACACGGGTTCGTGCCCCGGTCCGGGAAGATCCCACATGCCGCGGAGCGGCTGGGCCCGTGAGCCATGGCTGCTGAGCCTGCGTGTCCGGAGCCCGTGCTCCGCAACGGGAGAGGCCACAACAGTGAGAGGCCCGCGTACCGCAAAAAAATGTTTTATCCAGATTACAATGCTTTAGTGAGGAAGTGCGTTTGAGTATCCAGTCCACCACACTGCTAGAAACCTGCGTCTCAAACTAATCATCTTCTCTCAAAACCTACTTTTCCTCCTTTGTTTCCACATTTTGCTGAATGACACCATTCACTCTCACCCAAATCTGAAACCCAGTAAAGCAAGTACCAATGACCCTACTCTTTCCTCCACTACCCACCCCAATGCAACGAGGCACCAAGTCCCAACTTCTGGCTTGATCAAAAGTGGGTTTGCTTTTATGTTTCTAATCATAATGGCACCTAGTAGTATGAATTTAATCATCAAGGACAAGGAAGAAAAATAAATGAAGCTAAATTAAAACCAAAATCATACATTCTGGCCAAATGAAGGTGCTTTATATGAAGGAAGGTTTGAATATAGGGAAATAGAAGGAGAATTGAACTGGGACTTTGGCTGTCAGAACCATGATCACATTTCCAAGGAGAGGTTTAATTTTAGTCCAAAAGATTATCTGTCGTGATAAATTGATGTTAATTTGAATGTTATTGGTTTTGCTTGAATTCACTCTATAAATTTGTCATTGTTTTATAGTTATATAAGAGCTGGAAGCATAAGGAGTTTATACCTAGTTTTATGTTCAGGCATATTTAAGCTACTTCATAATAAAAATATTTATGTTAGTACTGGGAATTTGTGAGAAATTTTTCCTTTAAATAAAGAGGTCCATAAATTACTGAGATTTAAGGAACACTGGTCTTTATATACTTCGCCACCCCTTTGATACATTCATCATTCTCTCCATAAATGAACAGAGAGAAATGGAATACAACAGCACCAGCAAGAAATCATTTACTAAGCTCCAATTTCTCCCCCAAGTCTCCAACTGTTTGAATCAACTCAATACTGATGAATCTTTTAAGGCAGCACACTTTGTTTCTTTCCTCCAACAGTGGCAGTTTCTAATAGATAAGAAATATGCTTCTAATATGTGGACGCACTGCTCAGCCCAGCTCCAACCACCACCCATTCCTACTAGAATGTATAAAATGGCACAAACCTACCTAGCAACAGTAGAGCAAATGCAGTGTGTCAAACAAAGGCTAGTCCTTGCCTAAGGAAGTACCTTTCCTGGTTGGGTTTCAATAACCGGGAATTGGGGTGAGTACAGCATTGTTGTTCTGAATGAGTACAAGAAACTCCCAATCATTTCTTTTTAACTTCTGTATTCTTATTCTTTATGGATTGATGGACTGTAGTTCCTTCAACCTCTAGATAGTTCATTTTAAACGTCCCCCTACAGGGCTTCCCTGGTGGCACTGTGGTTAAGAAGCCGCCTGCCGGTGCAGGGGACACGAGTTTGAGCCCTGGCCCGGGAAGATCCCACATGCCGCAGAGCAACTAAGCCCGTGCGCCACAACTACTGAGCCTGCAGTCTAGAGCCCATGAGCCACAACTACTGAGCCCACATGCCACAACTACTGAAGGCCGTGTGACTAGAGCCCATGCTCCACAACAAGAGAAGCCACCACAATGAGAAGCCCATGCACCGCAACGAAGGAGTAGCCCCCGCTCGCTGCAACTAGAGAAAGTCCACGTGCAGCAACGAGGACCCAGTGCAGCAATAAATAAATAAATTTACTTTTTTAAAAAAAATAATAATTAAAATAAAATGTCCCCCTACCAGGAAAAAAACTCTCTCTCCAACACACTGGCCCATGTGTCAACATCTTGTATTTCTCTTCCCACAGAGTCTGACCCAGTAGGAACCAGCAGGGAGGTCACAGCATATCCATCCAATCCCTTACTCAACAGAGGAGCACACCAGAGCCCAGAATGTTGAAAGGCTTACCCAGGGTCACACAGCTGATGCGCAGAGACCAGAACCCGGCTCTACCCAGTCTCGCCACCCAATCCAAGTCTGTGAGTCATCTGATTCATTTTAAATCATAAGTAGTTTGAACTAGGACTTCAAATTGATGCTTCTGGTCATCATTAAATTTTTTTTAAGTCAAGTAATTTGATATTTTGCTAATAATAATTTAAGGATATCCACAGTGTATGAAACAGCTCATGTTTCAATAAAAATCTAATGAAAGTTTCTAAATTCTAAACCCTAAGTCCAGGATTCGTATTTGAAATTCGTAATTCGTATTACCCTTCAAGCATGTGGGAAAGGGGCTTTCATGGAACAGCATTCCTAAACTCTGGCCTAATAAATTATGTTGAGAGCAGCTGCTAAGAATTTAAAAAACCAACTCAAAGCATAAATGGTGCTGCTACCCAAAGAACAGGTGAAATCACAAACTAGTACACAGTGCGGCAGATTTCAGGACCTCAAGAAATATTTGTTTAATTAAGAAGCAACTCCAGCTCTAGTTGGAAATCTATTTAACCACAGAAGTGAAATCATAATTAATATGATCACATCTAATTTTCCCCATGTTTGTTTCCTCAGGGCATCTGTAATGGCTGACGTGGAAATGGAACCATAAGTATTATTATAATAATAACATTTGTTGGAAAGCTCATCCTATATTTTCACAGCTCATACATTGATAGATATGGCTTTATTAATCCTTCTCAGGCTTTTTCAAAGAAATCTCAACTATTAAAATTACACACTTCATCCACCTGAAACCAAGTAATATTGGCAAGCAAAACCTACTAGAAAGGACAAGTAGGAGAAAAGAAAAGGGGAGGAATAGGAATACAGTTAATTGAGGGGGAAAATTCAAGAGTAAAGAAGTCAGGAATTAAATGTAGCTAAAAATACAAACTGCTCCTTCATGGTCCAGATCCTGTATCATTTTAACAAAAGAGGGATAGAAATCCCCAAAAGACATTGTTCTGAAGGAAATTACCAGAGCTCCTGAGGACACTGAATCTCCCTGTGCTCTCTAAATCCATCACCAATCCAGCTTCATTCGTCCATCCATTCATTCATTCATTCACTCATTCACTCCTTTTTCCTTTTTTTCATTTCAGGATAACATTGAGCAGTGTTTATTTTATTCGCTTTATCCAAAAGTAAATCCTGATGTTATATTAGGAAGAGAGAAGAGAAAACTTTTATCTGCAAATTAATGTCTGCTGTGAAGCTTAGTACACAGTTTTAGGAAAGTACTAGGAAAGTTCACAGGCTTTGGAGTCTTGAGAGAAATGGGTTCAAATCCTGATTGCATCACTATTATCTGTGTGATAACAGAGACTTGAGACTGGCTCATCATTTAACTTGCTGAGTCCCTTTCCTCCTCTATAAAAAGGGGGCCATAACATCTACCTTCCAGATGGCATGAGGATGAGGGCTAGTGTCCTAAAGGACCTTAGCACTGTGGCCGGCACACAGCAAGTGGCTGGTTTTTTTTTTGTGTGGTACGCGGGCCTCTCACTGTTGTGGCCTCTCCCGTTGCGGAGCACAGGTTCCGGACGCGCAGGCTCAGTGGCCATGGCTCACAGGCCCAGCCACTCCGCGGCATGTGGGATCTTCCTGGACCGGGGCACGAACCCGCGTCCCCTGCATTGGCAGGCGGACTCTCAACCACTGAGCCACCAGGGAAGCCCCAAGTGGCTGTTTTTATTGTTCTTTCACACCTGCTGCATTTGTCTGAGGGCTCCACAACTTTCTTGGGCAGGTCGGTCTAAAGCACGTATGCCCCAGACTATCAAACACTCTGTCCCAGGCTGCAATGGCTCCTGCGTGAAAGCTGTCCTCCACGACCATCTAACACCAGGCTTGTTAAAGCCGTGAGCCGGCAGTCCCTTGGGAACTGTGCTCCGCTCTCTTCTGAGTACAGACGAAAAGAAAGCCACTCTCCTCAGGCTGTCTCAAAGGACCAGCCACCCTTGAAGGGCACTCAGTCTAGCATTTTGGCTACAGTGAAAAAAGCCGAAGAAATGACCCCCAAATTCTCACCCCTGGAGCAAGCTAACCCCTACTGAAGAGTAAGCGGGAGAGCGGAAGTTGCAAACATGCAAGGCGGGCTTGTCAATTTGCTCTACTGCCTTCATCCCCACCTGCCAGGACACACAACTGCTCCAAGGTATGAATCTTCTTGAAATCTGAACCAGGCCAGGATACGCCAAGAAATAACGCAGGGTCAGTAAAAAAAGAAGCTGCTGGTTCTTATCAAATTTCCCCCAGCCCTTAAGTAAGAACTACACTCTCCAAAGCCCATTTCCAAGGCAATTCTATCTCTGATTAAGAGAGGAGGACAACACAAGGGACAAGGGCACGGACTCCAAGGCCAGGTCGCTGGGGCTCAAAACCTGGCTCTACCCCATCCTAGCTGTGTGACCTCGGACGTGTCATGCAGAAGGGGCATAATGACAGCACGGAACTCGTAGGGCTGGTGTGAGAACCGAATGGATTAACAGTCACTCTGATTTGTCTAAAGCAGTGGCTCTAAGCCAGGCTGGCATCAGGAGCACCTAGGAACCCTTTCCAAAAGGTACATGTCTGGGCAGTAGGTCAGGCTTAGAGCCCAGAAGGTGTATTTTGACAAAGCAATGTCACTCTCATGCCCACCCGAAGGTCAGACACTGGCTGAAAGCAAGTCCCAACTCTACCAGACCAGCCTTTCTTGGCAGGGTGGGGGTGTTTCAAGGCTACCACTGCCCACCAAATGCCTCTGCAACCTGTGTGCTGCAGCCCGAAATCCCTTTAGCAGGAGCCCTCCATTGTACAACTCAGAAACACATTTTAAACCCGAAAAGGAGCCAACACTGGGTACGCAACATTGGGTAAGTGTGTCATGCCCTTCATACCTATGTCCCGCTCCTCTAGATCATCCCATGGCACAGCTCCCGTACAAAGGAGGAAACCGAAGAGCAGAGAGGTTCAGCTGAAGAGCCGAGAAGGTTCTATAGTACAGTGGGCATATCTGCCCACTGCAGCACACTGCCTCCTGGCCTATCACCTGCACTCAGGAGCCCTGGACATGGTTCTAAATCAAGGACAATGAAAGTGGACTGAAGGAGAAGCTCCAGACACCCACCCCACCCCATCCCCAGGTCCTCTCAGGTGGTACTGAACCAAGAATAAGCTGGAGTATAAAGATACAGAAAGGAGTCCTCCACTCACCCTTTGCCTCCTCCTCCAGGAGAGGATTTTAGGGCAAATCTCAAACTCACCAAGCCTTGATGCTACAGCTGTAAATAGAATTTATTAGCCTTAAACCTCTCCCCTCCTTCTCTCTCTTTTTCCTAGGCAAAAGGAAAGGAATAGATGAATTAACGAAAATAGATAAAAATGGAGAAGATGACCTGATCTACGTCAAAAAAAAACCACCACTATACTGTGAAGCTCAATAAGATCACAATACCCACAGTAATATTAGCTAATGTTTATTAAATTTAATCAGTACCAAGAACACATCATCTCCTGCCAATCCCTAGAGATTCCCATTTTTCAGATGAGAAAACTGAGGTAGGAAAAGGTAAAAATAACTTGTCCAAAGACCCACAGTTTGTGAATGGAAATTCAAACCAGGTTAAAATCTAGACATCTCAACTCTTTTTTTAAAAAAATATATTTATTTATTTTTGGCTGTGTTGGGTCTTCGTTGCTGTGCGTGGGCTTTCTCTACTTGCGGCGAGCAGGGGCATCGTGGTGCCTGTGCTTCTCATTGCAGTGGCTTCTCTTGTTGCTGAGCACAGGCTCTAGGTGTGAGGGCTTCGGCATCACCCCCTTTTTTTTTTAACATCTTTATTGGAGTATAATTGCTTTACAATGGTGTGTGAGTTTCTGCTTTCTAACAAAGTAAATCAGCTATCCATATCCATATATCCCCATATCTCCTCCCTCTTGCATCTCCCTCGCACCCTCCCTATCCCACCCCTCTAGGTGGTCACAAAGCACTGAGCTGATCTCCCTGTGCTATGCGGCTGCTTCCCACTAGCTATCTATTTTACATTTGGTAATGTATATATGTCAATGCCACTCTCTCACTTCGTCCCAGCTTACCCTTCCCCCTCCCCATGTCCTCCAGTCCATTCTCTATGTCTGTGTCTTTATTCCTGTCCTGCCCCTAGGTTCTTCAGAACAATTTTCTTTTTTTTTTAGATTCCACATATATGTGTTAGCATACGGTATTTGTTTTTCTCTTTCTGACTTACTTCACTCTGTATGACAGACTCTAGGTCCATCCACCTTGCTACAAATAACTCAATTTCATTTCTTTTTATTAGCCTTCTCAACTCTTAAGTCTAGTATGTTATTTTCTCTATGAAATCTTTATGTAATCTGTCAAATCTTATAGAGATAATACTTTCCTCGTTATTAGGAAATTTCCATGAGCTGTAAAGTGCCTCAAAGCTGCAGAAAAAGCAAAGGGATGTGGATAATCTATAAACTGGAATCTCATCCCTGGAATAAATAAGAGAAGCTTGTAAACCTATTTTTAGCTTAATGAACAGAAAATAAGGAGACACATCCAAAGAAAATGAAGGCAATGAAGAAATAACATTAAGGAGGAAAGCAGTAGGCTTAAGGGAAAAAAAAAAAATCACAGGATGCTACTTTGTGGGTGCCGGAGAAACAGTGCTATTTACTAGGAAACAAAGGATGAAAACAAGGATGGAGAAGTAATTCACACAACTGTGAGGCACTGATCCAGGGCCTGGAGCAAGCAGGCTGTAAGGAACGGGCGGGGGCCTCCCAGGTGCTGCAGGCCTGGATGGGGAGGACAAGGGTCTGAGATCATGAGGCCTTAGAAAGGAAGTGACAGAATCCCTGCTGCTTAAGCAATTAGTCAGAGTGCCCAAGAACACCACGCTTCCTCCCATCTCCCTGCCCTACAAATGCTAGGGTATTTCAGACTTTCCTTCTCAACACAGGGGGTGATTTTTTTTAAATACTAGATAGATCAGAAAGACTGCCCCCTAGTCATCAGTGAGGATGCCAAACGAGACTTCAGGAAGCTGAACACAGCCACAGAAATAACCAGCAGCCAGGGGACCGGATTGCAGAGGTGGCTCCACTAACTATGCCCTCTCAGCCAAATCCTTCAGCAGCTCAGCCCATCAAGAGCCAAGTGACAGGCAGCGGAGACAGGATAACCTCTGAGAGGCAATTCTGGTCACTCGCTCCCTTCCCAGGTTACCCTGTTCTCGCTCTCATGTCCCAGAGACTACGGTGAGCTCTCCAGTGTGCTTCTAACCCGGAGAGAGAGAAGGAGAGAAGGAAGCAACTGAGGATAACAAATGTCCTTAAGCCTCAACGAGCCTATAAGAATTAGAAATCCAAAATACAAGCAGCACTACTGAAGCCAATAAGAATATCTACCATTTATTGAGCCATTATTATGTGCCAGGCACCGTTCAAAGCACTCCACATGTACTGGCTTATTTAATCCTCACAACAACCCTCTAAGGAAGGTAGGTTAAGTCACCTGTCTGGGGGACACAGCCTGTAGTTAAGCGGGGACTGGAACCTGGCCTCCAAAGCCTGAGCTCTTCTTAATCACTACACACAGCATCAACTCTGTGGATAAGACTTCCCAGCTCACGACAGGATGCTGCTTTGCTCTTTGCCTGAAATTCTATCAACTCAAACTGACTGACGACGTGTATCACAGAATGCTGCCAGTTTCCCTGGGGAAGAGGAGGCAATGACTTTGGAAGTAGGATCTGGCAAATACACAGCTTGAATAAAATCATGCCCTCACAGACACGGCTCCTTGAATCCAGACTCTTTCTCCTGGAGTGCAGGCCCAAAGTCTCTCTCAGAAGAGCAGCATTCCAATCGACCAGTGGCAATGAGGACCACCCAGTGAGCTCATTTACTCAGGAGAGTCTGTGAGGCCCAGAAGCCTTGAATGGGTGACTCCAAGTCACACAGGTACTTGGAGAGCGAGCGAGGGCTAGAACCTGAGCCTCCCAAATGCCAATTTCATGTCCTTTCAATTCTTTGAAAACAAGATTCATGTCTTATCCCTTATTTTATCTCATACCTTTTATTATGGAAACTTTCACACACATAGAAAAGTATAAAGAATGAAGGAATCCCCATAACACCCATGATCCAGCTTCAACAATTATCAGCTCACACCCAATCTGGTTTGCTCTCCAAAACCACATATTCCCTACCCCTCCACCACTCCCACCAACTCCAGGCTGTCTGAAGGTAAATCCCAGGCATCACATCCTTTCGTCTACAAGTATTTCAGTGTGTATCTCTTACATATAAGGATAGTCTAAAGCATAAACACACTAACATTATCATGCCTATGAAAATTAATCGTAATTTCTTAACACCAGTTATCTGATCAGTGCTCAAATTTCCCCAATTTTCTTATGTTTTTTACAGTTTGTTTGAATCAGAATGCAAACAGTGTATACATTGCAACTGGTTGATATATTTCCTAAGTCTCTTTTAACCTCTAGGTCCCCTATTCATCTCTGTCTCTCTCTCTCTTTTTTTTTTAATTGGAGTAAAATGCTTTACAATGTTGTGTTAGTTTCTGCTGTACAATGAAGTGAGTCAGCTATATGTATACACATATCCCCTCCCTCTTGGACCTCCCTCCCACCTTCCCCCGCCCATCTAGGTTGTCACAGAGCACTGAGCTGAGCTCCCTGTGCTATACAGCAGGTTCCTACTAGCTACCTATTTTACACATGGTAGTGTATTTATGTCAAACCTAATCTCCCAATTTGTCCCACCCTCCCCTTCCCCCTGTGTCCACATGTCCATTCTCTATGTCTCTGTCTCTATTCCTGCCCTACAAATAGGTTCATCTGTACCATTTTTCTAGATTCCACATATATGTGTTAATATACAATATTTGTTTTTCTCTTTCTGGCTGACTTCACCCTGTATGACAAACTCTAGGTCCATCCACATCTCTGCAAATTTGTTCCTTTTTATGGCTGAGTAATAGTCCATTGTATATATATACCACATTTTCTTTACCCATTCATCTATTGTTGGACGTTTAGGTTGTTTCCATGTCCTGGCTATTGTAAATAGCGCTGCATTGAGGAAACCAGGTCAATTGTCCTGTAGCGTTTCCCAGAGTCTGGATTTTGCTGAGCTTTCTTTTTATCTCTCTCAGGGCTCTGCACCGTACCTTATACAAAGGAAGTATGCCTGGGCTCACACACAGGCATTCATATTCATTGTCATATTTTCACTCTCTCCCTCCCTTCTTCCCTTCTCCTCTCTGTTTTAAAAGAGTAAATTCCATTTAATTGTTGATTCAGTTCAACAACACGGCAAGGCTGATGGAATACGAAGGTGAATAAGACAAGATATTATCTCTGAGAAGACACAATCTAATGAAGGTGATAAAGGCCATAATGTTAATTCAAAGGGGACAGATGAGAACTATCTGAGAAGGCTCTAGAAGAACTTCAAGGATGTGGTGGGACCTAAGCTAGACTTTGAAAAAAGATGGTTTGGGCCCATTTGGAGCAAAGGACAATATGACATAGAGGATAACCTGGGCATGTTACTAAGGTGGGAATGTTTCTGGCATGTTTTAAACTGATAGCAGTGCTGGTGGATAAAAGATTTTATGTGAAAAGAGTTTGGTAAGGAAAGCTCCTGAATATCTGCTGGGGATTTGAGAATCATCGAGCATGTTTGATGAGGGGAGTAGCACTAGATCTGTATTAGACAGAGTTAGCAGCAGCACTGACAATGTCTTAGAGGCCAGGAATCCATCTTGGGTTCCAATAATCCAGTTAACAGGGCTCTGAAAGAGGCCACTGGGAATGAGCAAAAATAAAAGGAAGTGACATGATTTGTCAACTGAATACGTGGGACCAGAAGGCAGGAAAAGTAGAAGATGAAAAGCTGATTTGAGAAAACAGAAACAATTTTCTTAAGGAAAAAAAAAATATTTCCATAATACTTCAAGTAACACACTTTTATAGCTTCGAATTAAAACCCACATCAATATAAACATTCTCTAATGTTTCAAAGACAGGGATCATAGAAGGAAGAAAATTAACTGTAAAGATAAATCCTAATGGGCTCTATATTTATTTTACCTAGGAATAAAATGTAAGCAAGTGATTAAATCACAACCTCAATCTCTGAATTCTCAACTGATTTTGAATGTACACACAAATTACAATCAGTAGTTTAGGGCTACAAATTTCCAAGACACTGACACAGGGCACAAGAGAAGCCTCCTTTGATTTAGAGATGATCTCAAGACACATAATTTCCCTTTATCTAATTAGAGAACACAATAAATTATCCTAGTACCAGACAGCACAAACACAATTAAGTGCTTAAAAGATACTTTCTGTGATGATAAACCCCTTTTAAAAACCAAACCAGGATGACCAGGAGAAGATGGCGAAAGAGTAAGACGCGGAGATCACCTTCCTCCCCACAGATACATCAGAAATACATCTACACGTGGAACAACTCCTACAGAACACCTACTGAACGCTGACAGAAGACCTCAGACCTCCCCAAAGGCAAGAAACTCCCCACGTACCTGGGTAGGGCAAAAGAAAAAAGAAAAAACAGAGACAAAAAAATAGGGACGGGAGCTGCACCAGTGGGAGGGAGCTGTGAAGGAGGAAAGGTTTCCATACACTAGGAAGCCCCTTCGCGGGAGGAGACTGTGGGTGGCGGAGGGGGAAGCTTCGGAGTAGCGGAGGAGAGCGCAGCAACAGGGGTGCGGAGGGCAAAGCGGAGAGATTCCCGCACAGAGGATTGGTGCCGACCGGCACTCACCAGCCCGAGAGGCTTGTCTGCTCACCCGCCGGGGCGGGCGGGGCTGGGAGCTGAGGCTCGGGCTTCGGAGGTGGGATCCCAGGGAAAGGACTGGGGTTGGCGGCATGAACACAACCTGAAGGGGGCTACTGCGCCACGGCTAGCCGGGAGGGAGTCCAGGAAAAGGTCTGGAGCTGCGGAAGAGGCAAGAGACTTTTTCTTGCCTCTTTGCTTCCCGGCGCGCGAGGAGAGGGGATTAAGAGCGCTGCTTACAGGAGCTCCAGAAATGGGCGCGAGCCACGGCTATCAGCGCAGACCCCAGAGACGGGCATGAGACGCTAAGGCTGCTGCTGCCGCCACCAAGAAGCCTCTGTGCGAGCACAGGTCACTATCCACACCTCCCCTCCCAGGAGCCTGTACAGCCCGCCACTGCCAGGGTCCCGCGATCTAGGGACAACTTCCCCGGGAGAACCCATGGTGCGCCTCAGGCTGGTGCAACATCACGCCGGCCTCTACCGCCGCAGGCTCGCCCCGCATCCGTACCCCTCCCTTCCCCCGGCCTAAGTGAGCCAGAGCCCCCGAATCAGCTGCTCCTTTAACCCCGTCTTGTCTGAGCGAAGAACAGATGCCCTCAGGCTACCTACACGCAGAGGCAGGTACAAATCCAAAGCTGAACCCCGGGAGCTGTGCGAACAAAGAAGAGAAAGGGAAATCTCTCCCAGCAGCCTCAGGAGCAGCGGATTAAATCTCCACAATCAACTTGATATACCCTGCATCTGTGGAACATCTGGATAGACAACGAATGATCCCAAATCGAGGAGGTGGACTTTGGGAGCAAGATATATTATTTTTTCCCCTTTTCCTCTTTTTGTGAGTGTGTATGTGTATGCTTCTGTGTGAGATTTTGTCTGTATAGCTTTGCTTTCACCATCTGTCCTAGGATTCTGTCCGTCCGTTCTTTTTTTCTTTTTTTTTTTACTTAAAAAATTTTTTTTCATAATAATTATTTTTTATGTTTTACTTTAATAACTTTATTTTATTTTATCTTACTTTATTTTATTTTATTTTATCCTCTTTCTTTCTTTCTCTTTATTTTTTCTCCCTTTTATTCTGAGCCGTATGGATGAAAGCCTCTTGGTGCTCCAGCCAGGAGTCAGTGCTGTGCCTCTGAGGTGGGAGAGACAACTTCAGGACACTGGTCCACAAGAGACCTCCAAGCTCCAGGTAATATCAAACAGCAAAAATCTCCCAGAGATCTCCATCTCAACAGCAAGACCCAGCTTCACTCCACGACCAGCAAGCTACAGTGCTGGACACCCTATGCCAAACAACTAGAAAGACAGGAACACAGCCCCATACATTAGCAGAGAGGCTGCCTAAAATCATAATAAGGCCACAGACACGACAAAACACACCACCACGTGGACCTTCCCACCAGAGAGACAAGATCCAGCCTCATCCACCAGAACACAGGCACTAGTCCCCTAAACCAGGAAGCCTACACAACCCACTGAACCAACCTTAGCCACTGTGGACAGACACCAAAAACAATGGGAACTATGAACCTGCAGCCTGCGAAAAGGAGACCCCAAACACAGTAAGATAAGCAAAATGAGAAGACAGAAAATCACACAGCAGATGAAAGAGCAAGGTAAAACCCCACCAGACATAACAAATGAAGAGGAAACAGGCAGTCTACCTGAAAAAGAATTCAGAATAATGATAGTAAAGCTGATCCAAAATCTTGGAAATAGAATAGACAAAATGCAAGAAACATTTAACAAGGACCTAGAAGAACTAAACAGGAAAGAAGCAATGATGAACAACACAATAAATGAAATTAAAAATACTCTAGAAGGGATCAATAGCAGAATAACTGAGGCAGAAGAACAGATAAGTGACCTGGAGGATAAAATAGTGGAAATAACTACTGCAGAGCAGAATAAAGAAAAAAGAATGAAAAGAACTGAGGACACTCTCAGAGACCTCTGGGACAACATTCAAATAATAGGGGTCCCAGAAGAAGAAGAGAAAAAGAAAGGGACTGAGAAAATATTTGAAGAGATTATAGTTGAAAACTTCCCTAATATGGGAAAGGAAATAGTTAATCAAGTCCAGGAAGCACAGAGTCCCATACAGGATAAATCCAAGGAGAAACATGCCAAGACACATATTAATCAAACTATCAAAAATTAAATACAAAGAAAACATATTAAAAGCAGCAAGGGAAAAACAACAAATAACACACAAGGGAATCGCCATAAGGTTAACAGCTGATCCTTCAGCAGAAACTCTGCAAGCCAGAAGGGAGTGGCAGGACATATTTAAAGTGATGAAGGAGAAAAACCTACAACCAAGATTACTCTACCCGGCAAGGATCTCATTCAGATTTGATGGAGAAATTAAAACCTTTACAGACAAGCAAAAGCTGAGAGAGTTCAGCACCACCAAACCAGCTTTACAACAAATGCTAAAGGAACTTCTCTAGGCAAGAAACACAACAGAAGGAAAAGACCTACAATACCAAACCCAAAACAATTAAGAAAATGGGAATAAGAACATATATTGATAATTACCTTAAATGTAAATGGATTAAATGCTCCCACCAAAAGACACAGACTGGCTGAATGGATACAAAAACAAGACCTGTATATATGCTGTCTATAAGAGACCTACTTCAGACCTAGGGACACATACACACTGAAAGTGAGGGGATGGAAAAAGATATTCCATGCAAATGGAAATCAAAAGAAAGCTGGAGTAGCAATTCTCATATCAGACAAAATAGACTTTAAAATAAAGACTATTACAAGAGACAAAGAAGGACACTACATAATGATCAAGGGATCGATCCAAGAAGAAGATATAACAATTGTAAATATTTATGCACCCAATATAGGAGCACCTCAATACATAAGGCAAATACTAACAGCCATAAAAGGGAAAATCGACAGTAACACAATCACAGTAGGGGACTTTAACACCCCACTTTCACCAATGGACAGATCATCCAAAATGAAAATAAATAAGGAAACACAAGCTTTAAATGATACATGAAACAAGATGGACTTAATTGATATTTATAAGACATTCCATCCAAAAACAACAGAATACACATTTTTCTCAAGTGCTCATGGAACATTCTCCAGGATAGATCATAACTTGGGTCACAAATCAAGCCTTGGCAAATTTCAGAAAATTGAAATTGTATCAAGTATCTTTTCCGACCACAACGCTGTAAAACTAGATATCAATTACAGGAAAAGTTCTGTAAAAAATACAAACACATGGAGGCTAAACAATATACTACTTAATAACCAAGAGATCACTGAAGAAATCAAAGAGGTAATCAAAAAATACCTAGAAAGAAATTACAATGAAAACACGATGACCCAAAACCTATGGGGTGGAGCAAAAGCAGTTCTAAGAGGGAAGTTTATAGCAATACAATCGTACCTTAAGAAACAGGAAACATCTCAAATAAACAACCTAACCTTGCACCTAAAGCAGTTAGAGAAAGAAGAACAAAAAAACCCCAAAGTTAGCAGAAGGAAAGAAATCATAAAGATCAGATCAGAAATAAATGAAAAATAAATGAAGGAAACGATAGCCAAGATCAAGAAAACTAAAAGCTGGTTCTTTGAGAAGATAAAAAAAATTGATAAACCATTAGCCAGACTCATCAAGAAAAAAAGGGAGAAGACTCAAATCAATAGAATTAGAAATGAAAAAGGAGAAGTAACAACTGACACTGCAGAAATACAAAGGATCATGACAGATTACTACAAGCAACTCTATGCCAATAAAATGGACAACCTGGAAGAAATGGACCAATTCTTAGAAATGCACAACCTGCCGAGACTGAAACAGGAAGAAATAGAAAATATGAACAGACCAATCACAAGCACTGAAATTGAAACTGTGATTAAAAATCTTCCAACAAACAAAAGCCCAGGACGTGATGGCTTCACAGCAAATTCTATCAAACATTTAGAGAAGAGCTAACACCTATCCTTCTCAAACTCTTCCAAAATGTAGCAGAGGGAGGAACACTCCCAAACTCATTCTTTGAGGCTACCATCACCCTGATACCAAACCCAGACAAAGATGTCACAAAGAAAGAAAACTACAGGCCAATATCAATGATGAACATAGATGCAAAAATCCTCAACAAAATACAAGCAAACAGAATCCAACAGCACATGAAAAGGATCATACACCATGATCAAGCGGGGTTTATTCCAGGAATGCAAGGATTCTTCAAAATATGCAAATCAATCAATGTGATACACCATACTAACAAACTGAAGGAGAAAAACCATATGATCATCTCAATAGATGCAGAGAAAGCTTTCAACAAAATTCAACACCCATTTATGACAAAAACCCTGCAGAAAGTAGGCATAGAGGGAACTTTCCTCAACATAATAAAGGCCATATATGACAAACCCACAACCAACATTGTCCTCAAAGGTGAAAAACTGAAACCATTTCCACTAAGATCAGGAACAAGACAAGGTTGCCCACTCTCACCACTATTATTCAACATAGTTTTGGAAGTTTTACCCACAGCAATCAGAGAAGAAAAAGAAATAAAAGGAATCCAAATTGGAAAAGAAGAGGTAAAGCTGTCACTGTTTGCAGATGACATGATACTATACATAGAGAATCCTAAAGATGCTACCAGAAAACTACTAGAGCTAATCAATGAATCTAGTAAAGTAGCAGAATACAAAATTAATGCACAGAAATCTCTGGCATTCCTGTACACTAATGATGAAAAATCTGAAAGTGAATTTAAGAAAACACTCCCATTTACCACTGCAACAAAAAGAATAAAATATCTAGGAATAAACCTACCTAAGGAGACAAAAGACCTGTATGCAGAAAATTATAAGACACTGATGAAAGAAATTAAAGATGATACAAATAGATGGAAAGACATAACATGTTCTTGGATTGGAAGAATCAACATTGTGAAAATGACTCTACTACCCAAAGCAATCTACAGATACAATGCAATCCCTATAAAACTACCACTGGCATTTTTCACAGAACTAGAACAAAAAATTTCACAATTTGTATGGAAACACAAAAGACCCCGAATAGCCAAAGCAATGTTGAGAATGAAAAATGGAGCTGGAGGAATCAGGCTCCCTGACTTCAGACTATACTATAAAGCTACAGTAATCAAGACAGTATGGTACTGGCACAAAAACAGAAATATAGATCAATGGAACAGGATAGAAAGCCCAGAGATAAACCCATGCACATATGGTCACCTTGTCTTTAATAAAGGAGGCAAGAATATACAGTGGAGAAAAGACAGCCTCTTCAATAAGTGGTGCTGGGAAAACTGGACAGGTACATGTAAAAGTATGAAATTAGGACACTCCCTAACACCATACACAAAAATAAACTAAAAATGGATTAAAGACCTAAATGTAACGCCAGACACTATAAAACTCTTAGAGGAAAACATAGGCAGAACACTCTATGACATAAATCACAGCAAGATCCTTTTGGACCCACCTCCTAGCAAAATGGAAATAAAAACAAAAATAAACAAATGGGACCTGATGAAACTTAAAAGCTTTTGCACAGCAAAGGAAACCATAAACAAGACCAAAAGACAACCCTCAGAATGGGAGAAAATATTTGCAAATGAAGCAACTGACAAAGTATTAATCTCCAAAATTTACAAGCAGCTCATGCAGCTCAGTAACAAAAAAAACAAACAACCCAAACCCAAAATGGGCAGAAGACCTAAATAGACATTTCTCCAAGGAAGATATACAGATTGCCAACAAACACATGAAAGAATGCTCAACATCATTAATCATTAGAGAAATGCAAATCAAAACTACAATGAGATATCATCTCACACCAGTCAGAATGGCCATCATCAAAAAATCTAGAAACAAAAATGCTGGAGAGGGTGTGGAGAAAAGGGAACCCTCTTGCACTGTTGGTGGGAATGTAACTTGATACAGCCACTATGGAGAACAGTATGGAGGTTCCTTAAAAAACTAAAAATAGAACTATCATACGACCCAGCAATCCCACTACTGGGCATATACCCTGAGAAAACCATAATTCAAAAAGAGTCATGTACCACAATGTTCATTGCAGCTCTATTTACAATAGCCAGGACATGGAAGCAACCTAAGTGTCCATCATTGGATGAATGGATAAAGAAGATGTGGCACATATATACAATGGAATATTACTCAGCCATAAAAGGAAATGAAATCGAGTTATTTGTAGGGAGGTGGATGGACCTAGAGTCTGTCATACAGAGTGAAGTAAGTCAGAAAGAGAAAAACAAATACTGTATGCTAACACATATATAGGGAATCTAGGAAGAAAAAAGGTCATGAAAAACCTAGGGGTAAGATGGGAATAAAGACACAGACCTAGTAGAGAATGGACTTGAGGATATGGGGAGGGGGAAGGGTAAGCTGGGACAAAGTGAGAGAGTGGCATGGACATATATACACTACCAAACGTAAAATAGATAGCTAGTGGGAAGCAGCCACATAGCACAGGGAGATCAGCTCGGTGCCTTGTGACCACCTAGAGGGGAGGGATAGGGAGGGTGGGAGGGAGGGAGACACAAAAGGGAAGAGATATGGGAACATATGTATATGTATAACTGATTCACTTTGTTATAAAGCAGAAAGTAACACACCATTGTAAAGCAATTATACTCCAATAAAGATGTGGAAAAAAAAAAAGCAAACCAAAAAACCTTATTTTTTATACAGACTCCCTGAAAAAGTGAAATAATAATATCACTTCTCATGGTAACTTTTAAATAACTAAAATAGCGATTTTATCCCCTGAATTTCAAATCCTGTATCACACTAGCTTTAATGTAAACACAAAGAGTAAACTCCAAATATTTTCAAAACCAACAGAAATTTATAACTTAGAGGTTGATTCCTTTCTCTTAGGAATGTTCCTAAATGATCCCTTAAAGCATACCCATTTTTTACAGGACTACATTAAATCCAGGTGTTTAAGTATATATCAAGGTTAACATAATGTCCACCTTCTGGGCGTAATTCTGGATTCTCATTTTTCTTTTTAACTTTTATTTTACAAAGGATTTTAAGTGGGTATATTTTCCCTTCAGCCTCATTTTCAGAAAGTTTCACCATCGGAGTAATAAACCACTTCCCTAAACCATTAAATCTTGAATACTTCCCTCACAAAAAAATCAAGTATTTTGTATTTTAATTGACCATTTGAGATGTCTGCAACACATGCACATAAAGGAAGACAGTTTGAGATTTGGAATCCAAAGAACCTCAGGTGTGCAAGTTTTAACTGTGTAGCACTGGTAAATCGCTTGTCTATTTCCTCACTGTACACTAGGGTCACATTAGCACCTGTCTCTTGGGAATGCTGAAGAACTATCTCTGATTCTCTGATCCTCCAATGCCAACTGGGCGTCCTACAATTTAATTTCGACACCAACTACCCAGAGGGAGCATCAGACCCACAAGTTTAAGGGCTCACTCCTACAAGACTGTCCTCATTTCAGATGCCAGTGACAAGCGCCCAGTTCCCAGGTCACCTGTATTTCTATCTGACTTAGCCCACAACACCTACCCCCTCAGGTTCACGAGAACAGCTCACAGAACTCAGGAAAACACTTTACTTACATTTAGTAGTTTATCACATAGGACACAACTCAGGAACAGCCAAATGAAAGAGCCGCACAGGGCAAGGTCTGAGGGGAGGGGGTACACAGAGTTTCCATGCCCTCTCTGGATGCGCCACCCTCCCGGCACCACAATGTGTTCACCAACCCAGTCATTTGGGGGTTTTATGTAGGTTTCATTGCCTAAATTAAACATGACTGATTAAATCACTGGCACTTGGTGACTGAACTTAACCTCTAGTCCCTCTCTTCTCCTCCAACCCCCGAGTTCCGGGAGGGGCTGAAGCTCAACCATCTAATCATGGCTTGGTGTTTCTGGTGCCCAGCCCTCATCCTGAAGCTACCTAGCAGTGTCCTTCCATCCCTTAGCCAGAAGTCATCTCATTAGCATACAAAAGACATTCTGACCACTCAGGGATTCCAACGGTTCTAGGAGCTCTATGCCAGCATAGAGACAAAGACGAAATATTAACTTTTTGTTACACCACATGCTGAACATAAATACAAATGGTGGCTATTGGTGTCTTTATTAATACCAAATAGTAGTCTTGCAGGTGCCTCCCCAGCATTGAATGGCAAACATATGGTTTAAGTGAGACTGCCCACCCCATCCCTATGTTCCTATCTTCCTTCTAACAGTCAGTGGTTCGAGAATGGACAAATAACAGGAACAAGGAGACAATGGCATTGCCCTGATCACAGGGAAGGGCTCTGAACTGATCTAATCGGTATGAACCTCAACACTTTGAACCATAGTTAGGAAAACTCTTTCCCTAGATGTGAACAAGGATACATATCATTCTGGAAGCTACTAGCAGCCATTTTATCACCCTGAAAAAAACACACTGAAAAAGCTGGCAGGAAAGGCCAGTCCCAAAGCAGGGCTTCTCAATAGCCTGTAACAGTCTATTACAAGGTCAGGACAGAAATAAGCATGTTTAGAAACATTTACAGCAACTTGGCAGAAAAATTTTACATCTGTTGAATTTAACTTTAAAAATATGGGATATATTTGTCTTTTTAAATTTCATTTTTCTAGTAATTCACTTGTGTTTGTATTGTATTTTATAAAAGTACTGATCTGCACTGGTTTCGAATTTTTTCTTAAAAAATTGCTTTCCTCAGATAGCTTGAGAAGCACTGGCCTAAAGATCTGAGCAATGAAATCACAGCCTTGCTCAAACCATACCTAAACCCAATACGTCATTTCTACTTTTTAGTTCACTGAGCCAACAGATACTCTTTACTGCTTAAGCCTATTTGAGTTGAATTTTCTGCCATTTACAATAGAATGTATCCTACCTGATACTGGAAACTGATTACCAACCCAAAAGTAAGGTGGAAGAATGGACAAAGATGGAGGTAAGATACAGCACAGGCAAAGGTACCAAGAATTCCAATCATTACATAAAACTCTACATGAAACTGAAGAAGAAAATATCCAAGCAAAGATATATATTCAGGTAAAGGCTTTCAGAGCCCTGCAATTAAATGGCCACCTTGATGGATTTCCTTCCTTTAAAAAATGAACCCATGCAAACATTTCATTGTTTCACTCATTTCAGCAACTGTCAATTTTGAGCCAAATGAATTATCTTCAAACAAATGTCACACACAGTGGGGAGTGATTTCATTTTCCTAAATTGTTGTCAAACCTTTGAATACTGAGGCTTCCAAAAAAGGAGAATTGGAAAAATGACAGTTTAGAGGTGGGAAAGAAACATGAGTTATTTCAAAGCAGCAGCCTGTGATACAGTGAAATCTTTCTTCTAAAGTGCCTCCATCTAACATTTTTCAAGCTGCAATCATTTCAACTGCTGGCTTTCACTATATTTATGCTAAAATTTAGCTGATTTATTTTAATAGTATTTTACCAGGGTGAAAAGCCAAAAATGAATAGAGGGAAAAAAGGAAAAGAAAATATGACTGTAGGTTTTAAAGATAAAACTAGAAATGGAAGGAATCAGGAAAGAATGAAGAATGAACTTTGTTAAGAAAAATGTTGACTAGTTTTATTTCTTTTATGAATCTAAAACAACCCTAAAACAGAATGAGGTTACTCTAAGTTAGAAGCCCATGTATAATAGGTGAGGTGAGTAGGTTATGGGGGGAGGGGGAGAGGTACCCACCCTGAATAATCAGTTCAAACCCAGGGAACTCCTAAAACCCTTAACAAGATCTGGTAAATGAGGCAGTTAGCAAGGAGTCATAGCCTCCTCCAAATCTTCCCTCACTGGGGGGTCCAGGGACATTTTCCCCAGGAGTCTGAGATCTAGAAACTTTCTATTTGTTTTTTCTTTTTTTTTTTTTGATGTTTTTAAAAATTAATACATAATAATATAAACATACTTTAGGCCATTCACATGCCAACCTTCTTACAGTCAAGTAATCTCAATTCCTACAACTGCATTTATAAGCATGCTGGTACCAAGATCACTCAAAATGACAGCATTTAACTCTTGTTAGTGTTTCTCAAGCCGCAATGCGTGCCCCCAGACACAATCTCAGAGGTCCACATTATCTGAAGTTTGAGAAGCTTGAGCCTACTTAATACTATCATATCCGTTTGGAAGGAGGAACAAATAAATTTATAGTTAAAAACCGAGGAATGATATGAGGCCCTGAGAAGCACACGAGATCACTTCCACAATATTCTTAACAAAAATGCATAACCTTCATTCAGTCGTGAAGAAACAGCCAGCAAACCCGAAATGAGGGGCACTCTACAAAATAACTGGCCACTACTCTCCAGAGTGTCAAGGTTATGAAAGACAAAGAAAGGTGAGGCATTGCTCCATATTAAGATGACTAAGGCACTATGACAACTGAATGTAACATGTAATCCTGGATTGGATCCTAAACCAAAAAGAACATTAATGGGACATTGGCAAAATTTGAATAAGGTCCCTGGATAATAATATTAAATCAATGTTTAGTCCCTGATTTTTGATCACTGTACAGTGATTATATAAGACCCTTACATTAAGAAAATCTTAATGAAGAATGTAAAGGAATTCTTTGTACTTTTTGCTATTTTTTGGAACGCCTAAAATTATTTCAGAATAAAAAGTTTAAAACACTAAAAAATTTTAAATAGACAAGGAAGTGTATGAACCGACGAAAAAGAAACCAAAAGCAGCAAAAACCTGTACAATGTCTATTAATGCCCAGTGGACTAAGGGGTCTCGTCTCCTCTGCAGAGATGGCCCTTATTGAGATCTAACCAATGCATGACATCACTCTCATTTGGCTTCCCGGGTAGGTTTCCCTCCAGAACTCATGTCCAGACCCCTTTCTGGCTCTAGTCTTTAACATTAACCATCTGATATTTTAGTTTACATGAATCTCTTATGATTTGAGTTAACAAAAGCCCAATCCCCAGAGTCCAATCACCTTACAGGTGTGCTGAGAAAAGAACTGATTCTCCAGGTTATTAAAGCTGACAGCCAGACCCCAAACTATGGGGATAAAGAGCCACTTGCCGTGGGCCCTGCCCAACAACCATTCTGCAAGCCTGTAACACCCAAAGATCGTTACTGCCCACACTTTTTTGCAAAGATTAACAGGCAGCTCCCAACAAAAAGAATGTACTCAAGGTACAGTCATCTTGTAAAGCAGGAGATGTCAGCAGCCAGCTTTGAATCTTGCTGAATAGAGGATTACGGAGGGGCTTCCCTGGTGGCGCAGTGGTTGAGAGTCCACCTGCCGATGCAGGGGACATGGGTTCGTGCCCCAGTCCGGGAAGATCCCACATGCTGCAGAGCGGCTGGGCCCGTAAGCCATGGCCGCTGAGCCTGGGCGTCCGGAGCCTGTGCTCCGCAACGGGAGAGGCCACAACAGTGAGAGGCCCGCGTACCACAAAAAAAAAAAAAAAGAGGATTATGGAGGACAAAATAGCCAAGGGCCAAGAGCCAAACACATACACAACTCAGCAAAGGTTTAGCAGCCTGTTGGTTTCAACTGAATAACCTTTTTATATGGTTCCCTTAGGACCTATATCCACAGTGGCCTAGAACGATCCTTATAAAAGGTAATCCTATCCATGTCTTTCCCCAACCTAAAACTCTTAGATAGTTTTCCATTGCATTTAAAATCCGGGTGGTACATATATACAATGGAATATTACTCAGCCATAAAAAGAAACGAAACTGAGCTATTTGTAATGAGGTGGATAGACCTAGAGTCTGTCATACAGAGTGAAGTAAGTCAGAAAGAGAAAGACAAATACCGTATGCTAACACATATATATGGAATTAAAAAAAAAATGTCATGAAGAACCTAGGGGTAAAACAGGAATAAAGACACAGACCTACTTGAGAATGGACTTGAGGATATGGGGAGGGGAAGGGTAAGCTGTGACAAAGCGAAAGAGAGGCATGGACATATATACACTACCAAACGTAAGGTAGATAGATAGTGGGTAGCAGCCGCATAGCACAGGGAGATCGGCTTGGTGCTTTGTGACCGCCTGGAGGGGTGGGATGGGGAGGGTGGGAGGGAGGGAGATGCATGAGGGAAGGGATGTGGGAACAGATGTGTATGTATGACTGATTCACTTTGCTATAAAGCAGAAACTAATAAAAAAAAATAATAATAATAATAAAATAAAATAAAATAAAATCCGGGTGGTAGCCTGGTGTCCTGGACCCTGCCCACTACCCCACACTTCATCAGGGTCCCTCCCCCTTGCACCCTCCAGTTCCTGAGTCAGCCTTGATCTTCACTCCAAAGACTCAGTGCAAACTGTGCTCTTTGTCTAGAATGTCTTCCCACCCCTCTACCCTGACACACACACACACACACACACACACACACACACACACACACTTTAGCCTAGCTAACTTCCACTCATCAATATCATTCAGGTTTCAGCTTAAATATCATTTAATCAGCAAAGCTTTCACTGACCAACCTTGAGAACTAATGAGCACCCTCTGTTTGGTGGTGTTCTCCTAGCACCCTACGATTTCCCTTCATAGAAGCTACCACCACTTCTAATTACATAAAGGCTCTTGGTCTCCTGATTAGTTTAGGAGCAACCAGAGGGCAGGGACTAAGTCTGGTTTGCAAACCACCACATCCCAAAGTCTAGCACAGTATTTTGCACTTCAGACACAGGGGTGGATGATCCTGCCCAAGTCCTCGGCTTCTTTCAAGGTTTAAATGAAGCATAGTATGTCAAGCATATGGATACGGTAAGCACTTATTATGTGATAGCTATTAGAATTACGGGGACTTCCCTGGTGGTGCAGTGGTTAAGAATCCGCCTGCCAATGCAGGGGACATGGGTTTGAGCCCTGGAAGATCCTACATGCCACAGAGCAACTAGCCCGCACGCCACAACTACTGAGCCTGCGTTCTAGAGCCCGCAAGCCACAACTACTGAGCCCACGTGCTGCAACTACTGAAGCCCACGCACCTAGAGCCCACACTCGGCAACAAGAGAAGCCACTGCAATGAGAAGCCCGCGCACCACAACGAAGAGCAGCCCCCGCTCGCCACAACTAGAGAAAGCCCATGTGCAGCAACGAAGACCCAGCGCAGCCAAAAATAAGTAAATAAATTTATGAAAAAAAAAAAAAAGAATTATGTCACAATGTCTTTGCTCTAAATATGCTTGAAATTTACAACTGCTTTTTCTTTCACCTGCTGGAGGAGAAAAAAGCCAAGCAAAAGATGCCAAGTTGTCATTTTTTCAATGATACTTTTTGACTGTCAAGTCAGCTCATTTTTAGGATACTGAAAAACTTCAAACTGCAAGGTATAACATCAAGAAAGAAAATGCTCCTAAAATTAACACACCTTTTTTTACTCTGAGATAAATCTATACTCATCATCAGTACCTTTTCACTTCCCTCTGTAGCCTTTATTAAGTTGCCTTCTCTTTCAAACAGCTGGTTATTACAATAAGGGCATTTGCTCCTTTTTCAAACAACAAAGACCCCACTAGTAACTTTCATGAAAATGAGTTTTAACTATGGCCAAAATTTCATTTGCTTGAAAAACTTGCTTCTACCTCAACTATGAACTCATGAAAGTAGGATAAATCACAGCTATCCTGAGCAGTCCTTGTTCACAGGAGGATTTAAAATCATTCACAATTGTTAAGTTAGTGAAAAGATAAAAGTGGGGGATTGAAACACCCAAACTGATCATTTTTTCAAGATATGTTTCACTGTAACAGCAGCTAAATTCTCCTGGGCCCAGGCAATATACTCAGGCAAAGGAAACCAGAGGAGAAATGAGAATTCAAGTGTGCTGTTTCCTTAGAAGAAAACTACACTTTAAAGAACTTGGCTCTAGAAAATGTCTCCACTGAACTTCCAGATATATATATGTATGTGTGTGTGTATATATATATATATATACGTATGTGTATATATATATATACAGATATATATATGTATGTATATATGTGTATATATATATATAAAACATGCAGCAATATCTAGCAGCTGCATGCAAAGCCCAGTGGGTAATTCAAAGATGGACAAAGATGGGCGGGGACTTTCCTTCTACCCTCCTAGGCTTGAGAGCTAGGTCTACAAAATAAACTGAGAACAGGCAGATTAACAGGAGAAAAGGTCTACAAATTTATGCATTTTTAATATTACACACATGGGGACATCACAGGAAAAATAAAGTGAGTACTCAAAAAAAAGCAGTGAGATTTGAGAGTTTATATACCATCATAATACGGGAAAGAAAGGGAGGGATGTTTGTTGGCCCCTCAGGGGAGAGTAAATGATTTTTAGGTAAGATGAATGGGCCCTTAGAAGAATAGATGGGAGACATGACAGTGTGTTATAAAGTCTGTCTGGGTGTGGTGTATGTGAAGAGGTAATCTTCCCCGGTTGATGAAACTCCTGGGGAGAGGATTTGTGACAACTGAGTTCCTTTTGGAGGGTCTGTCTTTAGGTAGATAAGGGGAGTTCAGAGAAAGCCTCGCAGGGCATTTGCTGTTTTTCAAGTGCCTTTAGTTTAAAACAATCAATATATCAAAGCGGCACATTTTGGGAGGCATGTCGTGAACTCCTTCAGACGACAGCATGATCCCTATCCTCACAATCACTGAATAAACAGGCACATAATACATACAAATATGCACACACATACATCTGATACTGTGACTCTCATGAAAGCTAAGAACCTTGGTGGGGGGCAGGGGTGTTTATACAAAAGCAGCTCTCTTAACTGTTCTCCCCTTTAACCTACTTGCCAGATTAATCAGCACATCCCACTGCCTCTGTAGAGCATAACAACTGATGTTTCAGCACACCAGCGGCTCACAGCTAGTAAGAGGTGCTACCTGAGCCCAGGGCTTCTCAAGGTGTGGTCCAGAGATGGATGCCAGTCTGCAAACTATTTGTTACCAGCTGCCCAGGAAATGGAGAGTGAGCATTTACAAACGTGGGTAGTCATTACACACAGTTGCCACATCCAAGTGCATGAATAGTGAACTCATCTCAGTGACCAGTTCTGGCTGTGTTGACCTTGTGAGGTGAGCTGCATGAGGCACTAGCTGCCTACTAGTCAAGTGCTGTAGAACCGTGTGACCACGAGGGATGGTTTAAGGTTACTTTGTTAATACATTTTCATATAAATGTATTAAAATCCACATCCATTTCTTTTCATCAAAAGATCATTTAAATTTGACCGTAAGTTTAAAGGACAAGTTGGAACTGGCTACTGAGGAAGAACTAAAGGTGAATTTCGACGCTAGAGCATCGCTTGCTTCATTTTGAAGAAAAGTGAAAAATGAAGATCTTGAGCTTGCTGAAACTGCTTTGCTTTTTTTCATCTTCATCAACATCCCTCTACAAGGCCAGTTCCTCTACCATGAGTGTTATTAAAACAAACCCACAACCAGTTTAGATATACGTTATTCATTAACCCCAAGATAGCTATCACTAACCCAGCCTAGAGTAGATAAACAAGCAAGAAGTTCATTTCTGACACTAAAAATCTTAAGCACTGATATACACAGAGTTTGTTAAAAAGTATACATAGGGTATTTAATGTGGAGCATCACCATTTTACTCACAAATTTTGTTTAGTTATAACTGGATTGACAAATTAACAAGAGTGACAGTGATTCTTTATGTGAATTGCGTACACGCATGCTTCTGAAGAACATGCACAGATTTTGTAATTTTTTCCCACAATATTTGTTGTGTTTGTACTTACTGAGATGTAATTTTATTTATGTTGTTTCTAAAATGTTAAAAAGAATTAAGGCTTGCATATCATATGTCTTTCTTATTTTTTTCCTTTTTTGTTAATAATAGTATAGGTCCATGACAGAAAATAAAAAGACTAGACCTTCACCATATATAGGTTAAGAAGCAGTGATGTGATCCCACCAGCAAAGCTGTATCCTCCTCTAGGGTCAGATGTGTTTACTTCTATTTATGCCAGTTGTTCTTATAATTTAATTTAATTGTACCCAAACACATAATAAATTGTATATAAATACATAAAATATGAGTTCAGAAAAAATGTTTCTATGAAAACGAAGTTGAACATCTGAATACTGTGGAATAACACAATACAAGAGTAACACTAAAATAACTGCTGTTATATTAGGCATGAAGAAGTGACAAAGGATGGGGAGGCAAATCAGAAAAATCTGGAAGGATTCTACATTCATAGTTCACAAGTATCCTGAATTTCCAATAACACTTTAAAGCAAGCCAAACCGAAAACCAGGTGCACCAGACGTCACAGGTTATGGTTTATGTGCAAAAAACAACATGGAAACCACTTACCAGGTCCTACCTCAGAAATCAGCAAACAGATGTACATTTATATGTTTGAATTTAAAATAAAATGCTTAAGATATAAATGTAGCATTTTTTTTTTACACTTCTCCACTTCAACTGAGCAGCTGCTGGTCATGATAATCCCAGATAAGAGAGCTTATTCTGTAAACACAAAATTCTGCACAGAATATTCAAGAGATTCTGGCCTCCTGGCTCTATTACTGAGACATAACTGGTAGATGATAAAATGGGGACAAAATACAATGTACAGAAAGATACACCAATCACAAAAAGTATTAAGGACTCCAAAAAGAGGTTCTAACCACATAAAGAAAATGTAACAATTCGTGAAACTGCACAGCTATGTCTCTTTTTAGTAACATTATACCCACACCCAATTCCTACAGAGAATATGCTTTTTAGCAGTTAACAGCATTAACCAAATAAAAGCAGAGCCCTCAGGGGACTTTCTTTCAAAGGTCAAGAAACAAGCGCAGAATCAAAAAGTAATATATAAAAAGTCCTTTATGAGGTACTACAAAACATTTTCTCTTACTATCAAGATAGAAAGCTGTTTTGAACCATAAACCAAACTAAGCCAAAGCCATAGGTTTAGTTTAATTCTGAACTCAGACTTTTTTTAATAGATTATCCACATTGGCCCACAGCTCAGGATTAAAGTTTTAATTTAGCGTTAGGAAAAATAAGCAAAACAAATGAAAAGTACAATAGTGTGATGAGGGAAATTAACATAGGAAGTCTCATTTAGCATTATTGGGTTGAAAAAATTAAAATTACAGGGAAAAAATTTTAAGATTGTATTAATACTCAAATTGAAATAATTTGAACAAAAACTCATTTTGAACTAATAGTCCTACCCCCACTTCAAAGCACTTGGCTGAATTAATACAAATTTTCACTGTCAATTATACTACACGAATGAAATAGAACATGAACAATATGCAAAAAAAAGGGGGGGCCACAGAACCGTGTAGGGGAGGAAAAATAAATTTCCCTCCACGCTTCTGAGTTCTTAGCTGAAACCCTTGTAATAAAAAAAAGATTAACAAGAGAAAAACAAACAGAAACTTATTAACATGTATACTTTGTATACATGGAAGATACCCAGAGGAAAATGATAACTCAAGGAGGTGCCTTAGAATTCAGACTTAAACACCATCATAATAGGGAAAAGGGAGGGGGAAGCTGGCCTCTTAGCAGAAAGTAAATGATTTTCTGGAAAGATGAATGGGCCCTTAGAAGATTAGGCAGGACGTATGATAGTTTGTGACAAAGTCTGTCTGGGGGTGGTGTCGACACCTAGGCTCCTCTCCTGCGATAAGAGTCAGTCCTCCCTGGTTGATGAAGCTCCTGGAGTGAGGATCTATGACAACTAAGTTCCTTTTGGAGGATCTGTTTTCAGGCAGATAAGGGGAGTTGGGTCAAAGCCTCTCCCTTGCATTTATTGTTTTTTTTTCAAGCGCCTACAGTTCAGAATAATCAATTCATCAAAGGGGCATATTCGGAGGTGGCACGTCCTAAACTCCTACAATCATGTTTTGGGGTGACGTATGCCGGTACCCTCCACATGCAAAGCCTAAACCATGCTGTGGAGGGACACTGGGCCAACGTCCCTCTAACTGTGGCTCTACCGATAATTAGCACCATGACCCTGTTTGCTTTAATTCTCGGGTCCCTATCTGTGATCTCTGGGAGTCAGCTGATGTACACACACCACAGGTGCTACCCAGTCTAAGATTCTATTGCCCTGGAACTAAACATACAACTGAAATGGACTGAAGCTCTTGTGGGCAATGGAAGGCAAGAAGCAAACATAAAATCTACTACAGTGACAGATGTGGACACTCACCCACTTGGCTGATAGTTATTCTGGTTATGAAACAAAGGAAAAACTGGGGAGACATGCAGCCTACAAAGCAATGTCAAGGACTAGCAAACTTTTATAATTCCTCCTGGCAAAATGATAAAACCACAATATAACTTAAAAAAATTTTTTGCATTAAAATAGGTTTTCTTCCTTATTTTGTAATTGGCAAAATTTTATTTTTAAAAAACACAAAGGAAATATATTGAGACAAGGGATTCACAGTGTTTATGTAAAGATTGCTTTACTGGCATCTTTACCTTCTCTTACAGACGTTAAATTAATTCTTTCTTTTCAAGTGAAAAGGTGATAACGAAGTAATTAAGAACATACAGTCGGAACAAGATGGCCTGGGTCCAAGTCCCACTTACCAGCTGTATATCCTTGAGCAAGGTTCAGTTTCCTCATCTGCAAAATGAGGATAACATGGTCTCAGCACCTCATGTGGCTGTTGAGAGTTAATAGGAGTCAATATATATAAAGCACTAAGCACAGTGTCTCTGGCACACACAAGAACCTATACGTGTTCCTAATATTTTATGGTAACTTCATGTTTAACTAAACACAGATGTTCACTAATATACCAAATGAAAACCAAACAACATCAAGACCCTAGAAAACTGCACATGAAAATATCAACATTAAACATTTAAAACATTAAAATAATTCCAAAAAAAATCCAAAATATGACATATATATGTCCTATGACAGATGTAGGATATCTATAACAGTAGCTTCATTTAAGTGTTTTCCCAGGCTCCAATCCTTCGTCAATCCATCCTATCCACTAGAGGAAACTTCCTAAAGCAATGCTGGGTTTAAGTCACTCCCTGCAAGAACCTTGACGACTCCACACAGTACAGGGTAACCCTCAGACCCCAGAACCAGACTAAACGAACCACCAGCACCCTGTACTTCACAGTATTTACCACAATGTGTAATTACATGCTTGAGTGATTGTTTGGTCAATACCTTTCTCACCACTAGGATGAAAACCCAGGAGGTAAGGCCTGCATTTTACCCACCAATATCATAAGGCATGGCCTGCTGCAGGTGGCGGTATTTGATGGATGAATGAATGACCCTCAGCAGCCATCAAGGCTCACAGCAACACCTCATAAGTATGACCTTTCATGGCTTGCAAAACACTCATATAAATTTTCTCATCTGAGCCTCACAGTAAGCCTTTAGGGAAGGCAGAGGCCCAAAATTCAGAGCCACCCAAGGTCACATTCAGTGGCAAAGAACCAAAGTGCCAACCCCTAGTCTGGAGTTCCTTCCAGAATATTCTCCTGCCCTAGTTAAATCCAATAAAACATACTAAGGCCTCGGCCTGGCCTCGCACTTTCCAGCCTCTGTGGTTTTCACTCTTTCCTTCTACTCACCTAGAACTGCCTCCGACCTCTTTTCCTGCTTTTCATTCATTCAACCAGGATTTATTAAGGACTGTGATTGATGGGCAAACCTTCCTCCTTCCTTCAGGGCCCACTACTGTGTCATATAGGTGCCATTTCTAGTGCATGGACATCTGTGTATTTACTCAACAAAATGTCTTTCATTGTACAGACATTTATTTGTTCTTTCAATATAATAGTGAGCACCTACGAACTGTCCTACTGTGTGAGGTTCCAATGAGAACTGCACAGTTAGAATACTGGTGTCCTAGTGGTTTGAAAAACTACTGCAGTTTCTAGAAGAGAATAACAATGTAAATCAGTCTGCTTTAAAAAGCAATACAATTGCTACCATTCACACAGTCTGAGATATCCCAGGTACCTTAATTAAGAAGTAAAGCAGCCACCAATATCCACCAAAATAATATAGATTTTATCAATTTGCATATCATTTTTAAAAGGAATACAGATTAAATTTACATACCATCATTTAAAAAAAAAAAGACACAACGACATCCACAAGCAAAGTATCTTCAGGTCTACTCCACCAAAATGGTTTTTGTACATCAGGTCTTTTAAACAGTTACTGGCCCTTCTCAAACTTGCCAGCTCAAAAGCACACACGATTAAAATGGAAACAACAGATTCAGGAATCCGATTCCTCTGAATTACTAGCACTGAACCACAACTCTAAATACTACAGCAATAAACCTGCAATAATCCTCGTGAAATATAGTATCAATTAAATGTTGGTGCAAGAAATGTAATGCAGAATTACTGCCGTATTAACACTCCCTGAAGATAAATCACCAAAGACTTTAAACAAGTGAAATCAATTCTATGAATATTTAACACAGCTGGCTTTATTTAAAATTTCCCGTAACATACACTGGCATAAAAAAGCCGCAAAGGGTTAATAATGCGAGATTATATATAAATTCAGAAGAAAGGAAGACAGCAGCCTAGGAATCTTCCTTTATCTTGGAAATGACAATATTTTACAGCCTCGGGGAGAAAGAAGACAAAACAGTATTCCATAATATTAACTCATTACAGGATTTAATAGAAGCACTACCCAACTAATTTTAATCTTCCTCTTTCTTTCACACCTAAATTTCATTGCTGAATTTAAGAGGCCAATCTCAGATAAGACAAAAAAGAAAGTTTCAAGAACACAATAACGAGAGGAATGGACAAAAACCTGAGAAATCATTTGTCTCGAGGGCAAAGGCTTGGGTCTGTGAATCCATATAAAGCTGTATGTCTGTCTCTACCTCACGATCTCCTACACGGACACAACTGCTTTCAAACACCCATGGGTCTTGAACAAGCCTAAGTAAACCTGCAGAATGGTGGGATTGTGCTGGTTTGCTTCTTGAGGGTCTTTAAAAGTAGAGTGAAACTTGCCCAGGTGTTTTCTTTTTTTTTTTTTTTCTTTTTGCGGTATGCGGGCCTCTCACTGTTGTGGCCTCTCCCGTTGCGGAGCACAGGCTCCGGATGCGCAGGCCCAGCGGCCATGGCTCACGGGCCCAGCCGCTCCGCGGCATATGGGATCCTCCCAGACCGGGGCACGAACCCGTATCCCCTGCATCGGCAGGCGGACTCTCAACCACTGCGCCACCAGGGAGGCCCCCCAGGTGTTTTCTTATATCTTCCAACGGACCAAGGGGCCTTCCCACCCCCATTTAAGTCTCCCGACCACTCTGCCTTTCTACAACTTGACCATCTACGAGGCAGTGATTTATACATCCCACAGAGAAGCCATGACCAGCCTCAAGGAGCCTCATTAGGAAAAGCTTCCCTTTTATTAAATCTAAAGCTCTTCTTGTTGTGCAGCTTAATTCCACCACCACCCCTTTTTTCCTTCTGTGAACTCCGTAGAAGGGAATAAATCCCTGAAAGAAAAAAACCCCTTTCATCTCACAAAATAATCACATTTGCAAATTCTGTGAGTTAACAGAATAGATGTGCCCTTCAAAGAAGGGAGGACATTAGTGATCAAATTTAATTCTATCATTTATGTTTAAAAGATTCAGACCTAATATGGCCTTGTAGAAACAAAGCATTTAATAACTCCTTTGATTCTGAAATTGTACAGGTCTCCCTGAAAGTTTAAGTTCACACCTTCACCTACATTCAGTTCCCAGCAGGTGCACAGAGCTTTTCCTAATGGCTTCACTGAGTCACTGAGGAGGTGCAGATACAACCCAAGGCTCTTCTGTTTAACTACTGCAGTTGCCCTTTGGAGTCTTCTGCTTTCTTACCTTGGTGGACTGGGAAGATGACAGGAGATGATATTCAAGTCTGTCAATTACACCTTACTCATAATTCTTGATTTTAACATATGTGAAGGATGAAATTGAGAAGCTACTAAAATTGGTTTTGGATGTAAATTATCCTGAGGGCTAATTATGTACAATTTCTTCATTTTCCTTATTCAAGCAAGTGAATCCCAGATAAATTTCCTTTCAGGTCAAATTTTTCTTCCCTTATAAATTCATGACTAATCCTATATAACCCTAACACTGCCTGACTCACCCCTCAAGAACTCAGTATTACTATATTATCCTGTTAGGAGGAAAGGAGCTAAAACTTGTCTGACAGGGGCTAACATAACATACTTTGGCATGAAGTTGTTATTACCGAGCAGAGTTAAGGTTAAATAACCCTGTAAAAGAAATGGGAAGGGAGCCTGAGAAGTACCTGACCTTCATTCTAAGACAGTTACATAAAGGTTTCCCAAAGGTTTTCCCCTTTCTAGCATCCTAGTTACTCTGTACTTCTGGGGTGAACATGGGCCCCCATCCTCGGCAAGCTAGTCGTAAAAGTAAGAGCTGCCTATATTTACAGCCTCTACTTTCTCTCTTCCCGCTGAGTTCACCCCAATCAGGCTTTCATCCCTGTCGTTCTATCAAAACTGCTCTTGTCAAAGTCACCAATGGCCTCCATGTTGCCGAAGCCAGTGGTCAATCTGAATCCTTATTCTACTGGATGATTACTCTGTCTTGAAACATATTCATTACATGCCTTCTGAAACCCTGCCCCCCTCTTTCTTTGGGTTCACTTTCTACCTCACTGACTCCTCTCTCTAGGGTCTTCTTTGCTGGTCCCTTCTCATCTTTGAACTCTGGATTCCAGAATCTCTCATGTATCCAATTGCCTGCTCAGCGTCTCTACATGAGTGTTTAACAGGCATCACAAACTTAAGTCCTAAATCAAATTCCTACTATTACCACCTAACTGGCTCCTCCCAAAATCTTGCCCGTCTCAGTACATGGCAATGTACTGCGCTTGTTTCCTCTCTTTCTCTCCCCTCTTCTCTCCACATCTAATCTAATCTAACGGGATAACAGCTCTACCTTATATCGAGAACCTGACCACTCACTACCACCTCTAGCACCTGGCACAGCGAACATCATCTCCTGCCTCAGTTATAGCAACGCCTCTGCTTCCTCCCTTCATTCTAATCTCCACAAAGCAGAGTGATCCTCTGTAAAACATAAATCCGATTATTATATTATTAACCTGTTCAAAACCCTCTAATGGCTTCCTACCTGTTGTGGGTTGAAGTGTTTCCCCCACAAATTCATATGTTGAAGTCTTAACCCCCAATACCTCGGAATGTGACCTTATTTGGAAAGAGCGTCATCACAGATTAATCAGTCGAGGTCCTTAAGGTGGGCCCTAGTCCAATATGACTGGTGTCCTCATAAGAAGGGGAAATTTGGACACAAAGACACACACATAGGGAGAACGCCATGTGAAGATGAAGGCCGAGACCTGCAAGCCAATGAACACCAACTACCGCCAGCAAATGATCAAAAGCTAGGAGAGAGAGATGGAACAGAGTCTCTCTCACAGCTCTCAGAAGGAACCAACCCTACAATACCTTGATTGTGGACTCAGAACATCCAGAACTGTGAAACAATACCTTTCTGTTGTTTTGCCATGCAGTCTGTGGTACTCTATTACAGCAGCCCTAGCAAATTAATACACCACCTCACACAGAATAAAAGGTGAACTCCGTGCCACGGCCCAAAGGCCCCACATGACTGTACCCCGACTCACACACTGGGCCCCTTGACATTCCCCCAACAGGCCAGACACACTCCCCCTCAGGGCCCTTGCTCTGGCTCTTCCCATAGCCCGGCCTGCTCTGTCGCAGCGCCCTCAGTTCCTTTAGGTCTCTGTTTAAATACCTCCATAAGGCCTATCTCCCTCCACCACTCTCCACTCCCCTCCCAAGCTTTATCTTTCTCCATCACTGTGCCGTCACCTCCAGATACTTTAAACACTTACTGTGATAGACTGGAAGATCCACTGCTAGGACCTGCAGAGCAGCTGCAGGTAGACAGGCTCCAGGGCCCAGCTCCTCGGGGTCAGCTGGTCAGCTAGTGCAGAGAGCTTCCGGCCGGAGGCCACACCCCTCCTGGGGCAGCCACACCTGGTAACACACCTGAAAGCAGTGAGGTCATCGCTCAGTGCCGGAACCTCTACCAGGGAATCCACGTCACTCCAGAGGTCTCCACAGGCTGCTGGGGGCTCTGTCATGTCAAATCTGCATCACAGTTCAACTTCTTCCTCGGCCCAGTGCTGCTTCCACCCCCTTCTGTTCACCGTGTTGATCCCAAATAAACATCTTGTTCCCCCAACTCCATCTCAGCGTCTACTTCAGGAAAACCCAACCCTGAGACACTTGTCTACCTTCCACAACCTGAACTTAATCTTATTGAGGGAAGGGATTTTGGTTCAATGTGTCCCCAAAGCCTAAAATACTACCTGGTACAAAACAGGAAATGACTAAATGGGAATATTGGAAGGAAGGAAAGGGGCGGGGCGGGGAGGGAAGGGGAGGGAAGGCGTTGACCATTTGGATAGGAGACTAGCCCCTGGATAAAACAAAAGCCTCTTAATATAGTCACAAAGCAAAAGGAATACACACTATCACAATGAAACTAGGCAGGAGGTTTCTAAAGTACACATGGCTATTTGATTTCAGAGAAACTTCGAAAAAAGTTGTGTACAAAGTTCCTGAGATTCGCTTATTATCTTGATACTCCTGACTCTTCCCTTCCTCCTAGGATTTTAAATTTTGCAACCTCAAGTTCTACCATCAAGAGGGTTTTCAGGACCCTAACCTTTAAGGTAGGAAAGATACTGTATTATCACTGTTCAATAGCTTTGTGACATCTTATATGTTAATTCTTAACTCCCACTAATGAGAAACTCTGCTCAGCGTTTGATCATAATAAATAGCTTATTATAGCCCTTCTCTTTATTGACTGCGTCTTATTTCAAGCCTCACTCAAGACATTATTTTTTCTTTCTCAGAGAACTGCCTTTCACTTTATTGCAAGACTAACTGCATTCAGCTCTGGCAAATGATTTAAAATATATCTTCCATGCTCCACAGCTGGCTACTCATTCAGACCCAAATAAAGCTGATTTCTACCGGGTTCCATATCTTATGCCAATTCAGTCAAGAATATGTGAGGTCTGACTATAAAGTAATAAAGCTGGGAGGGTTGTGTGTGCTTGGTTTATAGAATTACTTTCACTTCTTTACATATCATTGCATGATGAGATTCTAAGGGAAAAATGTAAAGACATGTTTAACACCAAAACCAACAAAATCACCCCTAAACTAGAGTTACTACTGTTCCACTGGTCTGAACTACTCTAAGACAAATGGTTTCAGAACACCGTGTGCCTATAGCCCAGGAATGTCATACATAGATGTACCTGAAATATTTTATAACCATAAATATGAATAACAGTCTTCCCAGTGAGACCCATCTAATTTCATCAGCCTTCTAAAATTACATCTTTCACTAAAGCAGCCTCGGAGCACAAAGGCAATAAGATAACATTAATTAAAATACATAAAACCATCCAGGAGTAGCAAGGAGTATGCTACCTTTTTCTTAAGGGTAGAAATTGAACTAAAAATAGTAATCAACGTTTTGCCAGCTTAAAAAGCTAGGTCTTACACAGTGCCTGAAGCTATAACTCTACCAGACCTTCTCCAAGGCAGGATAACAATTAGCATGTTATTATTCATTTGTCTGGTATGTGGCTAACTTTGCAGGGTGCCTGTGCATGCTCAGTTTGCAACCGCGAGCTTCAGTTCTCTGCTACCTGTTTGCCATTAAGGAGAATCCAGGAAGTTCCAAAATGCAATGTGCCATCCCTTACCGGTATGCCAACAATCGAACCATGCAAAAATGAATCCTATGAGACCCTCATTATTATCACTGCTGAAGTTCAGCTCCCCACTCCATTTGGAAGACATTTGGGGACTGAAAAGAGAAAACAGATTCCTGGGACATTTCAGAAGACTGGCCATTCCTGTTGATGACCTACCTGGACAAGGCAAAAGAAAAGGATCTTAAACAGGCAGGAAGGTGCCTGTGGGGACGGTGGTGCTGTTAACTATGGTGGGGAACACAGCAAGTCCTAAAAGGGTTAAAAGATGGTGGCATCACACATAGCTGACAGGGATGTAAACCTGAACAACCACTTTGACTCCATTAAGGCTGGACGACCAGCAATCCGATGCCTAAGAATACACCTAGAAGAAATGCATGGTACGTGTCCACCAAAAGGCACATACAAGAATATTCATAGCACCATTATTCTCAATAGCCAAAAATCGGGAAACCAACTGTCTGTCAACAGTAATGAGAATAAGTGGAAGTATATTCACACAATGGAAGACTACACAGAGCGGAAAAGAATGAACTACTGCAACTCACAACAACATGGGAGGTTGAGCATTAGAACACCAACATGAAAGAGCACATACTGTATGACTCCAAATATGTGAAGTTCAAAACAGGGAGAGCTCAGCTACAGGGACAGAGGTGTAATGGGAGGGATATCCTATGGAAGGGGACAAGAGGAAAGCTGTGGGAAGGATGGAAATGTTCTCTATCTTAATCTGGCTAATGGCTGCACAGGTGCATACATATGGGAAAACTCATCCAGCTGTACACCTAAGATTTGTGTACTTCCCTATATAGAAGCTATACCTTAATTTTTAAATTTCACGAGTAAATTAAATTCTCCTAGCCCTGCAGCTTTACAGTGATAACAAATCCCCTCCTCGAAACAACTCACTCACCAGAGCTACCTGATAACAAAACAGGCCCAGTTCAAAAATCAAGTGACAAAAGCATCTTAACAGACCGAAGTCCTCAGTACAAGTAAATGCACATTTATGAACATCTGTATGTAATGTATGTAACATTGAGCTTGTCCAAGGAAGTCATTACCTAAATGTTCTGGACGTGAAGAATCTGGCTCCAGATTCTTCAGGTGTAGAACTGTGGCCCTGACATAGTATGTCATCTCCTCTCTCCTACTTTCTTTAAAACCCCCAGATGTAATTTATTGATCCTTCTTCTGTGTTAAAGGAACAGGTCTCCATACGCTAACACTGTTTATCTGTGATCCCCAGGGAGACAGGCTGGGGTCGGCGCACTCACTTTTGTCCCCGAAGCACCTTATACGCTGCCCTAGCACAGTGCAATAAATGTGTACTGGATTTTGAACAATTCAACACACCTTCAGTAAAATTCTTTTAAAACTTCATGGCTAGGGACTTCCCTGGTGGCGCAGTAGTTAAGAATCTGCCTGCCAATGCAGGGAACACGGGTTTGAGCCCTGCTCCAGGAAGATCCCACATGTCATGGAGCAACTAAGCCTGTGCACCACAACTACTGAGCCTGCGCTCTAGAGCCCACGAGCCACAAATACTGAGCCCGCGTGCCACAACTACTGAAGCCTGCGTGCCTAGAGCCCGTGCTCCACAACAAGAGAAGCCACCGCGATGAGAAGCCCGCGTACCACAAGGAATAGTAGCCTCCGCTCGCTGCAACTAGAGAAAGCCCGCACACAGTAACGAAGACCCAACACAGCCAAAAATAAATAAATAAAATAAAAGCTTACTGGCTAAGAAATTGGATTTAAAAAACAAAAACAAAAACCTGGTAGAATTCTAGTCTCAGTTCAACTACTTTATGTACTAAAATTCTTTAATCTCAATATTCCTTTCTAGATAACCAGAATATATTTACTTAAATAATATACCTGCAAACCTTTTTCATCCACTGATTACCTTAACAGTAAAATGGGAAAAAGATGAGAAAGACCTGGGGGAAAGAACGAATGTAATTGGAACCTACTATGTGATAGGCCCTCTCTTAGGCACTTTACTTACACACATTATCACCTACAAACCTCATAACTTTTTAAGGTGGGAATTGATCTCTCCAGTCCGTAGATGAAGAAAACTGGGGTGCGACTGGTCCATCATCACAGTTACGTGCCAGAGCTAGGATTTGAGGTAAAGACTGAAGGACACCAAAGCCTCAGACTTTCTCCTAGATGATGATCCTCCCACTGGCATTCCTGAGCTCTCCAAATGGAAACCTGGGACTCCCCAAGGCTACTTTCATCAGCAAGCTTCATGCGTTCCTTGTGGAGGCTGCTGTTTTCTGCATCATTAATTCTGCAGCTCTCTCAAGACCCAGCTGGGAACAGGACCACCGTTTCTGCTGTTACTGCAGCTGTCTGAAAAATACAGCAGAGCCTTGGGCAAGTTGGAAGAGCCTGAGGAGGGGTGGGAGAGAGAGAGAAAGAGAGAGAGAGGGAGAGAGAGGGAGGGAGAGAGAGAACACACACATATGCACACAAGCAAGAAGGTGTACGTATGTGTATGAACTCTAATAATAAGGAAGTAAAGATAAATTTTAAGTCATCCAGAAGAGTGGTCACATTTCTTTAATATGTTCACATCAGGATCTAATACATTAGTCTTTACTTATTGGGATATTTGTATATTTGAAATATCTTAAGACAAAAGTTGACAAATAGATATAGATACACAGATATCAATATGATATATAAATACACACATCTGGAAGGTTACCCAGACTATTAACTATTAACTCTGCTACATACAGGGAGCAGGAAGAAAGAATGGGGCATTTATACTTCATTCCGTATATCTTGAGAAGTAAATAAGATAAAACCTAAAGAACAAACATAAGTTTTCAATAATTACTACAGTTTTACACAGAGATGTGATTTATTTTTAGATTTGACCCAGCTGATCACACCTCTCCCTTGAAATACATCTTCACTTGGCTTCTAAGACATCACACTCCTCCATCAGTGCCCAGTCCTTCTCAGTCTCCTTTGCTTCTTCTTCCTCTCATCTCCCCAACCCTAACTTGCCAGTGCAAGTCTTCTCTAACTTCACTCCCTCCCTGGATGATCTTTATACACCCAAACCTGTAACTCCAGCTCAGACCTCTCCCCTAAGCTCCAGACCCCTAGATCCAACTGCTGGGTCTGTATCTCCAATCAACGTCTGTTAAACACCTCAAATTGCCATATTCAAAGCTGAACTCCTGATCCACCTTGTCTTTATCCATTCACGCTGCTATAACAAAATACCATAGAGTGATGGCTTAAAAACAACAGAAATTTATTTCTCACTGTTCTGGAGGCTGGATGTCCAAGATCAAGGCACCAGCAGATCCGGTGTCTAATGAAAACCCTCTTCCAGGAAAGGTACAGACTGCCAACCTCTCATATCTTCACGTGGCAGAGAGCAGAGAGGGTTAGCAAGCTCTCTCATAACTCTTATAAAGGCACTAATCCCATTCATGAGGGGTACACCCTCATGACCTTATCTAAAGGCCACACCTCCTAGTATCACCACATTAGTGGGTAAGGTTTCCAACATAGAAATTTGGTGGGGGGACACATTCAGACCATGACACTCCCTCACCAAAGCCTACTCCACTGAATCATAGTCTTCTCCATCTCAGTTCAGAGCAGCCTCATACTTCCAGCTGTTCAGACTAAAATCCTTGGAATCATCCTTGACTCCTCCCTTTCTCTCACACCCCACATTCAAGCCATCAATAAATCCTACTGGCTCCAATTTGAAAATATACTAAGAATCCAGTCACTTGCACCGCTACTGGCCTTGTCCAACTCTCCATCGTCTCTCAAACCAGATTACCACAACCATCTTTGGACTGATTTCCCTGAGTCCACTCAGCACTCCTAAAATCTATTCTCATACAGCCACCAGATGACCCTTGTGAAATGTAAGTCAGACAGTTACCCCTGGCTGGGAACCCTCCAGTGGCTTCACATCTTAATTGGCATTAAAGTCAAGGCTGTTCCAATGGCCCAACCAGCCCTAGAGGGATGTTTTAGCCCTTCACCCCACCTTTTCATCTCCCTGATCCCATCCACTCCTTCTCCCCTCATTGCAGCTGTGCTGAAACCCTCCAACTCCTGGAACACCACTGCCTAGAACACTCCTTCCCCAACTATGCACAGCACAGGCCACCCTCCCTCACCTCTTTCAAGTGTTGATTCAAACACCTTCTCTGTAAAGCCTTCCCTGACTGCCCCTCATTTAAAATCACACAAAATATTAAAAAAAGAATGTGTGTATATATATACATATATGTGTATAACTGAGTCACTTTGCTGTACAGCAGAGATTGGCACAGCATTATAAATCAACTCTACTTCAATTTAAAAAATAAAATAAAATAAAATCACATCCCCTCCTTCTCACCCTCCCCTTACCGCCCCATCCCTCTGGTCTGGTTCATTTTTCTCCACATTACTTCCTCCTTATGATTTCGATTATTTATTTGATTTAGTTACTGTCTATAATCCTGACAATGGATGCAACTTCCACAAAGGCTCAGATTTTTATCTGCTGTGCTGTGTTCACTGCTGTATCCCTAGCATCTCACTGGCACTCAATAAATACGCTTAATGATGGGTTTCCCTGGTGGCGCAGTGGTTAAGAATCCACCTGCCAATGCAGGAGACACGGGTTCGAGCCCTGGTCTGGGAAGATCCCACATGCCACGGAGCAACTAAGCCTGTGCACCACAACTACTGAGCCCGCGAGCCACAACTACTGAAGCTCATGTGCCTAGAGCCCATGCCCTGCAACAAGAGAAGCCACAGCAATAAGCCTGCGCATGGCAACGAAGAGTAGCTCCCACTCACCGCAACTAGAGAAAAGCCCACGTGCAGCAAGGAAGACCCAATGCAGCCCAAAATAAATAAAACTAAATAAATTTATTTTAAAAAATGCTTAGTGAGTAAATAGAACCTTTTTTCAGCCACTTATTTCACCAACATTTTTAACTAGTTTAGTGTAAAACAATTCCATGATCATCATTATGTTGTTTCTGTCCTGAATTTTCTAATTAAACATCTCCCCCAAAATCTCACTCACCAGCCTGCCCTGTGTCCAATGCTGGCCTTACTGCCCCTGCAGTCGAGAAAGGCCTAATTTTTTTTGCAAGTGGGAAGAGGCTTAGCAGGCTCTACCCCAAGTGTTAACAATTATTATCTCCAAATGTTGACATTTCTGGTGATGGTTTACTTTTTATTTTCTTTCTGCCTAAGTCTTGTCATAATGAGTACATTTGGCTCTCATGATCAAAGAAAACCACAACTGGAAATGACACCCCCCTTTAGAAACTAAAAATAAAAGTAGATTGGACCACAGCTGAAATCATTCATGCATTTGCCATCACAGCTCTGAGAAGTGTAGCCAAAGAAATCCCGAGGCCACACGCCTCCTTTCACCTCTGAACACCTGCCAACTTAGCAGCACCACCAATGGGCTGCGTTCCAGTGATGGTTTTTCTAAACTTACCCTGGTTCAGAACACAGACTGATGTCACCGGGTAATTTGGAGACAATTAACAATAAACCAAACCATCTTTAAATTGATCACTTAAAGATACAGGTGGTTCACCAGATCTAATAAACAAAACCATGTTGGCTCAACATGCTGGTTTATTTTTTTTATTTTGCCTAATCAGCAATCTGCACAAGGCTTTGTGCCAATGTCTGGCTTACTTTAATCACTTTTTCCTCTACTTAAACAATGTATTTTTTTCACCTCCTAACCCAAATGTTCAAATGGTGAAAGCTGTTTCAAGAGAGTATACAGACCCAAGGGTACAGCATTTATCCAAGCCCACAGGAATTGCTGAACTCGATTAAGAATCTTAAGAGAACCCTCTTAGCCCTTGTCTTCTTTTAGCAAATTGAAGAGTAATAACATTAATTAGAGCCAATACTTTTTTTAAAACACTTACTTTGGACAAGCACTGATCTAAGCACTTCTAATTAATATGCCCATTTAATCCTCCCAAAGTCTGTTATCCCTATTTAAAAGATGAAAATACAGAGGCACAGAGAGGTCAAGAAATTAGCTTAAGGAGACACAGCAGTAAGTGGCAGAATTTGAATCCTGGCTCTAGGACCTATACTCTTGTACCACTATGAGTAACCCACTGGGTGTATCTCCTGTGCATGTCATGGTGGTAATACTCCATGCCTTTGGATATACTACTCCCATTTCCCCTAATGTTCTTTCTTTCCTTTGCTGCCTAGAAAACTCCTATTCAACCTCCAAAACCCGTATGTGGGAAACCTTCCCTGATACTCTGAAACCCTGAGAATTATTCAACCTCCAAAACCCATATGTGGGAAACCTTCCCTGATACTCTGAAACCCTGAGAATTAATCATGCTCTTTCTACTTTCTACCACCATTTTCTTTGTTCATATACTATTTCATCAAAGTGTAAGTGAATTAATCTTCCCTGACTTAACTATTCATTCTGTGTGAAAAGGAGCTGTATCTGATTCATATCTGAATTCTCCACACTTAATAAATTTCAAAAAAATGAATTAATTTACAAGTTTGAAACTTTTCTGGGTTTATTTAATAATATAACAACATTTATTATGTGCTTACTATTCTAGGCACTTCATGTATTTTAATTCACTTAATCATTACCATAACCCTATTGACAAAAGTACAATTATTGTCACCATTTTGCAGATGTGGAGGCAGAGAACGTTAAGGATTCTGTTATCGCCCAAGGTCAAAGCTAGCAAGACCCAGAATTTGACCCCAGGCAGTTTGGCTCCATGCTCACTGACTGCGCAGTTCATAGGTCCTGTACTGGACTTCCCAAGGTCCAAGGAAAGGTCAAACCCAGTTCTTGTCCATAAAGATGCCACGTGGAATCTTCTTTCTAAAGGATCTATGAGGGTTCACTCTGAACACTCACTGTCTAGCATGAGGCTTGTCATTAAAAAAGAAGCTCAACAGATATTTGTTGAAGGATCAAAAATCATCTCTATATAGTTTTTAAATGACTGAATTTCACATGTAGTAGCACCAGGCACTGCCAAGGTATTAAACATACATTACTTTATCTTCAAAATGACTACATGAGGAAGGTATTCTTTTTAGTCCTACTTTACAGATGAGGAAACTGAGGCACCACGAGTTTCAAAAACTTGCCTTATAACTTGAGGTTCAAGATCACAACATTAGAATGTGAAGCCAGGATTCAAACTCAAGCAGTCCGACTCTAAAGTCTTGTCGCTTCCTGGGCCTGCTGGAACAAACACAAACTGTGTGGCTTAACCAACAGAAATGTATTCTCTTAAGACTTCTAGAGGCTTGAATTCTGACATCAAGGTGTTGGCAGGGCCATGCGCCCTCCAAAGCATCTAGGAGAGGATCCTTCCTAGCCTCTTCCAGCTTCTGGTAGCCCTGGCGTAACTCTAATTTCTGCCTTCATCGTCACATAGTCATCTTTCTTCTGTATCTGTATATCTCTGTCTTCACGTGGCATTCTCCCAGTCTATGTCTATGCCCAAATTTCGCTTCTGATAAGGACACCAGTTATAATGGATTAAGGGTCCACCCTACCCCAGTTTCACCTCATCTTAACTTGACATCTTCAAAGACCATTTTGTAAATAAGGTCACATTCACAAGTACCAGAGGTTAAGACTTCAAGGTATTTGGTGGGGGGGGCAGTGCACAAGGGGAGAGACACAGTTCTAAAGGTAACAAATACCCTATACAGAACTGACTCCACAGATGCAGGGAAATGACTCCGCTTTTCTAGCCAGTTAATTCTCTTGATTGGTGCAAAATTTGTTAGCTCTCAAATCACTCTTTTGAATACAGAGAGGAGTGGTTAAATGTTTGAGATTCAAGGGTTAAATGAGATCCAAGCGTTTCTTTACATACAAGGTAAACAGAACACAATCAAAATGTAAACATATTTTAAGTAAATTAGAAACTTTATCATAAAAAAGCAAGTATTTCCCTAGAATGGAAGCCAGTTAATATACCAGAAAAATTTAAAGTAAAATACTTATAATCTGCTTACCTTCCCACTCTCTTCATTTCTCTCTCCATTTCTTCCATCAAGGCAATACTTCTGAATTTTGACCAATGAACAATCACCAAGCAACATTCTATAATAGTGACCTATAATCATTTGATATTTTCTTTTTTTTTTTTTTTTTTTTTTTTGCGGTACGCGGGCCTCTCCCCGCTGCGGCGCACAGGCTCCGGACGCGCAGGCTCAGCGGCCATGGCTCACCGGCCCAGCCGCTCCATAGCATGTGGGATCCTCCCCGACCGGGGCACGAACCCGTGTCCCCTGCATCGGCAGGCGGACTCTCAACCACTGCGCCACCAGGGAAGCCCCTGATATTTTCTTTTAAAACTCTTAAGAGAAGTATCCATTTCTTTTGATTCGTTGGGGCCTACAGCTAACAGTTAAAGATTACATGCGGCCTTCAAATTTTTATTAACAAAAATTAGCCCTCAAGGAAACATGGAAATGAAGTACACAACTATACAAGTAAACAGGTGTGTTTCAAATTTCTCCCATTGATAGCTTCCCTATACTTCCAGAGTCTAATGTCAAACTTGCACATTCACCCTACATCAACTGTGCTTTCTTTATCTGTCAATCATGTGAAATACCTTTACCACACACTGGAAGCCTGATTTTCTCTGTATGCTAAGGAAACAACCAGAAATTTCCAAAACAGGCTAATTCAGAATTTGGCCCCTTAGGGACTTCCCTGGTGGTGCAGCGGTTAAGACTCCATGCTCCCAATGCAGGGGGCCCAGGTTCGATCCCTGGTCAGGGAACTAGATCCTACATGCTGCAACTAAGAGCCCACATGCCACAACTAAAAGAGCCCGCATGCCACAATTAAAGATCCTGCATGCCGCAACTAAAGATCCCGTGTGCCGCAACTAAGACCCAGCACAGCCAAATAAATAAATTGTTTATTTATTTATTTGTTTATTAAAACAGACTTGGGTAAATTCTCTGGCATAAATAATTGTTAACCAACTCACTACTCAGGAATTATCTTTGAGATGGTTTTCTTAGATGACATTATTGATAACTAATTCAATGAATACATTTTATTATACTAGCATCACCTAGATGGCAAAAAGGACCACAAAGTTGCCTTAACTCATTTTAAATATCAAAACATAGCATTTAAATCAGGATGCACAGTACACCAAAGCTAGTCAAAGCAAACATCATAGGGAAAATGATATCTCCTAAAATCAAATTCTTGACCTGAAATTCTATCTGCTTTCTTGTATTCCATCACTATCCTGGCTCAAATAGAAGTGGAAGTACTAACAGGTTATTCCAAAAGATCGTTCAATTATTTTGGAAGAAACAAATGACCTATATATTTTTAAAAATAAAGTAACAGGCTTCCTGTAGAAAAAGGCCACTATTAACATGGAATAAATTAGCAAGTAAAATTCAATTTTGCTAGTACACTGCATTAAAATGCAATTTTCAGACTAATATATTTACAGAACATTTCAAGACCGCCAGTTGCTCACCCCTGGCGGCTGGAGCTTATCCTCTCTAATTATACTGAGCGCATTCTCAGGACAGAATCCTCAATGATTAAAGAAATAACTGATTTTTTTCCTCAAGAAAAACATCACAACCCCAGTTACAATCCTTTGAAAGTATACATCACCCTACAGAGAGTATAGACATTTTCTTTGTTTCAAACAGCAAATAGAAAGAAATGCAAAGCAGCTACAATAACAACCAAACACAGTTCGTGTTTCTGACACGAGCTTTCTCATGCTGGTTGGTCCTTAGACTCTCTCTACTTTCCCAGGATATTTCCTGATTTTGCAATCTTAGTAGCTCTTGCGTCTCAGGGAAATATCAATTTAAGGGTATGTGTGTGTACTCAAGCATCTGCATTCACATTTACCGAGTGCCTTCCCCATGCCGAGTTCTGTCCTCATAATCAACACTCAGCCCAATCCTATCGCCTGCTCTAGCTGTGTGCCCTGGGACAAACTGGGTGAGCCTCAGCTTCCCCACCTGTATCTGCGGATAACTACAGCAGCTACTTCACAGGCGCATGGGGCCCAATGATCTCCACGTTGACACGTGCATCACAGCCAGTGGCTGCTGTCTCACGGGAGGGGCCCAATAAACATTAACCCTTATCATCTCTACAGGATCCTCTTCAGGTGAGAAAAAGTAGGTAACTTTTGCTGATAGAGACCGATCCAGGATCAAATCCCAGCCCGTAGGTCTTCCACACCTATTAAACTATAATATGAGGCATCAAAGACACTGAGGAACTGTCATCCACATTCTCTGAAGATACTTAAAGGGGAGGGGGGAGGTAACAGTCAACACCAAGACTATGTAGTTGAATATAAAGCATTAAAAACCTACTACCAATTACAAATATCTCCCCATCAGCCTTCTTTAAAAGAATTATCTGTTTAAATATTTTAATACTAAACATATGTAAGTTTTTGATCAAGGACCGTCTTCCACAGCACAGTAACCAATGTGGAGTTAATCTAAAATGCCTGGTCCACCTACCAACGACTTCAACAACAGGAAATCAAGGCAGTAAATATCTTGATCACTTTATAGCACACATTTTCACATTATCACAGGAAACCCTCCCACCCAGGTAGGTATCACTCTGGATATTTCATAGAGAGAAACTGAGGCTCAGGCAGGGCACCCACCTATATCCACCTATCCCAAGGCAGGGCCCAAACTGAAACTCGGCTCTGTCTAGATCTGAAGTCCATGCTCTCTTTAGAACCACAAATGGACAAGGCAAAAGAAGGGTGAGGCCAGCTGGTCACTTGGCTATGAGGGCACACTCAACAGAAGAGATGGGAAAGGTGCCACAGTTTTTGAGGACATCCCAATGAAGATTAATTTTTACCAAATCACTTCATCTTCAAAGCAGAAGTCAGTAATATACATGACCAAAAACATGACCCACATAGAGCATACCCAATTCACGATTTCAAACTTGTCTGGATCAGTGTTAGTCCTGCACTAAAGAAAGCTTTTGAAAACACAGGAGTTGAGGATCAGGTTCCGGTGAGTGGCACCTGTACCCTCCCCAGCTCCTGGGGTCCTGGGAACCCGCACAATCTCAGAGCCTCAGCCCCCGGGGCAGATTGCACAGACATCAGAACAGGCCCCAGCAGCTTCAGTCCAGTGCAAATGAACACCCTCAGGTTCCACATTGACAATAAGTCAGAAGTCCTTGGGTCACGGTACCTCTGCTGGTGAGGACACAGGACCAGTTCTCTCTCTCTTTCTTTTTTTTGGGGGGGGGGTTAAACTTTTTTTTAAATTGTGGTAAAGTGTACATAACCAAATGTATCATTTTAGCCATTTTTAGGTGTACAGTTCTGTGGAATTTAAGCACATTCACAGTGTTGTGCAACCATCACCACCATCCATCTCCAGAACTTTTTCATCTTCCCCACCTGATACTCTGAACCCATTAAACAATAACTCCCCATTATAACCTCTTCCTTCCAGGCCCTGGCGACCACCTTCCACTTTGTCTCTATATATCTGACTTCTCCAGGCACCACATATAAGGACATTCATACAATATTTGTCCTTTCGTGACTGGCTTATTTCACTAAGCATGATGCCAGTTCTCTTTCGTTCCCAGTTAGTCTCCTTGAAGAAACACCCCTGAAATGCACATCCTTTAGATGAATTAAGAATGAATACATGAGAATTATGTTTTTCCCTTTTACTCATTGCTAAAAGGATAAGAAACACTGAGGGTGGCTGGGAAAGAAGAGAGGGAAAGCCGGCCGAGTCATCCCCAACATCACCGTGAAATCTCTACTTGTTTCTATTCATTCTCCCACGAACTTTTGCTTTATGCAAATGAAATGTTTAAAATCACATCACATGCAGATGTAGAGAATGGACTTGAGGACATGGGGAGGGGGAGGGGTAAGCTGGGACGAAGTGAGAGAGTGGCATTGACATATATACACTACCACATGTAAAATAGATAGCTAGTGGGAAGCAGCCGCATAGCACAGGGAGATCAGCTCGGTGCTTTGTGACCACCTAGAAGGGTGGGATAGGGAGGGTGGGAGGGAGACACAAGAGGGAGGAGATATGGGGATATATGTACACGTATAGCTGATTCACTTTGTTATACAGCAGAAACTAACACACCATTGTAAAGCAATTATACCCCAATAAAGACGTTAAAAAAAAAAAAAATCACATCACATTGGGTATCCTCCTTTGACCTAACCATCTATCAAAAAGATCTATCTGCAAGCATTTCAAAAGTTAGCTTTCAAGGTCAACACTAAGGAAAAGCAAATGTGATTTCATAAAAACGTGTATCCACCGAGCTCTCCTATGGAAGGAAATTGTTTCGGGCAAGATAGCACCACACTGTTTAATAGCTGGTGCTGCAGAAAGAAAGAAACACCTTTACAAATGTTCATACAAAAATCATTTAAATGTTAAGCAAAAATGTATATAGACTCTGAATGGGGCCATCCATCCCACTATTATCTCTCTCAATGGAAAACAGCACAATAGCATCTAATGAAAATCCTGTTTTCTTTACAAGAAATAAAGATAATAATGCCACAAATCAACACTCACCCCAGTCGTCTATCTTTATTGGTTTTTCTTGTAAGCCACATGTTCTCAGAACAAAAGGGGGAAAAAGACAAAATTCAATACAATGCCACATCTTATTTTTGCTTTTTATTTCTACTTGCAGCTTGTAAAATATACACATAACAGCACGATCTGGTACTAGTAAAGGAAAATGATTTAAGCTAAAATAAAACTCAAGTCAGCAGGAGATGGCTTTGATCGGGAGACCATTATACATTAAGTAGATGGAATGCAAGACTTCCTCTATTTATTTTAGTACAAATAACCTCAAGTCCTGGAAAAAAAGACATTTTTAGAAAACGACACTGACCCAATTGCTAAGTCTCATGAATAAGAGTGGTGAGTGTTACTTCTATTGCACCACTGCTCATACATTTTCTGCTCAAATCATTGCAATACGATTAATTCAAACACAGGGTTTTTTTTCCCCCTGAAATTCGGGATAATATATGGTTGAAGACATGGAGATACTGACCACAGCAATGGTATGCAACAAATCTACTGTTCACACTAAATGTACTGTCCCATTTAGGGAAAGCACCAATGCCAAGAAAAGAGTACCCTGACAAGGGGGACCCAAAAGCACCAATCACTGCAAATTCAAAGTCTAAATTCCCAGAACTAGAAGGAAGCCCCAGGGACCCCCAGCCCTAATTCTCCTAGCGCTCCACACTGGCTCCTTCCCTGGGTGCAGGGTTTTGGGGGCTATTCCATCTATATCTGCAGCTTCTTTTAACCCTCTTCTCAGTTAAGTCCTACTGTATCTTTCTGGGAGTTGCCCCAAGCATAAAAAATCAGCAGCACAGGATAGGGGCCTCCTCCCATCCCTGAAAACTGAACCAACACTCTTTTACTCTGAATTATCCTATCTATACAAATATTCTTTCAAAAAGACTCATCCAGGGCTCTCCCTCAAATGAAAATTTTCAGTGAGCTCACCCGACCTAGTCCATTTCCTGGCCTCTGTGCCAAACTACAACCAGAAAGATGATCAGAGAATAAAACTCTTCACAAAGACAGACCTAGTCCATCAGCTCTGACCTCAGGTAGGACCAAAACTAAACACACCTCAACAGAAAAAAAATCTAAAAGCCAATATTTTTTTAAGTTGGGCTCAAGATTCCAAAATGTCAGCAAAATCCCAGGACAGGCTTAACCAAGTCTGACCCCAAGTTTATTTTTCTCATACCTAATGCTCAGCCTTAGCAACTCCAGCTGGTCACTCCTCTCTCCCTCCGTCCACTTAGAGTCAGCTGGCCTCCAAGACAATGTCTAGATACCCGAAAGAAGATGAAGTCATAATTTGAACAATTCAAGTCAAAAACCAGTCTCCATTAGCCAGCTCCTCTCCTAAATGCACCAAACGAGCAATGATCTCTCAGGCTCGAAATGCCATTTATCTTTGGACCCAAGCCAGTGGGACTGATCAACTGATCAGGCATGAGGAAAACCAATAAAAGAAATGCTGTCCCCACTGAAGATCCTGCAGTCCTCCACAATGATGAGAAAACACTGAAGGGTGAGCAGAGAAGTCTGTGTCATGTGAAACGTTCTCTCAGGGGCATGCAAAGCAGAACTTTTAGAGCTGGCTGTCCAAGGTGTGCGCCAAGAAACACCAGTTCAGAAGAGACTGTGCAAGATGCACCCACAGGCCAATGCTGGGTTAAAGGAAGTTAACAAACTTCTTTTCAGCAGGACTTCTTAAATATGCTGATGGAGAGTAGGTATACACAATTTTCTGAATTTAATGGCAGAAACCTTTATTCACAATATATTTCCAATCACTCAGGTTTCCAATCACTTTGAGAAACACTGCTTTAGAGGACCTGGAAGCAAGCCTAGAGCCGAAGCCTGGATGACCGATGACCAGGCACAATAATAATGTGATATCAATCCAGTTTTCAGGACTATAGGATCATAAGGGCTCCTTAAGGAGCTTTTTTCGTTTGGGGGCGGGGGCGTATTCCTTGAGTATCTTTTTTTTTATTAAAGTATAGTTGATTCACAATGCTGTGCTAGTTTCAGGTATACAACAAAGTGATTCAATTATGTGTGTGTGTGTGTGTGTGTGTGTATTCTTTTTCAGATTCTTCTCCATTATAGGTTATTACAAGATACTGAATATACTTCCCTTTGCTATACAGTAGGTCCCTGTTGTTTATCTGTTTTATATATAGTAGTGTGTATCTGCTAATCCAAAATTCCTAACTTATCATCCCTGTCACCAAGAGATGTTTTAAAGTGAGGCCCTCTGTACCATTCTCCTGGCCTAAAATTGCTCCTCTCCATGATCTTGACATGGCCATCACTTACTGCCACTAGGGACACAGCTTAATAGTCACATACTAGGACCACTTGATCTAAAGGAGCCCACTAGGCACTTTGCGTCACATCACCCGTCTCTATTTCTTCACAGACCCCCCCACAGAGACAGCAGAGAGAGTTTTAATCATCGCCATGCCCCTCGAACCCACTGGCACATAGTAAGTGCTTAATAAACATTTCCAGAATGAATAAGGAAATGAAGTATTCTGGCTATCCCTCCCTCTGGCTTGGAGAAATGATTAAACATCTGGTTATACTTAATTTCAGTTCAATATGATTTATTATTTCAAATAAAGGGGCCATGCTTATGCTGTGGCTAAATTAAATGACATCTGCATTTCCTGTGAACATATATTTTCATCCTGAGCCACTATAAGAAAACAATGTATTTTGATTCACTCCAGAAACAATAATGGGTTTAAAGGTAGCCCCTCCCCAAAACTTCTCTAGAATCTGGACACAAAAACCACAAAGTTAATCGGCTTATGTTAACTCATACCGACCCCATTAACATCATACTATAAGCCTATACCATCATATCTGGGGATAAACTCTCAGGAAAACTAGCTGCTGAAAATGTCCTGGGGCATATTTATCAAAGCCTCGAACGATAACATTCTTGTTCATTCACATACTCATTCTTTGACAAATGTTAATCAAGCACCCAGGACTTCCAAAACACTGGGAACACAAAGATGAAGAAGCCACAGTGCTGTCCCTCCAGGGCTTACAGACTAGAAAAGGAGCCAGGGAAGTAAATGGTTACAATTCTGAGTGCTAACAAAAGTGGGATGTAAGTGGGTGTGAGGGAGCTCACCATGGGAGCGAGAAGAACCAGTCACCCTCTCCTGGGTGACCATGTTCCAAGTGCAGTCCCCAAACGAGCAGAATCAGCATCTCCTGGGAAATCATTAAAGTGCAAGCTTTCATCAGGCTACAGACACCACAGGCCTATGGGATCAGAAGCCCTGGGGTGGGGCCAGCCGTGTGTGTTTTAACGAGCCCTCAGGTCATCCTGCTTCACACTGAGGTGGGTGATGATTAAGCTACTTCCTGCAAGGAGGAAGGAAAGTCAAGCAGGTAAAGAGCACACAGATGGCAGGGATGGTTGCAGGCGATGGGAATAGGATAAAAGGCCAGAGAAAACTGTCGTGTTGTAAATACCGTGAGGCCTGAGCTCAGAGCACGAGATGCAGAGCAAGCAGGCCATGAGGGGCTCAGATGCGGTGCCAAGGAGCTGGGCTTCCTCCTGAGGGCGTTGAGGAGCCCCTGCGGGTGGGGTGGGCGTGCCCAGGCCTGCAGATCTCAAGAGATGACCTCGGAGACCCTGTTGAGAACAGGGAGAGGCCCTGGAGGAGGAGCTGCAGCCTCCTAGGTGAGAGGCAAGAGCGGTGGGAAGGAAGTGGAGGCACACTTCGGAGCTGGGAGTCAGGGGCGCCTTACGCAGCGGCAGAGAAGGAAGGGCCAGGTGTGCGGTGGGATAGATGGAGCATCCCTTCTCCTGGGAAGCTTGCCTGACACACACCCCACACCCAGGCAGAGCAGATGCTGATCTGGGAAGCACACATAGCATTTTACCGTAGCTAGTTCTTTAGCTGTCAGAGGCAGTGGCCATCCCAGTCAGTTTCCATGCGCATCGTTTGGAACAGCGCCCAGCACTTGGAAAGCCAAACTGATTGAATGGAGCTGGACAAGCCGAGAGGCCACTGAGAGGCCACTGCTCTCATTTAGGGAGAGAGGACAGTGTCATGGGGAAGGAAATTAGAAACCTATATCAACTGAACTTAATTTTTCTCTAGTCTGTTGATACCATTCAAAACACTGAATGAAAACCTTTACAAGTCAATCACGTTAAAAAAATTCAACAGTAAATTTGATCTGTTGTGTGGAGTCCACAAGCTCACCTTCCAGCTGAAAGTCAGAAAGGACTCATGGTTTGAGCGCATGTGCAAGTGAAAATATGACACTGCTCTAGGCCACAGAGAGACTGCCACCTAATCGAGATAACAAGTCTGCTTTCTTTTGTTTTCAGAACAACTCTGCAAAGCCCAGAGGTAGAGGACAGAGACATTTCAAATCCCTCTGAGACAGACTGAGCCTTTACTTTGATTTTCAGAAATGATTTTCAGCAGGCAGATAATGCTGTGACCCAATTACAGGGTATTTTGGAAATAGCAGGCACCTAACTTGGGGGTGGAGCTGGTGGGCGTAGAGGGAAGAGTTACTAAGCAGACGGTACCACCTGCCTCTCAATCCTGCATGGAATTTTATAAAGAAGGGAGCTGTGACCATCAGGAAGTAATGCAACATCTCCCTTGACCTTCTTCCCGTTTTCTCACCATTCCCAAAATAGACAGAGCTAAGGAAAACCATAAATATATTTCTCAGCCCTCTAGGGGGAAGGTTCATTAAAGGCATAAATTTGGGTCCCTGGGGGAAAAAAATGGATGAAAGACAAAGGAAAGTCCTAGAATCAAGAGGTGGTAACAGTGGAAAATAAAACCCATGGACAAAAAGGAACCAGAGAAACAAAAACAATGGTCAATTCTTACCCCAAAGCATACTGAGAGGCGGTGCCATAAGCTCAGCTGTCCTGGATTCTCCAAACTCAAGCTCTTCAGAGACAAAAGTTAAAGTTTTTGCTTAAAACTAAAAATAATAATAGCTGTTAAGGTCTTACTTTATGCCAAGTATTGTTTTTTTGTTTGTTTTGCGTTTTTTTTGTTGTTTTTTTTTGGCTTACCCTGACCAGGGATTGAATCTGGGCCACAGCAGTGAAAGCACCGAAATCCTAACCACTAGACCACCAGGGAACTCCCCCAAGTACTGTCATAAGCCCTTATCATACTTTACCTCACAAAATCCTCATAACTACCACATTATAAGGAAACTGAGGCACTGTGTAATTCTGTTGTCCAAGTGTAACTGTGGTGTCTGAGATCACATGGCTATGAAATTGCAGAGCAGTGCCGGAATCCTAAAAATCTGGCTGGTAACCACCAAATTTCAACTGCCTTCCCATAGGGCTGTCCTGTGCACACACTGCAAGATATTTAGTAGCATCCTTGGCCTCCACGCACTTGATGCCAGCAGTACTTCTTCCACAATCATGACAATCAAAAATGTTTCCAGGGAGTACTGCCAAATGTTCCCCAGAGGGCAAAACTGCCCCCTCTGAGAACCACAGCTACAGAAAGGCCAAATCTCTAGGCCTTTATAGAAGCAGTGGCAAATCCTAGGTGTTGGATAGAAGAAGCAGGCTACAACACTTCCACTAAGCCAAAGAAAAATGGAAAAGGAGACAGCTGAAGGGTTTTCTGTAGCGGGTTCTGCCACAGTCCTTTGCCACGGCTCCTATAAGGCCTGTAAGGCCTCCCTACTCTCCCCTCCCTCAGAGTCTCACACACATGCCTCTACTGAAGCACCTTATATTGACACTCTGGTACATTCCCTTCTGTCTTCCTGAACTTCCCACTGTACCTGGCACCAAGTATGTGTTCAATAAACATTTGCTGAACAAAGGCATGGACAAACGAAGCCGAAGTTTCTGAGTGTACCCAAATGAATGCATGTCTGTCTGCACTAGTGATCTGGAAAAGGTATAAAAAAATAAAGTTTGGTTATCGGGGAGGATAAGAGGCTCTGCTCAGGATGCAAGGTTGAATCAGTGTTTCCCGAAGTATCTACGCCCCTCTGAGATCACTGTGAGTCCAGGTCATGCCTCAGTTCTACTCAAAAATTCAGTTTTATTTGTTCACTCAAGAATGAATCAACTCAAGAAACCTAACTCGTAATGAAATTCTATTTATTCATAACTTCCACTGATACAGAGTACTGCCCAGCAAATCAAGACACTCAATGTGGCAGGTCTGCTGGCTGACTCTATAGCCCAGGACAAAGGTCTACTTGGGAAACCAAGTGAAGATCAGAAGGTAAGAACAAAGCCATCAAGCAGGAGCCTGATGCTCCCAGAAAGGGGTACCCACCATCCTCTCTCTAGCAGCCAGAAGTCTCAAGTGAGCCTCAGAGTTGCTGGAGAGGCCCTGAAATCCTCAGGTCAACTTTCTGAAGTTATCAAAGGCCTCTGTCACCCCAACACTGCCTCATGATTGGCATGTGACAACTAATCAGATTCTGGTGTATTTTATTTACAATAGAAATATCCTAAACTGGAATCTGCCCAGAGAGATTCAACACAGCAACCCTTAGTTTCAGACATATTTAGAAATTATATTTGGATTTTCCAACTATTCAATTTGTGTTCAGACGAAAGAAATGCACATGGGGGCCATAATCTGGAGGCAACAGCTCCACCACTAAGCATGCAGGTTTAGGTTAACGGGATCTTGAAAATGGACAAAAGGAGAAATTTTCACCTTCTCCCCAAGGCTGAATCTAGGAAAGTTTCATGTTGTGGTGGAAATAATAATACAGGCTTTGTTTAGGGCCTGGGTGAGTGCTTTAATGTTTCTGAACCAGAGTTTCATCACCTATAAAAAGGGAAAAAAGAAGAGGGTACCCCAAAAGACAAAGTGAAATGTTTCCCGTATAGCACCAGGCAGAGGTGGCCCTTAATTAATAAATGTTATTTCTTCACCCTAGCAGCTCCTCAGCAAACCATAGACTCCTCTGTGTTGATTACAGTTCCAAGGCAAGCATCACTGTTCACTGTGTAGCCTTTAGTGAGAAGGACCTCAGTTTCCTTATCTCTAAAATAGGAATAGCACTACAGTATTTTGTAAGAATTAAATAGGGCAACATCTGTAAAGCTCTTTGCACGAAGAGATCCACAATATTAATAATATATTATTATTACAACCAGTGAGATCCACATATTACTAAGCACAGATTTTTAAAGTATTATCTGAAAATACATTCCCTATTTCCTTAAGCTACTATTTAAAACTCAAAAATAATTTGGGGGCTTCCCTGGTGGCGCAGTGGTTGAGAGTCCGCCTGTCAATGCAAGGGACACGGGTTTGTGTCCCAGTCCGGGAAGATCCCACATGCCGCGGAGCGGCTGGGCCCGTGAGCCATGGCTGCTGAGCTTGCGCGTCTGGAGCCTGTGCTCCTCAACGGGAGAGGCCACAACAGTGAGAGGCCTGCGTACCGCAAAAAAAAAAAAAAATAATAATAATAATAATAATTTTTTTTTTCTTCTCCTCCCACCCACTAACAGCAACTCAAACTAAAGGTGAATAATACCAATTCCATGAGCAAATTATTCTTAAACTTCCTCTAGTGACTTATCAAGGCTCACCCTGGAGGGCATGGCACTACAGAGATCCAAAGCAAGCCGGCTATAACACAACTCCCGGTTCTATGGCTGTAACTCCATCAGCATTTCCTAGAATCACCAATCCTGAATTGCTAAAGCATGCTGTTTGGGCAAAAAGAAGCCTGTATGCAAAGAAACAAAAAACCAAGATGTGTCATTTTGCAGTCCAGCCTGCAAAAATTCACATTTCAGTCCCTTGTCCTTTCTGCTCTCTCAGAACCTCATCTTTCATCTTGGCGTTTTCCTTGTCATTCTTGGGCTATAATTCAAAAATACTCGCTGGTTCCCAGAGCACTTTCAAAATTAGCTTCTTCTCAGCTCCTAGGACCTTGGGTCTGTACCAGTGACTCCACATTCCTGGAAGGCCTGGAGGCGCCATCAGCCCACCCAGAAGCTCCAGTTTGGCCTGGCCTCCACTATTCAACTTGATCCTGAGGGCAGAGCTCTCTACATCTCAGGCCCAGATTCCCAGACTTATCAATTTCATGGACCATTAAGCTGCCAAATAAAAATATTCCCATCAATTTGTAAAAGAAATCTTACCCCCATATCCGAATGATATAATCTCAGAGAAAAGGACACATCTAATCTGAACACACTTATGAAATATTCACTACACTGCCATCATCATCACTTGGATAAGGAGAGTGGAAACCTCACCAACAGACAACAGCCCTAGCACTGTGACGTGCACATAGTAGACACTCAGTTACTTTCATATTGTGTAGAAACTAAGCTCTGATTCATAGGGCAGCGATTTGGGAAACGCTGCATTCCATACCACCGGTAATGCCAAGTCTTCCTTCTTCAACAACAGCATTTCCCTTCACTCTCTGGAGCTCTGCAAGTTCTCCCCAACCTTGTCCTCCAAAGCACACACTTCTCCTAGCTCAGTTCCAAAAGTGCATTCGTTTTAGTCAACTTGAAAGGTAAAAATCAAAACAAACCATTCTGCCTCCTACTCCAAGCATTCCTGAAGCATACTTTCCAGGAGAGTTACACTGCAAAAACCTCAGTTATCGCCTAGCAGACAAAATTTTGCAAGATTTTCACAAGAGGCAAAGGATAGAATGGTTCGCTTTATTTACAATGACCAAATCATTCACAAACAATAAAGAAAAACCTTAATCCATAATTCCATACCATTCACTTTTCCCATGTTCTCTTTCCATAGCTGTCCATATGCATCTGCACATTTTATACACCAATAAGTGATACATTGTGACTTTTTTCCTGCTTGTAAAAGTAATGCCTGCCCTAGCATTTGTTCAATGCTTAGAAGACTAGGTAGGATCCAAATATTATGGAAATACGGTTATGTACAGAGGGAATGTCTCCTGTAACTCTACACCCAATAGCCTCTTACTTTAAACCGACCAAGCCTTCTTACTTCTTGCCAAGTTGTGATGACTTGACTTCCTAGCCTCCATGTCCTTCCTCTCTGCCAGCTCTCACCTGGTGTTCGCAGTTACTGCCCCGCTCCTACCACGGGCCCAGCAACACTGGAGCCTAGTTATGATCAGAAGCTCTAGACTTACTATTTATTATCACTTATTTAAACGCTGACACCTCTGGCTTCTCTTCACCTGCCTCACTTAAACGTTAATGAGGCTGAGTTTTGTGACCATCTTAAAAGCAGAGTACACTACAAACACCAGGTTTCCTTTGCTCTCTGCCCCATCATCATGGCTTGCCAAAAGAGAGGTTCACATAGCTGCATTCCGACAGCCATCACTCCTGCTATTACGGCAGCAGATCAATACAGCACCTGCTCAATACAGCGATGGTGCTAACATGAACTGATAATGATAATTTTATTCCAGAGACCAAGGGCTGCAATTCTGATCAACAGCTGAATCGACAGGACAGGGACATGGGAAAAGTTTGTCCAAATTTCACATGGGTAGGCCCCAGCAACCAAGGTACAGGGCAGCCTCCTCTACAGCCCCAGAGGAGACTTATTCCTTGGATTACCTGCATGCCCAAGAGCACAGTGTATCCTCAGAAGATGCTGTAAAACAGTTTCAAATATCTACGGCGCTCTACCCAAATCTAACCATTACCTTATCTCCTACCTAAACCTGGCAGCGCCACAAAGAGTTAATGTTATGACCACCATCCTTTGACAAATAAAAACCAGAACGGACATAGGAATTGGCCAAAAAAAGGAAAGGCATTCCACAAAGCAGGACAGGCCAGACTTAGTGAAACAAAATCGGCTTCATCCAAGGTTTTATCTATATAGTCCCCCTTTCCAAATGGATGCATCACAGGCCCCTGGACTGGGACATGAAGGCCCAACAGACACCCAGAGGGTGCTTTCTACTGTTATGCTCTCATTTTACAGATGGGAAAACTGAGATCCAAAGAAGTGAACTGACTTTCCCAAGGTCACACAGCAAATTTAAGTAGTGGATGACCCTGGCCTAGAAGGCAAGTCTTAGGAGTCCCTGGTTGGTGGTCTTTTCGTCAAATCCCACCAGACCCTTTATTATGGAGAATCTGTCACTCTGCCTTTGACAAACTATTTCAACCGAAAGAAACACCATCAACATCTATCAACATGCAGCATATGCACTAATAACACATAAAATTAAAATGGGTAATCTGGGCTTATCTTCCTTACACTAATTTGTTGGTAGTACAACATTGTTGAAAATAAATGAACATAAAACAGTTTTTAAACCTGGATGGAGGCTTCTTAAAAACATTCAAATCATTTTGAAGACATGCTGTTCCAATCAAATCTAATTCTAAATAACAAATATGTTATACAAGAGAATGCTTATTGAATAATAATGAAAACAGTTGAAGATAGTCTCATATAAAATAAAACTTTGAAGTTCTATTGCTGTACAAGCAAAAGACTGTCCACCTCCTCAGAGGGACTTTCTTGGGAAGCAGACATTTATGTCAAAGATGCTGACACATAAGATATGTAAGAAGCTCAATATCAGACTTGACACATAGTAAATAATGAACAAATGCTATTTTCCTCAACTTAGGATAGGAAAATAACCATCACCCACATAAGTAGTAATATCTTCTTACAATACTTTACTAAAAGTCTGTGCTGTGCCCCTGGAAAATTTAAGGGGTTATATCATCAGGGTATTGAATATTTTAAAAGCATAACTGAAGAAGGTATAGAGAGACAACATTCCATTTCTCTTAAAAGACAAATTTAGATATCCTGAAATGAGGGTAATCAACATATCACTGTTCTAGTACAATGGCAAGCCTTTCAGTATTAATTCCTACTGTAACAGAAAAGAGAGGAAAAAAAAAAAAAGAATTTGATGTTTGTTTTTGTTTCTCTGGCGGCAGAAAAAAAAAGTCATCAAAAAGTTGAAACATGACAAAAAGAGTTAAGTTTTAAAATATTTCATCTTTGTACACGTGGATTCTTGCACTATTTAGTAGACTTTTCCTAGATGATTCTGTAGTCAGTATTCTTATTACTGCAGTTAACTGTAAAAAGCCAGTCTTTCACACCTTAGCTCATCAAGTTTTTCCACTACCACTTTATAGAAGTTTCAGAAAAGGGGACCCTGCTGGCTCCCTGCAGACGAATTACTTAGTTAAAAGTATCCTTTTGAAGAGAGAATGAAAGAAGTAAACACCTTCCCTGGAAAAGGATCTCAACTTTAGAGTTCTTTCTCAAAGGCCCTGAGCAAATATCTAGACCAAGCCCAGCCTAGGAAGACCCTGAGTGATTTTTCGAGGTCATATAGTAAGCCGATGACCAAAGGACAGCTATAGAAACCTTGCATCTGTTTTCCCCAGGTGTTCTGACTACCGGACCAATGTACTCTACTGCCACCTGTGTTCTCTCAGCATTTCCCCCAGCGTGGACGTTCCTCATCCTCCTGACAAATGTCATCCTTTCAAAACAGTGCCCTTTCTAGGACTGTGCAAGTTACGATAAACAACTGTTGAACAAATAACTGCTTTCAAGCTACAAACTGAAAACACAACAAAGCGGCTTCACAAAGAAATCCCCCTTCCTGAAAGGCCATCTACCCGAATTCAGATATTCTTAATTATCATGGCCATTTAATTAAAGACAAGATTTGAAGTATAAATCCATGACAAGAAAAATAAACCAAAGACTTAAGAGAACCAAATCCATAATAACGGATCATGATGCCACTGTTTGCTTTTTAAATCGGTGAAATATTAAAACAAATGACAAACCAATGCCAACCTCACAAAGTTTCTTCATTTCTTGGAATTCAAACACCACTGCTGGCATCATTTTATGATAATCCTTTGAGTATTTTTCCTAAGTCATCAGGCGCAATGTAAAGCCAGTGACTGAGGGACTTCTAAAAAACCTGCGCCCAATCTTGTCTGAGCTTCCAACACTGACCTTATTCTCCTCTCAGTGTTGGTCCTCCCCAACCACTCAATCCATCCAAAACCGTCTGGGACAGTCCTGGCTCTAAACAGCGCTGAACTTGACTACAAAACGGCCACAACTCTAAATCTGATTTCTTCAATGTATGATTTTTTTAAATCCAGGTCCCACGCTCCTTCGGCCCTTGGCCCCTGACCCCTCAGTTCTAGACCTCTCCGCCGACATCAAGATCACCTTTCATTGTTTCTATGGGACTCCGCACCCCCTCCCTCCGCCCAGCAATCTTTTTCATCGCACAAATGTCATTTCTAGCGTTCAACCCTCCATTCCGCCCGGCGGGCAGCGGAGGGGATTTCAGGACCAGCTTCCCTGATTCGGTCCCCTTCGCACAGCCATTTTCTAGTTAAAACGCTCCCTGCCTCCGAGGGGGAAATGAACTTTTCCCCCTTTGAATCCCCTATAAGCCAGCTCGGTCTTCAACTCCCCGGCAGGAGCGCGCTGCCGCACGGGGAGAGCCCAGCCGCACAGCGGAGGCCGGTGCCAGGGCAAGGGGGTGTGCGCTCTTCCCCGCCGGCGCCCACCCTCACTTTTCCCCTCCGCAGCCCCCGCCCGGCGCAACCCCTCCAACCCTGTCTCCCCCGCCCCAGGCCCTGCAAAGCCCCGGCTGCCGATGGAAAGAGGGCGCCGAGAAGCCAGAGGGATGGAGTCAAGGAGTGAGCCCGCGGGCGCCGTACCACCCAGCCCTGCGGCGCGGGCGCAGGGCGCACGGGACTCCGCAGCAGACGCCCGCTGCAGATGCGGTGGCAGCTGCTGCAGCTGTGGCTGCGGCTGGGCCAGAGGCAGTGGCCGCGCAGCCCTCGGGGCCGGGAGGAGAGCAGCAGCCGCCCCGGCTACGCGCAGCCACTCGCCGCAAGCTGCTGCCGCTGCCCGGGTCTCTCACCAGTACTCCCGGGCCGCCCCAGGGTCGAGAGCAAAAGCAAGGAAGAAAGCAGGGCTCACCGGCAGTGCGCGCGGCGCTCGCCTCGGCTCCGGCGCCCGGCAGCTCTGCTCCAGTCTCGCCCTGCCAGGAGTGCCAGGATCAGCTGCGGGTACAGCGCACGAGCTTCCTACTTGAGACCAGGACTGGCTTTGGCCACTGAGCATGCCCAGTGCCGCTCCACGAGTCCCGCTCAGAGAGCGGCGCCGGCGATATTCCACTTCTCCGGGCTTTGGCGGCGGCTGCGCGGAGAGGCTGGAGGGGCCCAACCGGGCGGGGGCGGATCCCGAGAAAGGCGGGGCCGGGGGCGGGGGCCTGGAAGGAGGGGGCGGGCCGCGCTCCTAGAGCGACCCCTGCAGGCAGAGGCTTTGGGGCCTCTTGAACTCGCGCTCCCCTTATCATCTGAGAAGATGGCAGGGAGGAATGCGGGCCAGAGTGTCGAGACCCAAGGCGATGCATCCCGGTATGATAACCCCTCCATGAGGCTCGGCGTCTGTCTGCACCAAAAGGTAACCTTATCCCTGGCTAGTCTTTTCTCCCACATGTCTGCATTTCCTTATAATGGGAAAATATCCTCAGATGAGAGCTGCCCAGGCCCATCCAGCTGCAACTTGTAGGCGAGATCTTCTCCTTCCTTCTGTCTCCTTATCTAGAACCCCAGGCATATGCCACACACACACACACACACACACACACACACACACACACTATTTCTTGATGTGAAAATCACAGCAAGATTGCCTCAAGGAAGAAACACACCTGCAGGAGGGGGAAAACATAATTTCCTTTTCACCTCCAGGAATATTAACTAAATTTTAACCAATTTAAACAGACAAGCAAGATCCTGATAAGAATGGATACTCAATAGGTAGTAATCAGTGCTCGGCCCCGGACACTGTGAATAACGTCCCCAAAGCATCACTGGGGTTGCTCTTCACCGATGCGGTGGTCAAAGTTGAGCCTGCGTCAGAATCGCCTGGAGGGTTTTTGGAAACAGATTGCTGGACAGAGTCTCTGAATGGGTAGGTCTGTGGTGCGGCCCAAGCATCTGCACATCTAACAATTTTCCGGATGATGCTGGTGCTGCTGGTCTGAGGACCGCACTTTGAGAACCACTGCTCTACACACAGCCTTGCCCACTATCTCCTTCAGGAGGATTGTGCTAAAAGTAATTTAATAGTAACTACAAAGTAATGGCTCCTCCTCACTCATCCTCTTCCCCACACCTCCAGAATGCACTCCTTCCTCAAACAGCAAACTCACACCCCACCGGTCCTTATTCTTCATGAGAGGACTCGATGCGGTTGGGGCCGGCATTACGTTTTTCCTTCGACATCATGAATTTATTGAGGACCCACAAGATCTTATGGTTAGCCCGGGGGTAGCAGTGAATAAAAAAAAGCCTAGACCCCTGCTTTGATAGAGCTTAGTCCAGCGAGGTGGTCAGAAATCCATTAAATAATCACTCAAAAATGTCATTTCAAACATGAAGAGTGTTAGGAGGGAAATCTACTAGGTGTGTATAAAAGGGTGCATAATGGAACCCTGACACACACTCGAGTGGGGTTGGAAGGAATGAGTGGTAGGGGAAAGCTGCCTTGTGGAAGAGGGGTTTCTGGCATTTGCACCCCCCAAACCTCTGCCACGAACAATTTCCCTCAGACCAATCTGAAGGCCAACAATCACGTCACTCCTTCCGCAACGCAAAAACAATATTGCCACTGAGAAATCCCTATAAATCCATGAAAGTGCTCATCCTTGGGGCTGAGTCTCTGCACCCCAAGATCCGCCTATGGAGTTCGTGCACCGCGGATAGTTGGGGGCCACAGTTTAACCTACTTTGAGAAAATGCAGACTCTTAACTGTAACGCCTTTTAGTTCTAGCCTATGTCCTTCAGGCCTAGAGAGGCGAGGAAATTAGCCCAAGACCACCCCTCCCGTCAGCGGCAGAGACGGGACCCGCCACCAGCCTTACAGGCAGGTCCTCTTTCCGCAGGTACTCAATTCCCTCGGACTCCACAGCTCCCCAGGAGTCCGACCCTACCATCCCCACTCTCGGGGGTCCGGGGCGGTAAACGGCGCCCGCCCCTCCAGGATTGATCTCCTCGGGACCGGGAGGAAAACCCGCAGTGGAGTCCTTGGCGGCGGGGCGGGGCGGGGAGACGCGCGCAGGCGCAGTGGCCGCCAGGTTGGGCAGAGGAGGCGCCGAGCTCCACACCTGATGCAATCAGCCTTCCGGAAACGGGCCCCGCGGCCACGCTCACGCAGGAAACGCTCCTGCGCCCTCTGCCGGCCGCTGCGCCACCCGCCTGCCTACCGAGCCTCCTCGCCACTTGACTTCGCCCCGGGCAGAGGGCGACATTCGGCGACCCACAGGGGACCCGCAGGAGGAGTTGGGAAGTCACCGCCAGAAAAAGCAAAATCCCTGGCTGCCCCTAACAGTGACGTGGAAACGGCCACAGAACGTTCCGTGGCTGCAGGAGGAAATTCCCTTAATGATGTATTTCCAGAGAGGATGGGGTTGGGGGGAGCTTTTAATCTTCCTTGCTTGCTTGCTTGCTTGCTTGCTTCCTTCCTTCCTTCCTTCCTTCCTTCCTTCTTTCGCCTCCCGACACACATTTTCTTTCTCCCTCACGGAAAGGAACGTTTATAGTCAAAGCCGTTTTCAGGCAGTATGGAGAGGACTCCTGGGCCCCCTCCCTCTCCCCCCGCGTTGCTTCATAAGTAACAGCACGTTAGCTCTGCTGCCTAGAGCCTTCCACCACACATTTTACAAATAAGTCATTGGTTTCTTTGAACCTCATCATTTCGGTTTACAAAGAAAATCATTATTCGTTTCACCACATCATACAATTTTGATATCTATTGTGTGTGTTTTTTTTCCCGTCATGCTGACTCACCCATGAATTGTTTTCCAAGGAAATGAAATACTCCAAGAGCATGTTTATAAAAGCACGGAAGTAAAAATTACCTGTGTACGTCCTTTGAGACCAAAGGGGGAAAGACAAGGCAGATTCAAGGAATTTGAGTTGGAAGAATACTTAGGAGATCATTCTAGAATCAAGTCTGGATCAACTCTTAGATGCTGCAGAGGACCTGTGGCCCAAAGAGGTGAATGGCTTTTCCTTAACAGACAACTCAGCAGAAGTGGCACTTGAACACAGATTTCTTGACGTCCCAATCTAATGAAAAAATACATTCGTTATTTGCATAAACACTACACAGAGTGCAAGACTACATCACAGTGCTTTCAGTCCAAAGGTTACCAAGTACAAAATCGATGGCAACAAAAGAGATCCTATTACTTGTTCCTACTTCTGAAGTCATTAGTCTTTAAAGAGTACTTGATTTATCCAACCACTATACAACCTATCCAACTACTTATAAGATAATCAGAGACTAGGCATTAAATATCTTAATTACAGCGGTACAACATTCTTCAGAACTTCCAGACATCAAGAAATCTTTTGAGTCAACATTTAGAGCTTCTAATATTTTTGCTTGATCATGTGGTGTATGAACTGAGGTTAAACCAAGGGAATTTTAATGATCACAACAAAATATCAGGGTTAAGATTTTCCACTGTACTGATTTAAAGTACTTTATCAAAACAGAAATCAAAGTGAAATACAAAAATGACTACAAATAAGAATTTTCAGAACCCTACCCACCTTTTTATCTTGATGAATGTGCATTTCTTTTTTGGAATGTTCTAACATTTAGAGATCTGGGAGAATACCTTCACTTATGCAAAAACAGAGTCAAGTAAATGTCAAAACACAGAGGTGCAAAGTGCAAACATCACAATAAGGTACTATTTACAGAATAGCCCTGGCAGTCCAGTGGTTAGGACTCCACGCTTTAACTGCCAAGGGTGTGGGTTCAATCCCTGGTTGGGGAACTCAGATCTGCATGGTGCGGCAAAAGGAAGGAAAGGAAAAGGAAGGGAAGGGAAAAGAAAAGAAAAGATTGGAGTATTGTACTTACTCTCCTTCCAAAAATAAGACTTGGTAAAATTAATTTGTTGTCTGCAGTAGGAAAGAACCCCTTCCTAATTAATGAATTACAGTCCCCAAACTTAGGACCAATCTTAGCCACAGATATAAGGCAGATGATCAAATACCTAGTGATTTTTGGGGTTAACAACAAGGCCTCTCCTCTGATGGACTGTCTCCATGTCTGGCTGGTTTCTCTAGTTCTAAACTGTCCAATGTGATAGTCACTAGCCACATATGGTTTTTTTTTTTTTTTTTTTTTCGGTACTTGGGCCTCTCACTGCCGTGAACTCTCCCATTGCGGAGCACAGGCTCCGGACGCGCAGGCTCAGCGGCTATGGCCCACGGGCCCAGCCGCTCCGTGGCATGTGTGATCCTCCCGGACCGGGGCACGAACCCGTGTCCCCTGCATCAGCAGGCGGAATCCCAACCACTGTGCCACCAGGGAAGCCCCACATATGGTTTTTTAATTTATATTCATTATAATTAGAATTAAAATTTCAGTTCCTCAGTCATATTAGCCCCATTTCAAGTGTTCAATAGTCGTGTGGGCTAATGGCTACAATATTGGACAGTGCAAGTATAAAATACTTCCATCACTGCAGAAAATTTTATTGGACAGTGCTGCTCTAGTCCTTTATCCCAATAGTGTAAGACTTTAATCTCTCCTCATTCTTAATCATTTCCTACTCTGAAAGGAACCATGTTTTTAGCTCTATCTAGCTTTCCTCTGAGATTTAGTCCTATTTTTCCAAACTAAAATTGTTGTCAGAGTATAGAATACCATCATGGAAAGATACCAGCTTTGGAGTAAAACTTTATTTCACATCCCAGCTCTTTTATTTATCATCTGTGTGATCTTGGCAAGTTACTCAACCTCACTGAACCTTGATTTTCTTATCTACAAAATGGGAATCTTAATCTTTTCATCATCGGTTTGTTTAGGGTTAAATGAAATAACACATATAAATCTTCTGGTAGGCCTCACAGAGATTTCCTTCCTTCCATTCCTATTTCAGTTAATGATATCACCAATTACTCAGGTTTCCAAACTAGAAATCTCAGTCATCTTCAATTCTTCCTTCCTCCTTAACCACCTGCATCAAATTAGTCACCAAGCCCTGTTGCTTCCACCTCAGGGATGTTTCTCAAATCTGGGCCTTCCTCTCTGTCCCACTCCCACTGTCCTCACTGGCTTTTCATGCACTGTTTCAGTATCTTGCTGACTGACCTTAGGGACACTTATCACTCCCAGTCCAAGCACTTCCTCCGTGCTGCTGCCAGATGATCCTTCTAAAAAACGATGCTGATGATGTCACTCCCTTTCCTTAAGACTACTGATGACTTCCAGTTGCTAAAGGATAAAAACTACTAAACCTAAGGACCCACATGACCGCCCCACCCCCATTCCATTTCAAACCTATATTCGGACTCCTCTACTACCAGCTTCCCTTTCGGCCACCTGTTCCCCACCTCCACGCCCCCAGTACACCCCCTGCACTGACAACCAATGCTCCATGAGGCATTCCTGGAATAGGTAATGGCCTTTCTTGTCTCTGCCCTTGCACACACCCTTCTCAAGCTGAATTGACCCTTTTATGTATTCTGTACCTGGCAAAATCCTACTTATTCTTTCTTATTATCTCTAGTACAAAATCTTAGTCAACTCTCTTAGGAAAAAGTGATGACCAGCTCATCCGTGACAGATGCTGTGTTCGGGCTACCCAGGTTTAAATCCTAGCTACACCACCATGCCACTGGTGGTTCTGGAAAAGTGACTTACCCTCTCCAACCTCAGTTTCCTCATCTGAAAAAGTTGATAATCATAGTATGTACAACTCAGTGTTGTTGAAAGTATATACTGAGCTAATGCACATAAAGCTCATAATAATGCACCTGGCTCAGAGGTAAGCATTCAATATATATTACCTTAAAATTATTACTATTACAATTAATATTTATCTATTTTATCCTTTTGTCATTAGGTGGCTCTTTTTACATTTTAATTCAATTTTTTACTTTCAAGGATATTTATATTTTACATTTATATTTGATTTTACATTAAATAAAAAGTGTTTTATTACAGAAGTAACTGATATTCATTGAACACAATTTTGGAAACACTGATAACAAACAAAAAAGATGAAATTCTCTATTATTTGAGACACTTCTTGGTTGCAAACAAAAGGAACCCTCTGTAGTTAATTTATCCAGAAAAAATTACTGGAGGGTTGTCAAGTAGCCCACTGTATCAATATATAGATGGAGAATTGGTTCAGAAAAGGGTCAGGATCTATGGAAGCTGGCAGCAAATAACACAGACCAGACTATGGCATACTATGTCACCAATTGCCCCACTCCACTGGTCACTTGCTGTGGCCACTATTCCTTTACCTTGGCAACTTAGCATCACAGTCTCCCTATTCAAGTTCACAGGTGGAAATATCTAAGGTCACACGCCCATGCCTCAGCAGCCAGGAGGCAGAGAGAGGGAACGTTTGCCTCCCTTCAGATTCCCTATTGGGAGGTAGGGCCTCCCACAACCCAAATTCATACAATAGGGGCTTCACCAAAAATGGAAAGAGGGCCTTATCCCCTCCCCAACTCTCCCACCCCCTGATGTGTTACCCATGCTTGATCACTCACTGGCAAACATCATGTACTTCCATGCTTTTGTGCCTTTGCTTATGCTATTAACTTTATTTTTGTTTTGTTTTGTTTTGTTTTTGCAGTACATGGGCCTCTCTCTGTTGGGGCCTCTCCCGTTGTGGAGCACAGGCTCTGGACGCACAGGCTCAGCAGCCATGGCTCACGGTCTTAGCCGCTCCGCGGCATATGGGATCTTCCCGGACCGGGGCACGAACCCATGTCCCCTGCATTGGCAGGCCAACTCTCAACCACTGCGCCACCAGGGAAGCCCTGCTATTTACTTTAGACTCCCTGCTTTATCCATTCACCTTCTTCACTTTTCAAAATCATACTCCTTCTTTAAAGACCAAGATTCCTCCTTCAATGTACTACACATGTTATGAAACTGAGCAGGACACGGCAGGGCCCTCCCAGGTATAAAAGCCCCTCTGAGTCACCTGTTTCTTGTTTATAGAAAAAAGCTTTAGTCTCCTAGGCCTTCCCTGAGTTCCAAAGAATAGGCATAAGCAGTTACTAATTAGAGAACTGAGAGAATGCAGAAACAAAGTAAAAGTAGTTAAACAAGAAATATAATGACAATAATTCAGCAAGAAAACAGGGTCCTACTTCCTCCTTAAGGGATATACATAACACTCTGACACTCTTTAAGTTGTTCTCCAGGAACTAAGGCCCCCGCCCCCAACCCACCCAGGTGGAGGATGGTGACTATAAGCATGTAGACCCCAGACTGGTTGGAACCCAGAAGGTTGATGATTAAGATTCCTGAAACTTCACCCTGTTATTTCACCAACCAGATAGAAAAAAACTCACACACCCTGCAGCCCTCACCCCAGTTCTTGCCTTTAAGAACCCCTCACTGAAAGCCACTGGGGATTTCGGGGCCTTTGAGCATGAGCCACTCCTTGCTGGGCACCCTACAAATAAATGGTGTACTTTCCTTTAACACAACCTGGTGTCAGGAAGTTGGCTTTGCTGTGCAGTGGGTGAGTGGACCCAAGTTCGGTTCAGTAACAGTTAATTGCTCATTTCTTGATTCCAGAGCCTGACATTTGTTTTTGTAGCACCCCCTACATACAGTTAGATGTTGTATGGTTCTTTGTTGCTATACTGTGAACTCCTATTTCTGGCCTTATCACATAGAAGACACTTGATAAATATCTGTTCAATGAATGAAGAAAAGAGAAAATGAAAATTAGCTTTTATTAAGGTACTGTACTAAGCACTTAACAATTTTAACTCCATTTATTCTCAATTTATAACTCAATTCTTCCTCAGGCTGTATCACCATTTTATAAGGGGAAACAGGCACGGAGGCGTTAACTTACTTTTCCAAGGTCACACAGCTATTAAAAGACAGAGGCAGAATTTGAGCAAGGCAGTCTTGTTCCAGAGCTTAGGCTCTTACCTAACGAGATGTTATGACTCTGTGAAAGGTAGTATATGGTCCTTTTTCTAGGGAATTCCACCACAAGTTTTGTTTTTGTTTTTGTTTTAAAGCCCTGACAGCTTCCTGGTAAGAGGAGAAAGCTAATTAAATTTCTCTGTAAATTTTCACTATTAAAAATATATTTAGGGCTTCCCTGGTGGCACAGTGGTTGGGAGTCCGCCTGCCGATGCAGGGGACGCGGGTTCGTGCCCCGGTCCAGGAGGATCCCGCATGCCGCGGAGCAGCTGGGCCCATGAGCCATGGCCGCTGGCCCTGCGCTTCCGGAACCTATGCTCCGCAACGGGAGAGGCCACGGCAGTGAGAGGCCCGCGTATCACACACACACACAAAATAATAAAATAAAAAAAAAATAAATTATATATATATATATTTAGTAAATTTTATAAACACTTATTCCATGGTTCTTGAACAATGATAATGGATGGACTTTATACAGGAATTCATAGAAACTCAATTTATTAGCACATAAGCACACAATAAAATCCATCACATTCTTTGTGTCTGCCTTTCCCCCAGGTTATTACCAAGAGTTGTTACTGCAGACTGTGGCATTTATTGAACTGACCCTGGCTACAAAGAATTTATGTTCTTATGCTCAGGGCAATCTCCATCACTGGCCATATGATATTCTCTCACCCCTTCTAAAATCCTTGTTTTGCTTATCTTCAGACAGTAGAAATTTTAGTCCAGAGTACCAATGTACCTGATATCTCGCTATTAATCATCTGCACAGATAAGGACAAGAATTTAAATCTTGTAAATGGAGGAAACCCATCACCTTCATGTTCAAAGGGTAAAACAAATAATACCATCCAATCTGGAAAAATACTGAATTTTAAATTTATATAAACATAATTAAATAGAAAGGGGGAAATCTGAAATAAAGTTGAAAGACAAAAGAGGTTATAAAAGAACCAGAAATCATTAACAAGAGAAAAATGCTTCAGTCATAACAGAGATAGACAAGAACTATATTGCTAATTTGCAAAGGAACTGATAGTCTTCTGGATCAAGCAAAAAATTTGTCTTCTCCTTTCTCTACTTGTTCCTGCCAGTACCTTCCACTTTTAAGCACCCCATTGCCTTATCTACAAAAAGAATGTAAGTGAAGGAAGAAAGGAAGGAAAGGAGGGAGGGAGGGAAGAAGGGAAGGAGGGAGGAGGGGAGAGTGTCAGAGAGAGAAAGACAGGACAAAAAGGGAAAATGGAGAAAAAGACCTAAGGATCTCTTTGATGTAAGAGATTTTTTATTATAAGTAAATGTATGTAATTAATTTAAATGAAGCCTAGATTCTTACAGATATCTGAGAGTATAAAAACAGAATTTGGGAGAAGAGGAATTACTACAGGAAAAAGAAGTATAATTAAAAGCAATAGCACAGAATTAATAACTAACATGGAGGTTAGATATTAGAAAAAAACAAGATTCTTGGGAAGGTCAATTATATAAAAGGAAAGACTTCAGAGGGATATAACAAGTGCTCCATCCCTTGAGACATTTAAAAATTAACCTGGACAAAGAATTAGAATATATTTTGTAGAAAGCAATCCTTTCTGACAAGCTGGTAGATTAGCTCTAATTGATTTTTCCACCTCTAATTTCTTTAAATCTCTGAAATGCTGTTCTTAGAAGACAAATGAGTTTTCTTTGAGGATGAATTTTCTGTCTTTATTTTAATAAAATGAGTTATGATTTCTCGTGAAAATAGTTTTCAAGACAATGACTTTGCAAGTAATAATTGTTATTTAGATTATAGAAGTTAGAAATCAAAGTTACAGACACCTGAAACTAACATAATATTGTATGTCAGCTATACTTCAATTAAAAAGGAAAAAAAATTAGTCACAACATTAGTAAACATGATAAAATACAATATATTTTCTTCCACTGTGCACTAGCAATAATCTTGAAATAAAATGCCCAAGATGTGGGGGAGGGATAAATTAGAAATTTGGGGTTAACAGATACACACTATTATATACTGTGCTGTACACCTGAAACATTGTAAATCAACTATAGTTCAACAACAACAGAAAAATTTCCCAAGAAGTGGAGGAATAGGATAGAGTCCAAAAACTGGAAAGGTGGAGCAGGCAAATATCCTACCATTTTTTACTTTTTTGTTCTAACTTCGTATCCTGTCTAGAAGGTTATCACTGAGAGAAAAACATTTAGTTTCATTGAAATTACATCAAATTTTGTATTATTACTTATTTATTAATTAATTTATTTTTGGCTGCGTTGGATCTTCATTGCTGCGCATGGGCTTTCTCTAGTAGCGGCGAGCGGGGGCTACTCTTCGTTGCCATGTGCGGGCTTCTCACTGCGGTGGCTTCTCTTGCTGCGGAGCGTGGGCTCTAGGTGCACGGGCTTCAGTAGTTGTGGTGCATGGGGTCAGTAGTTGTGGCTCGTGGGCTCTAAAGTGCAGGCTCAGTAGCTGTGGCGCACGGGCTTAGTTGCTCCGTGGCATTTGGGATCTTCCTGGAACACGGCTCGAACCCGTGCCCCCTGCATTGGCAGGTGGATTCTCAACCACTGTGCCACCAGGGAAGTCCCCAAATTTTGTATTACTGAATCATATAATAGTTTTGAGGAGATGGGGACAATATCATCATGTACATGTTATTTATTGTAAGAAAAGAACTAAATTAGAAATGTACCTTTGTTATATATCTTGATATCTGCTAGGGTAAGCCTCTCTTCTTTCTTCTGCTTTATCAAATCTGCCATAACCCTTCATTCACAATATATCTTCCTTATAAAATTTATGGTAAATATATCATTTTTATGAAATATGTTTAGAATTTTGATTAGTATTATATTTCATATAGATTAATCTGAGGAGAACTGACATTTTTGCTCTATTGAATAATCTCATACATAAATGTATAACATTTTTCCATTTATTTAAGACTTCCTCATTTTAACAGTCTCTATATCTACTAAACTCTAAGCCCAGGAAAACCCATGCAATTTTTCAAGTTTGAGAATGATATTAGTAAGATGACTTGACTTTTTATATTGTCTTAAATCTGATGCTACTTTGGCTGAGACAAAACTCCTGAACAGAAGTCTATTGTTCTCACTTTATTTTTCCTGGATTTTATCTTGAAAAAAGTCAGTGAGATGCAGAAAATCAGTCAAGCACATTGCCTTTGTCAAAGTGACTTGTGTTTATATAAATCCAGTGTGGTTAGGATTATTAACCTCAATTCCAATGAGGTTTAAGATGACAGTGCCTCATTTATATTAATCTCCTAAGATTTGCAAGGGAAGTCACAAAGAAAAAATAAACAGATTTCTTTCTTTTAACCAGTGTTTTACACTGCTTACATTTAATAGTCCCTAGAGTAACCACTAAAAGAAAAAGAGACATGGCTAAAAATACAATACATAAAGTAAGAGAGAATACTGAAAGTATTTAAATAATCCAAAAGAATATAAGAAAGGAAGAAGAGAGAACAGAACATAGGAAACAAGCAAAAAATAATAATAAAGTTGTGGACCTATCTAGCCATATTAATAATTATATTCAATGTAACTGGTCTAAACACTCTAATTAAAAGACAGGGCTTCCCTGGTGGCGCAGTGGTTGAGAATCTGCCTGCCAATGCAGGGGACACAGGTTCAAGCCCTGGTCTGGGAAGATCCCACATGCTGCAGAGCAACTGGGCCCGTGAGCCACAATTACTGAGCCTGCGCGTCTGGAGCCTGTGCTCCGCAATAAGAGAGGCTGCGATAGTGAGAGGCCCACGCACAGCAATGAAGAGTGGCCCCTGCTTGCCACAACTAGAGAAAGCCCTCCCACAGAAACGAAGACTCAACACAGCCATAAATAAATAAATTAATTAATTTAAAAAAGAGACAATGATTCTCAAACTGGCTATAGAAATAGATGACCCAATTATATGCTATCTACAAGAAAGCCAATTTAAATATAATTATATAGGTAAATTAAAATATTGGGGAAAATATATGATGAAAACACTAATCAAATGTTATTATTTTTCTAAAGCTGCCATAACAAAATACCACAGACTGGGTGGCTTAAACATCAGAAATTTATTTTCCTCACAGTTCTGGAGACTGGAAGTTTAAGATCAAGGTGCCAGCAGGGTTGGCTTCTCCTAAGGCCTCTCTCCTTGGCTTACAGATTACTTCCTTCTCTCTTTTGTCCTCACATGACCTTTCCTCTGTGCTAGTACCTGCTTAGTGTCTCTTCATCTTCTTATAAGAACACCAGTCATGTTAGATTGGAGCCCAACCATATGACTCCATTTAACTTTAATTACCTCTTTAAAGACCCTATCTCCAAAATATAGTCACATTTTGAGGTACCTGGGGGTTAGTGCTTCAATATATAAATTTGGGGAGTAGGGGCACAATTCAGTCTATGACATCAGAAGAAGGACTAGTTACATTTATATAAAATAAAGTAACTTCAGAACAAGAAAAATTACCAGGGTTAAAGACAGACAATATAAAATGAGATATGGATTGATTTGTCAGTAACACAACAATCTTGATGTGGGTGCACCTAAAAATCCAAGGCCAAAAATACACAAAGCAAAAACTGATAGAAGTGAAAAGAGAAAGAGACAAATATACAATTATACATGGAGTCTTCAACACTCCTCTCTCAGTAGTGAGTAAAACAAGTAGACAAAAAATCAGAAAGGATATAAAAAATCTGGAAATTAACACAACATTGTAAATCAAATATACTTCTATTTTAAAAAAAGACTTGAATACTCTAGTCACCAACTTGGCTTAACTGAAATTTATAGAATAATCTGGCTAACAATAGCAAGATACACAAATGTTTTAAGTACACAGGAAAAACTGAAATCATCCTAAGCTTTTTCTCTGATCGTAACAGAATTAAACTAGAAATCACTTATAGACTATCTGGAAAATCCCCAAATATTTGAAAATTAAATAATTCACTCCTAAGTAATCCATTAGTCAAAGGAGAAACCACAGGAAAAATTAGAAAATAGTTTGAATGCAAATACAAAATATCAAAATTTGTGGGATGCAGCTAAGTGTTTAAAAGAATATTTATAGCATTAAATACTTTTTTTAAAAGGAAAATACTCAAACCAATCATCTAAGCTTTCATGCTAAAACAAAACAAAACAAATGAGAACAACAAAAAACAACAAATGAAGCCCAAGGTAACTAGGAGATAGGAAATAACAGTATTAATAAAATAGAAATTGAAAAAATAGTAGAAAATATCAATGAAAATAAATGCTGGTTCCTTGAAATAAATCAATAAAATTGGTAAGCCTCTAGTTAGACTGATCAAAGAAAAATAAAATTTATAAATTACCAATATCAAGTTAATAAAAAATATTAACAACTTTATGCTAATAAAGAGGAAAAGAAAACTTGAAAAGCCCTATATACATTAAAGAAGTTGAAAACTTCAAGCCACTAGTGAATTTTATGAAACTTTTAAAAAAGAAATAGTAAAACTTCTCAATAAACTTTTTCATAAAATAGAAAAGGAGGAAAAACTTCCTAACTCATTTTATGAAGCCAGAATCATTCTGATTTCAAACCAGATAAACACAGACAAGAAAAGAGAACTACAGAGAATATAGGTATAAAATCTCTTAACAAAATTGTAGCAAATTGTATCCAGCTGCACATACACATGTTGTTGTACCTGTGTGTGTGTTTATATGTGTTAAACATATTAAAGGAATTCAGATTAAAAAGAAGTAAAACTGTCTTTATTTGCAAATGACATGATGATTTATATAGCTAATCCAATTGAATCTATAATGAAGCTACTAGAACCAAAAAGGAAATGTAAAAGGGTCACAGGATACAAGGCCAATGCTCACACACACAAAAACTGAATTTCTATTTACAAGCAATGAACAACTGAAATTTTTTAAAAATTACGGTAGCATCAAAAAAATTGTATTTCTATTTACCAGTGATGACTGAAAGTTTTAAAAATATTTATAATAGCATAAAAATATCAGGAATAAAAATGATGAGAGATGTGTAAAAGCTATATACCTAAAACCACAAAATATTGCAAAGAAAAGTTAAAGAAAACCTTATAATTAAATGAAGAGATATACCATATTTGTGGATTGGAGGAATCAATTTGGTAAGGTGGCAATGGCCCCTATGTTGTTCTATAGATTCAATGCAATCCCAGCCAAAATCCTAGCATACTTATACAAAGAAATTGACATGGGCTTCCCTGGTGGCGCAGTGGTTGAGGGTCCGCCTGCCAGTGCAGGGGACACGGGTTCGTGCCCCGGTCTGGGAGGATCCCACATGCCGCAGAGCGGCTGGGCCCGTGAGCCATGGCCATTGAGCCTGCACATCCAGAGCCTGTGCTCTGCGACGGAAGAGGCCACAACAGTGAGAGGCCCACATACCGCAGAAAAAAAAAAAAGAAAGAAATTGACAAGGGCCTTCCCTAGTGGTCTAGTGGGTAAGACTTCGCACTCCCAATGCAGGGGGACCGGGATTGATCCCTGGTCAGGGAACTAGATCCCTCATGCATGCCGCAACTAAGAGTTCACATGCCGCAACTAAAGATCCCACATGCTGCAACTAAGACCCAGTTCAGTCTAAATAAATTTTTTTAAAAAGAAGAAATTGACAAGCAAATATGAAATTTATATAGAAAGGTAAAGGACTTAAAAACAATTTCTTTAAAAAGCCACTCCCACAGGCTTCCCTGGTGGCGCAGTGGTTGAGACTCCGCCTGCCGATGCAGCGGACACGGGTTCGTGCCCCGGTCCGGGAAGATCCCACATGCCACGGAGCGGCTGGGCCCGTGAGCCATGGCCGCTGAGCCTGTGTGTCCGGAGCCTGTGCTCTGCAACGGGAGAGGCCACAGCAGTGAGAGGCCCACGTACCGCAAAAAAAAAAAAAAAAAAAAGCCACTCCCACATTTTAAGTTTTTATTATACCAGCACCCCATTTCCAGGTACCAATATCTGTTTTAGTTATGAATTGCTGTGTAACAAATTACCCCTTGCAGCTGAAAATCACAACCATTTATTGTCTCACCATTTCTTTGGGGAAAGCGTCTGGGTGCGTCTTAGCTGGATTCTCTCATGAGATCGCAGTCAAGCTGTTAGCTGGGACTGCAGTCATATGAAAGCTGGACTGGGGAAAATCTGCTTCCACACTTGCTCACTGATTTTTGGGAGTCCTCAGTGTCTACCTGGATTTTGACCAGAGACTTCAGTTCCTCCTCACGTGAGCAGCCTGAGTAACTTCATGACATGGGACATGGCCGCTGGATTCCCCTAGAGCAAGTGATCCAAGAGAAAGGGCAGGAGGGAGAGAGAGAGAGAGGCCAAAACAGACCAGGAGAGACCAAGACAGATGCCATTGTGTCTCTTAGGGTTTATTTTTCATTAAATAATATTAGAAGAATTCACACATTTTTATCAAATATCATATTTTTCAAGAAAGAAGAGGTTTTAACTTTTTTCCATGAGAAAACTATAGGGCTTCATTTTAGACAAATGATAATAATATTATTCATAAAATAAAAAATGAGCATTTACTATGTCCCACTCCACTGAACACAGAGGTTAAGACGATGGTCTTCGGCACAGACTGTCTGATGTTGCCTTTCTGATCCACCACTTACTGGTTATGTGTCTCTGGGCAAGTTATTTAACTCTCTGTGCCTCAATTTCCTCATCTATAAAATGAGGGTAATAATAATATTTACCTCATAGAGTTGTTATGAAAATTAAGTGGGTCACTAAGGTGCTGGCATCTAATAAGCATTTTGTCAGATTTCGCTAATATCCATATTAGGTAGTATTTACAAATATCACCTCATTTAATACTCAAAATACCCTAGGAGGTAAGAACAATTATTATTTGACTTCATAGGTAAGGCAATTGAGCCTTGGAGATGTAGGTTAAGTAATTTACTTAAACGTACACAAATGAGTGGCAGAACTGAGTTCTATGCAATTCTCCGGCCAGAGGTTACTTAAAAAAATAAATAAAAAGTCCCAGATGTGGGTGGAAAGAGATCAAAAGTGAAGGTAGAATCTAGATTAGAGAACTCATTAGCAACTGTAATTGTTCAGAAGTTATTGTAAAAGAATATTGAAATAGAAGAAATTTTAGAGTGCTGTCAAATCACTATATAGTTCTTACAGGAAAAGTGAACATAGAATATCAGATAGTAGATAACCTGCCAAGAATATAATGAAGCAGAGGAAAGACATTTGAGAACATGGCACCCATCTCCAAAGTCTGACCAACTGACATTGGGGTCCCTTTTCTATGCTACTAAGTTGGAATGGTTCCAATAACCAGAATTGCTTTGCTTTAAATACCCATCTGCCACTCAGGGTGTGGTAGATATTAGGCTTGTCCACAAATATTCCAGTTGTCCTCCTCCTGGGAATATGGTGGAACTACATTTCCCACCCTCCTTTTAAATCAAGTATCGCCATATGACTTGCTTTGTCCAGTGAAACATGAGTGGAAATGACATGTGTCAGTGCCAAGTGGAAACTTTAAGAACTAATATGCCTTTTGCTCATGTCCAGGTGATACTTCCTTCAGCCCGGATCCTTGGGGGACTATAGTAAGCAGAGCCTCCCTCTGACCTTCTTTGGACATGTAGTGTGAGCAGGTAGTAAACCACTGCTGTTTTAAGCCACTGGGATTTGAGGGGTTGTTTGTTACCCCAGGATAACCCATCTACTCTGCCATGATTATACACGGTTTCAAAACTTTCTTTTTAAGAATTGTAGTATCTACAAAACTTTAGTGCAGAAAACATTTTGTTGAACTCTATTACTAGTTTATAAGGTACCAAAAGTACCTACAGCTAGTATTTAGCTGCTTATAAACTGGCCTGTAGCATCCCTGGAACTGAAGCCATCCTCAGTCCTAAAGGAGAGAGCTCCTCAGCTTTTAAGGCTCTTCCGCACTGGGTCAGTTGTCCTGCAACATAAACCATCAAAAGTCAGCAGAGCTTACAGTAAAGAAAGCCAACACTAAACATTATATATGTTAGAGTGGTAAAGTTCCTGTTGGATTATAGTCATCAGAAAACAAACACACTGGCTCCTGTTTTCATCATTTAAAAAACAATAGTAGGGCTTCCCTGGTGGCGCAGTGGTTGAGAGTCCGCCTGCCGATGCAGGGGACACGGGTTCGTGCCCCGATCCCGGAAGATCCCACGTGCCGCGGAGCGGCTGGGCCCGCGAGCCATGGCCGCGGAGCCTGTGTGTCCGGAGCCTGTGCTCCGCAACGGGAGAGGCCACAGCAGTGAGAGGCCCGCGTACAGCAAAAAACAACAACAACAACAAAAAAAACAATAGTATAGCACAGGGAACTATACTCAATATCTTGTAATAACCTGTAATGGAAAAGAATCTAAAAAAGAATATAGATAGATAGATAGATAGATAGATAGATAGATATAGACAGATAGATAGATAGATCTGAATCACTTTGCTATATACCTGAAACTAATACTACACTGTAAATCAACTATATTTCAATAAAAAAAGAAAAACTTTGTTAAACACCCACTCACCCCCAGGGTACAAGAATGTCAAATTTGGGTAAGACCTGTCAACTCTATATCCATGTTGTAATGTAATCCTGGGATGACACAGTTGGTTACCTGAAAGTATCCATTTTTGTACTAATTTATAACCCTAGTAAAACAAGGTGGCCTGAAAACATCAACAACAACAAAATAGAAAACAACTAAACCTGACAGAGATTGGAGAGATGGCATCAAGCCAGGAACACCAGGAGAGAAGCGTAGAACAGATTCCCCCTCAGAGCCCTCAGAACGAACCAGCCCTGCTGACACCTACCCTCCAGAACTGTGAAGGAATAAATTTTTGTTGTTTTGAGCCATCCAGTTTGTGGTATTTCATTACGGCAGCCCTAAGAAACCAATACACTCATCCACTCCAAATAAAGACCTTTCAAAATAGATAAACAGCATACAGAAAAATTTTTATTAACATAAACTAATATCTCTAAACTTTAGAGATTGTCAAAGGTATCAAAGACAAAATAAAGTCTAAAACGTTCTTGCAAAACATTATTGTCTTTCTGAGGTGACACATTGATGACACACACTAAAAAAAAACCTCCCTAGGTTCAGAGTTATTTTACCTCCATTTTATTTCAGTATTGATTTTGCAACAATATGTAGAACAAACAGCACATCTGATAAATGGATCCCCCAAATGTCATTTGCAGTAACAAGAAAGGCACAATAAATGTCTCACATTTTAGAGTACGATTTCCCTCAGGTATTGGCCTCACACAGTCTTCTATATGTACAATATAATTAAAGCTGCTGCCATGGGTTTAGGGGAGGGGGAAATAAGGAGTTATATTTTCAGAGTTTCATTTTTGCAAGATGAAAAGGGTTCTAGAGATGGACAGTGGTGATGGGTGCACAACAGTGTGAACGTACTTAATGCCACTGAACTATACACTTACAAATGGTTAAGGCTTCCCTGGTGGCGCAGTGGTAGAAAGTCCACCTGCCAATGCAGGGGACACGGGTTCTTGCCCCGGTCCGGGAAGATCCCACATGCTGCGGTGTGGCTGGGCCCGTGAGCCATGGCCGCTGAGCCAGGGCCGCTGAGCCTGCGTGTCCGGAGCCTGTGCTCTGCAATGGGAGAGGCAACAACAGTGAGAGGCCCGCGTACTGCAAAAAAACCAAAAAACAAACAAAAAAGATGGTTAAATAGAAAAATTTCATGTTATGCATATTGTACCACAATTTAAAAAAATTTACGCAAATACACTGAAAATAAAGAAATAATACTTTTCACTGTATTCAAGAGTGTAGATATATACCTCATACAATAATCTATATTTACAAAATAATTCCCACTTTTTCATTGGTGTTGCGGAGTAGAAAGGCTTATATTGAAGAGGACCACCACCACATTAGTTGGGGTACATTGAGTTATAGGGCCAGAGCAGACTAGGGCAAAAGAGAGAATGCATTGGCACATATAACTATAGAGTTTGGGTGTAGGCTGGTGATAACTGGGACCAGTGGATTCCGAGGATATCATCAGAACTGGGTCTTTCTCCAGCTCCATGTCCTGCCTCCCTGCTTCTGTCTGGGCTGAATCACCCTCTGGTAGGGCCTCTCCCCAGTATGGCGTCCAGCTGCTCCAGACTGCACTCTCCTGGCCAGTGATCCCACCAGCTCTGGCCAAAGTCCTGGAATTGAGAGCCTGGCTTAAGGCTCCTGTCCATCTTGAAGCCAGAAACATCAGGGAGTGAGGGAGTCCAGCCCCACCAAAGCAAACGGCTGGGAACTAGTGAGGATGTCTTTCCCCTCCCCCTAAAAAGGATGTGTTGTTAATAAAAGGGGAATGAATGCTAAGTAGGCAAAAAGAATACATGTCCACTATATGAACCAATTGAATGTCCTCTAAAAGTAATGTCAGATAATTACATTTGTTAAACATGTAGGAACAGCCTCTATACCCTCAAGCTACTAAATGTCTCCCTAGCTGGTTATAATTATCCACAGATATGTCCAATTCTCTTAGACTGGAGAAAACACAGATAGAAATTAGGAGAGATTAACCCAAAAAGTAAAAAAAAAGAAAAAAATTAAAGTGGGTAAGTTCTTTTAAGCAGGGTCTGTACATAAAGTAGCTAAAAAACTCTGTGATGAGCACAGTAGCTTCTATTCCCCAATCCTCACAACCGCTTCAATGAGAGAAAGATCTTTCCTAAAAGTCAGCCTGGGAAGGTATCTGTGTCAGGCTGGTCCTCCTTCCCATCTTCCCTTTCACGGTCACTCTTTATCTTCTTTACAAAAGAAAGGCACATCTCTGTCCCAACCTGATTCTAACTCTGGTGTATTTCCTCAGGTGTAAAACTAAGCAAAGGTCCAGTTCAACATGCTGCCAGCAGTGCTGAGGTCATTAAAAGACTATAAAAGCTGTGTTGGTGTACAAGTCCTGTGATTCTGATTCTTTGCAGTTAAAATTGAAGGAATGAATCATCAGCTAATAGATGACTGAACATAATTTTTATATGATTTTGGCATATAACTTAGATGAAGTGCAAAAATTGTAGTGGCATTGGTACAACAAAATTCCTTCTATTCCCATCTATTCTTTTCATGTGAACAAGGTTTCTCCAAGCTATATCTGTAACACTGAAAAACAGGAAAGGAATTGATGTCAAGCCCTGTCTCAATAGTAGAAGAAAAAGTTTACTATCATTACTATTAAACCTTCTAGCAATAGTAGTACCTTTATTCATCCAAAATACATAAATTAATTTTTTAAATGCAGCCTCATTCATCTCATTGAGATGCACTTCCAAAAACATTTTTACTTTTTATGTTTAATAATTATTCATAGGGCTTCCCTGGTGGTGCAGTGGTTGAGAGTCCGCCTGCCGATGCAGGGGACACGGGTTCGTGCCCCGGTCCGGGAAGATCCCACATGCCACGGAGCGGCTGGGCCCGTGAGCCATGGCCGCTGAGCCTGCGCGTCTGGAGGCTGTGCTCCGCAACGGGAGAGGCCACAACAGTGAGAGGCCCACGTACCGCAAAAAAAAAAAAATTATTCATAAAATTTGTAACATATGTATGGTACTTTAATTAATAATCTGCTGGTAGTAATAGTAACTCAAACTAGGAGATAGTTTAAAATATTTACAGACTTAGGTCACGGGAAATAAAAATAAAATTTAATTTCTGTATTGCAGAGAATTATGCTAGAATGATAAATGAAATACTGTTAGGGAGAAAAATACATTACATTAGGATAAAATTTTCTGGGAGAAATGGAATGGAAATATGAAATAAAGAGCAAAAAGGGACAATATAAAATTTCCAACTATTAATGAACAGCTGGCTTAAGTATATTAAAAATCCATGATAGTGAGCATCAAATTGCTGTGATATTTAATTCTTTTGAATACATTTAAAAGAATAATACTTTATAAATATATCTAATGCACCAGAAATTATATTCTTTGCATTGCTTTAAACTTGAGAAAAAAAATTTTAGATGTCAATTTAAAAATGTGTGAGGGGGGTACATTGTTTATACATGTAATAAATGTGTATAAATGTAGTCCATGCTAGCCAAAAATACTTGAAGAACACTGATCTAAAGGAGGAGACAAGATGTATACTCAGAAAGAAAGTAATACAATAAGGAAATATATGAGTCCTAAGGGATCCCACGTAGAAGAAGATACAAATGCTTAGGAAACCATCATATATGTAGTGGTTTGAGAGAAGGTAAGTTTCCCCTGGGTAGAGGCAGGCTGGCTGCCAAACCTGGATCAGAGTTCCAGCTTTTAGTCACAGAAACTTAGTTTGGTCAGAATACTTTATAGTTAATACTTCATATTCACCACACTGGCAGATTATTTAATTTATAGTAAGAACTGCAACTATCACACCCAGTACAACGTGATAGAAACCAAATTATATACAAGCAGAAGGTCATTTGCTAGGTCTGGTGGAATCAGAAGAAGGGATGAGAGTGGTGTGACATGAGAACTTAATGACCTGAGGTTCCAACAGCCTCTGCTTGTATCAGATGGCAGCAGGGGGACCCCTGCCACGGGCACTGGAGGACTCCAATTCAGGGGTCAGGCTGTAGGCATGGGCAGGGCTGGGAGGGATTCTGCCACCTTCTGGCTTTTGGGGCTTCCTGGTTTATGCTAGGCCACGCTTTCTCAGACTGATTTTATTAGAATACTAGGAACATATTAATCATAATCAAATTCCAATCCTCCCTCCTTCATTTGACCTGCTGACCACCTAAACTGAAGTTCTGGGCAAACCCATTCCTCATTCATACAATATCTGGCTTTCTTCTAACATAAGATGGATTATAACCATTATGTGTGGATTTTTTCTTGTTTAAATATCAGGTAAGGACTTCCTTGGTGGCGCAGTGGTTGGGAATCTGCCTGCCAATGCAGGGGTCACAGGTTCAAGCCCTGGTCTGGGAAGATCCCACATGCCGTGGAGCAACTAAGCCTGTGCGCCACAACTACTGAGCCCATGACCCACAACTACTGAGCCCCCATGCCACAATTACTGAAGCCCGTGTGCCTAGAGCCTGTGCTCCACAACAAAAGAAGCCATCACAATGAGAAGCCCGTGCACCGCAATGAAGAGTAGCCCCCACTCGCTGCAACTAGAAAAAGCCCGTGCACAGCAATGAAGACCCAACACAGCCAAAAAATAAATTAATTTAAAAACAAACAAACAAATAAATAAATAAATAAGTATCAGGTAAAATTTTATTTTGAAATCTTTGTGGGAATAGAGATGATTGGGATCTCATTCCCAGGTATCATATATAAAACATGTAATAAGTGCAAATATAAAATTAACATATGAGAAGAAGAAAATTGAGCATATGAATTTTGCAAAATAGGGCTAATTAAGACCACTCACACTGCCCTGTACTAATCACAGCCACTTTGAAGACAGTTGGCTACAAAGGAAGCTTAATTAATTCAGCACACATTTATTGAGCTCCAACTCATGTGCTGAAGCATGCCAAGATGAGGGGATAGTGTTACCAAATGCAAGTTTGTGTGTCCCACACACAGTGAGGCCAAACAAACTGAAACGGAGTTTGGAGCAGAGAAAGGATTATTGCAGGGACGAGAAAGGAGAACGGGTGTTCAAAAACCTCCGACACCCTGAAGGGTTACAGCAAAGCATTTTTAAAGGCAAGGTGAGGGAGGGGCATCCCAGGGTAGGTGATCACCTCCTGCATAATTCTCTGATTGGTTGATGGTGATCAATCCCAGAAGGTCTGGGGGCTATGAGCTCAAGATCATCAAGCAGTTAATTTCTTCCATTTCGTGGTGGTTTTAGCATCTGAAAAACTCAGGAAATATGCATTAGATATTATTATCTAGGTACTTCAGAAAGGAGCTAAAGCAGAGGATATGGGGTAGAGGTCTGTCCCAGGAAGCCCCTATAGGGTCCTGCTCAGTTACAATAGGAAGAGAAGTAAGGCAGACTGCTATCAAGCCCTGACATGTAAGCAGATAATTCTCATACAGTGTGATAAATGTACAATCAAGGGATAAAAGAGGGTTATAGGAGCACAGTGGAAGGGAGTGAGGGACGGGCTTCACAGAAGAGACATTTTGTCTTTGTCTTGAAGGAAGAGTAGAAATTTACTAGGAGGATACAACCAATATTGAGAGTATAATTGGTATCTGGAAACCTGAAAGGGCATTGCCTATTTTGAGAATGCTAAAAGTTCAGTGTTCCTGGAACTTAGGGTTTGGTGGGGGAGGTGCAGAAAGTGAAGGAAGTTTGGATTCTACCAATCTGCAGTGGGAGTATGAATATGATTTCACATGGATTGGACCTCTGGGCAAGCAGGGAAGTAGCACTTTTTAGTAGAAGAAATCAAGTATAGGAGACCACAAGCCTAAGAGAAGGTACCCCAATAAGAAGTTACAATTCCTTGCCTGGTTTCAGGATCAGATTGTTTTCAGACTTAGACTCATTGACTGAGTCCCCAGGAATAAGAATCCTGCAGCACCATGGTGAGTATGCATGATAATGATAACCTGTGTCCCTCTTAAAAGGGACCCATGGATATTTACTTACATAAATGTACACTGGGGAAAAGGTAATACCCAGACCTTTCAAGGACTATTGGACACAGGCTCTGAATTGAATTGCTACCTTATCACAGCCCCTGTTAGAGTAATAAAAGGAGATTTGACCAAGGCCTGGCTTACAGTGGGTCCACTAGGTTTGCAAACTCACCCAGTGATCATTTCTCTGATTCTCAAACGTAAAATAGGAATTCACATAACTGGCTGCTGATGCAATCCCCTCATTGGGTCCTTGGCCTGTGGGCTAAGAGCTCTGAAACCATAATTCCTTGGCTAAGATAGTAAATCAAAAACAATATCATAGTCTGAGAGTGGGTGATGGTGGAGATTAGCACCACCCTTCAGCATCCAAAGAATGCAGAAGTGGTGGTCCCCATAATGTCTCCAATTCAGTGGTCCACCCCCTACAAAACCAAATGGATCCTGGAAGATGACTGTAGACCACAAGTAGTAGCTTTACCGTAGCTGCCTGTCAGATGTGGTATCTCTGCTAGAACAAATTATTATGGCCTCAGTTACATGGTGTGCAGTCATTGATTTAACAAATGTGTATTTTTCTATTCCAATCCAAAAAGAAGGGCAGAAACAGTTTGCATTCACATAGAATTGGCAACAATATACACTTATGGTTTAGCCCCAAGGCTATGCTTCTTTTCTCATCTTCTATCATAACAGTGTGAAGGGGTCTAGACTTTCTGGACATCCCAGAGGACGTCATGCTGACCCATTACAGTGATAATATTATGTTGATAAGGCCATATGACCACGAGGTGCTGGCACACTGAATGCTTTGGTGAGCCCTTGTCATGGTGCCATTCCCCAAGGAGACCAACCAGTCATGTGGTGGCAGCATGTTGACTACATTGAACCCCTTCCATCGTGAGAGTGCCAGCAGTTCATTTTCATAGAAACAGGCATGTATTATTGGTATGGCTTTGCCTTTCCAGCCAGCAAGTCTTCATCCAACACCACTATCTGAGGACTTATGGACTGTTTGATTCCTCCTGGCATGGGAACACAGCAGGCCAAGACCCACTTTATAGCAAAGGAAATGTGGGAGTGAGGTCAAGACTGAGGCATCCACTGATTGTGTCCCCAACCATACAAGCTGGAAGCTGCCGGCGTGATGGAGCATTCACACAGCCCAGCAAGACAGCACAGCCAACAACTGAGAGGCACAAAGGCCACTGCCTTGTCCCAGAGGAAGAACGGTTCTGCAGGGTGGTTCATGCTCCACAGCTTTCCCCTGTGGATCAGGCCAAATCAGACTTTACCTGAGACCATATTCCTGCCTGGCTCTTTCTCTTTATTTTGCTTCCTTCCCTCCTTTAAAGGCTTTTCCCGGAAAAATGCTTTTCCATCAACAAATCATGGTGCACTGAATTCCTCTTCTGGCTCTGCTTGTTCAGAACCCAACCTAAGACAACCACCTCCTCCTGCAAAATGCCCCTGAGAGAGGCAGCGTCAGGAAACGTGAAACCATGCTTGCTCAGATCCTCAGAGCGGCCAAATTCCTGCTTTGGACAAAGGATCTGCCTTCATTAGTTCTTCCTAACTAAACAGATCTTGAGGGCTGGGAGTCAGTCTCTGGGTTTTTATACTCTGGGAACGTGGAACCACATGCTAGGAGTTACTGGAAATCATAGGATAAACCCACATCCTCCTGGAGTGACAAATGGTTCAGATAATTTGCGGTAAATATGTTACATTATGCACGTGTATTATGAAGTAGGGTACAAGATGGGCAAAAATTTTAGATGAAATACACAATCTCAAAAGGCATGTCTCTCCTGAAGCAGGCAACTGAGGGTCCCCAGAGTTCAAGTTCCTTCTCTGTAAGAGGTGCTGAGGTGGGAAAGTTTGATGTGCGTCGGAGAGTTTGATGAGCAGAGCTGGTGATGGTTGCTTTGAACAAGAGAAGGAAACAACCTTCAACCCTAGGACCAAGGCAAGAAAAGGAAAGAAACTGGAGTTCCACCAGACCAATTTATAGTACGTTTCTATACCTTCCCTTTGTAATGTCTGACATATTTGAGGGCTTATTTGCTAAGCACTTTACATGCATGAACTCACTTAATCCCAGCAACATTCTGTGAGGTGTGTACTGTGAGAGGCCTCATCTTAACATGTGGGAAACGCGAAGTTCAGGCAGGTGAAATAACCACCAAGGCAACTGGAAAATATGTGGGTATCCACATCTACCTCCACATTCTGTGTCTTCTCTACTCTTTGTGCTCAGAGAATGTGGGACATATAAAAATAGAAAGACCCAGGAACTTGCTATCTCCAGAATTAAATGTCACTGAAGTCAAAAAGAGCTGAAATCCTGCCTGAATTAGAACATTTCATTTCCCACCTTTTACCCTAATGTTCATTTGATACTTTTGTTCCCTTGATTTCATATTTTTCAGCTGGATATTTTAAATTAAAAACTTTGACTTCTTTCTTTTACCATGCTGTATTTAGTTCTCTCTTATCACTTACCTAAATTTTGCCCTGGATATAACCTCCTAGGCCTGGTATGCTCCATGAAAACAAATAACAGATAACTATAAAAATATTAGAGATAAGAACAAGTAGGTTTTGCAAGTCTAGAAGTCATAAAGAATCTCTTTGTAAAGGTAACATTTTATTTCTTTATTAAAAATTTGCCAGGTTCAATGTATACTGTTCATCTGCCTGTAAAAAAAAGATTTAAATGCTGTTTCAGGGTCTCATAAATACAACCTCAAACCTATAACCCCGAATTTTTCATGAGAAAGGATGGAAGTTGACTTATCCCTCACTTATCAATATCATCAATGAAAAAATGCTTTAGTACTTTCTTCCTACTCTGCTGAGTTGCTGGGCATAAATCCAGGAATATGAGGCATATATAGCCAGACTCTAAAGATGATTTCTATCCCTTTCCGGCTTGCAGTTTTATAAGTCAGTCTCATGTATCAATTAACATTCATATTGATATATTTCCTCAGAGTATTCTAGCTTGCATTTGTGATATGGGAGCTGCTGTCACAGTTCGTTGTATCTCCTTAAAAACTTTGCCCTGGTGGATACAGAACATTATTTTTCATAGGTAAGTTAGCCAAGAGCTTCAGAAATTTTGTCAAAACATATGGTTTCTAACATTTAAGTTTACATGCACGGAGTACAATAGTTACATACAATTAAAATCAATTTTACTTTTATTTTATTTTATTTATTTTTGGCTGCATTGGGTCTTCGTTGCTGCTCATGGGCTTTTCTCTAGTTGTGGCGAGCGGGGGCTACTCTTTGTTGTGGTGTGCGGGCTTCTCATTGTGGTGGCTTCTCTTGTTGCAGAGCACGGGCTCTAGAGCGCAGGCTCAGTAGTTGTGGCACACCGGCTCAGTTGCTCTGTGGCATGTGGGATCTTCCTGGGCTAGGGATTGAACCCGTGTCCCCTGCATTGGCAGGCAGATTTTTATCTACTGCACCACCAGAGAAGTCCTTAATATCAATTTTAAACAGATGATTTAAAACACTGTGAAGTACAGATGGCCAAAAGGCACATGAAAAGATGCTCAACATTGCTAATTATTAAAGAAATGCAAATCAAAACTACAGCCAGGTACCACCTCACACCAGTCAGAATGGTCATCCTCAAAAAGTCTACAACAATAAATGCTGGAGAGGGTGTGGAGGAAAGGGAACCCTCTTGCACTGTTGGTGGGAATGTAAATTGGTGTAGCCACTATGCAGAACAGTATGGAGGTTCCTTAAAGAACTAAAAATAGAGCTACCATATGATCCTGCAATCCCACTCCTGGGTAAACATCCAGAGAAAACCGTAATTTGAAAAGATAAACGCACCCCCATATTCACTGCAGCACTATTTACAATAGCCAAGACATGGAAGCAACCTAAATGTCCATCGACAGATGAACGTATAAAGAAGATGTGGTAGGGGCTTCCCTGGCAGTCCAGTGGTTAAGACTCCGAGCTTCCAACGCAGAGGGCACGGTTCAACCCCTGGTTGGGGAACTAAGATCCCACATGCCACGCTAAGACCCCACGTGTCCTCACAGCCAAAAAAATGATGTGTGTGTATGTGGGTGTGTGTACATATACACACACACACACATAATGGAATATACTCAGCCATAAAAAAGAATGAAATAATGCCATTTGCAGCAACATGGATGAACCTAGAAATTATACTAAGTGAAGTCAGACACAGAAAGACAAATATCATATGATATTGCTTATATGTAGAATCTAAAAGAAAAAAAAAGACACAAATGAACGTATTTCCAAAACAGAAAGATATTCAGACACCGAAAACAAACTTATGGTTACCAAAGGGGAAAGGGGGTAGGGGGAGGGATAAACTGGGAGGCTGGGATTAACATATACACACTACTATGTATAAAATAGATAACCAACAAGGATCTACTGTACAGCACAGGGAACTATACTCAATATTATGTAACAACTATAAGGGAAAAGAATCTGAAAAAGTATATATATATATATATATATATATATATATATATATATATATATATATATACACATACACATATAACTGAATTGCTGTGTTATATACCTGAAACTTACACGATATTGTAAATCAATTATACTTCAATAAAAAATTTAAAAGAAACACTATGCAGGCCTTTCTGATAAGCATTCAATAATTTTAATACCTTTTTCAGGGTATCATCTTACTGCTTATTATATAAGCGGTTTTCCATCTTTTTAAGCTTGTTTTTTGATATGTAAACAACTCCTAACCCACTAATTAAACTTCACAGATACTAAAACTTATGTGATCTTGTAGATACAAAGACATCATATAAGCCTAATAAATAAATGTAAATAATAATAAATATAAATATATTAATTGGAAATCAGGCTGTAACAACAATGTGGCAGTTTTAGAAAATCACAAACCAAGCATTTTGGCTCCAATCCCATGCATTACTCTGGCAGTCTAGGCCACCTAAGAGTATAAAGCAGTGGTAACAAAAGTAATGATGAAGATTCACTGCAAATGAATACTATGAAGAATAGAAATGGAGGGAAGAAAAAGAAAAGGAAGGAGGAGAGGGAGGGAGGAGTAAGGAGCAGAGAAGGGAGGGAGGGGAGGGATGGAGCGGGAGGGACCCAAACTACAAGCGGTTCCCTTTACTCTCAGTTCAGGTATTTTCTGAAGAGGACAGCAATTCAAGGGAAATCAAAGACAGCTTCTAGAGAAATAGATTTCTTTGTTCTGACGAATTGAAAGACACTGTGTTGAAGGAAGCTTTTGCCAAGCACACCACATTGGATCTTCTGTCCAAGGCCATCATCAAGGTCAGGTTAATGGCTGGGCTTCTGAAAAATGTGGTCTTAGTGAAATCTAGAAGGAGTCCTAATGCTCTTTCCAACAGCCACATAAATAACCAAGAGGCATGTGGCACAGTGGGTTTCTGTCTTACTTTGGCCAGTCACTGGTATTATAACTTTTGGCAATTCCTTTAACCATTTGGAGCTTCACTTTTAACATGTGGAGGTGACAAGCAGACATGGAGTGAAAGTCCAGGTTCATCTCTTATTACTGTATGATTTTAGGAAAGTTATATAACTTCTATGAATTTATTTCTTCAGCTATAAGATGTGAATAAAACATAAAAAGATCATTCAGAAGTAGTCTGACCAAAAAAAAAAAGGACATAATGTATGATTCTATTTATATAAAGCTGTGGAAAATGCCAACCGATCTACAGTGACAGAGAGTAGATCAATGGTTGCTTGGGGAGCTGGGGAGCTGGGAAGCAGGGAGGGGTGGGGAACAAAGAGACCTCTCAGGTCGTGGATCTGCCCCCATCTCGATTTGGTGATTGTTTCACGGGTGTATATGTATGCCATAACATCAAATTATACATTAAACATTGTAAACATTTATTGTTTGTCAATTATGCATCAATAAAGCTGTTTTTTTAAAAGGGTGAGAGAATTAAATGAGATCATATGTGCAAAACAATTAGCACAGCATGTGGTACAAGTAAAAGTCTCCAGAAATATGGGCTCCTTACCCACTGATGTCAAAGGGCTATTTAAAATGGTACCGTGCTCCATAAACATCCATCAGTACTACAAACACTGAAATCTTCCCAGAAGTTTTATAGCTTGATCAATATTTTCAAAGAAAAATATGGGACAATATGAAAATATCTCTGTGGCTTCTTAAGGATATAATTTGGAGGCTTTCTTTCAAATCTTCATTAGAAGCATATTTTCATTGTTGGAATCACATTACACATAGGACTTGCATGCCACTTTCCACTCCATGTTTTTAAGAAAAATGTCTTGCATGTTGTTTTTAATGGCTGCCTTGTAATTTTTTCAGTGGTAAGAATTCTAGATATATTTCAAAGATAGAGCTGCCAGGATTTGCTGACAGATTGAATTTGGGGCATGAGAGAAAGAGGACTCAGGGATGATGCTGAGGTTTCTGGCCTGAGCAATTAGAAGTTCAGTAAAGTGGATAGTTTTTGAGATGAGGAAGAGTGTGAAAAGGGCAGATTAGGAGGGGAGGATGAGGAATTTAGTTTTGGACAAGTTAGGTATCAAACATCAACATGGAGATGTGGAGTATGCAGTTGGACTTGATATTAGAGAGGAGGTCTGGCTGGAGATAAAAATTTGGGAGTCTCCAATATGAAGATGGGATTTAAAACCATGAGCTGGATGAGTTCTTCAAGGGCGTGAGTATAAATAAACAGAAGAGGTTCAACCGCTGAGTCATGGGGGCCATCTAGTGTCAGCAATCCTGGAGCTGAAGAGGAATCAGCAAAGGTGACAGAAAAGGAGTGTCAGGAGACTGGAAATCCCAGAAGAGGTGGCCGTCCACAATGTTTATATGAGAGAATGCTGCTGGGCATTTAAGTAAGAGTGGGTATATCAAGGGCAATTTTGGTGGAGTGCTGTGAGCCAAACTATTTTTGGAATAGATTCAAAAGGTTATCATAAACAGAATTTTCTCCAAGGAAGATAATGGCCAATAAGCACATGAAAAGATGCTCAACATTAGTAGCTCTCAGGGAAAGACATATCAAAATGACAATGAGATACCACCTCGCATCTGTAAGGATGGCTACAATCAAAAGGAAAATAAGTGTTGGTAGGATATGGAGCATTGCTTTTATAAAGGGGTAAATTTTTAGATAGTCTTGCACTGTCATTTTCCCTGATGTCTCAGTTAGCATTCCCTGTTTTATCTTCTCAGGAGTAGTTTATGTAAGAATGTTTACGATCTATTCCTTGAATATTTGGTAAGATTCACCATAAAAGAATTTAAGTCTGGATATTTCTTCATGGAAAGATTTAAAATTACTGCTTTATTTGGCTTCACAATGCAGGCTTTCTATTTTTTTTCTAGGTATTTGAAATTTTTCTCTAAGTTTTGAAATTCATTGGCATAAAATTGTTCATAGTATTATACTCTTACTGTCTTTTAAATTTATAATGCATATGTGATTCTCATTTTACATCCTTAATATTATCTATTTGTGCATTATCTCTTTGCCCCCCCATAAATCCTGCCAGATGATTGTCTATTTTATTAATCTTTTTTTTTTTTTTTTTTTTTTTTTGCGGTACGCGGGCCTGTCACTGTTGTGGCCTCTCCTGTTGCGGAGCACAGGCTCTGGACGTGCAGGCTCAGTGGCCATGGCTCACGGGCCCAGCCGCTCCATGGCATGTGGGATCTTCCCAGACCGGGGCATGAACCCGTGTCCCCTGCATCGGCAGGCGGACTCCCAACCACTGTGCCACCAGGGAAGCCCTTTTTTAAACTTTTGTTTGTTGGTCATCTCTATTGTATTTTACTACATCATCTATTTCTGCTCCTTATTATCTACTTTCTTCTACTTGTCTTGAGGTTATTTTGCTATTCTTTTGCTAACCTTTTAGGCTGGATGCTTAGCTCACTAATTTTCCACATTTCTTCTTTTCTAAAAGAAGCATTTAATGTGATGAATTTCCCTCAAATATTACTTTCATTGCATCTCATATGTTTTGATATTTAAACTTTTATTATTGCTTAGTTCTAAATATTTTCAAATTTCAATGATGGCTTTGACCCATGATTTACTAAAGAGCATGCACTTAATTTCCAAAGTTAATTTTAAAAGTCTCACTTGTCATTTTATTATTGCTATTTGAATTAACTGTATTGCAATTAGAAAATGTCATCTGCATAATACTGATTCTATAAGATGTGTTGAGTCATGCTTCATGACTAGGCACTTAATCAATGTTTATAAATGCTCCATGAATGCTTGAGAAGAATGCACATTTTAAAATTGTTGGGTACAGAGTTTTATATACGACCATTAGATTAAGACTGTTTTATTGTGGTATTCAGTTTTGTTTTTTAATCTTCTATATGTCAGAAGCTCAGCCAGCTGAGCTGGGTGAGACAGAGAGAGAGAGAGAGAGAGATAGAGAGAGGAGTGAGCTGCCAGGTGTCAGAGTAGCTGATGAAAACAAGCCAAAAATGAAAGGGCTTAACCACTTACTGCTTTGGAACAAGCAAGTAGCTAAACTGCAGAAAGTGCAGACTCCTCTGTTCCGCTTTCCCCCAGGGAAGTACACACTGGTCCAGGTCAGCTGGATCAGTGAAGAGGTGGGGATCATCTCACTGTTGAGGGAGCCCCGGAACAAAAGACACCAATAGTTTTATGGCCCCTGGGGTCGGGGCTGAGGGCAGGGGGGAAGGGTGAGGTGTGGAAAAGTACTGAGTAAGCCTGGGCAAAGGTGCCTTCGATGGTTCCCCTCTGCTCCCCATAAGGAGGCCTCAACCCAGGCACCTGAAGGAGAGATCTGCCCAAGGCTTAGATAAAAGCTTAGAAATAAAGGTTCTGGGAGTAGGAATGCAAGTATGTCAAAGAGCATGATTGGCCAGAGGGGCCTGAGTCCTTGCCTGCAGGTCCTCTCAGAGGCTGCAATGCATTGGCTGTACCTCAAATCTGATGTAGGCCTCTTCCCCAAGAGGTCTGCCAGGTAAAGCCTTTGTAACTGCCTGTGATCAGGCCTGAAAAAAACCACACATAGGTTTTAACCAGGTACCATACTCCTCACTATATTGTCAGTTTGACTTATAAATAATTCAGAAAGGTGGGTACAAGGTAATGGTGGATTTATCCATTCTCCCCTGCAGTCCTATCAAATTTTGTTTTACACATTTGAGGCTACTTTATTAGGAGCGTGCAACTTTAGAATTGTTGTATCTTCCTGATGAATTAAATAATCATAATGATACCCTTATCTCTAATCATGCTTTTGCTTAACAATCCATTATGCGGATATTAATATAGTTACACTAGGTTTCCTTGGTTAATAATTTTGCTGGAAAACTTTTCCCCTTCCTTTTACTTTTGATTTTGCCATATCCTTATGCCTTAGGCATGTCTCTTAAAAATAGCACGTATCTAGATTTAAAGAATCTAATTTGATAAAACGTGTTTAGTCCATTTACATTTAATATGATTTTAAAATTTGGACTTTTTTCTACTTTTCTCTCTCTTACCTTATTATTCCTATTTGTCCTGGATTTTCTATGGTTTTTTTCCTCTTATCTTGCCTTTTGGGGGGTTTGATTGTGTTTCTTCCCTTCTCCTATTTAGCTCTAATTGTTTGGATTTATATGTTTTTTTCTTTTCTTTATCAATTGCCTTTGAGATAACTTAACAAAGCCTAAAGTTAAATAATTTCTTAACCTCTGCCAGAACAATAAAGAACCTGTGAATACACTCACTCTCCTTGCACTTCCTCACATCATATATATTATTATGTAAAATCGTATTTTAGCACTATTGTATTTATTTGGATTTACATATATGTTTCCACTGAATATTATTTTAATCCCTTTTCTCAGACCAACGACTGGATCATTTTTTCTTCTTTAATTACATCTTTTAGAAGTTACTTTTGTACAACTCTCTAAGTAGTAAACTCAGCTTATGTTTATATGTAAATTTTTTTCACCTTTGTTTTTGAAAGATAGTTTTACTGAATACGAAATTCAAGGATGACAGTTATTTTCTCTCAACACATTGGAGGTATGATTCCATTGTCTCCTGGCTTCCTTGGTTGCTATTGAGGAGATTGATGTCATTTTCATTTATGCTTTCTTTGTGGCTGATTCTAAAATCTTTCTTTGTTCTTGGTGTTCTGCAGTTTCACTGCTTATATCTAAGCATGGATTTCTTTTTATTTTTCCTTTTAGTGATACGTTGTGTTTCTTTACTTTGTCCCTTCTGAGATACAATGTACTTCCCACTCTGCTTAAATGTCTGAGGTCCTCTTACTGAGATAGGCATAAGGCTCTGTTCTGGTCAGTTTTCATAAGGGCAGTTTTTAAGGAGTAGTGGGCTGCTGGTGAAAGTTTGGTAGCTGATAAAAAGAAACAAACAGGGTATAAACTCAAAATGGATTAAAGACCTAAATGTAAGACCAGATACTATAAAACTCTTAGAGGAAAACACGGGTAGAACACTTTTTGACATAAATTGCAGCAATTATCTTTTTGGATCCACCTCCTAGAGTAATGAAAATAAAAACAAAAACAAACAAATGGGACCTAATTAAACTTAAAAGGTTTTGCACAGCAAAGGAAACCATCCACAAAACGAAAAGACAACCCATAGAATGGGAGAAAATATTTGCTAATGATCTGACCGACAAGGGATTAATCTCCAAAATATACAAACAGCTCATACAGCTCAATATCAGAAAACAAACAACCCAATCAAAAAATGGGCAGAAGATCTAAACAGACATTTCTCCAAAAAAGACATACAGATGGCCAAATAGTACATGAAAAGCTGCTCAACATTACTAATTATTAGAGAAATGCAAATCAAAGCTACAATGAGGTATCACCTCACACCAGTCAGAATAGCTATCATCAAAAAGGCTACAAACAATAAATGCTGGAGAGGGTGTAGAAAAAAGGGAACCCTCCTACACTGCTGGTGGGAATATAAACTGGTGCAGCCACTATGGAGAACAGTATGGAGGTTCCTTTAAAAACTATAAATAGAGCTTGGGGACTTCCCTGGTGGTCCAGTGGTTAAGAATCTGCCTTCCAATGCAGGGGACGTGGGTTTGATCCCTGGTTGGGGAACTAAGATACCACATGCGGTGGGGCAACTAAGCCTGTGTGCTGCAACTAGAGAGCCTGTGCACTACAACTACTGAGCCCATGTGCTCTGGAGCCCGTGTGCCACAACTGGAGAGCCCACGTGCTGCAACTAGAGAAGGCCTGCAAGGAAGAGCCTGCGCGCTACAATGAAAGATCCCACATGCAGCAACTAAGACCCAACACAGCCAAATAAATAAATAAATAGAATATTTAAAATATTTAAAATAAAATAGAATAAATAAAATAGAATATTAAAAAAAAACCCTATAAATAGAGCTACCATATGATCTAGCAATCCCAGTGCTGGGCATATATCTGGAGAAAACCATACTTTGGAAAGATACATACACCCCAATGTTCATAGCAGCACTATTTACAATAGCCAAGACATGGAAGCAACCTAAACATCCATTGACAGATGAATGGATAAAGAAGATGTGGTATATATATACAATGGAATGTTACTCAGCCATAAAAAGAATGAAATAATGCCATTTGCAGCAACATGGATGGACCTAGAGATTATCATACTAAGTGAAGTAAGTCAGATAGAGAAAGACAAATATCATATGATACCATTTATATGTGGAGTATAAAAAATGATACATATGAACTAATTTACAAAACAAAAACAGACTCACAGACTTAGAAAACAAACTTATGGTTACCAAAGGGGAAAGGTTGGAGGAGGTATAAATTAGGAGTTTGGTATTAACATATACACACTACTATATATAAAATAAATAATCAACAAGGACCTACTGTATAGCACAGGGAACTCTACTCAATATTCTGTAATAACCTAAATGGGAAAAGAATCTGAAAAAGAATAGATATATTTGTATGTATAACTGAATCACTTTGCTGTATACCGGAAACTAACACAACATTGTATATCAACTATACTCCAATATAAAAGAAAAAAGAAAAAAACAGGGTATCTGCTTCTGGCATTATGGCTGACCTAGTGCTCTAAGGGGCTCTTCCATGGAAGGTCTATTAATACAGTGCATAGGACACACTGTTTGAAATACTGTCTGTCTCACAAGAAGCAAAGGAGTTCTCCAGTGACAACCTCCCTTCCTCTTCCTTGCCCTCAACGATCCCCCAAAAGAAAATAGACTTGAGCTGGGGTCTAAGAAAGCAGTATGGAGTTGGGACTGGAACAGTGGGCAGCCAAGTTAGAAGGAAGAGGATAATAAATGTCGATAGCAACAGGGTTTGCTATAAAGATGGCCAAGTACTAGAAGGAATATGTGGAGAAATGAAAAGGTAAATTCCTTAGAGTAGTGAATTTATGTATGGGTTGAGTTTTTTTTTAATTGCTTCATGTTCTTAGGCCACTGAAGCTAAATGTCCAGGTAAGACCAAGACACTAGACATCTATAAATTGATCTATTTACTCAAAGGATTCTGAAAAAATGCTTGGTTAGGTCTTAGAACTCAGCAGTGTTCTCGAGAAGACATTTCCTGATATATTTATAGATTTAATTTTTTTCTGCTTATCATATTCCTCATATACTAATCTCCTGGTAAAAGGATATATGTAACAAACAGCTCAGAAGCACACTTCAGAAACCAATTTTAACTGATAAATCTTGTTTATTATATCCTAGTCACATCAAAGAGGGCTAATGGCTAAAATTAAGGAATTAGAGATGAAAGTAGACTTAACCCAAATTTTTATATGATTTGGTCTATATATCTTTTATTTTCTGCTGCTCAAGGTCCTTGGGATGCTAGAATTGGGAGAAATTGTAGTGTTCCTGTAACACTCATTTTACTGTTGAGGAAACTGGGATGTAAAGAAGTTAATTAAACTGCCTGTGTTCACATTTTGGATGGCTGATCTGGGTCCACCAAAGCCCTCTGATTTCCAGTTTCACAGCTCCACAAGAAATAGTAACTGAGGGACACTAGGGCAGGATCTCTATTTCACCTGTCCTGAGAACACCTCTCATTATCTGCTACCAGTTGCCAGCTGTGTCATATTTCTCCTATGTCCTCAAGCCCCTTCTCTATACCTTAGAAACATAAGGCATTTCTTTTTCACTGTGGACAGTGCATGCTGCTAGCTGTCCTGAACACAAGTTGATTGTGAAGAGCTTGATAAAAAACAGAACCAGTGTTTCCTTGTGTCTAAGATGCACCTGTTTTTCACGTTTAAACATTTTTGAAAAGAGAGATGCCTTACAACTGATAAATACATTTGATGCTCAGGATCTGCCCCTTCCCCCTACAAAAGAAGCTCTTAAATTGATCATTTATCTTAAAATTGACGACATTTAAAAGCCCAGAAAACATGGTCTATGCCTTATAGCTGTCATCAGCTAACCTCACCCCCAACCCAGGTAAGCATAGTATAGTGTCTGACACATAGTAGGTGCTCAAAAATATGTGTTGAATAAATACATGACTATATGAAGTAAGGTATAATTCAATGAGGACATGCACTCTCCTCTCTCACATTTCTCTTTCTTCCTTCCGACATATTTGTGGATACCCAGTTAATGAACCGCTTTTAGGAAACAGGATGAAAATTGACTTTACCATGGGAACTAAGTGCGGTAATTTCTCGGGATTATATGCAATTTTTTATTGTGTTATTTTTAACTTTAAAATATCTGGATGTCAGAACCTTGCTTCTGGGGAAACATTATTGACAGAGGAATTGCCAAGTAATTTTTCTAAATGTTGAGGAAGTACTCTGTCTGTCAATAATTTATGTGTTAATTATAAATTCAAACTAGACTCTCAGAACTCAAAGTGAGCCACGCTTATCAGAGTTGGGTGACTTGCTCTGGCCCTGGACACTGGGGAAGTCATTTTAAGTGCCTTTTTCTCAGCGGTTGATCTTCATCTTATTATGACTTACTATGACTAAGTCTGTAAGGCTGGCCCTTAGATGGAAGTAGGCAGGACAGTTGAACATGCACAAGTTTTTGAATCAAATAAACTTGGGTTGAAACCCAGACTCAGATACTTAGTAGCTGTGTGACATTAGCAATTTAAACAGTCTCTCTGAGGCCTCAGTTTACTGAGTTTACTTACCCGCAAAATCAAGGTAGAAGTATGAATATCAGAGGATTGGTCTGAGGATTCAATGGGGATGACAAATACAATGTCCTTTGTACAACAAAAAAGGCTAGTGCTCTTTCCTTCCTCATCTCCCTCCTTGGGTAACTTCTGATTTCAGGCAGAAATACCCACTTCTCAAAATATTTGGGGAGCACTGCTTCAGTGCTTGCGTTGCCTGTCTTCACAAAGACACTGTATACTCTCCCCCTTCAACTAGTAACAGTCTTTTGTCATTAGAGTTTTCCTATCTTTGAGATTTATGAATGACTCCTTTTTTTTTTGCAGTATCCTTATAGACCAATAATACTATTTGCTTAGTATATGTTAGATTTGCCCAAAGATTTAACAGCTGTGAAATCACAAACTTGTTCTAATTATACACACGTACAAGAACACACAGCTTTTATGATGTGCATTAAAACAAATAACTATTACATGTTTGTGATTCACCTGAAATCATCTCATGTACTTCTACTGGTATGCCTGCAGTATAGCAATGCAGGAGTCCAAAACTACTTTAGGCATTTTAAGTAGAATGGAATTTAATACAGGGAATTAGGTGCTTACAAAACCACTGGGAGTGCTGGAGAACAAACTTTGTGGGCTGAGCCTTCAGGATTGACTCCCATATACTGTAGGACTGTTCTACCAAGGATGTTTGAATATATCTGTCTTATTAATTATCAGAATCAAAAAAAAGTTGGTTTCTAAAGGGTCAATCCCAAATCTTATTGCTAAAAAACAAAACAAAACAAAAAAGCCACTTATGATAAAAATCCTATTACTGGTGAATCAGAAATGGCAACTTTATTTATGAAGGACAACTTATCCACTCACTGATTTTGTTTTTCCACCTCTAACAGGTCTACTCCATATTTACCCTGCGTATTTGATTTTTTTAAAAAATGGTTTTCCTTCTGATCTTTGTGTATTCATTTTTAATGTTTATAAACAAAATGTTGTGGACTTGTTTTTCACTTGATATTTTCCACATTATTACATACGTTTACAACCACAGAATCAAGAAAAAAGTGACTATAAAGACCAACTGTACTATGATAATTGATGTGCAGAGCTTCATACATATCCCTACAGAATTTTTAACACCTTTGCTAAGATAACATTCACCCATTTAAAGTTTTCTGGTATATTCATAGGGGTGTACAACTATCACCAAAATCTCTATTAAATATCATCATTTTATTTTATTTATTTATTTATTTATTTATTTTTTCTTTTTGCGGTATGCGGGCCTCTCACTGTTGTGGCCTCTCCCGTTGCGGAGCACAGGCTCCGGACGCGCAGGCCCAGCGGCCACGGCTCACGGGCCCAGCCGCTCCGCGGCATATGGGATCCTCCCAGACCAGGGCACGAACCCGCATCCCCTGCATCGGCAGGCGGACTCTCAACCACTGCGCCACCAGGGAGGCCCCATCATTTTATTTTTAACTCATTTTTCTGAATCTCATGACTCTGCCATTTAGTTTGCTTATTCTCGCTTGCATGTGCTCTCTCCCTCTCTCTCTCTGCTCCAATAAAACTGCACAGGACAGGATTAGAACCATTGTCGAGTGGCTACAGGTTGAGATTACTTCATTCAGCAGCACTTCTTTTTTAAAGGTAGAGTAACTTAAATAAGCTATAAAACCACCTCAATTTTAATATCAGTTGATGTCAACCCAGGCAGCATGAAGAAAGAATACAATGAGAAGTGTTCTCCCAGTCCATCTAGCTAGTAAGCCCCAAAGCATTCTATTTTTTCAAAGAATTCACTACTTATGAGTCCTAGAATTTGGTTAATGATTGATATCAAATCTCCTGGTCTACAGTTTCAGTGATACATTCTCCCCTGGCTCTCCCCTCTTTTTTTAAAAAAAAGATCAGGATACAGTTTGTTCATGTCTAGTCTCTGGCATCCTCTTGTAAGCAGGGAGCTGTTTTATTCATTGCTCTGATGCTTCCTGGCACATAGTAGGCCCTCAATATATATATATTAGTTGAGTGAATGAGTGACTACCTTTAACGAAGATTTCAGAAAGTGTTATCATTACTTCTTTTTAAATTAATTAATTAATTAATTAATCAATCTTTGGCCACGTTGGGTCTTTGTGGCTGCGCACGGGCTTTCTCTAGTCGTGGCGAGCGGGGGCTACTCTTCGTTGCGGTGCGCAGGCTTCTCATTGTGGTGGCTTCTCTTGTTGCGGAGCATGGGCTCTAGGCATGCGGGCTTCAGTAGTTGTGGCATGTGGGCTCAGTAGTTGTGTCTCACGGGCTCTAGAGTACAGGCGCAGTAGTTGTGGCGCACGGGCTTAGTTGCTCCGCGGCATGTGGGATCTTCCCAGACCAGGGCTGGAACCTGTGTCCCCTACATTGGCAGGTGGATTCCTAACCACTGTGCCACCAGGGAAGTCCCTCATTACTTCTTTTTTAAAAATTTTATTGAAGTATAGTTGATTTACAATATTATGTTATCATTATTTCTTTTACTATTTATTTTGGCAATAACTGTAAACTGCTAACTTCTACAGGTCCCTCAGGCCTTATATTAAATGTCACTTCCTTTGGGAAGCCCTCCCGATTCCCTACGCTAAGCATTCCTGAACTCTACTCCCTCTCACACCACTCTTATTACTGATAAGAGCTCAATGACAGAGGTTACTTTGTTCACCTTTGTATCCCCGTTACACAGTAGGTGCTTAATTGGTACTTGTTGAAAAAATGAAGTAAATTAGGATGTAATTTGTCTCAGTCTTAAAGGCAAGAACTCATTCAACATAGCCAGGTATTCTTGTACTACTATTCACTTGTCAAGAGTTTCAAGTCTTCTATTATTATTATTTTTTTTCCAGAGAGCAATGCTTTGGATTTTTTTAAAAATTAATTAATTTATTTTTTGGCTGTGTTGGGTCTTCGTTTCTGTGCGAGGGCTTTCTGTAGTTGCGGCAAGCTGGGGCCACTCTTCATCGCGGTGCGCAGGCCTCACTATCGCGGCCTCTCTTGTTGCGGAGCACAGGCTCCAGACGCACAGGCTCAGTAGTTGTGGCTCACGGGCCTAGTTGCTCTGCGGCATGTGGGACCTTCCCAGACCAGGGCTCGAACCCGTGTCCCCTGCATTGGCAGGCATATTCTCAACCACTGCGCCGCCAGGGAAGCCCAAGTCTTCTATTTTTAAAGAAACAACTTTAGTGAGGCATAATTTACATACCACAAAATTCATCCATTAAGTTCTTCTTACTAATGTCTTTTCCTCTCTCATGTTCCGTGTGAAGGTCATTTTTCTGATAGTAAAAATGGGAAGAAAATAGAAGTGGAATGTAGTGGAATTTTGGATAGAGAATGGGCTCCTTGAGCCCAATTTACGAGGGTTTGCTTCTCAGTTTTACTTTTCAGTTGTGACCTTAAAGCAAATTAACCTCTCTAAGCCATGGATTCTGAGCTGTAAAACTGCACTACGAAGAGTTTCTTCATTGGCTTCTCTAAGGGTTGTGAGATGACATGCAAAAAATCTGATCCACAGTAGAGATAATAACTCAAAAACAGCAGATCCCTTCCCTTCTCTCTGTCATCTTTTAACCTTGGATCCCCTAAACAGTAGGTCTATTTTTTCACCATCATCATTATCTTGTTCTGAGCATAAGTGAAAAAATACCCAACCTTCTTCTTTTCTTAGGATTCAGCAAGCCCCACTTCATTCTGAGGTTTTGTTTTCCTGCACTATTCTTACAGAGTTTGTTCCACTTTTTATTCATTCTTAGGCATATGCTATTTGTTTCCATCTTTTGAATATGCTGGTAGAAAAAAAACCCAAACCCCACCTGAGATCATTAGAGAACAGTGGTTTTTAAAGTTGCCATTACCTTTCTTCTTCACTGGGAGTATTCTATCGTGAACTTAACGTTTTATTTTTCAAAGCCTCCGATTCCCTGAAAAAAATGCGTTTCCTTTTACAGCCTCTCATCCTGAAATTATACCTGTCTTTTTCCCTGGATATGTTTCCTAAAGTCTCCGACAGCCTACCTTCTCTGTGTGTCGTATTACAGCCACATCCCCCAGGTCTCTACCGCTTCCCCAAGACCAACCAATTCTTCCCTGGGAGTCACATTACATCAGCATCACTAATGCAATATGTGCTATATTACAGACTATGTTTTATTCTAGGCGGTCAATTAAAAACGAACCTCGGTGCTGGTTTGCTTTAACATGGAGGATGAATTATCTAAGGTCAAATGCAAACTGCTCCTAGATTTATATTCATGTTAAATATATACCTGTTGAATTTGGGCTTTTTCTCAGTGCTTCAGAGACTCTAAGCTTTCAGGTAACTGGGATGGTCGAAAGTGTGGGTTTCCAGAGACTTCGCAAAAAATCAGACTCCATTAAAAAGGACTGCTCCACACGGTCAAGGAACACCCACCAACAAAACCCATCTCCACAACCACCAGATTATCTCACCAGCAAGTGAGACTGCAAGGTTTGGGGGCTTGGCCGTACCACTCCGCGCTGCGCAAGGGGGGGTTCGTGCCCATTTGGCTGCGACTGACCGTTTCTCCTCGCTTGGTTTTGCCTCTGCTCCCCCTGCGCAGGCACCCATAGTGCGTCAGGCCGGTGCTTTATAGCTGCAGCCTGGGCGGCTCCGCTCTCTGTTTTTCCTCTTCTCTGGGCCGTGCATCCTGCTGTTGTTCGCGAAGATGCAGCTGAAGCCGATGGAGATTAACCCGGAGGTGAGCATCAGGTGCACTGTTACTCGGGGAGCGAAGGGCCGAGGGTCAGCCCTCACCAGGTAGCGGTATCAATGACTGCTTTTATCTTTGAATTTTTTTTCTTTGCATTTGCCTTTCAGATGCTGAACAAAGTGAGTGACGTCTCGGGCTGCCTCTGTCTCCCTCCCCCGGGAGCACCGAGGCGGAGGCGCCCACCGGCTCCGGCTGTTTCTCGGGGACCGAGCGGCGCCCTGCGCGCTCCGGAGGCGGCGGGGCTGGGGCGCGGCCGGGGTGCCCTCCCTCTGCCCCTGCCTCGGGGGCTGCGGTGACTGCGAAACCGGTCAGAGGTGGGATGGAGGAGGCTGCTAGCCCCGGGCGTCGCGGGAGCCACGTGTGGGCCGCGCTTTGTGCTGTGTCATTGCGCTCGGCTCGAGTGGGGGGCGGGGCCGGGCTCCTCCCAGGCCCGGGGAGAGGTGCGAGGATGCAGAGCCCGCCCCGCCTCCCCCTCCTCCCGGTAGGTGCCCGCCACTTGCCTGTCTCCGCGCCTGGCCGCCATGTTTTTTCCCCGCAGGTGCTGGCCCGGCTGGGGGTCGCCGGCCAGTGGCGCTTCGAGGACGTGCTGGGACTGGAAGAGGAGTCTCTGGGCTCGGTGCCGGCGCCTGCCTGCGCGCTGCTGCTGCTCTTTCCTCTCACGGCCCAGGTAGGGCGTGGGGCCCGGGGTGCGCAGGCGCTGCGCGCGCTGCCCCTAGACCAGAGTGAGGCATTGAGGACGGTGCAGGCTCTCCTCCCGTCCTGGCCTGGGCGCCCAGAGCTGGCACACTGCCCCTTCCTTGTGGCGGGTGGAGGGAGGAACTCGCACTTTCATGGTACCTACTCACTGGGCTGCTGTTGTAACAGAGTTTATTGCCTGGTCGTTCATCCATCCAGTATTGCCTTGAATTTGGAGGAGAAGCAGTATCTCAGTTCCATCATCCCAGTTATCCAGGAAGACAGTTCACCCTACTTATGAGTGCAGTTTGAGCCTAGGCTTTTTGGCAGTTTGAGCCAAGGAATGGCTGGCTGGCTGTTCCCCTTTAAACGGCTGTGACGTGTCGTTTTATTGTTTGGTTCTCAGACTCCCACCTTGCTGTAAAATGGAGGGGGATGGGCTTGCCTAAACCACAAGAAAACAATAGGTTCTTTAATTTTCCACCTCTGCTGCTTGGGTCTTCAGTGGGTTCAGGGGTTTCTTCCCAACCCTTCACTCCCTACAACGTACACACTTGGATTTTAGTTTCTCCAATGTGTTTTTCTAAAGCTTAATCATTTGTGTGTGGTTCCTGGGTGAGAACCTCCCTTCTACGTCTCAGCCTCTTTCCTCTCTGGCCTTGTGGTTAAGTAAATAGGTGGGCATTAGACCAGTCTTGGAAATGCTTTTTCATTTCCCTTTAGATGGTCTTCCACCTGCAAGTGTGCAAGTATATATGTACCTCAAAGACTGAGCATCAGATATAAAAAGGTAGCTGGGGTAATTGTTGTCTTGGATGTGTGGAATCCCACTAATTAGCATGGTTTTGTCTATCGTATTGCTGCCACTCGACCCCTGATTGAGGAGTGGTTGAATTTTGCTTTAGTGAAACTTGGGGCATTAGCGTATACGGCATTGGTCCAAACAGAGTGAGCTAAACTGAAGCACCATCCTAATGCCGGGTGTTCTAGAAGCATTCTCAGCATAAACTAAGCCCTATGGGAAGTTCCAGGTGTTCCGCCTAGTAAATGGGCTAAGTATTGTGGGTTAAAAACACTTATTAAAGCTATTAGGATAGTCCCACTGACACGTTTGTTATTGCCAAAGCCTTTACTTAGGTGAAAATGGAGTTCACAAATAATTGCAAGTCAAATTAGCTTCCCCATTGATCAAATCAAATGCAATCTTCTCTCTCTCATTTGAGCCTCTCCCAGAGGTTTCTTATTAGAGGAACCATGATGACTCGGAGGTTTTAGAGCGGCAGCACTCAAAGGCAAGGCCTTTGGGAGGCAGTGGTGCAGCGTGTTTGTCTTGCAAAAGCCCACTGCTCTCATTTTGCTGGATCAAGCAGATCTTGGTTAGTAGAACATTCTGGGTAGAATGTTTTATGTTTGAAAGAGCTCGATACTTTGTCTTTTCGCTCCAGTTCTGTCTATCAGATTTTACTGAACGCCTGTTATGTGGCACAAAACACCTATTGGGCTAAATACTGAAGCAAATTACAAGAAAAGTCGAGGTTTATAGGTTGACTTCCAAACAAGCTAATGTTAATTTAGAAAGCATCGAATTTTATCTAAGAATATTATGAAATCCTAAATGGACTACTTTTAACACATTTTAAGGGATATTTACAGAAATGTCTGCATGCAAGAGCTCAAAAAACCCTAAAGGATGATGCTATCCCATTACAAAAAAATTAAACCTTTTTAGAAAAGTGAAAATCCTTAACAGTCAATGAGTAGCTCAGTTCAAGGATCCAGTAGGTAGTTACATGATGCTAGAACTTCTACTAGTTGGAGTTTAAGTTGATCTTGTGGGACAAGAGAGCTTATTCCTCTGATGGTACCACACACAAGGCTTACTTCAGTTCTGTGTACAGTAATGCAAGGCTGCTAGAATTAGAAATATATCTACTTCTCGAGTTCCGTACGGTTTATACCAGTAGTAAGACATTAGTGTTTCTATAGCATCAGCACTCTGCTTTTAACTGAGCAGTCATACCTTTAAGGTCTTTAGAACTTGTTAGTGAAAGGGCCAGACAAGCCCTCTATATTACTGTACAAAGAGATGATGCTTTGAGGACACTAGTCTCCTCAAATTGTATAGTTGTCAAGGAAAACAAGAGTTACATCTTCCTCTTGTAGGATGAGAAAGTTTTGTGAAATCACAGTCCAGCACCCCAGACCAGTTGTCTTTCCTTCCTAAAAAAGGATGAGGGAATAGTTAATTTCTTTAAATTGCTCCTTTCTTTAGTTAAGTTTTGTATTGTTTTGTTTTTGAAGAGACATGTATTTGGGCAGAATAGAAGTAGAACTTCAAAGAATAGTGAGGTATAAACTAGCTGGTGTTCTTGGGCATTCAGCCGACCAGCGCTTGATTGGAATGCCTGTGTGAAAGTTGTTAGTGTTAAAGGAAGAAAATAACGAACTTGTCTGTTTTTCTGACTTCAGCACGCCATCCATTTCAAGCTAAAAGGTTGCAGTGGTGTCTAGACAAAGGCTTGGGCAATATCCAAGGCTGCTACTGCACTGCAGCATCAGGGTGGAGTGTCAGAACCTCTCAGAACCCCACGGGCTGACGTGGGTGTGGGTGGCAGACGGGCCATTCTCTGGGCGCCAGCCAGCACCTAGAACAAAGGCTCCTGGTCACATATCCGACTTCTGTTTCCATTTAGGTGCTAGAACTTACTGTGCTGCTGTCTGTTCTTTGCATTTTCATTTTGAGATGTAAAAATGTTTTTTTGCACTCAAAGCATGAGAACTTCAGGAAAAAACAGATTGAAGAGCTGAAGGGACAAGAAGTAAGTCCTAAGGTGTACTTCATGAAGCAGACCATTGGCAACTCCTGTGGAACCATTGGACTCATTCATGCAGTGGCCAATAATCAGGACAAACTGGAGTTCGGTGAGTGGGTTTTGAGGCCAGTCATCCTCTGGTTGACCTTTAATTAACTGTAATGCTTCCTTCCAACACCCGCAAGCCTCTGTTTGGCAAAGCCATTGCCTTAAATTTTTTGAAAATCTGCTTATGCAGATAGAATCAGTGGGTGAATTCTCATTGTTCCTCCCTTTTGAGGAAGGGAAGCGCATCCAAGAAACATAGTGTGGTTTCCTCTGCCTGGAGAGGCGGGGCTGGTGACAGTGCCGTTTTGTACTTGCCTCTCCACCTGGGTTCTTCATGTGCAGATCCTCCTGCTAGTCTTGACAATTCTAAAGAATTAGAGATGCTGTTAAGGCATAAAACGCCAACCTTCAGGACCTTTCTTTAATGGTGCTGTGTCTCATAAGCAACAGGAGAACCAAAACAGCCTAAAGCAGCAGGACACAGCACGAGGTCCTGCAGGGAGGCATAGCTGCAGGCTGGCACCTTGAGAGATCCATCTGTGAACAAAGCTTGGTCGGGAATTTTAGCTCGTCTCCAGTGGATGCCATGGAGGATAGAGAAGAGATGAGTCTCAGCCCTTAAGTTGTGAGAAGCGCAAGTAACAGCATTGAAATATGTTAAAATACACGGTATTGTGTATGATTTTGGCCAGGGGTCAGCAAACTTTCTTAAAAGGCCAGAGAGTAAATCTTTTAGGCCTTGAGGGCCATGTAATCTCTGCCCTTGTAGTGCAAGAGCAGCCATAGACAAGATGTAGAGCAGTGGATGTGGCTGTGTTCCAATAAAACTTTATTAGGTGGCAGTAGTCTGCCAACTCCTGATTTAGACAATGGATGGGGGTGGCTGAGAATTGAATAAGTTCAACTAACAGTCCATGCTGTTGCTTGTAGCAGGTCAAATACTTTTTTTTTTTTTTTTTTTATTTAAACAAGGGAATTGTGGCCAAGATTCTACTCCTGGTATACTTCTGAAATTAAAAAAAAAAAAAAAAAAAGGCTTGTCTGGCCACAAAGGTCCAGATATTCTAGAAGTTGCTTTTTCAAATATTGACTTGAGTGAGTCATTAAAAAGTCATAGTTTGATCCTTTTTATTTCTTCTGTAGTTAGTATAATTTCTTTTAGAATACTGTGTTCCTGAGGTCACAGATACTGTAACTCTTCCATAAACATGGTCATGACGGTACCATCGGCTTAATCTGAGTCACAGCCCTCATAAAGTTGAGAGGATTCCTATAATTTCCAAATTTTAAATGGTCCCCATTTAACAAATTTGTTTAAGTTTAGAGCTGAAAGTTCAAATTGAGGTCTTTTGAAATACAAGTTGCTCTTGCATCCTAGACTCATCCACACTGAGCAATGGCAAAATGCTTATGCCAACCATCAGCTAGTTAGCTGTCTCTAGACCAGACTGTTAGGGTCTTTGTATTTCTATTTAAGATCTGTAGGTTGATGTCTCTCTGGATAACCATATTACTAAGATTGCATTTTCTACCCTAAAATAAAAATCTTGGTTTGAGAACTGTTGATATTGATAGATTAGAATGTTATTGTTACATCATGTATGCAGTAAACATTAATTGTGCATTGCTAAGTGCTGTAGATAAGAGCAATAGACAAGACAGTTCCTGCCTTTATGGCATTGAAAGTCTCACAAATACATGTTACCACTGGATCAGTGCTGTAACAGGTGGTAGGAGATCTGAGAGGTGAGGGTGAGGTGGAAGGTGGGGAGGGGTCGGGGGACAGGGAGGATGTGAGGAAGAGCTTGGCATGCTGGAGGAACTGAGAGTTCTCTGGCTTGAATGCAGTGAGAGGGGAGTGGTTGGAAAAAGAGGCTGGGGAAGAGGCACCGCTCATCCACATCCTCAGAGGCCATGGTAAAAAGTCAGGTTGCCACACGTGACAGACTATGCAGTGGCTTAAGTCAGCAATAAATGTGCAACCATTTGCATTATATCGGTACTAACATATGCTGCTTTTTTCTTTTAAAGAGGATGGGTCAGTTCTGAAACAGTTTCTTTCTGAAACAGAGAAGTTGTCCCCTGAAGACAGAGCAAAATGCTTTGAAAAGAATGAGGTAGGAAGAGAACTTCTAGAGCATCGATTTTCAGTAACTCTGGAGGTTTTCATGCTAACTATTCTGTTTTCTGCAGGCCATCCAGGCAGCCCATGATGCTGTGGCACAGGAAGGCCAATGTCGGGTAAATACAAGTTAGAGCCAAGCTGTCCAGGTGTCACCCATGTTTCCCCAGAAATATGTGCAAGAACCTCTTACTGGAACACAGCACATGTTTCCACCCAAGGCTGATGAATGCCAGAAAATTCTACCAGAATAATGCCTTGACCAGACCTGTTCATAGAAATGGCTCTTCAAAATATCTAATTGGCAGTTGACACAGTCTTGAGTAAATTCAGGCTGGTAGTGTTTTATATAGACCCAAATGGGTCTAATAGAGTGAGTAGCACCCCTCTTAATAACTGAACATTTCACTTACTCTTCTCACAGTCTGTTGGCGAGCAAGCTGGACCAACAAGGACTAAAAGTTTCTAGATGACTTAAATGTACCATTAATCTGAACACAGCCTTCAAGTCAACTGTTGATGAGATTTAAGTCAGTGATAGTGTCTGTATAACTGCAGTTGACTCTGTCACATTCTAGTCGTGACCTTGGGTGAAGTACTTATCCTCCCTAAGCCTTAATTTCCTCCTCAGTAAAAAGCAAGTCTTAGAGTTCTGAGAGTTACAGTATATCTACTTTAATGGTCTTAGAATAGTACCTAGTATATAAGAAATAAATATTAGCTATAATCATTTAAAATAATATGTAGGCAGGTTGGTTCAAGCATATTCTACTTAGAGAATTTATTTTTAACAAATTAAGTTCTGCTTATAAAATAATCACATTGCAAAATATGTGTATCAAATCAACAGGTTGTAGACCTTAAACTTACATGATGTTATGTCATTTGTATCTTAATTTTTAAATGCAGTTTATAATACAATAAAAAGTACTCATTTTTGAAAAAATATATTGACTTTCTGCAGGTAGATGACAAAGTGAACTTTCATTTTATTCTGTTTAACAACGTGGATGGCCACCTCTATGAACTTGGTACGTTTCACTCTAGTTTTGGAATCTAATATAGATGCGTGCATTCTCTCAGACATAATTCCTCTTACAGTACTGGTGTGTGACTTTATGGCAGCACTTAGTATATCCATTTATGAAGCCAGAACACTGAGGTATTCTCAAGGGGGCACTTAACCCTTTATCATGCCCAGAGCACTCCCTCAGGAACCTGGCCTGCGGGATGAATGGCTTTAGTCACAAACCAGTAAAGAGAACTGATCAGCCAGTTCAAAGTATACACGTTCAGATTTTCTCTTTCCACCTTCCACTATTAGCATCACCAGTATAAGGTCTCCACCGCCATCCTTTCCAGGCAAGGAATACTTTTGGAAGGAGGTAAATGCCTAAACACAACCTGGTTTGTGTAAAAAGAATTCAGACATGTCCATCTCTGTATTAAGAAGAGTCATCTCCTTTGTATTAATGGAGAAAGGCTTGCAGCTGTGTCATCTCAAGCCAAGATACTACCTATGGCAAGCAAGGGCAAAGAAAACTTGGGGCCGCTCAGCAGTCATTGAGGGGCAAATGAAATCTCAAGGATCCTTTTTCTTCCCTCCACCTTCCCTGTACCTCATAGACTGCTTCTGACTTTTGCTTTGTGGTCCTTCCCAAGAGACGGGCACAAGCCCTCCTAGTAGGGTAGCTAGTTTGGCCTTGTGTGGTCTTGTGGTCTTGGTGCTTAGATGAGAATTGCCTGGGGTGGATATCTAGGAACACTTGAACCTCATTTCCAGACTATTGCTTCATAACCAGCCTAACCTTTGTGGGGGTGGCAGTGGTATTTGGAAGAATCTAAAACCTGCCTTTAAGCTGGACAAGCACAGTAGACAGAAAACGTGCAGAGAAAATTGACATGCCTGGCTTTTTCGTTACAGATGGACGGATGCCTTTTCCGGTGAACCATGGCACCAGTTCAGAGGGCTCACTGCTGCAGGTAGTCTTTGGAATCCATTTCCACTAGGGCCCATATTTCTTTAGCCAGTTTGTCTACTCTAAAGTGCATACCTTTTTTTTTGGCCTCTCACTACTGTGGCCTCTCCTGTTGCAGAGCACAGGCTCCATATGCGCAGGCTCAGTGGCCATGGGTCACGGGCCCAGCCGCTCCGCGGCATGTGGGATCTTCCCGGACCGGGACAGGAACCCGCGTCCCTTGGCATCAGCAGGTGGACTCTCAACCACTGCGCTACCAGGGATGCCCTAAAGTGCAAACCTTTTTCAGTACAGGCCGCATCAATCTGGAATAAGAGCAGTCTTTAGGGCTTAAAGATCATCTCAGTAATTCTGTCTGCTTTATTTTATAGCAAATAGTTTTAAACAGCATCCTTTAGGGCAGCCCTGCCTAATCTGTATCGCGTGCTTTCTTTAGCCCACAGTTTGATTTAGCCTGAAAGCCATTGTTTATTTCCTTGTGGGATTAAGGTGACTCTTGTCCTCTTGTCAGATTACATCATAGCCAGTGACTCAGACTCATGGAACAGCAACCCAAGCCTTTCCTAGTCCCTCTCTGACTGCTGGATTTGGGTCAGTCTTGTAGTCCCTCTCTGACTGTGGATTCTGGTTAGGCAGTTAACTCTGTGATTGTTTTCTTCCCACACGGTCGGTCCACTGTTAACAAGTCAAAGGAAGCAAATTCAAAACATGCCTGACAGAACTTTACGATCCAGGGTAACTGTCCTGGTAAAAGTGACGGCAGAAATCTCTTAATTCTGAACACGAGTTGGTAGACTAGTCCTCTTCCCTCTAAAAATGAATCTCTAGAGTTTAGTCAGTTTGCTGTTAGAAAGGAAAATGGCTTGTGATAAAATTAAAAATGATGTTAAGGTATAATTACTTCATTTGTCATAATAACAGCTAAACTTTTTTGCGTGCTTCTTGTGTGTAGACCGGGGGTTGGCAAACTTTTTCTGTGAAGAGCCAGGAAATACTTTAGGTTTTGTGTAGCATATGGGCTCTGTTGCAGGTATTCATTTCTGCTGTGACAGTTCCAAAGCAGCCCCATAGGTAGTGTCTAAATGAATGTGTATGGCTGTGTTCCACTAAAACTTTATTAACAAAAACAGGTAGCAGGTTGGATTTGGCCCACAGACTGCAGTTTGCTGACTACATGCTAGATGCTGTTCTAAGTTAGTTAACCTCTATGGACTCCTTTTAATGATGCTCTGAGGTAGTTAGTATTACTTACATTTTACAGATGAGGAAGCAGAGGTGCAGAGGTAAGTGATGCCCAAGGTCAATGGCAAACTACAGAATCATGGTTCAAATCTAGACAGTCTTGTCTCTAGAGTCTGTGCTCTTAGCCACTGTACAATACTACCTTTATAGTAGACCTGTGTTTGGAACATCACAGACCTGATGACCTCAAGGTACTAGTGGACTAAATTATGCAATCCTAGGAGGGACAGTCACTTTCTCTAGCCTGCTGTCCTATACACCTGAGATCAGTCAGAGCTAATTCTTGGATATACTAGGGGTAAATGAGAATAGTGATACGGAATGAGAACTAGACCTAGAGAAACAGAATGGGGATTTGCATGAGAGTCAGGATTCACTTAACGGGAGAGAATAAGAACAGGGGCAGAATTTCTGGTTATGACCTGTCTGGAGGAAAGATTCTGGTCCATCTAATAAAGCTTCCTAGGTACTACCAACTCCTATCAAACACTATCCTAATACAGGCACACCTCACATTGTGGGTTCAGTTCCAGACCACTGCAGTAAAACAAATATCACAATAAAGAGAAGTTTTGAGTTTTTTTGCTTCCTACTGCATATAAAAGTTATGTTTACACTATACTGTAGTCTGTTAAGTGTGCAATAGCATTATGTATAAAAAACCAATGTACATATCTTAATTTAAAATACTGTTAAAACAATGCTAACCATCATCTGAGTGTTCAGTGAGTCAGTCTTTTTGCAGTGGTAGCATCAAAGGTCACTGATCCCAGATCACCATAACAAATACAATAATAATGAAAAGTTTGGAACATTATGAGAATTACCAAAATGTGACCCAGAGACATGAAGTGAGCCAGTGCTGCTGGAAAAGTGATGCCGATAGACTTGCTCCGTGCAGGATTGCCACAAACCTTCAATTTGCCAAAAAATAAAAATGGAGTATCTGCAAAGCACAATAAAGTGAAGTGCAATAAAATGAGGTATGCCTGTACCATAAAACGTGCTCTGCATAGGATACTTAAAACTGTTACGTGAGTAGAATTTATGAGGTGTGGGGAAGGTAAAACTTTTTGTTTAAAAAAAAAAACCCCACAGAATCTCATTTTAAATTAATTGACTAGAAAATAGCATCTTAATTAGTGGAAATTCTTATCCTAAGTAAGGCTGGTTCTATATGGTTAGAGATTTTTTTTTTTTACAAAAGTTTATTCTTAAATGTACAATAGGTTCCAAGACAACACTTCATTCTAGCTATAGGTGGCAACAGATGTTGTGGCAGGGAATCCAGATGTTTAATCCAGATGTTTAAACAGGAATGGAACTAAGGATCATCATTGCCTCGGGCACAAGGGACAGCTTACTTTTTTTTTTTTTTTTTTTTTGCGGTATGCGGGCCTCTCACTGTTGTGGCCTCTCCCGTTGCGGAGCACAGGCTCCGGATGCGCAGGCCCAGCGGCCATGGCTCACGGGCCCAGCCGCTCCGCGGCATATGGGATCCTCCCAGACCGGGGCACGAACCTGTATCCCCTGCATCAGCAGGCGGACTCTCAACCACTGCGCCACCAGGGAGGCCCGGGACAGCTTACTTTTTGCCAGATTTCTTAATTGCACCTGTGGCCAGGGGGCCTTTCCCCGTGGCCTTCGCTTTTAGCTCCTCAAGTTTCTTTTGCTCCTGCTTCTGCTTCTGCTTCTGCTTGAATGCCTTATCTTCCTCGTCCATCTCCTTGGCTTGCTTCTTGGGCCGCTTCAGGGGCTTCTTGCCACCTTTGCGGCCTGACATGGCGCCCGCCGCCCCTTCCTCAGACCCTGCCATCGGATGCCTAGAGATGTTTTAGGTTGTCTAAACTATACCCCGAATTAACTTGTTAAATTGGTGAGAAAATCCATAAATAACCCAAGTATCCTAAACTTGAGTGAATTAGGTCACTGCCTCTCGTCTGTATAGGAGATGGCTGTTGTTACAGGCACATCCTTAACATTAATCAACAGCATGGGTCCTAAAGGAAAGTGGCTTTGGGCAAGGCAGGTCTGGGATATCAATATATTAAAAATTCTGATAGAATAAAATGTAGATATTACTCTAGATCCTCTTCAGTTTTTCTAAGTGGTTTCAAAGCAGAAACAAAACCGGGGTGGGGTTGATGCTTTTTTCAGGGCCAGAACTCATTATCAGGTTGGTGTTTTTTAGTCCTTGGGAGCTGATGTTCCGTGACTGTTCTCTGTCACAGCATATCCACTGTCCTCTTGAAGGTCTTGTATTTAACGTTGGTGGGCCTTTCTTTCCACTGGACTTCTTACAAATTGAACAGTGATTGATATTCTGATCCCAAGGCATTTAAACCCCAGAATTTCTCAAGTAACATTGGGGTCAGTTTTCTATTCCCAATCTTTGTAATCTAGGGCTTAGAATTAGTAACACATGTCATTCCCTAAATATGTAGGAGTCCATCACTTATCTGTACTTGGAATACCAGGTATTTAAACTTCAAGCCTGTTTTGTAAAATGTTTACTTGAAATAAGTCTGTCTTTACTCTGGGAATTTCTGAGTTAGAACTTTTTCCTTATGGAAGAGAAATCAATTTTTTATCTCTGGATTTGAGGGAAAGAGCACCAAGAGTATAGTTTTCTTGTCAAAACCAGGCACAAGGTGGCAGAAGCACCAGAGCATTTGGTAGAAAGAATAAAGGAATCAAAGCTTCTGAAGCTGGGTTTGTGACGTGGGTCCTTCTTTCCCATCACCTGATTTTTTTTCCTCTTAAGTCCTGGTTTTCAAGTTTATTGGGAGGTTTAAAGTGGGTCAGGTAATAGACCTTACTGATACTTTCCCCTTGAAGCTTTCATTTTGAGCTTCTGCTGTTTAGACCTTAATTCGTGACATTCCTCCTTCTCAGGACGCCGCCAAGGTCTGCAGAGAATTCACTGAGCGTGAGCAAGGGGAGGTCCGCTTCTCCGCCGTGGCCCTCTGCAAGGCAGCCTAATGCCTCGTGGTGGGGCACTTCGCTTTCTCCCCCCTTTCCTTCATCGTGAAAGTATATCCCTACCTATGTGGTCTAAATGCTTCAGTACTTGTAGAGCACAGCTGTTCTCCTTCGGTTCCGCAGATACGCACTTACCCGCACCTTCGCCCACGCACTAGCAGAGCTCCATCGAGCAAGTTTGGTGTCACCCTCTGATGGCAAAGCACTCCCCTCACTGTATGTCTTATACCTCAGTATCTACTGCTTTAATGGCTACTTTGGTTTCTGTCTGTAAGCTAAGGCCTTGGATGTGGTTTGTCCTTAAAAGGAATAAAATTTTTCTGCTGATAAGAGATGAGCCTAAACTGGTTTTCATTTTTCCTTCCCCTAGTATATCCCAAATTATCATAGTAATTACATATATATCTTCCATAGAAGAACTTACACAGTACAGGTAAGAAAATTACCATACAAATATTATCGGTTTAGTGTGTTTCTACACTTTTTTCTATACATTTATGTTACTGTGTGTACCTGTAGACTTAAAAAAAATTAAATACTTTATTTTTTGGAACAATTACTTTTATTGAAATATAGTTGATAATAAATATTATATTAGTTTCAGATGTACAACAGTGATTTGACATTTAAGTACATCATGAAATGATCACCATAAGGCTAGTAACTATCTGTCCCCTTACAAAGTTATCGCAGTATTAGTGACCATATTCCTTATGCTATAAGAATGATTTTAGATTTACAGAAAAATTGAGAAGATACTAGAGTTCCCATATACCTTTCATTCGTTTCCCCCATTACATCTTACATTAGTATGATACATTTGTTTAACAATTGATGAACCATTATTGACAATTCTATTGACTAAAGTCCATACCTTATTCAGATTACCTTGGTTATTACCTAATGTCTTTTTTCTCTGGGAGGATCCCATCCAGAATACTCTTTAGGCTGTTCTTGGCTGTGACAGTTTCTCAGGCTTTGCTTTTGATGATTTTGACAGTTTCAAGGAGTACTGATCAAGTATTTTGTAGGTTGCCCCTCTTGGGATTTGCCTAATGTTTTCTCATAATTAGACTAGTGTTATGAGTTTTGGGGGAGGAGAACCACAGGTAAAGTGCTGGTCTCATCACCTCATATCAGGGTACATAGCGTCAACATTCCTTATGGTTAATGTTAACCTTGATCACCTGGCTGGTTGGCGTTTGTCAGGTTTCTCCAATTAAAGCTACTTTCCCCACCCTACAGCCCTCTATTATATACTGGAAAGAAGTCTATGCACAGCTGACCCTATAGGAGTAGGGGGTTGAATTAAGCTCTACCTTCTTGAAGGTGGAGTATCTATATAAATTATTTGGAAATCTTCTGCAAGGGAGATTTGTCTCTTATCCCCTATTTATTCATTTATATCAGTATGAACTCATGGCTATTTTATACTCTGGGTTATAATCCAGTACATTTTGTTCAAATTGTTCTAGCTTTGGCCATTGAGAGCTATTTCATTCGGCTCCTGTGTCCCTTTGACATACCCCAATCGATGTGGGTTTTGCTTTTTTTTTTTTTAGCGATAGTTTACTTTCCAGAAATTAGTTTTTTTTTTTTTTTTTTCCGTACGCGGGCCTCTCACTGCCGTGCCCTCTTTCGCCGCGGAGCACAGGCTCTGGACGCGCAGGCTCAGCGGACATGGCTCACGGGCCCAGCCGCTCCGCGGCATGTGGGATCTTCCCGGACCAGGGCACGAACCCGTGTCCCCTGCATCGGCAGGCAGACTCTCAACCACTGCACCACCAGGGAAGTCCCAGAAATTAGTTTTTTAAAAATCAGTGTCATTGGGGGCCCGAATGGTGGCTGGAAACGGGGCTTCCTGGGAGGAGGAGGGCACCGGTGGGGATGCAGCAGCTCCACAGCCCCAATCCCTGACGAGTGCGCCCGGGGCTCGTCTCGAGGCTGCCTCTGGTGCGACTGAAGGCCTTGGTGAAGGTGGACCCCAACGTGATGCGGGACAGGAAGCCAGCTTCATTTTGGCAGGAGCCGTGGAACTGTTTGTGGACACCATAGCAAAAGATGCCTACTGTTGAGCTCAACAAGGGAAGAGGAAAACCTTTCAGAGGAGAGATTTGGGTAATGCGATAGAAGCTGTGGATGAATTTGCTTTTCTGGAAGGTACTTTGGATTGATTGCTGAGCTGGGCAGTTTTGTGAGCCTGTACCTGCATCCTTCAGCTAGGCCCTCTGCAGGCCTCAGCTTTGAAGAAGAGTCTTTGGAATACTGAACTTACACACTTTTCCTGTTCTACCTTCACCGAAGCCTGGATAAGCAGAGATCTCACCTGTTAGCTTTTCTTTGTAAGGTCTTGCACTACTTGTATCTTCCATTTCTGGCCTGGATGCAGCTGCTGCTGCTTGTGGTAGATACGAAGAACATGATTTTGTAGGTTGCTTAATAAATGATAAGGACCAAATGAAAGTTTCTGATCAACCTCAAAAAAAAAATCAATGTCTTTGCCATTTGTTAAACCTTAACTATTTTATAGATTATGATACATTAATATGTAACTTATAGGCTTGCATTAAATGTTAAATGACATTTGTTCTCAACAATTGATACTTGAATATAACATACTCTCTAGTTACAGGGATTAAGCACTGTGGGGAAGAAACCCCCAGACCTCCTGCTCTTAGAAGAGCTTTATCCTGTCTGTTGCCAGGAGCCCAGGTAGCTTGGGTTTCAGCTGCCTTAAAGTTTTCAACTCTGACTATTCTATGGTGATAATACTTCTGATTCCAACTTCTAAGTGAAGGATATTTTGGTTCCTAGGGGGAAAGTGATCACTACTATTCCTTCTAATGTAGAAAACGAAATACATGGTGACTCAGGTGATTCTAATTGCTTGGAGTTGAAGCCAGAGGGATGCACTTTCTGTTCTAATTTGGTGTGTGACTTTCATGCAGTCACCTTGGAGATCGACTTAGGGGAAAAGAAACAGAACAAGCCTCCTTCCTGCTAATAAGAGCTGGTGAAAATACTACTTTTGGTCTCAGGAGTACAATTATACCACTAAGTGTAGCTGTAAGACTTTATGCATGAGAAGCATTATTAAAATGCTCACAAACTCCTAACACACCTTAGCATGTCACACCATGGAGGGTCATGTAATGGCTGTTGTATGTGGGAGATTGCAACCCTAGAGGTGCAGAGAAATTTCAGTTTTACTGAGGAAACACAGGTTAGTTTACATGCCCAAATTCTCACTGCTAATTACTAGGGAAATCGGTTTAGACCGTGGACTGACCACCTAGAGGTAACTGTCCTCGGGAGTCAATATTATAGACTTCAGGGCTTATCAAATGTCTTTGACCTCCACTCTGCCTCTCGGTAACTTTGGGCAAAGAAATTTCCCTCTCCCACGTCTTCATTGTTTCACGTTAAAATGGACAACACAGAGTGAAGATGTGTTGGGAAGGGCCTGGCTTCTAGAAGTTTCCCTCTAGTACCAACATATTCCCTACTGCTCTCCCTGAGACCTCAGCCATGTGTAACCCCATGGGGTAACATCAACTTTGTATTCTATGTGAGGGCAGTAGCCCCTGGAGTTGTGCAACTCAAGAGGTTCTTATTTCTCCAATAAACCCTATTAATTGACATCTTGGATTTATCAAAGATCATGTCCAGTTGGCTTATTCTTTAGAATGTTACTAATCTTTGGCAATGAAAGTAATTTTGGTTTTTTTAATTGAAGTACAGTTTGCTGTACAATATTATGTAAGTACAGGTGTACAATATAGTGATTCATAATTTTTAAAGGTTATATTCCATTTATAGTTATTATACAATATTGCCTACATTCCCCTTGTTGTACAACATATCCTTTTATTTATTTATTTTTGGCTGTGTTGGGTCTTCGTTGCTGTGTGTGGGCTTTCTCTAGTGGCAAGTGGGGGGTACTCTTCATTGCAGTGCGTGGGCTTCTCACTGCAATGGCTTCTCGTTGCAGAGCATGGGCTCTAGGTGTGCGGGCTTCAGTAGTTGTGGCACGTGGGCTCAGTAGTTGTGGCTCACAGGCTTTAGAGCACAGGCTCAGTAGTTGTGGCGCATGGGCTTAGTTGCTCCGCAGCATGTGGGATCTTCCCGGACCAGGGCTCGAACCCGTGTCCCCTGCATTGGCAGGTGGATTCTTAACCACTGTGCCACCAGGGAAGTCCCTACAACATAGCCTTGTAGCTTATTTTATACCTAATAGTTTGTACCACTTAAGCCCCTACCCCAATATTGTACCCCGCTTCCCTCTCCCTAGTGGTAACCACTAGTTTGTTCTCTATACCTGTGAGTCTGCTGCTTTTTTGTTATAGTCACTAGTTTGTGTACTTTTTTAGATTCCGCATATAAGTGATATCATACAGTATTTGTCTTTCTCTGTCTGACTTATTTCACTCAGCATAATACACTCTAGGTTCATCCATGTTGTTGCAGATGGCAGAATTTCATTTTTTTAATGGCTGAGTAATATTCCATTGTATAAATATATATATGTACCACATCTTCTTTACCCATTCATCTGCTGGACACCTAGGTTGCTTCCATACTTAGGCAATTGTAAATAATGCTGCTATGAACATTGGGGTACATATATCTTTTGGAATTAGTGGTTTTTTTTTCTTTTCCCCCCCCCGTATATATACCCAGGAGTGGAATTGTTGGGTCATATGGTAGTTCTAATTTTAGTTTTTTGAGAAACCTCCATATTGTTTTCCATAGTGGCTACACCAATTTACGTTCCCACCAGCGGTGTACGAAGGTTCCCTTTTCTCCACATCCTTGCCAACATTTGTTATTATTTTTTATTTTATTTTATTTTAATTTTTATTTTTTCTCATTAAACTTTTTTAATGGGTCTCAAATTCTGTGACAGATTTTTGGTCAAGTTGTTTCCATTAAAAAGTACTGATTTTAAAAACTAATAACTTAAAACTGCCACACACAAAACAAATGGTTCACAACACATTCTCCTTTCCTTCTGAAGGTTTTACGATGCATTGTTATCATTAACCAGTCTTTTGCTATTAAACTTAAATAGCCAATTGAGACAAACCATTCTGAGACCGTTCTTCCACCACTGATTAAGACTGGGGTGGCAGGTATTGGGGATAATATTCATTTAGCCTTCTGAGCTTTCTGGGCAGACTTGGTGACCTTGCTAGCTCCAGCTGCCTTCTTGTCCACTGCTTTGATGACACCCACAGCAACCGTCTGTCTCATGTCACGAACAGAAAAGCGGCCCAGAGGAGGATAGTCAGAGAAGCTCTCAACACACATGGGTTTGCCAGGAACAATATCAACAATGGCAGCATCATCAGATTTCAAGAATTTGGGGCCATCTTCCAGCTTTTTCCCAGAACGACGATCAATCTCCTTCAGCTCAGCAAACTTGCAGGCAATGTGAGCTGTGTGACAATCCAGCACAGGTGCATATCCACCACTGATTTGGCCTGGATGGTTCAAGATAATCACCCGAGCTGTGAAGCCAGCTGCTTCCATCGGTGGGTCATTTTTACTGTCACCAGCCACAGTGCCACGACGAACATCTTTGACAGACACGTTCTTGACATTGAAGCCCACATTGTCCCCAGGAAGGGCTTCACTCAAAGCTTCATGGTGCATTTCAACAGACTTCGCTTCAGTTGTCACATTGACTGGAGCAAAGGCGACCACCATGCCAGGTCTGAGAACACCAGTCTCCCCTCGACCCACAGGGACAGTGCCAATACCAACAATTTTGTAGACGTCCTGGAGGGGCAAATGCAAGGGCTTGTCAGTTGGGCGAGTTGGTGGCAGGATGCAATCCAGAGTTTCAAGCATTGTGGTTCCACTGGCATTGCCATCTTTACGGGTGACTTTCCATCCCTTGAACCACGGCATGTTAGCACTTGGCTCCAGCATGTTGTCACCATTCCAGCCAGAAATTGGCACAAATGCTACTGTGTCGGGGTTGTAGCCAATTTTCTTAATGTAGGTGCTGACTTCCTTTACAATTTCCTCATATCTCTTCTGGCTGTAGGGTGGCTCGGTGGAATCCATTTTATTAACTCCAACAATTAGTTGTTTCACACCCAGAGTGTAGGCCGGAAGGGCACGCTCACGGGTCTACCCATTCTTGGAAATACCTGCTTCAAATTCACCAACACCAGCAGCAACAATCAGGACAGCACAGTCAGCCTGGGATGTGCCTGTCATCATGTTTTTGATGAAGTCTCTGTGTCCTGGGGCATCAATGATGGTCACATAGCACTTGCTGGTCTCGAATTTCCATAGGGATATATCAATGGTGATACCACGCTCGCGTTCAACTTTCAGTTTGTCCAAGACCCAGGCATACTTGAAGGAGCCCTTCCCCATCTCGGCAGCCTCCTTCTTGAACTTTTCAGTGGTTCTCTTGTCGATCCCACCACATTTGTAGATCAGATGGCCAGTAGTGGTGGACTTCCCTGAATCTACGTGTCCGATGACAACGATGTTGATGTGCGTTTTCTCCTTTCCCATTTTTGCTTAGGTTTAGCGGTGGTTTTCACGACACCTGTATCCTGGCGGCAAACACGTTGTGAAAAAGCTCAGCATTTGTTATTTGTGTTCTTTTTGATGATAGCCGTTTTGACAGGTGTGAGGTGATATCTCATTGTGGTTTTGATTTGCATTTCCCTGATGATTAGCGATGTTGAGCATCATTTCATGTGCCTGTTGGCCATCTGCATTTCCTCTTTGGAAAAATGTCTATTCATTTCTTCTGCCTGCTTCTTAATTGGGTTTTTGTTTTTTGATGTCAAGTTATATGAGCTGTTTATATATGTTAAATATTAATCCCTTATTGGTCATATCGTTTGCAAATATTTTCTCCCATTCAGTAGGTTGTCTTTTGGATGGTTTTCTTTGCTGTGCTAAAGCTTTTAAGTTTAATTAGATTCCATTTGTTTACTTTTGCTTTTATTTCCTTTGCTTTAGGAGATGGATAAAAAAAAGTGCTGCGATTTATGTCGAAGAGTGTTATGCCTATGTTTTCCTCCAGGAGTTTTATAGTATCCAGTGTTGCACTGAGGTCTTTAATCCATTTTGAGTTTATTTTTGTATATGGTGTTAGAGAATGTAATGAAGGCGACTTGTTGTGCTTTCAATAGATAAAGCCACCTGATGCTAGGTATCCCCCCTTTTCTAATACCCAGAATGTCCAATTGAGGAATATTTAGGTTACACATCTATTCAGTATAATATGATCTGTCTTAAAGACCCATGATAATAAAAAAAAGTTTATGCATGAAACTAGTGAGATAGTTTTGTAAAATGTGTATGCATATGTGTTTAGAAAAGACAGGACCATAATAGCTAGATGTTTACTATATTCTAAGTTAAACTTAGTCACAGCGAAGCTTAAGCAACTTGCCCAATCTTACTCAGCTAGTGAGGGATGTTGCTGACATTCAAACCCAAGCAGGCTGGCTCTAGGAGCCCACGATATTAATGATCATTGCTGGGCAGAGGTGAACCTACCTTAAGGTGAATGAAGTTTAAGCTTTAGGGCCTCACAATTTAATGGCTCGTTCCAGTTTCCTGGCTTTTGTGTCCTTGTGAAATTTACAAATCCTTTAAAAACGTGGGTCTGCTCCTGCCTCTGGATGTTGAGATTATGAGTGATTTTAACTTTATATCCTCATTTTCCAAGCTTTCTAAAATTGCTATATTACTTTTATAGTAAAAAAGCTTAAGTTTTTCTCTAGGACTGCAATGAATGAATTATGGAATTAATTCTGTCTGAGCTGCTGCTGGTTAGTTTAGCTTACCTCCCAAATTTCTTCAGTTTATAACTGAAGTCCGTGCAACTTAGTCTTCTAAGATGAAATGGGCTTCATTACAAGGCTACTTTAGAACTTTAAATGATCATCTTTATGTTCTCCTAAACCCCAAGTTACTTGGAACCTGTTCAGTTTCTTGCACATCGTGACATGTTCAATAATGACTTGACATTTGGGAGTTAACTTTCTGTGTCCCTTGAATGACGTGATCTTATTAATTCATTTGTATTATAGTGTTAAGTTGTTCATCCTTTTCATTCTTGACCTGGCTTGGTGTAGCGGCGAGGAGTGGGGTGCTGTGGATTGCCTGTGTGGTTAGGTTGTCTGGTATAATCCTGTAGAATGCGAATTACAGGACCTCTCCCAGGATTAGGAGGTTGGAGTTAAGATAAGGCACGTAGAGCTCAGCACATCGTGACCATGCCTTGAGCATTTTTATTAATGTAACATAAACTGTTATAGGAGTTGAGTGTGTGTGTGTGTGTGAATATTTATGAACAAAAAAGAAAGAGAAGTAGAGAAGTCTCAGCAGATGAAATAGTATGGATAATGTTCCCTCCTAGTACAAAATACCTGGATTTGGACAATTTAAGTCACTTGGCAGTTTCCTTTCCCTGGTCATGTTAATATTCTTAACCTGATTCAAAATCAAATTTTATAGTAATGCATCTCTTCATTCTTAGGAATCAGATGCTTTCCACAGTGTTCATCATTCTCTAAAAAACAGGCTTTTTTATTTTTTTAATCTTACCTTAGTACGGTAGTACATTTGTTACAATGAATGAACTAACAATGGTACGTTATTATTAACTTAAGTCCAGACTTTATTTCTTTAGTTTTCACCTAATGTCCTTTTTCTGTTCCAGAATCCCATCTAGGACACCACATGATATGTAGTTGTCCTGTCTCCCTAGGCTCCTCTTAGCTGTGATTTATTGAACTAAAACCAATTACGTTGATCCAAGGTGCTGCTTTGGCTCTGGCTCTTGACAGTTCCACTGTTTGTGGTCTCCTGGGGCCAGTGCAGGCAGCACAGCTTGTGGTTGAGACCTGAGGGTTGTGCCATCATCTCTGCCCCTTACCAGATGGGTGCCTTGGCCAACTTAACCCCTCCTAAGCCTTGATTTCCTCATCTGTAAAGTGGTTCAGTATCTGCCTCATAGGGTTGTTGTGAAAGCACATGAGAATACTTGTGAAGTACTTTGGGGTGTGCTAGAATATAGCAAGTGCTATGGTTTTAATTTTCATCACCACCTATCTGTTTGCATCCATCTCTCCTTTTTATCCCACTGAAATTCCAAGCTACCAAGTGTCCCCCATTTCCTGGGATAAGGGCCCATTTCCAAAGCAACTTTTCCTAAAAGTTATCCTAATTCATGGCTCCCAGTCCGTCAGTGCCTCATTCTTTGCAGTGAGTGGGGTACATTCTGTTTCACATCAAGACATGAGTAATACAAGTGTATTTACCCTCTTGTAGGCCACTGATTTTTAAGAAGGGAATCATATGATTGAACTTTAAAGTATAACTTTATAAGGACAGAAGAGGGGCTTTGAAAACGGAGATTCATAGGTTTATTTGCTTTGCTTGACATTAAAGTTGCTCTAGTCATTAGAGGAAACAACTTTAAATGTCCAAAGTTTGGACGTTTGAGTCCAAATTGAGTGGCCAATACCTGAATTGCCTATTTCACATTAAAATACAATACGTAGGAAGACAAAAGCTTTAACTATACTCACTACATCCAGTAGGTGGCAGCAAAGGAAAGCTTATGGCAACTGCAAAGCTAAGTAGGTTTGAACAAAGTTGAGCCAGGAAGGAAAAACCAGTAGCTTTTGGTGACTGGCCCCTCTGGGCAAGATGGAGAAGTGTGATAGTGCTCGGGCCTTCATTTTGGCCCACTGTTTTGGACTGGACTAACCAGTCCTAGTGTAGATTGGCTAAAATCAGCCTTGTGAATTGCTTGTTGGGCTATTCAAAATTTTGCCCAGGTTCTATTTATTTTATCAGAAAAATAAATAGAAATGAGCAGGAATAATTTCAAATCACAAGGTTATTAAAAAATGCTTCCTGGGGCTTCCCTGGTGGCACAGTGGTTGAGAGTCCGCCTGCCGATGCAGGGGACACGGGTTCGTGCCCCGGTCCGGGAAGATCCCACATGCCACGGAGCGGCTGGGCCCGTGAGCCATGGCCGCTGAGCCTGCACGTCCGGAGCCTGTGCTCCGCAATGGGAGAGGCCACAACAGTGAGAGGCCCGCATACCCCAAAAAAAAATAAAGCTTCCTCTGCTTATGTTGAGTTAGCTATTATCCCAAATCCAATTGATTTGATAAAATCAATTCTATAATCAACTCTACATTAGTAGAATCTGGCTTTCAACATCTTAACATTAGAAAATAGTAGACTTAATTGTATAATATTAAATTGTTATAACAGATGTTTAGGATAATATTTTTCTCAGTACTTCAGTTACACAATGTTAATTTTATTTTCAAGTAGTTTCTTTCTTCTTTTCTTTTTTTTAAAGACTGCACCAGGCCGCTTATGACATCTTAGTTCCCCAACCAGGGATTGAACCTGGGACACCACAGTAAAAGCACGGAGTCCTAACCACTGGACCACCAGGGAATTCCCTTTCAAGTAGTTTCATATGGATGGATTTGACCTTTACCATTAGGAAAACTGGGTCTGGTCCAGTATTAACATATAAGTAGTTGGGTGACATTAACCAATTCCCTTTTCTGGCCTCAGTTTCCTCTTTTTTAAATAAAAAAATCGACTCAAAGCTCATTGAAGTGCCTCATCTCCACGAGTTTATATACCACAACCTCCACCATTCTCGCTCTTGGCCAATCCCAGCTTCAGGAGGTGCATGCAGTAGACCTTTGTCTCTCAGCTCTTCAGATCCGTGGCCCCTTATTATAAGCACTATGTTGAAATGCCCCCTTTACAATCCTGAAAGAGTTCATAGCTAATATAACCTACCTATATACATAATCTTAAGAAATCAATTTAAAGAAAATATGTTTCAATGGGTAAGTGCTCCGGTATCATCATATGAGAATATATAAAGTGAGGTGAGGCTTGTACTTAGAATCACGAAGACAGGGACAGCTGCAGATGGAGCAGGGGATGGTGCGTTGACAGTTCAGATTCCACGAGCAGCCTTGTTATCGGTCATGCAATTTTCCCCAAATGGTGAAAATCTTGGTAAAGTCCCAAACAAAGTAATTACGTTCTTCCCCTGACTTATTCACTATTGTATTTATGGAAACTTCAGTGCAAACAGCATGCAAACAAATAGAGTTTCAGACAATTATACACAGATTTTTCAGTGACACAAATGCCTCGAGGGACCTTTGAAAGCTGTGTAACATACAACACGATTCCTCACTGTGTGAGGCTTTCTTTTTACGACCTGGCCCTGAATACGAAATGCCGGTGGAACATATCCCCGTTACCACAACAAAATATTTGCCCATGAATTTACAAAACATCCATTAGGGCTTGGTACCACCCGCCCTGAGGATCACTTAGCTGCACTGGAGAAGCTTTCCTAAGTAACTTGTCGCAGGTAGAATTCCAGAGTGGCCCCCAAGCCTCCCAGGTCCTGGTGTATAAACACCTTCTCCTGGGCACTCAATCAAACACTAAAGGGAGTTTGCAGATGTAATTAAGGTCCCCAATAAATTGGCATTAAGATAGATTATCCTCAGTTGGCCTGACCTAGTCCTCAGAAAGGACTAGGCCTTTCTTGGCAAAGGAATGTGGGCAGCCTCTAGGAGGTGAGAGTGGCCCCCAGCTGACAGCAGGGAAATGACGGTCTCAGTTCTAGAGCCTGAAGGAACTGAATCTGGCCAACAACCAGAAGCAGATTCTTCCCCAGAGCCTCCAGAAAGAAACACAGCCGACACCTTAATTTCAGCCTTGTAAGACAACCCAGCCAGGCCAAGCTGGACTTCTGGCCTACAGCACCGTGCGCTAAGAAACGGGTATTGATTCAATCCTCTAAGTTTGTGGTAATTTGTTATGCAGCAAAAGGAAACTCAGACATAATAAGCCAATGCAACATGTTCAAGAGTCACTGGACTGCCCTGACCGTCCTGTCTAAACCACCCCTACGTGGTCCCCACCACTGACCCCCGTGGCTGCCCCAAGAGCAAGTCACATTGGTTCTTCTCAGTCCCTTTGCCCTCCCCACGTCTGGGAGCGCGAGGGCGTGAAGAATCTGCTGACATTCCGGGAGACGACAGCCCTCCCTTATATTCTGCGTCTCCTGCTGGGGTGTGTCCAGCCCGCAGCCCGAGTTTGCCTCACGAGCACCCTCCCAGCTCTGCCGGTGCTTGTCCTCAGCAGACACCAATCGGGTGACGTGTAAACAGGTAAGGTGATGCGTAACCTTAATCACTTACTGAAATCTGGCCTGCACGTTTGACTCATTGCTACAGAAGGTCACATAAATCCAAACTGTATGAATATACTTTAAAAAAGAATGGACTTAAGATGCATAGTACTTGGGGGTTCCCTGGTGGTCTACTGGTTAGAATTTGGTACTTTCACTGCCATGGCCCAGGTTCAGTCCCTTGTCGGGGAACTGAAATTCTGCAAGCCGTGCCTCGTGGCCAAAAAAAAAAAAAAAAAAGGCATGGTACTGAAAAGTCATATTTTGTGTGTAGTGAAGAATTCCAGGCCTTCAGGTATGAGCTGCTGCCTGCTTCTCTCGGGGACTATTTTTTCTATAGTTCCTCCTGTAGTCCCCTCCCCACCCCCAGTACTGCTCAGAAAGGCCACCAACAGAGCCACATCACTCTGGAAGGCTCCCTTTTTTATTCCTTTTGAAAACATGATGCTACATTTGAGAGCTTTATAATAATTATTATTTAAACATTTAAGACCCATAAAATCTTCTTTGAAATAAATGAAGAATAACAGTTGGCTCAGAGACCAGGCCTAGTTTTTTTTTTTTTTTTTTTTTTTTTTGTTACCTTGGTGCCTTTATTTGCTTCTGTGGGATGCTATGGGCCCATGTCCCTTCTTTAAAGACACGTGCTGACAGTATAGAGGCCATAAGTTCTTATTATTTGTGCCAAGTCGACTCACTTCATGGATTTTCCGTGGGGGTATCTTCTGATAGTCTTGAGCCATCACAAAAGGGGCCCTCAAATATATATATGACATTTCTCTCTCCCTTTTCCTTCCTTCTTTCTTTCTTTCTCTCCTTCTCTTTCTTTCCTCCCTGCCCCCCTTCCTTTCTGCCTTATGCTACTTTTTATTCCTTTTAAAACTTTTAAAATCACAGCATGCATTGTATATGAATTTTCTTCCTAATCTTTCCCTCTGATTACATTTATTCCCAATTCCCTTAATGACTTTATTAAGGTGTAGTTTTATGTACCATAAAATCCACCCATTGTAACTATTCTATTATTTTAGTAAATAGAGCTGTAAAATCATCCCCACAAATCCAGTTTTAGAACATTTCCATCATCCCCCAAAGTTTCTTGTTTCTGTTTGCAGTTAATCCCTGCTCCTACCCCAGCCCCAGGTAATGACTGATCTGCTTTTTGTCTCTACCAATGTGCTTTTTCTGGACATTTCATATAAATAGAAGCATACAAATGTATGCTTAGCACAAGCTCATTCATATTGTAGCATGTACCAATTGTTCTGTCCTTTTTATTGCTGAGTAGTATTCCATGGTATGAAAATACCTCATTTTTTTTATCCATTCATCAGCTGATAGACATCTGTGTCATTCCCAGTTTGGGGCTATGACGAACAATGCTGCTCTGAACAGTCATATACATGTGTTTGTGTGGATGTGTTTTCATTTCTTGTAGGTAGACTCCTAGAGTGGAATTGCTGGGGCACATAATTAAGTTTATAGACTGCCCCCAACACAGGGTAACATTCCTTCTCAACAAGTACATACTACTCAAAAAGTATGATAGGAAATCAACTTTGTAATCGGTATCAAAAGTCTTATAAGTATGTAGCATCTGATCAAGTGACTCGAATTCTTAGAAATAATCAAAGGTCTATGTGAAGATTTATGTAGTAAGATGTTGTTCTTAACAATATTATAGTAGTGAAAAAGGAAACAATATAACTGACTAGGGGAAAGTAGGGGAAAGACATCTATATAACCACAAAATAGACAAAAATCTCTGGGTAAACAATAAACATATAAGTAAAGTATCTGGTATGGTAGGAGGTGATGAAAGCTATGGAAAAAATTAAAAATAAAACAGCAGAGCAAGGTAAGGAGGTGGGGGAGAGGCAAGTGGTTGAATGGAAATGTCAGGGTCAACCTTGAATGTGTTGAATGAGGCAGTCAAGGTCAATCTCATTGAGGAAATGACTCTGAGCAAAACTGATGCATCTGGGGAAGAGGATTCCCCACAGAGGGAAGAGCTGGTGCTGAGAGGCCAGTGGGGTCAGAGTGAATGAAAGGGGAGAAAAGTAAGAGCTGAGAGCAGAGAGGTCATGGGTGGGGGCAGGTCATAGGAGACCTCGCGGGTTGCTGTTAGGACTTTGGCTTTATTCTGTGTGAGACGATTGATGGGAAGCCATTCCAGGATTTTAAGCAAAGGGGTGACATGATATGATTTTTGTTTTAAAACAATCCCCCTGGCTGCTCCTGCGTGGAAAATGGACTATAGGGAAATGAGAGAGAAACAGAACAGAGGTACAAAGTGAATACTGTCCAGGTTTGAATGATAGGAGAATGGAGAGTTTGCAGTACTGTCCTTGCCCACCTTCCCTCTCACATCTGCCTCTTTTCCTTGCCCTTTTTACAAAACACAAACACACCTCAATATACACACCCCATCAGATAGGAGTGGTAGTGTAGTGTGATAGGAAGCCCACCTCCCGGTTCTGATTTTCTTATCTCCAGTAAAATCATGCATGGACATGGTGCTGGTTCTGGAGGCACAGAAATAGCAGCACACAGTCCCTGAGAGAGACAGAGACAGAGACAGAGGGAGGGAAAGAGAGGCAACTAAGAGCACAGTGATGACATGACCCAGCTGCTCATAGGTCTCTGGCACAGACTGGGTGCTTTGTGAGGGGGAGAGTGAGGTCTCTAACTCTGTGGCGGGGGGGTGGGGTGGGGGGAGGTAAGGGGACAGTGGAGCCTCACAGGTGGCTGGGGGGCTGAGGTAAGCCTTGAGGAGAAGGAGAATGTCAGGAAAACCTGGTTAGTGGGGAAAGTGTGTTGTGGGCCAGGCAGAGTGAAGTCCCAGGCACAGGGGAGAGAGAAAGCTTGCTTTTCTGATTCAGAAACTGCTGACAGTTGAGGGCTGGGTGAGGGGAGTGGGACGGCAGTGGGAATACGAGGGTTTGGGAGCCTGTGCTCAGGACTTTGGCTTCTGTCTCTGTGCAGAGAGGAGTTATGAGTTTTAAGCAGCCCAAATGGTTTTCCATGTAACCTCTGTGATCCTCACAGAGGTGGCAGCCCCCGCCCCTTTTCCATCAGGGGCGACTTGGAATCAAATTCATTTAATGGGCGCTGGCGCCATTGCCCTTTACTGTGAGCGTTTACAGCTGGGTGGTTTCTCCACTAATGCAAGCCAGGCTCGGCAGGGCAGGAAAGAGGTAAATCTCCTTCATACAATAACAACAGAGTCTATGTTGCTCCAAAAGGGCAAAGCCAACAGTTTTTGCCTTCTGTTCGCTAAACTCCCTGCGAAAGAGCAGGGAGTAGTGTCCTATATTTATACTGTATTCCCAACACCAAGGATTATGTCTGGAGCTCAGTAGACAGACATTCAAGACTTAAAAAAAATTTTCTTTTAAAAGGGGTGGACGGGCTTCCCTGGTGGCGCAGTGGTTGAGAGTCCGCCTGCCGATGCAGGGCACACGGGTTCATGTCCCGGTCTGGGAGGATCCCACATGCCGCGGAGCGGCTGGGCCCGTGAGCCATGGCCGCTGAGCCTGCGCATCCGGAGCCTGTGCTCCGCAATGGGAGAGGCCACAACAGTGAGAGGCCTGCGTACCGTGAAAAAAAAAGGGGGTGGAAAGGCCAAAGCCATGTTAATAGGAGAATCATCCTTGCCTCTGCACGAGGCATGGATAGCATGCTGACTGTGTCATGGTGAGGTGTGCTTAGTCCCCTTGGGTGCCTGGGAGGGATCATTTATAACTCTCTGTGGTGGGAAGACTGAATACGGTACTTACAGCTGCCCTTGTTCATGGCGCTGGGAACTCCCACCCTCATCCCCCCGCCCCAAGCCCTAATCTCAGCCCCGTGCTGACACTGAGAATAAGACCCTCAGCATCCTCAGCCTTGAATCTACAGTAGGTACTCAATAGATGTATTCACTGACTGAGCAGAGGAGAGCCTGAATGAACATCTGGTTGAATCCAAACCATTGCTCATGTTTGCAGAATGCAGAGAGAGACCAAGGGCCTGAAACTCCTTTTCTTGACGGGAGGGACCAAGTTTTCTGACTGGGGCTACTGGGCTGAGGAATTTGATATGGGGCTCAGAGAGTGTAAAGCAGGTTTGGGAAAGGAGAAGGTATTCCTGGGAGACCCTCTCCTGGGGAAGAGGCAGTAGAGAAAAGACCAAGTTAGAATTCCAACGTGTTTCCTGTCACACTTGACCGGCATTCAGAGGTTTGTCAACCCGACTCTTCATTGAAGGACTTTGAGAAGTCTGGTGCTGGTCTGGTGTCCATCCAGGAACCACTGCCTTGTGAAGTGTCTGCAGAGTAGGAGGGGAGTGGAAGGGGCAGGTCAGTGTCTTATCACCGGATATTGGCTGCCTAAGGTAGAATCCACTGATGGTCCCTGGGGGTTCTCAAGGAGCACACTTCAAGACCTCCTTTTTAAATGTTCTCTGTTACTCTTGTGAAGTTACAGTGAGAGGGAGTGTCAGTAAGAATTTCAGATTCAAAAGACTTGGACTTGAATCTTGGTTCTGTCACTAAATATATACATTTTGTGTGGTCAAACAGCTTAATGTCTCAGGATCATTATCTAAACAGGAAAATACCTACCTAGGAGGGCTGTCATGAGGATTAAAGGAGAGAATGCTTTTAATGCACTTAAAAAATTAGAATGAATATATTTTATTGTTTAAACCTTTCAAATTATAGTATATAACACAGAAAGACCTATAAAATAATTGTCCAACTTGATGACAAAAATTTTCAAATAATGAGTGGTTTCCTAATCTTTTATTTCCCACAGCAGATCTGCCCTTCTAACATGTTATTTACCTGGCTCAGCACTGGTTCAAGGTAAAGTTGAAATGTAACAAGTATTTTGGATGGCTTTCACTTCCCTTTCTGTGGTCCTTCCCTTATTGTTACCAGCTCGTGAGATGGTCTGTGATCAAGTTCCGTAACTCTCCAGGCATCAGGGTTGGGCAGGCAGTTCAGGCGTCCTTAGAACATCTTACATATGAACACCTTACATGCTTCTTCCTAAGGCCAGCTGTCTAGCTGCTGAACCTGGGATTGCTTTTTCTCTCTTGACCAGACCATATTTTTTAGTCTTCTTGTTTGCCTTGAAATAGATATTTTGGATACCAGGTATCAGAGTCCTTGATTTTCTGTTAAATGCAATGCCAAGTGGTACCCACACCTTGCCTGCACAGCTTTCAGCTCTGTCAAAAAACAGGATCTTTTATTGTCCCAATCGTCCTAAGCCCCTAAAGATAGGATTGCTCCTTGGGTGATTACTGATGAATTATTATAAGGCAAGCACACTTGGAATCACCACCCAGGTGAAGAAATAGAACCTTGCCAGCCCCCCAGGAGTTCTCTGTGTGCCCCATCTCAGTCGCAACCCCCTGCTGCCCCCAATAAAGGAACCATTATCCTGACTTTAAAGATAACCACTTTCTTGCTTGTTGTCACTGAAGTGTACATCCCTAGATGCTATAATTTTGTCTTAAAAAAAATTCTGTCTCTTAAGTCCCTTTTTACCTACAGGTTTTTTTTTTTTTCCAATCTGCTTTTAAAAGACTGTATTTTAGAGCAGTTTTAGGTTCACAGCAAAACTGAGAGGAAATACAGAGATGCCCACATCTCTCCTGCCCCCCACCCCATGCACAGCCTTCCCCATCATCAACATCCTCCACCAGAGTGGTACGTTTGTTACAGCTGAGGGTCCTACACTGATACATCATAATCACCTAAAATCTACAGTTTACATTAGAGTTCACTCAGTGTTGTACATTCTATGAATTTGGACAAACATAATGACATGTATCTACCATTATAGTATCATACAGAGTAGTTTCTCTGCCCTAAAAATTCTCTGTGCTCCACCTATGAATCCCTCTGCCCCCATGATGCATTTTTTAATACAGTGTCTCCAACTGCCTCCCTGACATATTTTGAGAATGAATTCTAATAGAATTCATTCCTAAAACCAACTGAGATCATCCCTGCCTTGGCTTCTTTGTGCATGACGTTGCTTCCACCTGATATACTCTTCCTCCATATCTTTGAAAAACAGACTCTATCTCATCATTTAAGACACAACTCAATTATCACCTTGACAACCTGTATCACCATCACCACCACATCGTCCTCTTTCATTTCTCTCTCTGCTTTTATCTTGGACGCTACCTATTTTCCCCAGTTGAAATCTCCTTGAGGCTTGTGTAGGTTGCCTTTTTACTCTGTTGATTGTGTCCTTTATATATAGAATAAAAAAAATCTTAGTTGCCTGACCGGGGATCAAACCTGTGCCCACTGCAGTGGAAGCGTGGGGTCCCAACCACTGGACCACCAGGGAAGTCCCAGAATTTAAAAATTTTGATGTCACCCAATTATCTATTTTTTCTTTTGTTTTCTGTGCTTTTAGTGTCACATACGAGAAATCATCGCCAAATCCAATGCCATGAAGCTTTTCCTGTTCTCTCTTAAGAGTTATATAGCTTTACCTCTTACTTTTAGGTTTTTGATCGACTTTGACTTAATTTTTATATATGGTTTTAGGTCAGGGTCCAACGTTATTCTTTTGTGTGTGGACATCCAATTTTCCCAACAACACAGCAACCTTTTAACTAATAGGCTTGCCTTACCTTGACCCACCTAAACCATCCTCGTCCCCTGGTCAGGGTGACCGTTCACAAATGTTTAAAACCCTGTTTATTGCTTCCACATACAATCTACACATAGCCCTAATAATCTGGCCCATGCCTTCTCCAGTCTCAGCCCTCCCCACTTCCCAGGGTTAGCTACACTGAACTGAAAATTTGGCAGTACATTTTCTCTCTGCCTGGAATCTTTCTCCCCCCATCTTTGCTAGTAAGCTTCAAATAGTGCTTCAACTCTTCCAATATTGTTAAATTAAAAAAAAATTTATCGGAGTATAGTTGCTTTACAATATTGTGTTAGCTTCTACTGCACAGCAAAATGAATCAGCCATATATATACATATATTCCCTCCCTTGCAGAAACAGAGACACAGAGGTAGAGAATAAATGTGTGGATATCAAGGGGGAAAGGGGTGGGATGGGAGGAATTGGGAGATTGGGATTGACACATATACATTATTGATACTATGTATAAAATAGACAACTGATGGGAACATACTGTATAGCACAGGGAACTCTACATAATGCACTGTGGTGTCCTCGTATTTTTAAATTAATTAAAGAAGGAGGTCATTAGACTAAGTGTTCTAATGCCTTAGCAGACGACAAAAGCAAACCCAAACCTATGTCTGCAAAAGCCTCAATCAACATCTAAGGACAATCACAAACAGCCAGTTAGGCTTTCCCTTAAATAAGGCAACTGCTTAAGCTATAGCAATCAAATTATTTCCTTGCTTCTCTTCTGCATCTTCTCTGTAAAAGTCTTGCCCCTAACTCCTGTGAGTGGAGCACTCCTAACCACTTCGGGTTTGATGCTGACCAATTCAAATAGATTTTTGCTCAAATAAATAATTAAAAAATTTAACATGTCTCAGTTTATTTTTTAACAGTTCCATGTTTCTGAAACACGCTCTTCCCTTTCCAGTGTGTATTAGATCAGGAGATGGAGAATGTCAGCCCTCAGATCAAATCAAGCCCACCACTTGACTTGTAGCATTGCCATGCCCAGTCATAGATGTATTATTTTCTATGGCTGCTCTTGTACAAAATGGCAATTGCAGAATTAATTAGGTGTGACAGTTGTATACGGCTCCAAAAGGCAAAGAAACCTATCCTTGGCTCTTTACAGAAAAAGTCTTTGGATCCTGGTTTAGATACCTCTCTTTATGTATTCCCATTTTCATCTTGCTGTGATGGAATGTCACAGTATAGGCCATCTTGTCCTATATCTGCTTTTTCCCTCGATTCCCATCATGAGAGTAGGGCCTGGGCTAGCATAATGCCTGGCACATAATTGGTGCTCCATCTGTGTTTACCAAATTAGTTAAACAATTGCTTCCTAAAAATATCCTTGTAAGGTTACTCTAAATAAACTCATTCAACTGAATGTGAACCTTTGGGATCAGGCCCATGACTAGGCCCCCAGGACGGGTACGAAAGCCTTAGGAAATTTTGTCACCATTTCTGAGAAGGACATAAGAATTTAAGGGTCTTAATGGGGTATGAGAATCAAATTAATCAAATTAGTTAAAAAAGAGAATGAATAAAGCAAAGTAAGGATGTACTTGGAATGCAGAGGACCAGGATGAGAGACCCTGGTGGGACAAATTAACAAATGCTTTCAGAGCATAGGAATCCTGAGTGGTTCCAAAGTTGACTGCACATTTTAATCAGCTGGAATGTTTTAAAGAGTACTGATGCCTGGGTCCCACTCTGGGGATTCTCAATTATTTGATTTGGGTACAGCCTAGACATCTGGATTCTTTTTTTGTTTTTGTTTTTGTTTTGTTTTTTGCGGTACGCGGGCCTCTCACTGTTGTGGCCTCTCCCATTGCGGAGCACAGGCTCTGGACGTGCAGGCTCAGAGGCCATGGCTCACGGGCCCAGCCGCTCCGTGGCATGTGGAATCTTCCCGGACCGGGGCACGTACCCACGTCCCTTGTATTGGCAGGTGGACTCTCAACCACTGCGCCACCAGGGAAGCCCGCATCTGGATGTTTTAAAAATCTCTAGATGAGTGATGAAAATGTTCTGGAGCTAGATAGTAGTGATGATTGCACAACATTGTGAATGTATTAAATGTCACGAATGTGACACGTGTAAATTTCATGTTTGTGTATTTAATACATACATGTGCACTCATGCATGTGCTCATCTCTGAATGTGTGCAGACAGACAGACACACACACACACACACACACACACATATACATGCACAGAGTTCCCAGGTAATATTAATGACAAGCCAAAGTTGGGACTCAATGAGCCTGTATTACCATTTCTCAGATAATAAGAATCAAGTGGAGATCTTTATTAAATAAATAGGCTGCCAGACCTCTGAGCTAGAAATTTTGATTCTGTTGGTCTTGTTGGGGGCAAAGAAATTTTCTTTCCAGCTAGAGCCCCAGGTGCTTCTTATCACAAGATAAGTTTGGGAAATCCAGCCTAGTTTAGTACTTCCCAAACTTGCTCAATGTAAAAAACACTTGGGGGCTCTCTTAAGCTTTCAGATTCTGGGGCCACCACCTCAGACCTATTAAATAAGGGTCTACAGAAGAAAGATGGGACTCAGAAGATTTAATAAGCTACCCAGCTGATTCTTTGGACCAGGCAAATTTAAGAAGCACCATTTAGTTCAGTCCTTGATATTGGTTGGCTCTTCCACAAAAACTTCTGAGGGCTTGAAAAAGTGTCAAGTTCTCTTCTCCTAGAGATGCTGATTCTGGGGCAATGTCTAAACATCTATAGTTTTTTTTTTTAAGGTACCACCTCTGAGTTTGAGGAATAACTAGGGTGAATTATTATTGTAGCCATTTTTTGTCTTTCTACTTCCCTACTTTCTCCCTTCTCCTAGTTTTACTGAGGTATAATTGACAAAATTATAAGATATTCAGAGTGTACAGTGTGGTGATTTGGTATGTGTATACACTGTGAAAGGACCCCTCCCCTCGAGTGAATTAACATATCCATTACCTCACGTATTTACTTATATATATTTTTTGGAGAGAACACTTAAGTTTTACTCTCAGCAAATTTCAATTATGCATAGAGTGTTATCAGATATAGTTCCTATCTTATACATTAGATCCTCAGACCTTGTTTATCTTATAACAAAAAACTTGTACCCTTTTTACCAATCTTCCCCTATTTTCCCCACCTCAGAGCCCCTGATAACCACTTTTCTACTCTCTGTTTCTACAAGTTCGACTTTTTTTCCCCTCGTATAAGTGATATCATGCAGTATTTATCTTTGTCTGGCTTACTTCACGTGGCATAATGTCCTCCAGATTTAGCCATGTTATCACAAATGAGAGGATTTCCTTCTTCTTTAAGGCTGAAAAAAAGCCTTATTGTATATTTACAACTGTATATTCTATTGTATATTTATATATACCACATCTTCTTTATTGATTCTTCTGTCAGTGGACACTTGTTTCCATACCTTGGCTATTGTGAATAATCCTGCTATGAACATGGGAGTACAGATAACTCTTTGAGATAATTATTTCATTTCCTTTGGACATATATCCAGGAGTGAGATTGCTGGATCATATGGTAATTCTGTTCTTGAGGAACCTCTATACTGTTTTCCATAGTGGCTGCACCAGTTTACATTCCCACAATCAGTGCACAAGTGTTTCTCTCCACATCTACTCCAGCATTTGTTATCTCTTACCTTTTTGATAATAACATCCTAACAGGTGTGAGGTGATAGCTCATTGTGGTTTTGATTTGCATTTCCCTGATGATTAGTGATGTTGAGCATCTTTTCATCTACCTGTTAGCCATTTGTGTGTTGTCTTTGGAAAAATGTTCTTTGACCATTTTTATGTTTAATATTTTTATTTTTTTAATTTATTTTTTACATTGCATCTTCACTGCTGCGTGCGGGCATTCTCTAGTTACGGCGAGCTGGGGCTACACTTTGTTGTGTGGTGCACAGGCTTCTTGTTGCGGTGGCTTCTCTTGTTGCGGAGCACAGGCTCTAGGTGTGCAGGCTTCAGCAGTGTGGCATGTGGGCTCAGCAGTTGTGGCTCGCAGGCTCTAGAGCACAAGCTCAGTAGTTGTGGCTCACAGGCCTAGCTGCTCTGCTACATGTGGGATCCTCCTGGACCAGGGCTCGAACCCGTGTCCCCTGCACTGGCAGGTGGACTCCCAACCACTGTGCCACCAGGGAAGTCCCTGACCATTTTTATTTTTATTGCTATTGAGTTGTATGATTTCCTTGAATATTTTGGATATTAATCCCTTATTAGATATTGTATCTATTCTTTTGGAAAATGAATTACTCTCATGTTTCATGGTTGCATATTGACTCATCAGGCATGTACAGATATACCTGACACCATATCTAGAAGCTGAAAATTGAAAAGGTAAGGGGTCTGGACCTGCCTGCTCAAAGGGCTAAGAAACAGTCACAAAGGAAGGAAGAGAGGGATTAAGATGTATCTAAACTAAAGAAATAGGATCCCCAGTGACAACTTGGTGTCATGTGGTGGGAAGTAGAGTCCCCTGGTAAGCTTGGACATCTCCAAAGGGCATAGTTGGCAGAGTGACCAAGGCTCAGTCTTGGGGGACAGTTCTGGTGAGCTGTGTCCATCCTATGGCCTGGTCCCACCCTAATTAGGAAGTTAGGTATCTTCTACCTTCCTCCCAGCCAGGAAGCTCAACAATTAATTCTAACCAGGATATAGTTCTACCTGGGGCTGACAGGAATAATGCAAGAGTCTGATAGTAAATTAGAGTGAATCAAAATTCATTTATTTTAGTAATCTTTATATCTATACAAGGCAATCCTCTATTCCTCTGCCTTTCCAAGTTAGGAGTTTTAAATAGTCTTCCACAGTCATATGAGCTTATTCTCTCTGTCTTGCAGGATCTTAGTTCCCCGACAAGGGATTGAACCCAGGCCACGGCAGTGAAAGCACCTAACCACTGGACTGCCAGGGAATTCCCCAAATACTCTTTTCTTATGTTGAAAGTGTAGGGGAAAATAGACACAGGCACGGCCTGTTGTCCCATAGCGCCTTGAATGGTCCTCAGATCAAATGCATTCCAAATCCAGACAGACAGAATTCCAGCCAAAGCAGTAACCCATAATAATAGTGCTGCTTATCTAGCTTTTCCTGTTCTGGTCCCTAGAATCTTGGCGGCCATGGTCAGATGGGGTTCAACAATTCAGTGCTTATTGAATGTGCTTAACTATAAGGAGACAATTATATTGTAAGGATTAGTAATCTTCCTTCAGATTACTTATTTACATGTCTGTCTCCTGCTGGATGGTGAACTTCTGGAGACAGGAGCATATCTCCAGCAATTACCTCAAGGGTTTGGCACAGAATGGAGAGTTGTAATTGTTGATAAAATTAATGATCGGGATAGACTCTGTCTCTTTGGAAGTAACAAAATGATGGTAAGTCTAAATTTATAAGAGAAATATAAACGGTTGCACAGATAATAACCCATGCACTTTGATGTGTATGTATCTGCACCATGCAAATTATGTTCCAGTGCCTCGCTGTTGCCAAATAAACACTTTCTACTTCTACTCCTGTTGTTAGGTATCAAGATCTGCTTCAGATGGCTTAATTAAGCTTTTATTCTTTTGTTCCACTCTCCATTGTGTGATTTGAAGAAAATATTCACGCTTTCATAATGTACTTTATTTTGATTGTCAATTTCCCCCCCACATTTTTCATTTGTCAAATTTTATTTATTCATAGTTTGCTTTCTCATCAGAGCAACACGTTCTGAACTCATCTACCTGCGGGATTTCCACCTTCAACAATAATAGAGCGTGAAGGTGGAGCACATAGAAAAGTAAACATTAAATTTCAGCCTAAAAACACAGTAGGAAACCTCAGAAGTTTTCGCCTGAATGATTGCCACATACAAAGGAAAACCACAGCAATCACCAGCTGAAATGTTAGTGTCCACTGGAATCAGCACTGGTGACCTATTTTGGCAGAGACAAAGCATTGTGTTGCTGCATCCTCCCAACATAGAACTTGAGTCAGCGTTTTGGAAAAAAAAAAAACAACACTCATTTTCAAAGTAAGCTTGAACTTGTGTTTTATGAGCTTTTATAATAGCAGCATCATAGTGTTTGCTACAGTTTAATTTTTTTCTAAAGAATCTCTGTCCCTGGGCCTTCATCTAAACTAAAACTGACATTATAGTACTTAAAATGAAAAACATTCAGAACTAACAGAGTAGAAAGAACGGGCTGATTTTCATGTATGTCTAAAAGACAATGGATCATACTGACTGCGATTTTATTTGGGAATCTCCTCACATGGTAGGATTTTTCAGTATGAAAAATTCAGGTTTGGGTTAGCCAAAGGCAGAGGAAATATTTTGTCCTGTTTTTGGGTCCATGTGGAGATGGAAGAGAAAAATCTTCTCTTGCAAAGATCTAGGAAAGTCATGCTGATATCCTTTAAAACATGATTTGCTAGTGAGTAGGGTCTGGTATATATTAGAGAACTTCTACCTTACATTTCATAACCCCCTCATTTGAGGGTAAGATTTAAAGAAGCACCAAGATGTAATACCCCATTGGTAGTTTGGAATATTTCTCAAGTACATCTCAATTCCAGGCTGGTCTTCCCTCTTGGTTGCAGGCTTCAGCTGCTCTCTAGTGATCTGATGGTATTTGTGTCTGACTGTTATTACATCTGGTTGGTACTGAAGATTTAGAAGAATGTTTACGAAAAGACTTACCAACTCTTTTTTTTTAAATTTAATTTATTTATTTATCTATTTTTTTTTTTTTTTTTGGCTGAGTTGGGTCTTTTGTTGCTGCACGTGGGCTTTCTCTAGTTGCGGTGAGCAAGGGTTACTCTTCGTTGCGGTGCACGGGCTTCTCATTGTGGTGGCTTCTCTTGTTGCAGAGCACGGGCTCTAGGTGCATGAGCTTCAGTAGTTGTGGCTCGTGGGCTCTAGAATGCAGGCTCAGTAGTTGTGGCACATGGACTTAGTTGCTCTGCGGCATGTGGGATCTTCCTGGACCAGGGCTCGAACCCATGTCCCCTGCATTGGCAGGCGGATTCTTAACCACTGCGCCACCAGGGAAGCCCGACTTATCAACTCTTATATAGGTTTTCATTGTCCAAAAGCATCAGTGACTGACATCTCTAATATCTACGCCTGTGAGACCTGTGCCCTTCCTCACTCACATGGCCACTGTGGGAGATGCATTTTCTTCTGTGACCCCAGCCCTTAATCTAAGATGAGCTGGGTCTCTTCCTTGAATTTATTGTAATATGGAGAAAGCCAGTCTACAGTGATAGCCAACAGAGCCAAAATAGAGAGACTAAGAAGAGTGACCAAGAGAGGAAGGAGCACTGGCTGGTTTTAGGACCCTAGTTCTAGTCCTGGGCTCAGCCACATCCCTGCTGGGTTTGGTCTAACTCTTCTTGAGTTTTGCAAACCAATAAGTTCTGCTTTCTCTCTCTTTTGCTTAGAGAAGTGTTTCTATCACTTGAAACCAAGCAAATATTGGGTTGACCAAAAGGTTCCTTCGGTTTTTAAAGTAAAAATGAAAGACACATTTTTCATTTTCACCAAGAAGTTTATTGAACAATGTATTCGCCCTTTTCTTCCACTACCTTCTGCCATTTTTTAGGCAGCTTCATAATTCCATCTTCCCCAAACTTTTTATCTTTTTGAGCAAAGAACTGTTCCAGGTGCCTTTGCAGTCTTCCAGGGAATTGAAATTTTTTCCATTAAGAGAATTTTGTAAAGACCGAAATAGATGGAAATCCAAAGGTGCAATATCTGGTGAATACAGCAGATGAATCAGAACTTCCCAGCCAAGCTATAACAGTTTTTGCCTGGTCATCAAAGAAACATGCAGTCTTGCGTTATCCTGATGGAAGATTATGCATTTTCTGTTGACTAATTCCGGACGCTTTTTGTCGAGTGCTGCTTTCAAGTTGGTCTAATTGGGAGCAGTACTTGTTGGAATGAATTGTTTGGTTTTCCAGAAGGAGCTCACGATAGAGAACTCCATTCCAATTCCACCATATACACAACATCGCCTTCTTTGGATGAAGACAGGCCTTTGGTATGATTGGTGGTGGTTCATTTCACTTGCCCCATGATCTCTTCTGTTCCACATTGTGGCACAGTATCCACTTTTCATCGCCAATCACAATTTGTTTTAAAAATGGAACGTTTTCATTACATTTAAGTAGAGAATTGCATGTGGAAATATGGTCAAGAAGGTTTTTTTCACTTAACCTGTGTGGAACCCAAACACCAAAGTGATGAACATAACCAAGCTGGTGCAAATGATTTTCAGTGCTTGATTTGGATATTTTGAGTATGTCGGCTATCTCCCGTGTGGTATAACGTTGATTGTTCTCAATTAACATCTTGATTTTATCGCTATCAACTTCAACTGGTCTACCCGACCGTGGGGCATCGTCCAGTGAGAAATCTCCAGCACGGAACTTCACAAACCACTTTTGACACATTCCCTCAGTCACAGCACCTTCTCCATACATTGCACAAATCTTTTTCTGTGGTTCGGTTGCGTTTTTACCTTTCTTGAAATAATAAAGCATAATATGCCGAAAATGTTGCTTTTTTTCTTCCATCTTCAATATTAAAATGGCTACACAAAAATTCACCAATTTTGATATGTTTTTTTTTAAATGCACACTGATATGACAGCTGACACAAGATAATCTAAGAAAATTGTTTTGAATGAAGTTAAAGACAACTAAGCGCTATTGGAGCCATCTTACGGAAGAAAAAAAATGAAAATTTTGGCCAACCCAATACAACATCAAGAACAGTTTATGGTCACCACCAGGCAAAGTTCTTTTTCCGGCACTTACTTGAATGATCTGTATCTCTAGACTCTATTTGACTGCTGGAAACAGTGTTATCTGAGTTGATATCTTCAGTAGGAATTGGTGGTGGAGATAAAAGGGAAGAACTAAGCTCTATGAAGATGTGTTTTTTCCTTAAGCCAAGAGATACAAAAAGATAGCATTACAGACACATGATAGATGGCTTTTAAAACAATATTTATTTGGCTGAACCAGGTCTTAGTTGCGGCACATGGGATCTTCGTTGCGGCATGTGGGCTCTTTTAGTTGTGGCATAAGGGATCTAATTCCCTGACCAGGGATCGAACCCGGGTCCCCTGCATTGGGAGCACGGAGTCTTAACCACTGGACCACCAGGGAAGTCCCTAGAATGACTTTTTTTAAAAAACTATTTGTAAGTACACTTATATGTGTTTAAGCCTTCATTCTTTTTTTTAAAAAATTATTTATTTTATTTATTTATCTTTGGCTGCATTGGGTCTTCATTGCTGCACGTGGGCTTTCTCTAGTTGCGGTGAGCAGGGGCTACTCTTCATTGTGGTGCGTGGGCTTCTCGTTGTGGTGGCTTCTCTTGTTGCGGAGCACAGGATCTAGGAACGCAGGCTTCAGTAGTTGTGACATGTGGGCTCAGCAGTTTTGGCTCGCAGGCTCTAGAGCACAGGCTCAGTAGTTGTGGCTCACGGGCCTAGCTGCTCCGCGACATGTGGGATCCTCCCAGACCAGGACTTGAATCTGTGTCCCCTGCATTGGCAGGCGGATTCTTAACCACTGTGCCACCAGGGAAGCCCTAGAATGACTTTTTGAATAACTTTTCTAACAATTGTAATTATCTTTCATGTAATTCAAATAAAAAAAGCATACACGAACACCTCCTATGTGCTAGGCATTGCACATACAGAGATAAAAGGCCAGTTCCTTCTGTACAAGAAGTTCATGGTCTAGGGCAGTGATGCTCAAAGTGCGGTCTTTGAGCTGGCAGACTCAGCATCACCTGGGAACTTGTTAGAAAGGCAAATAATCAGACTCTGGAGGTGAGCCCAGCAGTCTGTTTTAACAAGCCCTCCCCCCCCCCGATGATTCTGATGTAGCTAACGTTTGAGAACAACTGGTGCAGGGATTTGTTTATATATACCTGAGTGTCCAGTCTTCCTTCTCACTAATGGCACAATTTGTGACTCTCCTGAACTATAGTTAATGCAAACCCGTGCCTCACCCCTTATTTAAATGATTGAAAATGGAAATCACTCTGAGCTCTCTGAACAATAAAGCCAAGTGTAGAAACCCTAGGAAAATCTTCTCCTTGCCCCAGGGCCAGCAAGAAAGGAAGGTGTGTGCTCTAGGCCTGTCTGAAGTGGCTCCAGTTTATCGTGGCAGAGCAGACAACATATGGAAATAAGTGTGAATGGTTGTTCGTGCCGTCCTGGACTCCATCTTGACACCACCTCACTAAAACCCAGTCTATGAGCACGGTCTGTGCCAGAGCCTCTGAGAGGAGGTGTCTGAGAAAAGTCAGTGATATCAGCCCTCAAACCCCATTGCAGGGCTCTTCATCCTCTATTCAAACTTACCACTTGGTTCAAAAAATAGAGGGATAGTTCTATTTTTAGTTTTTTTTTTTCCCCTGGGAAAACCAGAATTCAAAAAGAGTCATGTACCACAATGTTCATTGCAGCTCTATTTACAATAGCCAGGACATGGAAGCAACCTAATTGTCCATCGACAGATGAATGGATAAAGAAGATGTGGCACATATATACAATGGAATATTGCTCAGCCATAAAAAGAAACGAAATTCAGTTATTTGTAGTGAGTTGGATGGACCTAGAGTCTGTCATACAGAGTGAAGTAAGTCAGAAAGAGAAAAAAAATATCGTATGCTAACACATTATATATGGACTCTAAAAAAAAAAAGGTTCTGAAGAACTTAGGGGCTGGACAGGAATAAAGATGCAGACGTGGAGAGTGGACCTGAGAACACGGGGAGAGGGAAGGGTAAGCTGGGACGAAATGAGAGAGTGGCATTGACATATATACACTACCAAATGTAAAATAGATAGCTAGTGGGAAGCAGCCGCATAGCACAGGGAGATCAGCTCGGTGCTTTGTGACCACCTAGCGGGGTGGGATAGGGAGGGTGGGAGGGAGATGCAAGAGGGAAGAGATATGGGGATATGTGTATACGTATAGCTGATTCACTTTGTTATACAGCAGAAGCTAACGCACCATTGTAAAGCAATCATACTCCAATAAAGATGTTGAAAAAAGAAAAAAGAAATAGAGGGATAAATTGAGAACCAACTAAAATCAGTGTTTAGAGGATGTAACGATTCTTCCTTCCTGAGAGCTTCTACTTGACTTTGTCTTTCTTAAGACTCTGTCTCCTCCTTGCCTTCTAATTTGTTGTTTTCTATCCTTTTGCTTTCTTGCTTCTTAACTTTTCTATTTCCCATCGCTCAATTCAATCAAATCCTCCGTGAATACCTATCATGTTCCAGGCTCTGAACCAAGCACCATGAGATGAATGAGATTTAGTGCCTGTGAAACCGTGAGTAATCATTAGTCAAATCCATTTCACCTACCTTCACTAAGCAGGGTCATTTAAATTGTTTCTATAAAAGACTTGCATGTCCTCCAAGCAGCATGTAGTCTAAACAATAAGTTTGCCCAAGTTGTTTTCCCGGAACTTGGAGTCAGCTGTGTCTAGTTCAAGCTGACCTGGTTAAGACTGGGTAGGACCACTGGCCCTCCAGCTAGGCATGTGTGAGTGTCTGCTCAGTGACCTTGTGGTGTCAGAGGGCTGGAAACTCCACACTCAGGTCTTGCTAAGTGCCTCCATTTTTTCATGGGCAGCAGCTTGTAGCTTAGTTACACCTGTGCAGAAAGACTATTTACTACACTTTCTTCCAATCACCTTTCCCCACGCTCCCCACACCTCAGACCACCCTGTTTCTTTATTCTTTGTGCCATAAATACCCCAAGCCCCTTGCCGTCAGGGAGGCAGATCTGAGACTTGTTCTTCCTGCTTCTCACTTGGCTGCCTTGTAACCAAACCGGCTCTTCGCTGCAAACCCCTCCTCTCAGCGTTTTGGCTTGTTGGGCAGCGGGCAAAACGAACCTGTTTTGGTAACACCTGCTCGCAATAAGCACATAGTCAGCAATACTTCACAATCAGTCAGTCGCCATGGATGGCTGAACTACATGGCAGGCATTGACCTAGGTTCTGGGGGTTCACAAATGAACACAGCATGGTCCCTGCAATTAAGGAGTTTGTCAGTAGGAGGAGATGGGCACAAGTGAAATGTGATAAGAACTGCAGTGAAGGTAAGAAGGCTCAAAGAAACAAGAGCGGTGGACTCTATCTGAAGGAGCTGAGGAGGGCTGGAAGGAGAATTTATCCTTGGAACCGGGTTGGGGGGTGAGGGGGGTTGGACAAGGATGGCATGGGACAACATGGTGGGACCAGAGTAAGGGGAGAATCTCATGGTGTGTAGAGCGCAGGCTTCATGATTGAAGGCTAGGATGGAACAGTAACTGAGGGCTAAGTTGTGGCATATGCCACATGCCACAATGAGGAGCTGAGACCTGATTCTGTAAAGAGAGGTTCATCAGGGTTTTCTTTTTTTTTTTTTTTTTTTTCGGTACGTGGGCCTCTCACTGTTGTGGCCTCTCCCGTTGCGGAGCACAGGCTCCGGATGCGCAGGCTCAGTGGCCATGGCTCACGGGCCCAGCCGCTCCGTGGCATGTGGGATCTTCCCAGACCGGGGCACGAACCCGTGTCCCCTGCATCGGCAGGCGGACTCTCAACCACTGTGCCACCAGGGAAGCCCTATCAGGGTTTTCTTAAGCAGGGAAGAGAGATGTTCAGATACAGGCTTGGAAAGAACTGGGAAGCAGTGTGGAGAAAGGATTTGAGGGGATAAAAGCAAGGAGTGTTTTAATTATCACTATAACAAGTGACCCCAAACTTAGTGAATTAGAACAATGATGATCTAGTTCTCATAATCTTGTGAGTCAGTTGGGTGGCTCTTCTAGTCTCACCTGGGCTCACCCACATGGCAGCATTAGCTGATAAGTCAGCAGAGGGTTGGACAGGCCTCTTTATCCACATGGTCTCAAGGCCTTTCTCTCTAATCCTGAGTGCTGGGTCATCATTTAGCGTCTAGGCCATGTTTTCAGACATAGTGGTGAGAGCATTCCAAGAAGGCAAAAGCTGAAGCTTCCGATCTTCTCAAGGTCTACCTCAAAGGTTGCACGATGTCATTTCTACTGCAGTTGACTGGTCAAAGCCATGTGGGAGGAGACAGCACAAAGATGTGACTACAGGGAAGCATGGTTTATTGGGGGCCACACAACTAGGTTATTTTTAGGGAATAGGGAATAGACAGTGAGGGGCTGAACTAAATTAGCAGTTGTGTGAGTGAAGAGGAGCAGATATTTAGAAAACATAAGAATTAGTCATACCGTGGGACATTGTATTAAAGCTCAGATGAGAGTTATAGGCAAAGTGTAGTGAAAAACAGGTCACAGGTGTAGTGGTTGCTGTCGGTACTCCCTCCCCCATCCTATTCATCTGCAAATCTCCCATCCCGTAGCTGCTGTGCTGGCTGATAGCAACTCACAGCTGGCCCTTTCTCTGGAAAGTTGCTCCTGGCTGAACAGGAGCTGTCTTCTACTCCACCCCACGATTGAATGGCACAAGGTGCAAAAGGCCACCCCTTGCCTCTGGATGTTACAATGGTACAGTTTGTGTACCAGAGCTTTCCTGTGGGATCAGACCCAAGCTCGTCTCAAGTGAGATGACACCTTTGCTTAGCTGCCCCCCTGACCTATGCTACTTCCCTCGCTCCCCTTCTCCTGAGAGCATTCCCTGGATCTGCTTTTAGGAAACCCAACGTAAGAAGCAAGGAGAAAATATTCAGATAGACACTGGAATTTCTGATGGGCTTTGCTCCTCTATGCTTTCTTAGTTATGGCATTTTCTCTGTCTATTTTCAGTTTATGCTTCTCTCTCTACTTTCTGTCTTCTCCTGTATAAATTAGTTTCCCTTCTTCTTAGTTACAGATTTTTTTTTTTTTTTTGGCGTAGCTGGACAGATTTATTTAAGAATGCTTACATGATTCTTTCTGTGAGCCTGAATAGATCTGCAAAAGATATGGCCTTTACAGAAGTAAAGCCAACAAGTGAGGCTTAACTTAAAAAAAATGACCTCAGTCTTATAAAGTAATGGTTGTTCTGTGGACAAAGAATGTAGACTATGAGTTTGAAGACATGGCCCAGTAGACATCTGTTATTTTTGTCCTTCAGCATCCATCCACCCTCTGGCAAATAGCCTGATTCCTCCCCCCAGGGACCGCCCCCCTCCTTATTCCCTGGTCTTCCAGTGGGGTTGCATTTCTGATTCAGAGGAGAGCATGTAGTCTAGATATGAACTAGTCAGAATCTGGAGTCAATGACTGGCTCACAGATAAAGAGCTCAAGTCAGGCCAATCAGAGACAATCAGACTGGATTCATGGCTTTTCCTTGAGTTCTCAGAGAAGGAGCTTCCTGCTTTTTTCCGGTGGTTGTGAATCAGGAAGTATGTAACTCCAGGAGCTACTGGCAGCCATTGTTTGTTGTTGAGGGGAGACTCAAAGCCGAAGGGAGTCAACACAGAGGAAACAGAGCTAAGAAATAGACAAACTGGTCCTGATTGAATCACATGAGCTCCTAGCCGCACCTGGACTCCAGAGCTACATGAACCACTAATTTTTAAAGCTGGTTTGAGTTCAGTCCTGCCATTTTCTACCAGAAGAGACTTAAGCTCCAACTAAAACACATGGGATTTTTTTTCTTAATGAACTACTTGGTTTATTATACTCAGACATCTACTTTCTGTTTGTCAAACACGTGCTGTGGATATGAAGAGTTTATATGGACATTTAAGCAGGGCTGCAGCTTCTTAACTAGACTATAAATAAAGAGCAGACAGTGTTGGCCTAAATGAAGGAAGACTGGCTGGTAGGGGAGGAAAACACATGGATTCTTATGCTGATCTTGCCACAGAATCACCCTGAGACGGCTGGTGCAGCATCCAGCTTGTCACGTGGCCACTCAATTCTCAAGCACTTCTATGCTGCTGTTCTACTTGCTCCCTTGTTTCTATTGAGTCTTTGGATATTTTCCCCCCTCATTTCTTTTTAATCTCTAATCAAGTGATGGAGCTAAGATTTGAGACATTCATGCAAACAAAGCCCTTTTCAAATATGAGACCCTGGTTTTCATGTCTCTGGCCTCGTTTCAGATATTTAACCTCAAAGTGCACCCCAAACCTTACCACAGTACAGCCATGCACACAGGCTGTTTCACCAGTAATTTATGAATGTTGCACAAGTGACCATCAATTCACATATATTAATGCCTTCAATTCTTAGAGCAACCTTGCAGGGTAGGTATTACTGGATCCATATTACAGATGAGAATATTTAAGTTCAGAGTAACTTGCCCAGAAAAAAAAGCTAAAAGCTGGTAAGTGAGAGGATTCAAAGTGAGTTCTGACTCCATATACTTTGTTCTTTCTATTCCCTTCCAGGAGAATACAAGGCTTTCTACAACAGGTACTTTTGCACACACTTTCCCCAACCCTGAAACCTCTTTGAAGGTTCTCCGTGGGAATAAAGCTGCACATTCATTCATCCAGTAACTTAAGAAAAAATTAATGAGTGCCTACCAGGTGCCAAGAATAGTTTTAAATGCTGAGAATACAAAAGAGAACAAGAGAGAAAACTTTCCTTGTCCTCAGAGAGCTTACATCTCATTGGGGAGGACAGACAATAAACATGCCAACATGTGTATGTCATGTCAGGTGGTAATAAGTCCTATGGATTAAAAACGAAGCAGGGTAAGGGTGTTAGAGAGTGATAGAGTGCTATTTTAGATGGAATGTTCAAGGAAGACATCTTTGAGGAAGGACATTTGAACAGAGACCCAAATGGAGCAACAGAGTGAGGTATGCAGTTTTCCGGAAGAGAAGTGTTCTGTGCAGAAAATTTTCCACTACTGTGGAGTATCATCAGCTATAACTTTTATCTGGCTCACCATCCTTCTGCTAGATAGGATGTGGGGAAGCCCTGCAGAAGAAGAGCAGAAGCTCCAGTGGTGATGGGAGTGCCTGGGAATGAAGGGAGATAAGCAGATGCTGACCGCAGATGCTGACCTCAGACAGGAATCCGCTCTCTGGCCACCTAAATGCTATGTGGTAACCTGAAGTGGATCCTGGAATAGAGAAAGGACAGTGGCATAATTGGTGGGAACCTGAATAAAGTCTGCAGTTTAAGTTAATAATATTTACCAATGTTAATTTTCTTAGTTTTTTTTTTTTTTTTCGATATGCGGGCCTCTCACTGCTGTGGCCTCTCCCGTTGTGGAGTACAGGCTCCAGACGCGCAGGCCCAGTGGCCATGGCTCACGGGCCCAGCAGCTCCGCGGCATGTGGGATCTTCCCGGACTGGGGCACGAACCCGTGTCCCCTGCTTCGGCAGACGGACTCTCAACCACTGCACCACCAAGGAAGCCCAATTTTCTTAGTTTTGATCAATGTACTGTGATGTTAACATTAGGCAAAGCTGAGTGATGGGTATGTGGGAGCTCTGTACTATCTTTGTAACTCTTTCATAAGTCTAAAACTATTTCAAAATAAAAAGTAAAAAAAAAACAAAAAAATGCTAGACACTGTACACTGGAAACTATATAATATTACTGAAATAAAATAAATGAGGCTGAAATAAATGGAGAAATATACCATATTCATGAATCAATGGACTTCAAATTTTAAAAATACTGATTTTCCCCAAAATGATCTATAGATTTGATATAATCCCCCCAAATCACTGCAGATTTTGTGTATGGGAAATTGATGATTCTAATTTATATGGAAGTGCAAAAGACCAAGATAGCCAAAGCAGTCTTTAAGGAGAACATACTAGACTTACCATTACTAAGACAGTGATGATACAAGGGTAGACAGAGACTGGAACAGAATAGACCGTTCAGAAGCAGACCATATAAAGTCACTAGATTTATGCCAAAGGGAAAATAAAGTACAAGGAAAATAATGGTCTTCAGTAAATTGTGCTGAATCAAATTGGAAATCCACAGAGAAGAAAATGAATTATGATCTCTATCCTACATGATATGCAACAATCAATGCTATATGAATTGTAGGAAAACAAAATAAAGCTTCTAAGAGAAAACAAAGAAAATATTTTCATGACCTTGGTGTAGGCAAGTATTTCTCAAACAAGGTACAAAAAGCACAAACCACAAATTATGTGATACATTGGATTACATAAATAAGAACTTCTTTCATTAGAAGATCCCATTAAGAGAATAAAAAAACCAAAACATGAGAGAAGACATCTGGTGTTTTTTTTTTTTTTTTTTTTTTTTGCGGTATGCGGGCCTCTCACTGTTGTGGTCTCTCCCTTTGCGAAGCACAGGCTCCGGACGCGCAGGCTCAGCGGCCATGGCTCACGGGCCCAGCCGCTCCGCGGCATGTGGGATCTTCCCGGACCGGGGCACGAACCCGTGTTGCCAGCATTGGCAGGCGGACTCTCAACCACTGCGCCACCAGGGAGGCCCCATCTTGTATTTTATATAACTGACCAAGGATTGGTATCCAGAATATATAACTAACTCTTACAAATCAATATAATTCAACAGATACTTTCAGTACACAAAGTAACACGGATGAATATCACTAACATAATGAGTTCAAGAAGACAGACCAAAAAAATGTATATATTGTATGAATTAATTTTTAAAGTCCAAAAGCAGGCAAAAGTATTCTGTGTGCCATGCTGGTTACCTTTAAGGTGGCTATGTAACTGGAAGAGGCTTCTGGGATCTTGGTAATATTTTATTTTCTGATATGATATATATAAAGGGATGTATTCTTTTAGGATTTGTATACTTTAAAAAAATATTTTTATTTTTATTTTTGGCTGCATTGGGTCTTCATTGCTGCATGTGGGCTTTCTCTAGTTGTGGCGAGCGGGGGCTACTCTTTGTTGCGGTGCACGGGCTTCTCATTGTGGTGGCTTCCCTTGTTGCGGAGCCCGGGCTCCAGACTCATGGGCTTCAGTAGTTGTGGCACGCGGGCTCAGTAGCTGCGGCTCACAGGCTCTAGAGCACATGCTCAATAGTTGTGGCACACGGGCTTAGTTGCTCCACAGCATGTGGGATCTTCCCAGACCAGGGATCGAACCTGTGTCTCCTGCATTAGCAGGTGGATTCTTAACCACTGCGCCACCAGGGAAGCCCCAGGATTTGTATACATTTTAACATATATGTTATACTTCAATAAAAGTTTATTGAAATGCTATATGACTTAACTGGCAAGAAAAGTCTAAGTTGGGATTACATGAATAATTTTCTGGTGAACTGTTGAACTCAGTATTGTATTATGTACTGCTATATAACAATTATTCCAAAACTTAGTAGCTTAAAACAACAAACCTTCTCTCCCATGGTTTCTGAGGGTCAAGAGTCTAGGGGTGGGTTAGCGGGGTAGTTCTGGCTCAGAGTCTCTCATAAGGTTGCACTCAAACTGTTGGCTGGGGCTTTAGTCGTCTGAAAACTTGACTGGGCCTGGAGGATCCACTTCTCCCCTCATTCACCTCTTTGGCAGGCCCCAGTTCCTTGTCAGCTGTTGGCTGGGTTCTCAGTTCCTCATAATGTGGCCCTTTCCATAGGTTGCCTGAGTGTCCTAACATCATGGCAGCTAGCTTCCTCCAGAGTGAGAGAGGTGAGGGAGAAAGAGAGTCCAAGATGAAAGCCACAGTGGTTTTTTTTTTTTTTATAGCCTAATTGTAGAAGTGACATACCATCACTGCTGCTGTATGCTGTTGGCTACATAGATCAACCCTAGCATGGTGAAAGGAGACTACCCAAGGGCATGACTGCCAGGAGGTAGGGATCCTTGGGGGCCATCTTGGGGACTGGTGCCCTTGCCCATCTTCCTCACCACCTCTTACTAGATTATTTGTAGAAATTCTAAGATTCCCAAACTTCCTATTTCTATTGTTACAATTTCTTCAATATGCACAAAATTCTCCAGCTGCTTTCAAACTGGTGACCTCATTGGAAGAACTTGCTGGTAGAGGCTCAGAGAAACCTGGGAAGGGGGACAAATTCTCCCATTGCTGTCCCATGGGACATTTGCACTGTGAAGATGGCCTTTCATGCCTGTGATTACAGAAATTCCAGCAGGCCTCCTCGTCCCTATTACCTCAACATAACTTCTTTTGATCACCAATGGCTGAGATTCCACCAGTAGAAACCTACACCATTAGCAAGAGATGTTGTTTTCTGGCCAAATGCAGGTACATGATCAGAACATTACAACAGTGTTTCTCAGTCTTGGCTGCTCATGATAATCCCTTGGGAAGAGGTTAAAAGCATGAATTCCTGAGCCCACCTAGACCCACTGATTCAGATCTTCCAAAGGTAGGCTCCCAGGATCCATATTTTGAGAAAACTTCTTAGGAGATTCTGAGTTAGCCAAGCAACAAATCCCGCAGTGGCGCTTGAAAATCACTGATATATACCATTAATGTATGGGATTTCAGAACCTTTCCAGAGAGTGAGTTTCAGTGAGGGGAAGCCATTTGTTCACAAAGAGCCCATTTTCCTTTCTACCTCCATCTGCTCAATGTACTGAGTGAGATAATGCTTCTTGGCCGCTTTGAACGCTTTGTGGTCTCAGTTTGGTTCCCATCACGTCAGCTCTGAAGGTGGAGTGGATTGTCAGCACCATGGGCTTCTGAGTGGAGCCAGAGAATCAACTTTATCCTCCTCAGCTTCAGACTCTGCTGTGTGAATCCAGTCTAGGAGGGCCCAGAGAATTAGGGTTGAGAGCATGGCCATCCCTTGACACAGCCAGATGTTTCCTCTTTGGCAGTAGAAGGACACAGTGCCTTCTAGAATTCCCACTTAATATACATGAGATTACAGTTTGTGGACTGGATGAATCTAGAGACTTTTCTCACCTATGGGAAAATACACAAAACATGTGAAAATCCTGCAAAGCACATTCTAAACACAAATGTTTGTTTTTTCATTCATTCCCTTGACGAACATTTACTGAGCATCTCTGACCTTCCCTTCTGCTCTCTTGCTTTCTCCATTCCAGCACACTGGCCCCGTTGCTGTTAGTAGAACAAACCAGGCACCCCCCTGCCTTAAAAAATGTGCTTTACCTGATCCTGGGCCGAGAACACTATTAACCAGGTATCTGCTTGGCTAACTTCCTTCCCTTCTCCAAGTCTTGTTCAAATCCCACCTTCTCAATGATGCTTAAGCTGACCACTTTATTTAACACTGCAAGGAGCTTCCCTTTTTGACCTTGCTCTACCTTTTCCTTTTTCGATGGTGCTTTTCATCTTTTAACATACCATGTACTTTATGTTGATCATTTATTGTTTGAGTTCTTGCTCTTGCATGTAAGTTTCGTCAGGTCAGAAAACTTTGTTTTGTTCACCAAGCATCCCAAGGAACTAGTACAGTGGCCTGGCACATAAAAGACACTTGATAAATATTTGTTGAATTGGTAAGTTGGTACTGGAATAGTGGCAAACAATACAAATGTGACCACTGCTGTCACAGAGCTTATGATTTATTGCAGGGGACAACGAACAATTATAGAAATGCTTATTTAGTGATCATCGTGAGCTAGGATGGAAATATATGGAGTTCTATAAGAGAGTGTATGAAGGGCCCGACCTATTAGGGTGTTAGGGGTGGTTTACTGAGGGAGAAATATTTAGCTGGAGACCAGGAGGTTGAGTGGAGAAACCCGGCTGAAAGAAGGAGGGAAGGCAGAAGAAAGAACCGTGAATCTACTTGCATCCCAGATTTCAATTAGTTTACAGTAGCCTAGCTTCTTCTGACAACTGAGTATGCCCATAACAGCCTCATCTGAAGGTGCCTCTCTTTTCTCTCAAAGCAGCTATTCAATTAAGTTTCAAAGAATCTGTAAACAATTTCCTCCACCACTGTGTGAACATCTGAACATTACTGCAGAACATTTCTCCTGCTATAGATGGATATTCTTTGGTGATTACATTCTTTATCTTCTAAACTTCTCCTTAATCAGATGAAAACACATATAAATAAATGTTTCTAAAAATTCAGGGATCAGTCCATTGAATAAAGTAAAGCTTAAGTGTGCTTGGCAATAAATTGAGAGTTTCAGAGATGTTGTCTCAGAAACAAAACCAAATAAAGGCTGAGGTAAAAATGCATCATATGGAGATCAGAACCTCAGTTGATGAGTAATTCTTCAGGTATTCTTCCAAGCACTTGAAATAAAGCACTTTGCACAAGGCAACTGATAAAAAGCTCTGTGGGGATTCCAAGGTCAAAGTTATAACAGTTGATCACCGGCTAGAGATCACCTGACTGCATAAGGCAGCTTTTTTCTTTCTCAGGAGAACAAACACATTTAAAAGAAAACACACACGTATGGAATACTGAGTAAGTGGTAAACACTGTGAAAACGATTAGTAAAGCTCATGAACACTAACAGACCTTGAATATTCACTTGTTGACAAGGATGTGGAAAAAAGGGAACCCTGTGCACTATTGGTGGGAATGTAAATTGGTGTAGCCACCATGGAAATCAGTATGGAGGTTCCTCAAAAAATTAAAAATAGAACTACTGTATGATCCAAAATTTCCACTTCTAGGTATTTACCTGAAGAAAGCAAAAACACTAACTCAAAAAGATATATGCACCCCCATGTTCACTGAAGGATTATTTACAATAGCCAAGACATGTACACAATCTAAGTTTCCATCAACAGATGAATGGATAAAGAAGATGTGGTACATCTATATGATGGAATATTACTCAGCCATAAAAAGGGAATTCCAACATGGATGGACCTTGAGGGCATTATGCTAAGTTAAATAGTCAGCTAGACAAAGACAAATACTATATGGTCTCACTTATATGTGGAATCTAAAGAAACAAAACAAAACAAAAACAAAAAACCCAGCTTATAGAGAGCAGATTGGTTGTTGCCAGAGTCAGGGGTAGAGGTGTGGGCAAAATGGGTGAAGGTGGTCAAAAGGTACAAACTGCTAGTTATGAAATAAATAAGTCATGGGGATGTAATGTACAGCATGGTGACTATAGTTAAAAATACTGCATTGCATATTTACAAGTCACTAAGAGAGTAAGTCTTAAAAGTTCTCATCATACACACAAAATCGTAACTAAGTATGGTGACATATGTTAAGTGAACTTGTGGTGACCATTTCACAATATATACATATATCAAATCATTATGTTGCACACCTGGAACTAATATGTTATATGTCAATTATATCTCAATAATAATAAAGAATAAGAAAAATTCACTTGTTAACTCACCTCTGGGAACTCAACCTTGGAACTGGAAGCAGGAGGAAAAACAACATCCTTTCTGGAGCTCTGTGTTCCCAGCTTCAGAGATGCCCCTGTGATCAAGCCACAGATGAGATGGTACCTGAGAACCAGACTTAACGCTTACTGGAGGAACATGTAAGTCCCTCCCCAGAGGACTTTAGCTCCATTAATAAAGCCTCTGAGGACTCAGTGTTCTTTTTGCTTTGTTTCTATTTTATTTTGTTTTTGCTCAGTTAGCCAGATTATGGAGAGGAATGCATAACTTCACTTGAGGCTTGTGATGGTTGTGATCGTTTCAAAGGAAGCAGTAACTTTATTTCAGGATTTCTCTCTATATCAGTCAGGAAAAGCTAGGTTATGCTGCTGTAACAAACAAGCCATAACCTCAGTGGCTTAAAACAATTTTTCATGTAAGATTACATGTCCATTTTGGATTGGGCAGGAGGGATTGGCTCATCATATCTAGGAACTCCTGCTCTCCTGCTGATGGAGCAGCCATCATCTCGAACACTGTGGGTCATCAGACTAGGGGGAAAAACTGGAGGGTTTTGCACTGGCAATTAATTGGTTATAACTCATTGCCCCAAACTAATTACATGACCCCACCCAACCCCAAGAGGAATAGGTGGTACAATCTTACCATATTCCTGGAAAGGAGGAAAACAAGAAATATTTGGCAAACAGCTTTAATAGCTATCATGCCAAACCTTGACTTGGCCATGTATTATTGGGTGTAAAACCCTCTCTGAAACACATGAGAGTACTTCTTTGCAAGGGTCAAAAAGAGCCTGGAAATTGCTGTCCTTCTGGTCTTAAATGAGAAAGTATAAGTCTCTGCTGAGTCATGGAGGGAGTAACTGAAGGGGAATCATGAATCCACATCCTGTTATACCCCTGTTACTTTTATTTCTGATGAAGACGTGTTTTTGTCACCCATCCTTTTCTTTAATACACATACTACACTAATTTTAGCCAGCTGCATCTATCAGGCTAGACTTAGTTTTGCTGTGGTTATAAATAGTCTCCAAATCTCACATCCTAACTGTAACAAGTTTATTTTTCATCCATGCTACTCTCCACTGTAGGTATGTATATATCTGCTTACCGCAGTCACTCAGAGACACAGGAGTTCTGAGACTGCATCACCACGTGTGTTTCCACATCACCCTGCAGTTTGAAAGTGAGGTGGTGACCCCCCAAACCACTCTTCAAGTTTCTTCTTGGAAGGGACACACATCACTTAATGCTCAAAATTCACTGGAGACACCAACTCACATGGCCATATCTGATTTCAAGAAGACAGGAATGTGCAATCCTACCATGTGCCCAGAAAAGGGAGAAACCAGGAAAAGTTGGGGAGCAACCCCATAGACTACCCCACCAACCAGACATGGAACAAAGGTTAGAAATCCTCTTGGATGGAATTGCTACAGTAATCTCTAGGCAGCCCAGGATTGGTAACTAATACAAGCAGCTGAGCAGTTAAGGAAGAACTTGACTTTCCCAAAGCATTGTAAAGTTCAAAACTATTTTCTTATTCCTTCTCTCTTTGGCGAGATAAACCAGGCATGAGTTATTATCCCCATTTTAAAGAAAAGAGAGGCTCCGAGAAATGACATGCTTTTCCAGATTCCACACTGCTTCAGGTGACAAAGGCAGACCAACCACCAGAGCTCCAATTCAGAATCATCTCCCATCCCTCTGTGCCAGCCACCACCTGGGTACATCTTCGGGCACCAGCGACTCCTGAGCCCCAATCTGTATGCTAAAGTAAGGCGTGATGTGGGAGATTGGAGTGAGTGGCTAGAAAGCAATAAGACTGGCAATTAGTTTGGTGTTTTAAGTAAAAAGATGCCTTGTTCATCAAAAACAAAGAATGCAATATTACTCTTAATATAGACTTTTTGACTATATAAGCAATATATGGTCATTGTAAATATTTGGAAAATATTAAACATATTCAGAAAAAAATTAAAATTATCCACCCAGATTTCAATACTTTTTTTTTTTTTTTTTTTTGCGGTATGCGGGCCTCTCACTGTTGTGGCCTCTCCCGTTGCGGAGCACAGGCTCCAGACGCGCAGGCTCAGCGGCCATGGCTCACGGGCCCAGCGGCTCCGCGGCATGTGGGATCTTCCCAGACTGGGGCACGAACCCGTGTCCCCTGCATCAGCAGGCGGACTCTCAACCACTGCGCCACCAGGAAAGCCCTCAATACTGTTTTTGAAAAGCTCCTTGTTCAAATGAAAATTCTGGGCCTGTAAAAACATATGAAAGAAACCCAAGTGTACTCACCATGCAGCTTTAGAACAAGTCATCATTGTAATTGCAGTTGAAGCCTCCTCCTCTGTAGCTTTCTGATCCTCTCTCTTTCCCTCCAGAGGTAACCAGTATCCAGGATTTGGTGTTTATAAAATTTTCTGCATGTCCTAATGTCAACTACATATGAATATACTCATAAAAATTTGCTCATGTTTTCAAATTTTATTTAAATGGCATCATACTATACTAACTTTTGGCAACTAGTATATTTTTTTCTCTGAATATTATGTTTTTAAGAGTTATCCAGGTTGACACTAGTTCATTCATTTAACTGCCTAGAACCACACTTCTCAAACTTTTATAGGCACAAGAATCACAAGGGGATCTTGTTAAAATACAGATTCTGTTTGGGTAGGTCTGGAGTTCTCAGGTGGAGTGAATGAGGCTGTTGAGGAATCACATTTTGGGGAAAAGGGCTGTATAGTATTCCTTTGAATGCACATGGCACAATTTATTCATCTAGTCCCCTGCTGATGGACTTTTAGCTTGTCTGTAAATTTTTTTTTTGCCATTACAAACAATGTTATGGTGAGCTTTTTTGTTTTTTTTGTTTTTGCATCTCTCTTGGTACACCTGTGCAAGAGATCTCTACCTTACAGACGGAGGAAAGGAGTTCCTGGGTTATAGACCTGCAGCTGTTCAATTTAAGTCCTGCTGAGTTGCTCTCCAAAGTTGTAGTCCCAACTGATCACTACCAGCAGTTCAGAAGAATTCCTTTTGTTCCACATCCTTGCTGCACATGGTATTGTCAGCGGTGAGTTGTTTTTTCATATATTTATTGGACATTGACTTTTTTTTAACATCTTTATTGGAGTATAATTGCTTTACAATGGTGTGTTAGTTTCTGCTGTATAACAAAGTGAATCAGTTATACATATACATATGTTCCCATATCTCTTCCCTCTTGCGTCTCCCTCCCACCCTCCCTATCCCACCCCTCTAGGTGGTCACAAAGCACCGAGCTGATCTCCCTGTGCTATGCGGCTGCTTCCCACTAGCTATCTAGTTTACGTTTGGTAGTGTATATATGTCCGTGCCACTCTCTCACTTTGTCCCAGCTTACCCTTCCCCCTCCCCATATCTTCAAGTCCATGCTCTAGTAGGTCTGGGACATTGACTTCTTTAGTCTTTCTTCCAATCTTATGTGGTGGGTACTCTTTTCAGTGTGTAAGTCAAAAATACAATTTTTTCACTTTACCCAAACACAATTGAATTTTAATTTTGAACTTGTATTTTGCTACGCTGGTAGAAAATGAATCTTGCTCAGTTTGGGGTTCTCTCACCACTTCTTCCCCCTGAGTTTAAACCTAAATTCCAGGAGGTGTATGTAGTTCCAGGGGATTGGGAGCAGGCTCCGCGTCCCTCATCTCTATGTTGACAGTGAGTTGTTCTTTATTCCTTCAACCTGGCTCTACTGTGCCAACTTTGAGTGCAGCTAAACTATCTGCTTTTCTTGCCATACTGGGTGAAGAAACATCTGAAAGGCTCTCTAAAGACCCAGGGGCCTAGATTCCTTAGGTAGCAGTTTTCTCCCTGAGCTTTTAAGGGGTCTTCTTACTAAGGATATCACACTGCCCATCCAACAACCCCCTTCTGGGACCCATTAACTCCCAGCAACTGTCTTCTTTTTGTCTGTTTTGCCAGTCTTTACTGGTCCCCTAAAGGTGTATACTTTTTTTTTTTTTTTTTTTTTTTTGCAGTATGCGGGCCTCTCACTGTTGTGGCCTCTCCCGTTGCGAAGCACAGGCTCCGGACGCGCAGGCTCAGTGGCCATGGCTCACGGGCCCAGCCGCTCCGCGGCATGTGGGATCTTCCCGGACTGGGGCACAAACCCGCATCCCTTTCATCGGCAGGCGGACTCTCAACCACTGCACCACCAGGGAAGCCCCAAGGTGTATACTTTTGGAAATGAAAGTCAGGAACACTCCTTTGGTTTTTCTTTCAGTCAGTCACATCCTTCCCCTGAAGCAATGGGAAAAGAAAGGCCTAGCTGCATGAATGGAGGGAAGGAGGAGGGAAGGGGAGATTGTGGCCATGTGAAATGGTGCAGCCAATTTAGAAAACCATTTGGCAGTTTCTCAAAAGGTTAAACATAGTGTTACCATGTGACTCAGCAATTCCCCTCTGGTGTGTACACCCAAGAGAAATAAAAATATAGGTCCATATAAAAACAAATGTTCATAGCAACATTATTCATAGTAGCCAATAGTGAAAATAACCCAAATGCCATCAGCTGATGAATGGATAAATAAAATACTTTGTATCCATACAGTGGAATATTATTTGGCAATAAAGATGACTGGTGTGCTGGTACCTGCTACAACATGAATGAATCTTGGAAACATACAAAGTGAAAAACGCTTGACACATAAGACCAGGTATTGTATGATTCCATTTACATGAATGTCCAGAATAGGCAAATCTATAGAGACAGAAAATATATTAGTGGTTGCCTAGGTCTGAGGGGAAAGGGATTGGGGAGGAATGGGGAGTGGCTGCTAATGGGTCTGGGGTTTCCTTTTAAGGTGATGAATGTTCTAGAATTGATTATGGTGTTGGTTACACAACCCTCTGAATATACTAAAAGTCATTGAATTGTACACTTTAAAAGTGTGGATTGTATGGTATGTGATTTATATCCCAATAAAGTTGCTAAAAAAAAAGTGAGCCAATTGAAAACATACTGGTTGCTCCCCACCAAATGATGTATTTTCCAGCTACATGAACATCATATTTATTACAGATATTTAAAAAATTGGAAGCAGATCCTATATACAGGTTATCCTACTTTCCCTCCTAAATATGTATTAGACACCTACTTTGATCCAAGTACCATGGTGGATGCTGTGGAAATACAAAGAAGGGTAAGGCATGTCCCTTCCTTTGAGAAGCTTACAATATGATTGTTTCCATCCGCTTGACTTCTAGCTGCTGTGGTCTACAGGTGGTATCAATTATTTTTTTCACCTGTCCAAATTAAGATTACAAACTTTACTGAGTTGAGAGCAGCAGTTAAAATAATCAAGAGGTTAGAAGAATTCTGTAAGAAGTCATACTAAAAAGATTTAAACTTTTCAGTCAGTAAAGACAGATGTGGAGAGGGCTAAGTTGCCTTGAACTGAAATGTATGCTCCAAGTCTAAGAATTCTCAACTTTGCAGCCTTTGAAGAATCCCTGTTGCAACCTATACTTATTAAGTCAGACTCTGGGGGTGAGATACAGGCATAGGTAGGTCTTTAAAATGCCCCACTGGATTCTAATATGCATTTTGGAAACTATGGGCTTAGATGCTTGAACCAAGTGGTTTGTTGTGAATAAGGAAAAGTGTTACAATATAAAGAAGAGGGGCAATTAACTTGGGGAATGCATTACCCATAAAAGAGTATGTCTGGAAGGTTAGGCCATACTCAGTGTGACTTGCCTGGGTGAAATGGTGATGTAAGTAGGTAATGTGGCTCCCAATAGCACGTTTGTGACAAACAGCAGTCATAGGACATAGGCGTTTACAAAGCAAGAACTAGAACCTTAGGTTAGAATCCATAAGAGGCAATCATCAGTCCATTAAACTGGAAAGGCTAAGCCAAAAAAAAAAATGTGTTGAAGGATGTTCAAGGAGAATTGAACAGGAGGAAGTAAGAGAAGCAAGAACTTCAGGAGTTAACTCCTTGAATGCTGAGTGATGACTCTATGTGTGCCCCAAGGTAATTTGGCTGGGTCAAAGGTGGAAGTGTTATATGACTGAGTTAGGTTTATGAGGACTTGTAGGCTATAATTAAGGGCAATTAGAGATATTTGGGACCTAGCAATACCTTTTGGGCTTAGATCATGAAGGGCAACAACATTATTCCTTGAAACAGTCATGAGTCTCCACTCTTAAAAACAAAATATTGGGCTGAATGGGATTGCCCTCTGGTCTGGCTCAGTCATTCCAATGTTCTAATGTCTTACTTTTAATTTTCCATTTTTAAAAAAAAGGATTGATTGATAAGATGAGAAGGGGAAGAGAATTATGACTGGTAGTCTTTGTCCACCATACGATAGAAGCAGGGACAAATGTTTCTGTGTTTGCTCAAGGCCCTATGCTGAACAGGATGCACTATAGACATCATGGCCTTTTGCAAAGCATTATTCCTTTAGTAGCAGTGGAACTGAACACAGATGTCAACCTCCATATGATTGTGGTCTTGGCATTGGAGTTAGAGTCTTGGCACTAGGAGCTATTTCCTGTTGCAGGAACCTGGAGGAACCACTTCCCTGTTATGTTTCAACTGTCGAATTCATCTATCTTCTCTTCCAAAGGATCCATAGAAGCAGGCTAACTCGGTTGTGGCGAAACCCCACCCAGGCTTTTTGGACTGATAGGCAGAATTTCCCCTGGCAGATAGGCTGTCTGCAAAGCAGGAACAGAGCATGCATGGGGAGGGCCCAAGAGAGGGTCTAATCACAACACTATGGAAGACTCTGGCATTCAGCTGGAGACGCCCAAGGGCATTTGGTTTAGAACCAAGTCAGAATTTACTCAGCATCTCTGAAAAAACTCTAAACTGAATATCTGAAGCTGTCTTACAGGGGAGCCATTTGATAGTTCATTTCTTTCTTTGATTGCATTTTAAAGTACATTTTAACCCAAGTTCCAATTCCTTGTAGGATTCAGCCCTTGTACTTTGAAAAAATGAGGGTATTTGAGATTTTAAAACCCATGTGCTGGGAAAGATAAGGAGTCCCAGAATTTTAGTTCTGCTAACACTGTCATAAGAGAAGATTGTAGCTTTTGCAAAAGAAAATGGGTTTTTGGTTGGTTTGATTTTGATAGAATGGATTGATTATTGATATTAAAGTTGGAGAAGGGCGAGATTTTGATATGAGACACTGGACTTGTTTTGTTTGTTCTAATATCTCTTTATTTGGCTACTGGTCAAATAGCCAAATTTGAGCTGGAAAAACAAAGTTGTTGTTAAGGGTTGGAATTGTCTCAATTTTGTTCTTACTTTTATATATGTGGACGCTGTTTGATTAAAGCAGTTGCACATTCAGTTTATTTTCTTAAAGTTTGTTATAGACGTAACCAAAGTTCTGCAGATTTGTAAATAAATTATATCTAACTGTACATAACCTGGGTTACATTCCTGGGTGAATCATATCAACATTGGCAGAACGTTTAAATAAACATTCTAGAGAAGGTTAAACAGAGGTTAAACAGTTTATTCTCCCCTTCATACCAAGTTCCTTAGACGTTTGAATTCATCCTTAAAGTTTCTATTTGACTCAACAATTTCAAGAACAAAAAATTTCAAGATCAATCTAAGTAAAAACTATTAATATTCTTTGATATGAAACATGTTAATCTTTCACTAATCACTCAATTGAAACAGATCCTTAAAAAAAATCACTGCTCCCCCCAATGTTACAATATAAAATATGTTTGCTGAAGAGATTTTCTCACTATAACATCAACAGGAGTTTCAACTTTTAATAAAGTTTATGGGTAGAGTGGACATTGAGGTAAAAGGGTTAAATAAATGAGTTAGAACGTTGGAATTCCTTTGTGTTTCTAGTGAGGCCCAGCATCCCTAACTTCTTTCTATAGTAGACTTTATCCCTTTGAACACAGGAGTTGACACATGACCTCTTGGCCCCAGTGCTTTTTCCAAAATAGACATGTGATCCAATCTGGACCAATTTTAGTCCTTCCTTGAAATTGGAGTTGGAAATAAATAATTCTTTTTCCTCTCAGAGCAGGGAACTGTTGGGGTGTAAGTCCATCACAATGGGCCACCATATTCCTCTTTGCATGGAGAATGAGCTTTTGGAGTGTGAGAGAATGAGAGCAACAGGTAAATAAAAGGGAAGAGAAACAGAGATGGATATAGTTATAGGAGAATTGTGAAAAATGGAAGACACTAGAGTTACTGAAGTCCAAATTGCTGTTAGGTAGGAGTGTTAGGAATGCCAGGAAACTGTTATGTTTATTATTTGGATACTACTGAAGATGCTTATCCACTAAATCACTCAGTGTACTCTTTGTAAGGGAATATATTTCCCACTCCTCTTGTTACCTTGTGGAGAGGGATCCCTACTGTCACACTCTTGGCCTCTCTTGCCACTTCTTACCCCATGGCAAAAGGGGTGCCTGGTTTAATTGGTAGTGTGAAAGAAGAAACTGGGTATGGTCAGCTAACCTCTTCCCTCTTTCTTCTCTTTAGGGATCTGCCTGCCATTGAAGAGCCTATGTTTTGGTCTGGTTCAATGTTGTGCATGTTGAAGTATTGGGGAGAAAAAATAAGATTGATTTATGGACAGAGAGGACAGGTGGATGCCTAATTACAGAATAAAGCTAGAATAGTAAAATGTTAATGTAGCATTTAGGTAGAGAGTGTATGGGTGTTAACCGTGAAATTCTTTCAATTCTGTTGTATGTCTGAAATTTTTCAAAACAAAATTTTGGAAAAAAAACCCAGTGTGCATTATGATGTTATAGCTTGACACAGGCATTTGATATAAATTGAGAAGTAGATAGAAACTATTTTCCTTAAAAAGAGCCTGTTCTGCATCAGATATTGTTTTGCAGATCACGTTGGCATTACAACCACATGTAAGTCTAGCTGTACAGCTTCAAAAAGTGACCAAGAAAGGAGGGGGAATGAAAAAGACACTGAAGCTGTGTGGCTGACAGGGTCTTGCTGCTCCAGCTGCGTGTCAGGCCTGTGCCTCTGAGGTGGGAGGGCCAAGTTCAGGACATTGGTCCACCAGAGACCTCCCGGCTCCATGTAATACCTAACAGCGAAAGCTCTCCCAGAGATCTCCATCTCAATGCTAAGACACAGCTCTACTCAATGACCAGCAAGCTACAGTGCTAGACACCCTATGCCAAACAACTAGCAAGACAGGAACACAAACTCACCCATTAGCAGAGAGGCTGCCTAACATCATAATAAGGTCACAGACACTCCAAAACACACCACCGGATGTGGTCCTGCCCACCAGGAAGACAAGATCCAGCCTCATCCACCAGAAATCAAGCACTTGTCCCCTCACCAGGAAGCCTACACAACCCACAGAATCAACCTTAGCCACTGAGGACAGACACCAAAACAACGGGAACTACAAGCCTGCAGTCTGCAAAAGGAGACCCCAAACACAGTAAACTAAGCAAAATGAGAAGACAGAGAAACACACAGCAGATGAAGGAGCAAGGTAAAAACCCACCAGACCAAACAAATGAAAAGGAAGTAAGCAGTCTACCTGAAAAAGAATTCAGAGTAATGATAGTAAAGATGATCCAAAATTTTGGAAATAGAATGGAGAAAATATAAGAAACATTTAACAAGTCCCTAGCAGAACTAAAGAGCAAACAAATAATGATGAACAACACAATAGATGCAATTAAAAATTCTCTAGAAGGAATAAATAGCAGAATAACTGAGGCAGAAGAACAGATAAGTGACCTGGAAGATAAAATAGTGGAAATGACAACTGCAGAGCAAAATAAAAAAAAAAGAATGAAAAGAATTGAGGACAGTCTTAGAGTCCTCTGGGACAACATTAAACACACCAACATTCAAATTATAGGGGTCCCAGAAGAGGAAGAGAAAAAGAAAGGGACTGAGAAAATATTTGAAGAGATTATAGTTGAAAATTTCCCTAATATGGGAAAGGAAATAGTCAATCAAGTCCAGGAATCACAGAGAGTCCCATACAGGATAAATCCAAGGAGAAACACTCCAAGACACATGCTAATCAAACTATCAAAAATTAAATACAAAGAAAAATATTAAAAGCAGCAAGGAGAAAAATAACAAATAACATACAAGGGAATCCCCATAAGGTTAACAGCTGATCTTTCAGCAGAAACTCTGCAAGCCAGAAGGGAGTGGCAGGACATATTTAAAGTGATAAAAGGAAGGTTTCATCAACAACCAAAATTGTTTGTTTGTTTCAACAACCAAGATTACTCTACCCAGCAAGGATCTCATTCAGATTCGATGGAGAAATTAAAATCTTTACAGACAAGCAAAGGCTAAGAGAATTCAGCACCACCAAACCAGCTCTACAGCAAATGCTAAGGGAACTTCTCTAGGCAGGAAACACAAGAGTAGGAAAAGACCTACAATAACAAACACAAAACAATTAAGAAAATGGTAATAGGAACATACATATCGATAACTACCTTAAATGTAAATGGACTAAGTGCTCCAACAAAAAGACATAGACTGGCTGAACGGATACAAAAACAAGACCCATATATATGCAGTCTACAAGAGATCCACTTCAGACCTAGGGCCACATACAGACTGAAAGTGAGGGGATGGAAAAAGATATTCCATGCAGATGGAAATCAAAAGAGGGCTGGAGTAGCAATTCTCATATCAGACAAAATAGACTTTAAAATAAAGACTATTACAAGAGATAAAGAAGGACACTACATAATGATCAAGGGATCACTCCAAGAAGAAGATGTAACAGTTGTAAATATTTATGCACCCAACATAGGAGCACCTCAGTACATAAGGCAAATGCTAACAGCCATAAAAGGGGAAATCGACAGTAACACAATTAGTAGGGGACTTTAACACCCCACTTTCACCAATGGACAGATCACCCAAAATGAAAATAAATAAGGAAACACAAGCTTTAAATGACACAATAGACCAGATAGATTTAGTTGATATTTATAGGACATTCCATCCAGAAACAGCAGATTACACTTTTTTCTGAAGAGCTCATGGAACATTCTCCAGGATAGATCATATCTTGGGTCACAAATCAAGCCTTGGTAAATTTAAGAAAATTGAAATCGTATAAAGTATGTTTTCTATGAGACTATGAGACTACGCTATGAGACTAGATATCAATTACAGGAAAAAATCGTAAAAAATACAAACACATGGAGGCTAAACAATACACTACTTAATAACCAAGTGATCACTGAAGAAATCAAAGAGGAAATCAAAAAATACCTTGAAACATATGACAGTGAAAACACAATGACCGTAACCTATGGGATGCAGCAAAAGCAGTTCTAAGAGGGAAGTTTATAGCAATACAGTCCTACCTCAAGAAACAAGAAACATCTCAAATAAACAACCCAACCTTACTCCTAAAGCAATTAGAGAAAGAAGAACAAAAAAACCCCAAGTTAGCAGAAGGAAAGAAATCATAAAGATCAGATCAGAAAGAAATGAAGGAAACAGCAACAAAGATCAATAAAACTAAAGCTGGTTCTTTGAGAAGATAAACAAAAGTGATAAACCATTAGCCAGACTCATCAAGAAAAAAAGGGAGAAGACTCAAATCAATAGAATTAGAAATGAAAAACGAGAAGTAACAACTGACACTGCAGAAATACAAAGGATCACGAGAGATTACTACAAGCCACTATATGCCAATAAAATGGACAACCTGGAAGAAATGGACATATTCTTAGAAAAGCATAATCTTCCAAGACTGAACCAGGAAGAAATAGAAGATATAAACAGACCAATCACAAACACTGAAATTGAGAATGTGATTAAAAATCTTCCAACAAACAAAAGCCCAGGACCAGATGGTTTCCCAGGCGAATTCTATAAAACATTTAGAGAACAGTGAACATCTGTCCTTCTCAAACTCTTCCAAAATATAGCAGAGAGAGGAACACTCCCAAACTCATTCTCAACATCTTTCACAATGGTGAAAAACTGAAACCATTTCCTCTAAGATCAGGAACAAGGCAAGGTTGTCCACTCTCACCACTATTATTCAACATAGTTTTGGGAGTTTTAGCCACAGCAATCAGAGAAGAAAAAGAAATAAAAGGAATCCAAATCAGAAAAGAAGAAGTAAAGCTATCAGTGTTTGCAGATGACATGATACTATACATAGAGAATCCTAAAGATGCTACCAGAAAACTACTAGAGCTAATCAATGAATCTAGTAAAGTAGCAGGATGCAAAGTTAATGCACAGAAATCTCTTGCATTCCTATATACTAATGATGAAAAATCTGAAAGAGACATTAAGGAAATACTCCCCTTTACCACTGCAACAAAAAGAATAAAATACCTAGGAATAAACCTAACTAAGGAGGCAAAAGACCTATATGCAGAAAACTATAAGACACTGATGAAAGAAATTAAAGATGTTACAAACAGATGGAGAGATATACCATGTTCTTGGATTGGAAGAATCAACATTGTGAAAATGACTGTACTACCCAAAGCAATCTACAGATTCAATGAAATCCTTATCAAACTACCAATGGCATTTTTCACTGAACTAGAACAAAAAATTTCACAATTTGTGTGGAAACACAAAAGACCCTGAATAGCCAAAGCAATCTTTGATGTGGACCTTTTTTCTTTTTTTTTTTTTTTTTTTTTGCGGTACGTGGGCCTCTCACTGTTGTGGCCTCTCCCGTTGCGGAGCACAGGCTCCGGACGCGCAGGCTCAGCGGCCACGGCTCACGGGCCCAGCCGCTCCGCGGCATGTGGGATCTTCCCAGACCGGGGCACGAACCCATGTCCCCTGCATCAGCAGGCGGACTCTCAACCACTGCGCCACCAGGGAAGCCCCAAAGCAATCTTGAGAAAGAAAAACAGAGCTGGAGGAATCAGGCTCCCAGACTTCAGACTATACTACAAAGCTACAGTAATCAAGACAGTATGGTACTGGCACAAAAACAGAAATATAGATCAATGGAACAGGATAGAAAGCCCAGATATAAACCCACGCACATATGGTCCCTTTATCTTTGATAAAGGAGGCAAGAGTATACAATGGAGAAAAGACAGCCTCTTAAATAAGTGGTGCTGGGAAAACTGGACAGCTACATGTAAAAGAATGAAATTAGAACACTCCCTAACACCATACACAAAAATAAAGTCAAAATGGATTAAAAACCTAATGTAAGGTCAGACACTATAAAACTCTTAGAGGAAAACATAGGCAGAACAGTCTATGACATAAATCCCAGCAAGATCCTTTTTGACCCACTTCCTAGAGAAATGGAAGTAAAAACAAAAATAAACAAATGGGACCTAATGAAACTTAAAAGCTTTTGCACAACAAAGGAAACCATAAACAAGACGAAAAGACAACCCTCAGAATGGGAGAAAATATTTGCAAATGAAGCAACTGACAAAGGATTAATCTCCAAAATTTATAAGCAGCTCATGTGCTCAATATCAAAAAAACAAACAACCCAATCCAAAAATAGGCAGAAGACCTAAATAGACATTTCTCCGAAGAAGATATACAGATTGCCAACAAACACATGAAAGACTGCTCAATATCACTAATCATTAGAGAAATGTAAATCAAAACTACAGTGAGGTATCACCTCACACAGGTCAGAATGGCCATCATCAAAAAATCTACAAACATTAAATCCTGGATAGGGTGTGAGGAAAAGGGAACCCTCTTGCACTGTTGGTGGCAATGTAAATTGTTACAGCCACTATGGAGAACACTATGGAGGTTCCTTAAAAGACTTAAAATAGAACTACCATATGACCCAGCAATCCCACTGCTGGGCATATACCTACCCTGAGAAAACCATAATTCAAAAAGAGTCATGTATCACAATGTTCATTGTAGCTCTATTTTTACAATAGCCAGGACATGGAAGCAACCTAAGTGTCCATCGACAGATGAATGGATAAAGAAGATGTGGCACATATGTACAATGGAATATTACTCAGCCATAAAAAGAAATGAAATTCAGTTATTTGTAGTGAGGTGGATGGACCTAGAGTCTGTCATACAGAGTGAAGTAAGTCAGAAAGAGAAAAACAAATACCGTATGCTAACACATATATATGGAATTAAAAAAAATGGGAAGAACCTAGGGGCAGGACAGGAATAAAGACACAGATGTAGAGAATGGACCTGAGGACACGGGGAGGGGGAAGGGTAAGCTGGGACAAAGTGAGAGAGTAACACTGATATATACACTACCAAACATAAAATAGCTAGCTAGTAGGAAGCAGCCGCATAGCACAGGGAGATCAGCTCCCAGGGAGATCAGCTCGGTGCTTTGTGACCACCTAGAGGAGTGGGATAAGGAGGGTGAGAGGGAGTCACAAGAGGGAGGAGATATGGGGATATATGTATATGTATAGCTGATTCACTTTGTCATACAGCAGAAACCAACACACCATTGTAAAGTAATTATACTCCAATAATGATGTAAAAAGAAAAAAAAAAAGTGGCCAAACAGGTCATACTAGTGATTGTCCAGGGGCAGCAATTCTTCTTCCCTTGTGAAAGCCGTAGCTTTACTCCCTGGCAGGAATTTTGAAATGCTACTCTCCTTACCAGAAGGCAAAGTAATGGAAACTGGATCTTTGAGTATCGGATGGGAGGTGGAAGGTTAGGGTGGGGGAAAGATTTTGTAACCTTAACTGAGATAATGCTCATAAAATGCTTAACACAATGCCTGAATAAATTCTCAATAAATTTTAGCTGTAATTATAGTTAGCTCCTTATCTAAAAAGAAAATCATATATAGGTGTAACATTGTAGTGGGTTGAATTGTGTCCCCCCAAAAGATATGTCCAAATCCTATCCCCCAGTACCTGTGGATGTGACCTTATCTGCAAATAGGTTCTTTGCAGATGCAGTTAAGTCTTGGTGAGAGCATGCTGGATTCAGGGTGGGTCTTAAAATGAGAGAGAGAGAGAGAGAGAGAGAGAGAGATGGAAAAGAAGGGCATGTGAAGATGGAGGCAGAGACTGGAGTTATGCTGCCACCAGCCAAGGAACGCCAGGAAGAGGCAAGGAAGGGTTCTCCCCTAGAACATCAGAGGGAGAGCGGCCCTCCTGACACCTTGATTTTGGACCTTCTGACCTCCAGAATTGTGAAATAATAAATTTCTGTTGTTTTAAGATCCCACATTTGTGGTAATTTGCTTCAGCAGCCCTAGGAAACCAATGCAAATGTTACACCAGGAAAAAGGATGTGACAAGGTACTGTGTGATTTGTTACAACTGAACAGTATAGATCAGACAGGGTATCTGGGGGAGAGATAGTAAAATCTCCTGGAAGAGGTATCAAGCGCCTCCTTTCCAGGGAGGGGAGTACCGGGAAGGGAGCAGGTTCTCCTTGAAAAATCACTACCTGTTGTTGGGAGTCCTATTGGGCTGGCTCTGAATAAAAGTAGGAGAACCAGCAGTATAAATAATAATTGTGGTATATCAGATGGAGAGCAGATAATTATCACCATAAAGACGCTATATTTTGTTGCCTCGGTAATGTAGGCAAGGGAAAATAAATGATCTGTATTTAACCATTTACATGAGAATAAAAATGTTAAGATATTGGCTCTAGTATTAATTCGCAAGGTCTCTCGGTGACTGCTGAGAGAAATGGCTCAGTCATTTTTATAGTTATGTTGTTTACTGGGATGTTGAAAAAAAAATGCCTTGAGCTCTTGATCCAATCCCTGAGCACTTCTCCATTTCCCATCCTTATCATTCGTTCATGGTCATCGTAGGTTTTAGCCTTCCTCAACTACTTTCTTTTTTAAAATAACGTTAAGAAAATAGTTACACAAGTAATTCATATCCATTGATAACAATTAGAAGATACAGAGAAGTCCAATGGAAACAAAATTTAAATGATTCATAATCATGTCAGTCAAAGACTGTCACTGTTAATACATTGGTGCATATCCTCACAGATTTTTTTCTGCAAGTATAAGTAGTTAAAAGAATTTGATCATAATATACACACCATTTGGACACTTGCTTTTCTCCACTTTAACTATATATTACAAGCATTGGATATGTTAGTAAGCAGAGAACTACCTCAATTATTTTAATGGCTATGTGTTGTCCCATTTTAATAATTTATTATAATTTACTTAATAAATGCCACTTTTGTTGGATATGTCACTGTAATTATTCACTATTGCAAGTAACACTAAACTGAACGTTCTTTATATATTGAGTGAACGTCCAGCGATTTCCTTAGAATGGATACATGGTGCCACAATGCCCTCAAGAGTGTTTATATTGGTTTATTCTCCCACCAACAGTATTTGAGACTGCCTGTCTCCCTGCAATCTCACAAACGTAATTATCAACCTATTTAGTGTTTGTCGATATGTTAGGGAAAACAAATGGAATCTTATTATAATCTGTATTTCGGCAATTATTAGTGATTCCTAAAAGATGCTATGACACTTGGTCCTCAGCTCAGGTGTTTATTTTTCTGTACTCAGTCTATTTTCTCAGTCTTTGGGTTCTCATTCCACTGGGGAGATGGGAATTTAATCTCAGTCCCACACACTTTCCCCTGGGATCACAGCCAAATTCCAGGGGACTAAGTGTGAGGCATTGGGTATGAGTCCTGGCGTGCGTTTTGGGGGGAATCCAACTGACTGGTGATGCTACTTTCCCACTCTAGTGTGTATTGGAATGAGATGGCCATCTATTCACTTGGTCTTTGATCATCGGTCCCTGTGGGATTAGGGATAAAAACATGTCACGATGTCCCTTATTCCTTTCCAGGAGGAGCTTTCAGTTCTGACAGCCCACTTCACCATTTCTGAGGCCCCTTTTGGGGCACAGGCATCGTTGTGCTGCCCTGTGCCAGGCTGGCATGTGAGAAGGATCGTGAGGCTGTCAGAGGCTCCACCTGTCTAGTCATACCACCATTTCCTTGAGGTCATCGGTATGAAACACCAAGCTGTTGAGATGCAGGGAAGGAAGGGCAAAGGGAGAAAGTAAATACTCATTTAAAAACATCTGCTGATATTTCAGAGTATTATCCCACCATGTTATTGGCCAATTGTACTTATCCTTTTGTGAAATGCCTCTTCTTGTTCTTTGCTCACGTCAACTACTTTCCCCAAGCACCATACTGTGTTGTGCTTCCAAATGTCTTTGTGCATACTTTTTCTTCTGGTTAACCCATGCTTCAATTCTATGCATTAGCATAGATCGTTCTATTTCCCTCTAAGATAACATGTAATTGCATATTTATTTGTTTGTGGGCAGTGTAGGCAATAAAATCTGCTAAAACAATGATTCTTCTCACTGAAATGCTATATTCCTTGAAGGAAAGGACTGTGTCACAGACTTTTTTGTCATTCTGAACATATTCTAAAGCAGATTTAGAAATACAGAAATAGTTTAAACTCTTGGTGAAAACATTTACCTAAAATGAGGATAAACAAGCTGTAGTGGTTTATGTGCAGGCTCTAGAATCAGAAAGAATTGAGTGAAGCTGGAATTAGTTATCTACTAGCAAGTTACTGATCCTCCCAAACCTCAGTTCTCTCATCTGTAAAACGAAGAGGATTATAGTGATTTGATATGGTATCGCTATAAAGCACAGTAAGCAAACAACAAATACAGATGATTGTTACTAATAACCATTCTTAGGTAGAGAACAGAGAGGCTGATATGCTTACCGTCTTCTTCTTTGCTGATACTTGATGGGCAGCATTGCAAATTATTTAAATCAAGTAATTTATGCTAGAGAAGCAAACAAAAGGGATTAATATCACTGATCTATTAGTGAAAAGGATTGATTATTTGCTACCCTATGTGTTAGGCTGGTAAAAATACTGTATTCTGTGAGCTAGTGCGTGCTTGGGTTTTTGAGTTTATGTATTACTCTTTAGGAAGTGAGCACTACATAAATCTAAGGCAGGAATTGTGAATGCAAGTGTCGTAGAGGCGGGGCAGCTACTACTAATGAAAGAAGCGGGCCAGTGTGAAAGGGTAAGGAGTGCCGGGGACTGTGACAAATGGGAGACCCCCGCCTCTCCCCAGGGCAGCCGCTCCTGAGCTCTGGCTTCAACAATGACGAATGCGGAGCTGACCACATCTTCCAAGTTGGTTTTTTTTTTTTTTTTTTTTTTTTTTTTTTGCGTTACGCGGGCCTCTCACTGTTGTGGCCTCTCCCGTTGCGGAGCACAGGCTCCGGACGTGCAGGCTCAGTGGCCATGGCTCACGGGCCCAGCCGCTCTGCGGCATGTGGGATCTTCCAGGACCGGGGCATGAACCCGTGTCCCCTGCATCGGCAGGCGGACTGTCAACCACTGCGCCACCAGGGAAGCCCTTGCAAGTTGTTTTTTAAAGAGAAGTTGGAAATCCAGAGGGCTTTTTTCTTTCTCTCATGAAGTTTTCTCATTTCTAGAAGTTGGCCACTAATTCAAGCATTGTTTTAAAACACTGTGTGGGCCAAAAAACCGTGTCTGCAGGCCACAGCTGATTCATGGGTCACCAGCTTGTGACCTTTGATTTGAGATATCATTAACATTTTCAAGAAGCACATAGAAATGTGGCAATTTTAGAGTTTAAAGGGATGATAAAACATTACACAAACTTTGTCCAATGTAGTGTGAACTCTTTTTAATATCCCATCTAGTCAATTGGTATTAAATATGGGTTAATTTTTTTAAAAACCTCACACAGTATATTTTAACTCCTTTCATCCTTCAGCTAATTCTGCACTAAGGTTCAGCTGGATCTGTTTTCAATCTTGCCCTCCTGTTGGGACAGCCCAGGGAGTTCCTAAGTAAACTTCATTCTCCTAACAGGCCTCTGCATGATATTAGCTAAAGAAAGCCCTGTAGCTCAACAGGCAGATGGCGGTAAGAAATTAACTTGAACTTCAGCAAGGCTGAGGTTTCCATAGGAACAGAGGAAGCAGCCATACTGCCTGGCATTTGAACTGAATAGGAAACAGGCTCCCCATCAGGATAGTTTAAGAAAGGACTGTACTATTCTACCATTTTCCGCAGAGATGTTTAGTAGTTCCTCCTAAAGTGCTTCAACTTTAGTTAATAACAGAAAAATAAATGATATGATACTCAGGTACATGCTTAAATATGTTAAAGTGTCTGTAAGTATCAGATACGAGAAAGACAGTGCAAGCATCTAATTGCTGAAATCTGAAAATCATTAATAAGCTTTAGTGGTCTCCAGCACCAAAACTATATTCTTTACTAAGTGAGACAATGACAAGCAGAAATCATTGTTTCAGTCTTCATTTCCTGTAGAGAACAGACTTTCAAATAAATGTGATTTTTTCTGTCAATGTAGTTTTCTTCTAGGAATAAAAGATATCATTAATATATATTTTGCCTGAACTTCCAGACACTCAATTACCATGTGAGGAATAAGCAACTCTGGAGAGCCCTATGCATTTTGGAATTAATGATTGAAGAGAGTTCATCTCGCTTGTGTCTGTCTCACATTCAGAGGTGGATTAACAGGGAAGCTAAGGAAGTTTAAGCTTCATGTCCCCTCCCTCACTTTGGCCTCTTCCAAGAGCCTGAGGTGAGCCTTCAGAATGTTCACATGGCCATATATTTTTGTAAAATTTTTGTAACATTTGTAAAAGAGATTTTAACTGCAGTGGTTAAGACTGCTGTCCCTTTCCACGCAGACTTCCCCTCTATCCAATTCCCCTCCTGTTGGGTGGTGAGGAAATGACTGCAGGTATTTTGGGGGTCTGGGTAAGGAGCAGTTGAGTTGGGGAAATATTAAGTATGGATTTAGTGGGATATATTTATGTGGATGGCGGTCGTTCTGGCGTAGGAACAAGTTGTAGTAATATTTCTACTGCCCACTATGCGCATTCACTCAGCACCATGACACAAAGGTGCTGGGTCAGAGACGGGATTGAGGGATGACCATGTCCTGTGGTACCTGGCACCCTGGGATGTGGGTGTGGCGGAGAAACAAGATGGAAGTGGAGCGAGGAGCTAGTCTGTGGGAAATTCTTTCCATCATCAGACTTGTAAAACCAAAGATGGAGGATTTGGTTCTCAATGAATTCTAGTCAAATTGGAAGTTCTAGCCAATCAGAAACAGTCTTGCTAATGCAGTGTGTATAATTATAAACACACTGTACATTTTTAACAAAAATTGCTTCATACAGTATTTATCAGAATTCCTATGATTAAATTTCCAGCTGAATTAACACGAAATACTGAGGGCAAAGGAAACATAAAACTCAATAATAACTACCACAGGAACGTTAATAGCAAAATGGTTAATGAGAACTGTTGATTGGAAGAGCATTTAAGATGGGTCACTATTACAGTAACTGAGAATTACAGGAAACTTGAAAGGCCTGGGATCTTATAACTCATATAAAAAAAACTTGATAGTTTTCCTAGATTCGATAATAATCTTAAAATTTTATATCATGTTTCAACAGTGAGCTGTACAGTTGCAAGAAGCTTTCTGAACCATCAACAAAAATCCAGATTTTAATATTGCCATGTTCCAGTAACTTAACATTGTTAGTGATAAAAAAAATCCTCTCTCACAAAGTCTTCTGTTGGTCTAAGTTCAAAGCAATGGCTACCTTTACTACTGAGATTTTATAACACAATAGTTGTGTAAAGTTTAAATTAGTCCATTTTTAATTACTCATCCTTTAATGAGCATTATATTCCACATGGGAGTTATGTTTGATAAACTCCCAGTTATACAGTTAACCTCAAGACACACACTGATGCAGCCACACATGTCTTTTTGAGAGTAGGTTCATCATAATGGTTCAGAATAATTTCAGTTTGCTTCAAACACAGATGTGTCTTTAAACTCTGATAATACATACCCTGCATTTAAACAGTAGCTTCTGAATAAGCAGTGATAGATAGCACAGTGATTGTAAAACTGAAGAAACAACTTGAACTACTTCAATGCTAATATTCTTAGTGCAAATCAATCTCTCAACTTTGCAGTCTACTTATTGGAAGCAAAGTTTCATGTGTTTTTTCCGCATGTTAAAGAATATAGTAATGTTACTAAAAATATTAATCCATTACTTTTTTCTTTTCATACTGTAATGTATATTGTGGTTTTTAATATTTTTTTCATGAGTATATTAAGTCTAATAAAAGAAAATTTCAGTGAAAAAAAAAACAAACCAAATGTCAATTTACCATGATAAAGACAAGACTGAATATTCTCGCTTTCTCTTCTCTGTATAGAAAAATGATTATACAAAATGTAATATGAAGAGGTAATCAAAGAGGATGCACCCTCCCCCCCCAAAAAACATTATAGAGATGTGTCAGGCAATTAACAAAAATAATTTTATTATTTTTCTGGATTTTGTAATGGTTGTGGTATTTGAAAGCTTCTTAAAATTTGTATTTTGTTTTAGTTCTTTTTTCATTCTAAATAAATATTTACTTTCAAACCTAATTTCATATTTGTAATTTGTAAAAGCCTCAGGCCCAGTAGAACCCAGATTTACTTTTGTTCTCATTCCTCCAGTAACAGCAAAGTCATTTTTAAGGCAAAATTTACAGAGAGTAAAATGCACAAATCATAATGTAGAGCTCATTGACTTCTGTTTATATAACTGTATAACCACCCATGAAGATGCAAAACATTTTCATCACCCCAGAAGAAAATTTTAATTTCTAATATATTCATGTTAAGATGTTAATATATCCACAAAACAAGAATATTTTGCTAAGAGAAAGCAACACTTGACACAAGCAAACTCTTAGTGATAAAATTATAGTTACTAAAATTAAAAATTCAATAGGAAAACCAGAAAAAAGAAGTCACTCAGAACATCAAGCATAAAAACAACGAGATGGAAAATATGAGAGAAAAGATGAGACATAGAGGACCACCAAGAGGAACAACTCCAACAAACAGAAGTTCTAGAAGAAAGAAAATGGAAGGGAGGAAACTTTGAAAGAAATGAAAAGTTTTAGACTTGAAGAATGATCTGACTCTTCAGATTTTAGAGAGTTACTCAGTACCCAGAAAATCAACAGTTCAGAAATGCTAGTTCAGTATAATTTTTACTTGCATTTCTCTTATGAAATCTCCTTAAAATTTTGTGAAACAAATGCAATTGAAAAATTTAAAAAGAACATGTTAGAAGTATATATCACCTTCACTATAGATTGGTTTAAACTATTTGTCCTAGATTACATTTATCCATCATCATTCATTCATACATTCAGCACTCACTTGGTACTAAGCCATGACAGTGTCAGTCTCAAAGAAAAGAACTGATTCCTACTATACATCTAACCATAGGACAGTATTATATGTGTAGAGATGTAGAGATATAAAGAAGCTGTTATCTCAGTGTTTTTCATCATCATTAAATAATGTCTTTTTAAAATAAATATAATACTTTATCCTGGACTCATTATGCTTTCTGAATCTAATTGTTCATGTACTTCATTAATTCTAGAAGATTCTAGTCTTTTGAAATTTTGCCTCTCCTCATTTTCTCCATTCTGTCCTTCTATAATTCCTAGGAACTGTTTTATGGAATATTCATATTCTCTTAACCCCTTTTAAACATTTTTTTCCCTATTTTCCTAGGCTTCATTCCATATAATTTCCAAAGATCCATCTTCTAGTTCACAAATTCTCTTTTCACTTGTGTCTAACCTGTACTGTAACACATCCTTTGAGTTTTACATTTATGACTACACCTTTCTAGTTGTTCTGGGGAGCCTAATTAGTTCTTTGTTGTGTCTCTTGAATTTTGTTTAGGTTGCATGGTTTTTGCATGCATTTTGTACTTTTGAATTGTAAGCTTATTTTCAGCAGTTTGTCTGGTGGGGGTGGTGGTCCTGTGAGGCTTGGATAGAGGGCATGTCTTCAAAAGGGATTTTACATTTGCTTCTTCTAGGTACCTAAGAGGTTCTAGACCAAATTCTAAGTTAATTTCTAAGCTTGGGAGGCCACAGATCTTGTGTAAGTTGTCCATAAAGTGGGTTAGGCCTTTGTTCACATATTCTCAGGGGAGGTTCACCCACCTCCCAACCAGAGATGAGGTCAAGAAAAAGAAGCTTCCTTATTGTCTCCTTCTGTGGTGGTGGTGGTAGTGGAATATTTTCTGGTCTATTCTTTCTCTGTGAGAGTATTGCACATACGTATGTGTTTGTGTGTGTGTGTTGCTGCTCAGTTTCATTTCTTCACGTGGCACAGGCCCAGGGCCTCGACTTCTAGGACTAAAACCTTAGCCCTATGTTTCTGAGTCTAGTGGTCACTGTTCACTAGGTCTCTCTACAGGGCAGTTGAGGGTCAATTCATAAGCTCACTGCTCTAGTTTTATGTTTCTTCTCCATTTTGCCTTCCTGGGAATTTCTTTTGAGTTCGGCTATTCATGTAAAAAATAAAAAAAATATTTTGTGTGGCATTTATATGAGTTTTATAACAGGAAAGTTAGTCTGTCATAGTCTGGGAAATTAAAATTGTTATTCACGTTATTTTTAAATGGCTTTAAAATCAAACAATGATGAATTTGGACTATTTTTCAAAACCCTTCCTAAAGATTCTCATACCTACTTTGTTAGGTTGAGAATCACTACTATGTGGGAACACAGAAGAAGAGATGACTAGTTTTGACATGGTTGCTAGCGAAGTCATCAAAAAGGTGACATTTAAGTCAGATCTTGGAGGATGAGAAGTTTAATACATTTATTTACCACCAACCATAATTCTTCAAAGTATTACACACAATGAAATTTAGAGTTAGTCTTTGTCCAATTGATTTTTTGCATTTTATATATTAATGGATATATATTTATATATACATAATATCATCAAAACTATTATTACTCCCTGATTTCTACGTCCCAGGTAAGGAAACAGGTGCTTAATCAAGAAAACGGAGACTCAGAGAGGTTAAATAACATTTTCACTTACGTAACATGTGGCATCTATGAAATGCGCCCTTCAGGGAGCTGAACTGACCAAGGGCCCCAGCAGTTGTGCTCTGAAATCCATTGCCATGTTTGCATTGAACAGCATTTCCCACTGAGCTGCCCCCAGCCAGTTACTAAATACGGCAGGGATACAGCAGGAATGCTAAGGCAGGCTTGTTTCTAGGAGACCCAGGACTCTTCTGGTAGCTGACTTTGGTTCAAGGACCTTCTGATGGCCTTGCTGAACCTTCCTTGGACTGAAAGGCAGCCTACAGCAAGGTTTCTACCTGACCTTCCTTCTCCTCTCTTCACTCAGGTCAGACTTGCATTGTGCTCTGATTGCTTTCCCAGCATTTTCTCTCACAGTCATTTCCCTAATAAAATCCTTGCACCGGGCTTCCCTGGTGGCGCAGTGGTTGAGAGTCCGCCTGCCGATGCAGGGGACACGGGTTCGTGCCCCGATCCCGGAGGATCCCACATGCCGCGGAGCGGCTGGGCCCGCGAGCCATGGCCGCGGAGCCTGTGTGTCCGGAGCCTGTGCTCCGCAACGGGAGAGGCCACAGCAGTGAGAGGCCCGCGTACAGCAAAAAAAAAAAAAAAAAAAAAATCCTTGCACCTTTAATTCCATCTTGGTGTCTGTTTCTCAGAAGACCCAGACTGTCACACTAAGTTTGACCTCAAAACCCATGCTTTTACAAAAATAACTAAGTACGGATTAAGTATCTAAATGTAAGAATGACAACTATAAAACTTAGAAGAAAACACAGGCATAAATCTTCACGACCTTGGATTAGGCAATGCCTCCTTAGATATCACACTAAAAGCACAAACAACAAAAGAAAAAAACAGATTGATTAGACTTTGTCAAAATTAAAAACTTCTGTGTTTCAAAGGACAGGTTCAAGAAAGTGAAATGTTAACCCACAGAATGGAGAAAATATTTGCAAATCATATATCTGATAAGTGACTCCTACCTAGAATATATAAAGAATTCATAACTCAGTAGTAAAAAGAGAAACGACAATTTAAAAATGGACAAAAATCTGAATAGACATTTCTCCCAAGAAGATGTCCAAATGGCCATTATGTACATGGAAAGATGCTTAACATCATTAGTCATCAGAGAAATGCAAATTAAAACCACAAGGAGATACCACTTCACACCCTCTAGGATATCTGTAATCAAAAAGTTGGAAAATGACAAGTGTTAGCAAGGAGGTGGAGAAATTGGAACTCTTTTACACTGTTGGTGGGAATGTAAGATGGTGTAGCTATCAATACTTTGGAACACGGTTGGTAGCTCATCAAAAAATTTAAACATAGAGTTATCAAATAACCCAGCAATTCTACTTCTTGGCATATGCCCAAGAGAAACCAAAACATATGGCCACACAGAAACTTGTACATGAACGTTTAGAGAAGCATTATTCATAATAACCAAAAAGTGGAAACAACCCAAGGCCCTATCAACTGATATACAAAATATGGTGTAGCCATACAGTGGCATGTTATTTGTCTATAAAAAGGAATGAAGTACTGATACATGCTGCAACATGGATGAACCTTGAAAACATTCTGCCAAGTGAGAGAAGCCACACACAAAGGACCACACCTTGTATGATCTCATTTATATGAAATGTCCAGAATAGTCAAATTTATAGAGACAGAAAGTAGATTAGTGGTTGCCAGGGCTTGGGGGCATGCGAGGTTAGGGGGATAACAGCTACAGGGTATGAGGTTTCCTTTTTGGAGGGATTAAAATGTTCCACAATTAATGTGGTGATGGTTGCACAACTCTGGATATACTAAAAAACACTGAACTATACAGTCTAAGCGGGTGGATTGTATGGTATGTGAATGATATCTTAAGAAGTCTGTTACCAAAAAATCCATGCTCTTTGAATACATTATATCCCTCATTTGGCATTTACCATATATTGTCTTATAGTTTTTTTCCTAATCAAAATGTTGTTTCACACCTCCCAAATAGTGATGATGATCTCTGAATTGTAGGGTTTCTTCCAGATTAGTTTTCTTCATTATATTTTTCAGATTTTTTCCAACAAGCATTACTTTTATATATGAAAACTAGACTATACGAAAGGAAAATTCTGTGTGTCCCTTTGTGGATTCTTCTGATGCTAGTACAATTTCTTACACATAGTAAGTGCTTAACAATGATTTATAAATATTATTGATAATGACGCTAGGTTTGAACTCTATTATGGATTTAAGTCTTTAGGTCTTTGGTAACGTGAATTTGTTATTGGTAGCAGAGTTCAGGAAAAGCAGATGTCACCTTGTGATTATAAACCTTAAAACACTTAGAAAGTACTGAAAGAAAAAATATGCTTTAGTACGAATGCCAATTTTGATAGCAGATACTTCAGGCATATGGTGGATTTAACTTTTATACTCGTTTTCAAATGGATGCATATATGTCATTTGGGTCAGCAGGCTTCCCCTACTCCTAGTCACTGCATGCAGTGGAATCGGCCCAAAGTGGCATCTCATGTCAGTGTGCTGCATCATTTTGCGAATTATTTTACTTTACCATGTTTCTTCATGGAGACAAGGTCATCTTCTGACTATATTTTACTAACCCTTTTCCTCTGCTTGCCTTTTTCACTCTTCTTTATAACTTCTCCCTCTCGTCCTTTCTGGAAGGCAGGACGGGAGGGAAGCTCAGCGGGCTTGTACTGAGCAGTAATTATATGCCAGGCCCCGTTTTGGTCCTTTCACATTCAGAGATCCTGTTTGTTCCTCACAGTGATTTGCTGAAATGTTGCCATTTCAACCTCATTTGAGATGAGGAAACTGAGGCACATAGTGTAAGCGGCAGAGCCTGGACTGGGACTAGTAAGGCAGCTTGGTGTGCGGTTAAGAGCAGATCTGGCGCCAGGCTGTCTGGGCTTGAATCAGGGTTTCACTGCTCACCAGCTGTGTGACACCCCTCTCAGTCCCCAGTTTTTTCATAGGCATGGTAATAGTGTATCTTACAGGGTTGAAATAGGGAATGAGTTAGTCAATTATTTGTAATGCACTTAAAACACTGCCTGGCACAATTCAAGTGCCATGTAAGTGTTTTAAAAGTAAATAAACTAAAGCCTGTCTGACTCCAAAGCCAGTAATAGTGGAATTTCAGGCCTGCTTTTTGTTCCATTCTCCCATTATAGCAGCAGAATTAGACAAAGGCTAAACTTGGACTCTGAACAGAAAAGAGACTTAGCTGCTGAGGCACCCACGGACTTCTTGCCCTGCCCACTGTGGTCTGGCACCCCCCATCTCGCCTGTCTCTCCCATGCTATCATTCCCACCTGATTCTTTGCTCAGAACACTCCAGTAACGCTGGCTTTCTGTGGGTTCCATGAGCCCTACCAAGCTTACTTCTACCTCGAGGCCTTTGCACCCATCTGGAAATGTTTCTCCAGATTTTTGCATGATTAACATCTTCCTCATTCATGTCACCTCATCACATCATCTTGTCAGGAAAACCTTCCTTGATCATCATTTGGGCTCTCAGGCAAAACAGCAGGCGTGCTCACATAAAGGTGGCTGAGAAGAGTTTATTAAGAGACCATTAGCAGGGAGTGGGCAGGCCAGAAACCAGAATAGGATGGGGAAGGCTTTACACCCACTGGGCCTGGGGAAGTGGGGTGGCACAAGAGGAGACCGGGAACCTTCAGAGAACAAGGAGAGGCCCCAGACAGAGTGGCAGCCTTGGCGGAGTGGTGCCGCCAGTCCCCCAGCCTTTTGCAGAAGAGGCAGCAAAAATACCCCCACTTCCCTCTCCTCCAGACTGCTGACCTCCTGCCTCCCTCCCATCACCAGAAACTGGACTCACAGGCCACCCTCCCAGGTGAAGGTGGAGAGGCAGTCCGAAATTAGCCAATACTCTCTTCCCAGGTCATAGCCGATCCTTTCTCCTCTTTTATCTTCTTAGCATATATTACTCTCCACCATTACCTTCTTTTGTTTTACCCCATTCCCTCTAGAATGTAATTATTTTGAGGGCGGGATCTTCCAGTTCTTCCCTCCCCTTCCCTATCCTTTTTTCATCTCTGTGTCCCCAGCGCATAGTAGGTGCACAATAAAGATGAGTTAAATCAATCAACAGACTGGGACACAGGTAGCTTGCCCGCACAGAAAGAAGTTTATAAGGGTCGTTTATCTTTTTTTTTTTTTTCTTACAAAAAGATCAGGTGACTGGACATCCCTGGCATCGGGTCAGAGGGCTGCGCCTCTTGCCCCCCACTTCTGCGGCCGTGAGTGGGGGACAGCAGGTGCGGGAGGCCACTGCTAGGCTGCGGCAGCGCGGGCTCCCCCGGGACGCGTGCGCCCGGCTCGCCGCGCGTCTCCCACGTGCGGCCCGACCCGCTTGCCCCTCCGCAGCCGGCGCGCCGCGGGGACGTGCGGGGCGGCTGCCCGAGTCCCTCTCCCAGTCGCGTCGTGGGGAGGGAGGGAGACACCCAGTGCTCACTCTCGGTTATTTTTAGTTGGTGGCTGACACCCCCGCCCCGGAGGGGGTGGGTGGAGCGGGCAGAGGAGGTGGGGAGGAGGGAGCTCCTGGCGCCTCCGCGCTCGCTCCCGCGGGGACTCACGGCGCGGCCGAGCCGGGCGGCGCTGGGAACAGCTGCGGCGGCGTCCTCGGCGGCAGCGCGGCTCTCCTCCGGGACCTGCGCCGCTAGGGGGAGGGGCGGGCAGGGGAGGAGAGCGGGCGGGCGGGAAGGGGCGGGGAGCGCGCTCCTGCGGCGGCGGCGGCCGTCCTCATCCCGGCGGCCCAGCGCTTGAGTGGACGCGGGGCTTCGCAAATGGCTTGTGCCGCTCTCGGTCTGGAAGCTCTTCAGCCCCTGCAGCCTGAGCCGCCCCCCGAGCCCGCCTTCTCCGAGGCGCAGAAGTGGATCGAGGTAGGTGCCCGCGACTGGCGGGGGCTTTGCAGAGGCAGCCCGGAGCCACCGACCTGCACACACACTGACGACAGGTCCAGCCTCGCCTCCCCCCACTTTCTTTTGCCAGCTGCTCCGGGGCACCCGTCAGGGCCTCGAGCGAGCTGCGACCCCCTGACGCTTTGTCACTGGCGTCTCGGGTGAGGGTGGGCGCGAAGGGGGGACACTGCGGTCTAGCTGTGCGTGTGGGGGGCAGGAAGCGGTCCCCTGAGCCTCCATCTCTCCTGCCCGCCAGCCGCGCAAATCTCAGCTCCTGCCGCTTTCAGGCGCTGCCAAAGGAAGCGCAGTGCGAGCAAAAGCGCCGCAAAGCCTCATTATGCGCGAGCCCCCGGTGTCCTTGCCGACGCAGCATGTCGGGGGTCCTGCTCTCAGTCCTACCTCCACCCGTTGGCTCCCTCTCCCCGCCCTTCCCGAGCGGAGTTGTGCGTGTCTCCACGGAAGCGCATACCCACCGGAGCCTCTGGCTGTATTCCTGGCACCGGGTCAGGTGTGAGGCTGGCACAGCGCAGAGGGCCGGGGAGCCTGCAAGACCCACCTGCGAATGCACCATCCGCAGAGACGTTGACCAGCCATTGGCAGCTCCCACTCCATCGCAGAGGCGGTGGGACGGGCTCCCAGGTGCTGGGTACCCGGCCCCGTTGGCATATTTCACTTCTTAAATGACTCGGTGGCAGGCCAGGGAAATCACTGGAGCTCTCGGCTCAGTCCAGGAAGCGCTCGCTGGGCGATCCTGATTCTCGATGTTTATCTGTAGATGCAGCTTGGTGGCCCTGCGCTCCCGAAATCAAGTGTCTGCGGGGGTCAGGACGCTAGGAGGTTGCGAGCGGGGAAAGGTGACCCATTATGATCCGTGCAGTGAGCCTCTGTTTTGCGGCTGGCGGCCTTTCTTGAGGCTTAGTGGAAGGCGAATTTGACCATCTTTTCCTCAAGGACAGGGCAGCTCTCCCTCCCTGGTAGTTCAAAGGAAGATATGTACCGCTAAGTCATGATCCAGCAATGGTGAAGCCTGTTAGTACTCAGACTGTCACTTAGTGACACCCTTGATGCTGCTGGGGTAACAGAGCTACGATGGTACAGATTTAAATCTGCTGAGATGCCTGGAGAAACCACCCTCACTTAATGCTGCTCTAATGCTCCAGCCACAGGCCTGCACCTTACAGGGTTAACCTGCTTCATACAAGCAAGAGTGTCAGGCAGAGTTTAGAAAGATCTATTTAAAAATAGGGTTAAAGAAACAGAAGAATAAACTCGAGGCTCTATTGCTAAAAGCCCCAGTCATGTCTCTCATAATTTGATGGCTAATGAGCAGATGAGAAAAAGACCTTGGCTTTTTATTTGTGAGATGTGGCTGGCACGGCTTGGGCTGTGACAGGTGCTTTCTCTGTGCTGCATACTTGGGCTCACAGGACATACAGGAAACATTTGTAGTCACTGGCTTGGTTGAGAGTTGGAGAGCTGTGTTTTTCATGTTCTTGAACTTTAAAATTCTCAGGAGAGATTTTGGATGTGGATGGTGATGAGGGGAGGGTATAAGAGGACAGCACTGTACGGTTCTTGAAGGCAAGCGGTTTATTCCCCATTTCCTTAATTGTAAGTAACACGGGCATACATACTATACTTTAAAAAAATGTATTGTGGGATCAGTTGCACACAGGAAAGTGCACACATCTCAAGTGCACACCTCCATGAATTTTCACCTAGGTATATAGTACTCTAGCCCCCACTTAGATTGCGGTCTAAAACATCTTCTTCAGCCCAGGTCACAGTCTGTTTTTAAGTGGTGGTATATTTCAAGCTAAATATTATGCAGTGCAGAATATCAGCTTTTGTCCTGGTTCCACAGGTTTAAAAACAAGAAGGGCTTCCTTAAGAAAGCAGAGCCCCATTGGGCCCTATAGACAGTTGGGCATTGTTTTTGATGCTTTACCAGATCTACCAATTTGAGAATGTGAAAGCCGTAACGGGCAGTGCGTGGCTTTAGGACGAAGCAGTCGTGGCGCTGTGCGTGTGCATTATTGAAGCGGCCTATCTCCTTTCAATCGCGGAGTTGGGTTTCACGGAAAGGAGAGCTTCCCCTCCCAGGCTGTATAAAAAGGTGTTTGCTCCGGGGAGAGATAGAGACCGTCCCTCTTCCTTCCCGGAGATTCCTCTTGAAATGTAAATGCCGCGTCTGCAAACCGGGGGAACCTAGGAGCAGTAACAGATGGTTCTGCGCGCAGTTGCCCAGTGAACAAAGATTCCTCGGCTAATATAGCAATAATGTAGTACTTAGTGCGAGCCGAGTTCCCAGGGGGACTGTTATCTCGAGACAATTGCATCTCCTTTAGGGGCCCCGTTGTCTTCGGCAACATCCTCATTGGTAGGGCTTTGTTTTTCACTTTTATTCAGTTGGTGATTAAATTTCCCACAGCCTTTTTTTTTTTTCCTTTTTCTTTTGAGTAGTCAGGAATTTCACCCTTTCAGAAAAATGTTCCCTTGGGTGCCGCAGGTTAATAAACAAACTTTGCAGTTTTTCTCTCCTCTTCAGTCCCTGGTCTTCGTTGAGTCATGGATTGGTGAGAAAACTGCTCATTCTTAATGAAGGCTCAGGGAACAAGCTCCAGGAGATAACTTGTTAGTGAGGAATTTCTCTCGGCCTGCAGTCTTGGCTGTTTGAGGGCTGTGTTACTGGGCAGGAAACTGTGGCCTGGGAACCATGCCCCCATCTCACCCCACCCCCAGCTTCTGCCTTGGCTGGCAAAGGTGAAAGCCCTGACGGAGGTCACAGGCCAGGTGGGAACAGTTCCATAACACTTCCAGCGACTTTTTATAGCCGTCGGAGCAGACTACGTGTCTTAATGTGGCTTTGGGGAGACTCCTGAAGGAAACAGCAAACTTCACATATTAACTCTGGCTACCAGCAGGCAGGGGCCTAATTTCCTTCCACATTCCTTTTCTAGAAGGCCTTCCAAAGCAAAGGGGCAGTGAGTGCAGCACAGCGGTTAGAGGTCGGGCTTTGGGGCTGGGCAGCCTGGGTTGGAATCCCAGGCGTATTGCCTTCTAGCTGTGTGACATTGGACAGGCTGTGTTTCCTCTTCTTTTGGTTCTAAATAGTTTCTTTGAAAGCTAGCGCTCGTCGTTAACCACAACAAAAACAACAAAGAGATATTGTTCAAAGCATCTGTAACACAGGGGTACTAATAGTAGCTTACCTACCTCGAAGGAGTGCTGTGAGAATGCAATAAGTTAATACATTTAAGATGCTTAGAACAGTACGCAGCATTTAGGATGTGCTGGTTACGTAGTGGTCATTATTATTATTGCCGTTACATTACCACTGCTATTAATATCACTACTACGGTTACTACCAGAGTACTGCTATGTTACCACTGCTGTCCTTATTAATACTCTTATTGCTATTATTGCTGTTCTTTCTATTGTTGTTAATAACCACTGCAGCTGAGTTTGGAAGAAAATCTTCAGAACCCTGAGTTGTTTAGTGTACAAAACATAATTCAGTTGTCTACTGACCTCATTCTATTGTCTTACCTTATTAGCTTCAGATACCTGGACTAGAAGTTAAGTAGGTGTTGTGTGTTACTCTGACTTGAGTTAAAAGAGATTTAGGCATCAGAGGAGAACCAGTAATACCAACTGATAAGGTGATCCTGATGGTCCCTTAAGGTTTAGAAAATTATTCCTCAATGCTGTGTTGACGATTTAAGTTTAACGCATAGTCTTTGTTAACCAAACTCCAAGCAGAATGCTCAATTCCTCTCTTCTTGCACACAATCCAACATTAAATTGTTAAACAAATGGTGGTTGTCTGAATATTCAACTCCAGTGTAGCAGTGTTTTGTTCATTGACACTGTGTCAACTCTCTGTAGAAGAAGAAGTCCCCCATTTATTTTCCTTCCTCCTTCCTCCCTTCTTTTTCCTCTTTCCCTCCCCCGCCGCCCCCCTGTGATGGTAGTTATTGAGTTACAAGACTATGTTAGCAGGTAGATGATTCTAATTTTCTTGGTCTCCCCCCTCCCCTTTGCTTCTCCACCCACAAGAGTGTTTATCTGTTCTAATCTGTAGTTCTTCTCTGCAATGCCAAACACTTTCTGGAGAAACAGATGTCGCTTCAACTCAGTTTCAGTTGTGATTTGGAGCAAGTTGCCAGGGCTTTAGGGAGGGGTTGGAAATTTCAACCCAACTCAGCCTTACTTCTCAACTTGAGACATTTCTGGACTCCTTTAACTTTAATCATAGCACGCCTGTAGGGCTTGGTGCTGCATATAATCTCATTTGTGACCTAATCCGTATTTCACATGAGTGGGAACTAGTACTGGGAGAGATCAGTTCATCATTTTGGGTCATCTCCCCCCCGCCCTGCTCACATATAATTGTTTTCTTATTCAACTGGGACCTGCTTTTGAAGATTAAAAGCACCGAGTGTACCTTAGCTCTCCAAGACTGAAAGCTGTTGTATTGTTTGGCAGTTGGGAGAATTTATCTGTAGCCTTTGAGAGAATGTAGCATTTGGTGGCCAGGAACATACGACATTTGCGATGTAATGATGAATGAACATATGCCATGAGTTATATAGTCATTCTAATTCTCCTTCTCTGTCAGGACTTGATGACTCTTACATCATTTTACTACAACAAAGATTTAACTTTGCATATGGTTCTCTACTCTGCATGGAGAGCTAGGGAAGAGGAAGAAAAACTTTTCTGGCTGGCTCAAGAAAGGAGTGGTGGTCTGAATAGATATGGAAATGAGAGCAGGCAGCATCATTCTCACAGTGACATTTAAATAGTCTAGCTTGTTTGTATACAAGGGCTGCTATGACACAATGCTGTCACGTGGTAGGAGAACAGTGAGGTCCCACAGATTTGGGGAAAGGGGAAGTGGAGTGGGAGGTGGGGCTGGCTCTTCTGGCCCCAGCATCTCCCTGGAAACCAAGTTTGCATCAGGCAAGCTCCAAATGAGCAGACTGAGCTCTGGCGGTAGAGTGGGGTGTGTGTCCCCAGCAACTGGATCTCTGGGTCCCCGGCTCTCTATTGATGGATGACAATGGAGCCGTGATGTGGACATCTGGCCGGTGATTCTGTGAGTGGCAGTTGGTGCTAGGTGGGACCAGGCAGCTCCTGGAAATTGGCCTGGAAACTTCTCTTTTTGCTTTGGACTATCCTGAAACTTAAAAGTGTCATAGCTAGGGGTAACATGATAATGATAAGGATGGTGATGAAACCAGTGCTTATGATGATAATAGCTGATATTTATTGAGTACTTACTATGTGTCAGGCACAGGGTGAAAAACTCATTCATCCCTTATAAGTAAGTACTGTTATTATCCCCGTTTACAGGTGAGAAAACATCTTCCCCAAAGTCACAAGTAAGTGGCAAAACTAGGACTTTAACTGAAAGCATCCTTTCTTAACTTCTACAAATATATGTACCCAGATATCCAAAATTTACAGCTGAAGACATTGTGGCTTCCAGGAATTAGGAGACTTGCTCAGGGTCACCTAGTCAGGAAGTGCTGGTTAGAGTCAGTATTCGAAACCCAGGCTGTCTAACTTGGAAGCCCTTGTTATCTTTTTAAAATTTTTTTAAATTTTTATTGAAATATAGTTGATTTACAATGTTGTATTTGTTTCAGGTGTACAGTAAAGTGATTCAGTTATACATATATATATATATATATATATATATATATATATATAAACATATATATATATATTTTACATCCTCTTCCATTATAGGTTTTTACAAGATATTGAGTATAGTTCCCTGTGCTATACAGTAGGTCCTTGTTGGTTATCTAGTTTAAACATAGTAGTGTGTATATTTTCATCCCAAACTCCTAATTTATCCCTCTTCCCCCCTTCCTTTTGGTAACCATAAGTTTGTTTTCTATGTCTGTGAGTCTATTTCTGTTTTGTAAATAAGTTCATTTGTATCCTTTTATTAGATTCCACGTATAAGTGATATCATATGATATTTGTCTTCCTCTGACTTACTTCACTTAGTATACAATCTCTAGGTCCATCCATGTTGCTGCAGATGGCATTATTTCCTTTTTTATGGCTGAGTAATATTCCATTGTATATATGCACCACATCTTCTTTACTTATTCATCTGTTGATGGACATTTAGGTTGCTTCCATGTCTTGACTACCGTAAACAGTGCTTCTATGAACATTGGGGTGCATGTGTCTTTTCGAATTATGTTTTTCTCCAGATATATATCCAGGAGTGGGATTGCAGGATCATACCTATGTGTGAAAATTTCTGTAAGGACTGAGCTTTCTGTCCCTCTGACTGTGCAGAGGTTCCCCCCACCCCTGCCTTTTTTCTGAGACATGATGTGGATTTCAGAAGCTATGGCTCCCTAGTTTGTTTTTCTTCACAGTTTGTACCTTTCTGCTGCCAGGACTGAGGGGCTGTCCTCACTGGGACAGACCTTACATTGGGTGGGGGAGGGGCGGGACACCAGGTAGGTGGTGCTCCCAAGGCCCTCAGGCTCTGCACCTTTGCTGGCTGCCTTCACACCTCACTTTGCTAAGGCGGAACTGGGCAATGGCATTGTCTGTAGTACAGAGTTGCTAGAATCCGGTTTCTGTCTCCTGTTGTTACAGCTCCCAGTCACTCCATTGAAGTTTTATTAGGGCAAATGGCCAATAAGTAAGTAATTAGTTTAAAAAAGTTTTAAAAAGCTTGCTGATTCCTTAACATACGATTATTTAAGGGGACAGATATTCTAGAATATTTTATGTTTATGATATTAGGGACTATGGCTCTCTTGTTACAGTTTAACCTCCAATGGCTGTTCCATATGGGGATGCATAAATGCATAGTCCATGTGTGCTTTAGCATTTTCTAATGGAGAAGTTGAGTAGCTGTATTATTCCATACTTTACCTTCCCCAGAGAGTTTGAGTAAAGACCTACTACCTGTGTGATCTTGTGCTCCAAAACACAAAAGGCTATGGGTGCAAAGGGCTGTCTCTTCCCCATGCTGATGTGTTTAAGCGCTGTCGGCACATCTGTCTGAGGCCTTTGCCACAGCTCCTTCACTCTTACCTGAGAGTTCTCCTGTTTGGACAGGAGCTCACCTGGGAACAGTTTTGTTGTTGAGTTCAGCCAGAGGCAGATCCTTCCAAGAGAGGAGATTGACGGCCTCTCCTGCAGGTATCCCGGTCCCATCCTGAAGAACTGAAGGGTCTAAACAAAGTAGCTCTGTGACGTCTGGGAATCTTGGCTATAGTCAGCATCCCTGTCACCTACATTCCAGTCTAACCCTAGTCATTTCGGCCTTTATTTTCATGGTTAAGGACTGAATCGCTTAACACTGGTTGATTTTTTTTTTCTACTTTAATAGCGATATCGAAACTTTTTTTTTTAAACATTGGTGGATTTTTGACTAAACTACTTTCATTGGAGCTAGATTTTTAAATTTTTTTGAAGCCCAGTTCACTCTTCCGTTATTTAGAAAACTGTGCAATACAATTGTATAATATTTCCCCTCATTTGTTCCTAAGGATGTGTGTGTGTTTACTTTTGAAGCAAAGGAAAGGTATCAGATAGGATCTTTTTGTGGGGGTGAGGGTAGAGTGGGAAAAAGAAGGACTTCAGTGCAGGCAAATGAGGAAAGGAAAGGATAACAGAACTTTATTTTTAAGTAATTGAGAAATATAAAAATAGCCTAAATTAGAGGGTTACTAGAAGATATAGGAAAAAAAATAGTCCTTGAAAAAAAATAGTCCTTATAAAAAGACTGATGGAATATTGGAAAGACTTCTGCCTGGACACGGGGACATGTTATATCTCTCTTTGCAAAGAAGAATGATGTCATGGAGTTCAGCTCTGCCGTGGTAAAATTCCATGTTTGCAGTGTTGAAAACGATAATCCCAAAGAGATGCCCTCATGTAGCTAACCCTGATGGGGTTGCCATCGAATCCCAGGGAATTATCTTTGGCGTAAGGGGAAAAAAACAAGGTGACGTAGTCATAAAACATGCACCTAAGGAATATCTTGGCTGACACCTTTTCTCACTAAACTTATACTATCAGCAAAACTGTATCCTTTTATTTATGCTGGGACCTTAAGGATAAAATATTGGTTAGGCTGAGAAAGCTCCATGTTTCCACGGCTCTGCATTCTGACTGTGACAGTTACAGCCATTGTAGGAGGCAGCTCGGCCTCCTGGTCAACCTTAGAAGTTAGGGATGTACCCCACCCTTCTATTCCTAAATAGCCCATTAGGAGACCATGTGAGAATAGACCTACACTTGTTTTTGTTTTTTATAAAAGTGAAGGGCAGAAGGGCTTTTTAAAATGTTTACATCCCAGTACTGTTATAAAAAGTCCTCAGCCTTATTTTTTACCAAGTGGGACACTAAGTGAGGAATTGAAGTTGTTTATTGTGGAGTAGACGGCTCTCTTTTCCTCTCCTAAGAAATATTTTAAAAAATGATATTCAAACAATTATTTTATTCTAATGGGAAACTGAATGAAGGCTAGGATAGGCTCAGTCAAATGGTTTAAGATACGAAAATAATTATTTGGGATGCTTGGCTGTCACTCACTTATAAGTTCACTTCAGCATAAACACTAAAAATAAGCATTAATGGTGAAAATAAGCATTAATGTGTGAAAGTGTTTTAAACAAATTTTGATATTCATTACCTGAAAAGTGTTAACTAAGCTCCACCCATATACCAGGCATAGTGCTGAGAACCAAGGTTAGGTGGCGAACAAAATAAACATGATTCCTGCCCACGGGAAATGCACAGTGTAGTTGTGGTGTGTGTGGGGTAGAGCTTAAACAATAAATTCATAATAACAAATTGGGATAATTGCTATGACAACAAAGAATGGGGGACTTAAGAGAAAAGGACTTTAAGCAGACAAGGACTCATAGTGAAAGTAATATTTAAGCTGAGACCAGCGAAGGGTGCTGAGCAAGGGAATTAGACTGATGCTAATTTATTGAGATAAGAGCTTGTGTGTACACACAACACATGCTTTTATGCTCTTATAGTTTTCCAGGTGTGTATGTAGGGGAGGGGGCGGAGAAGGGAGCTGAGTCAGAAATTCTCAAATATTCTTGCCGGCCACTCAGAGTGGGGTTTGCATGATGGTCTACATACCACTTAGGACCAAGGCACAATAAATCAAGAGACCCTCTTCTCGGAGAAATGGCAGAGAAGACTTCGGGATTTACATTTAAGCTTGGACTCTGGGATTAAAATTCTTACACAGAATAGGGGCTGTAGACGCTGCATTCCACTCTGAAGTGAGAAGGGACTGCAAGAAACCTGCCTACTTTTCAGTGAGTAAGCAGAGCAATTTTGTGTGAGACTTCGGGTGGTGACCCACAGATGTCCTTTGATTTGGGAACTTGTCTCCCAAATTCCTCTGAAAGAAGGTGCTTTATAAACGAATAAAGTCACATGTCATCTGGGAGCCCCAGAAATTGTAAACTCTGTGACTTAGGTTTCTTTTACCACTAGATCCCCTTCCTCATCATCCAACGTGGCTGCTAGAGATTCATCATCACGTCACCTTTCCAGGAAACAAGATAGAGGAAGGGAAAATGAAGAATGCCTCTTTTCCTTATAAGATGTCTTTTAGAAAAGTCTTCCTGACACTTCTGGTTCCATTTTATTGCCCAGAATTTCAGTAACATAGCCGCTCCTGATTGCAGGGGAGGGTGTAATGTTTCCATGTAATAATCTGGGTTCTATTCCTTAGGAGAAAGGGGAGAATGGTGGTTGAGGTGGGGGCACCCTGGAGTGCCCCTTCTCCACTTCTCCAGGGACAAATCCTTCCAGACAGGGCTTACATATGACTGCCTCTGAGGCAGACTCGCTGATTCCTTTAAGCCCACTAATCCTTCTCTGTGCACACCTGACATTTAGAATTCACCTCTGTTAGAAAATTGTCATATTTCATTGTAATGAATATATCGTTGCTTGGGATCTGCCTACTTTGATAAACCCCACAGCTCTTGTGGCCAAGGTCTGGGTTCTTAATGATCGTCCCACTCCTCTTCAGTTTATTCACTTTGCTCCCCATTAGGGCCTCAGAGCCATATTCCCCACTGCCCGAGAGATTTCTCAGTGAGCTTGTGCCCAGCTACGATTGCCTGATTGGCACTTGGACTCTGCCGTGGCAGAGAAAATAGACTCTGTTGCTGCCCTGACAGGAAGCAAATTTTTTTTTTTTTTTAAAGACTGATTAAAAAAAGCAGTTTACCCAGTAGTTGCCTGGAGACAGTCAGTGATTGGACACTTGGAAAGTGATTCCACTCTTGGCTCTTAGGTAGGTGATATCAGTTGAAGGAATTATTTAGGAGGCCACCCTTCCCCTCAGGTTGGACTGGTGCAGGGCTCACTGCACTTGGCATTTCTGTCTGCAGGGCTGGAGAGCAGACATCTCCTTTCTTTAAATAAACATGCTCCCCAGCATTCTGCCCCGGGACTCTCACCCCCTCTTTCTCTCCCCACCTCAGCCAATCAGTCAGGCTCCTCTCTCTCCCCTGTTGTAGGATCTAGCTAAAGAAAAAGCACGGAGGAATTTTATTGTAGTGGTCATCTGTATGAGTTCTTATTAGATAGGTATTTTTAAAAGGACAATACCCCGTAAAAACTAATGACCAGCAGCTGGTATTAATAAGTGACTATGGCTATGACCATTCATTGTCATGACCCAATGGAAACACTGAGAACTGGCATCCTCTCTGCCTTTCCTACAGAAAATTTAAAAAGGAGCTTGTGGAGCTGAATGTTATCAACCAACAGATGTGGTTGCCGCCTGTTTCCTCAGGAACCTTGCAAGATGTCATAAATAGGAGGGGTGGGTGACAAGTGGAAGCCTGATTCATCATGTTGCAAGAGTTGACGGAATGTGATAATGTAGTGATAAGGTAGCTAGTTCAGTGACAAATAAAAATAATAATAGTTAACACACTTATAGGGCACTTATCTTGTGGCATTGCTAGTCCAGGTGCTTGAGTTACTATATAATGCAATGTAATGTAATGTAATGTAATAACCTAGCACTGTGCCCAGCAGATAAGGTGCTTCTCAGGTAAGCACCATTTTATGCCCATTTTATCAATACATGATGGGAAACCTGGAGTACAGAAATGTTAATTAATCTGCCTGAAGTCACACAGTTAATAAGTGGCAGAGCTGGGATTTGAATCCAGGCAGTTTTGTTCCAGAGCTTGAGCTTGGGCTGGTGACTGCTATGCTCCAGAAGGAAAAGCAAAACTTCTAAAAGGATCATGATCCCAACTATCTAAGCAAGCAGGTGACCTGCCTTCCCTCTGGCTTCCTCTTTCCCTTAGCAGCTGTTTAGTGGGCATCTTCTGTGTGCATGGTACTGTTAGTTGCTAGGAAACAGTTCCATCTCTGTGATTCCTGAGCACATTTTGTGGAACTGGAGCCCTTTCATTGCTTTTAAAAAGATAAATTTTGGCAGGCGAATGGTTACAACTATGATGAAAAACCATTACAGGAGCAGAATAAACCATAGCCGATGGGTGGAACTATTTTTACTTCCTTTCTCTTCACCAGTCTCTTTCCCTCTGGTTGAAACCTGGCTCGCCATCTGTGTTCAAGTAGTCCTGGAACAGAAATTATTATTAACAGGAGGAAGAAAAGCATGTGTAGTTAGTGTGTGTTCCTGCTGGCTGCTCTACATTTGTCATCCTATTTAGTCCTTGTGTAACACATATCTGTGGCCCACCGAACCAGTTCAAGGGTCTTTACTGTGCCTGTTCCAGTAAGTTTTAGTCATGTTAAGACTGGCAGGCAAGTTGGTCAGGACTCTGATCCGATGTGGCTCCAGGGCCCTTAAATGATGCCCCTCGCAATGATACTTCTCTTGGCTCACACATCTGGTACCTCCTGGTCGCAGCTCCACTCAGACCCCTTACCCGGCGTGGACCCCTGGTGTTCTGAGCAAATACAGTTGGCTCTGCTATAATTTATGTTTCCGTAGTGTGAATTATCTCATATGCAGTTGAGAAATAGGGTGTGATGCTTTTAAGATGCAAGTTGCAGTGGTTTGTATGAGATTTTTCTTAGCACCTTAGTATTTTGCATCACCAATTAGCAGTAATTGAAAGCAAAGGAGGCTAGTGGAAGTGAACGGGGGAGGCGATGGCACCTTGTTCTTGCTCTGGGCTCCATTTGGCTTTGCACTTATTAAAAATTCTGATTTCCCCAGATATTTGTGTGTTTTATCTTATCTCCATAACGCAGCAGCTTCAGTCTTTCCTCACATGCTTTCCATACTGCTCCCTTGCCCCACCCCACCTTTTTGGTAAAATTCCCGTATTTATTCTATAATAGGAAAGAGAAAACATCTTTTTATCTGTGCTAGTAATTCTCAGTTTCTATTGTTTCTGTTAGTGTTCTGGTTACAAAGTTGAATGGGATTTGAGCCTTCTGCCCAACTCTAAATTTTCCATAAGCCCTGTTATATTTTAGTGTTTGATTTTGCAAAATATGAGGTTTTTGGTTGTTTGTCTTACTTTGGGACATTATTGATTCATTTTTAGGAATGTGCGTTGTTGTTTTATAGTAGAAATACTTGGATCTTAATGTCTGTGCAGACTTACTGACTCTCACTCACAGGCTCACACACACACAGATGTATAAAACAACATCAGGAAGATTCCTGATGCTGGAATTGAGGATCTTGGGTCCTAAGGAAACATTTTTAGGAACTTCACATTTCCTATCTACTGTCAGATGACCTTGGACAACATTCCTCAGAGAAGCTCCTACTGATTTTGGAGAGGTGGTGGAATAGTGCATTTTTTTTTCCTGAGGCATTTTTCTTTGGGATTTTATGCCTTGGTAGTACTTAGAGCAGTGTCCTTCTCCCCAAGGGAACCTATGAGAATGATTTGTTGTGGGTGAGAAGCTCTTGGAAATGAGGCGAGTTGGAAATGAGGAAACTGAGACTTGAGGGTAAGTGTAGGTGGTTTGTCCGGAGGGTTGTTGGCTTCTAGGCTGTGACTCGTGTGGCCTTCCTGAGCCAGTATATACATATTGGCAACTTGTCCCAGTTTGGGATGTTATTCGTTCATTCATTATATATTTATTGAGCATATCCTAAGAACGCAGGAGCAGATGAGACAAATGTGGTCCCTGCCCTCGTGAAGTGACACTCTTCCAGGAGAGACAGACCCTGAACACAGAATTCTGTGTGTGTGTGATGCACATTCAGAGCCGGGTGTGTAGACATGGAGAGGGTTGGGCCTCATTTGGTCTGTGGGGCCTCAGGCAGCCTCTCTGAGGAAGTGCTGTCTAAGCTGAGACCCAAAGAATGAGCAGGGACTGGCCAGACAAAAGAGAGCAAGAAATTGTGTTCCAGGTGGAGGCTGAGGGGTGTGTGAAGACTCCAAAGAAAGCGTTGGAGGAGCCCAGTGAGGTGGGTGTGTCGGAAGTCAGGGCGAGGGAGGTGCGGGATGAAGCTGGAAGGCGGGGTGGAGGGAGGGCTGCTCAGCCTGGTGCAGGAGGTGGGAGTCCTCAGGGCTGTCTGGCCCTAGCCTGGGGCCATGGCTGGCTCTCTCTTGGACGACAGGGACCAGATTTTCTCCACACTTCCTCAAATTATCATAGTTCATGATAATAATTTGTGAGGGCTTGGGACTTCCCTGGTGGCGCAGTGGTTAAGAATCTGCCTGCCAATGCAGGGGACACGGGTTAGAGCCCTGGTCCGGGAAGATCCCACATGCCGCGGAGCAACTCAGCCCGTGCGCCACAACTGCTGAGCCTGCGTTCTAGGGCCCGTGTGCTACAATTACTGAGCCCACATGCTGCAACTACTGAAGCCCACGCACCTAGAGCCCGTGCTCTGCAACAAGAGAAGCCACCACAATGAGAAGCCCGCACAATGAAGAGTAGCCCCGGCTCGCCGCAACTAGAGAAAGCCCGTGCACAGCAACGAAGACCCAACACAGCCAAAAATAAATAAATAAAATAAATAAATTAAAAAATAGTAATAATTTATGTATACATAGGTGTATCGCCTATGGCCCTATTCTAAGCATTTAACTTCTTAACCATCGTGTGAGCTAGGGGCAAACTCTTATTACTCCCATTTTACAGAGAAATAAGTAAATAGTCGAAGGTCACACAGTCATTAGGTGGTGGAGCTGATCTTCAAACCCAGGCAGTCTGGCTGCTTTACCTCTGCTAGTAACCACCATGCTGTGGGATGTGATACAGGCTTGTCACCAAGGGCAACCTTGAAGGATATTGGTGATGGGGGGTGGGGGGCAGTAGTGAAGAGGTGGGGTGAGGTGGAGATGGGGATGATGCCCCAGGATGCTGGAGGCCTGTGTTGGCTTTAGAAATGTTTTCAGTATTTTTAAAGAAACTCCCCAAATGAATCTCTTTACCCAATACACTGCTTGACAGTTGCTGCTACCTGGAAAAGGGAGTGATTTTATCCAGATGAGACCCTAGGCATCTCTCTAACCCTACATTCTAATGCATATGTCATGGTCTTGGTTCCCAAGTGGCCTGATGGACCCTGGGGTTGCTCTGACATAATAAACCACTGACTTTTAACTTGCATCAAGAGTTGTGAATTGTATAATGTGTTAAAGATGTTTTTTTTTAATTCATTTGGCTTTTATTTGAGTGTGTTTAGTAATTTTTTTCATTCAAACATTCTTTTGTGTGTTTTAGTTAGTATTCTGATGGTTGCAACAAACAGAAATCCAACCTAAACTGGCTTTAGAAAAAAGATGGTGTAATGGCCTATTGACAGTCTGGAGGTAGATTCCTACTTCAGATGAGGCTGACTCAGCAGCTCAATGGTATCAGTAAGGACAAGGATTCTCTCAGCCTTTCAACTGTGCTGTACATTGCATGGCTTTATGCTCTGGCTTTATGTAATATATCCATGCCTGCCCTACACCATTCCAGAAAGTCCAGGCTTTTCCATTTGAGGACTTGGTGGGACAAGAGCAATTCCAGTCCTCATATTCTCTTTACACCCTCTGGCCACAGAAAGGAGACACAGCCCTCTTTCATGATCACCAGGGGAGTGGATCAGTTGGTTAGCTGAAGTCAGTCGGAGTCCACCCTGGTCCATCCCTACCACTGGCTGCTAACCAACAGTGAAGTGGTGAATTCCCTAAAGGAAAACCTAGGAGAAGTAGATGATGATGAGATCACCAATAAACGTTATCAGTATTTTAATTAAAATGCGATAATATATAGGAATGCGTACGTGGGTGGCAAGACTATAGAGAAAAACAAGGAAATAGTTAAAAAACTGAGAACAATAGCTATTTCTTGGAGGTGAGTTTGGGATTATAATCTAAGATTCGTTAAAAAAGGCATTAATAGATTGTTTCATTCCTATTTTTAGAAGATTAGAAAAGGGTCGGTTTTAGAGATATCACTGAGTGTCAGGGGCCCAACCCAGCACTTAAGTGGTTCTACTAGGTGTAAAAGTGTGATTGAGTGAATCAGATTGATTTTGAAGTGTTGATTAAAAAGTAATGTAACTCACACAACTTAATAGCAAAACTACAAACAACCTGATTAAAAAATAGACAGAGGAACTGAATAGACTTTTTTCCAAAGAGGACATACAGATGGCCAACAAGTACATGAAAAGGTGCTCAACATCACTAATCATCAGGGAAATGCAAATCAAAACCACAATGAGATATCACCTCACACTTGTTAGAATGGCTATCCTCAAAAAGACAATAAATAACAACTGTTGGTGAGGACGTGTAGAAGAGGGAACCCTTATGCACTGTGGGTGAGCATGTAAATTGGTGCAGCAACTATGGAAAACAGTATGGTGGTTCCTCAAAAAATTAAAAGTAGAACTACCATATGATTCAGCAATTCCACTTCTGGGTATTTTTCCAAAGAGAACAAAAACACTAATTCAAAAAATATATGTATCTGTGTGTTCATCACAGCATTATTTACAATAGCCAAGATATGGAAACAACATAAGTGTCCATCAACAGATGAATGGATAAAGAAGATGTCATACGTGCGTGCGCGCGCGCGCACACACACACACACACACACACAGAGTTGAATGCTACTTAGCCATAAAAAAGATCTCACCATTTGTGACAACATGAATGGATCTTGAAGGCATTATGCTAAGTGAAATAAGTCAGACAGAGAAAGACAAATATTGTATGATCTCACTTATATGTGGAATCTTTATAAAAAAAAAGTTGAACTTGTGAAAACAGAGAGTAGAAAAGTGGTTGCCAGGAGGTGAGGGTGGGGGAAATAGGAAGAGGTTAGCAAAAGGGTACAAACTTTCAGGCATAAGATGAATAAAGTCTGAAGATCTAATGTATAACATGGTGACTGTAGTCGATAATACTGTGTAATTGAAATTTGCTAAGAGAGTAGAGCTTAATGTTCTCACCAAAAAAAAAAAAATCCCATATATATGTGTGTATATATACACACACACACATATATATACACAAATATATAAATAAATATATGAGGTAACAGAATGTGTTATGTAATACACACACACACACACACATATATATATATATAAACAAATATATAAATATATGAGGTAACGGAATGTGTTAACTAGGTGGGAGGAATCCTTTCACAATATATATATACATATCTGTATCAAATCATCACAGTGTACATTTTAAATATAATTTTATTTGTCAATTATATTTCAATAAAACTGAAAAAAATAACATAAAAAGGTCCAAACTGGGTACTTCAATTCTCCTTTTTTCTCAATATATATTGACCTTTTTACTGAATTATAAAAGAGCAGCTTTTAAAAAATGTTAGAAATGAAAGTATCCAATACCAGAATCTGATTTGTTTTCCTCATTAAATTTCATATTCCTCAGGTAAGGATGTATTTTGTGGAGGCTGAAGCCTAGAAATAGCAAAACCACACAGTTGCTGTTTGCTGGAGAATGCTCGGCCCTGTGCCTGTGCACTCCCCAGGCATGTGGGCCTTCTAAAAGTGGGTACGGCGGCTGTCACCCACTGATCCTCTGGCTGAGTGACCCAGATTGGCACAGCGCAGCTGGATCCTATGCAGAGCCTGTAAGGGAAAGAGGAGGGTAAAAATAAAAACTGGTTGGACAGTTTAGGCGGAGTCAGGGTACTTGAAAGCTCACTGGTAGCTTTGCTAGTCCTTGGTCAGATTTTCACTTTTTTTTTTAAGGGATAGTACTGGTTACAGGGACAGTTACCTAGGTTTCTTAAATGGTAAAATAATTTCATATAGCACAGCAAAACACAGTCTAAGTTGCTTTTTTCTATATGTAGAAAATATGTTTTTTGAGTTTAGAATATTTTGCCTATGAGTTTCTTATTTATCCCACTATTCAACATTCAAGTCTTTAATAAAACTTTTTTTCCAAAGACATCTCTTTAATGGAATTACTCTCTGAAATGAGACCTCTCTCTCTTTGATAATAGAGTGAAATGAGCTTGTCATTATAGGGTTTTTAAAAAAACAGTTTTCTTTGTTATAAAAAGAAAGAGTAACAGTGTTTAAGTATGGTGTCAATTATCTAATGAGAATAGTTTTTCAATCCTGTCATTTTTTGGATTTTGAAATTTCTGTTTTAAAGTGCGGATTTGCTAATTTTTGAAGCTCTGGTCCTTATTAGTGGAAATTTCGAGATTTTTATTTTTGGCATTTCACCAATATATTTTGTTAAAGTGAAAAAGCAAATTCTGTATCACGTTTTCCTCAGTTACTGATAGCTTTGAAGCATGTGACAATTTTTTTCCTCCTGAATGCTTTGTGTCTTTTAGTGTAAGCATCTGTCTGTGATCTGTAGATTGAAAATTAAATCCCCAAATGGACTTTGCCTCGCAATAGCAATATAGAAGAATATTAAGTATTGATATTTAAAATATATGGTGATATATGGAGAATGTGAGTGTAAATTATTTTTAAAATAAAATTTAAAAAAGATCTCAAAATACCCTTTTGGAGACACATCTTTTTAATGCAATGTTTATATCATTAATGCTAGTTTGGAACAAGAGTTCTAAGAATTTTCTTACATATCATTTATTAAGTTACTCATTATTTTGAAATCTACTAAGAGACTAATAATGCCTATGGATATCTTTTGGCGGTGATAGAAATATTCTAGAATTAGATAGTGGTGATGTTTGCCCATTTATTTATAGTACTTAGTGGAAATACTAAAATATTCTGAATTAGACATCTAAAAGAGTGAGTTTTATGTTAAAAAATCTATTAAGAGCTCTTAATGTTGTTATAACTATTCTCAAGATGTGTAAAAAACACGTGAAATTAAGGTATATATTAACGCTTGGTACAGCAGTGCAGTGTGACACACCACCCACTAAAACTCACAGCGGCAGATAGCAATCTTTTTTGGCTCAAGGTTCCAGTGGTCTGCTGGAGCAGTTCTGCTTCAAGCTCTGAGTTCGCTGCACTTGGGTCAAGACTGTGGGTTGGGTTCAGATCTGCTTCATGTGTGTTTGTTCTCCTTGGACCAGAGGCTACCAGGGAGATGTCTTCATGGCAAATGAATGACAGGTGCACCAGAGCCCAGCCAAATCATGCAATGGATTTAAATTCTCCACTTGCATCACATCTACTCACATTCCACTGCCAAAGCAAGTGATGTGGCCAAGTCAGTGAGACAGGGAAAGACATTTTGCTCACAGTAGGAGGGGAGGGGAGTGAATATTCTTCAAACAATACTCCAGTCGATCACAAAGTGTTTGTGGTTCCTCGTAGCCACAAAGGGAGAAGAGAACATTTCTCCCTGGGTAGGGATCAGTATCTTTGAGGAGATGGGCATTGGGTTGAGTCTTGATAAATGAGCAAGTGTTGTCAGTTGGATGGGGAAGGTAAGGGTGAGGAGAGATGAGAGCAAGTGTTGGAGAAGGGCCTTCTAGATCATGAGAGCAGCTTGAGCAGAGAGATGGAGATTTGCAGGAGCAGGGTATGTTTAGGAAGCAGCAGGGCCAGAGTATAGCATTTGGAAAGGGCTGCTGGGAGAAAAGACTGGGTCCTATCAATGAAGACCTTGTGCACCATGCCTTAGGGTTTGGTGTTGGAACTAAAAGGGCTGGGCTATGGAATCAGACAGCCTGCGTTCAAAACTTCACCCTTCCATTTACTAGCTCTGTGACTGTGGGGAGCTTACTTAGCATCTCTGTGCCTTAGTTCATCGTCTGTAAAATGGTAAGACTATTCTCAGTGTCTACCTCATGAACTGTTAGGATCAAAAAGTTAACACACAGAAGGCCCCTATAAAAGTACTTGACATATATCAAGTGCTTAATAGGTGTTGGCAGCTATTAGTATTTTTATTTTTTAATTTTTTTAAAATTTATTTTATTTATTTTCATTGCACCAGGTCTGTGTTGCTGCAGGCAGGTTCTTTAGTTTCGGCCGGTGGGCTCCTTAGTTGCAGCTCGCGGGCTTCTTGGTTGTGGCTCGTGGGCTCCTTAGTTGTGGCATGCATGTGGGATCTAGTTCCCTGACCAGGGATCGAACCCCCGTCTCCTGCAGTGGAAGACAGATTCTTAACCACTGTGCCACCATGGAAGTCCCAGCTACTAGTATTTTTAAATGGAGTTTAGATTTTATCTTTAAACAATGAGGAATAACCAAAAGTAAGGAAGGGACATAATTATATTATGTTTTGGGAAGATGACCTTGGTGGCAAGGAAGAGAATTATTATGGTAGTCAGTACTGAAGCAGGGAAGCCAGAGGTGATGATGGCAGCAAAGTGGGAATGAATGGGAGAGACATTAAGGATATAACATTGATGAGATTTAGTGACTGAATGGATGGGGGAGGTGAGAGAAACAGAGAAATTGAGAGTGACTCCCAAATTTATGTCTTGATCAACTGGGTGGTTTGATTTCCTGAGATAGGAAACATAGGAAGAGGAGTGATGCGAGGAGAAAGAGGATGAGTTCAGGTTTGAATGTGTTATTGGAGGAGCCTATGAGACATTCAGGAATGTTTAAGAAGCAGGGTCCTTTGGCTGAAAGAGGACAGTGTGAATTGCTTTGAGTGATTGCAGTGATTTAAGGCTTGGTGGGAGGTGTAAAAGCTGGGAGAGGGAGTGTAGATTATCATTTCGTGGTGCTTGACAGCAACGAAAGGAGACAGCTGTAAATAGCAGGGAGAGAGGAACATAAGGTTTCAGTAGGATTTGTTTTGTTCTGTATTTGAAGATGGGAAAGACTTGAACGTATTAGATGGCTTTGAGAGAGGAAGAGGGGAGACATTGATTGTATAACAGTGAGAAGGTATGATGAATAAGAAAAGGTTCCTGGGACATACAGGAAGGGGGTTTAGAGGAGACGTAAATAGGAGAAAGGACACTTCTAGATACTTGTCAAGAAGACTGTTAAAAGTTTTGTGATGGTGCCTTAATTATCTATTGCTGTATAACAAATTAATCACAAACATAGCAGCTTAAATCAATGAATATTTATCATTTCTCAGTTTCTGTGTGTCAGAAATTTAGGAAGATTAGATGGGTTGTTCTGTCTCAGGGTCTTTTTTGAGGCTGCAAACAAAATGTTGGCTTGGGCTGCAGTCATCTGAAGCCTTGACTAGAGCTAGAAGATCCTCTTCGAAGACGGCCCACTCATGTGAGCAGGAGCTTCAGGTCTTTGCCGGCTGTTGGCAGGAGGTCTTAGTTCCTTGCCGTGTAGGCCTCTCTGTAGGGCTGCTTGTGTGTCCTTAGGACAGCTCACTTCCTGAGTGAGTAATTCAAGAGAGTAAGGAGGATGCCACCATCCTATTATGACCTGGCCACAGAATTCACAGGCTTCCATGTCTGCCACATTGTATTCCTTAAGAATGAGTCACTAAGTATAACCCACACTCAAGAGGAGGAGAATTAGATTTCACTTAAAAAAATTTTTTTTTTATTGGAGTACAGTTGGTTTACAATGTTGTGTTAGTTTCAGGTGTACAACAAAGTGAATCAGTTATACATATATCCACTTTTTAAAGATTCTTTTCCCATATAGGCCATTACAGAGTATTGAGTAGAGTTCCCTGTGCTATACAGCAGGTTCTTACTAGTTACCTATTTTATATATAGTAGTGTGTATATATCAGTCCCACTTCTTGAAGGGAGGAGCATCAAAGAATTTTAAACCACCATAAGTGGCTACAGAATCAACATGTACTTTTAACTGTAATTGATCATGTGTCATGCTTTATATATAGGGGATTCAGTAGTAGATATTCTGACATACAATCATTTGTCCTAATCTAGTCTATTTGGATAAATGGTGAGTTTAAGATGTTCTCCTAGATATATTTTCCAAAATGGATCTAGTCTTTTAAACTGTAAAAGTGTAAACAATAACAGCAACAAATAATACAGGAATAAAATAGCCTCTGAGCCCAGAATCTCACCTGATACAGATAATCACTGGTAATATGGACCATTTATACCTAAACCCATGTTGCTCAAAATTTTGCTTGATTCTGAAGCTTTTTGTTCCAACAAAATCTTACAGAGATTTGGGGTTTTCTCAAATTTTATTTTTTTAAATAATTACTGCCTCCGTTAGTGGAGAGCTTGAGCTCAGCAGTTCTCAGCCCTGGCTGCACATTAGAATCACTTGGGAGCTTTTGATTTAAAGTGATCTGGATCAGGGCCTGGGCACTGTTATTGCATAAAAGTTTCCCCCGAGTGATTCCAACGTGCAGCCAGGGTGGAGAACACAGCAGATGACAAAACAAGCGAGAGTAAGTTGCACAGGGCAACATTGGCAGATGTAAGATTTAAAACATATTTTAATGATTATTTCTGTGGGGGGTGTGTGAAGGGATGTGCATCCGGGGAATATAGTTACAGTTTCTGCCAATAACATCATTCCTAGTTCATATAATGGAATAAAATATCAGTATTTCATGGTGGATTCTAAAGAAGAGTATGACATTGCAGATACCTGAGCACATTTGACAACAGTTTCTTTTAGGAGAATCTTCCTATTTTCTGCATCGAATCACAGACCTCCCAGAGTGTAAGCTCATATTGAAGTTACTGTCCTTTGTGTGAATACATTCATTTATTAAATAAAGCATTCTTGAACACCTACAATGTGCCAGGTACTGCCAGGCACTGAATGCCCAAGGAAGAATAAGACAGAGATTCTTGCTTCAAATGAGTGACTCTTCATCTCAGTGTAGGAGATAAGCAGGCATACAAATAAGAGGAAGCAAAGGTAAGAAAAGTTTAAGAACTGTTACTAAAACAGCACAGCAGCAACCAGTCAGAATAACCCAGTTGCAGTGGTGCCAGCCACAGGTAGTCGGTTCAGTGCATACTGGCTGCCCTGAGTGTAGGTAACACAAAATATAATATTTTAAATATCCAAAGAGAAACGTAAACAAGAGGGAGCAGAGAGAAAAGAACACTTTTATAATTCCAAATTCATGTTTCCCTCATAGAGGGAAGAGAATCAGTCTGGTTGGTTGCATCCATTCTTTTTTTTTTTTTTTTTAATTATGTATCCATTCTTCATGCCGTCCAATATGCACCCTTTCAGGTGGATGCAGTCCTTCTAAAAAAGGTGGAGTCTGTTTCCTTACCCCGTGGATCAGGGAAGGCCTTTTGACTTGCTTTGGCAAATAGAATGTGGCAGAAGTAATGATGTGCCAGTTCCAAGCTTAGGCTGTAAAATGCCTCGAGTAACTCTGCTTGTTCTTGCTCCTCTGCCATCACTATGACGTGATGCTGAAGACAGCCTGTAGGAGGATGAGAGACCACGGACAGAGCCAAGTTGCCCCAGTTGTCCTAGACACGGCCAGCCAGCCAACACCTATATCAGGGTTCCTCAACAGAGGCACTGTTGACCTTTGGAGCTGGGTAATTCTTTGCTCTGGGGATGTCCACTTTAGGGTGTTTAGCATCTTCCTGGGCCTCTACCCACTAGATTCCAGTAGCACCCAATTCCCTCCAGTTGTGACAAGCAAAAAAGTCTCCAGACACGCCAAAGAGAAAAATGCCCCTGATTGAGAACCACTGCCCTAGACTTAGGAGGTGGTCCATCCAAGATCAGCAGAACTACCTAGATGCTGACCCCAGATGCATGAGCAATAAATGCTTATTGTTGTTTGCTGTTGAAGTTTGTAGCTGTTTGTTATGTAACATTATTGTGGACTAGGTAGCTAATACAATGAGTGAAATCGTGGAAACGTGAAAATGGGAGGTTGAACTGGACAAGTAATCCAGCGTGGTGCAAGCATGAAGAATGGGTTTGTAGGTAGAATGGGGTTAGTATGAGGTACAGACAAGACTGAAAAGCTAGGTTAGGGGCTGTATCCATGGAGACTTTAGGTGCCTTGGTATGAATTGTGAACATGATTATTCATGGGCAAGGGAGAACTGTCAGAAGTTTTATGTGTGTATTTACCATTTATTTATAGCAGAGAGAACAGTATAATCAGTCTGTACTTTAGGCAGCAATAGGGAGGGGGAATTGGAGGCGGGAGGGAAGATTTTGCTGTAGTTCAAGTGATTGGTGCAGAAGACCTGAATTAGGGAATAATCGTAGGTTTGAAAAGGAGAGGATGGTTGCCAGAGACATTTGGGTGTAAAATCGATACAGTTTGGGAATCTCTACATTTCTGCCTTTGCACGTTTGGTTTCCTCAGTGTGAAATATCCCCTTTCCTCTGGGCATCCTCTACTGCAGTGGTCTTCAACCTTTTTGGTAACAGGGACCGGTTTTGTGGAAGACAATTTTTCCACGGACAGGGCAGTGGAGGGTGGGGGCGTGGGGGATGGTTCAGGCAGTGATGCGAGCGATGGGGAGCGGCTGATGCAGCTTTGCTCTCTCGCTGCTCACCTCCTGCTGTGCGGCCTGGTTCCTAACAGGCCGTGGGCCGGTACCGGTCCATGGGCCCGGGGTTGGGGACCCTTGCTCTAATTAATCCTCAGAAGTCAGCTCAACACTCAAGACAGTCTTTTTGGTGACATCTTCCGTGTCTCGTGAAGGTAGCGCCCTTACAGCTCTTACCACTGTTTTTTTCCCGTCCATAAGACTATGTTAATCTTTTTAGCATTGAATTTTCCATCTTCTAACAAATCAGTTGTAAGTCTGTCTCTTGAATATTATCAACTGCTAATTCCCTTATTAAGCACCTACTCTGTGTTTGGCTTGGTAGTGTAGGTGCTTTGGAGACAGCTGTGAACTGGAGAGGTATATGCTTTCCTGGAGCTTATGGTCTGTCTAGTGGAGCAACACACAGATAAACAGGCAATCATGATACATGCTATGATGAGGGGAGTAAGAGAGGGCATGGACGGGGGGCCTCTTGGGGGAAAGAGAGGCCTCTTGGAGGAAAGAAAGCAAAGGTAGGATTTGGTAATGAGGAGTGAAAGCCAGGAAATTGTGGGTTTTATGGCCCTGGATTGAGAGGAAACACAGCACATTTGAGAGACAGAAGAAAACTCAGAAGAGCTTAATTATGAAGGGCCTTGTAGATTATGATCAGAGCTGTGCTGGGGAAAATCACACTGATTGATTTTTAATCCTGGCTGCACATCAGAACCACCTAATGGAGTGGTGTTTTTTTTTTTTTTTTTTTTTGCGGTACACGGGCCTCTCACTGTTGTGGCCTCTCCCGTTGCGGAGCACAGGCTCCGGACATGCAGGCTCAGTGGCCATGGCTCACGGGCCTAGCCGCTCTGCGGCATGTGGGATCTTCCTGGACCGGGGCACGAACCCGCATCCCCTGCATCGGCAGGCGGACTCCCAACCACTGCGCCACCAGGGAAGCCCTAATGGAGCTTTTAATAATACAGATACCTGGGTCTCACTTCAAACCTACTGAATCATCATAACCAGAGTATGTGGCTTGTATGTGTATGTGTATATATTTAAAACTCCATGGGTAGTGCTGGTGTCTGGCCAGGCTTGAGAACTGTAGGCCTACAGTGGAGAGGAAGGACTGGAGGGAAGGGCGATATTGGGTCAGGGACACCAGGGAGGCATCAAGTAATCTACGTGGGTGATAATGGTTTGAGTGGGCTTGGAGAAAACATGTATAGAGTAAGAGACATTTAGGAGTTAAAATCAATAGAACTTAAGATTGATTGCTTGTAGGGGGATGGAGGAGTATGATTCAAGGAAGTCTCCCAGGTCTCTGACATGATCATGGAGAGGTAGGTAATATGCTTCACTGATTTAGGAAATGTCGGAGGAACAGGTTTCGTGAAGATAAGGCTTATAGTTTTAGTTGAATTTGAGATGCTCAGTGGAACCTCCATGTAGGATTGCCCACTAGATAATTGGTTATAAGAGTGTGGAGTTCAGGAAAAATTACTAGCCTGGAGATAAAAGAACTGTAGATCATTACTGTGTGATGATCCTTATCACTGGAGCCTATGACAGTGGGTGAAATTGACCAGGGAGTGTGAGAAGGAAAAAGGGAACTGGGAAGAACTACAACTTTTAAGAGATGAGTAGAAGAGGAACTTACTGAAAAACTAAGATAGGGAAGACAGCTTAGTTGGTGGACAACTAAGAGAGTGGAGTCTTGGAAGCTAATTTTTTTTTTTTCTTTTTTTGCGGTATGCGGGCCTCTCACTGTTGTGGCCTCTCCCGTTGCGGAGCACAGGCTCCGGACGCGAAGGCTTAGTGGCCATGGCTCACAGGCCAGCTGCTCCGTGGCATGTGGGATCTTCCCGGACCAGGGCATGAACCTGCATCCCCTGCATCGGCAGGCGGACTCTCAACCACTGCGCCACCAGGGAAGCCCTGGAAGATAAGTTTTTAAGAAGGAAGGGGTGAACACAATTGTCAAATTAATTGTCAAATGCTGCCAGGAAGGCAGACAATGAGCTGAAATGTGACTGCTGGCTTTGGCTACTGAAGGCTGTTGGCAATCTTAGCTGGAGCCGGTTCAGTGGAGTGGTGGGGTAGAAACCAGACTGTAGTGGGGTGAGCAGTGAGTAGGAGATGAGAAAGTGTGAACAGTGAAAGGGCATTCACATTAGGCTCTGCTTTCTTGGTTATCATGGAATCCTCTGCACTCAAATTTTAAGTAGGTGAAAGAATGGGTAATGGTGAAGGAAGGGGCTAAGGTGATGCAAAATTTTTAACCTGGCTGATTAGGCCTATAGTAATGGCATTTGTTGAGATTTGCAGCAAAGCAGGAAGAACAGCCTGAGTTTGTTTTTGTGTTTTAGGTGTACAAGGGAGAAGATACTAGGTGGGATTTTGGACACGTTGAATTTGATGCTCTTTTTTTCTGATTATTCTATGAGTAGAACATTGTCTTCAAAATCCAATCTAAATACAACCAGGGATAGCTTGCAGATAACCAAAGCTAAGGTTTTCCCTTAATTTTATAAGCTTGGGAATGTAACAGAACTTACATAAAAAAGAATAAGAAATCTAGGAATTTAAGACAAAAGGAATGAAAAAATATATTTCTGGGTATAAGTGAACTAAAATTGATGGCGGGGGGGGAACACATCCTCTTTGGATGAGCAGGTAGGACTACTTCTTTTATGGTAGTTTCAAATTGAAAATTTGATTTTTCAATGTATTTAACTTCTCTGTTCTTTGAAATTGGGAAAATTCAGTTGTACTCTGGACCAATGGATAATTGTGATCTGGCTCTGTTCCACTTGGGCAAGCTCTGTTTCCTTAATAAATGCACCTCCTTCATCTGTTAGCGATAAGTAGGCAAGTGAAGAATTCTTATCTACATATATGGATTGGACATCTGTTCTATTCTACTGTTTCAGCACAGACTTCTTTGCTAGGGAATTAATGCAAATACGTAAGCCCCCTCTTATGTAAAGGCACTTTAGATTGAGAATATTTGTTATCTGAGCACCTTATTTGGATTAAATTGATAATTCAGATTTTTTTTCTGATATTTTGAGTGATGCAGAAATCATTGTCATGGGTTCCCTAGATGTTGCAATAAGTTAAAAAAATGTAATTTTGCAGATGATGACTCCCAAGCAGATCCTGTGGGTGTTCAAATTTGTCAGAGTGCTGTAACACATTTTATTCTGCCTATAAACAATGTTCTAGAGAGGAAAGCAAAAAAATCACCATGGAAACTTGGTAGAATGCTCTTACTTGTTTTTCTGAAAGGAAAATTCTGAAACTAGATAATGAGGTATAAAAGAGCAATGCAGATTGTGTAGCCAGCTATCCAGGAAGTGAGCTCAAAAAAGAATGGATTTGGTGCCCTGTGTGGGTCAGTGTTATTTATGATCTCATTTCCCTTTTCTCATGAAGAAGGGCTATAAAAAGGCCCAGCAAATAGCCTGATGAGTTTTTCTTTGTAGTGCAACCTTTTTGGAGACACCTGTAAGTATCAGGGCCAAGGATGAACGGAGAAGGATGAGAGTTGGTAGGGGAAGGCCCTTGAGATTCCATTAGACAGCATCTTGACCACTGGGATAGTGTTACTAGAGTGACTTGATTAGAACAATTTTGAGAAGGGGGAGATAAATATCAAAAAAGATATAATATATAGTCAATGAATTGCTGCACTGATCAGTAAGAACTAAAAAGTGGAATCAAGTCCAGCACCATTTTTGTGGAAGGACTGTAGGCAAGCCAGTTGTCAACAGGACATCCAGTTGTAGCACCAAATTGGTCATCTAGAACTCAGTGTCTGACCTCCAAAAGGCTGCTACAGTAGGACTTCTGTGACCCCTCTTGGAGAAGCACCATCAGACTTACAGGGACACCAGTACACGTATTCAGTAGGAGAGGGATGAAGCACTCAGGCAGAGAGCCTGACTGACTGGTTGGAATTCCAGCCACAGCATTAGTAGCTGGGAGAGCTTAGGAAGGTTGCTTAATCTCTTCAAACTTCCGTTTCCTTATCTATGAAATGGTTATGATAATAGCACCTATCTCATAGGGCTGTTTTGAAGAATAAATGAGTTAATATATAAAAGGCATTAGAAGAAATTTCTGAAACATAGAAAGCACCAGTTATAAGCTCTGATTATTCAAGAATCTATGAGCAATGCTTTTTTGGCTGTGTCTTTTTCTGAATTGGATATGTTTACAACGTGACCAGCCAAGCAATTACTTTTTGTTGTTGTTGTTTAGCAATTACTTTTGATGAGTTAAATGGGATAAATATAAATGGGGAGGGGAGATATTGAAACCGAGTTTTCAGTCATGTGGCATCATGTGGAATACTGGGAGATAATTGACAAAACATTCTGGTCTCAAGCATTTAGGAACAGTGTGGCTATTTAGCAAAGGTGTATCAAAAGGACAGCCTGGATAACCATTAGATCACTTCAAAGGTGGGGTTTCTGATGTGCACCAAACTCAGGGGTGAGTTTTCTGGTGTGCACTGCAGGAAAATAAATTTTATACTTAATTTTTTTAGCTAAAGGAGCCATTATATCTGTGTGCTGTGGTGGACGCTGCAGCTTTTGGTCCAAAGGAGACTTTTTGATTATCTGGGCTCTCCTTTCTCACTCTGAAGAGTGATGAAGAATTGGCTACCAGAAAGTACAAAAAAGAATAAAACAGTTTTACTTCCGAGATATAAATTGTTATCCATGATAATAATTCAGTAAATACTCATGCATGTTGTATTTTTTAAAAAATTAAGCAAAACTTTCTTTCATTTGTTTTATTACAAAGATATGGAAATACAGAAAATCAGAAAATATAAGTAAGTACAAAGAAAAATGTTCATAAGTCATTTCGTATGGAATCTACTTATGTGAGCATTTTCCAGGTACATAAACATTTTTATTTAAAAGGGGATCATATGATTTCTATTTAAAAATATATTGTAAACACATTTCCTTTACGATGAATATACATCTACGATATCATTGAGCAACTTATTTAAAAAGACAGATTAATAAAAAAGCATTTAATTATTACTCTAATCAACATGTAAGGTTTTACAGTTTTTGTAAACCTATTGTTAAATAACCAGGACTGGCCACTTGCCAGCTGTGCATAACAATGAAGCTCCTTCAACTTAAAAAATTGTTTATTTTAACAGCCAAAGAAGCAGCTGCCCTCTGCATATGTACCACAGTGGGGACCATTTCTTGATGAAGACATTTCATTTGATGAAAAATCCGTATTGGTTTTGTGCAGGAGGTATAGTAGTGTTCAGTGAGGACCCGAGTGATGAGCAAAGGAACAGTAGGTAATTACCTTAGAAATCTACATTTAGCAACTGTTTCACAATTTTCACCAACTAAAACTTGATATTCAGTTTCTTAAAAACTTGACTTACTATAGACCCAGCAATTCTACTCCTAGGAATCTATATAAGAGAATTGAAAACATATATTTACAAAAACTTGTGCATGAAGGTTCTTAGCAGCATTATTCATAATAGCCAATAAGTTGAAACAGCCCAAGTGTCTATGAACAGGAGAATGGATAAACAAAAGGTGGTCTATCCGTACAATGGAATACTATGCTACTTAGAAATACAAAGGAATCAATTACTGCTATATCCTACAACATGGGTGAACCTCAAGAGCATTACGCTAAGTGAAAGAAACCAGATGCCAAAGACCATGCATTGTATTATTCAGTTTATATGAAATATCTAGAAAAGGCAGATCTATAGAGACAGAAATCAGATTGGTGGTTGTTTGGGGCTGGAGGTGAGAGTGGGCATGAACTGCAAGTAGGCATGTGGAGGCTTTCTGAGGTGATGGAAATGTTCTAAAACTGGTTTGTAGTGATGGCTGCACAACTCTATAAATTTACTAAAAATTATTGAATTGGATATTTACAGTGGGTGAATTTTATAGTGTGTAAATCGTATATCCATAAAGCTATTTAAAACAAAAAACCTCGATGCTCAGTACTTGATTGTCAAAACTTGAAAAAGGAAGCTAATATGACACCTGCAGCAGAATTTCCCAACCTGTCTGCTCATCAGAATCATTTGGGAAATTAACAAAAAGAGTCCTTGATTATCATACTAAGTGAAGTAAGTCAGAGAAAGACAAATATCATATGATATTGCTTATATGTGAAATCTAAAAAAATGATACAAATGAACTTATTTACAAAACAGAAACAGACTCACAGACTTAGAAAATAAGCTTATGCTTACCAGGGGGGAAGTGGGGGGAGACAGACTGAGAGTTTGAGATTGACACATACACCCTGCTATATTTAAAATAGATAACCAACAAGGACCTACTGTATAGCATAGGGAACTCTGCTCAATATTGTGTAAAAGCCCAAATGGGAAAATAATTTGAAAAAGAATAGATATATGTATATGTATAACTGAATCACTTTGCTGTACACCTGAAACTAACACAACATTGTTAATCAACGATGTAGCTGTCCAGTTTTCCCAGCACCACTTATTGAAGAGGCTGTCTTTTCTCCATTGTATGTTCTTGCCTCCTTTGTCATAAATTAGGTGACCATATGTGCATGGGTTTATCTCTGGGCTTTCTATCCTGTACCATTGATCTATATTTCTGTTTTTGTGCCAGTACCGTACTGTCTTGATGACTGTAGCTTTGCAGTATAGTTTGAAGTTGGGGAGCCTGAGTCCTCCAGCTCCGTTTTTCTTTCTCAATATCGCTTTGGCTATTTGAGGTCTTTTGTGTTTCCATACAAATTGTGAAATTTTTTGTTCTAATTCTGTGAAGAATGCCATTGGTAATTTGATAGGGATTGCATTGAATCTGTAGAGTGCCTTGGGTAGTATAGTCATTTTCACAATATTGATTCTTCCAATCCAAGAACATGGTATATTTCTCCATCTGTTTATGTCATCTTTGATTTCTCTCATCAGTGTTTTATAGTTTTCTGAGTACAGGTCTTTTGCCTCCTTAGGTAGGTTTATTCCTAGGTGTTTTATTCTTTTTGTTATGATGGTAAATGGGATTGTTTCCTTAATTTCTCTTTCTGAGTTTTCATTGTTAGTGTATAGGGACGAGTTGGGAGATTAGGATTGACATATATACACTACCATGTGTAAAATAGATAGCTAGTGGGAACATGGTATAAAGCACAGGAAGCTGCTCGGTGCTCTGTGACAACCTAGGTGGGTGGGATGGGGGGTGGTGGTGGGAGAGAGGTCCAAGAAGGAGGGGATATAGGTATACATATAGCTGATTCACTTCATTGTACAGCAGAAACTAACACAACATTGTAAAGCAATTATACTCAAAAAAAAAAAGTTACTCCTATATAAAGTAAAAATTAAAAAAAATAAATAAAAAAGAGTCCTGGGCCTGCCCACAGCCTTGGAGTACCTGCTTTCAATGACCTTCCTAAGTGGTTGTCATGGCCAGCTAGGTTGGAAACCGCTGCTCTGTGGCTTTAGATCCTGAACTGTTCTATTAGTGAAAAATACAAAGATGTGCATGGTCAATAGGTGCTGAGTTCACCTTCCCTTCCCGTCTATGTTAAATAGGTGTCAAATCCCCCCTCTCCCAGCTCCCCATGGTTTGCCTTGAAGCCTTTCTTCTTGTACTTAAAGCTAGACTTGGTGCTTCTTTGCATTCACCATAGGGAATTGACACCACAGAAGCATCAGCACCATGGTTTTTTTTTTTTTTTTTTACTGGAAAGATGAAAAGAAGCATTAGCCGCAGAGCAAACAACATGCCTCTTTTCCTTAAATCCTGGGTGCCCTCTTTCTGTGACCCTTCTGCCCACTTCCTGCCGTATTCTTCTCCCTTTACTACTTTCCAAAGCTTGGGTATATCCTGCTCCACCTGCTTTTCTCAGAGAGGGGAGGGTCCTCAGGCTGGGCAGCCTCTCTGCCTTCCTGGATTTCTGAGGAATACAGTTTTCTTCATTCTGTTGGCTAGTTGTTGCTTGTTCCTTGTCTCTGCACACATGTCCTGCTTAGTTCAACTCAGGTCATCAAATAGCTGCAGAGGGAATGCTGTGTAGGAGGGTCTGCCACAGTGTGTGATGTTACCGTGCCATCGATTATCAGATGGTATCAAGGTATCTAGGCTTTGGGGTCTGACTAGGATTGCCAGATACAGCAAGCAAAAATACAAGGTGACCAGTTAGATTTGCATTTTGAATAAATAACAACATGTTTAGTATCTTTATGTCCCTTTGCCTGAAATTCAAATCTAACTTTGTATCCTGTGATTTATTGGGCAGCCATGAAATTTCCACCAGACTTGCCTTCACTTTTGGCTTCTCCATTTGACTAGTTAGGAATTCAGCAGGTGACTTAATATCTCTGAACCTTGTTTTTTTAATTTGAAAATTAAAAAAATTTTAATTTTTTGATTAAGTGTGGGCTCCCCTCCTTCTCAGTAGACTCTAAGCTTGTGAGGGGCTGTGGTTAGCCTTATCGGCTGAGTTTAGAACTTCTGCTTACATGTTAATGTCTGGACTTTAATCCAATGGCCACACCTAGCTCCCAGGGTGGCTTGGATATGGTCTTTATTCTGACCATGTGCCTAAGCTACAAACTGAGGGTTCTGTTATATGGGAAGAATTTGGGGAAATTAATAGTCTTGGCCACACATTTTGTTTTCTCTCTACAGTACTGTTAAATAAATGCTATTGATGAAACACGGCTAATAAAACAAAGGGTGTTACCCAGTTGCAGCAATGTAGAAATTGTCTGGATCATTGCCAAGGATATAGCAAGGAGGATTATTCTTGGATTCAACTCATTTGTTGTTTTATCCTGTCATATTGGGATAGTATTTTAATCCTTCCATGCTCTACTTTTTCCATTGGTGTTGTCGTACTCTGTCAAAAAAAGAAAGGGTCTATGTTGATTGGGTCCACAGAAATAATCCTCTTACATGGCTGAGTATTGATCCCATTTTTGTCAGGCCATCTACATTTTATACACTTCATCTTCTCTTGGTGACTGAGTGCACATGGAGGTGTGTTTCTGCAGGTGTTATGTTCTAAAGTCTGCACACAAAGCAAACATCATGTGTAGTTAAAAGTACTCCTGAGTGTGGGCTGACATAGTGACTCACTTCTAACAAATAGGGTATGGAAAGGGAAAAGCAGTAGCTTTACAGTGGAGGAAACTGGCAGCACCACGTTTACCAAATATTCAAGGTTAATGTCAATAATAATAATAATAACAATGATAATAAACCTTATATGTCTTCTGATACGATGCAATGAGAAGGGTGCTTCATCCCTGTGTTATTCTTCTCCACAATCCATACCCCAGATTAGTCATAGGAAAGCATAAGACAAGCCCAAACTGAGGGACATTCTACAAAGTATCTGACCAAGTACTTTTCAAAAGTGTCAGGATCATGAAAATCAAGGGAAGATGAAGGAGCTGTCACTGGTTGGAGGAGACTAAGGGATCATGATGATGAAACACAATAACGACATTAGTGGAAAAACTGGAGAAATCTGAGCAAACTCTGTAGTTTAGTTAACAGTATTGTGTTTGAAAACATGCACATGGTTAGGTAAGATGCTTGCATTAGGGGAAGCTGTGTGAAGGGCACATGGGAACTCTCTTTGCAACTCTTCTTAAATCTGAAGTTATTTTTTTAATGTTCTTTTTTATTGTTTGGGGGGGATAAAGTGAGAGAGTGGCGTGGACATATATACACTACCACATGTAAAATAAATAGCTAGTGGGAAGCAGCCGCATAGCACAGGGAGATCAGCTCAGTGCTTTGTGACCACCTAGAGGGGTGGGATAGGGAGGGTGGGAGGAAGGGAGACGCAAGAGGGAAGAGATATGGGGATATATGTATATGTATGGTTGATTCACTTTGTTAGAAAGCAGAAACTAACACACCATTGTAAAGCAATTATACTCCAATAAAGATGTTAAAAAAATAATGTTCTTTTTTGAAAAGTACTTCTTAAATTCTCTTGAGAATGTCCCATGTTGTGAATGAGAACCATGTGCTACCCTGAAAGAAGATTAGCGTGTCTGTTTTTCTTCCAGTATTAGAGCAGATTACTGTTTTATCAATAAATATTTAACATGGGTTTTTCTGGTACTGGAGGCATAGCAGTGAACAAAACAGTAAAAAAAATCTCTGCCCTGATGGAGCTTACATTCTAGTAGGAGGAGATAACAAATAATACAAAACGTATAGTACGTTAAATAGTGTTAAGTGATATTGGGGAAAGTAAAGCAGAGAAAAAAGAAATAATGTGTTGGAGGGTTGATAAATGTTTAGATTGAAGGATCAAAGAAGACCTCAGTGAGAAGGTGACTTTAATGTAAATATATGAAGAAAGTGAGGAAATGAGCCATGTGGACCATATAGATATTTTGGGGGAAAGCCTCCCAGACAGTAGAAATACCATGTGCAAGGGTCCTGAGATATCACATGCTTGTTGGTATATTTGAAAAACAGCATGGGATGCTGTTTGCTTGTTTGAGCCTCAGGGTAGCTAGCTTTCATTTGGGGTCATGTTCTAGGAAAAATATGTATCTTTAACTCCTGGAATTGCACTCAACTTGGGTGAAGGGGCAGTCTTCTCCCATCTTATCCAGTGTCATATGCTTCTCCAGTAAAATGTCCATGCAATTCAAAATGTTATTTTTCTCTCTTTTATTTTTGGTCAAGCGCATATGGCTTATATTGAATTTATCCAAGGCAAGTTGGATGGGACTCCACAGTACATTCATGCTCGAGACATTGAGTATTGCCGGAAGAGGATGACTTCTTCTTTGATGGCTGTCAGTCTTCTGTGGCTTTCCTTATTTAGCCCACTCTCCTACCGGCTTGTGAGAGAACTGGCAGGAGGAGAGTGCTCTGTGTTTATTCCCTTTGGTTGAGGACGAGAATGTGGCAGCTGCTGCAGGTAGTAAATTAGGATGATTCTGCTGTAATCTCTGTGAATGTCACTCTCACGACAGTAAAGTGTACATTAGTAGAGTATGCGGGGTTGTTGCAACTGGTTTTGGCATGTACTTTGTTAAAGGATTCCTTTATTATAGGGTCCTAAAAGACAACCTCTCTAAACATACCCAGTGAGAAGAACTGGGCCCGTTACACAGAAGTGTGTTCTAGTTATTCACTCATATGTAGCTAGATAGTCCAATGAGGGAGGCTGAATGCCTGAAAACTCTGCTGGATATAAAAGAAATATTCTCCTGTGGAATAAAGAACCATAGTTTCATTTGGAATTTTAAAACTATGTAACAAAAGGAAAAACACTTTTATCTTGACCCCTTCAACCTATAAAAATGGATCCCTTTCTTAGTCATCTAGACTTGTAGGTATGAATATAAACTAAAATTGGAAAGACCTGAAGATGCTTGTACAAAAAGAAATAAACTTTTCTTTTATTCAAAATGTATTTTTATCATCTGGCTCAGGCTTTTTCATTTTTAGGAGATGTTTAAAATGGAACCCTTTCAATTGAATTATCTCAGCAACTATTTTTACTGTATCATTAGGAAAAATAACAATGGTTTTGGAATAACATAAAAAGTCCCCGGGTCTGAAATATATGGGCTTAAGTAGAAACTTTATATCTAAGGGCAGCTTTTTATCCTTGCTTTGGGGACTGAATTCTTTGTCTATGTAAACTTAATTCATGTAGTTTTAAAGTAACTACATAAAGAATTTTCCCTGCATTTCCGAAGTGTGCTGTGCCAGAATTAGTTCTGTCTTATGTATTATCAGCAGTTTGTGATTGAGCCCCATCAGCACTGCCAGGAGAGGACTGTTGAATGCATTAAGGAATGAACACTTTCAATAGGACCCTGGTTGTGGCAGACTGATAGAATCAGAAGTTGGATTCTTGGGTTACGTTTAAGCCCTCCCAATGAAAAGGACTTTTTTTTATTATACTATGGAACAAGAATGAAATATTCATTTGCTCAGAACCTGTTAAATTCTTAAATTTCATATAGGAGGTACAGAATAAAGACCTATTGTGTACTAAACCTAATCTGAAAATCTCTATCATACTTCTCTGCAAGCTGGGAAAGCTGGGCGGCTGTACTCTTGGTCTTGGTATTTAAAACCTTTGGATTTCCTGAGATTGGTAGTGGATGGGAGTGGAAGTTAAAATGCCAAGGAAATTACTGCTCTTCTTGATCTGGGACTGTAGGGGCCTCTATGACCTTTAATTCAAGATTCTTTATTGTGAGTCACCTTCATGTTCCCTGGAAATCACATGTGTCTCAGAGCACCTAAATAGCTTTCTCCTTGGTTCTGTAATTGGGAAGTATTTAGGGCAATGCAGACAATTCAGAGAGCATCTTTTGTGGCTGCAGGAATATGCATGTTTGGAGACCTGGCAGCACGTTGTGGCATTTATATGCATTGCTCAGGGCAAGGCACTGCCTAGATCCAGGTCTGATCAGAAACTAAGGACCTAGCATGTGTTCTCTTTAAAATCTGTACAATCATTAAATCTAAGTTAACAGCACCCCTTCCTCCTTTGGACAAAAGGACAAGACATACTGCTGGATGTCTGAGAAAATGAATTGCAAATGCATTTAAAGATAGTATTTGTTGCTGGCAGCATAAGACAGGGAGTATCAGGAATGTATTCTTTACAGTTCTAGGACCTTTGCCATTAAACTAGTTTCCCATAAAAAAAAAATGGGGAGAGGGAAGAGAAAACGTTTGTCTATGTTGTATGATTGTTAGGCATCAGATGTTAATTTTAGAAAAATAATTTGATTTGACTCCTGGAAGCTTACTTTGGAAAAGAATAATTTGATATACTATCTTATACATTTTTTTTTTAGTATTTTATACTTTTTAAATGGATTTTCTTTATCAGCTGGATAAATAGAAGTGAATATACTCAGTGGTGACATAATTATTTTTATTTTTGTGTTCAAGAAAGAAAGAAAACTATACTACTCTATGAAAATGCTTCTTGGTGGCTAGGTCTCAATTTATACTTTTATAAAAGGATTAAGTGTATTGTTTTCCTATTATGCTTTCATCTTATCCCCATTCATATATTCAGCAAATGTTTTTTTGAGCACCTATTATGTGTCAGAATCTTTTCTAACTCCTGGGGATCCCTGCCTTCAGGAAGCATATTCTAGAGAGTAAAGACAAAAAAAAAAAGGTAAATATATATATCGGGTAGTGACAGGTGCTATGGGGAAAAATAAAGCAGAGTAATAATAGGAAATATTCACTGGGAGAATATGCTGTGTATTTAAGGTGCTCAGAGGTGGTCTCACTGAGAAGATGACATCTGAGCAGAGACCTGAAAGGCACGAGGGAGCAGGCCATAGGAACACCTGGGAAAAGAGCTCTTCTGGCAATGGGAACAAGAAGGAAGTGGCAGAGTGGAGGGAGAGAAGGGGACAGTAATAGGAGATTCTGTCAGAGAGGTCATGGGACCAGATCTCTAGGATCTCACAGGCCAAAGGAAAGAGTTTAGATTTTCTCTTGTGTGAGTTGTATCCTAAGGTGATTTAGCTCTTCTTCCGCTCAGCCTCTTTCATCTTCTTCCTGTACTAGCCCCCATTGTTTTTTTTAAAAAACACAAAAAACCAAATCCAAAGAACAATGTGTTAAATGCAAACAATTGAAATCTAGGTGTCTGTTTAAACACTTTCCTTTATGTGTCATTTGCCAGGGAAAGCAATGCTTGCTACTGACCTATTTAAATTTTCTGAGCTCGGAGCCCTTCCCAGTCCAACAAAATGTACTTAACCCTCTCTAGGAATAGAAGGTTGATATACTGTTTGTTTCGTGATTGCATCGTGTGGTCTTTGGTTGTGTGTCTGGCTTTGTTGTTCACCAGCATCAGGGTATTTTTAGAAAGTAAGCTTTGGAAGACAGTATGTTTTTGATATAAATGGTTATTGTGCCCTGTCATCCAGGCCACCCACCATGGTCACTGTGGTTGACTCCCTATGTCCAGCCCCTTCTAGTGAGCTAGCTGTGGCTTTCATGGCTCTTTGCCAGAAATTGGACAAGGAATGGGCCAGTGACTCAGTCATGGCCAAAGTTGGGGGGACCATCTATGAAGGGTTTCCTGACTTCTAAGGACAGGAAGAGAAGGTTGCCTTTCTTCCTCTGCTCTTGCTGTGTCTATAGGTGATGCCTGGAACCACTGCAGCCATCTTGCTACCAGTCTGAGAATGAAGTCAGTACTTGCTGAGCTGTGGAGTCATCCAGCTCTGGAGCTCACCTCCAGAGCTGGATGGGATAATATAATATCCTTATTATTTGAGGCAAGTTTATTTGTTTGTTTCATTTACAGCTGAAAGTATCCTAACCAATAGAGATTTGTTAATTCCCTTCCTGCAGCCCTTCTCAGAATACATTATATGGATTTACACTTAGTGTTTTCCAGTAATATTTAGCCTAATGGACTCCCAAGTTACTGAAATGATTTAGAACATTAAAATAGAAATGTGGTTACATTAAATTTCCTTGTATTATATCTTCAGTTTTGCATACATGAAAGGACTATGATAATTTTGTATGTTTAAAGAGCTGGAAGGACCCTTTAGACAATATTAATTTATTCTAATGATCATACCCTGCTTTTTAAGTTAGCAGCATCTGAACTGACAATAGTAGAAAAGAAAAGGTAATTTTAAGATACAACCCTATAGTGACAAAGGAATAATCTCCAAAATTTACAAGCAGCTCAATATCAAAAAAACAAACAACCCAATCCAAAAATTGGCAGAAGACCTAAATAGACATTTCTCCAAAGAAGACATACAGATAGCCAACAAACACATGAAAGACTGCTCAACATCACTAATCATTAGAGAAATGCAAATCAAAACTACAATGATATCACCTTACACCAGTCAGAATGGCCATCATCAAAAAACCTACAAACATTAAATGCTGGAGAGGGTGTGGAGAAAAGGGAACCCTCTTGCACTGTTGGTGGGAATGTAAATTGATACAGCCACTATGGAGAACAGTATGGAGGTTCCTTAAAAAACTTAAAATAGAGCTACCATACGACCCAGCAATCCCACTACTGGGCATATACCCTGAGAAAACCATAATTCAAAAAGAGTCATGTACCACAGTGTTCATTGCAGCTCTATTTACAATAGCCAGGACATGGAAGCAACCTAAGTGTCCATCAACAGATGAATGGATAAAGAAGATGTGGCACATTATATACAATGGAATATTACTCAGCCATAAAAAGAGATGAAATTGAGTTATTTGTAGTGAGGTGGATGGACCTAGAGTCTGTCATACAGAGTGAAGTAAGTCAGAAAGAGAAAAACAAATACCGTATGCTAGCACATTATATATGGAATCTAAAAAAAAAAAAAAAGGTTCTGAAGAACCTAGGGACAGGGCAGGAATAAAGACGCAGACGTAGAGAATGGACTTGAGGACACGGGGAGGGGGAAGGGTAAGCTGGGAGGAAGTGAGAGAGTGGCATGGACTTATATACACTACCAAACATAAAATAGATAGCTAGTGGGAAGCAGCTGCATAGCACAGGGAGATGAGCTTGGTGCTTTGTGACCACCTAGAGGGGTGGGATAGGGAGGGTGGGAGGGAGGGAGCTGCAAGAGGGAGGGGATATGGGGATATATGTATATGTATAGCTGATTCACTTTGTTATAAAGCAGAAACGAATACAGCGTTGTAAAGCAATTATACTCCAATAAAGGTGTTAAAAAAAAAAAAGATACAAACCTATGCCCACATGCCAGAGTCTTTGGAGACTACTCTTGCATGTACACCCAGATACTTTAAGAACTTAAAAAATATTGTCCAAGAACTTTGGTTATGCCTTTATTCCATTCATTTACTAGATTTATTCGTAATCACAGGTGATACTAGCAAATCGTGACACCCATATACAAGTGTTTCAAGGTGGCCAGAACTGAAGTCTCATCACTTTCTGTACTTTTCCATCATCTGACTGAGTTTAACGAATTAGGAACATTACTGCTTTATTTGAAGAAATATTTTTGGTGTTTTGTCCTAACTCACATCTCTCTCTTAGTAGTTATATAAAAGTTTGCAGTGGAACCTTGCTTCTCAATGGGGAGTGAGCAGGTAAAATGAAAAGTCTGGCCAAGACCCTGGGAAAAGGCTAACAGTGAGTGTCTTTTCTCCATCTGAACTGAAATCTGAGCGATTCAGAGGTTCTGCCCAAGGCAGCTCTGCACATATTTCTCTCATTGTTGAGCCTGCAGTGAGCTACCTGACAGGCCTCTGATAATCGATGCCAAAGGACAGTGTTCTCTTTCAAAATCTTGTAGGGAAAGGCGGGCAAAAAAATGTGAAGTAAGTGCCCCCATCCTAAGCATCGCATCGCTGCAGGATACTGACAAAGACTTAAAAATACTCATCTCTCTTGCCTCCTTCACCCTGAATACAACCCAAATGTCTATCAGGAAGAGAGTTCTTTTTTTATTTTGGCAAAATCTAGGAAATCCTTGTGTTATGCTGTTTAGAAATATAAAAGGAGGATTCTATGAAAAGATTTCAGCTAACTAACATTTACAGGGTGCCATTGCTGTGCCACTGTGTGATGTGTTATTTAAGCTTTGTAGAGATAAATTAAAATTTGCCTTTGTCTTCTTGCCTGCTTAAAGGGGAAAGCAGAAACGTTATTATAACGTAAGGAGGTTGATTTTCATGTGAGGCTTAGTACAAATCAGCCTCAGTACTTTGTCTCATTGTTTATTCTGAAAAACTGCTGTTTCACACAATACAGACTTCTTTATTTATTTGCTTGTTTCTTATATTAAGACTGCTCAGTGGGACAAATAAGAGAAAAAAAATCCTGTAAAAATATAAAGGATGAAGAAGGTGGGGGGAGAGGGAGGAACTTAGAAGGAAAAGAAATAACATATATTTGCCTGAAGGAGGCTGGAAAGTGAGGCAATGGAGGAAGTTGAGATTGCATTCAATTAGAATAAATGAGGGCAGTTCTTGGTTGAGAGAAGTCAAATTCCCTATTACAAGATCTTGCATGTAGCTGGTCAATTATGGCAGGTTCTAGACGTACTTTTCAAGAGAAGAGGTAATTATAATAAGAACATTGGCTAATGGTTTATGAGTGCTTATAATATATGTACTCATACTGGTGGGAAGTAAGACTTTTTGTATGTAATTCAACTAATTTTACTGTTAACTCTCATATGAGGTAGGTACGATTTTCATTTCCATTTTCTTTTTGAGGAGAGAATTGAAGCTTAGAGAGACTAACTTTCCTAAAGCCTCAGCTGATTATAAAACCAAGATTTAGACAAAGGCCGTGCCCCTAATGGCTACCCTAGACTGCATTTGAATACTTGAGGAAATGAAATATACAACTGAAATCACTTTGTATTTTTTCAAAAAAAGCAGTAGCAATAGAAGCATAGCATTTTACAGTTGAAATGGTCTTTAGAGGTCAGTTCATAGGAGAGAAAGCTGAAGTCCAGGGAGAGTGTCTTAAAGTTCTTAACTGGTCATGTGATACCTTGGAAGAATTTCCACCCTTGTATTTCACCTTGGCAAAAAGGATAAAATGCATATTCTATCCTGTGAATTTTTTCTCCAGCTTGTTCATTATTAATGCCAGGGACGATATCTATTTAAAACTGGACCCTGTCATGAGCAGTGCTTGAAGAATTACATGTACTTTGCCATTCATACTGAATACAAAATTGAAACATAGGAAAATTTTCTATCTATACCGTCTCATTACATGTAGAATTGGAAGAATAAAGCTCTAATGCAGTTTATTTAGGCAGTGTAGAATGTCAACAGTAATTAAACTTAGTATTATGCTATAATGCCAAGGGCTCTAGAATATAGTTTAAACATTACTTGGTGTTTTCTAGATAGATCTTAAAATAGATATCAGTATGAAACAAATCAAGGTATGTAAAAATTGATCCTAGAATGTTAATTCTAGGACATATTTTGGTGAGAATGTGAGAAATTAGCCAAAAATTAAACTTAGGCCTTGGAAATTTGCCACAGAAATTTCAAAGCTAGGTATGTTTAAGTGTTCTTTGAGCCCACTTTTCTTGTATTATTAAAGAAAGACCTATCCAAATGCTGAAAATGAAACGAGTAGGAATTCGATGAGGATGAAATATTTCATGTTGACCATTTTATACAGTTATCATGGCTTAAATATTTTCCAAGTCCAAAAAAGTAATAAGCCCAGTGAATCAAATCTAGGAAGGGAGACCGAATGTTGTAAAAATGTCCCAGTTGTCTATTAGACATTTTATTACTAAATTTTCTCCTGGGGTGAGGGTGGGAGATGGAATTTCTTACTTGATTTATAAACATGAAATTTAAACTGTAAGGAAGTATGTTGCTCTTTCTATTTTAAGGGACCTACCAAAGTTCTTGTGTTTTCTTCTTCTCCACTAGTAACCCTGTAATTCCCACCTAGCTCCTGCATTGATCCTGTATATTTTTCAACTCAAAGTATTTCAGTTGACCTACTTGTATGTTGAATTCCCATGGCAGACTTCGTTCATCTCATTAATTCCATGCCGTTGTCAAGGGCTGAGAAGAAATGTTGGAATTGAGATGGATTCTGTTGGATGAAAAGATGCAATGGTGGAGACATTATTTCCTTCCCTTTCTTCCCTCCCTTCCTCCCTTCTTTCCTCCCTCCTTCCCTTCTCTTTCTTTTTCTGCCAAAATACTTTGCTTTAAAAGAATATTATAAAAACAAATTGATTTCAGATATTTGAGATGTAATGTGTTGGTGCAACTGAGGAGTGTTTGAGATGGGGTAGGTACAGGGGAAATGGGAATGGTTTTTATATGCTTAAGACTGCCTACCTGAGCCAGGGTGGCTAGATTATGCTTCAGTTACAAACAACTCAAGATCTCAGAGGTTGGCACAATGGAAGTTTTTTTTTTCCATTCATGCTATGTGTCCAATATGGTTTGGTGCCCAGACTGACAAAGGCTTCCTCCATGCTAGCTATTACCACAGTCACGCTTACAATGGGAGGGGAAGGTAACTTTTTGCTGGGAAGTGATTCACTGGCCAGAGCAAGTCCTACAGGATGCCTGACTGTAGAGGGGGCAGATAAGAGCCATCTAATCTTGTGTCTGAACAGGAAAGCCAGAAACCAATGACAGCTAGTACTATTCCATTCTCTTTTCCTTGAGAAAGAGTATATCAATAAAGGTTAAGGTGGGTGCAGTGCCAACTACTTGAGTCTGATGCTGCCGCTCTGACAGTGTCTTCTTTTTTAAAAAAATCTATGAACAGGGCTTCCCTGGTGGCTCAGTGGCTAAGAATCTGTCTGCCAATGCAGGGGACACGGGTTTGGGCCCTGGTCCGGGAAGATCCCACAGGCCACGGAACAACTAAGCCTGTGTGCCACAACTACTGAACCTGCACTCTAGAGCCCGTGAGCCACAACTACTGAGCCCGCGTGCCACAACTACTGAAGCCCAGGCGCCTAGAGCCTGTGCTCTGCAACAAGAGAAGCCACCACAATGAGAAGCCCAGGCACGGCAAAAAGAAGCCCACGCACCACAAAAAGAAGCCCACGCACTGCAACAAGAGTAACTCCCGCTCTCTGCAACTAGAGAAAAACCCACGCGCAGCAACAAAGACCCAACACAGCCAAAAATAAAATAAATAAAATAAAATAAATGTTAAAAAATCTGTGAACAGAATTCAATATACCAATATTGCATTGCATATGGAAGCAGTGGCCAAATAAGTGATCCTAGGGCATGATTTTCTGTTCATTCTTTTCTTCATTCCTTTGTTCCTTCATCCCTTCAATAAATATTCATTGAACTATCATATATCAAGTACATAATGTAAGCCTTGATTTATTTATTGTCTTGATTTTTATTTTACTTGTATAATCTTTGGTGTGTTTTTTTTGACACATTTTTATTGCTTTGTCAGTATTTTGTATGTGTGTTTATTTTGAATCTATTATTTTTAACTTCCTTTGGGATACGGACCTGACCTGTTTTCTTTACCAGACTACCCAGATGTGTTCTTACTAAATATTTGATAACCAGGGAGTGAGCATAGTGTATTTGCTGTATTTTTCTCAATATTTCTATAAAGCAGTTTCAGTTAAAAAACCTATCTTAGTTTATTAAAATTTTATTTAATATTTTAAAATTTCATCTATAATACATTGGGATAATTTTTCCCTTGCAATTTTATTTGAAGAGCCAAATGACTATTACATGTCATTCAGGTGACTCAAAAAACCTCTGAATAATGAGTAAAATTATTCTAGGCAAGGGATCTCATTTAGACAAGGAAACATAGTGTGGTCTTTGAACTGAACTTTTTTTTTCAGTAATCACTGTACCCTTGGTTCATCTTTGCTTTGTCTTTTACATTTCCATTGCACAGCCTGACTTGCAATGTCATTCTCTAATTTTGTCTTCCTCAGCACTGGTGAGCACAGGAAGTATCTTACTTATCTTTGTAGCCTACCATCCCTCAAGCCTCACACAATACCTTGTACATAACAGCTGTTCAATAAAAGCTTATTAAATGGATTTGACTTTCCTCGTATATAGTGGTTGAACTTTTTTTTTTTTTTTTTTTTTTTCGGTACACGGGCCTCTCACTGTTGTGGCCTCCCCCGTTGCGGAGCACAGGCTCCGGATGCGCAGGCTCAGTGGCCATGGCTCACGGGCCCAGCTGCTCCGCGGCATGTGGGACCTTCCCAGACCGGGGCACGAACCTGTGTCCCCTGCATCGGCAGGCGGACTCTCAACCACTGCGCCACCAGGGAAGCCCAGTGGTTGAACTTTTGAAGTCATGCAGTGCTAAGAACCGAACCATAATTATTTAATACAGAAGGCAGTCGCAAAACTAAGTCTGAGGGGATATGGGACAAGAGAGACCACATTGAATGTTCTCTATATGGAATGTTCTAGCCTGTTTATATTGTCTTGATGTGTTTCAAAGGGAACAGTTTGTTTCACTTTGCCTTTATACAATTAATGTTCCTGAAATTGAAAAACAAAGTGAGCTTTCTGATGTAATGAAGCCTCCATCAATCACTTGTACAGGGACTTCCCTGGTGGCGCAGTGGTTAAGAATCTGCCTGCCAATGCAGGGGACAGGGGTTTGATCACTGGTCCGGGAAGATGCCACATGCTACGGAGCAACTAAACCCGCAAGCCACAACTACTGAGCCCGCACACCTAGAGCCCGTGCTCCGCAACAAGAGAAACCACCGCAATGAGAAGCCTGTGCACCGCAATGAAGAGTAGCTCCCGCTCGCCGCAACTAGAGAAAGCCCATGTGCCGCAACGAAGACCCAACACAGCCAACAATAAATAAATAAATAAATAAATAAATAAATAAATAAAAATAAATCACTTGTACTCTCTTTGTAACTTCAGTACCTTTGTTTCAGGAGGGTGGTTGAAGTAAATTCTTCTGGGGCCAGATCCAGTGTTTCTGCCTTGAAGAAACGTAATTAACTGACATTTTAAAGGTACTTTATAGGCCTGTTCTGACCCTGGGCAAAGAATATTACTTGCTTTATAGTAATGAAAAGTCTACTTTCAGAATTTAGGTGTGTTTTATGGTACCTCTTTTAGTTGATTGCTTTCATTTTTATTCAGTAAATTATTTAGAACAGCTGTATGATGTCATCAGAAGGTTGACTTTTACCTCTCTGTGCTTGGAAGGCTGAAGCGCAGGGAAATATTTCACTGTGAATGGGAAGGCTCAGCATATGTGCACAAGGAGAAGGTTACTTGGGATGATAGCTATTGTTAATTGATTTCCTTTTTACTATGGAAGCCAAGGGTTTGGATACTATATTGAGAAAAGAATATTGAAATGTCAGGATTTTGTTTTGTGACTAGGATTTTCTGAAGACTTGCCCTAAAAGAATCCAACAATGGATTACAGTGTCTAAAGACACAAACAAGGTTTTTGTCATTCAATTAAAAAAATGTTGCAACAAAATACTGGATGATCATATATTCCTTTGGTGTGTATGGTAATAATTTTTATTCAAGTGAACTGAGGCAGAATATATATTCATTATAAAAGATCCCAACAAGGATATAATTTTAAGTTTCAATGAAAGGATTCTCCCAGAGTTACCATGCTTCAGGAAATATGATTAAGAGTTGGTGACAGGGCTTCCCTGGTGGCGCAGTGGTTGAGAGTCCACCTGCCGATGCAGGGGACACGGGTTCGTGCCCTGGTCCGGGAAGATCCCACATGCTGTGGAGCGGCTGGGCCCGTGAGCCATGGCCGCTGAGCCTGTGCGTCCGGAGCCTGTGCTCCGCGGCGGGAGAGGCCACAACAGTGAGAGGCCCACGTACCGCAAAAAAAAAAAAAAAAAAAAAAAAAAGAGTTGGTGACAATTGTGCACAATTGTCACAGGCATTCTTGGTAGTTTGAGAACATGGGTGTGTGTGATCTCTACACTTCCAGGCATATGTGACTATCATTGCTGGGTGTCCTAAGGTTTTCTAAAGGTCTCACGTATCACTTCAAGTCAGTGTGCCTCATGGCTTTTGGCTGCTTCAGTGGAGCCCAGACTTGCTTTCATGACAATGGATTTCTCCAGTTTTCTAGTAAGAGGGTTTGCGTTGATCCTCGTGTTGCTTCTTGGGCTTCAGGTAAAAGAAACTCCTCTGTGAGTCCAGACTCCACACTGGTTGCTTCCCGTCATCTTCATCCTCCCTGAATGGGGTCCCAGAGTTAGCGGTCAGTGTCCATTGGTGAGTGGTGTCAGTGCTGTCATTTGGCCTACCTGTACCTTTTGGGTACAGTGCTGGAGTAAGAAAAACAAGCAAACAAATAAACAAGAAAAACAAGACAAAACCAACATACCAAGTCTAGACTCGAATATCTGAGTATTTGAAGCTGTTTGCCAATAGCTCTCTACCTTCCCAGTTTCTCTCGATTCAAAGTCCAGGCTAGGAGTGCTCTGGATATTTCAATTTGTTGCTCAACAGATCTACTAAGTTCACATTGCTGGGCTTAGTTGTTGTTGTTGTTGTTTTTAAATTAATTAATTAATTAATTTTATTTATTTATTTTTTGGCTGTGTTGGGTCTTCGTTGCTGTGCGCAGGCTTTCTCTAGTTACGGCGAGTGGGGGCTACTCTTCGTTGCAATGCACGGGCTTCTCATTGTCATGGCTTCTCTTGTTGCAGAGCACAGGCTCTAGGTGAGCAGGCCTCAGTTGTTGTGGCACGCGGGCTCAGTAGTTGTGGCTCGCGGGCTCTAGAGCTCAGGCTCAGTAGTTGTGGCACATGGGCTTAGTTGCTCCGCAGCATGTGGGATCTTCCCGGGCCTGGGCTTAAACCTGTGTCCCTTGCATTGGCAGGCAGATTCTTAACCACTGCGCCACCAGGGAAGCCCTGCTGGGCTTAGTTTTGTGTGTGTCATTAGAAAGAGTTCCTGGAAGCAAAATACCCAGGAACTATTTATATATACAGTTATTGGCCTCGCCTTATTTCAGACCTCACCTTGCTCAGTGCCTCATCCATAACTGGTGCTCAAAATATCAGGTTGAAGGGGTGAGGAATGAGTACCAGGCAGGTGTGTTAATACAAGGCAGTGAAGTGAACAAGAGGCAAGTGGAAAGTGGCGTGAGGGCTTAAAGGAGTCAAGGAAAATTAAAGGCTCTCTGGGCTGCTGAGGTCAGAGAAGGGTTGAACAAAGATGGCTGGTTGCAGCACAGAAAGAAGAATATCTGACTTTCTGAAAGCTGTCAGTCTGTGAAATGTTCTTCGGAAAACAGAAATACTTGTGGAAGGGGTAGGGTTTGGAGTTAGAGTTGGGCTCTTGTCCAGGCTCTATCACATATTGGCTGTGACCTTGAGCTGGCCATAATATGGCTTTGAGCCTTTGGTACAAGTTTAATAATTGGAATAATGTTATGTTTTGCTCAGTGTTATTTTGAGGATTAATAATATCTGTGAAGGTGGCTAGCAACTTGCGTGTATGTACATGCGCGTATGTGTGTATAAATTTCATGTTATGATTTATCGAGTGCTGCTTCGTACGAGGCAGTGTTCTCAGTCTGTTCCAAGTATTCATAGTAACTCATTTAATCCTGACAGCAACACATTAAGTTGGTCTTAGTTTTCTTGTTTTTCAGATGAGGAAACTCAGGCATTGGCCAGTAACATATCACACCCATAGTCCAGCTAGTCAGTAGTGGAGCTGGGCTGTGGATCCCCGTGGTCTAAGATGAACCATACTCTAGGTGCTTACCACAAGACCTGTCTTTCCAGTTCCTCCCATGCACATCAATGTTGGTTAGTCTCTGCAGTGAAAAGACCACAGATAGTCACTGAGTTACTTTCATTTGAGTCAAAGTTGCCATTTCTCCTACCCCTGACTCCTTTTCAAAAATAGAGAAATTTTAGGGGTTAAATTTTTAGTATTTACTATCTATGTTACTACATAAGTCACTTGGCCCCTTATTTCTTCAACAATAAAATAGAAACATTATGTATCTCTGCAGATTGCTGGAACATGCAAATGAGAGAATATATATATGAAAACAGTAAACTGTAAAGCATCATAGAAATGAAGGGCACTTGTCTCAGTATTTAATGTATTGGCCTTGATCAAGTGCATCTTTATTTCCATAGTGACAGCATATAAAAATAATTACTTTGGGTAATATTTATTAAGCATCTATGATGTCCTCAAGCGCCTATGATATTTTAAATTCACTTTCAAGTCTCATCTTGCACAGAGATTAAACTTAAAGTCAGTAAATAAGGTGAAAATGTATGTATGAAAATTATCCTTAAAAATACCTTAATGTCCTTAACTCTTCCTCAGTTGAGCTTTAGAATGTTAACTCCAAGGATTTCGCTGCTTTCCTTCACTGCTGTATCCCAGGGCCTGGAAGAGTGATCAGTACATATTTGTTGAATGAATTCGTAGTTGATTTGCATGGAGGGGTCAATTTTGTGAAAAGGGGATACGCTTTAATGCCAGCATCCTATTCAGTGCAGTAAAAGGCTCATCCTAAGATACCCTCATGAGAACTCCCTGTATGGAATCTGTGTAGTTGGATTTCTCTGATTTACTGCAAGTATAACATGACTACTGTGTGTGTTTTTGTGCTTGCAACAAGCTGCACAACACCTATTACTATCCCATTTCATAAATGAGGAAACTGAGACTCAGAATAGTCAAGAACTTGTCCAAATTCTCACAGCCAGTACTTCCCTGCTGGCACTCAAAACATGCACATTCTCATGTTAAGATAGTTGGGTTTTCCAACTGTATAGTGTCTATTATCCCTGAGCAAAAGTAGAGAATGGACGAGAAATAAAAATTAAGTAGGGTTGTTTCTTGTGTGATTTTATGGAATCAAAAATAGCGGTCGAATCAACAGGTGTTGCTTTCACCTACAATAACATCTTCACTTTGTTTAGGCCTCTTTAAAACATCTGTGAGGGTTTGAACTTTTGAGAGTTCATTTGGACTATACTGAGGGTAAGCTCCCAAGATGGAACAGTTATTGACCCCAACAATTATTGCTGTGGAATCTTCTAGCACTTAAATTGGTTCTGATGTTTCTGATAAATTCCAGGGATGATCAGCAATTCAGTCTTGGAATTAAGGCTTTTCACTTTTACTGCAGGAACCAATGACCCAAAATAATTTGTTGGCATCTGTATCCTGATTAAAAGTATTTTATGACATCTACTAGCCCTGACCTGGTCAGTGCATGGGTTGTATAGGTCAGTGTGGGAGAGTGTGCTTGCTTCCTTTTGGGAATTTTTTTTTATTACGTAAGCTTGGAAACTTGCCTTGAGATTCTATGATATGACTGCTTATTCCTATAGTGATGCCAGGGCTTGGCTTATTTTTCATGACAAATCTAAAAAAACATTGTTTGTAAGCAATAACATGTGACTCATTATTACCCATGAGCACTTGAAGTCAGTGGCTTGAATTTTGAGTCAGGTCATTAGGAAATATTCAGCAAACAACATTCCTTGAGGCTCCTCTGGGCCTAGAGCATCAGGGGGATTAATCCAACTAGTGGACTATTCCATTATGACATTTTAAACTTGGACAATACACCATTTAGGTAAGTCAGAAAATGTATCCAGTGATCACCAGTAATAGCTTGGTAGTGGGTAAATATTAACCGATTTGATTTTTTTTAAATTTAGGTATCCTTAATCTAATTAAAAAGCTGTCATTTGTACCTAAATGAGGGAGGGTAAGGATTTGATAGCTGTAAACTGGTCCAGTCTTTATTCAGAAATTGTGTTGAAATTAACTTATGGGGGGTTCCTATACATGATGTCACAATACAGTAACATTGTGTTAATTCTTTAGAAAGTCCATTCTTGGCTCTTTTACTCCAATAATGTTGCCAGATTTTACAGCTGCATTGTAATTTGAAACAATGTGAAAGTTGCCCTCTTTACTCATTCCAAGCAAAAGTGCCAGTGCTAAATTAGTTTTCTTGTTACAGGTTGATTGAGCTGAGTAATAGCCAACTTTATTCACTCTTTTCTGGTAGTGTTCTTTTACTATTCTGAACATTATCAAGTTTGTGTGCAATTGTTTATCCTGAAATTCAACAAGGCTTTATCCTGGATTTTACTTACTTTTTTTTTTCTTTTTGAAATATTGAGGTATAGTTGACTAGGAACTTCCCTGGTGTTCCAGTGGCTCAGGCTCCGCGCTCCCAATGCAGGGGGCCCAGGTTTGACCCCTGGTCAGGGAACTAGATCCCACATGCCGCAACTAAGAGCCCACATGCCGCAACTAAAAGATCCCGCATGCTGCAACGAAGATCTTGCATGCCGCAACTGAGACCCGGTGAAGCCAAATAAATAAAAAATAAATAAATATTTTAAAAAATTTGAAGTATAGTTGACTTACAACATTATGTTAACTTCAGGTGTACAGCAAGTGATTAGATATTTTTTATACATTTGAAATGATTACTACCAAGTCTAGTTACCATCTGTCACCATACAAAGTTATTACAATATTATTGACTGTATTCCTTATGCTGTGCATTACATCCCCAGGACTTATTTATTTTTTAACTGGAAATTCTGGTCCTTTTAATTAAAGCCTTTCCTCAAGGCTTTAATGATTCCTTAAATCATTTTGATTTAAATTCTTTAAAAATGAAAGAGAAAAAAATCTTAAAGGTGTCTCTCTAATCTGCTTTAGAATAGCTAAGAAAGAGTATTGCGTTAGGAATTCCTAAAAATGGAGTCAGAGAAGGGCTTTATAGCTTATGCTACCAAAATCCTTTTATGTAAACCGGGAAAAAATCCATCAGATTCTGAATGAAAGCACAGGAAAAAAAGAGCTGATTTTAGCCGTGTAGCCTCAGAGGATGGATGCATGTTGACTGTCTTGCCTTCCATAAACAAGGGAGATGGTGATTCAAGGCCCCGTTCGTACCTTATACTTTCCCGGGAGCCTGTGCTTAGCATTCCTCGGGCCTGTAGATTGCATCTTACACAATAGTTGCTGCTGCTCTCCTGTCTCGATTAACGCAGCCTTCACATTCTCACTGCAGCTTCTTCTGGTTCAGTTACAATGTACAGTCATCTCAGTTCCCCTCTACTCTTCCACTAGGGCCCCTGCTACTGGTGCTGCAGGAAGGAAAGATGTCTTCCTGTTCCCATTACTGTTGCTTTCATCAGAGGTCCTTCTTTGCCTTCCCCTTAAGAATCCGCCCTCAAAACATTACGTCTCAACCTGGTTATGACAGCTCTGCTTGGGTGCACTTAAATAAAATGTGAGGAAAAATAGAACTCCTTGTTTTGCCTGACAAACAGCACTCCTCCCCCATGTTGTCGATCATGGCCAGCAGCTCCCTCCCTCATTCTTGAGATTCAGTGAGAAGTATTTGGGCCCCAGACATTTGGGGGTTAAGTTATGTGCTTCTGTTTCTGCTACATAATTGGTTCATTAGCCTGATTTGGTGTTAGTCAGCTCATCCCTGGATTAGTGAGCAGTTCTTCTGAATTTTTTTCCATACTTACTGCAAAACTCAAGAGAATTACTATCATCTTTTTGTTGGATCACAAGCATTTTTTTAAAATCGCTGTTGGTTTCTCTGTGTTATATAGGACCCTTCTTATAGCCAAGGGCTCTTAACATATTTTTGTGCTCTGGACCCCTTGATTGTCTGGTGAAGCCTATGCATCCTCTCTCAGAATAATGTTTTAAGTGTATCAGATAAGACAGGTACATGGTACAAAGAAAGCCAGTTACGCTGGAATAAATTGTGAAAATATTAAATTTATGATATAGTAATATATATATTTTTTTAAACTAAATGACAAGATTCAGTGGTGGCTCTAAGAAGTACCTTAATTTTAAAATATTGATGATAGTTAAAGATGTTTTTGATATCTTCAATTATAATGTGACCAAAAAAAAAAAAAAGCCCTGATTTCCTTTGGTCACAGATTCTGCTACTACTGTGGTTTATTAATCAAAGGAAATGTTAAATATTAAATTTCAGAAATAAAGATGTAATTTTTCTTCTCCCAAGTTCACAGTCACCTTTGGTGTGATCTCTAGACTCCCATGGATGATGTATGATGCCTGCTTGACTTTTTGTTCTAGTTGACTTCCCTGTACCACAGAGCTTGTCTCCTTGGGTCAGTGGTACCACCTTGTCTTTCCATCTCACTTTCCTGGTCCTTGTGCCTCCCTGGCCTGACACGGGGTCAGGCAAACTAACTCCAATCTGTAGTCTTGCCCATTGTGTTTGTAGATGTCTATACAGCCCAAGAAACTCTTCACCATCATCAGGTTTTTTTTTTTTCCTTTCTGTTAGGCTCCATTTAAGACTCTCAGTCTTCTCAAACTCAACCCTGAGTAATAGCCTACCTTTGTAAAGCATTTTAATGGTGTGCATTTTCACCTAGATGTCTCACTTGGTCTTAAGAGAGAAGAAAGGTATCTCATCCTTTTATCCATCCATCCACCCAATATTTATTGAGAGTCAACTTGGTGCCAGGTACAGATCTAGGCACTTGGGACATGGTGGAGAAATGCCATGTGACTGTACAGCATGGAGACCTAGTTAACCTTAGGGGTCAGAGAGGGCCAGAGGCTGCAAGATTTAAAATAAGATCTGTAAGATCTGGTGAAAGAAGGTTGGGTGTGAGAAAATGGAGGGAATGTTCCAGGTAGCATAAACAGTAGGTATTTTTTTATAGATGAGAAAGGAAACCGTTCCTCAAAGTTAACTTTGACTTGTCAAAGTTTGACTTGTCAAAGCCACACAGCCAGGAACCTGGGAATCCTTTTCTCTTTACTCTGTGCCATCCTAGGGTTAGAAATGACATTATTCTCTGTAATGTTCAGCTTCTATTGACTATTTCAGTTCATAACTACATGTGGAAATAGCCAATCTGATGTGTCTGTTTCTCATCTTTCTCTCTCAAGTTGGATATTCATTGAGGAAACGTGTGTGTGTGTGTGTGTGTTTTAAACTCTGGTGTCAGTTAAAATTCTGTGAACTTGATTGGTACCCAGGAAAGATTTAACATTACATAATAATGATAACGATGATGATATGAAATTGTAATACAGCATCAGCATATAGACTTCCTTGTACCAGGCAGTCTTCTATATACTTTACACATATTCATTCACTTAATCCTCAGAACACTCCTCTGATATAGAGAATATTATGGAAGTACACAAGGGTGGATTGGCCTGAACTTATAAATGTATTTAGAACATACTCAGGCTGAGATTTCAACCCAGGTAGTCTGGCTCCAGAGCCCATTTTCTTAAATTACTCAATTTTATACTTGGGATAATAGAGGGATAAGAATTTGCACACAATCCTTTATATATATAACCCGGTCCTTTGCTCGCATGGCATTTTAACTCATCATGGCCAAAGTTGTGATCAAAACTTCTCAGCCCAAAATTACTGTGTTGCTGTTTTACATTTTCGCAGTGAGTTTCCTGGAAGGTTTAAGAGATCTTCAGACCTCATGTTTTCCTCTCTCTCTGGTTTGGCCCTGATGCGATTCATTGCCTGGTTGACGCTTTCACCACCCACTTCTTTGGTCCATCACTTGCCAATGCACTCAGCTCCTACAGAAAGAAAGGATAGCACTGACACAGGTCAAAAATGCCTGTTTAAAATCAATTGCAGAGAAAAAAAGCAAACTAAAACACAACAAAAATGAACAAAAAAAAGATTGCAGAGAATGTGCATTTTTAAAAACCAAATCCATACCCTCTTGCCCAGTTGGTGGGAATGTAAATTGATACAGCCACTATGGAGAACAGTATGGAGGTTCCTTAAAAAACTTAAAATAGAACTACCATGTGACCCAGCAATCCCACTACTGGGCATATACCCTGAGAAAACCATAATTCAAAAAGAGTCATGTACCACAATGTTCATTGCAGCTCTATTTACAATGGCCAGGACATGGAAGCAGTCTAAGTGTCCATCATTGGATGAATGGATAAAGAAGATGTGGCACATATATACAATGGAATATTACTCAGCCATAGAAAGGAACGAAACTGAGTTATTTGTAGTGAGGTGGATGGACCTAGAGTCTGTCATACAGAGTGAAGTAAGTCAGAAAGAGAAAAACAAATACTGTATGCTAACACATATATATGGATTAAAAAAAGAAAAAATTCTTCTGATGAACCTAGGGGCAGGACAGGAATAAAGACACAGATGTTGAGAATGAACTTGAGGACACGGGGAGGGGGAAGGGTAAGCTGGGACGAAGTGAGAGAGTAGCATTGACATATATACACTACCACATGTAAAATAGATAGCTAGTGGGAAGTAGCTGCATGGCACAGGGAGATCAGCTCGGTGCTTTGCGACTACCTAGAGGGGTGGGATAAGGAGAATGGGAGGGAGACGCAAGAGGGAGGGGATATGGGGATATATGGATATGTATAGCTGATTCACTGTGTTATACAGCAGAAACTAACACAGCATTTTAAAGCAATTATACTCCAATAAAGAAGTTAAAAAAAAAAAAACCAACTCCAGTAGCAGAGGCTATTAGCTATGTCCCACTATGTCTCATTTAAATTAAGTTCTTAAAAAAAAGTTTTCTTCCTAGAGGCTGCAATCCACAGCTCTCATCCTCACAGTCATGCATTGGAGTTGGTACAGTTGAGCAGTGATTTATTAGGTACAAACTGAAGAATTTATATGCAGCTTTGTTTTCTCATGCCTCATGCAGCCAAATATTTTTAACTGTGTCTAAGAAAGGGTCCAGTTGAAAGTTAGAAGATAATTAGTAAATGAAATATGATTATGTACTGAAGATATTTGATAGCTGTTGTTTTAGGTGCTGAATTTCATATCTCAACTCATATTTTTCCTTCATTTTTCATATTTGAAGACTTTTAGATGGTCCCAGTATCTATAGAGGTTACTTAAGGATACTAAGTGACCTGATGTTTTATAGTCATAGTGGGAACTAGAGGTAAAATGGGAAACTCTAAAATATTAATATTTAGGGCAGTATTAAAAAAAGAATGTGGTAATTGGGTCAGTTCATATATGTATACATGTATATGAGAAAGACACATGCATTGGAAAGGGAAAACTGTTTTTGCATTATATTCTAATACTGTCACATATTGGAATCGTGCTTTAGAGAGGAGGAATGAGCCTTAGAAGGTTAAACGGGTTGACCAAGAGGCTAGAGGAGTAAGGACAGAGCCAGGACTGAAACACATCATTCTGGCTTCAGGTACACTTGATCTTTGCCTTCTGGCCAAACAGATGGTGAGAAGGATCCACTATGTCAAGACAAAAATAATGGAAAGAGAAGGTGTTCATCTTGGGGGCCAGTATGGTATAGTTGACTCTGGATTTTAAAAAAAGGTTTAGTACAACTCCGGGCTTACCAGCTTTGTAACCTGAGTAAGTTACTGGACCTGGCTGGAGCTTCAAGTTTGGAGAGCCCCATACCTAACCTGAAAGGTGTTGGGGGGGATGAGCTTACCTACCACCTCTGAGATTAACTGAAATCATGTACATAACAGTATCTGGTACTTGATAAATGTGAAATTCCCTTCTCCTTGCTTTATATACTGATCTATAAGTTGTCTAAATTTTTCCTTATGACATTGTTTTCTGCTGAGTCTTCTTTCTCTTATAAAACCTCATAAAGAACCATTTTATATATGCAGCATGTAGACTTAATAAGCAAAAAAAAAAAAAAAAAAAGCAGAGCTTTTGTATGTTTAAGGGATCTTCCTGGAGGTTATTATCTGGCTAAATGGTTTGAAACTTTGTGGGGCCGGGAGGATGCCCTCTATGATTTAACTTTTAAGAAAATAGCAAAGATGTTAACATAAACACCAGGAGAAATGATGAGACACTAACATCTTACCCCATTTATCCTGTGGCTATGAATATTTATTTAGCATGGTTGTGATTCTTGTTGTGGAGTGGTTAATGTCCAGATCAGTTCCACATAATGGAAAGCTGACCTCAAGTAGGAGGAGGATAAATGTGTTAAAAAAAAAAAAAAAAAAGACTAGCAGAGGTTTCTGTGGTTTATAAAAAGGAAGTCGTCGGGGAGGAGATGGATGACAGAGGATTAACAGACCAGGGTAGCTGGTGCAGGATTTCGATGCAGACCTTGAGAGTAAGGGGTGGTGGAGCCATGCCTCCATAGTTCCTGGTAGAATGGGAAATATCATTAGAGGATTATAAATATATTTAGTTTAAATTTTAGTTCTTTATATTTATATGAGGAAGGATTAGATTACCGATTTATTGTAACTCATTCCCCCAAATATCTGGGAGTGAATAAAAAACTAAATAATGCTCTGTTATTCATATTAACGGGATCGGGGAGGCAGGAAGAGGGTGTGTGTGGATGATATAGAACAGTGAATAAGATGATGGCTGACGATGCTAAGACTCCCACAGAATCTTCTCCTCTGTCTTCTGCCTGACCTTCTTGGCTGGACAACATTGGACATAGTTGAATTCTTACCGCGAGGAAAGGAGATGGGGCGGAAGAGACAACTCACATCCTACTGACTGTTGGTGATTTAAAATTTTTTAAAAAATCACCCCAACATCCCCTCCCTAAAAACTATTTTCCTCTCAACTTCCCACACTCAGAGAAATACAGTTAAAAGCCTCAAATGCCTGACTTGAGCCTCACTGTAGTGATTAGAGTCAGATGTTTAGACACACTAGGCTAATGTGCTTTGACTTGGCCACAGCCAAGCCCATAATTCCATATGACAGATACTGGGTGACTGCCATTTTTGTTATGAACATAAATTATGTTGGACCTGGAACCTGATGTAAAATTTGTGCATTATGTTGCTGTGTCAACGAATCATCACGGAAGCCTTTGTTTGATGTGGGTCCTGATTGTCTAATTTCCGGAGAATGAAATGCAATAAAAGGGGCCAATTTCAAATTCAGATGTCAGCCAGCCATGGTGATAAAGTTTCCTAAATTTGTTCTTTAAAACAACGTAAATCTCACAGGTGGTTCTTAATATCTAAAAAATAAAATCATTCAATGCTTTTAAAGAGTGTTGTGCACATATTATACTCAAAATATTCAAAAAAGCAAGTGTTATTGATAGAATGGAAAGTAAGTGTAATAGAATGATTAGGAGCATGGGATTTGAAATCAAATCTTAGTGTGAGTCTTGGTCCTGACACTTACTCGTTGTTTAATCTCTCTCAACCTCATTTCCCCCATGTATACAATGGGGATAGGGTAATACCTGTTTCATAGAGATGTTGTGATGAATGAGATGATGAATATAAAGGCTTTAGCCTAGCATATTGTGAGTGCTCAAGAAAGGCTAGCTTCAGTTAATAATAATGAAGAAATAAATAATAAAGTTACCACTCTTAACATCTTGGATTTATAGTACCTTCCTCAAAATGGAGAGGGATTCATGCCTGTTGTTGTTACTGATGTTGTAGAGCATATTTATTTTTGTCTTAGTGCCCTTTAAAGCAACAGAGAGATGCCAGTAGTATGTCTTCATGGTTTATTATTGGGAGGTGACATGATAATGATTTAAAAATAAATAAATAAATTTATTTATTTATTTTTGGCTGCGTTGGGTCTTCATTGCTGTGCGCAGGCTTCTCATTGCGGTGTCTTCTCTTGTTGCGGAGCACGGGCTCTAGGTGCACGGGCTTCAGTAGCTGTGGCTCGAAGGCTCTAGGGCACAGGCTCTGTAGTTGTGGCGCACGGGCTTAGTTGCTCCGCGGCATGTGGGATCTTCCCGGACCAGGGCTCGAACCCGTGTCTCCTGCATTGGCAGGCAGATTCTTAACCACTGCGCCACCAGGGAAGCCCGATAATGATTTTTTTAAAACATCCAATTAATTATTTAAGCTTTCCATCTCATCTCTTGTCCCCTTACCCCCCTGGACGAGAACTTCGGTGGCAGTAACGTGCATATGATTTTTTTTTTGCTGGCATAAACGATCTAAATGCTTTGAGTGTATGAAATAGCATGTTGCAGTAGAAAAAGAACAGGACTGGAAGTCAGAAGTCTGAAACCACCCTTGCCCATGCATCTGTCTTCAGTTTTGGAGGACAGATTTTGGAATTATCACCAGCTCTTTTGCTACTTCTATGGCTCTAGTTAGTCATTGCTTTCTTTGTCTACGTCTGGTATTGCTATTTGTGTACATGCCACTATTACGCTTGGAATACCATATGGTTATTTAAAAAAATAGTCGTTGACTACCCATGAGACTCTGAGTTCTTTGAGGGTGTTTTATGTATTTTTATATTCCCAGTGCCCAGAAGAGAGCCTGGCGCCGAATACCAACTTAGTAAACACATGTCGAATGATTACATGGCAAGAATCAAGGCATGACTTCAGGCTTTCTTGCTGGGTGGTCTTGAGCCACTTACTCACTTTTTTAAATCCGCAATTTCCTTGTCTCTCAAATGAGCGTCACACCTGATTTGTCTCCTACAAATCATTGATGTGAGCTCAAATGAACGAATGTGAATATTTTACGTACATTGGAAAATGTTGGGCAGTAGAAGAAAATAAAAAAGTCATAATATTGAAACCTAAGCCATAATCTTTATTGTGGTAGTTTATAATAGTAAGAATTATAAACTTTTATCACTAGGGCATTTGCTAAATAACTAACGCTATTATAACATTTAACACTGGGCAGCTGATAATAATACTTATTGGCATTTTTGTCATGTACCAGGTCCTATTCTAAGCATTTAACAAATATCTCATTTAATCCTTACAACGTCCCTATCAAATCTGGATGCCATTATCCTCAATTTACAGATGAGGTAGAGTTACATTGACTAGCATAGAAAGAGGTAGAGAACATTTTGGACATGGATGAAAAGCAGGTCAGAGAGCAGTATGCAGAGGGTTATATATATTTATTAAGCAGAGAAGAAACACCCCTGATAGGTCATCCACCAAAAATTAACAGTGGTTGTCTCTGGGGACTGAATTTATGGGGAAGCTTTTGCTCTCTGTAGTGTACTTTTCCATTTGGTTTGAAAAAAAATTTTTTTAAGTGAGCAAGTATTATTTTATAGTCAATAAAATAAAACAGTAAAGGATAGTTTTCAACGAAAGAAACTTTTGTTTTCTTATTCAAAACAAAAGATACCCCAGATTTCTTCCTTTTTCTTCCCCCTGCCCACCATTTTCTTCGTCTCCTGGATCTCCGCAATTCACTTGCATTTGATTCTCATTTGCCATATTTGTGAGGGTGAGTGAAGCTTTAGCTAATAAATAATATAGTATGAAACCTCAGTGACTGTGAAAAAGAATACAACCTTCTAGCCAGCAAATGCTTCTTTTCCATTAGGGAGCAAAGTCTCTAACTTTCAAAAATTTAATATACCAAACGACTCTATGCTAGATTACAGGGAAGTTGTAAAAGTAAATTAAATCTGCCTTCTCCATTCACCCAGGTATGAGGAGTTCCTCAACCTGGGTGAGCCGCTATTTGAGCAGCTGGCATAGGAATCCTCTGGTCGCCCCCGTGCTGATGTAGACTATGAAACTGTGCAGCGTTGCTTGAGGAGTCCATCACCAAGTGTGTATGTGCCAGTGAAGTCGCCTGGCTTCCCAGAGCCACACTGGGGCAGGGAGTCTGCAGCCCTGTCGCCTGGTTGGCGAGCCTCGTAGGCACCTGCCCCTTGTTGCCTGTGGGATTCCAACTCTCACTGTTGCCTCAGAGACTTTTGTTACCACAGAACTTTCTCACACTCACTGGCCCAGATGTTTGCTGAATTCCAGGGCTAGTGTGTGTGGTCGTGCAGCCAAATTCCAATTTTAGAATGCTGCTTGTGACCGTGAAACTGTGTTAACTCAGGCTTTTAGGGCACTGACAGAGCATGTGTGTGTGTGTGTGTGTGTGTGTGTGTGTGTGTGTTGGGGATGGGACGATAATGAAGAGTAATCAATAAGCAATTTCCAACCGGAGAACAAACATGTATCTTCTTCTTCAGAGGTTTTGAATGTCAGCAGTGAGAAAATGAAGGTGTCTGAAAGGTTGAATGGCCCTGGAATTTAAAGTCACTGACATTTCTCAAAAGATTGCACTAACATTTTTTTTCAGAAAGACAGTGCTTAATTCACCTCTGAATCTCCAGTTACTTCACAACTTCCTTTAGTGGCGCATCTCAGAATTTGACATCATTTCTAAGCCACAAAGTTCTTTCTCTCTAATGTCTAAAATAAGCCTTTCTCGCTTTAAAACTTATGGAGGTATTTCCTTCCTCCCTCCTTCCCTCCCTCCCGCCCTTCCTTCCTTCCTTCCTTCCTCCCTCCCTCCTTCCCTCCCTCCCTCCTTCCTTCCCTCCCCCTCTCCCCCCCTCCCTCCCTTCCTTCCTCCCTTCCCTCCTCTCGTACTTAGGTGCCTATTCTTTGACAGGCATTGTTATTGGCGTTGGAAATATACCACACTTTATTATTGGCATTGGATCTCTGAACCAGACAAACAAGTTCACTTGCTCTCAGAAACTGACATTCTACTGGGGACAGACAATAAATAAATAAGAATTTCAGATAGTATTAAGCACTGTAAATGAAACTAAACAAGATCATGTGATGAAGAGGGGGCTGAGAAGTGGAAGGGGAACTGTGGCTTTCAAATGGGTGCTCTGGGAGTGCTTCTCTGTGGAGCTGACCTTTCAGTTGAGACCTGAATGATGAGAAGTTATGGGGGGGACTGTTGGCTAGTTGGCTAGAGAAGTTATGGGGGGGAACTTCATTTTTCCCCGGTGTAAATGGTAGCAGATGGGACAGGATGATACCTATCTGTTAAATTGGTTGGGATTAACTGAAGTAACTTGCAAGAATGCCTGGCATAGTGCTTTGGGGCATAAAAGCCTTAAATTATACTAATAGTAGGGCTTCAAAAAAATCTCCCCCCGCACCACAATTTTGCATGTCTGTTAGTTGAATTAATCATCATGTCATCTATATAAAAATCTGTTGGCAGTAGAGGCCAGAATAAAAGGTCTACTGGAGCCATGCTTTAGATTTACAGAGTAGGACTGAAAAAGATGATGCCAGAATCTAGGCTGGCTTCTTGAGATCACTGGAGGAGTCGATTTTCTTCCATTATTTGCCAGCTTTATTTCAAGAGTTGGCTACAACTTAGTTATTTGATAGTGAGTTGGGCATAGGACTTCACCATAGGAGCCACACCTTAGTTTTACTTAACTTGATTCCTCTTCCCCAAGGAAACCTTGAAGGTAGGGTCAATACGCTCGCCTCAGGAGGCTCCTGAGATGGGCTCTGCTCAACTCTTGGCAGGTCCTCCACTGAAATTCCCAAGTTCTGCAGTGCAGAGCGTGGAAGAGATGGCTTTGGCTTGGGGAGATTTGACGGCAGGTGTTACCTTGTGTGTGCCAAGCACTAGACGACAGAGATTCCTCAGCAAGAATGCTGTAGAAAGCACATTTTACTGTGCATGGGCCAATTTGAATTTATTCTTACTAGACGTAACTGTTGTAGAGTTTATGTCACAAGCTGCATTCCAGATTTACTGAAGTAATACAAGAATAACTAATGCTCATATTTGTATAGTATTCACATTCACACCTTGACCTGGATCTTTGGGCCTTACAACAATGACCCTGGTGGTTCTTAGGGTCAGTCCAGGAATGGTATCCCCTGTAGTGTGGCAGAGCATCAATAAAGGCTATTGATGCTCTGATTCTGGACTTCGTTTTCGATGATTAGCTGTGAGATGTTGGTTGACTTATTTAACTACTCTGTGACTTGGTTCCTCATTGTAAAGTGAGGCTCATAGGACACATCTCTGAGGAGTGATGTGAGGATTAAGTTAATATCTATAAGTCCCTTTGAGTAGTGCCTGGGCCTGAACCAAGACTTTATGTGGGGGGAGATGGAGATCCAGACATCACATTGCTGGCTTGAGTAAGCACATTTGCAGGCCTGGGACCCAACGTGAATCTCTTGATTCTAAGTCTAGTAATCTTTCTACTTTTTCTTGTGCTGAACTGTTATTGGTTATGATTTTAAAACATAAACTCAGAAAGTAGCATATTAGGATATTTAAGGTTATTGTAATAAAATAGCACATTAGTAGTTGTGCTGTTAACTCTGATTTACTTATCGGGAAACTGAGGTTCATAGTGGTTATTTCGAAATGACTCCTGATGTTACTTTGTTGATTTTTTTTAGTATGCCACTGGTCTTTTCGTATCTGCCTCCTAATTTCATAATGAGGGTGAAAAGCATAACACTGAAAATGATATTTCCAATATTACAGTCAAATAAACTTTCCCTTGAGACAAAACTATAAAAGAATACAGTTAAAAAATGAGCTAGAAATGTGTACATCACATGAGCATTTTGCCTTTTGAAATGAGTTTATAGACTTTTCCTGATGCCGTCATTCGCAAATATACCTGAATTTCTCCTTGGAAATTGCCTCAACAATCAGCATTACGTTGTTTTAATATTAATTTTTAAAAACAAAAAATTTGAGGACACTTTTCTTAAAAAAAATGGAGAAAATCACTCGATAGGTTTTTCAGAAACAGAAAGTGGCTTCAAAAGTAAAATAAGGGCTTCCCTGGTGGCGCAGTGGTTGAGAGTCCGCCTGCCGATGCAGGGGACATGGATTCGTGCTCCGGTCCGGGAAGATCCCACATGCCAAGGAGCGGCTGGGCCCGTGAGCCATGGCTGCTGAGCCTGCACGTCCGGAGCTTGTGCTCCACAACGGGAGAGGCCACAACAGTGAGAGGCCCGCGTACCACACACACACAAAAAAGTAAAACAAGACAGTGGTAGATGAATCATCAATTTGGAGGTAAAAAGCCAAAGGTGTGGCAATATTGTGATTTTCCCATGTGGTCCCAGCAGATTGATGGAAAATTTCAAATGGCATTCTCTGTCACCCAAGTCTGCCTCAGTGCAAGAAGTGAATGCCCTCCTAGGAGACTGTTCTGAAGGCTAGCATTCATGGGGTGTGTGATAAACATCATCAGAAATCCTCTGTGTGATATGAAGAAACAGACTCGGCAAATTTATGAACTGGCTTGAAGTCATTACTTTTCTTTCCAAGGGTAATTGCTTAAGGGAAAGCCTTTTGGCTTTGACTACAGCCCTTCACAAATGGAAACATGTGACTTTCATGCGGCCTGGGAGAGAGTTTTGGGTGGGACGCACACCAACACGATCAAGAGGCTGTTAAAATGAATTTTGCGAATGAGTTGAAAAATGCTTTGTATTAAATACAAGTCTGTTGTCTTGGGGTAAGAAAAAAATCCCACAGAGCTCTGAGGAGAGCACTAGGGTATTGATTTGGGAGTGGAGGTGGGAGGAGATGTGAGAAATTACGGTGGTGGTCTGCTGGCAGAGGCGGAGGAATGGGTAAGTTGGGGGCTTCTAGAGGATTTCCTGAAGGAGAGAGGATGTAGAGTTAGCCAAGCGGGGGATGTCCCTAGGGTGCCCCCAGACCAGCTTGCTGTGATTTCCTGATTTGCTCTAGGCACACCATGGACACACATGGAGATAGGCGGTGTCTGCTTGGAGTTATAGACTGGAGAATAGCAAGCTCAGGCACGTCCCTGCTTCAGCAAAACGTCTACAAAACCACCGATTTTCATCAGCCATTCAGGACTGAAAGCGATCACTTCATTCACCTGAGGCAGGACACTGTGGATGTAACAAATGTCTTGGAATGTGACACTTGTACTTTCTCCTAAAACTTTTATATCGGACATATAAAAGTCAGACGTTTGTTTTACAGCTGATTGAATCTAGGATTTCCAATTGTAGCTGTTACACTGGTTGTTAACTTTCACATCTTATTTCGCTTATATTTTACATTGAGTCTAAGGCAGTAATTTTTGCAAACACCAAGTATGTGAACGCATGATCGTGTTCAGGAAATTTAAGCATTGGGAGATGATTTTAACTTGGTTTTAGATGAGAATAAGTTTCTGTTTCAAGGCTGACATCATCATGAAGGATACAAGCCAGGAAAATGTCACACAAACATCTAAATTAAAAAGACCCTTCCAGATACCTGTTCTACTTGGGAAGAGAACTCTTGCATCCAGGAAAAGAAACATGTGCATTATTCTTTCTCGTTTAGACTGAAGCCTTAGCTGGGAAAGGGAAAGCAAAGCCAACAAGTACCCAATCTCTCTAAGCTTCAGTTTCCTCATGTCAAAAATAAGGTTCATAATAGTGTCTATATTACTGGATTTTTCTGAGAATTAAATAGAACATATATAGCGCCTGGCATATAAGTATACAGTGAATGTAAAAAAAAAGTCATGTGAAGTGCTGCTGTCAGTCAGTAAGTGGCAGTCACTCTCTTTATGCTGGGGAGGGGATGAGTCATAGAGTTCAAGTCCTGTCCTCATGGCCACATATTCATGTCATGGCATGTCACGGACTGCAGAAGTTCCTATTCTTCCCACTACACTTACTTTTTCTGATTAACCTATGCTGTATGAATGAGTGAATAGGAAATTCATTAATTCCATTAGCTTTTAATGAATATCATGCTCTGGGTCCACTGTGTCTTAGCTGAGTAAGCTTACACACATTATTTCACCTTTCTGGACCTCAGTTTCCTGATCTGTAAAATGGGAGTAAGACTGGTATCTATATATGGAATCGTATGAGCATGCAATGATTTGGAGCACACAAAGCTCTGACCGCAAGGCCTGGCACACAGAATATGCTCAGGAAATGCTGGTTATTATCAATTTTATTTTTGGCACTGTCAACATTATTGGTTTAGTGTTTGTTCATGGACTATGCTTTCAGTATCAGCTTCCAACACTCTATTTGATTTCTGCTTTGGTGGAGATGGTGAGTCTAGCACTGCCTCTCCAGGCATCCCCCTTTTTCTGATATCAGCCACCAGAATTGCAGACTGTTTGTTGAGAGCAGGCCAGCATATTCACTTGTGTAATGTAGGGTATATGTACTGTGTTAACTTTTTAATATCTGGAAAATTCTGAAATAGAAAAGGTATCTGGCCCCAAGGCTTTCAAATAAGGCCCTGTGTGGACCTGTTTATGGTAAGATTACTTTAAACAGTCAATAAGAATCTTTGAACCAGGACTCAGGATATTTTTTTGGACACAGTTGTTGAATTAAGTATAAAATAAAAACAATATTTCATTGAGCAATGAGTAATCAAGTTTACTGGGACACTATCTCACTTTTAAGTTCTTTTATTCATTCAACCAACATTTTAATTAAAAAATTTTTTTTTAAATTGAAGTATAGTTAATTTACAGTGTTTCAGGTATACAGCAAAGGGATTCAGTTATACATCTATATCCATATCTATTCTTTTTCAGACTCTTTTCCATTATAGGTTCTTACAAGATATTGAATATAGTTCTCTGTGCTATACCATAGGTCCTTGTTGTTTATCTACTTTATATATGGTAGTGTGTATCTGTTAATCAAAAATTCCCAATTTATCCCTCCCCGCACTTTCCCCTTTGGTAGCCATAAGTTTGTTTTCTAGGTCTGTGAGTCTATTTCTGTTTTGTCAGTAAGTTCATTTGTATCATATTTTAGATCTCATGTATAACTGATATCATATGATATTTGTTTCTCTGTCTGACTTACTTCACTTAGTATGATGATCTCTAGGTCTATCCATGTTGCTGAAAATGGCATTATTTCATTCTTTTTTAAGGCTGAGTAGTAAGTATTGCATTATGTATCTGTACTACATCTTCTTTATCCATTCATCTGTTGATGGACATATAGTCAACCAACATTTTTTAAAGGCCCCACTATGTACCAGACACTACGTTAGACAAATAGGTCCAAAGTTCCTACCTTCTCAAAGCTTACAGCCTCTCTGTGTGTGTGTGTGTGTGTGTGTGTGTGTATAAGTCTTTTTTTGCGGTACGTGGGCCTCTCACTGCTGTGGCCTCTCCCATTGCAGAGCACAGGCTCTGGACGTGCAGGCTCAGCGGCCATGGCTCACGGGCCCAGCCGCTCTGCGGCATGTGGGATCCCCCCGGACCGGGGCACGAACCTGTGTCCCCTGCATCGGCAGGTGTACTCCCAACCACTGCGCCACCAGGGAATCCCTGTTTATAAGTCTTATAAACAGACACATTTTAATATATACTGGTCTCTGCTGTGATCATCCCAAGCTGGGAGAAGTCTTAGTTGAAGGCTGAGAATTGAGAAGTTAAGTTTTAAGCTGAAGTGAAGGTGTGGAGTTTAGGGGAAAGGAGGCATGTGGCAGAGAGAAGGTGGAGGTGGTTGGGGAAGAACTGAAGGAGCACAGTGGTATTTCCAGTTGGCAGGACCAGTCTGTGGACGACTCCTTCCCTGCAAGTGATGTTCTGAGCCTCAGAATAATTAGGTCAGATTCTGCCAATAGTGCTGTTCTTTCTTTCTTTCCCTCCCTCCCTCCCTCCCTCGCTACGATCAACTAACACATCTTCCTTGAAATTTTTTTCCACTCACACCCAGCCCTATGCATATGAACAGGGTTCCTTCCTCTCTCTCCTCCCTCCCTTCCCTCCTCCCTTCCTTCCTCCTTCCTCCTCCCTCCCTTCCTTCCTCCCTTCCTCACTTCCTCCCTTCCTCCCTCCCTCCCTTCCCTCTTCCCTTCCTTCCTCCTTCCTTCCTCCCTTCCTTCCTCCCTCTCTCCCTCCCTTCCCTCCTCCCTTCCTTCCTCCTTCCTTCCTTCCTTCCTCCTTCCTTCCTTCCTTCCTCCTATGAACATGGAACTCTGTTAATAATTTCTGTAGCTATAGTGGTTCTTATTCCTGATCTTGTTTTACATACAAGGCAAACATAAAATTGAGGCCTTTTGGAAACAAATATACCAATACCTAGCCCAGTTTCAGGCACATAGTGAATGCTTTAAAAATGTTGGTTGAATGAAAGAATCTAGGTAAAAATTAAAAACTGTTTCATAAATTCTTGTTGGCAGCCTAAAGTAATCTTACCATGTACAGATCCACAGACATGTATCTGAAATTCTTGGGGCCAAATATATTCATATTTCAGAATTTTTCAGATTTTAAGGAGTTAATATAGTGCATATAACACATATTATATAACATCTCCAGCAGCAGCACCCTGTATTCATATAATATTATATGAATGTTCACATTAGATAAAGTTAATACATAACTTCAAGTAAATTCACGTCAGGTTTTATCACTAATTGAGTTTTTACCAAACTTATATATTTTTGGTTTTCAGAGCTTTTGGAATTTTGGAATTGTGGACCATAGCAGTTCTTTGCAACTACTTTTGCTTATGCTGCTGCTAGATGTTGTCCAGTCCGCCTTTAAAAAATTGTATTCCGTGCTTCCCTGGTGGCGCAGTGGTTGAGAATCCGCCTGCCGATGCAGGGGACATGGGTTCGTGCCCCCGTCCGGGAGGATCCCACATGCCGTGGAGCGGCTGGGCCCGTGAGCCATGGCCACTGAGCCCGCGCGTCTGGAGCCTGTGCTCCGCAACGGGAGAGGCCACAACAGTGAGAGGCCCGTGTACCGCAAAAAAAAAAAAAAAAAAGTTGTAAAAAAACTGTATTCCTCTGGGTCAGACAGAGCGGCCATCAGTATCATTCGTCTTCTGTTTCCTGCAGGAAATCTGTATTTCTTTTATGTTCCACAGTCAAAGAGAAAATCAGAGGAAACTTCGTCTTTGCTCTTCCCTCTGGGTGTTTGTGTTCGATCTGATTAGTTCTGTTTCTCAATTATACAAATATTCCTCTTGACCACCAAGTTTCTTAGTCCCTCTCCTGGTCGCTGCTTGAAGAATATGAGACATTGTTCACTCATTTTAACAACCTGGGTTTGGCCTGGTGCAATAGATTCTTAAACTGAGAAGAGCATATTTGTTTTTCTTCTGAACATTTAAAATTATTTTGAACGTGAAACACTGTAAAAAGTAATTTACTTGTTTTAATACAGAGAGATAATGCCTTCTAATGGCTTCATGTCTGTAAAGGGTTGGGATGCCATGAATGGTTCCAGCTTCATCAGTTGTTGCCCTGTGTCTCTTCCCATCAGCACAGTTTCCACCCTCACTTTTCAGTACTCTTGGGATCTCTTTCCTACCACCCCATCTCTATTTCTGTTACCTGCTGTCTCTGCTACTTGCTGCTTTTATACCAATTATATTGACTCTTAGTTCTTTTTTTTTTTTTTGCTGTACGCAGGCCTCTCACTGTTGTGTCCTCTCCCGTTGTGGAGCACAGGCTCCAGACGCGCAGGCTCAGCGGCCGTGGCTCACGAGCCCAGCCGCTCCGCGGCATGTGGGATCTTCCCGGACCGGGGCACAAATCTGTTTCCCCTGCATCAGCAGGTGGACTCTCAACCACTGCGCCACCAGGGAAGCCCTTGACTCTTAGTTCTTTATCCCTGCAGACTGGGTGTCTGTGGGGTACTGGCTTGGACAACCACTTGCCATCTCTAAAAACAGTTACCTAACAAGCATACTGCCTCTTACTCACTCTTCATGTCAGAGGCTTTTCTGGGATTCTGCTCATGTATGCAGACACTTAAATGTCTAGTTTCAGGGCTGTTTCAGTGAACTGGGGTTTCTGGACAGTTGAGAGCTGGATGTCTGAAGTGCTGCTGTTTTTGGAACCATTTATTTATATGCATGTGAAGAGTTTTGATCTGAAATTGAGGCTAACTATGAAATCTGAAAGAGTGAAAAGATTCCTATAAAATTCCAGGTGAGTCTTAGTTTTTTTCACGGTATGTCTATAAGAAGGGTTTTTCTACCTTCTTCTTTATAATGCTGAAAGATTTATTCTGTATAGATGTTTCATAGGGGACTTTAGTGAAATTTATGAATCATAACCATATTCTGGCAATTTTACTTTAGAAATATATGCTTAGAGTAATTCAGGTAGCTCAGTCTTTTGAAGATTCTCTGCATATTACTGCCTTTCACATTTGAGGAGAGGTTTGGAAAGGGTTGTTCTCTGGCTGTAAAGAGTCTAATATGTACTGCAGTTGGTTCCACACAGAAGTGTCATTTCCTAGCAGAGACTGTCCCCTTTAGACTAAGAGCTGGCATGGAAACATTACTTAAAAACAGCCACCCCTTTCCTGAGTGCAGGTCTTTGTTAAACAAATTTCTTCAGCCTTGTTGAAATTAGAGAAGATCTCAGCTCTCACATTTACATTTCAGTTATTGAGCAATTGTTGTTGGCTTCCCTTTCATCTAAAATAATCAGTACAGGTAAGATACTAGGTAAAAAATGCATTCATTTATACTCTTGGTACATAAAAGCGCACCTGCTTGATGTTTTCTGCGAAATTCCAGTTAACCTGCAACATCCCGCAGATGAAGATGTGGCATCCACTTCACATCGGGGAGTCAGTGAATGAATGGTCACTGGTACCTCCTGATGATCAGAGAAAGTGGCCAGACCTAAGTTATTTTACATCTGAGCATTTCTTGGAGAGTTTGGAGAAAGAGAGGTTTTGAAACTGATGCCTTGAGATAATATGAATGTTTGGAGAATTTCCGTCGCTTCTCCTATGCCCCTTTCCTCTTTCTGCCGTGAGCTGTCGGGGTCTTCCTGTACACACTATTCATTTCTGCCGACTCAAGGGAAGGCCATGTAATGTGTGTTTTAAGTACCACGTGAACTTTTTCCTCAAAGTAAAGCTTCCTTTGCCAGCTCACAAATGATGGATTTTGTTTTCCTTCTGCCTGAGGGTCAAGAGAGTGGGCAGTTTTGTATTTATCAGTCTGCATGGCCATTTCCTCCCTCCTATCCTCCAGCCCTCTGCATGTCTTATGCCAGAAATCAGTGGGTCCGGTGCAGTGACCTCCACAGGGTCAGATACAATTCTGGAAGCCTTTGTGTGTTCATTTCCTTAAATAAGTGGAAGGTAAAATGTTTGAAAGCAGGGCAGCCCTGGGCTGTTCCAAAACATCAATGTTGGTTGTTTGTTTTTCTGGATTTTAACAAAAGAGTTTTTACCAGAAGACCTTTGCACTCCTGCTCATTCAAACCTCCCCCACCCCCAGCCCCCGCCCCCAAGTTACAAAAATACATAACAAAAATAAAACAGAAGCCAGACTTAGGGTTATCTTACCAAAACAGGACTCCTTCCTTCTTTAGACTATAAACAAATGAGTTCCCCAGTTAAGTTTCAATCAATCATTCCTGATGAATTCAGTGCAGGTTTTGCTTTATCTTTAACTCATACCACATTTTCTAGTCCTTGGGGCTTCATTCTGTTTCCTCACCTTGTTTACACACCAAATGGTTAGTCCATTTGGAAAAAAAAAGTAGTTTACTGTTTTTTCCCTCTCCATGTGTTCAGCAATTAGAAAAGAAATTTCTCCAAAATGTGTTCTGGGGAATAATAAGTAGTTTTCCTTGGGTGGTCTTAACAACTCAATGGCTAGATTGCTCTAGTTTGAGATTCTCAGAGGTGACTTCTTGATGGGGCAGGGGGAGTATTGACTTTCTAATCTTTGGGAGACAAGGGGACGCAGCAATGGAGAGAACAGCATGGAGTAGTAGTAAAGAACATAACTCTGAGGACAGTCTACTTGGTTTTTTTTGTTTGTTTGTTTTGTGGTTTTTTGTTTTTTTTGGCCACATTGTGCCCAGCATGTGGGATCTTAGTTCTCTGACCAGGGATAGAACCTGTGCCCCCTGCAGTAGAAACACGGAGTCTTAACCACTGGACTGCCAGGGAAGTCCCAGTCTACTTGGTTTTGAATCCTGGCTCTGTCTCTTCCTAGCAGTGAACCTTGGGCAAGTCACTAAACCTCTCTGGGTCTAATCTGTATAATGGGGATAATAATAGTATTTATCCCATGTTATAGTGATTAAAGAACTTAATATTTCTAAGGTACTTAGAACAAAGCCTGACGCTTAATAACTGGTATATAAGTGTTGGTGAAATAAATTAAAAAGAACTAGAGGTGGGAAAATGCCAGGAGAGATTAGTGTCAAGAACTCCAAGGGAGGAGGTTGATTTCAAATGAGAAGAGATAATCAGCGGGGATAAAAGTGGCAGAGAAAGCAAGAAGGTGAGGATCAAAGGGTAGACAGTAAGGAGATTATTTGGAGATCTTAAGTGGCTTCTAACTATTCAGATGTGCGACCTTAAGCAAGTCACTTAACCTCCCCACAGGTGACAAATTCAGCTGGCTAGACATTCTTCTAGGTTTGTTCCAACTCCAGAAATCTATGGACCTAGCCTCCATTTTTAGGGATGTGCTAGGAGCAGAAGCTGGACTGTGGTTTCAGTTAGGATTAAGGAAAGAAGATAGTGTGCACACCTGGTATCTAAGCCATTTCCTGAGTGTGAATGAGAAAAGAGCATCACTGGAGGCAAGGCTGAGGCTGAGAGGCACGGGTTTGAATTGCTTCATGAAGATAGCGGCTCGCTGCTGCCTTAAGGCTTTCATGGGTTTCTTGCGTGTATTTTCCTCTTTGCCTCTCAAGCATTTGGTTCCATTTCTTATTTTTTGACCTTTTCCCTTTCTAAGTTGCACATGAAAGGGTCTTGTTGTTTGAAATCTCTCTCCTTGGGAAGGAAGAAGGTGGTGAGCTTAAGACGTTAGCAGCAGCATAAAGATAAGGTGCCAGTACTCCAGATGAGTTCCAGCACAGGGAACATGCTTAAGTGGCTGTGCTGAATTCTTTCTGCCTAACTTGACAGCATATTTTTGATATTACAGTCCATCTGCACACCATTTTCTTATGTGTATGTTTTTTTTTTTTTTTTTTGGTAGGGAGGTGCTTTATTGTTCTCATTTCTTCTCCTTGGGCTCTGTAAATATTCCTATTTTACAAAGCAGCATTTGTTTATTTTTGTTTTTGTTTGCTTCTGGTGCTTTGACCCTGGGTTATTTGAATATAAATTTACTCTGTTTAGCCATTGAGTGAAGGGTACTCATTTCTGAGGAGCAAACCTGTTATTCTGGCCTAAGATATGCAGACTCTTCTCTACTGATTTTAGTATCTTTGAGAGGTGATGCTGACCATAGTGGCCTTTGGCAGCATGATTTGAACATATATTCACCTTGGTTGTATTAATGTTTGAATCAGGCTGTGGTAAGCACAGTGTTCCTGGATTTGAACCTAGAAAGAATTATGGAAAAAGGACGATGAGTTCAATGGGAATGGTCATTCCACCTATAGTCTTCAGGTTTTCCGTTCTTGATTTTTCTTCACTGAAGTTTCATTCGTAATATTTTTTTATCAGTCAGGTTGTGCTAGATTATGCTGTAGTAACAAATGACACTCAAATCTCGGCTGCTTAAAACAACAGAGTTTTCATTATTGTTCATGTTACCTGTCAGTGGAGAGCTCGCTTCTGGTGGCATGTAGGCTGATGGAGTCTTCCCCACCTGGAATGTTGCCAGTTACCATGGTGAAGGGAAGGAAACATGGTGAATCATGCGTGCGATTTGGCCTGGAGGTGATATTATTTCCACTCACATTTTATTGGCCAGTAAATGAAAGGCAAGTCAAGGCAAGTCAAGTGGCCATGCCTAACTTCAGGTGGGCAGAAAAGCATAATCTTATCATGTTCTTAGAGGGAGGAGAATCAGAAATATTTGGTAAACAGCACTAAATGCCTACCACAGACTTTTCATAAGCCAAATACCATAATGGATGCTATGGACACAAAAATGAACAGTGTGTGTCCTAGTCTTAGAGAAATTAAATTTTGGGGAAATGGTTTCATATAGGAATTTCAAAAATATAATGATGAAGTAGAGTTGGTTTAAAAACCATCTCTGTATTAAAAGAGACTGGGAATGTTTCCTTTATCATCCTATTTCTCCAGTTTTTGTAATTGTTTTCCATAAGCCACAAATAGCTATGAAATAATCTTCAGAACTTAAATCTGGTTAAGAAAAGTTGGCTTTACTTAATTTCACATAATTTTTAGGTCCTCCTTTGAATCATTATGAAACACACAGTTTTTGTGTTTTTGCCATGCTTCCCTTCAGCAGTCTAAAAATTGAATGTGCCTAAGGAGGATAACTTCTTTATTACATGCTGGCTAAAAACTCAGACAAAATTCCATTGAAAGCCAGTTGGTTTTCTATTTTTTTCCTATGTGTCCTTCAACGCTGAGATTGGAAATAAACCAGCATTATGGCTTCATAACTGAAAGTGTAGCAATTCTGCACAATATACAAGCAAATTTGCCATTTAAAATATCGGACGTCTGTCTGAAGTTGGTGCTGACCTTCTAAACTGCAACTGAATGTCCAGATTGTTATTTCTCCCTCCTCCTCAGAGGAATTTTCAGTGCTGGTTCACAGCCCCATGCTTCTTGTCTGCTTCCTTGCTGGTTATGGGTTGTTTCCTAGAGTCTAGACATGAAATGAAAAATGATTGTGCAATCCATTTCCTGTTCATCTCTGCAACATTCAGAGTAGGTCTCAAAACTTCGAGACGTACCACCTCCTCCTCCTTGGTAGAAAGAACAGACACTTGTGTTCTATGGACACAAGTGGAAATCTTGGCCGGCCTCTTGCTACCTGGACAACCTTGGGCAAGTTGCTTAATCTCTTTAAGGCTCAGTTTCCTTTTCCATAAAATGAGGAACATAAAAACTGTTTCAGTGGGTTGTTGTGAGAGTTCAGTATATGGTGTACATAAAATGCCAGCAATGTAATAAGCACCCAATAAATATTCCCTATTGGCACAGTGCTTACTGGTTTTCAAAGGATCTCATCGGATTTTATCTCATGGGAATAAATCAAGGAGGTAAAAGGCATATAGCTGAATTGGATTTCCATTAACTTGCCAAAAAAATAAAAAATAAAACTTTGAATTCTCTTGGGGTCACAGTCACAGCTGACTTAGCAAAGCTCTTATTTAATTATAATGTATGTCTGCTTTCTCCTCTGTTCACGTTTCTCCTCAGTCATCATCTTGTTAGATTCCATATACACTGAGTCCCTCTAACTGCCTTTCTTAACTTGTAAATCTTATCTGATGCTCTTTTGAGTTTTGAGTGATTATTATAGTGAGCAATGATTAAGGGCTGAGGGGCTGGGTGCCAATACTATATGTAAGGAAAACAAAAACTGCAATACTTTTAATGATCATAACTAACACTAATTGAATCTGTGCCCAGCTAGTAATTAAAGTTTTCTTTTCTCATCTAAAATCATAGTTAATATTCCCTCAACCCTGTAATGTAGCTATAGATGAAGAAATTCAGTCTAGGACGTTAAATAATTTGCCCTGGGCAACATACTTAGTAAATGCTAACAAGTGCTGTTCCTGGGATTTGAATCCAGACCCCTTGATTTCAGAATAGCTTGTTTTTCCCCTCTGAGCTCTATTGTACAGACAAGTTTGAGTTCAAAATAAGGGGGTTGCGTTCCTGGCTGATGAATGCTGTGTGAACACTGTTTGAGTAGATAAATCATGGCAACTAAAAATAACAGGGTGAATTGTGGCCTTTCTGTACAATCTAAACTTGCTTGTCTGGGTGACTTTAAAATATGTGTGGTGCTGCTCTTGATGCCTGAGAGGGCGTTTTGAGACCTGGAATCCTGTCCTTGGTGTGACGCTCCATTTGTAACTTCAGATTTTGTGTACGCGGGGCCCCTGGTCTGCATCCATAATGGAAGGGTTAGGAATGAGAAGAAGAAAGGTACAGATAGAAACTAGAGAAAGCAAACAGCTTGTACCTTCCTGTCTAAATGACTCCCTCATTTCCCTCACCCCTGACAACTTTCTAAACAAATTGGCCTAGTTAAGTGAATCCAGGGGCCCTATGTCCTTGTTTTTAATAATATAATTTAGGCATGGCTTTGTGGTCAGTTTTCCATTTAAAAACATTTCCTAAAGTAAATGTTAAGGCCTAGGTGATGGCTATTGATTGGGACTTTTACTCTGAATTAAGAGGCTTACTTGGCTGGACACCGTTCTTAAATGATAGTGATCGCTCATGACTTAAAACCTGGTTGCTAAAATGCAGGACGCTTGGGAGCTCTTAAAAGGATCAAGTTTCTATTATAATTTTTTTTTTTAAGTAGGCAATGGAGGCTGTTGCATAATTTTCTGATCTAGTTTCATGGTCCTTTTGATCAGCCTCAAATAAGACTGAACATGACAGCATCTCTCAAAGGGTTAATACCCTGGAATTTCACACTTAACAATTGGCATTATGTCCTCTGCATTCTTGAGGAATTTTCTCACTGATGTCAAAAGATTTTGGCTTGTTATGCAAGACAGTGGTCCACTGACTTTGCATATCACATTCTCTTAATCAGGATGGAAATCCCTGCATGCTAATTGGGGAAGGAAAAAAGTAGTATAAGTGGTTCTTTGGCTACAGATGAATTAAATGTGTGAGTGCATTTAGTTAGAAAAATAAAGCACAACAAAACTCTTCCAAACGAGTGGGCATTCTGTTGAAATGGCTGCTTCCCACATTTTTGTCACTTTGTATGTGTCTTTACTACCATGTCACTGTGATTACATTTTAGGAAACCCTTTAATATATTTATATCTTATTTTTCTATTTTTCTGACTGTTTTAGTTACATATTAACTGTGTAAGAAACCATGCAAACTTATTGGCTTAAAATAACAGCAGTTTATTATTTCTCAAGATTTTCTGAGTTGACTAGCTCAGCTGGGCTGTCCTGTTCCAAGTGGTGTTGGCATGTCATTGTTTTCAGCTGGTGTTGAGAGTCTGGGCTGAAAGGTCCGAGAAGTCTTTTCCGCCATGTCTTGTACCTCAGTGCTTCTCATAACATGGAGATCTCCGGACAGTTGTATTTCCTCAGGTAGCTGGCTTCCAAGCGACAGAAAGCAGAAGCTGCCAGTCCTCTTAAGGCTAATTCCAGAATATTACTTTCTCCATATCCTATTGGTCAAAGGAAGTTAGAGTCAGTCCAGGTACAAGGGGAGGGGAATAGACCCCACCTCTTGATGGATGGAGAGGTGTATGCTTAAAGGGAGGGAAGGGATTGATGGCCAAAACTAGATAGATAGAGGGGGTAATGAGGGCAGCGGGCCTTGTCTTGGCTGATGGAAATGCCAAAGGCAGAGGCAAGTTTTGTCCCACTTTCCTATTCAGGATTCTGAGTGGAGGCTGGTACGTGAAGTATCCTCATGCCAACCTGGAAGGGGTGAACAGCAACATAAGAGGGCACAATGGTGAGGTCGGGTGAAAGGAGGTCTCAGCTGCACTCACAGTCCTCTCTCAGCTCCTGTGTGGTGGCATCAAAAGTTCTTAATTTCTTCAAGAGAGGACTCAGAAAGCAGCTGCGTTAAAAGACAGTGGGCTTAGGACATGGAAGCAACCTAAGTGTCCATTGACAGATGAATGGACAAAGAAGATGTGGCACATATATACAATGGAATATTACTCAGCCATAAAAAGAAACGAAATTGTGTTATTTGTAGTGAGGTGGATGGACCTAGAGTCTGTCGTACAGAGTGAAGTAAGTCAGAAAGAGAAAAACAAATACCATATGCTAACACATATATATGGAATCTAAAAAAAAAATGGTTCTGATGAACCTAGGGGCAGGGCAGGAATAAAGACGCAGACGTAGAGAAGGGACTTGAGGACATGGGGAGGGGGAAGGGTAAGCTGGGACAAAGTGAGAGAGTGGCATGGACATATATACACTACCAAATGTAAAATAGATAGCTAGTGGGAAGCAGCCGCATAGCACAGGGAGATCAGCTCGGTGCGTCGTGACCACCTAGAGGGGTGCGATAGGGAGGGTGGGAGGGAGACACAAGAGGGAGGGGATATGGGGATATATGCATACTATAGCTGATTCACTTTGTTATACAGCAGAAACTAACACAACATTGTAAAGCAATTATACTCCAGTAAAGATGTTAAAAAAAAAAAAAAAAGATAGTAGGCTTAGGGCAGGAACTGGGTGGAGCCTGAGACCCAGAGCTGGCTCTAGCACCACTGGAAGCTGGCTGGTGGTACCCAAGGCCCTGACCACCAGCTGTGGATGTCAATAGCAGGTGCTCATGGGATATCAAGGGTGAGAGATCTAGCCAATCTCACTTCTGTGGTCCCCAGGCCAGGCAGCAGCCCAGACTGGTCACTTTGCAGCAGAGGGTACCCAGGATTAAGAGGACACCATCTGATTTGTGTTCCCCATATCTCATGTCACTGTAATAATGGAGATATAACCCCCTCTCTCCAGGTGGAGAGCAAGAAATCTGAGCAACTGATCATGATGCCTAAAAAGACTAAACTTAATGTAACCGTTTATTTCATTGGGCTAAATATTTACCAGATTTGTCTACAATTAGGTCTCCCTTCTTCTGGTAGTCTGAATAATGGCCACCAAATATGTTCATGTCCTAATCCTCAGAACCTCTGAATATATTATCTTACATGGCAAAAGAAACTTTGTAGGTATGATTAAGTTAAGGATCTTGTGATGGAAAAGTTATCCTAGATTATCTGAGTACATCCAATGTAATCACAAGGGTCTTTGTAAGAGTGAGACAGGGTGACAGAATCAGATGTTGGGGTGATGTACTTTTACCATGGAGGAAAGGGCCATGAGCTAAGGAATGCAGGTAGCCTCTAGAAGCTGGAAAAGGCAAGGAAAGCTCCTGTGAAGCTGTGAAAGAAAAAGCAGCCTTGCCAAGACCTTAATGTGAGACTTCTGACCTCCAGAACTGTAAGAGGATAAATTTGTGTTGTTTCAATCCACTAAAAGTAATGTGGTAATTTGTTACAGCAGCAGTAGAAAACTAAATAAAGTCACTTGGAAACATTGAAGCTACAATTTCATTGTTCATCTGGGTGCAGAACAGAGCTAGAATTAGCTTTATTTTTTCCACATTCGTTCTCCTAGTAAGATATTATTTCTGTCTATTTGATAAATAAGAGCTTTGAAGGGTAGGGAGTGAAGTTCAGTAGCTTTGTCTAGATTGAATGGTTAACGATTAAACCAGGTTTAGAGCTCAGTTCTTTCTGAGCCACGGAGAAGCTCTCTGGGAACATCATGCAAGAGCATGGTCTTGTACCCAAATGTATCAAAGTAGAAAATTGTAACAATTTACTGACACGTCGCTTCCTAGAAGTAATATGAAAACAATTGCCACTACATGACTAAATGGTCCACTCATCCTTACTTTCGAAGATTTTGACTTCTTAAGAAATAACCAGGGCTTCCCTGGTGGCGCAGTGGTTGAGAGTCCGCCTGCCGTTGCAGGGGGCACGGGTTCGTGCCCCGGTCCGGGAGGATCCCACGTGCTGCAGAGCGGCTGGGCCCGTGAGCCACGGCTGCTGAGCCTGCGCGTCCGGAGGCTGTGCTCCGCGATGGGAGAGGCCACAGCAGTGAGAGGCCCGCGTACCGAAAAAAAAAAAAAAAAAAATAACGAGTATACCATATTTACTCTACTTTGAATGGTGTAGGCAGTCTTAAGTTCATTTACAGTTTTTGACAAAGTTCATTCGTTCTAATTTCTTTTGATGGCAAAAGCCATAGAACCAGAAAAAAAATCTGTTTTTCTAATAAAAAAAAAACCCTTCTGATTTCCAAATTAGGAGGCCAGTAATCCTCATTCCATCGTTGGAGGTGACGTTGGTGGGGGTAGTTTGAGTGTCGTGTTTCCTCATCTCCTTCTAGATTTCTGGACACCCGGCTTCTTCATTCTTTGCACTTGCCCATTGTTGTGGTACCACTGGACCGTGAGTGGGCACACCTCCAGGTCACTTCTCCTTGAGCTGTTCTGACCTAGGAAAGGTGGGCTGTTGTCCCCACTGGAGGATTGGGATCACAGGCTTCATTGGACCTGCTCATCAATCTGGGTCACTCAGAAATAATATCCATATGTTGGGGACAGCTTGTGTTAAGAATAATCTTTGTGAGCCAGTTAATACCGTGAGAGATTTTTCCTAACATTGTCATTGTGCTATTTGCAGCAGAAGTTCCAGCAAAACAGCTTTTCCATTTTATCATCAGGATTGTAGAGGCAGCATGTAAAGTAATTAAACTAATGGTGCCAGAACAATCTGTGTGAGAGATGCTGTCAGAACTGGAGGTGGAATTCAGACATTTCTACGTTTCTGTGCATACTCTTTGGTCACACCCAAGGAACTTCAATATGTTTTCCAGTGCTTTGTTTGCAGAGGATGGGAAACATAGATTTGGTGAGTGTCCAGGTCTATGTTGGAAGTGTGGCACTGGTAGAAAGAAGTCCACTAAGGAGGTGCGTTATAAAGTGGAAAATTAGGGTAAAAAGACATGGTTTCTAGCTGGTCTTCCATACCTCCAAATGAAAGGTGAATTCTTTAAAAATGAAATCCATCTCCAGAGTCCCCTAGGTGACGTGTCAAATACTGTCAGGGAGCTCGGATCCCTTTAGTTACGCTTTTTGTTACTTCTAAACGTGAGCCTGACACAAAAATCTTCTCAAGAAGGATTTCCAGAAGGGCTACTGTAGCTGGGTGCATGCTTTAGAATAAAAGTAAATCCGTTTTTCACTTAAAAAAAACACACACGCAAAAAAAACCTAGTTTGTGTCCATGAAAAATATCTTTGAATGTCTAGACAGTAGTGCTGATCACTTGTCTTTCGTAAGGAAGGGATACAGAAAAACTATTATTCTCCCCAGAAACCTTGTAAGGTCCCATGTGACCCAAGTGACCTCTCACTCAACTAGTGTAATAGGAGCCAGAAGTGTGTAAGGAGCTTGACGACTGATGTTATAAAGCAGCCCTGGCATTATGGAGCTTTCCTGTTTGGAGCCTCTTAAAGACTATTGCTGATTGTCCTACAGATTAAGGGTGAAAAACTTCGGAACCATCGTGAGTAGTGTCACTGACGTGTTGTTAGGTTTCCACCCAGATGGCATTTATAACTAATAGAAAGGAAATTCTGTAATGTAATTAACTTACATAACGGAAGGAAGCATTAAAGCACGATTTTACAGGCAAAAATGGCATAGAAGGATCAAAAGGGAGCATTTATTTGCTATCTTTCCAGATATTGTGCTCGGGGTATTGCAGATGGGCTTTGCAATAATGAGAAAGGGGCTTTGTTTTTGTTTTTCATTTACAGAGTGGCCAGAATGGCCTGATGTATGCTGGTTAGAAGGTTTCTGTGTATTTCCCTCTATTTTCCACATAAATTTTTTCCTCTTGTTCTCCCAGACATCTTTTTCCATGTTTATGACTTTAAGTCATCAAAGGCATCTGGAAAGCTGTTTTTAGGTCTTCAGCTGTTGTTGGATGGAGTTGAGAAATTTTTGCTTTCACAATGGCCCAAAGTGAATTGTCACATATGGTTAAGTCCAAACCACAGGATCTAGTGACCACAGGATCAAGTCCTGTGCAGCCCATTATGCACAGAATTTGTTGCCAAAATATTTTCCACGCGGGGTATGAGAAGATGCTAGGAGACTCACTATATTATTGCAGGCAAGCTGTTGCCCAAAACAGCTATCAGTTTGTTCACACAGCTGTGGAACAAACCACATCCGAAGCATATGCAGTGTGTGATTGACCTTTGTATTGAACACATATTGAAATTGTCGCCCGTTACACGACACAGGGAGGAAGTGGCTCATTTAACAGAGACACAGCTTCCTGTATCCTGATCTGCTCAGATAAGAGGACGGAGGTTCAGAGAGGTTAAGTAACTTGCTCTGGTCACGTGACCAAGTGGTAGATCAGGGGGACTCATTCCTGGGTCTGTTTGACGCCAGTGCCTGTGCCCTTTATTGCTTCTCAAACTTTGCTGGTAAAGGACTGTTTTGGTTTGTTTTGTTTTTTAAAACTTCCAATCCATTGTAATACTGTACACACTGTATTATGTTGTGATTAGTACACAACCTGTATCACATGCAACTCACCCAGCCACTTGGCCAACACCTAAACCAACTGACATCCTGCTCAGCAAGACGAGTCGTCTGATCACGTGCTTGGATGGGGTGGCAATGCCAATTGCTACGCAAGTTTCCAACGCTCATCCTCAAGTCCATGGTGATGTCATGGACCTGTAAGGATGAACTCACAGATGGCACTTTGAGTAGCGCTACTTTGGTGTGAGGGTGAGGGGACTGTATGTCTGGGGAAAGCCAGAGCCTGGCTAAAGAGGAAACCCTGGGAGTAAAGGTGAATACATGGAAGGTGGACCCTTCAGCTAGTGGATGGTGTGGCTTTCCTTACTCTCTCCAGGACAATCCTGAATTCCAGCAGGTCATGCTCTCATCCAGTCTACGCAGGTTATTGCTGTCAAGTCAGATGGGCACACATTGCAACCTCCTCTGCAGGAGAAACACCAAGAGATTTCGAACACCTACAACAAAATGTATATGTGGGGGAGAGGGGCAGGGAGATTCAAAAAGGGGAGGGCAACAAAACACTTATCATTATAGTAGTTTCTCCCAAAGTCCTTATTAATCACTTGGCAGTTCATTCAACTCATGTATTGAGCATCTCCTGTACACTTGCACCTTGGTAGATGTTTCGTGATTAAGGTAGTGTTGCTATACGTTGTAGTTTACTGCTGCTAGAGGAGGGGAAGAAGTAAGAAGAAGATCCTTATCATTAAATAAACTTTAATATTAATTTTGTTATTAGTTGGTCCTCTGTAAATAACAATTTCAAGAAAATGTTTAATGCTTAATTATATCCTTTATATGTGATTAAACACAGTATTTGTAGTAATTTTATTTTTTAAGGATATTAATCAGGAAACTAGCAATTAATTAGAACAATGTTTCTATGGAAAAAATCATATCTTGCTGAAATATTTTTTGACTTTAATACTTTCCTTAAGAATAAAGCCCGTCAGACAGAAGTGTGAAAACTGCCTGTACTTAGCAGAATAATTTGTTATGTGAGCTAGTACTGGTTAAATGGTGCAATATGGTACCATTTGGATTCGTTGGCCCAAAACGGCATAAACAATCACCTAGAATTTTAGGGTCTACAAAATGAAGAAAAAAATACCATTGTCTGTTTTTGGTAATATGAGCAGACCTAATCCTATGGTGACCAAGTATAAAAAAAATTCGTGACACTCTCAAAAGCCTTTACAGTGACTCAATATGAAGTGGCAGAATAAGAAGTTTGGTCTTAAGTCTTTGACTCTCATTGTTCACGGATTCTTTCCCTTCATGTTAGATTTCACTCCTGTCTCATGGTTTGGAGGTCTCTTTCACTTGGTGCTGCATGTATAGGTGGTAATGACTTCAGTCCTTCTTTCTACCTCTTCTTTGCCTTGGAAAGTCAAGGATGACGTGGATTGCTGGGGATTCTTGATTCAGCTGATCTCTTGCATTGAAATTACTTGGAAAGAATATGAAAATGCATGTCTAAATTATTATAGAAATCAGTAGAAATGAAATTTAGTTCAGTTTTAATGGAAAATGAAAATCAAATAACTTCTTTACAAATAAAATCTATTAGTAATATCTCAAGTAAAGACCTAATGAGGGCTTCCCTGGTGGTGCAGTGGTTGAGAATCTGCCTGCCAATGCAGGGGACATGGGTTCGAGCCCTGGTCTGGGAAGATCCCACATGCCGCGGAGCAGCTAGCCCCGTGAGCCACAATTACTGAGACTGCGCGTCTGGAGCCTGTGCTCCGCAACAAGAGAGACCGCGATACTGAGAGGCCCGCGCACCGCGATGAGGTGTGGCCCCCACTTGCCGCAACTAGAGAAAGGCCTCGCACAGAAATGAAGACCCAACACAGCCATAAATTAAAAAAAAAAAGACCTAATGAATATATTAAAAAATACTGGTATTTATTGTAGATTCCTCGGCTCGATTCTCTCTGGCTCTGTTTTTGAGTTTCTAAAGAGAAAGACTTCAGTACTCAGGGTGTGCTCTCTCAAATCTGTGATTTTTTTTTTTCTCTCTGGTAAAGGCATCATTGTGCCTTAGTCTTAATATGAGGGAAAATGAAGGTGGGAGTGGAATTTGTATTAAATATTTGGAATTCTTCTTCCTCCCCACCCCCACTGTCTAAAATATGCATGGGATTTGGAAAACAAATTCGAAACAGAATCTTTCACAGATGCTTAAGAAATGCATTTCTCAGTGGTGAAGAGTTCTGATTTCTGAATAGTGCTATTTCATCTAGGAGCTTAGGTTGCTAAGTGGTATATAATAACCTCTATTTTTCTTTTCCTTGGATTTTACTTTGACTTCCTACAGAATGAAAGACCTTTTATAAAAAAATTAATATTAAACGTCTACTTTGCTAACATAAACTCATTTGCTTGTAGAAACTAATAATAGTATAAGCTAAAAATATATTAATTTTACATTTTGGGGAGTGGGACCTCTGCTAAGGAAATAGAGAGTAATTAGAATCAGGAGTAGTTTTGCTTTTTTGTCTCCCTCTGTCCCTAAACTCTTGGGTTAGTGGGAACTTGGAGATGGTACGGGAAACAAGGGTCGTGATTCCTTTTCTTAGACATTAATTTTAAAATAAAAGAGGACAGATGGGCCAGAACAGACCACCAAAAAAGTATTTTACAAAAGATAATGAGTTTGGCCATTTAGAGTCGTGTCTAAAATAGACTCACTGTTGTACACATTTTTAGCATGTTCCCTGGCACAGATGGCTCTCAGTATATATTTGTGAAGCAAATGAGTGAAATCAGGATAACTGATTTCGGTGATAGTTGAGATCTTCACTAGTCTGGGTCTCCACTGTGGGTTGAAATCACCTGTATTTTCCAAACAGACTTTCTGTATTCATTTTGTTGACCGTCTTGATGCAGGAAGAGACTTTCTAACACTCAGAAGTCCAAATACAGCTTCTCACAAAAGCACTCATGTTATAGTGAAGCAATATGGAAATAATAATGGGTTGAGTTTTAATCATATTAGCGGCACATGTCTCCTTTCCTGCCTCACTCCATTTTATCACATGTAATTACATTATTAGACATCAGTAGTTTAACCAGGATAAACAATAATTGCTAGAAAACTACGGTTTTTAATTTGAGGAGAGGAATTGCTAAGTAAATGGAAGGGAAAAATATGAATGTGTTGTGTTTGGTGATTCTTTTTGTGTAACTGTTCAGCAATTCAGGAAGTGACTTAAATTTTGCCTGTCAATGTTTGACGCTAGATTTTTATCAAAGGAAGGGTCATATCGGTTTTCATGTGTGCTTAGTTAGAGATTTGTTTAAATGGAAACATAAGCTAGCAAGACACAGTCTCACCTTTTGGGAATGAGTTCGTGCATAAAAGCTTTGTGTCTCATGCTCCAATGTAAAGAGAAAAAAAATTACATTGGATGTCTTTTTCTTTCTGTCCTGGTAGTGCAGCAAATGTGAGCAATGTAGTGAGTTCAGACCACCTGTGAGACTCCAGATTGCTTTCCTGAATCTATGTTGAATTAGGTAACAACATTTGATTATAGTATTTAAAGCAAATCAAGGAGAATTCAGATGAATCAGTGGATAAACACATTTAATAGTAATATGGACCTTGCTCTTATTGCAAATGGATTATTATCCAATGAAAACATTCTTTCATGTTGTAAAGCTTTCCAGATTTCAGGAAGCCAGGGCAGCTGTATTTTTCAAAACCTCACATGTGATTCAAAAGCACCAGTTCCTAGGAGAAATTAAGTTCTTTTAATATATGGTATCTGTAAGCCATGGATAAACTCTTTTCTGAAAACATCAGAAATACACCTGTTGAAGGAAAGCTTTCCTGCCAGATAAAATGGAATGTTCTCATTTAACCAAGGGAGCAGCTTGGCTGAGAGAGACTCACAGAGCAGGTGCTGCTGTGTCTCTAATTCCAGCGTGAAAAAGATGTGAGGAGATTTGCCTCAACCCTTGGCCTCAAGGGTTGAGAGCTATTAATATAAGCAACTCAGCAACTTCCTTCTGTGTTGCTTGCTTTGTTTTGAAGAGTGTGCCCACATAAAACTCACTGACTCAAGAAAATGCAAGTTGACCTAGACCTAATGAAAACTGTGATTGATAGAAAAGGCTGCATCCTTCAGAGAAAACTAATCAGAGACAATGCGGATATCTCTACCTGGATAGCTATTGTCAATGGGACTGAAGGGAGCCAAAGTGCATGCAGGAGATGACTTAGAGACAGAAGAGCTCTTCCAGTTTGCATGAGTCTGAATAGTTCCCAAAACTTAGACACTCATTTGGTTTGAGTTTAAGATCTGGCAGGTTTTCTTTGTACAACATTCTATTTTTGATACTCCTAAACAGCCACTTGGTGACTTTTCAATGCCATATGTAAATTTTTTCTCTCTGTTATTCAGGGCGTAGCATTAGTTTATTTTTGTAGTTCCTTTGAGAAGTGAGAAGGATGATATACAATTACAGAATTTGGAGGAAAATCCATGCCAGTACATGAGCTTGACCTTCAACGTAAGTCACTGGTCAAGTTACTGGTCCTAAAACTATTTGGTGGATGTCAGGCCAGTTCATAACGTGCTCGTGGTGACTCTTCAGTGCCCAACACAATGGCTTCTTTGCCTGGCAAACTCTACCTCTCCTCAGGCAGTCAAAATATCACAGCAGCGCTTCCCTCCCCAAATAACCCTGGGAACAGAGGAGCTGACACAACCACAAACCCTTGCCAAGTACAACAACATGAGGTCCCATGTGCCCTAAGGAGGGGCATCCCTAGAAACCTCAGTGCCCCCTGGGCTGACCCTCAGAGCAATGGGATTTTCAGTCTTGCTCAACACTGGGGATCTGAGTGTCTCTTAGGATAATCTTCCTTTCCCTGGTGGTTATGGATATAATACTCATAAAAGAAATCTTGTGGACTATACTGTGCCTAAATCTGCCCATCCACAGTCTCTGTTGTGATGACCAGACCATTAGACTGAGGTCAAAGTGCTGGGTGATTTATTGGTGATGTTGCGAACTTCTGCTGGCTAGATGGTCTTGCTCAATAACCAATATGTGTTTTTATAGGTACAGATTAAGAGAATCTTCACTGTTTTTCCATTCTTTGTTAACTTGTAGGAAAGCATCTTAGGATCTCAACCCTCTGATTGATGATCAGTTCATTGACTGCCCATGAAAGGTGGACTCATCGCGTCCTGTGTTCCCCAGCACTAATTTAGGTGGAAAATGACAGCCGTCCTCTGAAATGAGAGCCCCTGTAAAGTAACCATAAAGCGGAAAGGATCAGAGACACCTGTGGAATTTTTGTCCTTAAATTTTTTGGCAATAAATATTGCAGTTGAAGCACTCTTAGTATTTTTAAGAAAAATAGTAAAAGTAGATTGTTACAGTTAGTTCCTCCAATAGGTAATCAAGGAAAGCATAAAAATATGTGAAGTTTTCCTTATCTGTCCACTGACCTGTATCTTTCCACAATACTTTTCAAATGGAATTTATTTAGCCTAAAAATGGAAATTAATTTTGCATAATGACCTGAGTCTCTGTCCATTCTGGAGACGGGGTAGCTACTGACCTTGATATCTTGCTTTATTATCTGTTGGTCTTGGCAGTACCTTTCTCTTCCAGGGCAATTTCCCAGAATGGTTTGATAAAACAAATGCAATCTTTGGAGGACTTTGGTTCTTTGTGGCTAAGATAAATATGTATCATCTTAGAGTGGGTTTTATTTCCCTCTATGAATGAATTCCTAGAGAATTGCCATTGTGGAAAGAATTAAGAGTTCAAATATGGTATAATGAAGTTTCCCTAAAGGATTATGGTTCAAAACCTCAGTACATCGAGTGATTGTTCTAAAAGAGGTCTTTTTTGTCAAAGGGTTAGAGGGTTGCTGCCAGTCCATTTCCAAGCTGAAGATGAGGGGCACAATTCTAAACTCCAGGTTCAGTTGCAGCGGAGTAGGGGAAAAGTCTCCATTCTGGCTGTCATAACTGATGGGACCTGTAAGACTGGGGCAGCGTGGCATCGGGGTGTGTAGCAGGGTCCAGAGGATTTAAACTAGCATTCCTATTCCTGTTGCACTTTTGAAACCTCTGAGTCTATGAATGCCTCATACAAGTGTATGTTAAAGTAGATGAAAAACTAGATCCCTAATCAATCGGGAAGGGAAGATTATCCTAAGAGATTCACAGATACAGATAGTGGAACCATAACTTTTAGAAGTCAGTATTCAGAGCGCAGCATGGAAATAGCTGGAACAAAGTGAGTTTTGAATGCTGATTGCTTTATTTTCATACCAGCTAATGAGTTAATGTGCCACACATCCTGTAACCTTTCTGGAATGGTGAACAAATGGAGAGATGTGCTGAGTAAGTGATGCAAGACAACGTGAGCCCTAAGGCCATTAGCTGGAATTTAAAGGAATAAACCATGCATTTATGATTTAACTAGTAAACCCCTGTATATAAATCTAATTGGTAATGCTTTATCAAAAGATAAGTGATAAAATCCCACATGTTTTTCTTGATCTTTCAAAGTTTCTTTAAAATGGAAAGTGGCTTCAGAAATTGAATTACTGTGAGAGGAAAAGGAAGAATGATGTTTGCGTGTGTTTCTGAGTTGAAGATTCTGAAGTAGATCAGTGTAATGGAAGCATCAGAGACAAATATGAAGGTTAAATTAATTCATTTTATTACAAGAGGAGCAAGTGTCGTGTGAGAAGGCTACAGGGCCTTTGGGTAAGTTGGGCTAAATACTGATTTTTGCTTCTTTAACAGGATCACCATTCGCGTCTATGTCTGGAAATAAGTAATATGATTGTTAGGCAGCAAATGCTGTTTTTATTATTACTGCAGTGATGTCAATCCAAACTAGAGGACTATGATTCATGGAATCTTCAAGGAAAACCAAATGTTCTTTTTTAAGAAAGTAATGGAGTTGCGATTTGCACATCTGCTCTTAAAAATCTGTTTTTTATAAAATGGAACATATGTCAATCACTACATCTTTTATTAAACTAAGGGAAAATTCTTGTCCAGTGGATTAATTCTAGATCTGAGGAATGTGGAACAGTGGAGAAGAGCATTTTGAGACAAATGCCCGTTTGTCTCACCTCTTACCCACAGAGCAGTGATTTCTAAACTGCTGGTTGTAACCCTTTTGAGGATAATAAAATCAAGCTAGTGCGTTGTGACTAGCATCTTAAAAAATGAACTGGAATAGAAAATATCACAGTACATTGACTCTAGTAAAAGGTCAGTACTGTTTTTCAAACTTTGTATCCGTGCTCTGCGTGTGTGTCCACACAGGTGTATGTGGTCAATGAAGTAAAACATTATTTTTCCTGTATTCTAGAGCCTCAGCTTTGGAGGCTGCTTTAGGCTTGGCTAGACCAGAAAATCCCACCACAGACTGGAGAGGTGAGGCTGACTGGTTCAGGCTAGGGCCCTGTCTGACTCATAGGGTTTGCAGACAACCACAGCATTCCAGCCCCTTATTCAGAAGCTATAGCATACCTGCAGGTTCAACTGCCGGCACTTGTCTGATGCAGAAATGCTTTCATTCATCAGAATGCTCCTAGCTGTTTCGTGCCTTCCCCTCGGCCTGCACTGACCCAGGAACTATAATAGATACAATGTTTGTAATGTATGAGGAAGCACAATTCTTTAGGTCTTTTATCTTTGTAGTTTTTTTGACAACTTTTTGGAGAAATAGTTCATATACCATACCATACAATTCACCCACTTAAAGTATGCAAATCGTGTTTTTAGTATATTCACAGAGTTGTACAAGCATCACCACAATCAATTTTTGAACACTTTCATCCATCATCTCAAAAGGGAACCCCGTACCCTTTAGCCATCATGGTCCCCCAGTCCTCCTTCTCTTGGGTTGATGGTACTGACTCAACAGAAGCCTTGAGGAAAGAGATGAACTTCCACATCCAGGCTGACACAATTTATTATATAGAAATACATTTATAAACTATATATGTCACGCTATTAATATAGTATTATCAAACATACACTGATGAGGTAGGAAAGCTGACATTTGTCCCCCACACCTCTCTGTGTGCCCTACACTATTTTGATGCCCTTGGTTCAGCCCACTTAAGTTAGGGCCCTGCTGACCTCTTAGTCTCTCTTTCTGCCCTCCAGCAGCTTCCAATCCCCTTCTCACAAACTCCAGGTAGTTTTCTTAGATGCCGAGTTGTTTTTCCCCCACCATGCCAGCGCTGTATCTTAGCTGTTCCCTGTGCCTGGAATGCTGTCTCAATCTTTGTCCTTCTAATTCCTAGAGAATATGCCCAGGTATACCTCCTCTGCTAGTCTTCTTTAATCTCCTGAGCACAGTTCGGCGTTCCTACCTTTCCCTTCTCTTAACAGTCCATACCTATTTATTATAACAATAAATTTATTTGTCAGTATCCCATGCTAGATGACAGGGGTTAAACTTGTAGATTGCTTACTTTCTTTTTTTTTTTTTTTAATGTTGAGCCTTCTTTTAATTTATTTATTTCTTTATTTTTGGCTGTGTTGGGTCTTCGTTTCTGTGCAAGGGCTTTCTCTAGTTGTGGCAAGCGGGGGCCACTCTTCATCGCGGTGCGCAGGCCTCTCACTGTTGTGGCCTCTCTTGTTGCGGAGCACAGGCTCCAGACGCACAGGCTCAGTAGTTGTGGCTTATGGGCCCAGATGCTCTGCAGCATGTGGGGTCTTCCCAGACCAGGGCTTGAACCTTTGTCCCCTGCATGAGCAGGCGGACTCTCAACCACTGTGCCACCAGGGGAGCCCTACTTTCTTTTTTTTTTAAACTATTAGAAACAATGTTGTGAAGAATATTTTCCCTTGTACATGAATCTCTGCACATTTCCACTTGTGTTCGTAGGATACATTCCTAGAATGTCCATGCCATTTTTTGTCATACTTAAAAAAATATCCAGAAAAATACATTGCGATCAGATTGTGGAGTGACTTGAATATCAGATTGAAGTGATTCCAAGCATTAAAGCTTGTTTATGGGGATGTTGCTTATGTCAGTTCGCTAAGGCTTCTGCAACAAAGTGCCACCAACTGGGTAGCTTAAACAACAGAAATTATTGTCTCACAGTTCTGGAGGCAAGAAGTCCAGCATCAGGGTGTTGGCCTGGTTGGTTCCTTTTGAGGGCTTCCAGGGAAAGGTCTGTTCTGAGCCTCTCTCCTTGGCTGTCTTCATGGCATTCTCCAATATGTGTGCCTGTGTCCAAAACTTCCCCTTTGATAGGGACACCAGTCAAATTGGATTCGGGGTCCACCCTACTCTAGTATGACCTCAGCTTAACTAATCACATCTGTAATGACCTAATTTCCAAACAAGGTCACATTCTGAGGTTCTAGGGGTTAGGATTAAAACATTTGAACCAGAGAAAGGGGAACACAATTCAAGTCATACATTGATTGATACAAAATTGAATTTAAATTTTATTTAGGGAGGTAAATATACATATAATGTTGACTTTTTCTAATCAGGAACAGGATATATTTCTCTTTACTGAAGACCTATTTAACCTATTTTATCAATTGAATTTTATAGATTTATTGGATTGGGGGCATTTAGAAAATTACAGTGTTTGGAAAGTAACATCAGAATAGAAATATTGGGTGAACCTGTGTTAGGAAAATTAGGTAGGTATGAGAATGGAGTGGGGTACCTGGCAGGTTGTTGGCACTCCATAAATGTCTATGGAGCAGATTTGCTGCAGGGAGTAAAATAGTAAGGGAGAAAATTTAATTTTGCAGTGTAAAAGTTGTAGGAAATGTTGCTGTATAATCTAGGGGTACTTACATATTTGAATTAGTCTAAAATTGTCCTTTATCAGAATAGACTGAGTTTTAAGCTGGATAATTTACTTCGTGTGTATAGCTTATCCACAGAGTAAGCATAGGAACTGAAATACGGTTATGAGGAGAGAGTTCGCATAAAATAAACTCATTACCACTAGGGTCTCCCTTTCCTTCTCATGTTAGTCTTCAGAAGTACAGTCATTACATGGAAAAATTATTTACATTACATGGAAAAAAAGAAATGCCCCCCAAAAGTGTTTTTAAAACATTTATTTTCACGGTCAAAAGAAAACTCAGAGCCCACCTCCAGCTATATACCCTCTTCCATTTCCAATTCCTGGGAGTTTTTCCTCCTCCTAGGTCCTCCCCTTCCCAGTCGTGTGCTGGTTCAGGAATATTTGAGGATTGGCCTGTTGTGTCAACACGCAACATTTCATATTTCATCTCAAATCCTGTAGCTGAAAGCAGAAATATTTTAAATTTTGCGTGCATGAGAAACCTTTGCATTTCACAGACCTGCGGTTCCTGGTTTCAAAGAGTTGCCTTGCTATTTGCTACCTTATTACAGTGTTCAGTTTAAACTTTTACCTTTTGGGTAGCACTGCACATTCGATTATTGCACTGTTTTCTTTTCTTTCTTCTTTTTATGCTGCACAAATATTCATCTCTTTAGCTAATCTCCACCCACCCCATCCTCTTACTTTTGGGAGCCTCTGCCAGCTTAGGGCGTGTTTCTCAAGGGAGTCTTCACTTGCCACGTTGCTTCCTCATAAGCCCTAGGACAGGCTTTCTGGGCGAACTATTTTCTTTTCACCATCAGACAACCCAGCCCCTGCCAGGCTTTTCCTATAGGCTCAAGCTCCAGTCTACAGAACCCCCCTCCCTCCAGTATGGAAAGAACTGCAAAAAGGCAAAGCGTGCTTTTGCTACCATGGCAACCTGGTACTTCTTAGCTCCTTTTTGAAGTTATTTCCTAGTTGTGAAGGCTAATTTGCATAAAGTTATCAAATAGCAGGCCTCAGTGCTTTCACTGTTCCCAGTCCTCATTTGAAGGCTTTGCCTTGTTTCCTTTCAGAACCTGTACTATAACTGTTTGGTGTATGGATTTCTTCTGCAGATAACCTAGGCTAGTTCCCCTGCCTATGGCCTCTAGAGCATTTCGCTGTTGCTAGACAGACTTAACAAGTCCCTCTCTGTGGGGTGGTGCATCAGCTTGCTATGCACTCTCAGTTTGAAAATATGTCTTGGATGATGACTTGGCTGTAAATCTGAAGTAGGGTAGTATCTTCAAAAGTTCGGACTTAACACATGATAGCTCCCTTTGGGCCATTGTGAAGGCAAAAATTCTTTACTCCTCCTAACAATGGTTGACCTACAAACAGCTCTCAGGGACTGCTTTAATTCCTACCATTAGTATGGATGGAGATGTCCAGAAGACTGTGCATGGGAAAACACAGAATCGTGTGCAGGCAGTGAAGGGGAGCATACCGATGGCTTCTAGTGACATGACTAGAAATTTGAGGTCACTTCTTTTTGGTGGTCATTGAAGCAAGAATCCTAAAGTCTTTGAGGTCATGTGGTTCCTGAATCCCTTTCATAACTTTTGCACCAAGTAGATTTCTCACTCCAGTATAAATACCTTCAGGGTCTGGAAAGTCACTCTTTTTGGGGAATCCCATTTCGCCTTTGGCCATCTCTTACTTCAGTAGCTCTTTCTCATTGAGACTACCTTTCTAAGGGCTGCCGTTGTGTCAGCTTATTACTGGGTTTTCCAATCATTTAGATTCCCTGGGAAGTATGCAGACATTTACATCTGTTGCACAGCTAGAAAATACAGTAGAGAGGAGTGATGTGCCCAAGCAAAACCATGGCAGCAAGCATCCGAGTAACGCTCATATAAAATGTTGACTCATTCAACAGACTTTTTTTTTTTTTTTTTTTTCTTTTTGCGGTGTGCGGGCCTCTCACTGTTGTGGCCTCTCCCGCTGTGGAGCACAGGCTCCGGACGCGCAGGCCCAGCGGCTGTGGCTCACGGGCCCAGCCGCTCCGCGGCATATGGGATCCTCCTAGACCGGGGCACGAACCCGCATCCCCTGCATCGGCAGGCGGACTCTCAACCACTGCGCCACCAGGGAGGCCCTCAACAGACTTTTGAGGATGGATAACTTGTGGGGCATAGTGTAGATGCTGAGGACTTAGAGATAATGTGTGTTGTCCTGGCTTCAAAAGCTTCCAGTCTATCCAGGGAAGGGAGTATGTATAATATATATTTGAAGCCCATTCTATACCTCTCCCCAATTCCACTCTCTTTGCATACTTAGAAGCAACCACTAGCCTGATTTTGGGGTTTTTATCATTCCCATGCACACTTATATATTTTTACTGTATATGTGTATCCATAAACTACATATAATATTGTTTTGCATGTTTTTGAACTTTATAGAAACAGTAACACACTGATTGTATCATTCTGTAACTAATTTTCTTTGCCTTTGAGATTTATTCGTGTAATTCTAATTCATAATTTTTGCTACTGAGTTTTATTATATGAAAAAACCATTACTTATTCATGTCATCTGTTAGTAAAAACCTAGGGCTTCTCAGTTTTTCACTGTAGCAAACCTTGATGGATGGAACAATTTTGCACATGTCCTTGTATGAGTTTCTCTAAGTATATTTGTGTAATTGTTGAGTCATGTGAGCTGTGTTTTCTTCGGTCTTTCTATATTTTGATCAGTTAGTTGCTTCTCAAACTGATTATGCCAACTTACTCTCCCATCAGTACTGAATTTGAGTTTCAGTTACATATATTTTCACTAACACTGGAGTTTATTGTCTTTTTTGTTGCTTGCCTTTATGATATTCTCATAGCTCCCTGAACTTTTGTCTTCTCATCACACTTGTTTAATGTCCTTGCCAAACTGTAGACTCTAAGAGGCAGGGACAGTGCCTGTTTCTTCACCCTTCCACCCCCAGGAGTTACCTAAATCCAACTCCTTCATCCCTCTCCTGTACTACAAGGCCAATTTCAGATGCCATATCTTCCCTGAGCCCTCAAAATCAGATGGTTCTTCCTTCTTTGGGGATGAGCCTGAAGCATTTTATTTGCATCTCTTTCATGCTTACCGTTGTCTGACTCATCTTATACCTAAATGTGTACTTTTCTGTTGCCCCCAGTAGATAAACTAGCTCTTCAGGATAGAGAAGACCTTACTCATCTTTGCAGCACCTACAGTACCTGTGCCTTGTACGTTTTAGGTGCCTGGTAAATATTTGTGTATATACTTCAGTGCCTGGTATGTTCTGAGAAATCATTCACACCCTTCCTACTTCATTGTGTTCAATTTGGGGTTGCCAACAAAAGATATGCACTTATTGTAGGCTGTCGATCGGTGGCCGGATGGTGTTCTAGAAAGACTTCAGAAACAAGAGGACTTTTTACCCCACACCTGCCCCAGTGCTGAGATTACCAGTCTCTTTGTTAGTAAGACAGAGAGAAAATGGTATCTCTCGGCTTTAAGTCACTTTGAACATTAGTTAAGTTGGGCATCTAATGAATATTAGCATATATATGTATTGATATATATATATTTTTCCTTTTGTAAGATTTCTGTTCATGGTCCTTTGTTCTTTTCTCTTTTGGGGTATTTCTCTTATTGTTTGTATTACCTCTTTCTATATTAACAATTTTAATACTCTTTCATGTATATAACAAATTTATTTGTTATATATAGCTTATTCTCAGAATTAACTTCCTGCCTGAGCACCTCCACTCGTACTGTTTTTAGAAGGAACATTCTTCCTGTTTTCGCTTTCCTTCTTCCACCCTTTTCTCCTGCCCCACCCGCTTTGACACGCTTACCCTGGTCAACTCCTTCTGATCCTTCAGAGCTAAGTTTAAATATCAGGAGAGGCCCATCCAATCCTGTCCTCCCAACTCATGTAAATCACCCCCGCCCCATTATCCTTTTCCATAACTGCCTTCATGACCCCTTCATGGCCTGACCACTGTTTGCAATTACATGCATGCTTAATGTTTTTATCCACCACTACGATGTAAACCCCTTCAAGGGCTGCACAGAATCTGCTTGGTAAAGTAAGGGAGTGAGTAAATTTAGCAGCCGAGTGATTCTCTTTGATCACCCTTTATTAAATTAAACTAAAATTTAATTTCTATTTCATCATTTGGTAGAGAAGTTTAAAGACTTCCAATGGCATTCTTTAAAAAATGTGTATGTTTGCTAAATGGAAGTGAATAAAAATGGAGCTTTTTCAAATGGGTGGACGATCAAGAGAGAGAGAATACACCTCTGGAAGCAAAATGGCTGCATATCTGGGAGTAGGTGCGGCCAGCTGTTCACCCTGTGCCAAAGATGCCACACCCCTCCTGGTGTGCTTGCCCAGTAGGCTCCGGAGAAATCTGTAGCATTTGAACAGCCTTCTGAGTGTGATGCTAGGTGGTGTGTCTAGTGACAGTGCACATCTTAACAGCTGTTTCTAAAAGATAAAGCCGAGGCATAAGCTATGCAAGGCACGTCAACATTCACAGCAGGCTATTTTCTAGGGAGCACTTGTGAATCTGATCTGATTATTAGGCTATTTTCACACATGGTAGGAGTGCCTTAAGGGCAATTCCATGCTCAGTGGTGAGAAAATGTGAGATCGAAGTCCTGACCTTCTCTGATTCTGCATCACATGCTTTGATAGCACAGAAAATGTATTTCTGAGGGTTTTATAGCTGTGTGTGTGCACGTGCATGAACGTGTACACGTGTGCATGAGTTCACATGTAGTCAAATTTAATGCAAACGTGTTCCTTTAACTGGTTAGTTTGGGGTTATTGACATGAATACTGACATGAATATTGACATGAATAGATACAGACATAAAATGTACTGTATTTCTCTAGGGGCTTGACTGTTGTACATAGTTATGTGTAGTTTCTTTTCTAGAATATAGTTTTCCCAGATTAGAAGGCAAACAATAGCTGACTATTCTGAAAGATGAAGAAAGGGGCGGCAGCTATCAATGATAGTGTTTAAACATATGGCTTTAGATAAAAGGATAACTTGTTATTTAATGTATCAAGCAATATTGTGAGCAAATTCTGGTTGACCGCATCTGGGTGTGTTCCCTTTGACCCTAAAAGGAGAGGGTGAGCCCGGAGTGATGAGGCTGGAAGCAGTCCTTGCGAGGGGCGGTGGGGGGATCGGGGGGGGGGGGGAGGACGGGGCTGCATTGTGTGGTTTGAAGAGAGCCGCGGCTTGCATTGGTCCTTACAGCTGAGCCTGGGCGTTTGGGGAGGACACTGCTTTGTGCAAGGTCAGCCGTACGTGATCTTTAGTTATTACTTTAAATCAGCTTCTAAGAATGTGGCTGCAACTTGCAGCTATTTCCAGTAGGTGTTTGACATCATCTACTTAGTCTTCTTTTAGGTTTATTTCATTCACTGCCCCAAATGATTTATAGCAAACAAACAAACAGCCATCCTGCAGACCTGCTGATGAGGACATCTGCATTTGGTTGCTTTGACTCAGTGCCCAGATAAATTTAATGCTCTGAGTTTGGTGAATTATTTAAGTTCTATATTGTTAACTGCTGTGGTTACTCTGTAATGTCAAGAGTTTTGTTAATCATTTTGGCTACATTAACCTGTTCCTAAGCATGGACTCTTTGGCTTCAGACAAGATACCCGATGGTAATAGTTTCTGATTTGACCCTAAAGACTTAGAAATTCCTTGTTCGTTTAGACCTACTAATATAATATAATTACTTATCCAGTTAGTAAGTTTGTATTTTAACATAAATTTATTTCTGATTTTATTCAGATCCCGGATCTGAGACATCTGCCTCTTTTTTTTTTTTTTTTTTGCCTGCATGGGTTTGGGTTCTTATAATATCGGTGGAACAGCTAGACCAATATCTTTTATTACAATAATGATTTTGTTAGTAAGAATATTTGGTCTATCAGAGCTTATAAAACTTAGGACTCAATAGCAGCATAGCTTTATCGGCTATTATTTTGAAACATGGCTATCTTTAATATTTCTCACACAGTTTATTATTAATATCTGTTTTAGGGTTCACACCATATCATTTTATTAACAGAGAAAATGAACGATCCAGCTGGATTCTCTGTTCTTGGAGATTTCAGAAATCTGTATTACTCTGATGCATTTTCTTATTTCTCTTATTATATTTATTTGATTTTTGGGGAGAGGGGTGATGTTTTCTTGTCCAAAAGAGCAATCACAAATTTCTCTGGTGCAGTAAGTAATGTACCTTGTCTTAAGCAACTAATTAAACAAATAAAAAAATTATCAGATCTAGATTTAAAACAATGCTGTGTGCCCTGGACCACCTTCTTTGACCAATGTTGCAGCTTTGAGGAAGATACACTAAGGTAGAAGCAGGTAGAAGATACTGCCTTTATCAGATAGCTTTTGCTATATAACATACTGTCTGCTCTAGTTACTGTTCCTGTTTCACAAATTACACAAAAAACTTAGTGGCTGAAAACAATGAAAGACTTTATTTCACTCACAAACCTGCAATTTGGTCAGAGCTCTGCAGGGATAGCTTGTCTCTGTTCCATTCAACATCAGCTAGGTCAGCTCAAAGGCTGGGGCCTGGAATCATCTGCAGCTTGCTTGCTCACATGTCTCATAGTTGATGCTAGAGGTCAGCTGAGACCTTGGCTAGGACTGTCACCATAGTATCTACATGTGGCCTTTCCGTGTGGCCTGGGCTTCCTCAAAATATAGGGGCTGGGTTTCAAGGACAAGAACAATATTCTGTTACTATGTAAGAAGGAGAGGCCAGCCAGTACTCTGTCATTGATGCGAAGACCATCAGAGCTAGAGCACACAGAGGGAAAGTACCACTTGGAAACTGGGCACAGCAAACCTAAAAGTCCAGTGTTCATATATTGGTTAGACACAGGGAAAACGTCTGTGTTTTCTCTGCAATAGGCACGATGTAACAAATATAGTGGGTTTACTGGACACACAACTCTCAATTTAGATAAATTTTCTGAACTATTTTAACTTCTCAATGGTCAATTAATTTTATCTTGCTTTCACAGTCTTATTGACATTATTCTGCTTATAATAAATTTGATCACCTTGTTTTATAGATATAGACTACTTGTTTTCTGGAGGCCAGAATAAGACCTAGAGGGAGATTATGGATCTGAGATGTATACTCCATGACTTAGGGAAATTATGTGCACTTTAACCAGGTCCATCATGCCACTGGTTTGGGAGGTGATGTCATATTAATAAGAACTAACATTTATTGAGCACTTAGTATATTCCAGGCATTGTTGTAAGCACTTGATATAAATAGCTCATTTAATCCTCCCAATAGTACTATGAGGCAAGTAGTTTTATTATTTTCATTTTATAGGTGAGAAAACAGTAGCCCTGGTAGTTAAGTAGCTCATCCCAAATTATACAAGTGTTAAGTGCTGGAGCTGAGTTAAAGCATAGGCAGTTTGGCTCTAGAATCCATGTCCCTCACATGGTGAAGGTAAAAAATTTGGGCAAAGCCTAGGCCTTTGACTTCCATTTCTTCTGCGAAATCACATGATGCTGCATCTGTGAAGAGTTGTGTAAATGAGTTCAACAAATGTCTGCAGATCATCTAAAAGTGGTTTGTAAAAGTCACTCTTAGATGCTGATGGGAGATTTAAAAAAATCTTTAAAACACCATGACTTATCCCCCAATACTTTACACTTTTATAAAGGTATTAAAACAAGAATACAACTAGAACATAAGCCAAACAATAGATAAATGAATGAGAACTTATGAAATGGGAAACTTCAGAGAAAGGCGAGATGACTGTGCTTTGGAAACAGTAGGCAATTCATAAATATTTATTATGCTGAAATTAAATCGAATTTTGAATAGGTCTTGAGAAGTACATGAGGGATAAAACAAGGTTGGGAAAACACTAATCACACATCTAGGGAAAACAGCATATAGTCATTCTGGATATGAATAAGGAGGACCATGACTGGAAAGGTGATTAAAGCTGGAATGCTGAGAATCTCTTTTGAAGAGCAGGCTGAGGAAGTTGAACTTTTTCCTGAGGCAATGAGGAGAAATCGACAGTGTCTGAATAGTATACTAGAGAGGAAGGAATTTGCATGACCTGACATGAACTCTTGAGGCATGCTGAATCACTCACTTAGTTGCTGTTTAACCTGTGTAAGTTGTTCTCTAAGCCTCATTAGACTCAGTTATAAAAATGGGGATAAAAATACTGACCTCTTAGGGTTTTACAAGGAAAAATGAACTATGATATGTGAAAATCCCAACGTAATGCTTGACATGCACGCACCAGATAAGTGATGATTTCTGATGTACTTTTATATCATATACTATTTTGGTGGAGAAGATGACGATTATGGCTGGTTTCATGGCAGCAATTATTAGGATGAATTAAAGTTAAAGAGGAAACTCCAGTTAAGATGGAGTATCAGTCTTCAGTAAGGAAAACAAAAACCATACTGGGTGTTTTAACAGAGGGAAATTAATAGAGGGAGTTGGTTACATGGATGGATTAAGGGCTAAGAAACCCAACGGGACAGTGAGCCAATCAGAGATTAGTAATGGCAGAATGGCCGCTACTATTCCTAGGGCTGAAGGGACACATGGAGAAGACAGTGTTACCTGAGCCCAGAAACTGAGGCTGCTCAGTGGGAACTAGAACTGTGGTGAAGGCTGCCAATGAGTGCTGGCAATGTGGAGGGAGGGGCTGACGCATGAGAGCTGGAGCTGTGGAAGGGAGATAACTACTGCTGGAGATGCCACCTGAGGCAAAGCTAAGGAGGGAGAAGCTCTCTGACCTTTCTACTCCTCCTGCCCTAGTCCTCACCAAAACCTCTCACTGACAACTTACCTGGAAGCCAGTTGTCAATCGAGGCAGGGAATTAGAAGTCCCCTGTAATATAAAGCAGAGAGGGCGTTTGGGCAGTAGGGAATGGATCTGAGAGCAAACAAATGACTGGCACAGATGGAATTATAATTGGCTATATCTGTGCTGTCCAATATGGTAGCCACTAATCTCATGTGGCGATATAAATTAAATGAAATTTAAAATTCAGTTTCTTAGGTGCACTAGCTGCATTTCAAGTGCTCAACAATCACATGAGGCTAGTGGCTACCTATTGGACAATGCAAATATAGAACATCTCCATTATTGCAGAAAGTTCTATTGGACAGTGCTGGTCTATATGCTGTCATGAAGGTGTGTTAAGGAAGTGCAAATAGAAAGGTAAATTCAGATTTGAGAGGCAGTGAAGAGGTAAAATGAACAGACCTTATAAAATTGTGGAATGCTGGGGGCGTGATGGTGGGAATAAAGAAAAGACAGGTACTGAAGTTTGTCTTTGTGGCAAATGCGCTTGTAATAGTTTTGGTAGTGATAGGGAAACTGCAAGAAGAATCTTCTCTGGGAGGGGAGATACTAAGCTTGTTTTGGACCATGGTAGGTTTGAGGATCAGCAAGCTATATGTGTGAAGCTATCTTGGCCATCATATTTGGGTCTGGTTAGAGATTGGGCTGAGAATATGAATGTAAAAGTTGTTCTCATACAAGTGATAGTTGAACTTTTGGGAAGAGAGCCACCCGCTAAGAATTTGTGAATTTGTTTAAGGGTACAGAGTAGACCCTGTGGTCCAAGCCTCGGCAAATCAGGAGACGGTGATTCCATCTAAAATTGTCAGTCATGCAGCCTAGCTTCAAAGAAAGGTCATCGAAGCCAAAACAGAAGCAATGGGATTGTAGAATGGGGCGACTGGAGATCTTGATGGAAATGAAAAGTTGATCTAGTAGGTGTGAGGTAGTGTCAAGGGTAAATGGATAGCAAGGGAGCAGATGCTGCCATTAGGAAACATTCTGAGTTCAACATCTGTCAGGAGATGCTGGACAGGGTGGGGTGCAGATGAGGTTTGAAGTGAGGCAGACATGGAATGGAGAAGGCTCTCATTTGCAAAAAAAAGAGATTCAAAGACTTAAGTCCTTTCTGAAGTTGACATTACTGTGAATTCATTCATTAAATAAATATTTTTGAGCATTTACTGTGTGACCAGCACTGCGATAGGCACTGGGCATAGCGAATGAAAGTCACAGCTCTGCCACTTCAAGGAATGCACTGTCTAAACTAGAGCAAGAGTCTCCTTGGGCTGGGGGTGGGATGGATCTTGTTTAAAATGTTGGTGATGGGTCCACCCCTAGAGGGTCTGAGAGATTCGGTGTTTGGAAGACAGAGGAAATGGAGGGTGGGCTGAGACAGCAGAACTGAGAGAGCAAAGGTGATTCTGGTCCTGGGGGAGGATTGTCACAAACCTGGGTCTTGGCCATAAAGGCTTCCGAGAAGGAGGTAGGACAGAGACGGGGCAGGTTCTTGATCCACGTTAAGGCAGGAAGAAGGCCAAAGAGGCAGGTTTTTGTTTCTGGAGGAGTTTGCACAACTAACCAGCCCTAAAATTCTGTGAATAATTTTCCTACCCATACCTTTGAGCTAATATTTAGTAAAGTTAAATATTTCAATCTATAGGGCGGACTTAGGGTGACTTGATCATGGCATTCAGAACATGAGAAGGTTATCACTTCAGATTTATGGTGAAGCTTAAGCTGTTCCCAGCAAACTCTGTGTTCCCCTCTGAGCGGCTGCAGCGTCCACACCTCGGGAGCCCCCGCTTTGTCAGAGCACCGCCCACCATACACTCCACTCCAGCTCAACGCAGTCTTTGGAAAGAGTGACCTGCTTTGGTCACAAGGTCCTCTGCCCGTCAGCCCTCTCTTGCTTCACTTGCCTGCTGTTATGAGGGGCTGAGAAGTTGTGTCCTTTGGGCTTTTCCTTTTGTAGTTAAGCCTTTTATTTCAGTTTGTGTGGTTGATGTTTACACCGAAGTGACTTGCAGGGTGGTGAGGAAATGCCTGCCCAGATGAACTTCCTGATCTTCTGAGTTCCCCGCGGACCTGGATGTGGAAGGCGCTGCCCACTGGCCGTTGGGAAATTGCTGGGTTTTGTTTTGTTTTTCTTCCAAACAAACAAATCATTTCTGAATGGCTCTCTTGTGCCTAATTTCTTTCCATTTGTTTAATGATCAAGATGCAATAATCTGGGCCTCCCTGGTGGCGCAGTGGTTGAGAGTCCGCCTGCCGATGCAGGGGATACGGGTTCGTGCCCCGGTCTGGGAGGATCCCATATGCCGCGGAGCGGCTGGGCCCGTGAGCCATGGCCGCTGGGCCTGCGCATCCGGAGCCTGTGCTCCGCAACGGGAGAGGCCACAACAGTGAGAGGCCCGCATACCGAAAAAAAAAAAAAAAAAAAAAAAAAAAAAGATGCAATAATCTGGTTTGTTTATAGTTTTGTGGAAATAGTAATGATGCACATTTATGTGGTGGTTACTGTCTGCCAGGTCCTCTTCTAAACACTAGGACTTCCTAAGCACTTACGAATTCATTGACTTTTCACAAAAGCATTATGAATTGAGCAGTGTTGTTATCTTTAACTTACAAATGAGGAAACTGAGGCAGAAAGTGTTTCAGTGTAATTGTCCATGGGTGGGAAGTGGAGGAACAGGGTTTCAGCCCCTGGCAGTCTGGCTTCAGAATCCATGTTCTTGGCCGGGTTTCTCTCGCTCAGGACCTAGCAGTGCTAGATGCAGTTTGTTTGGACTTATTTCTTTGACTGCTTAAAGTGACCAAAGAGATTTCACCTCATTTGATGCATAGTTCTGTTGTGAGTTGCACAATTTTCACTGTCTTTGGCTTAAAAAAAAGAAAAAGGTAAAAAGCATAAAAGAAAATTACAGATGGTTTTTGAGAATCTGAGGGTCTGTGGTCGCACTTCATTGTATTGATACCTAATCACATGAGCAAGAGAATATAGTCTTAGCTTATTGATTTATTCCCCTAGGATGTCTATGACAAACTTAGCACAAAACTAGCAGAAAGCGGAGGCAGACCTTACCGGAGTTGCTTTTAGGGCTGGTGTCTGACTTCTCTTAGGTTCTGAAAAGCTCGGCAATTCCTTAAGGGCTGGGAGGCCCTCAACGTAATCTGGAATAATTTTTTTTGAGGACTTAAAAAATTATGAAAGCCATCAGTCAAACATTAGCCCAGGTGGCATTCTCCCCCTCACATGCTGTCCCTTTGCTTTGCATGGAAGTGATTACCTTAGCTTAAAAACATAAAGAAGTCCTCAGACCTAAGTACTATCCTAATGAAATGAATGTGTGCAGCCCATGGCCCTTCATCGGGGCTGAAACCATGATTGATTGTTCTGCCGGACTGTCTAAATCAGTAGCATGCTTTTGGACAGCAGGCAGAAGACCAATCTCTTTAGCATTTCGGCCAGCATTGCCAAGGAAGCTGCTGCTTCAGGTCTGCACAGTTCTCTTCATGTGATGAATAATTATAAAGGAAACTGTCAGCTTGAGCATCTGGCTGATGGAAAGACTGACTTGAAAGCATGCTGAACTTTGGGTGTATGCAGTCCCCACATCTGGTGTGTGGACTTGATGGATTTGGGAGGGAGGCAGTATGTTTGGCATCTGCATATTACGTCCTAGAGTGTTCTTTTCAAGTTGTTTGTACTGGTCCCAGTTGACTAGTATCCTTTAGGAAATAAAAAGGCAACTGCAAAAAGGATTGATTAGATTCCATTTCTCTGGAAAAAAATCTATATTGGTAACTTACAGTTTGAGACGAGAGTTTCATTGGTAATGTAACTCCTCATGGGTTTGACTTCCTCCTTGAGTAGATTATAATAGAGGAGATGGCTCCAGCAGAAAAAAAGTTCTAACATCATAAAGGTAAAAAAAGATAGAAGAAGAGAGAAGAAGCATCCCACAGGAATCACAGAGCATTTGGCATAGAAAAGCAGAAGTAATTCAAACATAAACTGAAAAAGTGTCTTTGAATTACTGTAGAAAAGCATAAGTAAGTCATCAGTTAGTGCTGGATGCATCTTGAAATTTTGAACTTTTGTACATAACATAAACTAAAAGGAGCACAAGTTTTATACCAGTGACCCCAAACCACAAAGTCATTTACTTTTATTAACGTTGGAGTAAATACCAGTGTTTGCTGGCTTGTGTTGTGACTTGCATATGAAACATAAAAGAGGAAAAGCCTGTTTGGTTTTTTTTCCCCCCAAAACTAATACAGCTGGAAAAAGCAACATTTTGCCTCTCTTGTAATTGCCTGGAAATTTAAAATAAACCTTTTACTTTTTCAGAGTTTATATTGGAATTCCATCTTCATATGAAGTCAGTCAATATAGGTTTAACAGCACACATTGATCTCTCATGCATAGTTTATATTATGTGAAAGGCCAGAGCACTTTTGAGCACCAACATAGTAGAACTCTCAGTTCTTGGGATGAGGCTGCTTAGAGAGGATCCAGGATCTCGAACCACCTGAATATTGAACAAAATATTAAATCACTCAAATATTGTCTTCTGTGCTGCTATCATCATTTACTCGCAGGAAGGTCTCAAAGGGACTTATACACATAGAGAACCAGTTGAGTAAACTTCATGTGTTTTTTTTTTTTTAACTATGAAATTCTTTTCTAAAACCCCAAAGGCCCCCTGAAGAGCTTGGACAGGGTGACCCAAGTATCAACTGTTTAAGATCTAGACACAATTGACTTCCTAAAGGACACTTTTTCTTTTTATGATAAACTCCCATTTATCTTATCAGCCATAGCCTAGAGCAGAGGCTGTATTATTTGTTTTTAAGGCTCAGACAGAGCAGGGGAAAATGAAAGAGGCTTCATGGTTTTACCTTTGCCAGTAAATCTGTGACAAATATCTACAATCCAGGACCTGGGCATTTCAAATTGGTAGAAATCTACCATTATTGATTGATCGCGGCATGGCTTCCAGTTAGGGGTCTATAACAAGCATCCCAGTGTTGTTCTGCATCCACTCCCCACTTGCCCTTCTCCTGATCCTTTCTCTTACAGTGAGATTTACCTGATCTGTTACCCTTTTCCCAACTCTGCTTAAATTCGTCCCATGGCTTTCCATTGTTCCTGGGCTCAGGTGACACTTCTTTAAGTGCCCTGCAAGACTTTGCACTGGTGCTTGTCCACCCACATCTCTAGCCAGGTGTGGGGCTCTGCTCACCTTGCTCTCCGAGCCCCTTACTATCGCATCCTTCTTCCCATCCCTCACACGTGTCATGTTCCCTCCTTCCACTGGGCTGTGCACATGCCATTTCCTCTTCCCTCTCTTTTTCCTTCCTTACCTCCTTCTAATTCTCAGCTCAGAAGCCATTTTCTTGAGCAGATCAAGTGTTCTCATCCTAAACTCTCCTAGCGCTGTATGTCTCTCCTTTCTGGAACTTACAGCAGTTGTAATTTTGCATATGCATGATTTAATGACTATCTTCTCCCCTCTACATACCTCATCATTCTGTTTCTTGTATCTAGCACAATGCCTTTCTCACAGAAATACACACCAATATTTGTTGAATCAGTGAATATTCTGCAGAGTAGATCTACTCCTGGATCACTGTGGCCAGAAGCATACCCATCTACTTGCAGAACTTGGAAGTTTGAAGTGGTGGTGTTCATCACTGCACCATCACAGTGGTTGTCATCTCATTGTGTTTCCCAGGATCCCTATCTATTGTTTAGTGCACATTCTGTGTGTTCAAAACCTCAAACTTTCAAACCTTCCTTTTGGACTAATATACTCCTGGCAGCCCAGAACTAAATTGAGAAGGCTACTTTAAATTTAAAGATGGGAATGCTCCAAATTGCATTTCCCACAGTCTGTCTTCTGCTCATTTCTGTTCTCATCCCCGGCAGAGTCCCCAGGCTTTCTTACCCCTGTGCTGCCATTTGTTGCTTCCTCTTTGGAACTCTACAATCTGTGAGCCAGTCTCCCGGGAGTGGTTCCCACCTGCCCTCACATTGTTCCCATCTGAGAAATCAGCTCATGGGGTTCTGAACCAGCGCCCTTGATTCCTAAGTCCCTGCTGCCGGCATGCCAGTGAGGTCCAGAATGTCCTTGGCCAAATGATCCTTTTCAAAGGCTTGCCTTTCCTCAACCTTTGGACTCCAGGCCTTAAGTTAGAATGATCGCCCTACTGACGTGCCTTTCAACTACCTCTTCTGCAGCCTGGCCCATAATTCCTGTTCTTCCAGTGCTCTGTGTCCATTTTCTCTATAGTTCTCTCTTTCTTTTAAAGAAGGACACAAAATTACAACCTGCTTCTTAAGTTGCTTTGTTCCCATTGTATGTTCCCATCTGGATCAGCATGTTTTCCTTCTTTCTATTTTCTTCCCCACAGTTTTTGTTTTTAACTCCAAAACTAGTGTTTTACATTGACCCTACTCCTCTCTGTATTTGAGATTCTCCTTCCGAAGCACAAGTAATAATTTTTATCCACTTAGAAAATCTGAGCCTTCTTTCCCTTAAGGAGCAGAGGTCAGCAAATTATGGCCCACTGCCTGGTTTTATAAATAAAGTTTTATTGGGACACAACTGCATCCATTCATTTATGTTTGTCTATGGCAGTTTTCGTACTACAAAGGCAGAGTTGAGGAGCTGTGACAGAGACAGTATGGCTCATAAAGCCTCAAAAATTTACTTTCTTCTTCCTTGGTTACTTGATGACCCCTGCTTACTGGGCTCCCAAATTTATGACCATTATTGAGGCTTAGAAACAGTTAAGCTGCTTTGCCTCAGCTAAGAGTTGGAATGAGTAGGGTGAAGCCCCCGCTGCACATCATCTCAAAGCCACCAACCTGCACACCGAAGGTCACTGCAAATTTCCAAGGACATGATTTATTCAGAGGCCAACAGTTCAGTCTTCTTTTCCTTTACTCTTCTACATAGCTTTCTGGTTCATCACTATACTCTTTTCCTTGTCATTTTGGACTCTTTTGTTTGCTCCTTGTACAGTTCCTGTGTCATCTTTCAGGTTCTTCAGTATATTTTTTCAGAGTATGCCTTCTTTTACTATTAAATTCCTTTTATTTATTATTATTATTATTTTTAGTTGTTGTAAAATACACATCAGACAAAATTTACCAAAATTTACCATCTTAACCATTTTAAGTGTACAGTTCAGGGGCATTAAGTACATTCATATTGTTACCATCACAGCCATCTCCAGAACTCTTTTCATCTTGCAAGACTGTACCCATTAAACAATAACTCCCTATTACCCTTTTCCTCATCCCCTGGTAACCAACATTCTCCTGTCTGTCTCTATGAACTTGCCTACTCTAGATACCTCATATTAATGGAATCATCCAATATTTGTCCTTTTGTGACTGGCTTATTTCATTTAGCATAATGTGTTCAAGGTTCTTCCATGTTGTAGTATGTATCACAGTTTCCTTCCTTTTCTTTTTAAGGCTGAGTAATATTCCAGTATACACACACACACACACACACACACACACACACACACACACCATGCTTTATTCATCTGTTGATGGACATTTGGATTGCTTCTATCTTTTGGCTATTGTGAATAATGCTGCTATGAACATGAATATACAAGTATCTCTTCAAGTCTATTAAATTCCTTTTTAACTTCATATTTATGATCCTAAGAGGAATCCCAACCTGACATGTAGGAGATGATGTTCTTGGAAAGTCAGTGGTCAGAAATAAGCATTGTACATCTTGCAGCTTTACCAGAAAACAAAATATCAACCTCATGCTTATAGGTAACCCTGAACTCAGAGGTCAAGTAATATTTAGCAGTGTTCATCACAGAACAGTCAGAAACATTGACACATGCTGTGCACCATTCATACATCACAAATCATACTCCAAAGATGGTGCTTGCCTGGTAATTTTTAATATTTTATTATCTCTATTTTTTTCTATTCTTCTTTTCAAGTGGTAACAGTGACAGCTCTTTGGGAGCCTGGTCGTCTAATATAGCAAACTTATAGGCCAAAGCTTGCATATTTCCTTGTATTTTTATAGGTCCGCAATCATTTGGGCACAATTACAAAACCCAAAAAGGTTTGAGAAGTGGAAGTTTTCTTTTTTATTTTAGATTTTTAAAAATTTATTTTTAAAAATTTCCTTCCTTCCTTCCTTCCTTCCTTCCCTCCCTCCCTCCCTCTCTCCCTTCCTTCCTTTTGTAATTCATTGAGTAACAAAACTTTGACTTGATCTTAAATGACTTCAGGCTATTTATTATTTTTATTTGTTCCCCTTTATGTGACCATTCAAATATTTCACCGCAAAAATTTTGTATTTGATTAAAGAGTACTTCCCTAGACCTCTTGGAGGTGTTACATAATAGACAGTATATACATTATAGTATCATTCTAAAATCTAAGAAATTATAAATTACTTTCAAGAGTAAGACTTGTCCCCCTGCATTACCAGGTATCTGTTTTTCTCTCATTCAGATAAGACCAAAGTTGGTGATGATACTCCAGCTACCTTTTCGAGTCTTGTTTACTTGTATACACTCTTACTGTCTGTTATTTGTCCAGCATAGCTTGCAGGTAGCAGCTCATATTTCTGACTCTGTGCTTTAGTCTGTTGGGATTGTGCATGAAACTCATTTGTGAAGAACTCTTATTTGTAAGAAGCTGCAAAGCTGACACATGACCCTAGGAAACCCAGGCAAGGTGTTTATATTAGTGATTTTCAAACCCTTCTTCCCAAAAGACTCAGCAGAGGATTTGTTATCATGGCTTATCTTAAATATAGTCAAATGGGCAGCTTTCACCGTGATATTTATAATGATGCCACAGGGTCATCCTATGAATCCATTGAGGCTGAAGACCACAATATCTCTTAGAAAGTAGAAAGTCAATGAGCTGTACCTCTTAGTAGTTGGACACTGATGCTTTTAACCTCCACTCCCCCCCCGCCACCAACACACAACTGAAATGAAGCAACCATGTTTGAGTGACTGACACTTCTCTATCTGTTTATCTTGCTCCTTCTTTGGGGGAAATAGGATCCCTTATATTACTCCAGAATATACAAGTGTGGTGGAAACTCAAGAATCATACCATACTGATCTATTTTATTTTCTGCCTCCTCTTTCAGTACTAGATTTCCCAAGTCTCTGAAGTGTTGTTTCTCTGGAATGACCCACTCATCAATGACTCCTGCATACTTGTCAAAATGAGAGATGAAGGTGACTGAACATGGCTTTAGGCCATGTGTGTAGTCCTAGGCATTTTTCATAGTGTCCAAGGCATGGCTGGTGACACATATTCCAGAAAAACTTTCCTTTTAGTTTTAACATCCTTTTTCAGGATAATATCATTGCTGGTTTGCAAAAATCTTCTGTTTCTCAAAGAAATCAGGCTCATCTTTAAGCACATGTCTTGTGGATAATAACTACAAAGCTGTAGAGGTTCTTGAAGGATGAGGCAGAGAAAGGGACCATCAGATGGCAGCCCACACTTATTCACTATCCATATATCAGTTTGCTAACCCCACTCTTCACATTTTTCTTTCCTAAGCTTCTAACACCATTCTCCTTTTCTCACTCTCAACTAATGGCTCCTAAAAGCAATCTCATGAGAACTTCTAATCTGTTCACCATCAAACTTATCACTGCATCTGTACCCATTTACTCTGCCTTCCTTCCCTTACAATGAATGATCTCTCTCTGCACACCTAAGGCCAGACCTTGGCCTTGTGATCAACATCCCTTCACCTATTCAAAGATTTACTCTTTCCTCCCTCCCTCATCCTTCTCTTTCCTGTTATCATTGCCTTCTCTTTTTCTACGGCATCATTCCTTTAGCATGTGCCCTTCCTAAACTACACATCCATCTTTGCCTGCTTCTCCATATCTACTCATTCAGAATTGACTACACTTTCCTTCTTACTCCATTATCCTCGCATCCTCACCATTCTATAGAAATTACTCAGGTCAAGGTGACCTGTGTTCTTCACTGCCCAAATTCGACAGACAATCTCCAGTTCTCATCTTATACAACCTTTCAGCATCATTGGACCATTATCCTCTTCTTTCTTCTTTAAACATTGTTTCTCCCTTGGCTTCCAGGACATCCTTGTCTTATAATTGTTCTCCGAACTCATTAGCCAATTCCTTCTTGTTCTCCTGTGTTGGCCTGTCATCTTTTTCCTGATGTGTAATTGCTGAGTGACCCCTGGCTTCAGTCGCTGGACCTCTTGCACACTCCAGGGGTGACTTTATCTCATGATCCATATCCAAATATAAAGCACTAGCTCTGTCCTTTCCTTTGAGTGCTAGCATATCCGTTTCTCACTTGGATATCACACAGTCATCTCAACCTTAATGGGCACAACATACAGCTCTTGATTTTTCTTTCCAAAGCTGCTCCTCTTCAAGTCTTCCCTATCTTAATAGCATACTGTTGTTCAAGGTCAAAATGTACGGAGATTCTCAAGTCTTCTCCTTTGCTAATATCTCACATTTGGTCAGTCCATCAGCAAATCTGTTAGCTTCTACCTTCAAACTAAGCCGGGAATCCGACCACTTCTCATTCCCTCAGCTACTACCCTAGTCCAAGTTACCACCTTTCTCTCCTAGCCTCCGTAGTTGTGTCCTCAATGGTTTTCCTGTCTCCAGTCTTGCCCACTTGCTTCCCCCATGTCAATTCTCCATACAGTGGCCAGAGTAATTTTTTTAAATGTTAATTAAATCACAACACTTCCCTGGTCAGAACTCTCTTTTCAGTGAATGCTTTGAACAGCACTGAGAATAAGTTCCATGGTCCTTATCGTTGCCTATAAGGCTTTCAGCTCCCTCTCTGTCCTCGTCTTGTTGCTCTGCCACCCTTATTGCCTCTAGTCTAGCCATACTTGCCTTTTTCTTCACCAGACACTACATGCTCACACCCACCTGTGGGCCCTGAACTTGTGTGTCTCTGCCTGGGATACTTTTCCCACAGAAATGAGCACTGCTCACTACCTCCTTCTTTCAAGTCTCTGATTATGTGTCATTTTCTCAGAGAAGCCTTTTTGCTTTAAAATATCTCAAGTAGCAACCCATTTTTTGCCACTTTTTATCCCCTTATTTTGCTCTATTTTTCTTCATAGCTCTTAGTATTACCTGCTGTCGTATTACATGTTATATTGTTTATCGTCTGTCTACTAAACAATGACATGAATTCAGGGACCACATCCCCAGTGTCTAGAACAATGTCAGGCACATAAGATGTGCTCTGTAAATAACTATTCAATGAATGAATCTACTCAGGGACAAAACATACAAATATTAATGACACTTTAAGGTAAATTACATTTCAAAAGTTACATTTTTTCATTAACAGCTTTCACGTGCTCTCATATACATAATCTCATTTAATCCTTACCTGTAAGTGCTATCATTTTCCTATTTTATAGGCAAGGAAAGAGCTACAGTGCAGATGTATCCACCCCAAATCACATAGCTAGTTAGTGGTGGAAGTAGGATTTAAGGCCAGATTTTCTGATTCTAAATCCCGTCTTATTTCATAAAGACAGTAAGTGCTTTGGAGTTGGAGACAAATTTGGTTTACACAGGGATATAGGAGTTAATGGGTGCTTTAGGGAAACCTTAGAGTATTTGTGTCTTGAGATTTGAACATGGGATTAGATATAAGTAATGAGCAAAGGCATTCCAGATATGGTAATGGCATGAGCAAATGCAAAGAGACATGGATGTGTCTGGTGAATTCACATAGGAGTAGATTCACGTAGCCGATTCAAGTTACTGCTTGAGCTTGAGGCAGTAGGAAACACTTAAAAATATCTGAATCAAGACTGCCACATGCAGAGAGGTTTGCTGAGGATCCTTTAGCTTGGTGAGCGGTGCGAAGAAGAGAGAGGAGAGGAGATCAGAGGGGAGGGCGCAGGAACAAGGGCCTGGGTGGGAGGACTTGCTCAGAAACAAAGAGAGGGGGCTTCCCTGGTGGCGCGGTGGTTGAGAGTCTGCCTGCCAATGCAGGGGACACAAGTTCGAGCCCTGGTCTGGGAAGATCCCACATGCCGCGGAGCAACTAGCCCCGTGAGCCTGCGCGTCTGGAGCCTGTGCTCCGCAACAGGAGAGGCCGCGATAGTAACAGGCCCGCACACCGCGATGAGGAGTGGCCCCCGCTTGCCGCAACTAGAGAAAGTCCTCGCACAGAAACGAAGAGCCAACACAGCCATAAATAAATGAATGAATGAATGAATGAATAAATAAATAAATAAAATTAAAAAAAATATACCAACTACCTCAAAAATATTTGGTCTTTAAAAAAAAAAAAAGAAACAAAGAGAGGCAGTTCTTTGCTTAGAGGTAGAAAAAAAGGTGCCAAGGTTAGGGAAGATTCTGGTAGCTCCCAAGATTTTGGAGGGTGACCTGTTTTTGTGTCTGCGGTTGCTAGTCTTTCCAAAACAAGACATTGTTCTGAAAATAAAGACTGAAGACTAGTCAAGTCTGGGTGTTAGGGTTTTGAGTTGTTAGTAGAAATCTTGGAAGAGTCATGATGTAAAAAATAACAGAAATTGTAAAACAACAACATTTAGACCTTAACTCAAATTAAGAAAAGCATTTTGAGCTCCCATCACCTGTTAGATCTAACTTCTTAATAAGGAAATATTTTTGTATTCTTTTTGTTTGTTTTTTAGATAGTGCTAACCCCATTGTGGTGAAGTTAAACCACTATGCATCGTGACTTCAGGCAAGGTGAAGCTTTATTTTAGATGATGACTCACTTTGAACTGGTTTTTAATAAGTGTTCTAGGATGGTGGAAAGATCTGGGTGGAACCATGCTCAATATTTCAAAGTGAGCACTTGAAAATCTATTTCTGCTTCTTAGTAATAGGATCTCTGAGGTGCCAGAATTATTTTCGAACTGGTTCCCTGGTTCTCAGAGGCCCTGCTATCCCAGGTCCGTGGAACTGGCAAGGAATTTGATGTGATTGCTTTTGCACCTGCCATTTGAGGGGAATTGTTTTGGAAGTTACTTAGTCATATAACTAAGAAACATCTAGTGTTTATCCTCTTAAAGATTGGGTTTAATGGCCAGATGGCTTGATTTGACCCTATCCATGGCTCAGAGCTATTTAATTTTTAAAATTCTTGACCACTGTGTTCCTCAATTAAATTACAAATTTAAATCAAACATGTGTGTTTTGTATCTATATTTTGAAGTACGCTGTGATCTCTTTTTATGACTTAATGATTCCAGTCTTGTGCTTTTGTCCTTGGCGTTCCCTTTAGCTCTGCATACATCCCTCCTTTCTTCCTACCTGTCTAAGCTCATCCCCACCTCTTGGGGAAGACTTCCCTCTTTAATACCCCATTCTCAGTTGCCTTTGTTTCACTTCTCTGAACACCTATATACAGTGCACGTGTAATTTTCCTTTCCTTAACTTCACTATAAACTGGGTACATTATGTAGTTTATTTTTAAAAGTTCCTTTATGGTTTAAAATATTCTGCACAGAAAAGGCAACTCTGTGGACAAGGAGTGCCCCCTTAGTCCCCTCTTTTCTTTTCAAGAGAAGCAATTAAAAAAAAAAAACCTTTGTTGTTGTCATTGCTTAAATATTAGCTCTTCTGCTTTTAAATTTTGGTAGCTTATTCAAATTTTCTGAAATACCAAGGAGTCCAATGCAGTAAAGAACAGACAACTTGTGTGAGGGTCTGTGTGGTCCCTCTAGGCTATGAGTTACCAGTTCGCTGGAAAGTCAGTTTCCTAATACACCTTCTACAGAGCACTGGTCCCACTCCCCAGAGACTTTTCTTTTTTTCTTTTTTTTTTTTTTTTTTTTTTGCGGTACGCGGGCCTCTCTCTGTTGGGGCCTCTCACTTTTGTGGCCTCTCCCGTTGCAGAGCACAGGCTCCAGATGCGCAGGCTCAGTGGCCATGGCTCACGGGCCCAGCCGCTCCGCGGCATGTGGGATCTTCCCTGGACCGGGGCATGAACCCGTGTCCCCTGCATCAGCAGGCGGACTCTCAACCACTGCGCCACCAGGGAAGCCCCAGAGACTTTTCTTGAAAAGGGGTCTTGGTACAACAAATTAGGAAACACTATTTTATCTCCCACTGGAGGATCTCAGTGTACATTAGAATATTATTGGCTCTGAGAAGCTCAGAGTTGTAAAAAAAACAACAACTTAGCATTCCCCAAATGTACTTGACTGTGGAACCTTTTTTGCACATCACATCTCAACATCCTGCGGAACTAGAATTCGGTGGGACATACTTTGGGAAATGCTTCTGTTAAGTGTTTCCTCTCTTAGGTAGGCCAAAGAATAAATGTGAAGGCCAATCCCAATGAAATAATAATTTAATCTCCCTAAACACATGATGTGGAAAACAAGTACTGGCTTTGTATTTTAACTCCTCCCAATGCCATAAAATGACAACTCAGTAAATTTTGGTGTAAGTGGATTGTCTTTTTAAATACTGAGAGTGGGAAGAGGAAGCATGTGGGCTATCAATGCCTGTCCTTTGAGTGTTGGGTCTGTCCCTTTGTCTTTCTCAGGTCGGTCATTGTGTGCTTGGCGTGTCCCGGTCCCGTCACCATCAACATGCTGCATAATGGATGAGGCTGAAGAGACTTAGGCAGCAGGTGTTCTAGCAATTAAAAAAAGAAAGAACAGAGCTGTTGATTATTGCCAACAGCATTAGTCCTCCATTTCTTCCTTTTACAAACAACAGCTCTCTGTGTCAATCAGCAGCAAAATGGCAACTGTTCTGCTTTAGTAGTTCTACTTAGTACCTTCCGGGCACTGTAGTCAGAACTCCCATTTGGATAGTTTGTGCCCTTATGTTGGAAGTGGGCTGTATTTTTCCCTTTGTTCTCTAAAAGATTGTTACAATCTAGTTAATTGCCCACAAACTTATTAAAAATTATATCGTGGTACACTGGAATGGATTGGGGACAATTATTAGCTTTGCTATAATTGTTGGCTGTCCTATAAGGGGGGAAGGAAATATATTTGCAAATTCAGGACTAGAGAGTATACAAGCTTTCAAGAACCTGAGTATACTCCACACCAAGAAATATTTAGGACAAAAGTAAGCTTTTTATATTTGATTTTATATGCTTGGGAAAGGCCTATTCATTGGATTATTGCTACTGCTCCAATTTTCAGGAATTTAGTGGAGACCTTTTGCTTTTTCATTCTGATCGTCTACCTATAGCCAGGAATCAGAAACAGCTCTCTGAAAGAACAATAGGTTTATATTATCATAGTAGTTACATCTTTCTATAAGATGTTGATTGTTTATGAACAAGAGTGTATGCAAGTTTAGAAACATTCATATGGTTGTATGGTTTGTTTTCAATTATTTTTTGATAATTCTCCAATGTCATGGATATTGTAATACATTTAAAACATCACATTTAAGTTAACTGTTAGCCTCATAATATATATGTAATAGAGATTGCGAGTTTGCAGTAGTATTCTGGAGCCAGCTCATATGGCTCAAGAGAGAAGCTTGTGTGCATTTCCTCCTCACTGTGTGTTCAGTGATATCAGGCTGAGCTTGAAATCAACCACAGTGGGAATATTTACGCCATGGAGATTGGCAAATGCTACACGTCAGGGCTCTTCTCCCCTCCCCACCTCATGAGAACCCATTGTTAAGCATTTAGCAGAATACCATTGGTTCTAGGCCATCTCTCAGGGTGACTTGATTATAAGGAGTTTTAAAAATATAACCAAGGAGAGACTTCCCATGTGGTCCAGTGGCTAAGACTCCACACTCTCAGTGCAGGGGGCCTGGGTTCAATCTCTGGTCAGGGAACTAGATCCCACATGCTGCAACTAAGAGTTCACATGCTGCAACTAAAGACCCACATGCTGCAACTAAGAGTTTGCGTGCTGCATCTAAAGACCCGCACGCTGCAATGAAGACCCTGCATGTCGCAACTAAGACCCGATACAGCCAAATAAATAAATGTTTAAAAATATATATATATATATATAACCAAGGACCTCTTAGAATATCTCGTATTCTAACAATAACACAGTTAACTTTTTATACCCTTTTTTCCTTCTTCCTCTCTCTAGACTTTTTGTTAATGAGGTTTTTCAAGATGATGCGTGGGCAGAAGGTCCTGTTGTTGGTTTTGTTTTGTTTTTGATTAACGTGGATCTCACCTACTAGGTTTATAACAAATAGGCTTCTTGTCTTTTCTTTAATTTACCTGTGGTAGTACAGCATTACATTGTTTCCTTATGGTTTTTTGTAGCACTCTGAAAACAGGACTCCTTCCTTATTGATGTGGACCATGTTTATGGAGGAAACATTGTGTAAGGAGAGATAAACACAGAGTCCGAGTAATGTTCACTCCAGTAGAAACCAAGATGGCGCTGCTTCCTCAGTGGGGGCAGCCGCCACATTGTGGTGTCAGTGAGGCCCAGTGATGAACAGCACTTTAGGGGGCTGGGATTACCACTTGCTGTCTTCATCACAGAACAGCCAAGAGAACAGATTTCCTGCCATAATACATTATTTGTAAGTCTAAAGAACCAGAGGGAGATAAGTAGGGAAATATTTTGTTCTGAAATGCCTAATGGTCTCAAATGAGGCATCTTGTCTTCTTTCCTTCTAGTCCCCTTCACTCCCCATTAGTGGATATTTATTTTTCATTCCATAGGGGATCAAGTTGTGTATAAGATTCTTTCAAGTTGTATTCTTTGGATATGTGTGATGATTTTTTAAATACAGAGGCTAAAATCCAGTGACATCACAGAGATTGTTATGATTTCACCTCCACAGTGTTGAGTGAATTGACAGTATATGGGCAGACATTTTGACATTTCTCTGGATTCGGGGGCTTATATTCTTTTTCCACGTTTTGAGGAAGAGGCACATTGAAGAGAGCAGATTGCATAGGCAGTGGGAAGTCAGATCATGATTTATTATTTTTTTTTTCAGATCATTTTTTACAACTCAACTGACACAGGCGCATTTGGGCAGCATAGCCTTCTGGTTGGGAATGTGGGTCGGGAACCAGACTGCCCAGCTTAGAGTCCTGGCTCTGCCACTTACTGTGTGAAATTGGGCCAATTACTTCATGGTCTATACTTTCGTTTCTTCATCTGGAAAACAGAGATAATAGTCACACTTCTATCAGGGCCCCTGAGAGCCCATTGAGCACCTTTGTATAAACTCCAAAAGACATCATAGGGTGGACTCTTTGGGCTTGAGTACAGACAGTGGCTTTATGTGAATTAGGAAAACAGGACTCTTTAGCCAGAAGAATTTGTGTAGTTTGACAAAGAGAGCTCAGGCTGGCTTTTAGCCCCAACTTGTCTCCTCAGCTGGGCACCACTGTTGAGGGCACAACCTGTGCAACCAGCTGTAGCAGCTCTGACAACTGCACCAGGGAACTGAGGAGTAAGCGAGTTAATTAAGGTTCCATAAAAGATGCTGTTACTATTATCATCAAACCTTCAAGGTGAGAGCCTACGGTGGAACAGGGTTCAGAGAATCTGTAGATTTGTGCCAAGTTATCTTAAAGGAGTGGAGTGATTTGCTGGAAACCCTTGGTTATTAGAGAACTGTGGCTTGAACCCAGTTGTCTGGACTTTCAGCTTCCTACCAATCCTGACTAGGTGTCTTTAGATAACCATGTGATTCAAACCATTGATAGAAGATGGGGGGAAGGGGCACTGTGGCCATTCCTGACCCCAAGTGTCTGCCTAGAGCCATTCAAATGGTAAAATCTCAGAAGATGATGTGTCCTTTATTTTCCAAAGCCTAGCAGTACATTGGCTCCTTTGATACTCAAATGTTTGTTTTAAAATATATTATGCCTAGAGGGGTGGGATAAGGAGGGTGGGAGGGAGAGAGACGCAAGAGGGAAGAGATATGGGGATATATGTATATGTATAGCTGATTCACTTTGTTTTAAAGCAGAAACTAACACACCATTGCAAAGCAATTATACTCCAATAAAGATGTTAAAAAATATATATAGATATATATTATGCAGGGCTTCCCTGGTGGCACAGTGGTTAAGAATCTGCCTGCCAGTGCAGGGGACACAGGTTCGAGCCCTGGTCTGGGAAGATCCCACATGCTGTGGAGCAGCTAAGCCCGTGCACCACAACTACTGAGCCTACGCTCTAGAGCCCACAAGCTGCAACTACTGAGCCTGGGTGCCACAACTACTGAAGCCCGCGCATCTAGAGCCTGTGCTCCTCAACAAGAAAAGCCACCCAATGAGAAGCCCGCACGCCACAACGAAGAGTAGCCCCTGCTCCCCACAACTAGAGAAGCCCGCACACAATGAAGACCCAATGCAACCAAAAATAAATAAATAAATAAAAATAAATTTAAAAATAATATATATATATATCATGCAGTAAGCATGTGTGGATCCCAGTCACCATTTTTTAAATTGAAGTATAGTTGATTTGCAATACTGTGTTAGTTTCCGGTGTACAGCAAAGTGATTCAGTTTTACATATATATATATTTTTTTCTGACTCTTCTCCATTATAGGTTATTACAAGATGTTGAATATAGTTCCCTGTGCTATTCAGTAATTCCTTGTTGTTTATCTATTTTATATATAGTGGTGTGTATCTGTTATCCCATACTGCTAATTTATTCCTCCCTCACCTTTCCCCTTTGGTAAACATGTTTGTTTTCTATGTCTGTGAGTCTGTTTCTGTTTTGTAAATAAGTTCATCTGTATTTTTTAGCTTCCACATATAAATGTTATCATATAATATTTGTCTTTGTCTATCTGGCTTACTTCACTCAGTATGATAATCTCTAGGTCTATCCATGTTGCCACAAATGGCAATATTTCATTCTTTTTATGGCTGATATTCCATTGTGTGTGTGTGTGTGTGTATCACATCTTCTTTATTCATCTGTTGATGGACACTTGGGTTGCTTCCATGTCTTGGCTACTGTAAATAGTGCTTCTGTGAACATTGGGGTGCATGATGTAACTTTTCAAATTAGAGTTTTTGTCTTTTCTGGATAAATGCTCAGGAGTAGGATTGCTGGATCATACGGTAACTCTATTTTTAGTTTTTTTGAAGGAACCTCCATACTGTTTCTCCATATTGCCAGCCACCATTTTAATAGACCTGAGGAATATTATTAGTTGGAGGTGTATTTCTATTACATTGGAATGAAAAACCTTTTACAAGTAGTATTTTCTCACTACAAAGACTTTTCTGAGTTAAACCAAATGGAAAATGGCTTTTGTTACTAACAAAAGAAAAAAAAAAGAGGTTAAACCACTATGGAAGTCAACCTCTATTTCTCCAGTCCTCCCTTTAAAATCTTTTTAATTGTAAAGTATAACACAATGACAGAAAACCACATAAATTCACAGCTTAGTTAATTATTTAAGGTGGACAGTCTTGGAATCACTGTCTCAAGAAGTAGATTCAAATCAAGAAGTAGAATTTTATCACCTTGGAAGCCCATCCTGGGCTCCCTCCCATTGATATTTCCTTCCCTCCTTCTAAAAGTCACTTTCTCATTTTATGTTGATCACTTCCTGGCTTTTCTTCTTAGTTGTGTTGCCCAAGTCATACCTATGACTTTTAAAAGGACAGGCTGTTTAAAATGTGATCATCCTATCTGTATAATGAGCATTTCACCATGTTTTATTTTCCTTTGATAATCTAATAACTTGTTTGGGTGAATTCTAGTAGTTTTCTAACTTGACTTCGATGTGTTTTAAAATAACAAGTACTGGTGAAACACAACAGTTTTGTGGTTACTTTGGATTCTTAGCTAAAAATTATTAGGTTATTAGAATATCAAATGGTGAAATTGATCAGTTCTTCAGACAGTTCTACAACTGTCACAGGACTGTGTGTACTTGGCAGAGCCTCTAGTTCCCATTCTTTGCCCCAAATCAGGAAGCCAAGGGGCTTGACCCCTCTTTCCTTCCCATCCTCAGTACTAACGTCATGTTGATTTGATGACTGGCAAAAGCCATTTCTGTGTAGTGAGAAGAAGAGAGAGTGGGTTGAATATAAATGAAATGACTGATAGTGAACCATTGAAAACAAATATGAAAAAGCACTCCTAGTTACAAATGAGGTGGCACCAGACAAGTTTTTGACGTGATTTCTTTCCCTGGACTGCTGAATGACTTTCAGCTGTAGCTCCAGACAACATTTTTTTATGAATATTTTGAAACATGAGAGAGAGAGAGAGAGACAGAGAGAGAGAGAGACAGAGAGAGAGACACAGAGAGAGACAGAGAGAGAGGCAGGAAGGAAGGTAGGTTGGTTCAAAGAGGCCATATACCCACCACCTAGTGTCAATAATTGTTAACATTTTCTCTATTTACTTCTAACACAAACACATGCACACATACTCCTAATATCTTTTCAACCTTTTCAAAATAAATTACAGACATCAGACCCCTTTCCCTGTAACTACTTTAGTGCGCATCTCCAAGCTATGAGGACATTCTTCTACATAACAACCGTGCCATTGTCACTCTTCATAAAGTGAAGTAATGCCCTGATATTATCAAATGACCAGATTTCCCCAATCGTGCCCAAAATATCACCTGTAAATCTGCTTTTAAACTAGGATTTCACTAAGATGCGTGCAATGAATTGGTTTTCATGTCCCTTAAGTCTCTTATTTAAGGTAACAAGCCTCCCCTTTTCTTCACGACATTGGCTTTTTGAAGGTCAATTTTCTTATAAAATGTGTCATGTTTCTGGATTTGCCCAATTGTCTCCTCATGGTCTCACTAAATCCGGACCATGTGTATAGGAGTCTGTCACATCGTGTGATTTTGTACCCAGCACTCACAAGCCCAGAGCCATCTGTGAAGCAGCAGATCTGCCTCAGCCATACTCACTTTCTCTTGAGCGGTATTTCTTTTTTTTTTTTTTTTTTTTGCGGTGTGCGGGCCTCTCACTGTCGTGGCCTCTCCCGCTGCGGAGCACAGGCTCCAGACGCGCAGGCTCAGCGGCCATGGCTCACGGGCCCAGCCGCTCCGTGGCATGTGGGATCTTCCCTGGACCGGGGCACAAACCCCCGTCCCCCGCATCGGCAGACGGACTCTCAACCACTGCGCCACCAGGGAAGCCCTTGAGCGGTATTTCTGAACAGAAATTGCAACCGCCTGATCTAGACACTCCAGCATGGATTTTTTTCTTCTTAGATATGAAGCTCGAGGAAAGAAAGTAATAGAGCTTCCAATCAGTAGTAAATGTCCTATTAGATGGTTTCTACTCATGATTTCTAACCTCTAACAACCTTGTAAAACAGGTTCCTACAACTGTCTTTTAAAGATGATGGAGCAGACTCAGAGAAACGAAGCCATTTGTCCAGCGTCACGTAGCTCTGAAGTGTCACACCTGAAATTTGGACCCTGATTTGCCTAGTTCAGAGGTTTTTTATATCCCTGTGCTGAGGACTAGATGACAGTTCCATACACTGATTTGTCAAAATTAACCATGAATTGAAGTATTTATTTAAGGAGCAACACGATACCCAGGTAAAAATCACACTGTGGCTGAAGCCTAGCTCTGCTTCTTATAGTAGAGACAGCACACATATCCCAGAAGCACTTTACTAGCCCATTTTCTTTCGGGACTCATTCTTTTTCTTTGCTCTCAAATCAATTGCTAATACTTTATGTTGTGTTAAAGCTCATGAGTTGTTTGTCTTTCTTTGCAGTATCTGTTCTGTCTCTTTAGAAGGTAAGGATAGCCTAAGTGTGCAAACACACTTACTGCTAAACCCACTCATATGTTCCTGGACTGACCCATTTCCTGTGTCTAGAGCACGCAATGGCTAGATCAGAGGATTTAATGCTCCCAGCATGCTTTGGAGCATTTCTTGTATTCTTAATTAGATTTTTTTTTAGCAGAGTCTGTCAATCTGTGGCTATAAACAGCGCCTTCTGGGTTTCTGATGACATGATGAAAATATAAATGGATTCTGCAGATTGCATTTTATTATCCTGAACATTAAACACTCAGAGCTAGTGCTGGAGAGGATCATGGTCTGATAATGTTGATTAAATAACCTCAGGCCTGGACTTCTATGCTGTTTCTTTGCCAACCCAAACTGAATAGATGTAAGGAGCTATTGTTTTCTTCTTTTACTTATTTATTTATTATTTTTTTTACATCTTTATTGGAGTATAATTGCTTTACAATGGTGTGTTAGTTTCTGCTTTATAACAAAGTGAATCAGTTATACATATACATATGTTCCCATATCTCTTCCCTCTTGTGTCTCCCTCCCTCCCACCCTCCCTATCCCACCCCTCTAGGTGGTCACAAAGCACCGAGCTGATCTCCCTGTGCTATGCGGCTGCTTCCCATTAGCTATCTATTTTACGTTTGGTAGCATATATATGTCCATGCCACTCTCTCACTTTGCCACAGCTTACCCTTCCCCCTCCCCATATCCTCAAGTCCATTCTCTAGTAGGTCTGTGTCTATAGTCCTGTCTTACCCCTAGGTTCTTCATGACATATTTTTTCTTAAATTCCATATATATGTGTTAGCATATGGTATTTGTCTTTCTCTTTCTGACTTACTTCACTCTGTATGACAGTCTCTAGATCCATCCACATCTCAACAAATGACCCGATTTCGTTCCTTTTCATGGCTGAGTATATTCCATTCTATATATGTACCACATCTTCTTTATCCATTCGTCTGTTGATGAGCATTTAGATTGCTTGCATGACCTGGCTATTGTAAATAGTGCTGCAATGAACATTGAGGTGCGTGTGTCATTTTGAATTATGGTTTTCTCTGGGTATATGCCCAGTACTGGGATTGCTGGATCATATGGTAATTCTATTTTTAGTTTTTTAAGGAACCTCCATAATGTTATCCATAGTGGCTGTATCAATTTACATTCCCACCAACAGTGCAAGAGGGTTCCCTTTTCTCCACACCCTCTCCAGCATTTGTTGTTTGCAGATTTTCTGATGATGCCCATTCTAACTGGTGTGGGGTGATACGTCATTGTAGTTTTGATTTGCATTTCTCTAATAATTAGTGATGTTGAGCAGCTTGTCATGTGTTTCTTGGCCATCTGTATGTCTTCTTTGGAGAAATGTCTATTTAGGTCTTCTGCCCATTTTTGGATTGGATTGTTTGTTTTTTTGATATTGAGCTGCATGAGCTATTTATATATTTTGGAGATTAATCCTTCGTCTGTTGATTCATTTACAAATATTTTCTCCCATTTTGAGGGTTGTCTTTTCATCTTGTTTATGGTTTCCTTTGCTGTGCAAAAGCTTTTAAGTTTCATTAGGTCCCATTTGTTTGTTTTTATTTCCATTTCTCTATGAGGTGGATCAAAAAAGATCTTGCTATGATTTCTGTGAGAGAGTGTTCTTCCTATGTTTTCCTCTAAGAGTTTTATAGTGTCCGGTCTTACATTTAGGTCTCTAATCCATTTTGAGTTTATTTTTGTGTATGGTGTTAGGGAGTGTTCTAATTTCATTCTTTTCCATGTAGCTGTCCAGTTTTCCCAGCACCACTTATTGAAGAGACTGTCTTTTCTCCATTGTATATCCTGGCAGCCTTTGTCATAGATTAGTTGACCATAGATGCATGGGTTTATCTCTGGGCTTTCTATCTTGTTCCATTGATCTATGTTTCTGGTTTTGTGCCAGTACCATATTGTCTTGATTACTGTAGCTTTATAGTATAGTCTGAAGTCAGGGAGTCTGATTCCTCCAGCTCTGTTTTTTTCCCTCAAGACTGCTTTGGCTATTCGGGGTCTTTTGTGTCTCCATACAAATTTTAAGATTTTTTTGTTCCAGTTCTGTAAAAAATGCCATTGGTAATTTGATAGGGATTTCATTGAATCTGTAGATTGCTTTGGGTAGTATAGTCATTTTCACAATATTGATTCTTCCAATCCAAGAGCATGGTATATCTCTCCATCTGTTTGTATCATCTTTAATTTCTTTCATCAGTGTCTTGTAGTTTTCTGCATACAGGTCTTTTGTCTCCCTAGGTAGGTTTATTCCTAGGTATTTTATTCTTTTTGTTTCAATGGTAAATGGGAGTGTTGCCTTAATTTCTCTTTCAGATTTTTCATCATTAGTGTATAGGAATGCAAGAGATTTCTGTGCACTAATTTTGTATCCTGCTACTTTACCAAATTCATTGATTAGCTCTAGTAGTTTTCTGGTGGCACCTTTAGGATTCTCTATGTATAGTATCATGTCATCTGCAAACAGTGACAGTTTTAATTCTTCTTTTCCAATTTGTATTCCTTTTATTTCTTTTTCTTCTCTGACTGCCATGGCTAGGACTTCCAAAACTATGTTGAATAATAGTGGTGAGAGTGGACATTCTTGTCCTGTTCCTGATCTTAGAAGAAACGCTTTCAGTTTTTCACCATTGAGAATGATGTTTGCTTTGGGTTTGTCATATATGGCCTTTATTATGTTGAGGTAGGTTCCCTCTATGCCCACTTTCTGGAGAGTTTTTTATCATAAATGGATGTTGAATTTTGTCAAAAGCTTTTTCTGCATCTATTGACATGATCATATGGTTTTTATTCTTCAATTTGTTAATATGGTTTATCATATTGATTAATTTATATATATTGAAGAATCCTTGCATCCCTGGGATAAATCCCACTTGATCATGGTGTATGATCCTTTTAATGTGTTGTTGGATTCTGTTTGCTAGTATTTTGTTGAGGATTTTTGCATCTACATTCATCAATGATATTGGTCTGTAATTTTCTTTTTTTGTAGTATCTTTGTCTGGTTTTGGTATCAGGGTGATTGTGGCCTCATAGAATGAGTTTGGGAGTGTTCCTTCCTCCCCAATTTTTTGGAAGAGTTTGAGAAAGATGGGTGTTAGCTCTTCTCTAAATGTTTGATAGAATTCACCTGTGAAGCCATCTGGTCCTGCACTTTTGTTTGTTGGAACAAATCCCAGTTTCAATTTCATTACTTGTGATTGGTCTGTTCATATTTTCTATTTCTTCCAGGTTCAGTCTTGGAAGGTTATACCTTTCTAAGAATTTGTCCATTTCTCCCATGTTGTCCATTTTATTGGCATAGAGTTGCTTGTAGTAGTCTCTTAGGATGCTTTGTATTTCTGCAGTGTCTGTTGTAACTTTTCCTTTTTCATTTCTAATTTTATTGATTTGAGTCCTCTCCCTCTTTTTCTTGATGAGTCTGGCTAATGGTTTATCAATTTTGTTGATCTTCTCAAAGAACCACCTTTTAGTTTTATTGATCTTTGCTATTGTTTTCTTTGTTTCTATTTCATTTATTTCTGCTCTGATCTTTATGATTTCTTTCCTTCTGCTAGCTTTGGGTTTTGTTTGTTTTTCTTTCTCTAGTTCCTTTAGGTGTAAGGTTAGATTGTTTATTTGAGATTTTTCTTGTTTCTTGAGGTAGGCTTGTATAGCTATTAAATTCCCTCTTAGAACTGCTTTTGCTGCATTCTATAGGTTTTGGATTGTCGTGTTTTCATTGTCATTTGTCTCTAGGTATTTTTTGATTTCCTCTTTGATTTCTTCAGTGATCTCTTGGTTATTTAATAACGTATTGTTTAGCCTCCATGTGTTTGTGTTTTTTACGTTTTTTCCCCCTGTAATTCATTTCTAATTTCATAGCATTGTGGGCAGAAGAGATGCTTGATATGATTTCAATTTTCTTAAATTTACTGTGGCTTTATTTGTGACCCAAGATGTGATCTATCCTGGAGAATGTTCCGTGTGCACTTGAGAAGAAAGTGTAATCTGCTGTTTCTGGATGGAATGTCCTATAAATATCAATTAAATCTATCTGGTCTATTGTGTCATTTAAAGCTTCTGTTTCCTTATTTATTTTCATTTTGGATAATCTGTCCATTGGTGTAAGTGAGGTGTTAAAGTCCCCCACTATTATTCTGTTACTGTCGATTTCCCCTTTTAAGGCTGTTAGCATTTGCCTTATGTATTGAGGTGCTCCTATGTTGGGTGCATATATATTTACAATTGTTATATCTTCTTCTTGGATTGATCCTTTGATCATGACGTAGTGTCCTTCCTTGTCTCTTGTAACATTCTTTATTTTAAAGTCTATTTTATCTGATATGAGAATTGCTACTCCACCTTTCTTTTGATTCCCATTTTCATGGAATATCTTTTTCCATCCCCTCACTTTCAGTCTGTATGTGTCCCTAGGTCTGAAGTGGGTCTCTTGTAGACAGCATATATATGGGTCTTGTTTTTGTATCCATTCAGCCGGTCTATGTCTTTTGATTGGAGCATTTAATCCATTTATATTTAAGGTAGTTATTGATATGTATGTTCCTATTACCATTTTCTTAATTGTTTTGGGTTTGGTATTGTAGGTCTTTTCCTTCTCTTGTGTTTCTTGCCTAGAGAAGTTTCTTTAGCATTTGTTGTAAAGCTGGTTTGGTGGTGCTGAATTCTCTTAGCTTTTGCTTGTCTGTAAAGCTTTTGATTTCTCCATCGAATCTGAATGAGATCCTTGCTGGGTAGAGTAATCTTGGTTTTAGGTTCTTCCCTTTCATCACTTTAAGTATATCATGCCACTCCCTTCTGGCTTGTAGAGTTTCTGCTGAGAAATCAACTGTTAACCTTTTGGGAGTTCCGTTGTATGTTATTTGTCATTTTTCCCTTATTGCTTTCAATAATTTTTCTTTGTCTTTAATTTTTGCCAGTTTGATTACTATGTGTCTCGGTGTGTTTCTCCTTGGGTGCATCCTGTATGGGACTCTCTGCACTTCCTGGACTTAGGTGGCTATTTCCTTTCCCATGTTAGGGAAGTTTTCGACTGTAATCTCTTCAAAGATTTTCTCGGGTCCTTTCTCTGTCTCTTCTCCTCCTGGGACCCCTATAATGTGAATGTTGTTGCATTTAATGTTGTCCCAGAGGTCTCTTAGGCTGTCTTCATTTCTTTTCATTCTTTTTTCTTTATTCTGTTCCGCAGCAGTGAATTCCACCATTCTGTCTTCCGGGTCACTTATCCGTTCTTCTGCCTGTTATTCTGCTATTGATTCCTTCTAGTGTAGTTTTCATTTTAGTTAGTGTATCGTTCATCTCTGTTTGTTTGTTCTTTAATTCTTCTAGGTCTTTGTTAAACATTTCTTGCATCTTCTCGATCTTTGCCTCCATTCTTTTTCTGAGGTCCTGGATCATCTTCACTATCATTATTCTGAATTCTTTTTCTGGAAGGTTGCCTGTCTTCACTTCATTTAGTTGTTTTTCTGGGGTTTTATCTTGTTCCTTCATCTGGTACCTAGCCCTCTGCCTTTTCATCTTGTCTGTCTTTCTGTGAATGTGGTTTTTGTTTCACAGGCTGCAGGACTGTAGTTCTTCTTGCTTCTGCTGTCTGCCCTCTGGTCTATCTGTTTTTTTAAACTATTATCCTTTATGCCTTCACAGTCCAAAGTCCATCTCTGGACCCAGGTTGGAGTTGTAACAGCCTGTGCTGGCAATGGATTGGATCCTGTGGCTAATGAGCTTGCGGAAAACCAAGAACGCAGTTTTCTGGGCCAGTTGGGAAGTTCAGAATGCTGGGAAGTCCAAGATGAAGATGCCAGCTGATTGGTCTCTAGTGAGAGCACCCTTCCTAGCTTGCAGACAGCTGCCTCCTTCCTGTATTCTTTTCCACAGAATTTTGATTTGATTTTTCTAGCAGCCCTATTAAGGAGACAGAAATAGCAGTGGATTTATTTGTCAATAAATGTGAAAAATAAGAGCAATTCTCTTCTGCTTTATTTTACAATTTAGGTTTAAAAAGAAATACTCTTTTTGTTAAATAAGTCAAATATTATCAAAAGAGAAGTGAGCATAATGAACTACAAATAATTTTCTCTGGTGAATTAAAGAGGTGTGATTTTCATTGACTGTTGGTAGGAGGAAATCAAACCTTCTAAAAAGTGTACCTGTTTTTGTACAACAATTTAGGGAAAATCTCCATGTCTTTCAAAGGTTAAGTCAAAATATAGTAAATTTTGTATTTTTTCTATTTCTTGAATGCAGGGACCATTATTTTGCCAGCCAATAGAATTGCTTCTTAAGATCATTATAATAGGATTTCGAACATTTATTTTTTTATTTTTAATTTTTTTAAATTGTAACTTAAAAAAATTTACTTATTTATTTATTTATTTTGGCTGTGATGGGTCTTAGTTGTGGCATGCAGGATCTTCGTTGTGGCATGTGGGAAAAGACGACACCTTGATTAGCAGGCTGACTTTGGACTATTAAATCGACTCTACTTGAAATTTTTTAGTGGCCATGCATCACATGCAAGATAATTTTAAATAGTACATGGGAATTTTAGGTGGTTCATGGGCCACCAATATTTTCTTATAATCTTAATAGTTCTGTTACCTTCTATTTATGGTAGGAGCTTAGATATCTGCTTTCCTCCCATCTGTGAGTTTTCTGCATGCAGTGGCCATGTCTCATTTGTGTTTCTATCTCAGCCCTGCTTATTATCTTTGCCCAGTAAATGGAGAGGTACCTGACTTAACTTAGCCAGAAATTCTGTAATAAATGTAACTAAATGAGCTTCGGTTCTCAATGTTAGCACCGTCTGCACTAGAATATAATACTTCTAACAAAAATGTAAAGACCTGAAAAAAATGTTTTTAAAACTTTCTGATCACTTCTCACTGAATGGAGGTTAGTTTTATAGAGAATATTAGTAACGTTTTGAGAATATAAATCAGGACTAATAAATTCACGAAAGAAAACGTTATGCTGTTCTAAGTCTGTGGTTAAAACTTTAGCTTTATAAAGACTTTCTTTAATTCCTTTCTTAATATTTTATTTTGTGGAAAAAGCTAGATATTTGCAAACTGTAAGGAACTACGTTTTATCTATTTTCTCACCTTTCCTCAGATAAGAATGAGAGGATATTAACAAAGGAATTTTTTTGAGGTGGTATATTATATTGGCTTGTGGATTGCCTTTCTAGTGGGAATGGTAATGAGGATGTCTTATAATAGAACTTGAACTCTGATTTACAAGGAAGAGTTGGGACTGCTTAGTTTCCTTGGGCTGCTCTTCAAAAAAAAAAAGAAAAAGAAAAAACCTTGTTTGGTTTTTCTGATGGTTAAAGTAATATGTATTAACTGGAGAAAGTTTTAGAAAAAGAGGGAAACTCTAAAAGAAGAAAATAAAGATCACAGCTGATTCCCACCATGGTGTTGACATATTTCCCCTGTGTGTGTGTCTCTGAGTGTGTGTATGTGTGTTATCTGTTTTATAATGTCTTTCATTTTGGAATCACAGTAATGCTGCCCTAATCAAATGAACTAGGAAGTATTCTTTCCTCTTCAATTGTCTAGAAGAGTTTGTGTAGAATTGCATTACTTCTTTCTTAAATATTTGCTGTAATTCACCAGGTAAGCCTTCTGGGCCTGGCGTTTTCTTTTGGGAAGGTTATCTATTTCTTTGTTGAGTGAACTATGGATGCTTGTGTCAAAAATTTTATTCAATTCATCTAAGTTGGTGAACTTATTGTCACAGATTTATTTATATTTCTTTGTTATCCTTTTAATGTATGTAGAATCTGTAATGATATAATGTCATTCCTTGTATTGGTAATTTGTGTCTTTCTTTTTTGGCTAAAAACCAAAGGTTATCAAATTTATTAGCTAAAGGTTTATCAGTTTTGTTGATCTCATATAAAGAGTTTTTTTAACATCGTTATTGGAGTATAAATGCTTTACAATGTTGTATTACTTTCTGCTGTATAACAAAGTGAATCAGCTATATGTATATATATATATATCCCCATATCCCCTCCCTCTTGTGTCTTCCTCCCACCCTCCCTATCCCACCCCTCTAAGTGGTCACAAAGCACTGAGCTGATCTCCCTGTGCTATGTAGCTGCTTCCCACTAGCTATCTATTTTACATTTGGTAGTGTATATATGTCAATGCTACTCTCTCATTTTGTCTCAGCTTACCCTTCCACCTCCCTGTGTCCTCAAGTCCATTCTCTACATCTGCGTCTTTATTCCTGTCCTGCCCCTAAGTTCATCAGAAAAAATTTTTTTTTAGATCCATATATATGTGTCAGCATACGATATTTGTCTTTATCTTTCTGACTTACTTCACTCTGTCTGACAGACTCTAGGTCCATCCACCTCACTACAAATAACTCAATTTCGTTTCTTTTTATGGCCACATCTTCTTTATCCATTTATCAGTAGATGGACACTTAGGTTGCTTCCATGTCCTGGCTATTGTAAATAGTGCTGCAATGAACATTGTGGTACAGGACTCTTTTTGAATTATGGTTTTCTCAGGGTATATGCTCAGTAGTGGGATTGCTGGGTCATATGGTAGCTCTATTTTTAGTTTTTTAAGGAACCTCCATAATGTTATCCATAGTGGCTGTATCAATTTACATTCCCACCAACAGTGCAAGAGGGTTCCCTTTTCTCCACACCCTTTCCAGCATTTATTGTTGGTAGAGTTTTTGATGATGGCCATTCTGACTGGTGTGAGGTGATACCTCATTGTACTTTTGATTTGCATTTCCCTACTGATTAGTGATGTTGAACATCCTTTCATGTATTTGTCAGCCATCTGTGTATCTTCTCTGGAGAAATGTCTATTTAGTTCTCCACCCATCTTTGGATTGGGTTGTTTGTTTTTGTGATATTGAGCTGCATGAGCTGCTTATATATCTTGGAGATTAATCCTTTGTCAGTTGCTTCATTTGCAAATATTTTCTCCCATTCTGAGGGTTGTCTTGTTGTCTTGTTTATGTTTGCCTTTGCTGTGCAAAAGATTTTAAGTTTCATTAGGTCCCATTTGTTTATCTTTGTTTTTATTTCCATTCCTCTAGGAGGTGGGTCCAAAAGGATCTTGCTATGATTTATGTCATAGAATGTTCTGCCTATGTTTTCCTCTAAGAGTTTTATAGTGTCTGTCCTCACATTTAGGTCTTTTATCCATTTTGAGTTTATTTTTGTGTATGGGATTAGGAAGTGTTCTAATTTCATACTTTCACATGTAGCTGTCCAGTTTTCCCAGCACCACTTATTGAAGAGACTGTCTTTTCTCCAATGTATATTCCTGCCTCCTTTATGAAAGATAAGGTGACCATATGTGCATAGGTTATCTCTGGGCTTTCTATCCTATTCCATTGATCTGTATTTCTGTTTTTGTGCCAGTACCATACTGTCTTGATTACTGTAGCTTTGTAGTATAGTCTGAAGTCAGGGAGCCTGATTCCTCCATCTCCGTTTTTCTTTCTCAACATTGCTTTGGCTATTCGGGGTCTTTTGTGTTTCCATACAAATTGTGCAATTTTTTGTTCTAGTTCTATGAAAAATGCCACTGGTAGTTTGATAGGGATTACATTGAATCTGTAGATTGCTTTGGGTAGTATAGTTATTTTCACAATGTTGATTCTTCCAATCCAAGAACATGGTATATCTCTCCATCTGTTTGTATTATCTTTAATTTCTTTCATCAGTGTCTTATAGTTTTCTGTGTACAGGTCTTTTGTCTCCTTAGGTAGGCTTATTCTTAGGTATTTTATTCTTTTTGTTGCAGTGATAAGTGGGAGTGTTTCCTTAATTTTTCTTTCAGATTTTTCATCAGTAGTGTATAGGAATGCAAGAGATTTCTGTGCATTAATTTTGTATCCTGCTACTTTACCAAATTCATTGATTAGCTCTAGTAGTTTTCTGGTAGCATCTTTAGGATTCTCTATGTATAGTGTCATGCCATCTGAACACAGTGACAGTTTTACTTCTTCTTTCCTGATTTGTATTCCTTTTATTTCTTTTTCTTCTCTGATTGCCATGGCTAAAGCTTCCAAAACTATGTTGAATAGGGCTTCCCTGGTAGCACAGTGGTTGAGAGTCTGCCTGCCGATGCAGGGGACATGGGTTCGTGCCCTGGTCCGGGATGATCCCACATGCCACGGAGCGGCTAGGCCCATGAGCCATGGCCGCTGGGCCTGCGCGTCCGGAGCCTGTGCTCCTCAATGGGAGAGGCCACAACAGTGAGAGGCCCGCGTACCGCAAAAAAAAAAAAAAGAGAAAAAAGAGCTGCATTGAATAATAGTGGTGACAGTGGGCAACCTTGTCTTGTTCCTGATCTTAGTGGAAATGGTTTCAGTTTTTCACCATTGAGAACGATGTTGGCTGTGGGTTTGTCATATATAGCCTTTATTATGTTGAGGTAAGTTCCCTCTGTGTCTACTTTCTGGAGGGTTTTTATCATAAATGTGTGTTGAATTTTGTCAAAAGCTTTTTCTGCATCTATTGACATGATCATGTGGTTTTTCTCCTTCATTTTGTTAATACGGTTTATCACATTGATTGATTTGCATATATTGAAGAAACCTTGCATTCCTGGGATAAACCCCAGTTGATCATGTTGTATGATCCTTTTCATGTGCTGTTGGATTCTGTTTGCTAGTATTTTGTTGAGGATTTTTGCATCTCTGTTCATCAATGATATTGGCCTGTAGTTTTCATTGTTTGTGGCATCTTTGTCTGGTTTTGGTATCAGGGTGATGGTGGCCTTGTAGAATGAGTTTAGGAGTGTTCCTTCCTCTGCTATATTTTGGAAGAGTTTGAGCAGGATAGATGTTAGCTCTTCTCTACATGTTCGATAGAATTCACCTGTGAAGCCATCTAGTCCTGGGCTTTTGTTTGTTGGAAGATTTTTAATCACAGTTTCAATTTCAGTGCTTGTGATTGGTCTGGTTATATTTTCTATTTCTTCATGGTTCTGTCTTGGAAGGTTGTGCTTTTCTAAGAATTTGTCCATTTCTTCCAGGTTGTCCATTTTATTGGCATATAGTTGTTCATAGTAATCTCTCATGACCCTTTGTATTTATTCAGTGTCAGTTTTTACTTCTTTTTCATTTCTAATTCTGTTGATTTGTGTCTTCTCCCTTTTTTTCTTGATGAGTCTGGCTAATGGTTTATCAATTTTGTTTGTCTTCTCAAAGAACCAGCTTTTAGTTTTCTTCAGCTTTGCTATCATTTCCTTCATTTATTTTTCATTTATTTCTGATCTGATCTTTATGATTTCTTTCCTTCTGCTAACTTTGGGGTTTTTTTGTTCTTCTTTCTCTAATTGCTTTAAGTGTAAGTTTAGGTTGTTTATTTGAGATTTTTCTTGTTTCTCGCTTTTTTTTTTTTTTTTGCGGTACGCGGGCCTCTCACTGTTGTGGCCTCTCCCATTGTGGAGCACAGGCTCCGGACGCACAGGCTCAGCAGCCATGGCTCACAGGCCTAGCCGCTCCACGACATGCGGGATCTTCCTGGATTGGGGCATGAACCCTTGTCCCCTGCATTGGCAGGTGGACTCTCAACCACAGTGCCACCAGGGAAGCCCTAGATTTTTCTTGTTTCTTGAGGTAGGATTGTATTGCTGTAAACTTCCCTTTTAGAACTGCTTTTGCTGCATCCCATAGGTTTTGGATCATCGTGTTTTCATTGTCATTTGTCTTTAGGTATTTTCTGATTTCCTCTTTGATTTCTTCAGTGATCTCTCGGTTATTCAGTAGTGTATTGTTTAGCCTCCATGTGTTGGTATTTTTTTGCAGTATTTTTTTCCTGTAATTGATATCTAGTCTCATAGCGTTGTGGTTGGAAAAGATACTTGATAAGATTTCAATTTTCTTAAATTTACCAAGGCTTGATTTGTGACCCAGGGTATGATCTATCCTGGAAAATATTCCATGAGCACTTCAGAAGAAAATGTATACTGTTGTTTTTGGATGGAATGTCCTATAAATATCAAATAAGTCCATCCTGTCTAATGTGTCATTTAAAACTTGGGTTTCCTTATTTATTTCCATTTTGGGTGATCTATCCATTGGTGAAAGTGGGGTGTTAAAGTCCCCTACTATGATTATGTTACTGTCGATTTCCCCTTTTAAGGCTGTTAGCATTTGCCTTATGTATTGAGGTGCTCCTATGTTGCGTGCATAAATATTTACAATTGTTGTATCTTCTTCTTGGATTGATCCCTTGGTCATTATGTAGTGTCCTTCTTTGTCTCTTGTAACATTCTTTATTTTAAAGTCTATTTTATCTGATATGAGAATTGCTACTCCAGCTTTCTTTTGATTTCCATTTGCATGGAATATCTTTTTCCATCCCCTCACTTTCAGTCTGTATGTGTCCCTAGGTCTGAAGTGGGTCTCTTGTAGACTGCATATATATGGGTCTTGTTTTTGTATCCATTCAGCCGGTCTATATCTTTTGATTGGAGCATTTAATCCATTTACATTTAAGGTAGTTATCGATATGTATGTTCCTATTACCATTTTCTTAATTGTTTTGGGTTTGGTATTGTAGGTCTTTTCCTTCTCTTGTGTTTCTTGCCTAGAGAAGTTTCTTTAGCATTTGTTGTAAAGCTGGTTTGGTGGTGCTGAATTCTCTTAGCTTTTGCTTGTCTGTAAAGCTTTTAATTTCTCTTTTGAGTCTGAATGAGATACTTGCTGGGTAGAGTAGTCTTGGTTGTAGGTTTTTCACTTTTGTCACTTTAAATATGTCCTGCCACTCCCTTCTGGTTTGCAGAGTTTCTACTGAAAGATCAGCTGTTAACCTTATGGGGATTCCCTTGTATGTTATTTGTTGCTTTTCCCTTGCTGCTTTTAATAATTTTTCTTTGTATTTAATTTTTGATAGTTTGATTAATATGTGTCTTGACGTGTTTCTCCTTGGATTTATCCTGTATGGGACTCTCTGTGCTTCCTGGACTTGATTGACTATTTCCTTTCCCATGTTAGGGAAGTTTTCAACTATAATCTCTTCAAATATTTTCTCATACCCTTTCTTTTTCTCTTCTTCTTCTGGGACCCCTATAATTCAAATGTTGGTTCATTTAATGTTGTCCCAGAGGTCTCTGAGACTGTCCTCAACTCTTTTCATTCTTTTTTCTTTATTTTGCTCTGCTGTAGTTATTTCCACTATTTTATCTTCCAGGTCACTTATCTGTTCTTCTGCCTCAGTTATTCTGCTATTGATTCCTTCTAGAGAATTTTAAATTTCATGTATTGTGTTGTTCATCATTGTTTGTTTGCTCTTTAGTTCTTCTAGGTCCTTGTTAAACATTTCTTGTATTTTCTCCATTCTATTTCCAAGATTTTGGATCATCTTTACTATAATTACTCTGAATTTTTTTTCAGGTAGACTGCCTATTTCCTTTTCATTTGTTTGGTCTGGTGGATTTTTACCTTGCTCCTTCATCTGCTGCATTTTTCTGTCTTCTCATTTTGTTTAACTTACTGTGTTTGGCGTCTCCTTTTTTGCAGGCTGCAGGTTTGTAGTTCCCGTTGTTTTTGGTGTCTGTCCCCAGTGGGTGAGTTTGGTTCAGTGGCTTGTGAGGGCTTCCTGGTAGAGGAGACTGGTGCCTGTGTTCTGGTAGGTTGGGCTGGATCTTGTCTTTCTGATGGACAGGACCATGTCTGGTGGTGTGTTTTGGAGTGTCTGTGAACTTAGTATGATTTTAGGCAGCCTGTCTGCTAATGGGTAGGGGTGTGTTCTTGCTAGTTTTTTGGCATGGGGTGTTCAACACTGGAGCTTCCTGGCTGTTGGGTGGAGCTGGGTCTTAGCATTGAGATGGAGATCTCTGGGAGAGCTCTCACTGATTGATATTACTTGGGACCATGAGGTCTCTGGTGGTCCAATGTCCTGAACTCAGCTCTCCCACCTCAGAGGCTCAGGCCTAACACCAGGCTGGAGCACCAAGACTCTGTCAGCCACACGGCTTACAGGAGTTTTCACATCCACCTGTAGTCAGAGCCAGGGATGGCCCAGGAGCACTCCAGTTGGCTGGCATCTTCCCCCTGGGCCTCAGCACCTGGGGTCTCTTGCTGACATCTCCACTCTTCCCAGGAACCAGAGGTCAGGTGGGCACCTGTGGACTCAAGCAGAGCTTCTGGGGATGGAAGGAAGATCCTACAGCCTTCACTATGAGATCTGGCCCAGGGGCTCCACAGAGACTCCGAGAAACCCTCCATGGGTCCCCATCAGCTCCTCATCCCTCCAGCAAGGAGCCCTGGGATCCTCTTGACAACAACTATTAACCATGGCTGAGAACTGCAGCAGTTTCCGGTCCTAAATAGCTTTTGATTTCATTGATTTTTTTTCTCTGTCAGTCTTTGGTTTCCTGCTTGATTGATTTCAACTCTTATAAATTCTTCTTTTTTCTGATTAATTTGGGCTTAATTTTCTTAAGGTTAGAGCAGAAATCATTGATATGAGATCTTTTTTCTGATATATAGGTGTTTGGTGCCATATATTTCCCCCATATACTGTTTTAGCATCTTTCCATACATTTTTATATTGCCATATTCTTTCACTACGAAATACATTCTAATTTCTTTTGATTTCTTCTTTGATCAATGGGTTGTTTAGAATTGTATTACTTGGGGTTAGGGGTTTTTTTTCATAGACATTTCTGTTGTTAATTTCTAATTTAATTCCGTTGTGGTCAGATAGCTTTCTTTTTATGTATTAAATTCTTTTAAGTTTGTGGGGACTAGTTTTCTGATGCAGAAACTGGTCTATTTTAATAAATGTTCATTGTGAACTTAAGAATAATGTTCATTCTGCTGTTGTAGGGTGGAATATTCTAGAAATGTCAATTAAGTCAATTTGGTTGATAGTGTTATTCAAGCCTTCTTTATCCTTATTGATTTTCTATCTGCTTATTCTATCAGTTATCAAAGAGAGATATTAAATCTCTGACTCTAGTTGTGAATTTGTCTATTTCTCCTTGCAGATCTATCTGATTTGGCTTATGTATCTTGAAGCTTTTAAAAAAAAAACAAATTAGGTGTAAAAGTGTTTAGAATTATTTTCCTGATGACCTAAACCCTTTGTTTTAAGATGACTTTCTCTGTCCCTGGTATTATTCTTTATTGTAGAAGTTAATAAAACCACTTTAGCTTTCTTTTGATTAGTGTTAGCATGGTATATCTTATTCTATTCCATTTTTACCTATTCGTATCTTTGTAGGCATCACATAGTTGGGTCTTGCTTTTTTAATCCAATCTGATGATCTCTTTAGTTTAATTGGGGATATTTACACCATTTATGTTTAATGCTTTGATGGACATGGTTAGGTTTAAGTCTATAATATTGCTATTTGATTTCTATTTATTCCACCTATTCTGTATTCCCTTTTACTTTTTTCCTTTTTATGGTTAGAGTATCTTTTTTATAATTCCATTTAATCTCCTTTCTTGGCTTATTAGCTATATTTTAAAATTTTGCTATTTTAGAGGTTGCTTTAGGATTTATAGCATGCATATTTACTTGGCATATTGTAGATGCTCAATAAATATTTACTGAATGAAAAAATGAATGCCCTGGTGCCCAGACCAAAGGGCTGCTGAGAGCCAGAGGTATCAAGAAAGGCCATCAGTACTGTGTTTTTATCAGACACAGCACAGTTCATTCTTTGTCAGCTTTTATTTTCCTTTTTCACACCATGTTAGTATGGATATTGGCTTTTCTCCATCCAGTCTTGACGTTAGTCTCTCAAGGTTAGGGGGTCTGTGTCCTCCTTTCCTCTGCCCCCTTAATGTTTTAACAAATAGATACTTTACCCTTAGGTGGTGCTTTCTGCAGGCTTTTTTGAAAGTGTGTGTTGGACCCTCAGGATGAAAGAGGCTGTGGCCTTGACTTATCATGGCCAAACCCCAAAAGTAATATCCTTATCAGGAAGAACAGATATTTTTTAAGGTATTGGATAGGAAAAAAACTTCAAAGAAATGGTCTAAATTTTAGATTAGCTGATCTAAGCAAAGCTACACATGGAAAGGAAATTCAGACCTAACGGATTTTTCCCATTCTTGGAGTGCCACCAGTTATTTCAAGTCTCTTGAAATATCTTGGAAAAAAATCACTAAGCTTCCTGATTAAAAAAGAAAAATTTATGCTCTGTTTTTCTTTTTTTCTTTTCCAGCAAGTAACTGGCAGAAGTTTTGGTGATAAAGATTTTCGGACAGGGTTAGAAAATGGAATCCTTCTCTGCGAGTAAGTATAGCCTATATTCAGTTGGTTTTATTCAAGAAAAATCATTAATGCTATTCAGTTTGTCTGAAAAACTTCTAGTGTTTGTTTTGAATTTATTCACAGTTTGAATCTGAAATTCAAAAACAAATCACTTAGGTGGGTTAGGCAGTAAAGATAAGTAGTCTTGGGGCAGTAGGGAGTGGTGGGGACCTTGGCAATTTCAAATTAGTTAAAGAAAGAATATCTGGTAGCTGCTACTCAGTTCCAACCAACTTTTACAATGTAGGAATTCGGGCCCAAGTAATTGGAAGGTTGTGGACCAAGTTGTGTTAAAAAAAGCAGCTTTTCTCCCCTTATTCCCTCCAAACAAAAACAGCTTGTGCCAAGTAAAAGCAGGGCTTCTATTTACTGACAACATCTTGAAACATGCCAGGCAATCCTCCTCACTAAGCCTACTTCCCTGAGGTATTTTGAATATATTTAATTTGTGCTGTTGACAAAATAACTGCAGTGTTCAATTTTTATGTTTTGAACCTGGGCTTTGTCATAGAGTGCTCCTGTGATGATGGATTCAAGAGCTTTCTGTGAAGTGTTTCCAGACACAAAATAAGCTAGAGCCTTAATACTTACAGAGGGATGGACATAAACTTCAAATCAAGATTTTGTATTTTGAATTCATTTGATAGGTTCTGTCATTTGGATGCTGATTTTTGTTTTATTGAGTTGAAATGTACATGCATGAAATGCACAGCTCCTAGATATGCAACCCAATGGATTTTGTAAACTGTGTACATTCATGTAACCTACACCCTGAGCAAGATATAGAACACAAATCTCTCTCATGTCCCTTCCCAGTCAATGTCAACCACCTATAGAAAAGCACTGTTCTGATTTCTATCACCTAGCGTCTATTTTGCCTTATCTTGAACTTTATGTAAATGGAATCACATAGAATGCACTCTTATCTTGGTAACTTGAAGAATATTGTTTGAGACCCACCGATGTAGTTGAAAGAGCAAGGGTTTTGGAGCCTGAGCTTTAGAGCCTCAAATCCTTTCTTCACCCCTTAAATCATATAACCTCCTTGAGTCTCATTTGTTTCTCTTTAAAGGGGTAGTAAAAAGTTTACAACTCCTGCCTACTTCATAAGTTTTTCGTGAATTTCAAGAGGATAATGTGGATAAGGTGCTTTAAAAAATTACATTTGCTGTACAAACGTTGATTATTATGCAGCAATTTTCAACATAGTTTACGTCAGTTTATTTTTTCTGCTCTCCACTGCCTTTCTTTCTTCAAAGAGAAATTTACATCCCGATTTCTTTCTTTTGTTTTTTTTGAATAAATTTATCTATTTATTTATTTTTGGCTGCGTTGGGTCTTTGTTGCTGCATGCGGGCTTTCTCTAGTTGCAGCGAGTGGAGGCTACTCTTCGTTGTGGTGCACGGGTTTCTCATTGTGGTGGCTTCTCTTGTTGCGGAGCACGGTCTCTAGGCACGCGGGCTTCAGTAGTTGTGGTACGCGGGCTCAGTAGTTGTGGCTCACAGGTTCTAGAGAGCAGGCTCAGTAGTTGTGGTGCATGGGCTTAGTTGCTTTTGCAGCATGTGGGATCTTCCCAGAAGATCCCCCTGCATTGGCAGGTGGATTCTTAACCACTATGCCACCAGGGAAGCCTGTACATCCCCTGATTTCTGTTTCCATACCTTCTTTCCTGTGGAGTCTCTCCCCTCTTCTCATACTTTACTTTCCTCACCACCTCTTTTCCCTTTATTAAATCTAAAGCAGAGCTCATCTCTTAGGTAAACCATAATTAGTTTAGCATCTCACGGAAACAAACTCAGACAGGCTCTAAATACTTCTCTTGTGTTCTAGCACCTGCTCCTCCAATGATTCTGGGCTTAGCCCTCTCCTGATGTTAACAGATGAGCCAGAATCCGATGTAATTTATGTGCATCATGCTCTCTTAAGTCTGTTAAAGTGGGTCTTTGGTACCAACTTTTGTTTTCCTAACATTAGCTCCAAAGATTCTTATAGGCGTCCACCTCTCCATCATATGAGTAAATCTGTTATAGAGTAATATCGCTTGCCTGCCTTTGGATTAGGTAGGCTTGTTTGAAGACAAGGCTTTGGATCCAGAGACATCTGCCCACATGGACTTTGTTTCTTACCTAGTTGGTGCTGAGTTGGAGGATGGAGTCTCTCATGTGGAGTGGCACGAACTGTTGGCCTTTTACAAACACATTAATGAATGTTTGGGTTGTTTAGAGGTGGAGAGGTGGGGTTTAGGTCCAGGCCATGGTGAGGAAATAGTATGGTTAGACAGCATGGAGGCACAGATTATAACCAGGAGCCTCTTTAAATAAATAAAGGGTTTTGACTGCTGACAGCCTGCAGGTGAGCTGAGGGAAATGGCCAACACAGAGGATGTGGACAAATGTTACTGTCTGGGTAGGTAGGATAAAACCCAGGACAAGTGAGTTATTGTTTAACTCCTCTAACCACAGAGGATTAGACCCCCTGGCATATTTGAAGGAGTCTGAGGACCAGGGTCAAGTCCTGGCTTCCCCGTGGGACTCCATCTGGCAGTCCTGGTGCAGAGTTTGTGAAGGTGGAATGAACTGCACTGGTGGCCTGAAAGCCAGCAGCATGAGTCCCGGACGAGCCTTGGAGAGAAGGCTGGGACAGCAGCCAGACAAACAAGATGCAGACAAAGTTCTAAGTGCAGGGCCCACAGCACAATGAGAGACAGAGGCATGACTCAGGAGCTGAATGCACTGAAGGTCGGGACGATGGGGGAAGAAGATCTCCCTCTCCTTTTTGTCAGGGATGGGGGCATGGCTAAGTGTGATCTGAACCAAAGCTTATTGGGCTGCTGCAGACTGAGATTAGCAAGTGTATTTTGCCAGGACTTGTATCCAGAGACTAATCTGACAAGGAGGGGGACTTGCACTGTTCCAGGCATGGGGTGGGCTGATGGCAGGGCCTGAAAGACAGGAAACCCAGATTGGAGAGTCTCAGGAAAGTGAGGGTTCTCTTTGGAGAGTAGATGAGAATACCTAAGGCTGTGCCACTGTCTAGAACCAGAGAGAGTTTTGTGGATGCTGGTGATTAAGAAGTTCTAACTCTCAACCACCACCCATATAGCAATACTTGAACACATAAGAACTCTCTATATTTTCAAATTTTGAAAACTGGCAGTTCACCTCTTCTGAGTTGGATTGGCTCTAAATGTTGGTTGCAATCGTGGAGAAACACCATGCTCTTTGTTCACTGAAAATGTCCTGGTTCGTAGAGAATGGACTTGAGAACACAGGGAGGGGGAAGGGTAAACTGGGACGAAGTGAGAGAGTGGCATGGACATATATACACTACCAAACGTAAAATCGATAGCTAGCGGGAAGCAGCCGCATAGCACAGGGAGATCAGCTTGGTGCTTTGTGACCACCTAGAGGGGTGGGATAGGGACGGTGGGAGGGAGACTCAAGAGGAAGGAGATATGGGGATATATGTAGGATTCACTTTGTTAGAAAGCAGAAACTAACACACCACTGTAAAGCAATTATACCCCAATAAAGATGTTAAAAAAATATATCATGGTTGTATATGAGTCTGAAAAAAGCCTCACAGTTCTTCTCAGACAGAAGGGCATATTCTGGGCTTGGGGTCTGGTTTTCCTCTTACCAGCCTGATTCTAAACTTACCTGTGGCCTACAAGGACTATTATGATACCCATTTTTCAGAGCAAGTAACTGAGGTACAGAGGATTAAATAACTAGGCTAAGGTTGTACCAGATGAGAAAGATTTAAATTCAGAAGTCTGATTCCTTTGCTTTTGCTCTTAATCATTGTCCTGTGTCCAGAGTTGGGATTTTAATGGGAGAGAAAAGCAGGAGGTTGGGTCGTGGCGGTGGGATGGAGTTGGTGCCAGAAAACCTAGAGTTTGGGGAGAAATGCAGTACAGAGGGTAACCACGGCGTCTCATCTGGACAGAGGAAGAAGAAGGACTGTGTGGGGTTGGTGGTCTTGGAAAAATATAAGCATCAAGGGCCTGGTGGCCCCTCTTAAGACAAGAAGGCAAGTCCAGTGACAGGGAGGGCGTGAGAGAGCTGAGGGGGTAAGAGGCTATGGTCGGTGGACAGTGTAGGGGTTTCAGTATTCTTAGGTAAGACCTGTCAAAACTTGATGGCGACAAATGAGGTTGGTGGACCTGTACTAAAGACTACAGAGATAGGAGAGAGAAAAGACTGGCACCTCCAGGCAGCATATAAGATGGAAATTGAGTAGCCTCAGAATCGCCCTGGGAGCTCTTTTACTTCTCCTGTGAAATGCAGAACACTTGCCCTTGCACATGTACCCCCGAAAACAGTAATACTTATGCATAAATGTATAACTAATAGCAAGACTAAAATAGAGTGCACGTGCCAGATAGAATTATAATAGATGTATTTTTGCTCTAACCGTCTCTCTCTTCCTCTGTTGTTTTTGCCGAGTGTGTGCAGTTGAAGTTTGGAGGTTAAATGCTCAAACGATGTGAGCTGAGCATTAAATAAATGGCCTAGGGTCAAAGTTTGACAAAGCTGCAAATATGTGACAAGTGTCATGCTTTTAGAAATGTTAAATGAATACTGCATTGTGTACTTGGGGACTTAAGAGTTTAAAAGAAAGGCTACAAAGACTATTCCCTAAGGAAGCCACTCCCAGTATGGAGCCAGTGATGACTGGCATCTAGTTCCCTGCACCCAGATCAGAGAGACTGTTGTGAAATAATCCAGAAAGGAAAGTTTCTGACTTGTTTTCCTAAGTCTTTATTATGTAGATAGAATGCTATGGAATTCCATCTATATCAGGAGTTGGCAAATTCTGGCCCATGTCCTGTTTTTGTGCAGGCCTTCCTTCTTGCTAAGAGCGGTTTTTACATTCTAAAAGAGTTGTAAACAAAAAACAAAACAAATCAAAACAAAGCAAGAGTTTGTATGGGGCTCACAGAGCCTAAAAATGTTTACTACCTGTTGGTCCTTTACAGAAAAAGTTTGCCAGCCCATGAGGACTATGGACTTAATTTTGGATGTGAATTATTTACCCTCATAAAGTTAAGTAGTTTGGGCAGTGCAAAGCACTATTTGGGGAAATCAAATACCTTTTCAAGAAGGGTTTTCTCATGAGTCTCTTTACAAGTCCACCCCACCCCGCCAACTTTTTATTTTGAAAAATTTTAAACTTACAGAGAAGTGACAAGAATAATGTAATGATAATCCATATACCCTACAACTATATGCAAATGCTTCAGGAAAAAAGAGGCATAGACAGAAAGAGATATAGTATAGTAAAATGATAATAATAATAATTGCATCTAGTTGCAGTGTATATGCTCTCCTTTGTTCTCTGTGGTTTGGTTTCGCATCCTTGCCTCACCCTTTTCATTCTTTTTGGTTACTATCCAAGAATATACATTTAACAAAAGCCAGTTCAAATTTGTTTATGGAGAGCATAGTGGAAAGTGAATGGATTTGGGAACTCCTAGGTTGAATCCAATGAAATTGTTGTATTAGTAGAACAAAACCAGTCAGATAGTGTGATTTCATATGCTTCAGCCTAGTGGCCAGTCCAGATCCTAGATTTGCCTCCTGTGTGTCCTTAGGCAAGTTACCTCACCTCCCTGAGCCCCAGTTTCCTCATCTATAAAACCAGATATAATTATACCTAAGTCATTGGGCTGTAGAGGAGTAAATGAATTGATAATGTGTATAAACTCTTTAGTGCTTGCAACATAGCAGGCACTTAAATGTTAGCTTTTCTCCTTTTGTCCACGAAATGGGGGAAATTCATACCTCATAAGATACTTGAGAGATTCCAGTGGGAGAATATGTGAACCGCTCAGCGGTGTCTGGTGCTGGGCTGGCACCCTGGATCACTCGCCATTTTCATTATTATCGTTGGAAATAGGCCTAAAGTCAATTATAAATATGACATAGTCAGTGCAACTCTGTGTGTCACTGTGCACCCATCAGCTCTCTCACTGGGCTGCCAACAAGCCACAGGATGAACCAACTGGAGGCTTACTTCCTAGCTCCTTTTGCCTAGCCTGTGATCAAAAACTGGGCGAGAACATTTGGGTCCCTTACAAACTTGATCATCTGTGAATAATGAACTTTGGCTGGCAGAGCTCAAGGCTGAGAGCGATTGTTTTGAAAACAGTGGCCTGGACCTCTGTGGTGACGTCATTTCCTCCTGCTTCCTCCAGTACGTTGTGGTTTCTTTCTCTGGGAAGCTGTTCCAGAACCCTCTGGGCAGAGTTAGTGGGTCCCTCCCTGGCGTCTAAGTACCTGTTCAGCCTCCGCACTAGCTGTTATCACAGTGCTCGACCTCTTTATCCCACGTCTCCTTCCTGTACCAGATTGAAAGCTTCCTGAAGACCTCTTCTATTTATCTTTGGATTTCCCCCCTTGGACACTGGTCTGGCACACAATACATCTGTTACAAACAGCTGTTGGATAAATTGAGTCCAGTAGTAAGAGTTCTACCTTGGCAATTTAATCCTCATTAGATCATTAACTTTCTCCCAATTTTTTTGCTGTCATCATCAGTATTATCCTCTGTTTCTCTCCCTTCTCCACTTCTCTCCTTCCCTCCACACTCTACCCCTCCCTCTCCTTCACACACACACACAGACACACACACATACACAGACACAGACACACACACAGACACACGCACACACACAGAGACACACACACACAATTTTACATAAAGAATGGACCCATCCCTGAAGACTGGGAGTTCAACAGATGGAAGTATCTGCTTTCTTTACCTATAAGATTCTCCATTATAGCTCTATCTTCTTAGGAGTCATAGAAGTGAACTTCTGGGGTTTGTTCTGCAGACACGTTTTGATGGAATGCAAAGTCCGAGTATGTTGGTCTGCAAATAAGTGACCAATAAAGAATGTCTCAGTGGATTTTTGTCTCAGTTCTTATGTTGCTGAAGTAGTTTTCTGAAGATAAGAAATCTGTTGGCAAATACTTGTCTATATCATTGCTGATGAATGAGCTGCTTATTGTAAGAAGGAGGGCTTGTCTTAGATTCTTGTCCTGATTTCAACATAAGATGTGGTGTGCCATGGATATGCACTCATCTTCTAGGACAGGTTGGGAGTTGATGGCGTAGCTTTCCATGGAGACATTTTGTCACATGGAGGACTGACTGGAAACCAACTCTGTTCTGCACAGCCCCACGCTAGGCACCGAGGGGCATAAAAAGGGAATGTAAGGCTTGATCCTTGATCTTCAAGAGTTTTATAATGGGCTTGGGCGTTGACACATACACAAAGCAATTGTTACTGTGTAAACCAGTGTATGAGTAAATGCAAAAGTGACTAAGATTGACTCCCCAAATTTAATAGAAGTTAAACAAGGGGAGATTGTTGTAGTTTGGGAGACAGTTATTGGAGAGATGTTACATCTTTACTTAAGGTGAGAATAGGCTGAGGGAAAGAGAGGGCAGACTACACAGGAACGAGAGCGGGGGAAAGGTTTGGGGACAGGAATGAGGATGATGTGTTTGGCAAACATAGGGGAGATCTGCCTGGCAGGGGGTCGGGGCAGGAGGTGTCTCTTTCTTCATCCAATTAGCCTTTTTAAGAACCTGCTTACAGGTGTGGTAAATTACTATAGACACTAGTAAACTATGCCATAACATCGTGTAACAGGGGCACCCTGATCAGATCTGGAATCTAAATCCTGACCCCATGTGTTATGTTAACCTCAGAGTTCCTTGAGGAAGTGACATGTAGGTAGAGACCTGAATGAAGAGCAGAAATTGGCCCAGAAAGAGGGAAGAGAGGTGAAAGGAGGGAGGAAACATGTTCTAGCTGAGAGGATAACATGTTTGAGATTCTTAAGATAGAAGCTCCATGTACTAGAGGAGTTGCAAGAAGACTTACTTGGTGAAAATGTAGAAAACAGTGAGGACAATGATATGAGATGAGGATGGATGAAGAAGAGAAGTAGGCAGGATCAAGATTGCACAGGGCGGGCTTCCCTGGTGGCGCAGTGGCTGAGAGTCTGCCTGCCGATGCAGGCGACACAGGTTCGTGCCCCGGTCCGGGAAGATCCCACATGCCGCGGAGGGGCTAGGCCCGTGAACCATGGCCGCTGAGCCTGCGCGTCCGGAGCCTGTGCTCCGCAACGAGAGAGGCCACAACAGTGAGAGTCCCGCGTACCTCAAAAAAAAAAAAAAAAAAAAAAAGATTGCACGGGGCCTTGAAACCACAAAAGGAGTTTTGGGTGTGATCTCCAGAGCAATGAAAACAAGAGGAATTTAAAAGAGATCAACAGGACTTGGTAGGGTATAGGGATAGACGAATGAAAGAAAAGACTAAAAAATCACTTCAGCATTTCAGTTGTTAATGACAAGCAGGGTGGGCCCTTGCTGCAAGTTGGAAGGGGTCCTTTATTTGGTGGGAGAGGTCATGATTTCAGTTTGGGCAGACTGAGTTTAGGGTACAGACAGTCCACTCAGGCAGAGTCCTGTAGGCTACTGGGGACAAAGGCAGAACTTAGGGGTGACATGATGGATTTAACTTATTCAAATTGGACTTGCCAGCCATTGGTGGACAGGTTAAGCTGTGATATATGACAGTCTCTCTAAGGGAAACATCACATCAAGAAAGAGCAGCAGAACAAGGTCCGAGTTTGAGGAATTCTTCTCCCTGGTCAGAGATGAGAGAAAGAGAAGCTCACAGAGAGGCTATCAGAGAGATGAGAGGAAACCCAGGGCGCGTGGTGTCATGGAAACCAAGGGAGCTAAGAAGACTTCTAAGGAGCTGGAGGTCACTTGTATTGCATGGCCCTGGCAGAGGTCAGCTCCAAAAAGTCCTGTCTCACTGGTAGAGGGAGGCACTGGAGACTTTTTTTTTTTTTTTTTTGCCATATGCGGGCCTCTCACTGTTGTGGCCTCTCCCGTTGCGGAGCACAGGCTCCGGACGCGCAGGCTCAGTGGTCATGGCTCACGGGCCCAGCCGCTCCGCGGCATGTAGGATCTTCCATGTAGGTACGTATGTATGTATGTATGCACATGTGCATCGGTGTGTGTGTGCGTGCATGGTCACCCCAGTGGTTGGCGATTCCAGACTGGTGTCTTCCAATCACCATTACCTTGTTCAGTATTCACAAACGCTTCCCTTATTTTATCCTCTCTGTAACTACAGTAGGTGAACAACCCAGATCAGATCATCCCACCCCCCCTTGTTGATGTTGAGATGGAGACCCCAGGTTGTAGAGCACAGTGTCTTCCAGCTCTTCATCTAGAGCTCTTTCTCTAACCCAGATGCTCACTTAAATCTCAGCAAACTTGGGTCCTTTTTCCCTTACTGATTTTGGCCTTAGTGGACTGGTTAAGAATTTGATAGGCCTCCTATGTAGGGTTCTCTCTTGTCTTTCTGCCAAATCACAGCTGGCCTCACTGACTTGGCCTGTCCCCAGCTCTTTGGCACCAAGACTCATTAAGCTTTTAGGTTCAAGTAAGGACATTTCAACCCACTCTTTTAGTAAAGATCTCCAGTGAAAAGCTGCTTTTTGTTTGAAGATTGGCATGGCTTAGGTAGGGACTTAGGCAAGAAGTGAGTATCCCTGACAGTCTTCTGTTAGGAAAGATGAAAACGGATGAAGGATGTGGAAGGAGAATTTGTAGGATTCATGATGAGCAAAATGGACTTCCAGTATTGCCTTTTTATTTTTTTCTTTGAATCCTCACCAAATAAACAGCCCTTGGTTTCTATTTAAAAGAGGGACTCAGCACAGTGTGTAGGGGGGGATTCAACTGTTCCCGTTCAGACTGTGCGCTAGCATCAATTTCAAGAATCTACTCGTGGGAGGGGGGACTTTTGTGTGCCTCCGAAACGTTCTCAAGCTCATCTACCTTTGCAAATATTTTTTCCGTTTCAAAGTATATAATCCTTGTCGCAACTTCTTTTCTCTTAATATATATGGCAAGTATGTTTTGTTTTCACGCTTCCAAAACTGTGTTTGAAACTTATTTTAGCATATTTATCATTCAGGAACCACTTCCCTCAAAATGTGATTTCCTTCACCCTATCAATCTGTGCCTTGAAAAATATTAAACTTATGCTCATGGAAATCACAGGCTTAATCTCTTTCTTCCTGAACAAATTTATCACACATTTATTGGAATGATCAATTGACTTAAAATATATATATATAACAACAGGTTTAAATATGGGCTGCTTGTGTGGCAGAGGAGAAACCGGCCTGTCCCACTGGCTGCCTGTGGGCTTACCTGCTGGATTAGGCTTTGCTTGTATTTGAGAGGATTTAGTAGCTCCCTAATTGTATTTCCTTAATAATCCATTTTTTGATTGTCTCTACTGGGCTATCAGGTTGGGTGCGCTGGCCTCCCACAGTGAAGTGTGCAAAATTCTTGCCTCAAGCATGCCATTCTAAATGTTTCCCTTTGGTTACCCATAGGAGAGGACCTTTTCTTAAATAGCCCACCAAGGACCCAGTTTATAAATGATTCCTTTCTAAAGTTAACCATGCAGAAATAGACTTCCCTCTTCATATGAAGGGGATAAAGAAAGAGGGGAGGCCTGTGGGAAAGGCAGGTCAGACAGCGGGAGCAGCAAGCTTGTGAAAGTGCTCAGCCATGTGAAGGAGTTGTGCACGCTCAAGGAAGGAACTGTGGCCAGAGCCTAGGATGAAATGGGGCAGGCCAGAGAGGAAAGGTAGGTATCAGGTCCATTTGCACAAGACCTGGAATAGCATGTTAAGTAGTTTAAACAGCATCCAGTGAGCAGTAGACAGCCAGCATGGTCTCTATTCAGAGGAGGTTCAATGAGATTAGGTTGTTTTTTAGGAAATTACATCTGTTGGCAGTGGAGACTTTTGATTACTTTCTGCTGTGCACCAAACACGAATATTTGAAAAAAATGTCATGCTTCCCGGGGAGAAGGAGAAATGCTTCCTACACTTGTCTTGCTATGTCTATCCTTAATTTACCACCCTTCTATATACATTCTATGTTTCCAAAGTTCTTTTCCAAGTCACTCATTTAGAACTTGGGAACTATTTCCCCATAGACTAGTGTTCTATGGGGGAAACGTCTTATGTAACCCATATCACATCTGCATTAGTGTCGGGCCCACTGTAGAACCCAGTCTCCTGGTGGGGTTTGGGCTTAGCTTGGCACCTGGTGTGGGGTGTTTGATAACAACATGTGGAATGAATAGGAAATTGATGCAGAATTATAACTAGCCACATTAGGAGCTGACCTCCCCTTTCCAGGATATCAAAGGGCCTCTTCAGTACTTGCCTTTTCCCCATCACCCTCAGGACAGCAAGTGAGATGGGGGGACAGGAACCTTGGCAAGAGTTAAAGGATAGCTAGGCTTTGGCAGTGAAGCAGGGCCAGAGGCAGCTGTGGACACGGCTGTAGTGCCGCCAAGATTGTCCTTGGACTTCTTACTGCCTTTGCTTTGCTGCTTTCTCCCTTCCTTCCTCCCCGTTCCTAGTGTTAGCAACCATGCCCTTGCAAGCCTGCCCTCCAAAAGGACTAACATTATCTCATTCCCTCACTTTTGTGCTTTCATCTCTCCCAACTCCCAACCTAGCTTTAGCCACAGACAGGATGCTTGGGAGCAGACGTGAGCCAACAGTTAACACATCAGATTTCCACTTGTGGACAGGGCTGGGGTCCAAACCTGCTTGGGAGCCGGGGGGAGGGGATGGCAGGGCGGTAGGGAGGAGATGTTAATAACTTCCATTTGTGAAGTGCACACTGTACACCAGGCCTGTGCCAAATGTATTACATGCATTATTTCACACTCTCATGCCATGACCAATAAGTATTATTGTGCTCATTTTTCAGAGGAGGAAACTGAGACTCAATGTTGAACACTTAAATAACTTGCCTAGTGAGTTGCAGAGTTGGGATTTGCACCTCAGGTCTTTCTGTCTCTGGAGGTTCCTATTTCTGTTGGGATTTTATGGGTCTCAATCCTGGAACTCTTGGTTCTGAGCACTTCTTGCTGAAGAAGTATGGAGAGCAAGGAACTGGCTGCCTTTCCGAGCTGCATCCCAGCAATTTCACATTCCAGGTTTTCTCCCACCCTCCTGACAGTAAACCCAGCAGTACCAGGTTTTAGCTGTGCAAAAGAAATACTAATTACACTCATTTATACATAGTTACTACATAGCACGATGATGATTACACGTATCATTGCCTGTGTCGGTGTAACTTCAGTCTCCATTTTATTTGGTTACACTAAACTCTCTTCACGTATTGCCAGCTTTCACGGTTCATTGATCACATGTGCCATCTTAAACTTATAGCTTATAAAAGTGGGGAGGACCTTGAGTGGGAGGCACAGTGGGAAAGGCAGCTTGGGCATGAAGGGGCTTGATTACCAGCTGAAGGCATTTGGAGGGCATCCTGTGGGCACTCAGGAGCCTGGGAGTCATTGGAGGAAGGAAGCAACATGGCCAAAGCCAGGGTTTAGATGGGGTCGGTTTGGGTGCATTGGGCAGATTGATTAAGATGGCAGAGACTGGTGGCTGAAGATTAGTTATTGAAATGCAAGATGTAAAGCACTCTTCTCGGTGTAGGAACCTGAGTTTGTAATCCTAACTCTACCACTTAGAATCTCTGATCTCAGATATGGGCCTGGTGACAGTTTCCTTTCCTAGATTTTTAATTGATTTTTAGGCCTTTTCTGATCCAAAAATGCTGTAATTTCTAGACAGCAAGGATGGTATGCAAAGGTGAGACTGTGAGAGACATTGAAAATGAATCAAAAGGACTCCAAGATATTCAGATAATTGCTGGAGTTTCCCTTTCATGTTTATAGATTATTTCATTACTGTTGGGTTTTTGGGTTTGCTTTTTGGGTTTGTTTTTTTGTTTTAGTATTAAGAGCAGAAGCGATAGGCAAGAAGACTTTTTACCCCTAGCAAATGTAGGAAAATAAAAATGGGTCCATTTGCTTACAATGACCCGAATTTTAACTCTTCTGCATCCTGCTGCCTCCCAACAAGACCCAGGGGAAAGGATGTGCCCAGGTGTTTAATTTTGCATTTCAGGACAGGATTTTCTTGGGTACAGTTTGGCCAAGTAAGGTCCCTTTTTAATGAGAAAAGACCTCCTGGAGAGCTTTAATAGTTAGGGTAATGCTGGCTGCTGTAACTAATAAACTCCTAACTCTCAGTGGTTTAATGCAATGAAAATGTACTTCTCACTCTCGTGTAGCTCAGTTTTGGCAGCAAGAAAGGGTGGAGATGACTGCTCCCGGTCGTTGTTCAGGGACCCCAGCTAACAGAGACTCCATCCTCAACATGTGATTTCGAAAGTCTTCCCTGGTGCTGACATCTAACTAGTGAATGGGGGGAGGCAAGAGAGGGAATGGAGAATTGCTTGGGGGAGGTTTTAGGGACAGGCGTAGGTATGACATATGTTACTCTGCCCACACTCCATTGGCCAGAGCTCTGTTATATTACTACAGAAAACTTCAAAAGAGGCTGAGAGAGGTAGCCTAGCTGTGTGTCTAGGGGAGAAAGGAGCTGAGTTTGGGGAGCAGCTGCTGCCTTGGGAGGTGTATTAAGATAGTAACAGCACCACTGAGCCCTAGAATTCACAGGCCCAATTTCTTGGAATTTCAAGTCTACAAAGACCTTCTAAAATCCTTATGATCTCTTCTTTAGGTATGTTAAAGGCAAGTGGCTTCAATAGACCTATACTTCACACAGTCTTGACAAGGCATAGCACCCCACAAACATTTGGTAGATATTAATGACGGCAATTTGCATTCCATCACTATTTTGTTCAAATGAAACTCCCCTTTGGTTCAGGTTTCACTTTCCCCCACGTTTTAGTCAATTTTTTCTTGACCTCAGAAAAGGTTTATTAACTTGCCTGCTTTTGCCAAGGCAACTCTAAAAAGAAATCTCTAAAAATGACATCTGTAACAGGTTTGTAGTCAAGATTAAATTGATCTCTTGCTTAGGTTCAAAAACAGTTGCCATGTTAGATTAAATGAAAGTGCGCACACCTTTGTCCAGGGTACAGTGTCAAACCAGAAAGTTATCAAGGAAACTGCATAGGAAAACACTCTTGAGCCAAATGAAAAGGGACACAAAGTAGGTAATTTTGTGATCATAGTTGCCTGTTGCAGCTGTGCAAACCAAGCTAAATGAGATGATGATGTAATCTCTTGTTGCAAAGAATAAAGTGATTTCCCATGAGATTAAGCATGAACTTCCCAACCCTGGGTTCAAGGTCTAGATGGTGTCTCTGCTCTCCCCCAAACTCTAGGATAATTATTAGACTTGAATTTCTGAATTGAATGATGTATAGAGTAAGCTGGATTTTGCAACCCTTTAAAAATTTTACCTTTAATGTTTATTACAGTCCAGTAAAAAAAATAAGCTGCCCATTGGTATATTTCCTAACATTTGGATGGTCTTGTATCTTTTGTAGCAGTAGTCACAGTATTGTGCCCCTTGAAGAGCTATTATATCAGCTGTTGGAAGAGTCGGTATGAAACAGAACCCCTCTGTCCCACAATAGGGATTTGAGGGTTTTTTTAAAATTACAGATAGACACAGATTTCTTCAGTTTGTATTTCATAACCATTAAACAATCATTGAGAGGCTACCACAAGCTGGATATTAAGTGTTAAAAAGAATTACAGGGCTTCCCTGGTGGCGCAGTGGTTGAGAGTCCACCTGCCGATGCAGGGGACACGGGTTCGTGCCCCGGTCCGGGAAGGTCCCACAAGCCACGGAGCGGCTGGGCCCGTGAGCCATGGCCGCTGAGCCTGAGCGTCCGGAGCCTGTGCTCCGCAAGGGGAGAGGCCACAACAGTGAGAGGCCCGCGTACCACAAAAAAAAAAAAAAGAAAAGAAAAAAGAATTACAAAATACAGCCTGTGGTTGAATCAGAACATCAGCCTCATTCCTGGATGTCTCAACAATTGTTTCTTTAAGGAATCTAATCTTTAATCTTTTAAGAATTGGATTCCACAGAATGTGTGCAGAGTATGTCTTTAATTCACCTTCTCAAAAACTCAAGATGGCCATGCATTAGGTAGCATGACAATGAACTACACATGTGCCCAGTTTTGGTCTTCCTGTAGCTTTTAAATCTCTTAGTGAGCACGCCCCGTGAGGGATAGACCTGGGGTCTGCCCTGTCCTACTTTGTGTTCCCCGTGCCCAGCTCCGGGCCAGGACATCATGCACGCCCAATAAATATTTGTTGAGTACATAAAGGAACACATGGACAGCCTTACTTGAAATAGGTCACAGTGTGTTTTAGATTTGGAATATGAGTTTAGTAGACACCAATTCATTTCTATCATATCAGAAACACATGCCTTTTTGCTTACCTTCAGTGTCATTAACTTTTTGTAATTGAGGATTATCCAAGATTAAAACTTTTCTTCCTGTTTTTAGTTGTTTCTTACCATATATATATATATATATATATGTATATATAGAGAGAGCAAGCTATGCACATCTGTTGACTTGATTCATTTATGTGAGGTTTTTTATCCAAAGGTGGCCAGAAAATAAGTGAAACTTATTTTAGTCTTTGGCAGCTGACTAATGGAAAAGTTGAAACTGAAATGCACTTACTTAGCAAAAAGGGACATGCTCAGTATACCAAATGAGTGTGAATATGCAAGTTTCCATTTACCAAATGCTAGCAGCACACATTGTCCCGCTGGCTCCTCACCACAGTTCTGGATGGAAGCTTAGGTTTTCAAAGTCCCCATTTTTATTAAGGGGAAAACTGAGACTTTGATCAAGTGACCTCCCAGTAGCTCATAGCTAATGTGTGTTTTACCCATTAAAACCTAGACAACTTCCTCCAAATTCATTACACTCTCTTCATGATAACACTGCTGAGCGTTATAAGTTATTTATGATGTTTTCTTCATCTATCTGATACCCATGATTTTTTAATAAACACAAATTTTCTATATATAGTTATAAATTTGTTTTAATACTACTTGCCTATGATGCTGTTTTAAAACTATAAATCAGATAATTTCAGTCTTCATCTTAAAAATCTGATGTACTTCTAAGTACATCGTACTTCGAAAAAAATCTAGACATCTTACCTGAGCCTGGACGTTGTTTACACCTTGGCTGTCATGTCATGTGTTTCCTCCTTCCACTCACTCTGCTTGGACACATTGGCCCTTGAATATACTAAGCCCACTCCTGTCTCCAGGCCTTTCTACTTACTGTTCATTCTGCCTGGAACTCTTGTCTCCAGTCTCTCTTTGGCTAATACTTTTGTATCTTCCCATTTTTTCCCCGAATGTTACCTCCCCAGAGCAGCCTCCTGATCACCTGATTCAAGTACCACCCGTGTGGGTTACTGTGCTTGTCTTCCCAGTGCTTATGCAATATGAAAATTTCCTCTCATTTATTTACTGGTTTATTTTCTGTTCCTCCCACTGCCCCACATACTCATTTGTTCTAAGAAGATAAGTTCTAAAGGGCAGGTCCTTCATTTGTCTTCTCCACTACTGCCTTCTGGGTCTAGAGCAGTGTGCAACACACGGCAGGCACTTGATAAATAATTGCTGGATAAATAAATATCTGGATATCAGTTCATCCTAATTAGCTCTCAAATCTCCAGTTTTTAAATTATCTTTATTTTGTGGGTAAATTTATGCAGGAGACGTGGAATGACACCAGTGTTTTTTTGTTATCTAAAATTATGCCAATGTCCCAGAAATGTCTTTAGATGAGTACAAATTTAATCTGTTACCAGACAGAGAGGGCAGACTGTTCTCCTTCTAGCTATAGGTTTTGGGGCTCACACGTGGGAAACTGGTGTGGGGTTCTGCTAAGTGGGGAGTTGCCGCAAGTGAGAGACCGCCTCCTTTTCTCTGGAATTCCTCCTGAGGATGTTGTATGTCATCCATAGATGAAACGTGACCATTTCCCAGCAGACACCCGCTTCCATTTTCCTTTTATTCCCACCTAGTGTTAATATTCTCACATTGTATTTAGATAGTTTTTTATTGGGTTTTGTTTGTTTTCTGTGGTTTGTTGTTGTTATTGTTTTGTGCTTTGATGATACATACTGAAGCTGGAGTTTCTAAAGCACCAAGCTGCAGTAGGCTTTCCAAACTGGGCTGCAAACTAGCTGTGCATGTCTCTGGGGAAGGCTTCACACCTGTTTGGGGCTCAAGCTTTTCTTCCATAAAAATGGTGGAGTGAATACATGACCTGTCTCTGCAGGACAGGAGAGTGGGGGAACAATGCATTTCAGAAGGTTCATAAATAATAAAATATTAATATCATCACCATTACTTTAAAGCATGTCATCAATAAATATTTATTGAAAATATTTATATTTTAATAGATAGGAGGGCAACAGTGGTTTTTAATAAAATTTCAAGTGAATAAAATATCCTTGACTCATGCTCATAGCTGTTTTGTTGAACTTCTTATCTGATTCTAATATATACAAAAAATGTCCTCAGTTTAATGCAGAATACAAGATAAGCAGGTGGTGGGCATTTCTACAATGTGAATTCAATGTTATCTTTTATTGTCATGTACTGTAAACTGTGTATGGAACCGGGGCAATGTTTACATGAAAAAATACAGCTGCCTTGATCTTGAAAATATCCCAAATATTTAAGAGCACTGTGGCTTTTTATCTTTTAATTTGTTGTTAAACATTTGGATAGACATCATAGTAATTTTTTTGGTTGCTCTTTTAATTAAGGTCTATCATTAAAATTTTTTTTACAACTTCACGTGACAGGAAAGGTTTCTGCTATATAACTATAATTCTACAACGGATGAATATAATGAAGCATTTAAAACTGTTTAAAAATCTAAACATGTATAAAAGAGGAGTTGATGGATCCATTGTTACTAAAAATAATACAATTCTTAGATATAGAAGACAAAATGGGTACCTCTTTTAAAACAGATTCTTAATTTATGAATTTTTTTGTAGGGTATTTGTTATTTTTGTTTTACTTTGGATAATTAGAAACAAAGTTCAGGGACCTGATATGATGGTATTTTATTTCATTAGAAAAAGCTAAAAGTATTAGAGTAAGTAGTTGATCTAGAATGCTGTGAATTGAATTAGTATATATAACTACTTATACACAAATGTAGAGAACCATTTATAGAGAACTTATTATGCACCGGGCTCCGTGCTAGAATCTCACATATTTTGTCACATTTAAGCCTAACTGACACCTATGCAATTGCTACCATTGTTTCTCTATGACAGTTGAGGAAACTGGTTTTAATAGACTTGGCCAAATTAACTCCCCCGATGAGTGACCAAGCTGGACTTTGGATTCAGCCAGTTGGACTTCAGAGCCAGTGCTGTCACTCCCCTCTCTCAGCTCCTCATCAGTTTGTCCACAGGTATTAAGAAGGACATAGGTCCACACGTGTTGATAAGGCATGCTCTGCAGTGTAAATTATTTAATCTCCATTATGCATTGCTAAGTGGAAAAATAAGGTGTAGGACAGTGCATATTATATGCTACACCTGTCTTTTTAAAAAAAATTACAAATATCTTTATACATTTTCTTTGGAAGTCTTTAAGGTTACCTTCAGGGAATAGTCTAGGGCCCCGTGGGATCCTGGTGACAGTGAAACTTAAGTTTTACTGGATATCCTTTTGGTTCCTTTTGAATTGTCAGCACTGCTGTTGGTTGGCAACCTCAGGATTTCCCAGCATGAAATTCAAATCTGGTCCCCAGACACGGAAGGCAAGGAGAGCCCGAAGAAAGAGGCAGATAGCTCCAGATTTGTAGGTGGCAGGGTTAATAAGCAAGAGAACTTACATATATTGCTTGTCTTGGGCGGCTGAAAGATGAGGAGAATCTTGCCAGAATCTTAAAAGTTTATACAGATGCTTTAACTGGGTTCAGTAGATATTCAGTCCAGATGGTCTCAACAGCACACTACTATCTCAAGGCTGAATGCTTGACGATGGCTCCCACTGTGGGAATAGTGGGCAGAACGTACATTCCTAGGACAGGGAAGAGGGTGAAGTGCCTCCGACTGCCTGGGGCCAGCTTGGGTTAACCGGCAGTCATATCCACGCAAGGACCTTTTTCAACAATTGTGCACAAATACTATTTAAAATGACACTGTTAAGAACTAATGAGAAAAGTAATGTATGTTAAGAATTTTGTACATTTAAAATCTGCTTTGGAGACATCATATCTATCTGTTTATTTTGAATCACGTGCTATGGGATGTTAACCCTGCCAGAGAATGTGTTGATTCAGGGATCTTGGGAGCTGGGCCTGACTGTACCACTAATCAGCTCATCATCGTCAGGCTTCAGTTTTCTAAACTGTAAAATGAGAAGAGTGAACAAGTTGCTTTCTAACTTGAAAAACCAATAATTCCAAAATAAGCTATATAAAAGCACTTTTTGAGAAGGTTATAAATTCATGGTTAAAATTAAGTGCATTCATGAAAGGAGCACCATCTTGGCTCTCAGTGGGCCAAAAGGCACTACTTTTTTGTGTCTACACTGGGTGTTACCTCTTGGTGGCAGCATTTGGAATTGCAGTGAAAGTGACCAAGAACAGGCAATTCTTAGTGCAAAACCAGAAATATCCCGTCTGTTGTAACCATTGTAGTGACATTTCTCAATATATCAATACATAGAGGTGTCAAAGTAAAATACAGGCTGAATTCAAGACTAATTATTTAACTATTTCAAAGAATCTTTTGTTACTGGTTTGAAGAAATCTATCAAGCATAGGTTCTTCAGAATTTACTATAACCTTAGATTGCATGAATGGTAACAGAGTTTGGCAGACTTTTTGGTGAAGGGCCAAATAGTAAAAATTGTTTGCTTTTTGGGCTATAGGTTCTCTGTTGTAACGACTCAGCTCTGCTGTCATAGCACAAAAGCAGCAGTAAACAGTATGTAAATGAATGGACAGGGCTGTGTTCCAGTAAAACTTGTTTACAGAAACAGGCATTGGGCCAGATTTGGTCCATGGCTCATAGTTTGCTGACCCCTGAATTATACTAAACCCCTGCCTAACTTTCTCTTGCCATGTGTCCTGAGATAAATTACCTGATCTTCTCTCCTCTAATTCCCTAATGTAAGAATAAATGCTTCCATTCGACAACCCTGTACCTTCAATAATTCCTTTATGAATAACCTAGTTGGCAAATGCTACAATTCTACCACATCACCCTGATGCCAACCCTATTTTCATTTTACAAGTTGCCTTCCTTATTTCTTTTCACTCTGAACTGATATTTCCTGAAGACAAACAGTTATGGTTGTTTCTCTTGCATTCCTTTGCTTGTATTACCATTTTTACGTGATTTCAACCTTTACCTCGAAAACGTTTTGCTCACATATCTTTTATACCTAGGGAATTGTGGTCAGCCTTGTTTAAAATCTTCAGGATATGACTGGTTAACCTCCTGCTAAACATATTCTTTCCTTTCTTAAGTGAAGCTCACCACATTTAACAAGCCACTCTCCTCAAAGAGCAAGAGGGTCTGGAAGTAGAATTAGTCTTGGCAAATCATTTGCAAAGATAGATGTTGGTCTCTGAACTTAGTGCATCCCTGGAGAGACCCCTGCCTTAGCCAGGAGAATTGGGAACGAGCCTTGCTGTGTAGTAATACCTGGCTTCAAAACTAGGCACTTCTCTCCCAGCCTCAATCCAGCTCACATTTTTGTCCTTTCCTCTGAAGCTCCTCCCAGCCTCCATCCTTTCTTTTCCCCCAACATTTCCAAATTCTAAAACTTCACCTGCCACAGACAAACTTGGTGTTGGCACAGCTCTTCACTTGGATGCATGAAGGCTCATAGATTATTGAGATTTACTACATGCTTTAAATTCGCTGCTTTTCCTATTTAGCAATTTAGTTGTAGCCTCGGATAAAGGTGATTTGTGTGATCCATCTTGCTTTATGTCTCACTTGACATTCTGCCTTTTTCATGACAGGTTGCTGAATGCTATAAAGCCAGGACTTGTTAAAAAGATCAATAGATTGCCAACCCCCATTGCAGGATTGGTGAGTATCCAGAATTGAGATTTATCTTCCAATATTCCTTTGCTCTAACCTAAGGGTCATGACAGTGCCATTTATTACAGTTTTCTCCTATATTCCATGTGAATGAGAACGCATTGAAGCCATTAAACTGAGAGGTCACTTAAAAATGAAAGATTGCAGTTATGCCTAAATGGCATCTTAATCTTTGTTTGTATTTTTCCCATGAGTGATAAGGATGACATTCATTCTTAAAGAGGTAAGTTCGTTTTGGGGTGAGCGGCTGGTAATTCGGCTGACCCCAGGGGAGGAAGGCAATTGTAATTACGGTTTTCTCATTTTCAGTTCTTCTCTACATTCCTTTGGAATGAAGGGGAGAAGAAGTAGAGAGAAAGAAATTTCATGTTGAACGAGCAGGACTTTCATGATAAATTGCTGTTTTCAATCTTAAAAATCTACCTGCATTTAAGTACCACATTTGTAGACCAACTTTCTAAAGACATAATGGACACAGGTGATTCTAATGTCATCTGGAGAATTGTTTGAGCAAATCCCTGGGTCTTCTGAACCTACCCATCTAAACCCAGTAAAACTCAAATGTTCACATGTAGTCAGATGCAGGATTTTTTTCATGCCTTGATATGTTTCATAATTCTTGGCACTAATTGTAATTTCTTAATTATCATTACCTTGTAGTAGTAAGAAGAAAAAGGTGGAAGATCAAAAGACAAACAAATCTTAGTTCCAGAAAGAACAAGGTGCATGCACATGAGCTCACACACGAGCCTTCACACGCACGAGCACGTGTACAGACACATGTGCGCACAGAAAGCTGAGGGCGTATGTGGCCTAGTAACAACGCAGTCTTTCCATCGTGACTGCCTTCTGTGCATGTGGTCTTCCAGAAAACAATTAGAAAAATGTCAGGAATTTAAGCAGGTTCATCCTTAGACCTTTGATGATTTGTTAAACAGTTTCGTAGTCATATCACGATGACTAATTGAAATTTGATGCACACCAACAAAAAAATTACGTTTGAGAACTGTGGGGGTGACGTAGTTAGGTACATGGTTTCAGTGAGTTGAATAAAATGGATTTTTTTAAATTGTAAGAATTGCTATTTCCGCAGATGCATTTTAGTTACCATGCTGGTTGGTAGTGCATTGGTGATTAGCCAATAAAAGTCTTTCTAATTTCATTTGTCAGAATCATGTAACCAAGTAAATAATACATACATAGATAGATAGTTAAATTTGGAAGGAATGGATTTGAATAATTTTATTTAAAAATCTATATATGTATATTATATATTATATATGTGAATGTGTACATATATTAGTTATTTTAAAACTTTTTACTAAAACCATCTCTTCCAAATGTTAAGGCCACGGCTTTAATGATGCTGACAAATGGCTCTTTGGCCCCAAGCCTGTGGAATCTCCAGACCTTGGAGGTCTGGGATTTATTGTTATAAGAGCAAAACCTGCAGCATGAAGTCAGGAAGGCTCCAGTGAAATCCACATGAGCAGAGACAAGCAGCCCTCAGTCCAGAAGCTAAGGAGAAAAGGGTTTTTTTGTTTGTTTGTTTTTGCGGTACGCGGGCCTCTCACTGTTGTGGCCTCTCCCATTGTGGAGCACAGGCTCCGGACGCGCAGGCTCAGCGGCCATGGCTCACGGGCCTAGCTGCTCTTCAGCAGGTGGGGTCTTCCTGGACCAGGGCACGAACCCGTGTCCCCTGCATCGGCAGGCGGACTCTCAACCACTGCGCCACCAGGGAAGCCCGAGAAAAGGGTTTTTGAAACATTAATTTAAAGTGTGAATCGTAAATAATTTTAGCAAAATTAAGGGTTTGAGACTCATGCATTAACTTTATGTTGGATTCTTACAGCAGATCAAGTGTTGTTCTTTACCTATTGCCTCTACTTTGGGACAGGCAGGCAATGTGATTCAAGAAAACCAGCGGATTTCTGTTGATTTACTCCCATGTATATCCTTGACTTTTCTTTCTTCTCTTTTCCTTTTTCATTTGAATTTCCTTTCCATTTTGTCCTTTCCATCATTCCTCCTTTTTCTTGCTCTTGCTCTTTTCCAACTAATAGTTCCTTACTTACCCCCTCCTATATCACTTATATTTTCTTTACTCATTTGTTATTGTGATATTGTGATTTATAATAAGCAATATATATTTGGGCTTTGTCTGTTTCTGGCAGAGAGCACCTAAAACCCTTGGAATTTCCTAAGAGATAGGAACAATGGGAGCATCTTTTGTTATAATATTTGGTCTTGTGTCATCAGTTCCTGAAATAGCTCCAGTTCTATAAAGATGAAGGAGTATCTTGTTCTTTATAACAAGCTCCTTTCAGCCCCACCTGAATGAGGCAACTTTTGGAAAGCCCCAAGGATGGGACCTGGTTGCCAGGGGTACCAGCCTCATGATTAGAGAGTTGGAACTTTCAGTCCCACCCCACTGACCTCTGGGGAAGGGAGAGGGGCTGGAAGTTGAATCAATTGCCCATGGCTAATGATTAAATCAATCATGCCTATGTAATGAAGCCTCCATAAAAAACCCAAAAGGACATGGTTTGGAGGGTTTTCAGATCAGTGAACACATGGAGATTCCAGGAGAGTGGCGCACCCAGAGAGCATGGAAGCTCTGTGCCCCTTTCCACATACCCTGCCCTATATACCTCTTCATCTGGCTGTTCATCTGGATCCTTTATAATATTCTTTATAAAAAACTGATAAGCATAAGTAAATGTTTCTCTGTGCTCTGTGAACCACTCTAGCAAATTAATCAAATCCAAGGAGGGGATCTTGGGAACCTCTGAGTTATAGCTAGTTAGTCAGAAGCACAGCTACCAATCTGGACTTGAGACTGATATCTGAAGTGGGGGCAGTCTTAATGGGACTGAGCCCTTGACCTGGGCCATCTGACACTGTCTCCAGGTAAATAGTGTCAGAATTGAGTTAATTTCTTGGTGATGTTGAAAAAAAACACACAACGGAGTTATCTTTAGACCAAAAAAATACTTATCTATGTATAGTTAATTACTGTCCATTCACTCATGATTCCTAAAATCTACAGATCTGGTCAAATTCTTTTTTCCTCTCCTCCAATTACCTTCAGATCAACATTTCCAAAATCCAGCGCACTAGTTGGGGTCCCAACAAGAAACAGAACTGCCACCCTTCTGTTCCCTTCCCCCATCCTGTTAATGTTCTTCCAGAGTTTGCTCTTCAAATCTATTGTCTGCTTCCTTTCTACTCTCACGTTCTTGTCTGTTTTCATGACCTCAGCTCTTTACAGGATGACCCAAGTCATCACTTCTCACCAAGTTTTTTCTCCTGAACTCCAGGCCTCTTGTTCTGTGTATTGGACAGCTCCATCTGGATGTCCTACCAGCACCTTGAACTGAACATATTAAAATTAGACTTAAATGACCACTCACACCCACCAGTGTCAGTAAAGGCATCATAAACATGGACTTGTCCTAGTTGAGCTGTCAGAGAATATGGCAACTTTCTTCATTCTGTCTACTTGTCTGCATTTCCTTGGCCACTAGGTAAGGCGTAGAGCCAGTCTTCCTCATCTCTTGCCTGGATTATTACAGTCAATTCATAGGTCCTCAAATGTTATTCACTGTCATGTATGAAGCCTTTTCTCATGACACTTCTTATGAATATGGTACTCTCTCTCTGCTCTTCTTGACTAAATCCTATTTATGTATCAAGACCCAATGCAAAATCACCTCCTTTGTGAAACCTTTAGTGTTTATGGTCCATGTGATCTTTTATTATAGAATGCAGTTAGCATCTCCTGGTTTATGAGAAAATGAGTTACTATATTAGAGACATAAAAGCTGCACTGAAATATGATTTGGGGAGTAAGACTTTTGAATAACTATTGTTAACATTTGGAAATTCAAGGTGTGTAAATGATTTAGTATTCACATTCAAGCACTGTAGCTTTAAGATCACACAAATAGTAAAAGTCCATGCTCACACTTACCAATGCCTTTAATGGGTGCAGTGATATCAGGTGTCCTAGTGATGTACTAGGAAGTCACAGCATCACCTTGATGGAGTGTCTGCCAAAATAATTAGCCTAATCCAATTCTGAGGAAACAATCAGCCAAGTCCAAATTGACGGACATTCCCATAAAACATCTGGCTTGCATTCCCTAATTCTGTCAGTGTCATTAAAGACACATCCCCATCCCCTACAACTGTTGCAGATGAAAGGTGGCTAAGGAGATATGACAGCCAAATGCCATGTGTGATCCTTGATTGAGAAAGAGTAACTATAATAGACATTATTGGGATGGTTGGGGAAATTTGAGTGTAGATTGAATATTAGATAATATTGTTTTCTCTGTGTTGATTTTCTTTTACATGATAACTATTTTGTCTAAGGTAGTTGTGGTAACAGGGGAATATTCTTGATGTTAGATGTACGTAAGCTACAAATAACTCAATTTCGTTTCTTTTTATGGCTGAGTAGTATTCCATTGTATATATGTGCCACATCTTCTTTATTCATTCATCTGTCGATGGACACTTAGGTTGCTTCCATGTCCTGGCTAATGTACATAGTGCTGCAATGAACATTGTGGTACATGACTTTTGTGAATTATCGTTTTGTCAGGGTATATGCCCAGTAGTGGGATTGCTGGGTCGTATGGTAGTTCTATTTGTAGTTTTTTAAGGAACCTCCATACTGTTCTCCATAGTGGCTGTATCAATTTACATTCCCACCAACAGTGCAAGAGGGTTCCCTTTTCTCCACATCCTCTCCAGCATTTAATGTTTGTAGGTTTTTTGATGGTGCCCATTCTGACTGGTGTAAGGTGATACCTCATTGTAGTTTTGATTTGTATGTCTCTAATGATTATTGATGTTGAGCATCCTTTCATGTGTTTGTTGGCAATCTGTATATCTTCTTTGAAGAAGTGTCTATTTAGGTCTTCTGCCCATTTTTGGAATGGGTTGTTTGTTTTTGTGATATTGAGTGCATGAGCTGCTTGTAAATTTTGGAGATTAATCCTTTGTCAGTTGCTTCATTTGCAAATATTTTCTCCCATTCTGAGGGCTGTCTTTTGGTCTTGTTTATGTTTTCCTTTGATGTGCAAAAGCTTTTAAGTTTCATTAGGTCCCATTTGTTTATTTTTGTTTTTATTTCCATTTCTCTAGGAGGTGGGTCCAAAAGGATCTTGCTGTGATTTATGTCATAGAGTGTTCTGCCTATGTTTTCCTCTAAGAGTTTGATGGTGTCTGTCCTCACATTTAGGTCTTTAATCCATTTTGAGTTTATTTTTGTGTATGGTGTTAGGGAGTGTTCTAATTTCATTCTTTTACATGTAGCTGTCCAGTTTTCCCAGCACCATTTATTGAAGAGGCTGTCTTTTCTCCACTGTATATTTTTGCTGCCTTTGTTATAAATTAGGTGACCATATGTGTGTGGGTTTATCTCTGGGCTTTCTATACTGTTCCATTAATCTATATTTCTGTTTTTGTGCCAGTACCATACTGTCTTGATTACTGTAGCTTTGTAGTATAGTCTGAAGTCTGGGAGCCTGATTCCTCCAGCTCCGTTTTTCTTTTTCAAGATTGCTTTGGCTCTTCGGGGTCATTTGTGTTTCCATAGCAATTGTGAAATTTTCTGTTCTAGTTCTATGAAAAATGCCATTGGTAATTTGATAGGGATTGCATTGAATCTGTAGATTGCTTTGGGTAGTGTAGTCATTTTCACAATGTTGATTCTTCCAATCCAAGAACATGGTATATCTCTCCATCTGTTTGTATTATCTTTAATTTCTTTCATCAGTGTCTTATAGTTTTCTGCATACAGGTCTTTTGTCTCCTTAGGTAGGTTTATTCCTAGGTATTTTATTCTTTTTGTTGCAGTGGTAAATGGGAGTGTTTCCTTAATTTCTCTTTCAGATTTTTCATCATTAGTGTATAGGAATGCAAGAGATTTCTGTGCATTAATTTTGTATCCTGCTACTTTACCAAATTCATTGATTAGCTCTAGTAGTTTTCTGGTAGCATCTTTAAGATTCTCTCTGTATAGTATCATGTCATCTGCAAACAGTGACAGTTTTACTTCTTCTTTTCCAATCTGTATTCCTTTTATTTCTTTTTCTTCTCTGATTGTTGTGGCTAAAACTTCCAAAATTATGTTGAATAGTAATGGTGAGAGTGGACAACCTTATCTTGTTCCTGATCTTAGAGGAAATGGTTTCAGTTTTTCACCATTGAGAACGATGTTGGCTGTGGGTTTGTCGTATATGGCCTTTATTATGTTGAGGTATGTTCCCTCTATGCCTACTTTCTGCAGGGTTTTTATCATAAATGGGTGTTGAATTTTGTCAAAAGCTTTTTCTGCATCTATTGAGATGATCATATGATTTTTATTCTTCAATTTATTAATATGGTTTATCACATTGATTGATTTGCCTATATTGAAGAATCTTTGCATTCCTGGGATAAACCCTACTTGATCATGGTGTATAATCCTTTTAATGTTAAACAGTAGATTTGAAGATGTGTAGAGATGCAGCCTTTTGTGTGAGTATATTCTTCACATGACAGTTCTTCCATCCATATTTGTGACACTCAGGAAAGAACAACAGCATTCCTTAAGTGCATCTACAGACTTCTAGGTTGATTTGTACTTTGTCAGGGGGTTGACAGGTCACTGACCCTCTATTGATCAAGCAGCCCTCAGTAGCAGAGGCCATGGAGATCTAAGAAGTATGGCCAGAGGGTTTTCCATGCCTGGAACCCATGCCTGTGTGTCTTAATGGCCTGGTGTTGAGAAGAATCCATTAAGATGGCCCAGCTGCTTGACTTGAAGATAAATAGAAAAGTGTGTTTTCACATAGCAATCCCAAATTATAAACACGTGTAGATTTACAAAGGCATGAATAGGTGTATTTTAGCCCCTGAGTTGAGCTGTGGTTACAAAGAATTCAGGGGTGAAGGTGTTAAAACAAAGTAGTTGAAAATCATTTCCTGGCAAGAATGCAAAGACCCTGGATCCAGGTCTGTGTTTCTTCTGTAATGATTGCTGACATATGCAGCCGTGTGGTGACTGCCTGCAGATGCTTGCATTCTTTTCAGGTGTTAGTGATACTGTTAGATTTTGCCAGAGAGAAAGACCTCAAATTTAGGTCTTGGCATACCAACAGCTTTTAAAAATGCTGCCCTTTATTTGGCCAGTTTGACAGTATTGCATAATCAAGCCATATCCTGAAATTCAATTTAATGGTCATTAGAGATCGTACTAAATTCCATTTCATCCCAGAAACATCAGACTCTGTGCAAGAGACACAAATGTATGAAATCCTTGCTTACAATAGGAGTTTGGAGTAAAATCACCCAGATTTTAATTGTAACAGCCACTGTGTGTGTGTGTGCATTCACGTGTGAAGTATAATTGGAAATAGATATTTGGGGATTCTGTCCTTGGGTGCTGAACCTTCCTAGGGCTGTCATGAAACGTTTGGTTGATCTTGCATATGAATCCATGAGGATGAAAGCAATCTGAGAAAAAAAGAATTTTACAGCAGGAAGGACATCTTAGATATACTTGTTTTACAGATGAGGACATGTGGGTCCATAGAGGGGAAGATCACACAAACAGTAAAAGCTGAGATGAATCCAAAGCACAGGCCACCCTTCTCCTTGGTTGTATCACTCACAAGTGTTCCCAGTTGAAAATGGAACACATGTAAATGACAATTATTTTACCTCTTGTGAGAAATAGGGGAAAGCAAAGACTCACTTTTTCAGTTCATCTCTTCCTTTTCTTCCTCTTGGCCAAAAGCTTCAAAAATATCTTTCCAAGCTCTGTGAAAGGGCTCATTTCACCTGATGCATGCTGGAAATTTGCACTAACTGAAGTTCAGTAGGCTATAGCAGGAATGTACCTGGTAGAATTATCCTACCATTTTAGTTACTCTAACCCACTCAAAAACTTATTCTTTAGAAAAAAAAGATGTATTTTTCCTTAACCAAAAGATAAGATTTCAAATATGCTCAGAGCTGAGCTTTCTGAAATGGATAAAAATGTAAATTCCCATAAACTCTGTGGACTTTAGGAAGCTTTCAAAAGGTATCTGTTTTATTTTATGAAACTGATACCAGAACAGTTGATGTTTCATTGTTTGAGGGAGGTCAGAGAATGAGAAAGGCTGAAAAGGCAGTGGAGATTTCCACATTATGTGAAGATTAAAAATATTGTTTTGGACAAAGCTAGACATATGAAGCTGTTGAAAACTGAGTAGTATGAGTGAAAAGCCTTTACCCAAACGTCATAATTTTAGGAAGATGACAACACAGTAAATTTGAGTCCCAGGTGTTTTGGGTGTCTACCTGCCAAGAAGTAGTTTCCTGCAAATCCTAACTGGAGATTAGCTCTTGTCTGTCTCAGCTCATCCTTATCAATATCTTATATTTTAGGTTTATATTTACAACTTTATGTAGACATTCTAGAGCATTTACCTTCCCTTCAGCAGTTTATCATATAGGTTACCCCAGAAAAATCTGGTCAGGCTTCTGTTCTCTGCCTGTTTTTCTTCCTGGTTGTTTTAGGCCAGGAGGGAGGCCAAGCAGGCAAAGAGGGAGGCCAGAGGCGTAAGGCACCATAAGGACAACCATCGTATACTAATACCTCCCTAGGTATCAGGTGCAGTGCTTGATGATCCTTCTTAATCTTTACAATTGCCCTACGATGTAGTTAGTGCTGTATTTTTACTAATCTCAGGAAACAAGTGTGCAAAGAAGTAAGTTACCAGCTTTCCAATAAATAAGAGGCAGTATGGAGATTTGCACCCCGATTAGCCCAACTCCAGGCTCTGTGCCTTTTGTACTGTGTTACACTATCTCCATCAGGTCTTATAATAGATCTTTGAACCTCAACACTCCCGAACATTTGTTCGGAGGCATCAACCTCTAAGGAGATCTCATATGTTTTTAGAAGACAACCTCTCATCCTTCTCATCTAAGATCTATTAAGTTCACCAAATTGAGGCAGTGGCCTATTTTAAAAGGCACTGCAAATGTAACATTTCTACTGTCACCCATATGAAAGCAATCTCCATGTGGCCACATCTCAAGCATCCCAGTCAATGAAACACCAGTTCAACAACGGATACTAATAGGGGAACATTAGACATCTTTACTGAAGTCTTTCCAAAAAATGTCATAGACTTATTCCATTTGTAACATGCAGTAAAACTTCCTGAAATGCCCTCCTCTCTCTCTCCTCTCTGTCTTTCTGTGTTGACACACGGTGCACGCGTGCGTGCACACACACACACACACACACACACACACCTTATACTTGCCAGCTCCCCTGCAAATCTCTCTCTGCCCCAACTACCTATAATCTTTCAGACTCACACTATACTAGCTCTTGTCTCTCTTGCTTCTTACCCCTTTCTCTGCCGCTACTAACCCCCAGCCTTTTCAGGTGCAAATCAATCCAGCTAGACTTAGCTCCTTTCAATTCCCCCCCAGAATCATGATTCTGATTCTGGACAACAAAGGCTCAGGAAGAGGCAGACACAATTCTCCTTCATAGGCAGGTGGGGAGGAGAGACTTGTAACACACCCACCCAGTGTGTTTTTCCTGCCACACTCTGCTCTTCTGTATTTGCATGGTGCATTCGGGGGAGGGGGCTTCTGGAAGTGGTCTTGCTCTTCTTTGGGGGCCAAGTGGAAAATGGTGTTTGAGCGATGTTCTGTGCAAAGGAGGTACATTTCACTGAGGGAAATGAATAGACGTTGTGAAGAATCTGAGCCAAAATTAAATTTAATGACACACGTTCCTTTATCCTCATCCCTGGCACGGGGAGAGAAACCTCAGTTGTGTTTCCACACCACACACAGAAGGAATGCTCAATTTGCTACTCTCGAGTTTGGTGCCAAAACCGAGCCACAGCAGGGATGGTGGTTAGCCTTTTAGTAGGTTTAGACATAAAAGAGCACAAACTGGAGGGAAAAACAACAGCAAAACCCATATGGTCTTTGGTACATTTGATCCTGCTTTTAGTTGAATGGTGGACTATGAACGTGCCAGGGGTGGTGGTGGTGGTTACTTTGTTCAATGCCTCCCAAGTGAGTATGGTTTGTATGCTGCCAGGTGTAACAGCTTCCACAGGTACCTTCTAAAAGTACAGATTATCTCAGGTCCTTATCAGATAACCTTACATAGCTGCCCACTGCATATAACAGCTCAGAAAGGCGTTTAAGGCCTTTCCAGCTAAAGGAATGTTCTAGGTGTATCTCCCACTACATATTATTACTCTTAAGAAACAGGACTACAGTTAATTTATGACCTAAACCAAAAGACTTGGCACATAGTGAATACAAAAATAAAAGTATGTCAGTTGGTGAGAGCCATGCTCCACAGTGAGCTGTACCAGGGTAAAGGGGAATGTTGATGGCCACTGGAACAGGCTGGCTTTTGGTTATCTACTGAGTGCTTGGATCAGACCAATAAGTTAGTCCCCTTGTCCATCTTTTTTGAGTACTTGGCAAGACTCAATGAGAGTTTTTTTGTCTTTTCTACTCATCCTATGTTTATTATCTGTTTTCTGATTTTCTTATTTGGTGAGTGTATTAGTTATCCATTGCTGTGTAACAAATTACCCCCAAATTTAGTGGCCTAAAACATTTACTATCCCAGAGTTCCTATGGGTCAAGAATCTGGGCTTGGCTTAGTTTGGTTAGAGTTTCAGGATGTCTCACAAGGCTGCCATCAGGTGTTGGCTGGTGTCATTTTAAGACTTGACTAAGGAAGGATCTGGTTCTAAACTCACTCAGGTGTATGTCAACAAGATTTGGTTTGTTGCAGGATGTTGGCCAAAGCCATCCTCAGTTCTTTGCCACATGGGCCTATTTACGTAGAACACCTCACAGTGTGGCAGCTTGCTTCATGAGAGTGAGCAAGCAAGAAGAACCAGAAGGAGAGAGAGAGGGAGAGAGAACAAACAAGATGGACATCACAATCATTTATATCCTAATCTCAGAAGTGATGTTTCCTCACCTCTGCCATATTCTGTTAATCAAAAGCAAGTCACTAGGTCTAGCCCACACTCAGGGGGAGGAGATTACGCAGGGACCTGTGTACAGGAGGAAGGGATCACTGGAAGCCAATTAAAAGGTGCTTCCACAGTGAATGAAATGATTGTCTTAATCTGCTGAGAAAGCAGGGCATGAATTTCTTATTCTCCTGAAAGTGTGTCCTTTATAGTTACAGTACCTTAGCGGTAATACAATTTTCCTTGGACCCTTGCATGACATCTAAGGTCTGTTTCCCAGTTTTCTTCTGCACATATACACTAAAAAGAGATGGTATGTTCTCTGTTGCCTTCCAAGTGAAAATCCACTTTGACTCAAGACATAATTCCTGCTTTCAAGGGATCCCCTTCTAGGAGGAAAATGTACAAATAAGGTCTAATAAAGGAGGACTGTGAAATGTTAATGAAATATGCAAGGAAGAACAAGGAAGCAGTTTCTATTTGAGAGTAAGAACTTTGGAAGGCCTGGGATCTGAACATGCATTTACAATCGGTGAAGACCATTGGGGTTGGGGGAGGACAGTCTAGCCTCAGAGGATGGAATAAGAAAGGCTTTGAGCCACAGGAACCTGGGTCTTGTCTGGGAGTGGCTATTATTTGTATGTGGCTGCAGCTGGAGCCCAGAATCCCTGAAAGAAATCAATACAGTGGAAAGTGGACCAAGAATAGTAGGTAGAGACCAGAAGTGCCGTCTAGAGGTGTTTGGACTCATTTTACATGCAGTAAGAGCCACTGCAAACAAAGGAATCTCATGTTCCAGATAACTCTGGTGGCCATGTGGAAAGTAGATTATGGGAAAAGACCAGCAACAAAAGTCAATTAGGAGACAAGTAATCCAAATGAGAGATAATGTCTACTACTTAACCTTAGTAGAAACAGTGAGAGTGGAGAAGTGGACACAGGATTTATGGTTCTATGTTTTTCACTAAAAATAATACGCCATCAATTATAAGACACACCATTTTTTTTTTTTTTTCTTTTTGCGGTATGCGGGCCTCTCACTGTTGTGGCCTCTCCCGTTGCGGAGCACAGGCTCCGGATGCGCAGGCCCAGCGGCCATGGCTCACGGGCCCAGCCGCTCCGCGGCATATGGGATCCTCCCAGACCGGGGCACGAACCCGTATCCCCTGCATCGGCAGGCGGACTCTCAACCACTGCGCCACCAGGGAGGCCCAAGACACACCATTTTTAAAAAGTATAACTAATTTTTTAAAAGCCATCAATTAAATTATGACACAATGTTAATATACCAGTAATGGAAAGATGCATCATTATTTTAGAGGTAAAAAATGTACAACTTGGAATTGATGAAATATGATAAATAATCTTAGGAAGATGACATCTCCATTTTGGATTTGAGCAACTTGGCGAATAGTGATGCCGTTAATAGGAATCATGGGAGCAAGGAAGGAGAAATGGGTTCCAAGAGAAAAGATGAAGTCTGTTTTGGACGTACTGAGTTGGCTACCTTTAAGAGATATTCATGTGCAGATGTCTGGCAGACGATTGGAAAATGTTGGTTCAGAACTCATGGAAAAAGTTATAAAAAATTGGACTAAGTTAATGAATGGCTGATTTTAAAGTTAAATCCTTATGCTTAAGTGTATATGAAGACAAATTATTTGTTTTTCTATAAACGCAAACTTTGAAGCTTTTTTCCCCTCAAATTATAGTCTGATCTTTGGAGTGTTTGACTTTCACTGGCAGAGACGGGTGGGGGGGAGAAGGGTGATGAAAGGAATTTGGGAACACAGGAGGAGTCATTAGCAATTACACTTAGTTATGAAAATCATGAGAGAGAGTGACTTAGAAAGATCTTCATATTATTGACAATTTATTGAGACATAATATCCAACCAATCTCATATGCTCTAGCCTCTCTTATACCCCTTGATTCTTCACTCTTAGTGCTAGGTAAGCATGTTAATTTGCTGTCATAACAAAGTATCCCAGATTGGGTGCCTTAAAGGACAGAAATTTATTTTCTTACAATTCTGGAGGCTAGAAGTCTGAAATCAAGGAGTGGGCAGCGTTGTTGTCTTCTGAGGTCTCTCTCCTTGGCTTGCAGAAGGCTGCCTTCTCCCTGGATCTTCACATGGTCTTCCCTCTGCATGTGTGTTTGTATCCTAATCTCCTCTTCTTATAAGGACACCAAACATATTAGATTAGGGCCTGCTCTAAATGGCCCCATTTAACATAGTCACTTCCTTAAAGACCCTACCTCCAAATACAGTCACAGTTCTGAGTTACTGGGGGTTTTGACTTCAACATATGAATTTAGGGAGGGACACAGTTCAGCCCATAACGGTGGGTAAGCCAGCCAAGGACTGAAATTCTTATTCGCATGTGTTGTGAATGCCTAGACGTGCTAACTGGTCTAGTATCCTCTTTATCCACCACAAACTATTTTTCAAGCTTGTTTCCTTAATTATTTTATGCTTCTGCAAAGGTGGAAGGTTATATATAGCAGTGCTGTAAAACATTTTTTTTTCTGTTTTTCTCCCCTTCCTGTCCCTGAAAAAAAAAACAACCATTCTTTAAAGAAAGAAACTACTTGTTCTCCCTTATCTTTCATTGAACGGCATTTAGCAGAAGTTTGTGACATTACATCAGTTCCTTACTTTTTTCCCCCTGAGGAACAGACCTCCAATTAGGAACTGTGAGGGAAAAATATATAATAGCAGGAAATACATATTTCAGCCTAAGTCCTCTTTTTTTCATAGTCATAGCTTACCTAAAGAAGGAATTTCTGTGCAACTAAGTTTTAGCACTCCAAACCCAGGTTCATAGGGATTCTGTGGTTTGACAACAGGAAAAAAACTTCACCAAATATCTAAAAGTATTGTATGAAAGAGTGAGATCATGCTTGGTTGAAACAACTTCTCTTAAAATGTGCCATCATCCGAGATTGTTTTGTAGAAAGTTTACCTTGGCAAGCACTTCAAAAGAACTTGCTAGACACCTCTTTTGTAATTAGCAGGCTTCCTGCTAGAATCTTAGGTCTACCCTTATCTCATAATGGACACAAAGATTAGTTTCCCTCTCTGTCATTTTCTCCACAAGATAAAATACTGTATTTCTGAGTAAACAGTTTGGTATTTAATTTATCTTTTCTAAAATTAACTTTATTCAGTTTAAAGTTTTGACATAAATATTTTCCCTATAGGTAATAAAAGGATGATTGATAAGGTGATATGGGAATGGTATTCATCTCAGTGGTCTTCCTCCCCAAAACCCATAACCCCAGTCTAACCATGAGAAAAATATCAGACAAACCCAAATGGGATACAGAATACCTGACCAGTACTTCTCAAAACTGTCAAGGAAAGTCTGAGAAATGAGGAAAGTCCAGAAGAAGCTTAAGAGAAATGACTGTAATATGGTATCGTGGATGGATCTTGGAACAGAAAAAGTACATTAATGGAAAACTAATGACACCCAAATAAAACCTGAAGTTTAGTTAGTGGTAGTGTACCAGTGTTTGTTCATTAGTTTTGATAAATGGTACTAACCACTGGTTAGTAATATAAAATACAGCATACAAGTTATACTGGAACTCTCTGGACTATCTCTGCAATTTTCTGTAAATCTAAAAACTATTTTAAAATGAAAAGTTTACTTGAAAACTAGAATGATTGACGATAAACATAAAATAGAACATAATGCAAAGATACTATAAAATAGGCAAGGAAACACAGACGTTATTAATAAATATTAAATGTCAGCCCACCATTTGAAGGATTGGTATCCATACATGGCAGGATACCAGTGAGTCAGTGGGCATATCAGTCTAATAAACTCTTATAAATGATGAATTGGCTATAAACACTGTGTTTTATAGCATTTGAAAATTCCGAACAGGAAATCCACACACGAGGTTTCTGCTCACATATTTCATGATCCCTGTTTTTAGAATCTGCACAAAGAAATATTTCATGTCCTTTAGGGAGGTTTACTAAAAGACAACAGGTGGGAAATGGGTTTTGCAGTAGCATGAATGGCCGCAACCATAAATACTAGTACCTCAGAATTATCCCAGCAGAGGATTGTAAACACATTAATCACCCAACAGTGGAGAAATTCCATCCTCAGGCGTCATCTCAATTTCAGGCACAAAGATTAAATACTTCCATTTAAATTCAAAACCCTGAATGGATATGCTGATCCTTTATTTTCATGGGGAATCATGGAGTGAGTTCATCAGTGTCCTCATCTATAAAATGGGGTTGATAAATCTTATCTCAGTATCATGGGATTAAATGAGATAATATGTGTAAAATGCCTAATATGGTAGATGGTACATCGTCTGTTTTCAAGAAATTGTAGCTGTGCTTATTATTTATTATATTCATGATTATTCTGATGGCCTTAAAATTTCAGAACTAGAGACTATTTAGAGATTTTTTTTTTAATTTTTAAAATGTTTATATTTTAATTTTATTGGAGTATAGTTGGAGTACAATGTTGTGTTAGTTTCAGGTGTAGAGCAAAGTGATTCAGTTATACATATACATATATTCATTCTTTTTCAGATTCTTTTCTCGTATAGGTTATCACAGAATATTGTTACAAATGAGGAAACAGAGACTCAGAGGGCAATGACTTGCCTGGGGTCACAAGGCTACTTTCTTCCAGAGTTGGGACTTGAACTCTCCTCCCTCAGGTCCTGCTGGGTCCTGTTCCAAATGCAGGTTTACTGATGGCATTGGGTGCCAACTGTGCAGCAGCAGCTGTCACAAAGCTCTCCTGCAGAATCACACTGGACATCTCTACGTCTTGGGGATTCTGTCCCCCTTCCTCAGTGGGAGCAGAACTCCCCGCCTCCCTCCCCAATAGGTGTGGCAATCACGCTCTCTTCCAGTTAGTTCTCTTTCACTGCATCAGCATTTCAGCTGCTGCAGCCTGTTTGGGGCAGAGCTGGGTCTGCTGTGCTGAGGACTGTTTTGGGAAAGAGGATGTAAGGGCGCTTCGGCTGCTGTGTACGGGCTGACTGTTGGAGCACCCAGGAGAGATGCCCCATCCACCTCCTAAGTGTGGGTATGCTGGAGTTTTATGTGGACTATGAGGCCATGTAGGGGTAAGTAAAACCCATTATGAAAAAAATGCACGATGATGGGTGTCCGTGAGTGAAGGAAGGAAGCTATTTAGATTTTATCACTTGTTTTTATTTTTAAAGGTCCTTTTTATACACTATGGTATGGCTAAAATACACCCAAATTACTTTTCTCTGGAGTTTACCTTGTTCCTTGATATTTTTAACCACCTGTTGCTTTTAATTAAGCCTTTCTTATTCTCTAAGGAAAGCCATTGTTTTTTCTTTTGGGGTATGTCATGGAAGGCACATAGACACATTAGTCAAAATAAAGAGGATTTTTGATAATTTTGTGAATTAGAAGCAACTCTGCTACATTTAAAGATGTATTCCTCAGCAGCACATGGTGTCCTGGGGAAAATGCGACTGCATACCTTGAGGTGCTGTCCTACCTGAGCCCCCCTCACATTCTGCTCCTTTCCACCACCCCTGTTACTTTCTAAAAATCTCCATTTCTTAAAATGAGGAGGGAAAGAACTGAGGAGAAAATTGAGGGGGGATGGAGGGGGGCAGTGAGTCTGGGGTCATGGGCTGCACATCCCAGCCCAGCCCACTCTTGTCCTTGAAAGCCAATATTTACTGCAGGCTAGGGAAGGAGTGGAGGTTATTTCTGGACAATTCTCTAATAAAGTCCCGTTAGAACTGTCCTAATGCTAACGCTGGTTACCTAGAGGAAGGAAATTTTCCTTAGTCAAATTTATGAGGCTGGGTTGAAAACGAAGCTGAAACAGAGCCTGGCAAATCCCCATGGCAAAATGATTCATCTTCATGGAGTTGGAAAATCTATTTTTATCACCTTTATTCAGCCAACTCCTCATTTTTATTCCCTCACTGAACGACTGCTATTTCCTTCATGGTGCTGAATAGACCAAATGTCTCAGGAGTCTGAGCTTCTCTTTGGGCTGTTCCCAGCAGGGCTGATTCAGCAGCCTCGGGGAGAATGGGATTGGTCTGCATGGCATGGGTGGGTGCAGAGCAAAGTGAAGGTCAGATCACACAGAGGCTGCACACTTTCACTCAGAAATTCTACCAGGGGTACGTGCCACTTCCACTCTCCTGCCTTTTGTGTCAGGTGTATAGAGGGTGATTGGGTGACCATAATTCTTCTTGCCTAGAAGACCTTTCCAAGTGTGGGAAGAAGGGGCAAGAATCCAGTACCCTCCGTGTGGCTTGACTTTGGACTGTTAAGCAAGGTGTGAAAAGGTTGCCAATACATTTGGTCTAATAATAGAGCAGAAACCCTATTTTATTCATTTCCCTGTTTCTGTTTAGGTCTCTACCTATGCCATTCCAGGCTGCTGCATATTCCCACTGGCTCTTGCTAGAGTCCCATGTAATGCTGAGAGGATTAGTGATTGTTTTCAGTAAGAAAGTTTAAAAGACTGAGATAAAGAAAAAGAACCAATTCTTATTAAATTTCCTTGTCCAACAGATTCTGCATGCTTACTGTTTGGGAGATATGGCAAAGGGCGACTAGGAAAGCAGAAGGAATGTTGACTATATGCAGACAATATTCATGGCTGTGGCGGGTATTTTTGGCATCTGGCATGTAGTAGGCACTCAATAAATATTTTACTGAATGAATGGCATCAGTTAGCCTTCTTAACAGCTGTCCTTCAGGAGGCAGTGCAGGGGGGTCATTAGGAGCTGACATTCTGGAGTCAGATGGCCTAAATTCTGGATTTGCAACTTCTTAGCTGTGTGCTCTTTGGCAGGTTACTCAGTCATTTGAGGCCTTTGTTTCCTAGTCTGCAAAATGGGAATAATATAGTAACTATCCTATATGGTTTTCATGAAGAGTAAATTAGTTAATATACGTAAAGAACCTAGACGTTTTCCTGTAATAAAGTTCAAGATATGAAGAGGAAAAAAAACAGGAGGAGGTGGTGGAGGAGGACTGGTTATTGGAATGAATTTGGGAACTTTTGAGATTTTTAACCTGTCTTTTTTGTTCATTCATTCCCTTAAACCATGATTCCAGTGATTTACAAATCTTCCTTTGTTCAATAGAGAAAATAATTTGAGAATGAAAGAATAAAATGAAATTTAGAGAAAAAATTACTTCCAGTCTCTCAAAAAACAGTTATTGAACTCCTAATGTGTGCCAGGTACCAAACTAAACATTGGATATTGAGTGTTGAAACTAACAGTCGTAGTTCTTGCCTTAGTGGATGCTACAGTCTAGTCTCTGTTAAGCACTATGAATCTATTGACTCAGTGAACACAGCTGCTGTGTTTCTTTTTCTCTGTGTTGAGTAGACATAAAAGGATGATACTTTCAAACTTAGCTTCCAGCAGTGAGCGAGGGGTGAGGAAATAGAGGGAGAGTAGTGTGTGTATGGAGTGGCGTACAGAGCCCAACTCCACAGTAATATAAAGGTAGTGAAAGATAAGTAGCATGGGCATTGGATTGACCCATGAAACTGGAGGGAGATCCAAAGTAGTGATGTGTATAATCAACCTCTGACACATAAAGGAGCACAGGTAAGGTGTAAAAGAATGAGAAAACCGAAGCAGTTATAAAGATGGGAGGTAAGAGTCATAAGATCCTGAGTCCCCACGCCCAGCTTTGAGAGTGTAGAGTGAAAAAGGCTGGATTTCTTCGAGGTCGTCTTCTCTTTTTAGCTCCTGGTACTGCCATGGCAGGTGGGCTTCTGCTTGGTCTTTTTCAGAACCTGGAGCTTCACATCTCTTGGAAATACAAGGATGTGTGTGAACTGCTGATCTCCATCTGGTTTTGCCGGTCTGTGGAATGTTCTGATATTTTAATTTGGTGAATCTCTTTTATTTTATTTTTTTTACTTTGGGGAACAACAGTGATCTGAGACCTGCCCCTTACACCATTCACTCACTTTTGTCATATCTGTTTTTGAGGAGCAGTTTTAACCTCAGGTGCCTTATAGCCCAGAGGCAGTAAGTCACCAGTGTGAATTGTAGAATGGGATAATTAGTAATTTTTCATTCTGCTTTTATCTGTGTTGCTGGATTACTTCCTGGGGTCTCTGTTTTCTGGAAGCAGTCATTTCTTCCACAACAGCCATCTGTGAAGAAACCGAGCTTACGAAATGACTGGGGCATGTTTTACATGGCTGTATTTAGTTCCTTTGTTTGATTCCCATGTAAGCTTTGGCAGTGATTTCCACAGCGTTTCTGTGGGTGGTGCCAGGGAATGATTTTGGTAAACAGCCCCCTGGCTGTTGTTGGCTGGGTCTCTGCGAATACCATAAAGGATACAACTTGAAAAGTCTCTGAGGTTTCCCTGCCCTTCCTAGAGCTGCCCCAGCCATACTGTGGTGTGAGCAGTGGTCGGGAATTGGTCTGCTTGCTCTCTTCTTCTTGGCTGCCCTGTGATGGAGTGGAGTTCTGACCGCATCGAGTTTCCTCTCCTCTTATTACACATCCTGGGATTTTCACTCTAGCCCTGAATCTGCTGAAGTCATTTTGATAGAATCTCATTTCATCTTTGTCATTTCTATTTCAAGTTTTCACTCCCAGAATAACCAGCCTTGAAGTTCTCAATTTATTGATTTTATCCAGGCTGCCGCTGCTGCATTTTGCTTTTAGGAATATGCACAAAATTAGTAAATTCCTAGATATAAATGTATATGGATATATATATTCTATAGATATAAATATGTGTGTATATATATATTTTTTTCCTGAGAAGATTCTAATGGTAAGAGGTTTTTGCTCTCAAACTATTCAACCAAGGTGATTGAAGATTAAAATATGTGAATTAAGCAGTAAAAACTCATACAAAAAAGAAAGTCCTAAGAGAAAAATAGATTTAAATAGATTTGTTAAAAACAAAAAAAGAAGGAAAGGAAGGAAGGAAGGAAGAAAGAAAGAAAGATCTGATTGTCTGGCAACTGAGCATCCCTTTTTTTCCTGACTCCTTTTTTTTTTTTCTTTTTCTTCTTTTTTTGCTCTTAAATAGCACTTGACACCTATTTCCTGAAGTTGACCTATTTTCCCTGTTTCTCTCTTCTTCTATTGCCGTAAAACTAGTATTTATACAGTTTATTGCCACATTGGTATTTCAGTCGTATCCAGAAATCCATCCCATCTAATACATTCTATTATACTGTGAGCAAAACTGATATAGATATTTTCTTATGTCAGAGGAGAGTCTTCCATCAGTGCAGGTATTAACAGTTAAGAGAGAAACTTACTATAGTGTGTTTATATGAATTAACTTCAACACATTGAAAATAAGGACTAAATAAATTATCAAATATTCCTCACATTATTGTTAAAGAATTAATCTGTTTTGGTGATGGCAAAACTGATTAGTAAATATAATGGTCAAGGGATAAGTTGACTTTCAAGAAATAACTAACTGGCTTATCTTTATTGGTAAATAACACGGTTCAAAGAAAGCTAATTGCAGAGAGTTTGTGATTTGTGAGGGAAAGAAGAGTTTCAGGGGTTAATTCTATTGGTGGATCCAGCAGTTCCTTCCCCAGTGAGAAGTACTTGTCCCTAAGACAAGTGTTATCTTTCAAGGCACAGAATGTCTAACTCAGCTAAAAGTATTTAGTTTTTACTATATATATACATATTATGTATTTTAATAGAAATATGTTAACCTATGTTTGTAGATTTAAATATAAAAACATAAAACATGTGAAATACATTTGAGTGTGGTACTAGGGACATCTTTGAACTACTGCATAGGTAGTGTTTCATCCCTAAAAGAACTAGTATTTAAGAAACTTGGATTTTTCATGAAATTTACTCAGGTAGGACAACAGGCCAAGTTTAAAATATATGACAATTAAACCCTAGGTTTATTTTGTCCCAAATTGGAGCTTTCTTCTTTTTCTTTGAGCCTAGGATCAAGGCTGGCATGCTATCCAGTAGACTGAAATGTATTTTTGTGGTCACTCTGTCTGCATTATAAGCACGATTAATTGGATGGCATATAAAGGAAGCATCACAATTTTCTTTTTCTCTCCAGATCTCAGCTCCCCTGACAGGCCTCTGAGTCCCAGAGCAGTGTTATACTCCAGAGTCCTGACATCTTTGCCAGGTTTCTCTTAAAAAACAAAGGCGTTTCACCTATTTTGTGATAGGTTTTTATCACTTGGTAGAAAGATGGTACTGTACCTTAAGTGAATGCTCACGCCATCACTTCACAGATCCTAGTGGCTGTTTTTCTTTTGCATGGGTGACAGATTTAGGGGACATGTTGACAAGACTGCCATGGAAATATTCTTTCTCCAGATGTTTACTTCTCCATTTTTATCTGAAATTCAATCTTTCCACCTATGGGCACGCTTTCCCGCAATAAACACACAATGAACTCTTGTTACTGTACTTCTGACTCCCCATCGTTGCCCCTCGAGCCCCCTCAGCTCCAAGCCTGTGATTATGCTGGATGCTTTCTGTTATGCTTTGGTTTGCAGTGAGCCAGCTGAAAGATAAACAGCTATTAAATAAATCTATGACCCTTTTTAGAACAAATAGAGCTGTTGAAAGTGTTTAAGAACATAGTGGCTCCTTGAAAAGATTGTCAACATTCTTGAACCCTTTGACTGAAAGTGAATTTTCTTCTGTGTGTGTGTATATACCGAAACTTATTTTAAAAAAGAACCTGAGTAGCAAGATATTCGAAGCCTTTTGTGTTCTTAACCTTGCAGTGTTTTTCTTGGCAGGACTTGAAAAAAAACTTAGCTGTCATCTACCTTCTGCTCCTCTTGAGGGGAGAAGTTGGGACTGGGAGACTCTGGGGTGGCAGGGAGAAGCCCACGGAGGAGAGGGGAGCCCAGGAGCTCCTGGGTGCTGAGGGTTTATATCGTTATTCCACTGCATTCACCCTGCTCCCCAAGGCCAAGTCTTTCTTTTCTTTTTATATTTTCTCATATGCCTCCACTGCTGTGGGGCTGGAACATTGGAGCTTACCCTGGACCACACACATCTCCTATTGTCACCAGGTTCATCTCTGACACTGGATGAGCCCTACTGCCTTTAGGCTGGCGATGCTTCCTAGGGGGGCTCGTTTATTTGTGCTGGGGCAGCTGATTAGGACCCCGCACTCTTTGCTGTCATGGATTCAGCTTTGTGGGACCCCCCCAGCTTGCCTAAGTTACCTCTTGGGTCCTTGCTCTAAACTCCAATTGCCAGGTAGTAAAGATGCAGCAATTTGAATTGGTCTCTCTTCCCTGTTCTGTCTTTCTTGTTTCCATTCTGAAAACAACTTCTTTGAACTGACAAATGCCTACGGGAACTTTGACGTCATAGGACAGGTTACTTTACTCCTTTGTAGAACCTCAGAGTTACTGCCAATATAAGGGGGAAACAGATTTTGTTCATCATCCTGAAGGGCAGTATGATGTGAGTTGGAATGCTGAGACCAACTCAGAGATATTTTTAGCAAAATGAAATATTTTGATGCATATCTCTCACCTGAAATTTTTCCCAGATTTGCTATTTCTAGCTTCTTAGCAACTTCACAAAGGGGTATTGTTTTTGAGTCGGAAGAGAAAAATATTTTTATTTCCTGCCCTTGACAACTAGTGGAATTGATAAAAAGCATCAAGGCTCTTTGAGTTCTGGGTCTCCCACCAAAAAACCAGAAAAACAAAAACAAAAAAAACCCCAAACCATTATGTAAGAAAGAACTTGAGTGGTTTTTTCCTGTTTGTCAGTATGAGGGGAGAGTTACTGTGGAAAGTGAGGGGCAGTCATCCGCAGGAATGGAAAACAAAGAGCTTTGCTAAGAAAATTGTAGCAAGAGGGATTGGGGAGCTGCCATGTCGTCTGGCTCTAAATTTAACATTGACTTTGACGGATAGCTTTAACTTTCTCCCCAGGTTAGTTCAAAGGCTCCTTTGCTCATCTATATCCCTGAAAAGAAACTGTTGCAAATTGAGTTGAAGGGTATTGGAGCTACAGTGTGTTTTATTAAATGGTTATTTAATCAATAAATGAGTGACTGATAATTTCTTATGGTTGATCAGAAAATCTTAATTTAAAAAGTCACAGGTTTGACTCTTCAAAAAGTTAAGTACACACAGAGCTTATGTACGTAAGCAGTTGGAAGACAAAATAATGCATTCAGTCAAGAATATCTATTTCATTTCATGCTTATTTGATATTTTAATTTTTTGGCCACAGTTGAAACGGCCCCACTGTTATGTTGGTTAAATTTGCCGACATGAAGTATTAACAATGGACTGAAAGCTTTACAAAAAATAAGGAATTATTCCTACTTGGCTTACCTTTTTATTCATTCACTTAGATTTCCCAGACTTTGTCAATAGATTTCTATGCAGTTATATAGTGATATGTTGTTATCAATGCATATAAGACTGCCTGCTGTGTAGAGTAGAAAGACGCCCTCACTCCTTTCTATTTTTTTAAATAAAAAATCCCTGGGAGACATTGTTTGTGTTGTTCTGTTACACTTGTCTGTCCATGGATGAAATCAACATGTTGACTGTTATTTCTCAACTTTCTTTGTGTTTCTTCCCCTAACCCTCCTCGCTCAGTTTCCTTACTCCTGAATCTTTCAGGTACTTTCAGCACGCTCTTTCCTTGCCTGATTTACTGTTCCACTACATGGCATTCCAGGCAATGGACGGATTGCTTCCGCTGTGATAGATGATGGCACTGAAATAGTAGTGAGCTTTAGTATAATCGGAGCAAAAATTGCTCTCCTGGGTCAGCCCCATTCTTCCTCCACTCAACAGTGTGTTCTGTTAGCCACAGAAATGCCAAGGGTTTCCCCTCCCCCTATCTATAGGAATTCCTTAAGCTCTTCACTATAGTATTTATATCTCCTTGTCACCTTGGGCCTTTAACACTGGAAGAGTCAAAGATTTGCAAATGGATTTTTTTTTTTTTTGCACTTTCTCCTTTCTATTTCTTTTTAAATTTTTTGAGGTAATTGACATATAACATTTTGTTAGTTTCAGGTACATGACAAAATGATTCAATATTTATATACCTTGCAAAATGACCACCACAGCAAGTTGAGTTAACATTCATCACCACACAGTTACAGAATTTTTTTTTCTTGTGATGAGAACTTTTAAGATCTACTCTCTCAGCAACTTTTGAATATGCCGTACAGTATTGTTAACTACAGTCACCATGTTGTATATACATCCCTATGACTTATTTATCTTAGAGCTGGAAATTTGTGCCTTTTGACCCCTTCATTCATTTTGCCCACCCCCCCACCATCCCCTGCCTCTGGCAACCACTGATGCTATTATTCTTAAAGATATCATAGAGGCCCAGATTTATCTCCTGGTTTGGCCACTTTCCAGCTAGGTGACCTTGGGCCAGTTATTTAACCTTTTCTAAGCTTCAGCTTTCTCATCTGTAAAATGAGAATTAACTACGGTACTGACCTCATAAGACTGTTATAAGGATTAAATGAATTTATGCAGGTAAATTAGAATGTTTACCTGGAGCATGGTACATGCTCAGGAAAATGTAGCAGTGGTAATGGCTCTGATGCAAGTGCTAATGTCACTCACAGCCTTCTGGAAACCTCTACTTTCTCATCTGCAAAGTGGCATAATAATAGTACCTAACTCATTGACTTGTGAGGAATAAAGGTATATGGATCAACTCAGTGTCTTTTCTGGCATCCCGTAAGCTCTCAGTAAGCGGAGGAGGAGAGTTCTGCAATTATGTAGATTCATTATACTTCTCCTGTTTATCTCTACTCTTTGTTTAAGGCATATACTTGAAGCCATAAACCCATCCATGAGGACCTGAAACTAAACTAACCAAGTCATTATGAGCAAGCCCACTTGCTCTGTTTCTAATTCCTAATCCTAAAATGACAGTGTTGAACTAAATGCTCTGAATAGTTTCTTCCTTTAAAGTATTTTAGCAATGACCCCTCCATCACTCAACTCAATTTTGAAAAATACCTGTTATTGAGAAACTCATCTGAAAGAACTTCTTTGCCTTCTACCACCAAAGACCTTACTAAATTAATCGTTTTAGGCCCCTAGTAAATTTTCTCTTATTTAAAAACCCAGGCTGTTTTGTTTATATGATTAATGACTTCATCAAGTGGCCCCATCCAAAAGAGTAACTGATCAGTCTATAATTCTCCAAAGCCATTCTTATTTCTCATGCTTATATTTTTAGTCTATAAACCCTTGGCCAGTTTCACCAAAAATTAAATCCTGATGCCTTGCAGATATACCTCATATTGAGGAATAGGATTCAATTTTGTCTCTTTGCCAGTGGCTGCTCTCCCTTTGCTCTACCCCCAAAATCCTCATCCAGTTTTTTCCATTTGGAGAGTAGACATGAAAAACTGGTTTCCATTACAATCTCATCACCCCTGAGGCAGGAAGACTAAGTATGCCATGTGTTTTCAGGCTAAGAACTTTGGACTGCAAGCCCGAAGACCTGCGTTGCAGTCCAGGCTCTGCCTCCAAAGCAGAGGGACTTTGGACAGTGTGCTTACTGTTGCTTTAGTCCTTAGTGTTCCCATCTGTCAGATGAAAGATAGAACAGAATGGACTTGAGGACACGGAGGCCAGGGGGTGGAGGGGAAGCTGGGACGAAGTGAGAGAGTAGCATTGACATATATACACTACCACATGTAAAATAGATAGCTAGTGGGAAGCAGCCACATAGGAGATGTGGGGAGATCCACATAGGATCTCCCACCAGGGAGATCAGCTCGGTGCTTTGTGACCACCTAGAGGGGTGGGATAGGGAGGGTGGGAGGGAGATACAAGAGGGAGGAGATATGGGGATATATGTATACATATAGCTGATTCACTTTGTTGTACAGCAGAAACTAACACAGCAATGTAAAGCAATTATACTCCAATAAAGGTGTTAAAAAAAAAAAAAAAGATAAGACAGAATGATTCCTAGAATTTTTCTTCCAGTGAAGCTTTATGGTCTCTATCCCTTCCTGTTTGGTCCCATACTGGTTTTTGGGGGGTTTTTTGGCTTATTTTTATTTTTTGTTGTTGAGGTATAATTGACATACAACATTATATTAGTTTCAGGTGTACAACATAGTGATTTGATTTTGTATATATTGCAACATGATCACCTCAGTAAGTCTGGTTAACATCTCTCACCACATATACTTATAGAATTTTTTTTCTTGTGATGAGAACTTTTAAGATCTACTCTTTTAGAAACTTTCAAATATGCCATACAGTATTATTAACTATAGTCACCATGTTGTACATGACATCCCCATGACTTACTTACTTATTTTAAAACTGGAAGTTTGAACCTTTTGACCCCCTTCACCCATTTTGCCCCACCCCCTGCCTTTGCAACCATCAATCTGTTCACTGTATCTGTGAGCTTTTTTTTAAAAAAAATTCCACATATAAGTGAGATCAAATGGTATTTGTCTTTCTCTGTCTGACTTATTTCACTTAGCCTAAAGTCCTCGAGGTCCATCCATGTTTTCACAAATGGCATTCTTTTTTATGGCTGAGTAATATTCTATCGTATACATATACCACATTTGCTTTATCCATTCTTCCGCTGATGAACACTTAGGTTGTTTTCACATTTTGGCTATTATAAATCATGCTGCAGTGAACATGGGGGTGCATATATCTTTTCAAGTTAGTGTTTCATTTACTTTGGCTAAGTACCCGGAAATGGAATTGCTAGGTCACATGGTAGTTCTATTTTCATTTTTTTGAGCAACCACCATACTCTTTTCCATAGTGACTATACACCAATTTACAATTCCACCAGCAGTGCACGAGGGTTTCTTTTTCTCCACATCCTTGCCAACACTTGTTATTTGTTGTCTTTTTGATGATAACCCTTTTGAGAGGTGTGAGGTGATAGCTCATTGTGGTGTTTTTTTTTTTTCTTGCGGTACGCGGGCCTCTCACTGTTGTGGTCTCTCCCCCGGCGGAGCACAGGCTCCGGACGCGCAGGCCCAGCCGCCATGGCTCACGGGCCCAGCCGCTCCACGGCACGTGGGATCCTCCCGGACCGGGGCACGAACCCGCGTCCCCTGCATCGGCAGGCGGACTCCCAACCACTGCGCCACCAGGGAAGCCCTCATTGTGGTTTTGATGTGCATTTTCCTGATGATTAGTGATGTCAAGCATAATTTTCATACTGTCAATATTAACTACGACTTATTTAGTACCTACAATATGTCAGACATTACTCTGATAACTTAACATTAATTGAGTGCTCATTGTATGCTAAGCACTTTACATCTATAAATAACATCTATAAATTTACATCTCCCCATAGTAACCCAACAAGGTAGATGCAACTAGTATCCTCCTTTTATAGATGAGGAAACTGAGACACAGGGATGGTAGGTACGTGCTCAGGGTGAATGAGGGATCAGGTGAATGAGGGATCAAGCTTGAATTTGAACCCAGAGTCTGATGCTGTACCCTTGCCCTTAGTCATTTTATTATACAACATTCCTAAGCACTTAATTTTTTTCCCTTTTCCTTCCTACAACACAGGGAAGGATAGAATAATATCCTTGTTTTACAAATGAAGAAACTAAGCACAGAGAGGTTAAACATTTGGCCAAAGTAACCCAGCTGGTTAGACAAAGTATCCCTGCTAGTTAGCTAGCTAGACAGGGCTGGGATTCAAATCCAAGCCTGGCTCTTAACCACCACATCCCATGGCCTGAGTAGATTTCTCACTATTCCCACAGGTACCTTTGTGATTAGTGAAAAGCTAAGTTATGGTACATTTTAAAAAGAAGGATACTTTTTTTTTTTAACACATAAGATAGAGGCTTTTAAGTACTAAGAGGTTAGATTTGCTTGAAGAGTAAGGTATGAATCACTTTGTAATCAACACGTTATTTATTTGCAAATAGAGTCTTTTTATTTAGTAAGATATTACAGTTTAATCTGGCTCCTGTCTGATTTGTCTTTATTCCAAATAATGCTATCTGATTTAATAAAACCTCACCATGTACCCGAATTGCTAAAGAGGTCAGACTTCACCCCCAGCATCCTCAGTGCAGCTCTGATTACTTATGTCCTCAGTTCTTCACTCTGCTGCTTAAACATCTATTTCCTGTTTATAGGAAGGTGAGACCCAAAATTTTATATAGAATCTAATTGGTTAATTTTTATTGTATGTCTGACATGTAGTAGGAGCTCAATTAATGCCTATTGACTGACTTAATAAGGAAAAATAATTTGATACCCATATCTTGTTTTACTCTCCTAGGCATTAAAAAAAATGAGTCTTTAACTTTCTAAATGACCTGGAGTGAATGTCTCAAGGCATTCTCACCTCACCATCTCTGGGTGCATTGGGTTGGAATCAACCACGCACCACTTGATCTGAAATTCTAACTAGGAGTTGACAGGAAGTGGGCAGGAATTGTTACTTTGCTTTTTATTGTTTATATAAATATTAAGTGCCATGGCAACAAAAAACTAACAGCCAGATGAAGAATGGAAACATATGGAAAAGTGGAAGACTATGTTAAAAAAGAGGATATTTGAAAGAAATGCTTCATTTGGCTTATATCGATACGAGTGTATTGCTTCATTTGGTTTATCTTGGTATGAATGTATTGCTAACATGGTTTGTTCTGTTGTGAGGAAAAACAAAGATGTCATTGGGGGGGGGAAATAAAAGCTTTGATCATGGGAAATATCAATGTAACTAAAGAATAAATATCTTATTTAATTTCTGTATTTGGGGCACAAACTTGATTCTGAGTTTCCTGGCACCCACAGTAAAAAGGAAAACATGATTAATTATTAAGGTTTTCACTTCCATGAAACACAATCATATTAATTTATTTTGAGGAAACAGTCTATTCTTAACATCTAGGTTTAGAAGATAAAATTCCTTTTATAGGTCTTTCTGTAGGAGACTAACTCTTTGTTTCCAAATACTAAGCATGTTTCTTCTATCTTTCTACCTACATGAAAGGAAATTGACAACATTCAAGATGAGAAGCAAATTTTTGAAGTCATTGTTGGGTTAGTTGTACAATTAGATAAGACTACAGATGGCCCGTAGGAGAAAATGTGTGTCTTTTATCTCTTCAGCACTGTCGATAGGGTTCATGAGTTTGGTTGAACTTTGAATCATGAATATCTATAATAGCTCTACCATACATTGCCAGGCTCATTAGAGACCATGCAAAACAGTGCTTGATCCTTGAAATTTCCAAAAGGAGTCACTTGGGACAAAGTAATCCTAGTAAGATCTACTTTTCTTTTTCTTTTTTAAAAAATATTTTAATTGTGTTGGAGTATAGTTGATTTACAATGTTGTGTTAGTTTCAGATGTACAGCAAAGTGATTCAGTTATACATATACATATATTCATTCTTTTGTTAGATTTTTTTTTCTGGTATAGGTTATAACAGAATACTGAGTAGAGTTCACTGTGCTATACAATAGGTCCTTGTTGGTTATCTATCTTATATATAGTAGTGTGTGTATGGTCATCCCAAGCTCCTGATTTATCCCTCCCCCCAACATTTCCCCTTTGGTAACCATAAGTTTGTTTTCGATATCTGTAAGTCTGTTTCTGTTTTCTAAATAAGTCCTCCAAAGAAGACATACAGATGGCCAAAAAGCACATGAAAAGCTGCTCAACATCACTAATTATCAGAGATATGCAAATCAAAACTACAATGAGGTATCACCTCACACTGGTCAGAATGGCCATCATCAAAAAGTCTACAAACAGGGCTCCCCTGGTGGCCCAGTGGTTGAGAGTCCGCCTGCCAATGCAGGGGACACGGGTTCGTGCCCCGGTCCAGGAAGATCCCACATGCCGTGGAGCGGCTGGGCCCGTGAGCCATGGCCACTGAGCCTGCGCATCTGGAGTCTGTGCTCCGCAACGGGAGAGGCCACAACAGTGAGAGGCCCGCATACCGCAAAAAAAAAAAGTGTACAAACAATACATGCTGGAGTGGGTGTGGAGAAAGGGAACCCTCCTACACTCTTGGTGAGAATGTAAATTGGTGCAGCCACTATGGAGAACAGTATGGAGGTTCCTTCAAAAACTTTAGGATCTACTTTTCTTTATGCAACTGTATCATAAAATTAAAAGTTACTCTTATCGAATCAAAATGATCACTACTGAGAATCTTTCAGGGACAGTCTGTTTGTTAGCATTGGGCAGTAGAAGGACACAAATATGAGATAAAATTAAAGGGCAAATATGGAGCAGGGGTCGGCACACTATGGCCTGTTGGCCAAAACCATCCTGCTGCCTTTTTATCATAGCCTGTAAGCTAAGAATGTTTTTTTATGTCTTTACAATGGTTGAAAGAAACTTAAAGGATAATAATATTTTGTAACACATGAAAATTAAGTGAAATTCTTATTTCAGTATCTATAAGTAAAGTTATACTGGAATACAGTCATGCTCATTCATTTACATAATATCTATGACTACATATGGCCCATAAAGCCTAAAATATGCACCTTTAATAAAAAAAATTTGCTGACTCCTGTTATGGTGGAGAGAGTACTTTCCATGTGTTCATGAGCTGTGTGAAGAGTCTGGGAAAAGAAGAGCTGTCCTCTCTAAGGGCCAGGGGCCTCTGTCTGTGTGGCTCATCCCTTATATCCTCATGCATTGATCTTTAAAACATGGCATCTGTTAAGCCTGCGTCAGGATCCACCTGAGAGGAAGAATGTTCCAGAAGACTGGACTCATGAGCTTAAGGCCCAATATATTTATGAATACCATCACCTTGCCCTTGAAGCATTTACCAGCTTTTGTTCTCTTGGAATCAGCGTCTTTTCCCTGTTCCTTGCATCTTATTCCCCTAGGCTGCTTCTCACTAATTCATAAAAATTATAAAAATGAATATTTTAGAGTTTTGTGCCATAAATTATTCAAATTACCCTACTTCTACTTCTCAGCCTGTTCTTTATTACACCTGTTCCTTTTCTCAGGAGCTTGGAAAATAGCTTTGCTAAATATTTTCTAAATATTTGGTTAGATATGTGTGGCTTTTTCCACCCAGTTTCAACAATTTACCCTCTTGGATTCAGGGACTGGGGACCAGCCTTGCCGTCTTCCATTCATTTTTGGTTTAACAAATATTTATTAGATACCTACTATGTGCTAGATCCTGTACCATTATCTGAATGTGTAAGGATGAAAAAACAAAACAGATAAGGTCCCTGATCTAAGTGAGTTCTCAAGCTCTTTAATATTAAGCCAGGGCAGGCCCAATGCAGCAGCCTGAGCCTGGTGAAACTGTGATGGCATCGTTGGCTTTGCTGGTTTCCAAGCTCAAATTCAGCAAAGCCCACTCATTTGATGGATGGCTCCAATCCTTAGAAAGCTCTAAGTTTCTAAGAGCAAAAGTTTTCTTCTTGAGAGACACTAAGCATTTAATTCATCTCTTCTATTCTCATCTTCTAAGGAAATAGAACTATTTTGCTTCCTCTTATCTAAGATAGACCTTCCACTATTTCTCTTTGTATCAGTTAGCTATTGTTGCAATTAAGCCATGTAACAAACAGGCACAAAACCTCAGGGGTATAAAACAAGTGTTTGTTGCTCAGACAACCAGGATGGTCAGCTTGGTGGACTGCTGAGGTTGGTGGGACCCTCTTGTATGTGAGAGGGGTGGCCTGGCTGTCAGCCAAGGTGATGGGGGTAATCCAGTGCTGCTCCACTTGTCTTCCTTGCTCCTGTTAGCTATCCTAAGCATGTTCTCATGCTACCCAATTCCTTCTGTTACCTCTGAGACTTAGTTCCTGGACTACCACCATTACGTCAGAATTTTTCTTAAAACGTGCACCCACACCTGGACAACTCTCTTCTAGATGTGGCTTGACCAGTTGGAAGTGCAGAGGAATCATGATTTCTTATCCTCCAGACACATTGCCTCTGTTAATTGTTAAGTTGGGCTCATATGAAATGAGCTTATTTAGCAGATGAATTGCACAGTTGGCCCTCATCTCATGTCAGGCTTGAGAAAAGCAAAACCTCTCAGATCTTTTCCATTCCATATGTACTGTGGCCAAGTCTCATCCATCCTGTTGAGCAAAATCTTTAGTCCTTGAACTGTGTCAGTTGGGCTTTGTAAAGGGTCTTTGAAATACGGATTGAATTAACTAAGTTGATTCATTCATTCAGTTCATATTTCTCATGTGCCTATGAGGTGCCAGGCACTGTGCAGGGAACAAAACATTGCCATAGTCCTCGCTCCTGTGTAATTTATGCTGTAATTGCAGCAGGGTAGGGTGGAGGCTGAAGATTTCGCAGTCAGGATTAAAAGACTTTATCGACTTTGTAACATCTTTTTGCTATGGAAGCATCTCCATTCTATTTGGGAGCTCCTGTGGTTGATTAAAATTCCAGTCATTGCCATTTGATTGATATTTTGGTGAGATGTTGACACATCTGTTTGAACAAGGAGGCATGAATAGTTAACGGATGTGGAGCTGTTCACAAATTTCAAAAAGCAGGTTTCTGTTGGACACTGTGAACTTGATCGACATCACACTCATGGTGATGTTGATTTAGCAAGAGTTTCCTACTGTTTTCATGGAAAGCTCAAACATCTTTCCCTTGTGCTGCTTGATGGGCATAATGTGTGAAGAATTTGAGGCAAGGGAGCATGTTGTGAATCCTTAAGGCTATCTCAGAAGAGCCTCTGTCACTCACACGCCGGGTGTGCTTGCGCCAGAGCCAGTTAGACGCCTTCCTTTGGTTCTGGGCTCCCAGTTAGAGGTGCCCTCAGTCTTGCCCTGACTCTAAAGCTGATCTGTAAGGATTATGAGGAAGCATTACCCTTCTTCAATCGACCCAATATTCAAATGCAAAACAAACCTAACCGAAGTTCTTCTTTCATTAATTCAACAAATATCAAGACTCTGCTAAGTGCTGGGAATGCATCAATAGGCAAAACAGACAAAACTCCTACCCTTGACGAGCTTGTATCCTAATGGGAAAACAGATACTACTACTAATAAAACTAATAAATAATAAAATTATGGTATATGTTAAGTGACCATAAAATATTCGGAGATACGGCTATAGGTTGTCCTGTGAAATAGAGAGAGTGGATGGTCAGTGTAAGCCTTCTTGAGAAGGTAATATTTGAGCAAAGATCTGAATTAAATAAGAAGTTAGTCATGCAGCTATTTGGAAAATATCATAACGTGCAGAGATAACAGCCAGTATCGAAATCCCTGGGTCTATTTTTTTTGTCATTAACTCTGCTACCAGTTAGCCAATAAAGTTCGCTAGCACTTTTTGAGTGCCCATGATCTACCCAGGCATTGGATACTTTATGTATAATTGTTGGGAATCTGCCTAGGAGGTAGGTTGTATTATCAATCCCCATTTATAGTTGAGGAAACTGAGACTCAGATTAATTAAGCAAAGTCCAAGTCCCATACCTTAAGTATCAGCTGAAATGGGATTTGAATCCATATGACTTTGAACTCTAACTCCCAAAGCCTGAGCGTTTTCCCCCTTGCCTTGTGGTTTCCCTCATGTATGTGACCTTGGTGGGAACAGACTAGGGAATTACCCTTTGGGTCAGGCAATCTGGGGAGTGGCCTTGGAACTAAGAGGTCAGGTTTCTAAGGGAGAAAATTACATCACTCATACACTGTGCAAAATCTGCCTTAGGAGCCACTTTTTCCAGGAAACCTCCCCTCAACGAGGCAAAGTATTTGGTCTGATTGTCCAGCTAGGTTAATAGAGCTCTTTGAATAACCTATTTACTATGAAGGCAGCCCTCCTGCATGGAATTCTGTTTATCTTTACTATCATTAGTGACTGTTGTTGGTGTATATCTCTGGTTAGTGATGGCTTGACAACCTTGACACATAATAAACACAGAACTTCCTCGTGCTCTAATATTGCAAAGTATATCATCATGTGGGTTGTTATAAAGCAGTTCTCATTTTTTCCATAGCAACAATATGAGAATAGAGGAGTTGCCTGTGTTTATAAGGACTAGGCATCGAGTAGTCACCATGACCAACAATGTCATAAAAGCAAAATAAATGTAAAATTATGTTCCAAGCCTGGGAACTTATAAAGGGTTATACCTGGGAGTCCCATGTACTATTCAGTGTACTTGCAGCACATTAAAAAAAAAAATACAGCTCCACTCATACATTTAGAATTTACAAGAGTCTAGGAGAGATGATTTGGAAAACTCAGGTCTCTTTTTAAAAAGATATCCAAATTTACAAGCAGTTCATGCAGCTCAGTATCACAAAAACAAACAACTCAATCCAAAAATGGGCAGAAGACCTAAATAGACATTTCTCCAAAGAAGATGTACAGATTGCCAACAAACACATGAAAGGATGCTCAACGTCACTAATCATTAGAGAAATGCAAATCAAAACTACAATGAGGTATCACGTCACACCAGTCAAACTGGCCATCATGAAAAAATCTACCAACAATAAATGCTGGAGAGGGTGTGGAGAAAAGGGAACCCTCTTGCACTGTTGGTGGGAATGTACATTAATACAGCCACTATGGAGAACAGTATGGAGGTTCCTTAAAAAACTAGAAATAGAACTACCATATGACCCAGCAATCCCACTCCTGGGCATATACCCTGAGGAAACCATAATTTAAAAAGAGTCATGTACCACAATGTTCATTGCAGCTCTATTTACAATAGCCAGGACATGGAAGCAACCTAAGTGTCCATTGACAGATGAATGGATAAAGAAGATGTGGCACATATATACAATGAACTATTACTCAGCCATAAAAAGAAACGAAACTGAGTTATTTGTAGTGAGGTGGATGGACCTAGAGTCTGTCATACAGAGTGAAGTAAGTCAGAAAGAGAAAAACAAATACCGTATGCTAACACATATATATGGAATCTAAAAAAAAAAAAAAAAAAAACGGTTCTGATGAACCTAGGGGCAGGACAGGAATAAAGACGCAGACGTGGAGAATGGACTTGAGGACACTGGGAGGGGGAGGGGTAAGCTGGAAGGAAGTGAGAGAGTACCACTGACATATATACACTACCAAAGGTAAAATAGGTAGCTAGTGGGAAGCAGCCGCATAGCACAGGGAGATCAGCTCGGTGGTTTGTGACCACCTAGAGGGGTGGGATAGGGAGGGTGGGAGGGAGATGCAAGAGGGAGGTGATATGGGGATATATGTATATGTATAGCTGATTCACTTTGTTATAAAGCAGAAACTAACACACCATTGTAAAGATATTATACTCCAATAAAGATGTCTAAAAAATTTTTTAATTAAAAAATAAAATAAAAAATAAAAAGATATCCAAGGAAGTTTAAACTGATGCTTTTTCTTTCAATAAGTAGCCCTAAATCAAACAAAGGCATGAAAGCATATATCTTATAAAAATTATAGCTGCTATTGTGTGTGTGTTTGTGTGTGTGTGTGTATGTGTATATAAATAAAATGATGGTCTGAATCTTTAATAAGGTGTGACCAGCTGGGCAGAACCAGTACAATTTTAGTCACCAAGGTGCTAAAACATCACTGGAAACTTAATATGTTGAGGAAAACTTGATTTAGTGGAATTCTCTCCAGGCCCTGCGTGCTTGGAAGGGATCCTTGGATATGCCCCATTGGGTGAAGGTGGCATGGCAAATTGAAGCCCCAAGGGAGGTTCTAAACTACACTCCAATGAAGGTGAGTCCATCAGTGTGAGGCTTTTATGGGGCTTCAGTTGTGAGCTTAAGATCTGAATAGAAATACTGAAGAGCTGAACTTGGAACCAACACATTCCCTTTTTCTAACCTTCCCCATGCTGAAGTCAACCTCCCCTATAAATTGAGGTTCAACAGATAGGTTTTAAGGTTGCAGATTCTAACTTAACCTGACTGTGGTGTCCACACATGCCAGCCTGGTGTTTTGAGTTCCTTAAGGACAACTCAAAGCCATCAAGTTTATTTAAAGCTTTAAGAATAGCTGCTACATACACGGGGACCAAATAAAAAGCCACCCATAAACGATATGTGCATGAAGGATACTCTTTGACATTTTGGTGACAACTCTTACACCCTTTCACTCTTCTCTGAAGAGTCATAAAAAATGAATACCAACATTTAAAAACATAAAAGAGGTTCAAAACTCACCTCTCAGATTTGTAAAGGCAGGAATGAGACAGCATTGTCCTGCCTTCAGTCTTGTGGGAATTCCCTAAAGAAAGGATGAAAAGGGGCTGAGCCTTTGGCTAAGTAAATGGCTTGAAACAAATTAGGCAGTGATTTCTGATTATGCTCCTTCCCAGTTCAAATTCTTGTATTGGTTCCATTCCCAGCAAGGTATAATCCATATTCTTCTCCACAGTCTTTTCCCATCCCCTCGTTCCTCCCCACCATCCAGTGCCCCTCTTTTTTCAGAGAAGAGGCAGGTGTGAAGCCCTGTTGGAGATCCAGCTCACATCACTCCTCTGAAGCCCCTGCTAGGCGCTTCCAACTGGGTGCCCACAGCCCTTTCACAGTTCTCTACAAGGACGTCAAGTACGTTTTATTTAGGAAAGTTGTGTTTGTATTTCTCCTCCTTGAGACAGTAAATTCTATAGAATTTAGGGACCATTTGCTATCAGTCCCTTCAGAGTGTGACATAATTCTAATGATTGATTTAGAATGATTGAACTAATGTTATAAATGCCGTAAATAGGCAGCTTCCTATATATAATCTCGATGCAAGCACACTTTTTTATTAAAATTACTGGATTTTTCAGTGTTAAACCTCATTTCAACAAACATGTCTTCACCAGCTAGAATTATGATGAACATTGATCTACTGATGCAGAAATTTAAGTTTGTCAAATGCATGTAGATTTTTCGGTTGGTTGGTTTATTTTGGATTACCCCCCAAAACATCATTTTTGTAGTTGAAGAAAGATAAATCTTTTGTCTAGTTTAGCAGGGTAGTTCTGCAGGGCAGGGGCGTGGTTATGATGGTATGTGCTGGAAAGCAGGGTTTTAAAAATTTGTCTTAAATACAGTACTCTGAGAATAGTAGGTTTTCAAATAAGATACTCTTGCTGTTGTTGCCACTAAAACATAAAGAAAATAAATCGCAAGTCCAGCTTCAAGTTGTCTTAACAGAAGCACCTTCAATTTCCTTCCTCTCTGTCTCAAGTGTTCCTTGGAGCCTGTGTCCTGTCCTTCTTCCCGCAATCCTGATTGATCCTACTTTCTTCCAGAATCTTCCTGGACCAGGCCCCACTATTGTAGCCCATCCCTCTTACATTTTCCATCCCTCACCTCCCCACCACCTCCTTCCCTTCAGTCTACAAACCTACTCAGCCCCTTCTTGCTCTTAACGCCCCCTTTCCTGAACCTGGCTGCATCTTCCAACTTCCATTCTCTCCATCCTTTCTTCAGGCTGTTCTGCATTCACATCATCCATGTCATTGGCATCTCCTCACAACTTAACCTTTACTGACTTCCACCTCTAACCTGGGTTAAACCTACTCTCGGAGTCACCAGCAGTCACCAGCTACCTTCCACATGATCAATACCATTGATCAATCCCTGCTGGAAATTACCTTGCCTCTTGACGTCGTGACACTACAGCTCCTAGTTCTCCCTTGTATCCTTTATATGGCCCCTGACCCCGCCCAATGCAGGCATTTCCTCAGGACTGTCCTTGGTCCTTTGTGCACCTCCCTCTACCTCATTTCTCTTGACAATCCTGCTTATTCCCTTTGTGTCAACCACTGTCTACATTCTGAGGACCCAGGTCCCTGTGCCAGGGGCTCCTAAGTATGGGCAGTCCCAACCTCTCTCCAGGGCTTTGTCTCCTTTTTTCCTGTGTTCCTGACAGTTCCTCAATTTCATTCCGTCAAAAACATAACTGGTCTCCACATCAGCATACCTTATTTCCCTTAATAACCATTTTCTCTTCATGGCAGCACCCTTTTCATCCATCTTGCTTGAAGGCATTCCCAGTACTCACCCCTACACCCAGTCATTCCAAAGTCCTGTACATTCCATCCAAGTCCTCTCTCTCACATCCATCATCTCTTCCTTTCCATTCCTTCTGGCCTTTGTCAAAGCTCCTGTGACACAGTAGGGATTATGTTACTCTCTTGCCCCTTCAGAACAACATTGAAAGACTTCAAATTCCTTAAATTCTTTTACAAGGCTTTCAAGACCCCACAAGTCTGACTATAATTTACCTTGTATAATTATAAGGGCACAAGTGAAGGCAACACTCTGTTAACGATAAAAGTCCAGGCTTCTGAGGCATGTAGACATGAACAAAAACCTCGGTCCTCCCCTCCCTCAAATCTAGTGGCCCCCTCCCCAAGCTTCATCCTTATTACTCCCCTCTCTACTGTCTTTCCTGGGTTTGGGTACGCAACTATTCTGACTCGTTTCCTCTCCAGTATATTTCAGATCCATGAGAAGACGCAAGCGGTGAGCTGGATCTGTAGAATTTGTCAGGCTCTTCAGATCCTGAATTGCTTAATCCAGCCAACCTAAAGGCAAAAGGAAAATAAACGGGACTGTCTTAGTATGGATTTAAATCCTTTGTAAATGACTCTTTCTTCCTGTCTCTCTCTCTCTCTCTCTCTCTCTGGTTTAGAAATGCCATACTGAAATCTTGCTTCCTTGGCTGTATTTTCTTTTTTTCAGAACTGCATGGGTTTTTCTGTAGGTGTTAGAAAGTCTAGATTCCAATTAACTTTGCCACTGATTGCTTTGTAAATCTTGGTGAGTCAGGGCTGCTTCGTAAATGATGATGAAAATTTTAAAGTTCTTTGAGCATGGCAGTGCATGAGCAGAATACAGATAAACTAATTGGGATGTATAGTCGCTGCACTTGTATGTGTGGTTTTGAGAAGAAGCCTGTAAATAAATATGGGGCTTTCAAGTCTTTATGGTTTTCAAGAGGGAGTTTGTGGGCTTTATCCTGTGTGCCAAACTAGTCTATAACATTTTCTAAATCTCTCTTAATCTTAAATTCATATTCTTGGGCATTAAAATAATGAACAAGCATCATGAGAAAAAAAAAAAGGATTTTCTTCAAAAATTCCACTGACACTGACTAACTAAACTCCTACCAGGAATTTGATCAACAAGAGACGAAAACCATAGCAGGATGGGAAAAATACCCAACAATGCTCTCCTTTATGCCTCCTAATTATACAGTGAAGAAACAGGAGGATGTCACAAGAGCATGCACTTCAATAAACATTTGCTTGAAATGGTATTTAAGAATCCTCAGAAATCTCCCCAAAGGCCTCTAGAAAGCCTTCTGTCTAGAGAAAAATTCTGATGATAAAACATTTTCTGCACGTCTCACCCGCTTTTACAGGCAGTGTCATGATTACTGTGGGTTTGGGGTTTTACTTCACTTTTGCTTCTGTTGGGAGCCTCTGAGCCGCTTGAAAAGTCGCCAGAGCAACCTTGCCTTTTCCAGATGCTGCCAGCACCAGGCCTGGGCCTGGGGACGAGGCAGAAGTCCAGTCTCACTTCTTTTGAAAAAGAGGCCCTCAGACCTCCCCTCCACTTGGCATAGTGATTAATAAACCACTCCTCACTTTTTAGTCAGAACTTTCTGCAAACTCTTTGCTTCCCTTTAAAAATGTTCTTGGGCCTCCCTGGTGGCGCAGTGGTTGAGAGTCCGCCTGCCGATGCAGGGGATACGGGTTCGTGCCCCGGTCTGGGAGGATCCCATATGCCGCGGAGCGGCTGGGCCCGTGAGCCATGGCCGCTGAGCCTGTGCGTCCGGAGCCTGTGCTCCGCAACGGGAGAGGCCACAACAGTGAGAGGCCCGCGTACAGCAAAAAAATAAATAAATAAAAAAAAAAATAAAATAAAATAAAAATGTTCTTATCTTACCCCGGGTTGAGTGATCAGCAGGTACGGGGAGTTTTGCTCCTCTTCAATGTGGTGAGGGCAGTCAGCCTTTCTGAGTTGTTATTTTAGCTCTCCTTTGTCCCCATTCAATAAAGTCAGAGAGAATGTCCGTTAACGAAGTTTCTACCCAGAAGTGAAAGGAAAATGTCAGTAAGTATGGTAGTAGGATAACAGTTTTGGTGAAATGCTTAAATAAAAAGGAAGTTATTTTTTGATCTAGCATGAAAATTAGGATGGGTTCAGTCATTCTGTCCTAAAAGAAATAAATTTAGCTGTCAAATAAATTGTGCAATCAGATGGCAAAATCTCCAGCAAAATTTAAGAGTATTACCCTAGTATCTAGACTAGGGGTATTTCACTGTGGCCATGATTATTGGTGTGGAAACATTTAAAATGGGAAGGTTCAGACTAGAGTCTGGAAATAAGTGTTGATCTCTTCTGTGGGGCTTTGACCAAATTACCTTCTTATTAGATAGATATTTGAATACCTGTACCAGGGAGAATATATTGCTCTCACTGGGCCACTGGGGGCTTTTCTTGCTTTCCCTTTTACTAGAACTGATAGCCATTTTATAGAAAAGATGTTCAAAATGACATGGGTGGTGATAAACACTGGCAGAATATTATGAAAGGGTTTAATCCCCCAATTGCAGCATTCTTAGCTAGATTAAATTGAGCAGCACCAATTCTAATGAGGATGGATCTTTTTTCCTCTCCAAATGAAAAACTGGGAAGAATTGTCTTGTAAACTTCGGTGTATTTAAATTGGGAAGGTTTATCTTCTACCTTTAGAAGTTGAAGGTCTATAGCATGAACTGTGGACAGTAGAGACCTTGGATCAAATCCAGTGCTATCACCTGTGACAATGTGCAAATCACATACCTCGCTAAACACTCAGAGTCTTTGATCTGTGAAACTTAGTGGTAATACATTCCAGAGGTTCTTGTAGCATAAAAGGTGACACACATAAAGTGGCCAGCACTATGTGGGCACACAGTAAGCCCTCGGTGTCCTGGTATCCATACTCCATGTATGTAATTCTCCTCCAGAGATACACCTAGAGCACAGACAATCACAGCCCCACAAATAGCTTGTGAGGTGAAGGGAGTATCTTCCAAATGCAAGTCACCAGCCCAGATGTTTTCAGATGGATTTTAGTATTTTTCCTATACAAAGGGGCAGAATTAAATTATTCAGAGGGATAGATACCAAGAAGCAGAGCAAATTTCTTTTCTCCGTTGTCCTGAATCAATATGAGAAATTCAGGGGACATTCTGGGAAATTCAATAAGCCAATGGCTTACAAAGCAGCTATGCTTTGGAGAACAGAGTCTCCCTCTCTCCCATCCTGCAGAGATGCATGAACACTGCTTGCGAATGTCGTGCACAGCTGTGCTCCAACTTCCCTCCCTAGAAACCGCCCACCTCCAAGTCAGGTTTAATACATAACAGCTTTCCTCACACTAGCCAGCTATCATCAGATTTTATTTCTTGAGTCCCAAGATATCTATGTTAGAGATGGAGACAGAAGACCATTACATTTTGCCTACTTCCTCATTCTCGTACCAATAATCAGAAACTTTTCCATCAAGGTCCTCCTGCCGATTCCCTCTAGGTCAGGAGTGCTGGACCCCTGATCAATCCCCTTCACTCCATCCTAGAGCAGGAGGCCCTTTCCAACTGTGATCATACTCTTTGCTTTACCTGTGAGGAAATGGTGGAGCTGGGTGGCTAAGTGACTTACCCCAGGCCCTTCAACTAGCAAATAATACAATAGCTCACATTATATTGAGTGACCATTCACAGGTCAAAAGCTCTCCTTAAGTACTTTATATATTATACTTACTTCGCATGAAAAGCCTATTATCTCTAATAATATTACAGATAATATTATTATCTCCATTTTATAGATGGGAAAACAGCACAGAGAGGTGAGGTAACTTCTCCAAGATGGTAGACCTCAAATTAGAACTCAGGCAGCTGACTCCAGGGGCCTCCCTCACTCATTTGTTCTGCTGGCAGAACTGGGGATAGAACTCAGATAGAAGCTATTACCAGCTTTCTATAGAGAGGACTCCTGGTTCCCTGTGAAAACCTTGTTGCTCAAGGTCAATATAATGAAAAATAAAGGCCTGCTTTTTGGCACTTCAGGAGCATTTATTCAGAAAATACTTATTGAGTGCATAATATGGTTAAAGGTCTGTGCTAGGTTCTGTGGGGGAATACCACAGAGAGAGATGATCCCTGCTTTGTCCTCAAAGACATTAATGTATTGCATTCCTGAAACTTCACAGCGACTTGAATAGAGTTAACATGACTGATGTCAGTTTTCACTGTAAACCAGTGAGTCCTTAGGAATTCTGAATTACCTGAAGGGTAAATTCTTTCCATTAAAGACAAATAAGAGAATAATATATAAATAAAGAATGTCCCCAGATTAGATCTTGGGACAATGGTAAAAGTGACTGGACTGTGCCTAAAAGCTCGTGTGAGTTTACAATGATTTTGTTTTCAAGTTGTCGCCGTTCTGTTCTAAGTGAGGATCAGCCATCTAAGCCAAGATTTCCTTGGTTTACGCCTAGTGGTTTGATTGCTCTCCATCCTAAGGGCTGACGTCTCAGGAAAGAAGGTTGGAAGTAACAACTCCCAAGAGGGATTTAGCTATTTCGGTAATTTTGGTTTTCAAGCTGGTATTTGTCTTGTATCTGTTTTCACTGTGCCCAACAGTCTTACGGTTCTCAGAATTTCCCTTGTCTCATAGTAAAAAATACCACTTAGCTTTTATATCTTTCACTAAAAAGAATTCCATGATGTTTTACAAGGTCCACCTATCTGTTAGCACTAGTATACTTGGAGTGGCAAACAGTTAAGTCTCCAAATCTCAGAGAAGCAATATTGAGAAAGGGAGAAGCAGGCGTTTGGGCTCTCATGGCTGGGAGAGGAATTGTGATGTGTGCGGGGGAGCTTAGGAATCGGCGTCTTTCCAGCACCACCTGTGCGGTCCTGACTCTGCACCAGAGTAGGTGTCACGTTCCCATTTGTGTCCCTACACTGTCCCCGCATCCAAGATGATGATGACCACAGCTACAAGCGACTCCATTTGGGGACATATACTGTGTATCAGGCACAGCACTATGGTCTTGGGAATTTCTTACTTAATTCTCACAAGAATGTATGTAGCTATTCTTACTCCTATTTCACAGATAAGGAAACTTGTCTAAGGCTACAGAATTAGTAAGACAGAACCAGGGTGTAAACCAATGTCTGTCTCACCCCATCCCTGAACTCTTACCCACTAAAATGGGAATCCCTGGTGGAGAGGACACTAAGGGTCATGTCATATGGATGGAGGCAGTTGTGAGGCTTTGTGGTGAAGGGAAGCCTGAGGAGAGAGGTGAGGAAATACCAAAATGCTGCAGGACCATGGGGTAGAAGACAGTCTGAGCGTGATGTAGGCAGTTTCATGGAGGTAGAATTAGAACCAATGAGGAGAAATTGTTGGAAGCACCATATGGGCACAACATAAGAGTTTTCTCTCACATTCAGAGTTACCCCAAAGTGGACTGAAATGCATCAAAATCAGTCACTTCCTCATCACTGAAGCCTTTCAGGCTCAGGCTGGACAGCTCCCTGGTGAGGATTCAGCCATTATCAGTCCTACAGTTCTTTGATTGCCAACCAGCAATGCTCTTGTAAGTGCCCCAAAGTACTCGTCAGAATAGTTGCAGCACAAGAAGAATTTCACAGTCCCTTGGAATGGGGTGTCATGGAATTCGACCCATATGGACACTGAGTTTGTATATTCAAAACTCTGGTGACATAATGTTCTCCTTATTTTTAGATCTAAATTTCTTCAAACACCAATGCTAGAAAAATACCCTAAAATAGATTATTTCTTCTGGCTTTCCTTCAGAAAGACTGAGTAAGAAAAATATGATGCCGCTAAAATGGGCCAAAATGTTGATGAAATGTCTATGGATGTTGTAGGATATATGACTGAATGTAAATTGTCTTCTTTGTCATAAATTAGAGCCAGGCTACAAGTCTAGGTGTTGGCATTTCCTGTAAAGAATAAGGAACTGTTGAAAGAAGATGCTTGACTTTGAAATGGATTGCAAGGATAAACATTTAAAAGTGTTTTCCCAAATTCTAGGTCTTGGAGACGTGTCATGTACTTCCCTATTTAGGTTACCCTGCTTGTTTTTGCTCACTGGCAGTCTCACTAACTTTTTTTTCTCTCTTCTCTATTTGTGTTTATATTTCCAGTTTTTCATCCTGTTGACCTTCCAGATAGGGGTGTAATGAAAATACAAACTGAATATCATAGAGAAATGTGCTAAGTAGCTAAAAAAAAAAAATGTGCTTCTTAACATTGTACTAAAAAAGAATTATCCACCAAGGGAAAGAAATAAGAATTGACTATATAAATGTCTGAACCCAAACCAGCATAGATACTGTTTATTAACTGGTTTTGTTTCTCATGACTAATAATGAGTCATATTAATATCACCTCTTAATTTGCTTGAGAGATGCAGGAGTGAGACAGATAAAGATCACAATGCTTGGGCTTCCCTGGTGGCACAGTGGTTGAGAGTCTGCCTGCCGATGCAGGGCACACGGGTTCGTGCCCCGGTCCGGGAAGATCCCACATGCGGCGGAGTGGCTGGGCCCGTGAGCCATGGCCGCTGAGCCTGCGCGTCCGGAGCCTGTGCTCCACAACGGGAGAGGCCACAACAGTGAGAGGCCCAAGTACTGCAAAAAAAATAAAAAAATAAAAAAAAATCACAATGCTCACTTTCTAACTGATTAGAGCTGGGTTGAAGACTGTGACTTTGGGCTGGAAAGTGTGCTTCAGCCCTGACTACGCTAGACTCACCCAGGCAGCCCCAGGGAGAACTCACAATGCAGATCTCCCCTGTAGGAGCTGTGCCTGTAAGATGTACAGTCTGGAGTAGGAGAGAAAGCATGCTTCTTGCCAGCAGCTGTAGGGAGCTGGCTGAAAATGCTGTCTCTTCTCCTGTACTCAGCACTCAGATAACTCACAAGCAGGGTGGCAGTAAATGCCCAGGAGTGTTACTCTAATGGAGCTTCCCCTACCTAGAAACATGGAGCATAAAAATAAAAGGTCAGCCCTCAGTGATAAACTCTAAAATAAGATGCAGCTGAAATCTAGGACTTTGTTTTTCAACCCTGGCTGAACACATTAACTCCAGTACATCGTGCTTACCAAGTAGTATGATTAATGTATCCTACATACCCAGATTACTAGAGATGAGTTGTCAAGGTCATAAAGTCCAGAGCCACATTCAATACTGCGGATGGGGCTTCCCTGGTGGCGCAGTGGTTGAGAGTCCACCTGCCGATGCAGGGCACACGGGTTCGTGCCCCGGTCCAGGAAGATCCCACATGCTGCGGAGCGGCTGGGCCCATGAGCCATGGCCACTGAGCCTGCACGTCCGGAGCCTGTGCTCCTCAACGGGAGAGGCCACAACAGTGAGAGGCCCGCATACCGCAAAAAAAAAAAAAAAAAATACTGGGGATGGTTTCAGAGATAATGCTACATAAGAAGGACTCCAAAAATGCTACTGAAAAGCAGAATCCCAATTCTGCCTGTGCATCAAATTCACCATTGAGAAAGAATCTGTTGATTAGAGCAAAGTCTTCTTCCTCCTCCTCATCAGTAAAGGGTTTATGCAGAAAAGTCCCTACACTATTTAATCTATCTAGCATTTCTCTCGCTATTGTGCCTGAATTTCTCCTGAAGGAGGAAAAGAGAAGACTAAAAGGCAGCCATCATAGCACATGGCCGAGAGCACAGCATTAGCCATATGCTTGCAGAATGGTGGTGTGATGTCAGGTCCCTGCATCACTTTGAACTTTGGAAAATGGTAAGCCTGGCTGGCACTCACAATTCTGTGGCCATTCCATGCTTTAAACAACAGTCCTAAAGCGAAGCTCCAACCTGAGGCATTCTGGATATAACTCTAAGAGAACTTTGTCTTCCAAGGGGTTTAAGTAAATGATCTCAAAACATGCGGCCCCACCTCTGCTTAATCGCTGCAGAGATTGTGTGGTTTCAACAGGAGCTGTTGAATCTGAAGTTTAAGCCTTGCCTTGGTTCTATTCAGCCCACTTTTTCCTAGGTGATGTGGTGTGCATTAGTGTTCGTGGTGGAGCAGATAGAAACCCATGTTAATTTCTGTTTGCATGCATACATTTAGGTAGAGGCAATAGTTTTGGAGACAGAATGAGTCATGATTTTGGATCTAAGCACCACGGAAAGGAGGAAATTGTCACTTAGCACCATCCATAACAATGTCCATTCTCTGTGCATTTTCTGGCATAAAGATGTCCTGTAGGTAGTTCGGGACAGTCTAGAAGGATTCAAGAATCATAAACGTTTAGGCAAAGGTTAAAACCAAAATGATGAATGGCATTGCCCAAGAACAGACTGAGAAGACTAATCAGTCATGGAGTGTGACTTGAGGAAACTGTCATTTAATAAATAATAGAGAAAGAGGAACTCAGGAAGAAGATTGAGAAAAGAGGGCAGGGAAATATTAGAAAGTGAACATTATAGCATCAATGGGAAGGAAAATGTCTCAAGAAAGAAAAGGTAATGAACTGTGTCAAACACAAGTAGAGAATTAGCCAGCTGTAAGAACTGGAAAGTCTCTCTTGAATTAAAAAGTACAGGATGACTGTGCAAAGAACATTTGGACCGGATGGTGAGAACTGAAGTCAGTTGTGTAGAAGATCAAACAGGAAGAGAGAATAAAGACTGTGACTGGGGACAACTCTCATGAGAGCTGAAAAGGAAGGGCAGAGAATGGGTGTTAACTTGAGGGAGACATGCAGTCCTTGCGGGACTTATCTGCAGGGTAGGAACATTTTTTTTTGTTTTACTTATAGGACATAGAGAAGAAGATTGGTGAGAAAAAGAGGGGATAGGAGAGAGGGTAAAATAGGTAGGATGAAGTCTTGGAAGATAGAAAGGGATGACCTTGACAAGGAGGGGGAGACTTCTTGTGTCCCCAGACCAGGGGAAAGGAGGTGGACATGGGTATGTGATTGAGGAATGGAGTGTGACAATATCATTTTTGTGCAGCAGCAGGCAAAGACATCTAAAAACGAGTGAGAGGAGTGTTGCATACAAAGCACACAGAGAGAAATGGGAGGTTGGATCATTTGCTGAAAGAAATGGAAAAGCACGGGTCTCAGGGAGGACTCCATAGAGTTTGGAAACCATGAATTTATAATGGAACCAACATGTTCCATTGAGTGATCAAGGGGTTAGAAGTTGGTTATGAGGTCCAAGAAGGAGTGCATTTTGAAAGTGAGGTAGAGTTTGATGGATGATGTGTTTGACCATGGAATATGGTACTGGTTTTTCCAAGGTATCACCACAGGTCATGACGAGGTTCACAGTGGATCTCCAAAGTGGAGCCTGGCCTTATAGGAAGGTGAAGTGGGCGACTCCTGTGTGGTTTGATGTCAAGAAAGCTGAAAAGCCAAGTCACCTCAAAAATTCACCCCTACCCCAAGTAGGTATTTATAGGAGCCTGAACATCTATAAGGATGCTTTATACCTGCCTTTATAGTAAAACAGAAATAGAATGAGACCAGTGATATTTTAATCTATAATGATTTGTACCGAAGCATGGATGAAAGGTGAATAGGACAGTTCTCAGAAATATTTATTGGTTGGCTTGCTGATATGGGTAGGAGCAAGTGGAGAGAATGAGTGTGAGCTCTGACAATGAGAGAAAGAGAGAAACTTTAGCTGCTAAACTGAATTCAACTTCCTCGGACTTTTCCTTTTCCAAGCACAGATCCATCTGTAAATGTAACATAACAGTATCTTCACAGATGCAGGAATATGGTCTTGCTAACGCCCCACTAAAATTATTATAAATTATATAGAGATACATGCAGTTTTAGAATCACGAAGAAACAAAGATGTGACAATCAGCAATACATTGGAATTAAGTAGGTTACCACTGGAGTTGGTTTTATATTAATACTACATCTCAGTGCCCCAGCTTGAAAATTCCACAACTTTTTACAGTCCTAGTTTGTTACGTAAGGAAAGAAAATATGAGACATCTTAATTCCTGGAGCAAAATTAAGAGTGGAGTTTGAGTGATATAGAATTTGACAGGGAAATAAATAAAAGAGGGTCTGTGAGATAAGACATTCTGGCAAATGAAAGCAAGGCTCTTAATAGCAGATTTTAAATGAGCACAGTTAAGAAAAATAACATGGAACAGATTCTTTTATAAGCAAGGAAGAGAAAACACAGAGACGAATAATTCAAGGTCAGACTGAAATGAACTGGAATTAGAATTTGTGACAGTGTATAACCAGAATATTGCCACACAGATTTTGTGTTTTGATTTCGGTATCTTGACAGTTAGATAATACTTTGGCTTAGAACTGGGGAAGGACCTAGTTCTTGAATCTTTGGTTGGTTAAGGACTTTGCAGTCATGAGGCATCAGGAGTGTGGAACTTGACGGAAGAGGCAGACGGATGTTCACATAGTAGGATTCAAGTGCTTCACAGGGGCTGTTGCCATTCAGTGACATCATGGAAATTCTTAGTTGAGGGGTTCTTTCTTCCTCAGACCAAGATAGAGTTGTCTACAGTAATGGAACAATTTCTACATCAGGGGTTATACAGATAAAGGAAATCTCTAAGTAACTTTAGCCCATGTTGGGCTTTCAAATCTTCTCCAAACAAATATATGGCAGTCAGTCTCTCCTACAAAAAGAGGGCTTTGAGTTTCACTATCGCATTCCCTCTTTCTACACCAGTGGTGATACAGTAAGCAGTGAATTGGTCAGATTGCAGGAGGCAAGAGAGAAATAGCCCACACCGAATTGGCTTGGCTGTAACTGGAGAAGCCCCATGGCTGAGAGAGTCAACAGCATCAACAATCAATTTAAAGAATCTTTTTTAAAAACTACTATTTTTTCATCTTTTTCTGGATTTAACAATAATATATAGTCACCATATGAACATAAAAATAAAAAAATACATGGAAGGGAAGATGAAATTATGCATAGCAGTCCACTCAGAGACTGTTAGCATTCTGGGTTACGGTCCTCTGTTTTTTTCTCTGTACATGAGTATGTATACAGATGACATGGTTGAGGTTATTACTGCACATGCATTTTCTGTCCTTTGTTTTCCTTTGTCCTTGATCATGAGGATTTCTATGTTGTTAAGTATTCTTTGAAAACACCATTTTGATGGCTGTATATTTTTCCTCATATGGACATACAATAAATTATTTGAGTGTACTCTCCTTGTTGGGCATTTGGTTTATTTCCATTTGTAAGTTATTAGAAATAAACTTGTGATGAATAATAGTGTACATAAGTCTTTTTTCCTGACCTTTTTAAAGAACAAATTCCCATAGTAAAATTGTTAGATCAAAGAAAACCCACATTTTAAGGTTTTTGAGACATATTGTCAAATCCCCCTCAAAAAGATTGATAAAGGCTGATGGCTATTTGGTCCCTAGCTCTAAGAACTATTTAAAAATTTTTGAGCCCTGGACCTTTGCTATAAGCTCCCATACATAATATAATTAGGAAGACAAATCTCTCTTATATGCCATCTGTGAGGGGATTTGTGCCAAATTAAACAAACATGCCTGTTTTTAGAAAGCAAACCCAGGAATTACCATGGGTTTCATTGGACTAGCTTTATTTATTTTATTTATTATTATTATTTTTAAAATATTTATTTATTTTTGGCTGCTTTGTGTCTTCATTGCAGTGTGCAGGCTTCTCATTGTGGTGGCTTCTCTTGTGGTGGAGCACTGTCGCTAGGCACGTGGGCTTCAGTGGTTGTGGCATGTGGGCTCAGTAGTTGTGGCTTGTGGGCTCTAGAGCAGAAGCTCAGTAGTTGGGACGCACGGTCTTAGTTGCTCCACAGCATGTGGGATCTTCCCAGACCAGGGCTCGAACCCATGTCCCCTGCATTGGCAGGTGGATTCTTAACCACTGCACCACCAGGGAAGTCCCTCATTGGCCTAGCTTTATTCCAGGCAGGTCTTAAGTACAATCGCAGGTGGGATTTGGCAGGGGCCATTGAGTGAAAATTTAAATAAGGCAAAATGTGTTTAGGGTGTGTGTGGGGTCCTTCCTGGATTTCAGTAATACCCATGAGGGTCTATCTTCATATTGCAGGATCCAGACCTATGACTGGGAGACTAGTACAGGCCACAAACCTATCTATTTATCCATAACTACTGTCATTGTTTTAATTTATTAAATTTAAGTTATCAAGACTTCAAGTGTTGCTTGAGATTTCTATTATGCTATTTGTTTGGGGCTTTATGGAAAAACATCTATGAGACTGTGTAAGGGAGGGTAATGGGCATTTGAGATTAGGTTTGAGTCCCAGCTCTACCACTGTGGCTCTATGACTGTGGGGAAATCATTCCACCACTCTGGGCCTTACTTTTAATATCCTCATCTGTAAATTAGGAGCACCTGAGCCACCTTGTAGGGTGAGAATGAAGAGAATAGTGTCTTTGAAATAGCACAATTTTGCTTCTAAATGTTTTAATCTTACAGATGCACCCCCACTTGTGTGAAATCACACACACACATTATTTACTGCAGCATATTTTGAAGTAGCAAAAGATTGGAAACGGCCTAAACGTCCATCAATAGAAGACTAATTATTCCGTGACCAGTAGTTGTTACTGCTTTAAGTATGAAGACTCTGACAAAATTAGCATTTCTTTAACATCTCTGATTTTTAAAGGCATCGTGATTGAAAAAGTGAAGTTTTGCCTGTTAGCTCAGAATTATGGTATAAGGTGTGGATTTACTAGGTAAATATCTTTCTCACTCCAAATGCAGTCATTCAGGAAGTAGTTCTTATATGTCAGCGTGATGCTATGGTTTCACATACTCATTAGAGGTTCCAAATTTTAAAAGTGTATTCATTTTGGCATGTAGTCTTTTGGAAATAATTTTCAAATACTGTTTCATCATGTGGATATGAAATCCTCCCTTATACATTTGAGAACACTCTGTACTTGGTCTTGTAATTTCTTGGCATACAAATTTATATGATAAATATAAAGCTCATATTGGGGATGTCTTGTGAGTAGCAGGAAGATGTTTAGGATTAAGGCCTGAATATATGAGATTATGAAAACATATTTTGGCAAGTGAGGATTTCATTTCATAAGTGAAAGAATCTGTGGCTTTTCTCTCAGAGCCTATATACATGAAGCAAGAATGAGTCTATCTTGGAGGTAGTGGATATTTGCTTCTTGCGGTGTTGAGACGCCACAGTTTTAGCAGATGCTCCCAAACCATTGGCCCTCACAGGACATTTCCCTACCACTTTTGGGTTTCAGGTCCAGCAGCTGAAACAGATACTGCTGATACTACAATAGCTGCCCCTAAGTAGTAGGACTGCCTTTCTGGAACTGTTTGTTCTCTGAGGAAAGGAAAAAAAAAAAAAAAAAAAAAAAAGACAGACTTCTTTCAGCCATTTGTTGTCACTTACTGACTTCAAATGAAAACTAACTTGCCTAGTTGGACAAAAAGAAGAACGTGTAAGATACAAAATCAAAGGAGGGTAAGAGGTGCACTGTGACTTTAATAAGCATTGTATTTACAAAGTGCTTTTTGTTTACCCTCTGACTGCATAGTCTATTCTTGTGCAACATTTCCGGTAGGGTTTATGTTTGTTTTTGAAACTTCCATATAATCTAAATACACTTAACTTTATTTCCAGTCTGGTGTTTCTATATGTTTTTATGATTAAGAATACTTTAAACTTGCTAAATCTACATTTTTTCACATCACTTTTAATTTTAAAAGCAACTTATTGTTCCATCTTGCTGTAACAGCAATACCTGCTTATTTCAGAAAAAAAGTGAAAATAATTACAACCTTTCTGGATGACAATCTGGAAATATCTACCAAATAAAACCAATGCAGATATCCATTGACTAAGCAATTTCACTCTAAGTATTATATCCTACAGATGCACTCCCACTTGTGTGAAATGACACATGTATAAAGTTTTCCATTGCAGCATGTTTTGCTCCAGGAAATGATTAGAAATAACCTTAGTTCCATCTAAAGGAGACTGGTTAATAAGTTGTGGTCATTTATGGTTAGAACGACCCTACTTCCAGGTTTGTCTGAGACAGTCCTGGTTTTTGTCTGTTGTTCCACAGTAATTAGTCATAGCATCCCTTTTAAAAGTGTCTTAATTTGGGCAATAAATTATATGTTTATCCTAATTTTGGTCTACTTCTGCCATGGAATACCACTTAGTCATAAAAAAAGGAATGGTGACACTTTATCTATTGATTAATAATAATTTTTATATTATACATATAGCTGATTCACTTTGTTATACAGCAGAAACTAACACAACATTGTAAAGCAATTATACTCCAATAAAGATGTTTTAAAAAAAGCAAGGTTTACATACTTTGTGTTAAAAAAGGTAGGAGAGGATGTAGAATATATGTACATAGATTTGTATACACACAAAATACTTCTGGAAAAATATATAAGAAACTGGAAATATTAGTTGTCTTGGGAGTGGGAATCTCAGTGGCTGGAGGACAGAAATAAGAAGGAAACTTCACAGTATACTCTTTTGTGTATTTTTTAACCATGTGAATAAAGCATCTACTCCAAACACTCAGAAGAATTTTAGAAGGGAGGAAAAATTATGTATCTACATAGGAAAATTGATTTAAAATTATACATCCTAATGCTAACAATGCTTATTCTGAGTAGTTCCACTGCAAATCATTTTTTATAGTCATCTTTTAAAAACCTGTATAATTTGGATTTCAGGATTATACTGCCTAGATTCTCAGATCATCTACATGATTAACATAGGCATATACCACAATCGTTTCCAACATGAGTACATACCACAGTTCTATTTAAGCAGCCCCCTGTTGTTGAACATTTATGTTGTTTCCAGTTTTTCATTTCAATGTTCCAGTGGGCTTTCTTTTACAAAACTCTTTGTGAATGATTCATGTTTATGTCTTTAGAACATATTCTTGAAAGGTGAATTGCTGAATCCAAGAAATGCAAAATCCTAAGGCTTTTGGCTCTTATTTCTAAATCACCCCTCTGAAAGGTAGTGGAGAACCAATTCACACTCTTGCTAGCTGGATTTAAGACTGCCAACTTCTTCATACCTTACCCAACACCGGATCTTATTGTTTGTATTCCTCTTGGCCAATCCAATGGTAAAACTGTTTTAACTTGCATTAACACTTTTTAGTAGGTTAAAATTTCTCCCACATATTGGCCATTTGTATTTCTTATAAATAAAAGCTCACAAAAGAAAAATAAACAATTTTTTGTGGAACAAAGCCCTTAAAAGAATGCTCTGGGAGGATGGGATTTTGCTTTTTTTTTTTTTTTTCTCTTTTTCTCCTTTTTGCTTGTCCAGCTACTCAGATTTAAAGCTGCTTTTAGAAATATCCAACCTAAAATGATTGTGGAAGTCTACAGGCAGCTGCTATGTTATAGCCAACGATGGACCTCTCAGTGCCAGGGCAGTTCACCACATCCTGCTGCCTGTCCTGGAAGAGTCTTGCCCAGTCACAGAAAGTGACAGGCATAAACAATCTCACTTCTGATTCTTACATGGCGGCATTGACACAGGCAGGAGATGTCTTAAAAGTTAATTGTAATTTGCTGAATTTTTTAAAGTAACCATAGAACGTTGTGCCCTGAAACATGGGGTGGGAGAATCCTTTGTGTTAGGATGGTTTAACCTTAATCTGCTTTTCAAATGGCGCTGAGTCAGATGTCTCGACACAGTCACACGGTCCATCTGGCGTACAGACGGTCATCATTAATCCAGCAGTTATCTGCATCATGTATATATGTCCAAACATCAAACAAATCAAACTCTTTTGATGTCCTTCTCAATCAGTCTTTAGTTTCAAAAAAATTCTCTACAGTGCTGAGCAGAACAGCAAAATTGCTTTAAGTCCTCCTTCTCCTCCCCCCATCGCACACGCTCACAGTGTTTTAAGGGAATTAAAACACTTAACTGCTTCAAAAGACACAGGCGGGGATGGCTGCCTTTCTCTAGGATCCGCTCCGTGCAACAAGGCCCTGTGTAATGTACATGCAGCAGTGTGTCCATTTCTTTTTTTTTTTTTTGACCGTGCCTCCCGACTTGCGGGATATTAGTTCCCCGACCAGGGATTGAGCCCGGGTCATGGCGGTGAAAGCGCCGAGTCCTAACCACTGGACCTCCAGGGAACTCCCTGTGTGTCCATTTCTTTACACTGTGTGGTCCGAGGGGCATGACCTCACTTGGAGGCTTTTCTGTTGCCTAGCAGGGCTACAGAGAGCCACTTCTTAAGAGCAGTATTTGATAACTAACTGGGATTTTTAGGAAGACATTGTGTAGGAAGGAAGAGCACACCAGGCTTATTTAATTTTCTCACTGGTAACATAGTAAAGCAGGTTAAGTGTGATTTACATTTTATAGATCAGGTAACTGAGACCCAGGCCTATGAAGGGAGGAGACAGGAGTTTTAAATTCCAAATCTCATGCTTTTTGTCATCATAATCATACTAGGTGTCCTGTAGAACAATTGTTAAGTGAACAAATTTCTTGTCAGTTTTCAAAGACCATAGTCGAATAGATATAAATAGACAGGTAGATGTCCCTGAATCATTTAATGCCATCTCCTTCCCCTGAATCACATACTTGACCACAAAGAAAGCCTTCAAAAACTCAAAGAGAGGAGAGAGATTTATAAGGGCCTACTCCCTGATTATGGTATAATGAGAATAGAAAGAAAAAGCAAGAAGGCAATTTAAAAAACCTCGTCCACTTGCAAATTATAAAACACACTCATTGATAACTCTGGGATCAGAAGGAAATCAGTGAGGAAGTTAAAGTTACTGGAAAAGAAATGAAAACAAAAAGAACATTTCTTTATCAAAACTTCTAAGGAGGGCTTCCCTGGTGGCGCAGTGGTTGAGAGTCCGCCTGCCGATGCAGGGGACACGGGTTCGTGCCCTGGTCCGGAAGGATCCCACATGCCGCGGAGCGGCTGAGCCCGTGAGCCATGGCCGCTGAGCCTGCGCATCCAAAGCCTGTGCTCCGCAACAGGAGAGGCCACAACAGTGAGAGGCCCGCGTACTGCAAAAACAAAAACAACAACAAAATTTCTAATGATAATAAAAGCTGTACTCAGAGGAAATGTTTTATTCTTTAGTAAAGAATAAAGGAAAAACATCAATAGTTCAACTTACTACTTACAAAATAAAGTGGAACAAAAAACCCTAAAAAATTAGTAAGAGGGGATTAATAGATGAAAGCTGAAATTAAAGGGATAGAATAATGGATAAATAAATCCAAAAGCTGGTTCTTTAGAAAAACCAATAAAATAGATAAACCCCTTGGAAGCCCAATTAAGGAAAAAACATGGTAGCTAAAGAATACAAAACAAATAAAAATAAATGACAGAACAATAGATACAAGAAAAATTAAAATCATGTTGAGATGTGTATAAATAACCCTTTAGTAAGAGGTGTGAAAACCAGTGGAAAAGGAAGATTTCTTAGCAAAAGCAAATGATCAAAATTGACCCCAGGAACAGTGGAAACCCTGAAGATACTGGATTACCATGAACGGACTAGAAAGATAATTAAAGAGTTACCATTGATAAAGACTCCAGAACCTGATGGTTACAGAGCTGACCCTTAAAAAACAGATAGTAACAATATTTAAACTATTTCAAGTGAATTAAGAAAAATTTACTGAAGACATGCAGAGTACTAGTCATGGTGCTAATCCTAAAATAGTAGGTTACATACATGGGGAATTCATGCCTGAGAACTCATGGCCTACATAGTGGGGAAGTAAGTCGTAGACTCTAAACATGATACAGAGCGAGTATGCATGTTCCCACCATCATGGTTCGGGCAGTGCCGAGGGAACATGGTCCAGAGTCACGGGGAGGATTTAATGGATGATGGTATCTAAGCTATCTTTAAAATAGATGTCTTCAGAAACTAGGTGTGAACTAGACTAGCTCACATCTCGTGCACTAGAATTTTGTCTAAACGTTATTTATAACCTATTGACGTTTTTGATTTGTGAATCATCTTGAGACTAATGAGGTTTGTGTCTTCATATGCTGTGTACATAAATTTACATACCAGGAGGCAATGCAGTAAGTGGTAAAGAACAGGGAATCTGGGATCAGACTGCCTGGATTTGATTAGCTGCGTGCCCTTGAGGTGCTGTATTACCTCTCTGTACTGTACTTTCTCATTTGGAAAATAGGAATAATAATTGTATCTACCTTGCAGGGTTGTTGTGAGGACTAAGCATATGAATACATATAAGTTGCTTAGAATAGTGTCTGGCACAAAATAAGCAGTCATCAAGCCAATGATAAAAGTGAAAATGAGAATGGGGATGATGATATTTATAACTAATTTATAATTACCACCTCATCTATTGATATATCATCATTTTTGAGAGATATAAGGAAAGACAATGGTCTTTGAGTCAGACTGCCACCTCTTAGCTTTGTCATGGACACAGTCTGTAACCTTGGGAAACTACTAAACTTATCTTTTTTTCTTCTGGTAAAATATATATAACACAAAATCTACCACCTTAACCATTTTTAAGTGTACAATTCGGTAGCATTAAATACATTCACATGACTGTGCAATCATCACCACCGTTTGTCTCCAGAACTTTGATATCCCAAACTGAAACTCTGCACCCCTTTAAAAAACTGAACTGATTTTAAACATCATCTTTTCCCACACCTGTTAAGGTAGACATACTTAGAGCTAGGTTGCTCCAATTAGATATGTTATAAATTGCCAAGTCCCAGACACCTTAGAGGGCCTCGGTACTTTTTGTCCTTTGGTTCCAGCCCCATGGATACACTTTCAAAACCCTGAGTGTGTAGGAGAGGGTCCTTTGCAGATGATTGGTGGCCTCGACATTTCTATGCTCACCCTCCCACCCGGTGATATTTTTTCTCACATATCTTGTTTTGTGAACATGAAGAGCATATGCAACATGTTAACTAACTCTTTTCAGATGCCAAGAATGTGCTAGGTGCTATTTGTGAGAGACAACTTGCCCATTAGATTTATTGTATGAATTAGTCCAAACACTAACTTGGAAAGAGGAAACCAGTACCCATGGAAAATTTATTATTTTGAATATCCTTTTTTAAAAATGTTCCTTGAAGATGAAATGTGGTTTCCACTTGTGCATGATTACAAAGTCGAGAATCTAGAGTTATTTGAAGACAATCTTTTCTCCACACCTTTTTTGAATTACAGAGAAAAAAAACTGGAAGAGTAAAGGCGGCCCCAACTTGGGTTAAGAACCCAATATACTTAAAAGAATAAAAGGAGTGGCAGTGATGTTTTCACCAGATTTTTCTTTTTTTCTTCAAATTCCTACTCTGCATACCTCTTCTTCCTTTTCACATATGTTTTAATATCAGCAGAACATTTTAAGTGAACTTTTCTCCAGCCAGAAAATTAAAAATGCTAAAATCCTTCAGTCTATGGTATATTTTGATGAGTGCAAAAGTTGCTTTTGGTTTTTTACCTTTTGGTATTTCCTTTCTCGCTGACTTTTTTGCCTTCTCAGCAGAGAGGTTGTGACCTTTAAATATGATAGGGGGAATGGTATTTGGATCTATCAATATGGCTCCTGCTTTTGCACACTCATTTGCACTCTAAAAGCCTGTTTCTTTTTCTAATGTCATCCACATGTCTGACCTAGACTATGAAGTACTTTGTTCCTGGGGTCACCTCTAACTAGTAAATCGTTGTCTTAACTTGCAGCCCTATAAAGACAAATGTGAAATGTGTCCTTACTGTGAAGCTTTAAACGATGCAGGGATGAAGCAGACCCTGGTTTTTTGACTCCTGCTAACCTGGCATGCCTTGGGGGTTGGCATTGCCAGCACAGGAACTAACGGGAGGGTCTAACCACAGGTTGACAGTTTTAGACAGTGGGCTACAACCTAAGTGTGATGACTATTTCACTCTTACTTGTGTGTGATGTGAAAGTATAAACCACGCTTCAGTATTTCTGGCTCAGCATTTCTTAAACTATGTTTTGTGAGATATTAGTTGTACAGTAACAGAAAGGTTCTGAAGTCCATGTGTTTAGGAAATGCTGAGTTAAAATTATGAGTTTCTTAGTAAGGAATTTCTCAGAACTGTTAGTCTAAGCTTTATGAACTCCACGTGGGGCCATTTATGTAGCATTTTCCAAGTTTTATTTGATCCAGAACCCCCTAGGACACACACTCTAGGGAAAGGATTCTTATACTATTGTGATAAAGAACAAGGTTTATTGCTGTTGGGGGAGGCGGTTGCATTTTTATTATGGTAAAATATACATAAGATTGATCGTTTTAACCATTTATAAGTGTACAATCCAGTGGCATTAAGTGTAATAACACTGCTTTTGCAAACATCACCACTAACCATTTTCAGAACTTTTTCATCATCCCAAACTGTAACTCTGTCCTGGTCAAGCAACAGCTCTCCACTCCCCAGAACACCCAGCCCCTAGTAACCTCCATTATACTTTCTGTCTCTTTGAATTTTCCTATTCTAGGTACCTCATATAAGTGGAATCATATAGTATTTGTTTTCTGATGTCTGGCTTATTTCACTTAGCATAATGTCTTTGGGACTCATCCATGTTGCACCGTATGTCAGAATTTCCTTCCTTTTTAAGGCTGGATAATGTTCCATTATATGTGTATATGTTTATCCATTCATTTGTTTATGAACAGATGGTTTGGTTTGTTTCTACCTTTTGGCTATTGTGAAATGAACATTGATGTACAAGTATCTGCTTGAGTCCCTGCTTTCAGTTCTTTCGAGTATTTACCTAGAAGTGGAATTGCTGGTTCATATTGTAATTCTGTGTTTAACTTTTTGAGCAACTGCCAAACTGTTTTCCACAGAAGCTACATTATTTTACATTCCCACCAACAATGCACAAGCGTTCCAGTTTCTCCACATCCTTGCCAACACTTGTTATTTTCTGTGGGTTTTTTTTTTAATAGCCATTCTGCTTGGTGTAAAGTGGTGTTTCATTATGGTTTAAATCTGCATTTTGTTGTTGTTTAATTTCTGATCCAGTTTGGGCTGATCTGTGATCCTAGTGCCATTAACTAACTACACAGTGCACACAATACGCAGCTAGGACAACATCCAAAATGATGTGTACCCTGTTCACTGAGATGTGTCCAGTGATCACACCCTTGGATGTGGTTAGAATGCCAAGGTGTTATAAAAGTTTCTAGGGCTTCCCTGGTGGCACAGTGGTTAAGAATTCGCCTGCCAATGCAGGGGATGTGGGTTGGAGCCCTGGTCCGGGAAGATCCCATATACCATGGAGCAACTAAGCCTGTGTGCCACAGCTACTGAGCCTGTGCTCTAGGGCCCACGAGCCACAACTACCGAGACTGTGTGCCACAACTACTGAAGTCCATGCTCTGCAACAAGAGAAGCCACCGCAATGAGAAGCCTACACACCGCAACAAAGAGTAGCCCCGCTCACCGTACACAGCAACAAAGAACCAAAGCAGCCAAAAATAAATTAATTAATTTTAAAAAAAGTTTCTAAAGACTCTTTTCCAATTCTGCATTTACTCTTCATGAACTAGTACCAAACCCACAGCAGTCCACAGATCACAGTTTGTCTATCACTGCTGTGAGAAACGGAGAAGTTATATTACATGTCAAATATACGAGTATTATTTAATGAGGTGTGATAGATGACTTAAGCAGTTTTATTTTAACATAACTGAAAGCTATTTTTCGTTCAATTCCTAAATACAACTTGTAAATTATGCTGAAAAATAATGTGGCAATATAACATAATAATGTTATTTTGGCTGGGAGGATAGTTTGGTCATGTTTTGGAATCTAGACAGTTTCTCTGAATAGGCTGGCCTCCGAGTTCTCCTGATAGAGCACTGTGGCATTGACCCTCAAGTAGGCTTGAATGTCAAGTCCTTGAAAAGAGAAGCAACTGCCTTGTAGACAATCGTGAGTCTGGAATCCAGAAAGAGAGAGATAAAATCAAGGTGCTGGAACTTTTGGGTCTGGCACTCTGTTTCTGTAAATGCTCTGAGGCAAGAAGAGCTAGGCTCCAACCGCTGTATTGACGAGTAACTGTGCTTGAAAAGGCTCTTCCAACAGAGTTAGTTAGGTAATTTGGGCTTGCTTCATTCTGTGGTTGGTCCTCTTTGGCATCAAGCCTGTTACCTTTGGGAAACTGAGGCAGCATTGCAGCTTAGTGCAGAGATCCTTTCAAAAGAACATCTTTAAAGGAAAACTAATTTTTTTTTTTTTTCCTGTATGCGGGCCTCTCACTGTTATGGCCTCTCCCGTTGCGGAGCACAGGCTCCGGACGCGCAGGCTCAGCGACCATGGCTCATGGGCCCAGCCGCTCTGCGGCATGTGGGATCTTCCTGGACCGGGGCGCGAACCCGCGTCCCCTGCATAGGCAGGCGGACTCTCAACCACTGCGCCACCAGGGAAGCCCAGGAAAACTAAATTTGATCAGTTATATTTAGAATGTGAAAGATGGCAGTGGTAATTCTGTATTCTACTCTGTAAAGACTCTGAGAGGATAACCCAAATCTGGTCCAGTTTTGTGAAGGTAGCCAGTGTTGCTAGTTTTATCTGCCCTGGGCCCCCTTCCTAGGGAATCACATTCTCCTTCTTTTGGAAACGGTTCCAGCCCCGATTCCTCCCCACTGTTGATTAAAATGATTCATGGTCTTGTTCACCCCATCCCATTAGTCACTGTGGGAGGGGACCTGACCCTAGGCAGGCCAATAAGAGTCTTTTCCTTTACCTGGGATGTTTTGAAACTGCAAGTGAAAAAGAGAGTTAGTCCTCTCGGGGGCTGACAACCTTCATGTATGAGATTGGAAACTAGGGGATCCATGTGGAGGAAACCTGAGTGCAGTGAAAGCAAGTAAGCCAACATGCAGAGAGAGTGGATAGGAGATGAAGCAATTCCAGGTTCCAAAAACACAAAAGCCCTGGTTTGTAGTTGTTTCAAGGGGTCAGCTGCCCCTCTACCCGCTTGTGGCTGTGATGCACTGGGCTCTGTAATCCATTATGAGCCTAGGTCCATCCGGGCCTCTCTCACTTGCAAATAAGAGTGCCAGCTCTTATCATCACGCCTTCCTGCCCAAAACACTTTGCACATTGCCTTTCATACCATAAGTATTCAATTAATATGCTTGAATAAATAAAAAAAATTAAACTAAAGATAATAGAGCCTAATTGCTGGCTGTTTGCTCTGCACTCTGACACAGACCCCCATTGACGAAAACATGTTAACAGATTGGCTGCAGATGCTTTGAAATATACAGCTTTATATTCTTTTCAAAAAAGTGTTTAGATACAGAACTTGGGATGGTTAACGTGAAGGGATATAAAACTCTTGGGGGTTAATGACATCTGTCTGTTGATGAAGAAGGTGAGGACATGGCAGAGAGAGTTTAAAAAGCAGAGGAGGGGGCTTCCCTGGTGGCGCAGTGGTTGAGAGTCCGCCTGCCGATGCAGGGGACATGGGTTCGTGCCCCAGTCCGGGAAGATCCCACAGAGAGATTTTAAAAAGCAGAGGAGGCTTGTAAAACCCTCTGTAAGGATGGGGAGAAGGGCTGGCCAGGGATGCCAGGAGGATGACCAAGTGGATCCAGGGGGCCCACTGAGGTGGGAGCTTATAAATGCCTAGCAGCTCCAGACCCAATAAAGCACCATCATTTCCAGTAGCACTAGAAGCAGAGCATTAGGGACTGGGGTGACCAGTAAATAGCACTCCTCTCTTCTCCTCCCAGCTGAGACATAAACACAGGAATCAGAGGTCAGAACATCAGCTTTACTTCTCATGAGACAAATCGGAGAGTGTGGGTTTAGAGCCAAGTGGGTTTGCTAATCCCTGCTCCTGAATTAAACAAATTCATCCACCCATTCCTAGCACAGCTGGACAACCACAGGCCTCTCCCTCCCCAGAGAAAGGCCCCTTCCCACACGGCAGAGACAGACGGGACGCATGTTTCCACAGAGGGGAAATCCCAAACTGGCTGAGCTGAGCATGCCCCGTTCCTTCTCCCAAACCAACCTAGGAGAGGAAGAGTGAGGGGCCAGGAGTGTTGTTCCTCCATGGAGAAACATGAGGAGTGGGCATGACTGATCCCATCTCAAGTAGAGACAAGTGGTGGTGCTTAGCCGCCAAGGCTCATGTCTAAGGCTAACTGTTCCACCTCTGCTGTTTCCTTTTCCTCGTCACTGTTCCCTAATGGAAAGGCGGAGAACTGGGGCTGTTGAAGATGCAGGCATTGGAGCAGTTGAATAGACTGGTCTGTACTGAATCAGGAAAGAAAGAAGACAATGAGAGGAGAGGGAAATGGACTGAGAGGAAAAGGCAGAGTCTGGAGATGAAAGAGCAGGTGTGTGGGAGAGAAGGAGTGAGAAACCTGGGAGGAGAGGGACTCAGGCCCAGGAGTAGGATGTTGGGAATGGTGATTCCGCAGGGCAGGTGTGGGTGAGGACTATGATCGTGAAATGGAGTGTACGAGTGAAAACTACTGGAATTGAGGATGTCAAAGAACTGTAAAGCCAGGCCGTCGAACAGGTTGCTGTGTAGAATGTAAAGGCACCTAGAATGATGACTGTAGTCAGCGGTAAGCCTGGTGCCAGTGTCCTCCATGACTGTGACAGAAGTAGTGAGTAGGATGGAAGGTGATTATGGTGAAAACTGATGGCTCAAACCTCACACATGGTGAGGATTCCTCATGAGGATGATAATGTCAGTGGTCTGGGCTGGCAAGGAAGCTTTAGGACAAGCAGGGAGCTGTGTTTCTCCTTACCTGCCGCTTTCCTACAAGAAACAAGCAGCCAACCTTCTTTGGACTCACCGTACCTTTTCTCATAATCTCTTCTCTGCTAAACTTCCCAAAAGTGTCTCTTTGTGTTTTCTCTATGTTTTTATTCTACACTGATTTCTTAACTTCCTGAAATTATAGGTTTTCACCCTATAATTGCCCTGAAGTTGTCCCTGAAGTCAATAATGTCCTTCTAATCAGAAAATCCATTCATTGATGACTTAACAGTTTTATCCTAATAATAGAAATACGTATCACAATGGAAAACATTTATTGCACCAAACACTGTTCTATTCTAAGCACTTGACATATATTTTCATATTTAGCTCCAGGACAGCCCTATGACATTGTGAGTATCCCCGTTTTTATGGTCATTCATTCATTCATTCCATGCATATTTCTTGAATGTTTACTTACTATATACAAGAGATCATTCTAGGTCATATCTAGGTAAGAAAAAGAGCAGTGCAGAAGCCCTGGCAGGAATCTACTTGGTTTGGTTGAGGACCAGCCAGGAAGGAGCTGTGCCTGGCTGCAGGGGGCGAGGGGTGGTGGGGTCCGAGAGCTAGTGGACAGTGACTCCTGTAGGGCCTTGTAGGCCTTTGTAAGAACCTAGGCTTTCAAAGAGAAAGCTGAAGCAGAGACCGTGTAAGCAACTTGCCCAAGGTCATTCAGCCACTAACTAGCCGACCCAAATATAAGCTCCCAATGAGCTGTGGCTATTGGAATATGGAATGTTCCAAGCTTAATTTATTATTTCTGTTTCTCACAGATCTCCCCTTCCTCTATTCTTTAAGATGGTCCCAATGGCTAAAAACCTTATCATCAACCAAAACCTCTTCCTTCTCCTCACCCTCTGCTCCTAAATCCACTCAACCGCCAAGCCAACAAGGGGTGCTTTCATCCTCCCCCTTTACTGCCCTTACTGCTTCTGGATGAGTTCAGGCTTTCCACATCTCTGCCTGAGCTCTTGTAATTCTCTCTTAAACGGACCCTCTCCTCCACCCAGTGGATCTCTCCTGCTGCCACCTGACATATTCTCCTAAAAGAAAGGTCGGCTCCCAGGACTCTTTCTGTCCTCATCAACTGGCCTTGATCCCCACTGTCTAAGGAACAGTCCAAATCCTTCACAAGGCTCTCACAACTCTCCCAAGCTTACCTCTTAGAACTTTCTTCCCCTCTCCAACCTTACATTCTCTCCCTGGCATCCGCTGTGCTTCTGCTCATTTCCTATCCATAAAGTGGTTTCTTCGCCTTCAAGAAGCCACCCAGCTGCCACCTTCTGGGTCAGGCTTCCCCAGAATTCCCCCAGGCAGAACGAGCAGGTCTCGCCTCTCAGTGGAAGGCCTGGTGTCCTCATTAAGTGCTCCTGGCAAACTCAAATGCATTGAAAGTCTGGCGAGTGGTGATTGTGGCTGGACATCGGCCAATTAATGGAGCCAGGCTGGAACCTGTACAGGTTAGGAGAGCAACCATGAACACACAGCAGGTACAGGAAATCCCCAAATTCTATTAATTGTAGGGTAATTTCCTAGAGATATTTTGGTAATGTATTCCTTAAGTTCTGAAGTTCACAATTGCACCTCTGTTAAAGGGAGTTTGTTCGCTTCAAATGCGGGAAACCTAACAAAAACCACGTTTTTTTTTCTTTTTTTTTTAAGCCTTATATATAGAACAGAAATGTAACATTGGTGTTAGTTATTGATTTTCCAAAAAGTCTGGATCTTCTCTGATATGCTTGCAAATCTTTCTGAGATATCCTAATCCTTAAGATTTTTGAAGCAAGTATTTATTATAGAAAATGTATTAAAATAATAAATTCACCAGATGTAATCTCAGTTTACATTTTGCTACCTCCACATGGTCTTTTCATTTATAGAAACTGAAAATTATATGTTGCTTTATATATATATTGCATTTTAAATACCTGGCAATATAGGCGTCTGGGTTCATTTGAAACCTAAATGAGCGTTACGTTCATTTTCTGTGAACTCCAAATCCATCATCGTGTTGCCCTTTCCCTGTTGGCTGTAAAGGAAATAAAGCCAAGGGGATTGGGTAGAGGCTCCCCCGCCACTACCTGTCTGGTTTCCCTAGAGAACCACTAAGTGCTGGTGCCTTCCTCAGAGCCAGAAAGCCGCACGCTGTTCCACAGTGGATCAAGGAAAGGGAGAAACCCCTTGCCAGTGGGAAATGACAGCAGAGAAAGGGAAAGGTAGCCAGCAGGTCCTTGCTCGCCTTCTGAAGACAGGAGGGAGAACCTAGATGAGACAGTGATGTGTCTCAGGGGGCTGCACACTGGAATGAATTGCTGGCCCACCTTTCTCCTCTCTCACTCCTACCTTTCCCTCCTGAGGTGCTGCCTTGGGCTAAGGAGGCCTTTTCTTTTTTTTATTTTATTTTATTTATTTATTTATTTTGCTTTATAACAAATTAAATCAGTTATACATATACATATGTTCCCATATCCCCTCCCTTTTGCGTCTCCCTCCCACCCTCCCTATCCCACCTTTTCTATGGCCTCTGAAATCCTCCACCCGACTACAGCCTAGAGCACGGTTGGGCATTTCTTTTTTTTTTTTTTTTTTTTAACATCTTTATTGGAGTATAATTGCTTTACAATGGTGTGTTAGTTTCTGCTTTATAACAAAGTGAATCAGCTATACATATACATATATCCCCATATCTCCTCCCTCTTGCGTCTTCCTCCCACCCTCCCTATCCCACCCCTCTAGGTGGTCACAGAGCACTGAGCTGATCTCCCTGTGCTATGCGGCTGCTTCCCACTAGCTATCAATTTTACATTTGGTAGTGTATATATGTCCATGCCACTTTCTAACTTCGTCCAAGCTTACCCCTCCTCCTCCCCGTGTCCTCAAGTCCATTCTCTACGTCTGCGTCTTTATTCCTGTCCTGCCCCTAGGTTCTTCAGAACCTTTTTTTTTCCTTTTTTTTAGATTCCACATATATACGTTAGCATACGGTATTTGTTTTTTTTTCTGACTTACTTCACTCTGTATGACAGACTCTAGGTCCATACACCTCACGACAAATAACTCAATTTAGTGTCTTTTTCTGGCTGAGTAATATTGCATTGTATATATGTCGGGCAGGCATTTCTGAATACGCTTTCCTACTGAAATGTTGTTCTGCAAAGCCATTAGTTTCCATGGTGTAATTAGGACTCCCCTTCAGGTACGTTTTGGACTAAGTCGACCTTTCTGACTTGAACTGGGAACCACCATACAAAGACTATTTCTGTGAGATAATTACAAATGATGACCTACAAACCGCCATCTTACAAGTGGGCTTTTGGTACATAGCTTGCACCTAAGTTTGAGGCTGCCTGTATAAAAGTATCAAGTTGGCAATTTATAACAGTAACTAAACAACAATAATTGCAACTACCCTTTAAAAAAACAAATCTCCCATGTAACTGGCAAGGGCTATAAATACACACCATGTCTGGTTTTTTGTAGATGGATAAACTGTCTTCATCTCACCTTTTATGGTCCCTTCTTGACCTGAGTTGACAATAATGCCATGATAATACATAACTTACATAGAATGAGTACCTGAAATTTCCCAGACACTGGGCTGTGTTCTTTATATATAGTTTCTGTAATCCCTATAAGGTTGATGTCACCCCCCCACCTCACAAATTAGAAATTCAAGGATCAAGAAGGTTAGGAAATGCCCAAGGCCGCATAACTAGTACAAGGATAAGGCTGGGATTCTAACTGGAGTCCTCCTGACTCCAAAGCTGTTATGTTATGTTATGTATTCCGAGATACATTTGTTCTTCTCTCATTTCCATTGTCATATTAGACAATTTTTCATAAACAAACCTCTGTTTATGTGTATCTTGAACAAATCCAGCTATTTGACGGATCATGAAAATTAATCCTGAAGATAAGATACTTCTAAGTCCTTATTATTTCATCTACTAGAATTTTGTGGGGTTTTTTTTGTTCTTGTTCTTCTAGGTACCTAGAATGTAGTGCTTAATTTGTTTTAAATATTTACTGAGTACCTACTATATGCCGGTAAAACTCTGGGGGTAGAGACCATCCTGGGCCTTCCTTCATCTTGCCTTTGGAGCGAGAAGGGCAGAGAAGTACCAGGACTTCTTCAGAGAAGAGGCCCAGGGGAGGGCGGAAAGCTCAGGCCTCAACTGTGGGCCCCCATGGGATGTTCTCATAAACAGGGGTGGCCCACAAGTTAGTGAAATGGGAAACCACTAGGCCAAGAACAAGGAGGAGAGAATGCATAGTAGTTAGTTAAACAGGGGTATAAATCCGTATATTACTATTAGTCGAGCACGAAATGAACTCTTTTAGGAACTTTATATTCCCCATCTGTGTTGAATTGAGGCTCATGTTACAGCACTCTCCCATTAGCCAGAAATAGTAACTTTCCATCAGTAGCACTTGAGCATTTACCTTAGGAACTTTGCAGTAGTTGTCTCTGAGGTGACCATTATTTTTTCCTTGAATTTTATGAAACTGGTTTTGTGAGTGAACTCACAATCCTATGGAATTGAATACATGTTTACAAATTTAAAAGCCTTTTCTCCAAACTTTTTTTGGAAAGTTTTTAAATGTACAGATGGCATAATGAATACCCGAATACTGTTCACCTAGGACAGGGCCAGTGGACTACAGCCTGTGGGCCAAATCCAGCCCGATGCCTGCTTGTGTAAATTAAGTGTATAGAGATGCTGACAACTTCCATTCATTTGTGTATTTGTCTGGCTACAATGAAAGAGTTAAGTCACTTTGACAGAGACTACCACAGGCCCACAAAGCCATACTTACTATCTGGCACTTTGCAGGAAAAAATTACCAGCCTTTGAGATATAGATTCACCAATTGTTAATATTTTGCCATATTTGCTTTATTTCTTTCTCCATAACAAGCAGATGTCATTCTCTCTGCCTCTCTCCTGTGCATGCCTACACACACACACACACACACACACACACACACATTTTTTTCTTGAACCATTTGAAATTGTGTTATAGACATGATAACTTGTCCCTAAATAATTCATATATTTGCCTAAAAATAAAGGCATTCTCTCATATAACCACAATACCATCATCATCATCATGCCTAGGAAAATTAACATTCATCCAATAACATTATCCAACAACAGTCCACTTTTAAACTGGACTTTCATAGCCTTATTTACTTTTCCTTTTTTGGATCTAGGATCCAATCAAAGGTCATACATTACATTATGTCATCATGTCTCTTTAGCCTCTAATTTTTGTTTTAGCATGACATTGACTTTTTGAAGAGTCCTTTAAAAACTTCTTTTGAAGCCTAAGTCTTAATGAGTTTGCAATACTATGCTAGTAAGAGCTAAATTGAATAGTCATTGTGGTAAATCGGTGTCTTCACTTCTTCTTTGCCAGATTTTAGAACCAGTTGTGTTGCTTGGCTTCTGAAGCTAAGACACTAAGATGTTAGTTTTGCTTGGGGTTGTAAATGTGGAAAAAATTCAGTGTGAAGAGTAAGGCGTTCCTGGAATATCAGTGATATTGGTATCAAGGTGATGGTGGCCTCGTAGAATGAGTATCAGATGAATGGATAAAGAAGATGTGGCACATATATACAATGGAGTATTACTCAGCCATAAAAAGAAACGAAATTGAGCTATTTGTAATGAGGTGGATAGACCTAGAGTCTGTCATACAGAGTGAAGTAAGTCAGAAAGAGAAAGACAAATACCGTATGCTAACACATATATATGGAATTTAAGAAAAAAAAATGTCATGAAGAACCTAGGGGTAAAACAGGAATAAAGACACAGACCTACTTGAGAATGGACTTGAGGATATGGGGAGGGGGAAGGGTAAGCTGTGACAAAGCGAGAGAGAGGCATGGACGTATATACACTACCAAACGTAAGGTAGATAGATAGTGGGAAGCGGCCGCATAGCACAGGGAGATCAGCTCGGTGCTTTGTGACCTCCTGGAGGGGTGGGATGGGGAGGGTGGGAGGGAGGGAGACACAAGAGGGAAGGGATATGGGAACAGATGTGTATGTATAGCTGATTCACTTTGTTATAAAGCAGAAACTAATAAAAAAAAAAGAGTAAGGCAGGTGGGAATTTGCAGGATGCATTTTAGGTAATTAAAGGCACAGCCTCCCCGCCAGCTGTGGTCGCTGCCCCTGTTAGCTCTTGGCTGGTGGCGGGGTGGGGTGGGGTGGGGTGGGGCTTTTCTCCTGACTGGGGTCTGGCTCCCTTCCAGCATCATTAGATTGCAGCACGGAGCTGGAAGGAGACCTGCCGTTATTTAAATCTCCCAGCCCAAAATGTTCAGCCCAGCTGGTGACGCAATGCTTCTGTGTTTGCAGTTTGTGTGCTGAAGATAGCGTGGCACTCGGGGTGCATCCGGGAATGCACGTGGGAAGAGCACCTTCTTGCCTTTCTTGAGAATCTGACGTGCCACAGTCTTGTGCCTCTGATGGTACCACATGGTAGTCACAAGTCTTGTCCTTTTAATGGGGTCCCAAATGATTCCTAGAGAATTCCGGGACCCATCCTTTGCTTTCCTCTGGGTAAGAAGCCCTCAGAGCTCCTAGGCCAACCAGAAAGAGAGTTGCATGCCTAGAAAAGACTCACCTGAACCTCTACAAACCTCTGGAGATGGGAGGGAAAATAGAAAAACTCCAAGGAGAATTGGATAATTTTAAAACATGCAAAGTCCCAGAAATCCCACCACTGGGCATATACCCTGAGAAAACCATAATTCAAAAAGAGTCATGTACCAAAATGTTCATTGCAGCTCCATTTACAATAGCCCGGAGATGGAAACAACCTAAGTATCCATCATTGGATGAATGGATAAAGAAGATGTGGCACATATATACAATGGCATATTACTCAGCCATAAAAAGAAACGAAATTGAGCTATTTGTAATGAGGTAGATAGACCTAGAGTCTGTCATACAGAGTGAAGTAAGTCAGAAAGAGACAAATACCGTATGCTAACACATATATATGGAATTTAAGAAAAAAATGTCATGAAGAACCTAGGGGTAAAATAGGAATAAAGACGCAGGCCTACTTGAGAACGGACTTGAGGATATGGGGAGGGGGAAGGGTAAGCTGTGACAAAGTGAGAGAGAGGCATGGACATATATACACTACCAAACGTAAGGTAGATAGATAGTGGGAAGCAGCGACATAGCACAGGGAGATCAGCTCGGTGCCTTGTGACCACCTAGAGGGGAGGGATAGGGAGGGTGGGAGGGAGGGAGACGCAAGAGGGAAGGGATATGGGAACAGATGTATATGTATAACTGATTCACTTTGTTATAAAGCAGAAACTAATTTTTAAAAAAAACATGCAAAGTAATTGCAGGAGAGACTGTGAAGGGTATGGATGACTTCAGACTCTTACCAGCTCATGGTCAGTCTACAAGAGGTGTTGTGAAGGACACAGATATTATGAATGATGGTACTTCTTACCTACTGAAAAATCCAGGGGCACAGGAAAGAAAACATTCTGGGGTGGGCCACCCTCCATGGGGGGAAGTGAGATTTGAGTAGCTCCTCATTGGTCTCCCTGTCTCCTGTCTTGTTCCTCTTAAGTCCTTCCTTCACACCCTCTACCTCCCCCCAGGCCTACCCCCAGCAATCTACTTCTGCTGCAGACCTGGGCGTTTACTTCTCAGATCACCACCCCTCTGTGACTTCCATAGCCTGCCTTCCATGGCCTTCAAGGACCCCATGATCAGACCCTGACTCCATAGCCTCATCTTCCTTTGATACCGGCCTCACATTTGATGCTTGAATTCCTCATACACGGCATGTTGTTTTGCACCTCCATCCTGGCTGTGTGGCCTTAATGATGCTTAATTGTTCTGTGCCTCATACTGCTCATCTGTAAAATGAGGATGATAATAATACCTACCTCATAAGGTTGTGCAGAGATTAAGTAAGCTAATATATGTAAAATTCTTGCAAGAATGCTTGGCATATAATAAGGGCTATATAAACGTTAGCAATTTATTGCTATTGCTCTTGTTATTTTGAACCTGGATGTATTATTTTTTTATTGCTGCATAAAAAATTACTGTAAACTTAGCATCTTCAATCAACACCCACTGATTATCTTAGTTTCTGTAATCAGAAGTATGGACATGACGTGACTGAATACTTTGCTCACAGTGCTGAAATTGGGGTGTTGGCAGCGGCTGAAGTCCAAGCTGAGCTTCTTCCAAGCCTCTTCCAAGCTCATATTGTTATTGACAGAAGGCATCTCCTTGCAGCTATAGAACTCATGGCCAGCAGTAACTCTGACTTCACCTTTGAAAAGCTCCCCTGATTAGGTCAGGTACAATCAGGTCATCTTTCTTTTGATCAACTCAAAGCCACTGGTTAATGACCTAATCACAGAGTGATAACCCGTCTCATGCACAGGTTCCACTAGCACTCAAGGGGAGGTGATTATACAGGGTGTGTCCATCAGTGGGTGAGATTCTTGGGGACCATCTTAGAATCCTACCTACACACTGGTCATTGGGAAATACTATGATTTTTATTCGCTTTGTTAAATTGCACTTAGGTGAATATATGATTTATTTACCACCACCATTATTTCAGATTTTTGTAGCATCTTTCTTAGAGCATTTAGATGGATTCACATTGATCTGCCTCCTGGAACCAGCCTTCATCATTCCTTTCCTGTAGTTTGAACTACCTGATGGGACCAGTTAGCTCATCAGAAGTCTTTTAGGAAGAGGATAATTGGAGACTTATAACTGATGAACCTGCTGCTAACATCCTAGAGTTCCAAAAGTATGACTCACAATTTGCAATTCCTTCCAGAGCCATTTATTTATTCTTAATGACTCCCAACAGATGAAGACCAGAACCCTCCTCAGCTGTCAATTGTGTCTGCTACTCTGCCAGGTCAAAGTAAACTTGTACCTGCTAGAAAAATTTGTCTCCATGAGGAGGGTCTTTGACATTATATTCAAAAGATTTCCCTGCCCCCTCATTTTTCCCTCTCCAATTAAGTCTAGAGTTCCCCACCCCATTTAATTCAGTTTATAAGTCCACAAAGAGGTATTATTGGTCAAAACCCATTGATAAAGGATGTATTTTTAAAAATTTTTATTGGAGTATAATTGATTTATGATGTTGTATTAGTTTCAGGTGTACAGCAAAGTGAATTAGTTATACACATACATATATCTATTCTTTTTTAGATTCTTTTCCCACATAGGCCATTACAGAGTATTGAGTAGAGTTCCCTGTGCTATACAGTAGGTCCTTATTAGTTATCTATTTTATTTTATATATAGTAGTGTGTATATGTCAATCCCAGTCTCCCAATTTATCCCTCCCCCACCCTTACCCTGGTAACTGTAAGTTTGTTTTCTACAAACTGTATTTCTGTTTTGTAGATAAGTTCATTTGTACCCTTTTTTTAGATAAGGATATATTTTTGAAGATCAATTAAAAAGAAAAACTTGTTGAAGATGACACTTGGGTAGTAAAACCTATTTAAAAAAAAAAATATATATATATATATATCCATTTTGGACCAGATTCTAGGCAATAAGACATGGACAAAACTTTGAAGCAATAGGGAATTCATGGGTTTTGAGTACTATTTCCCCCAAATTGCTAACTTCTACTTTCCAATGGCATTTAACTTACAGTTTTATACAAATGTGAAAAGATAAAGGGAAAAAAATGAATTTGACATAGCTGCCGGTTTAGAAGTTTGAAGTGTCTGTTTATTCCAGCATTTCCTAATGAGGTATGATTTTATTATCCAACAGGCCATGACTCACACCTGACTCTTGCTGCCTTAATGACTGACATCCCTCCAGTAATTTGGACTATTAAAGAAGAAAGGCTGTTTCATAAAATAATATAAAATAATATAGACTTGGATTTCTTTTCTTCCTTCCAGGACAATATCATATTATTCTTGAGAGGTTGTAAAGAGCTCGGCCTTAAAGAATCTCAACTTTTTGACCCGAGTGACCTACAGGATACGTCCAACAGAGTAACAGTCAAGTAAGTAATGCATGATTTATGTTCAAGGGAAACCCGTTTATGGTTTGATTTGCAGTTTTGTGATGATGATGTGAGGTCTAAGAGGCAGAGAATTGGGCATGCCTAATAAAATTAAAATGTGAAGGTTAAAAACCTAGCTTTCAAAATAAACCACATTGGCCTTCCCTTGTGTATAGCTTTCATTCTGATCAAACATAATTTTTTGAAATGCAAAAATCATGTATATAGAGTTAGAATTTTAGAGAAAGGGAGGAAAATGTTAAGTGAAACTTAACAGAGGGAGAGGCAAGGGAGAAATATGCACAAATCTGTTTGGGTTAGGCAAAAAGCTTTTATTGGCTCCATTTGGGCATATGAATAGGCTCCTGGAAGACCGCAAACTCCTAAACAGATTTGAACTCTGTTTATTATGCAAAGAAGTCAATAGATTATGGAAAAATATCTTCTTCATTTACATTTGTAACTGTTTTCTCATATATGTCAGCGATCAAGTTCTTTGAAGATGGATCATTGGCCATTTGGCTATTGTTGACTTATCTACTCAGTGAGCCATGTTTGGGGCCAAAGAATTCTTGGGAAAGAATGTTATAGTAAAAGAAAAGGCAATGTACTTCTCTGTGAAGAAATAGCTCATGAGCAGAGTAATGAGATGAAAAGTCCTTTTGAGATGGTAGAGGTAACTTTCCTGTAGTTTAAAAGTTCTTTAGACTCTACCAAATTCAGATAAAACATTTTTGAAATTAGTCAGACAGTATTTGGCATTAATAAGCTTTAATAATAAGCTTAATTATATAGATAGCATCTTTGGACTGGCTATACTTCTCCTTTTGATTACTTTTGGGTCATTTTATCATAGAAGGACAGAAAAGAGAAAGAAACCAAAATTCAGAGCTGTTAATTTTTTGCTATTTGCCAATACTGGCTTTTCTTAATGATGGGGAAAAATAGTTGAAACTACTAAATGAAATCAAGTTGGAGTTCATATTGGATTTTATGATTTTTGGATTTTATGATTTATGACTGGGAATAAGGGAAAGTCAGCCATGACTGATTATGTAAAAATCACTTCTCTGTTGTCAATGTGCCTTTTCTTTTTTGAAGTACAATTAACATCTCTATTATATTAGTTTTAGGTGTACAACATAATGATTCAATATTTGTGTATATTGCAAAATGTTTACCACATTGAGTCTAGTTAACATCTGTCACCATATAAAGTTTATGTTTCTTGTGATGAGAACTTTTAAGATCTACTGTCTTAGCAATTTCTTAACAACTTTCAAATATGCAATACAGTGTTATTAACTATAGTTGTCATGCTGTACATTACATCCCCATGACTTATTTATTTTATAACTGGAAGTTTGTACCTTTTGACCTCTCTTTAATATTTCTCATGGAAAATTTTTACTTAAGTGTAAAAAGAACAGAATAAAAATTATGATATTTGAATATGTAAACCACCATAAACCTCATTTTAGTCCTCACATGCTCCATTTATTTCTATACCTAAATCCAGCCTCTATAAATCATTATTCATTTTAGGAAATTGTTTCAGGTTCTGCCTCATCTCACATTCATAGTTTCACCTGGGTGGCAAGTGACCAGAAACAATAGTAACTGTGTGACATGGTAGGTAATCATTTGTTACACACACATTGATTAGGGTGTGAAGGAAAGTTCACTTTGACACTGTTGGCAGCTGCATTCATTTTTTTTAAAGAGTCACTTTAAATCAATATGTTACTAAACCAGGAGGCTTCTGAGACTGATTGGTTTTAGAAATTCAGAACTCGTATCACTTTATTGCTTTTCTACAAAACTGTGGGCATCAGGAAATCTCAGGTCTACCTCTACATCTGCTACCCCCAGGTCTATAATCCTAGGCAAGCTCCCTTGCTTCAGTAGGGCTCTGTGTCTTCATCTATAAAATGGAATTGGACAGAATGTTCTTTTGTGTGTGTGTGTGTGTGTGTGGTATTCATCCTGAAGAATGTTCCATGTGCACTTGAAAAGAATGTGTATTCTGCTGCTTTTGGTTGTAATGTTCTGTATATATCTAATAAGTCCATCTTATATGTCATTTGAAACTAATGTTTTATTATTGATTTTCTGTCTGGATGATCTGTCCATTGATTTAAGTAGGTATTAAAGTCCCATACTACTATTGTATTACTCTCAGTTTCTCCTTTTATTTCAGTAAATATTTACATTATGTATTTAGGTGCTCCTTTCTCCCTCTTTTCTCCTTCCCGGACCCCTATAATGAGAATGTTAGCATGTTTGATGTTGGACAGAATGTTCTTTCAGGTATGATTCTAGCTAAAGCTTTCTCAGTGCAGATCTGGGAAGATGGTTCAACCAACTTCTAAAGAAGGCAACTTTAGTTCAAAGGCACAGAAAGCAACCTAAAGGAAAAAAAGTCACTTAGACCAGTGGCACACAGTCACTTCTCAATTACTGGACAATCTTCCCCTTATCCTCTTCTTTTCTCTGTTCTTTTTCTCTTTCTCTCTGCTTCTTTTCTCTGTCTCCTTCTCTTCCCTATGCTTCCCTTCCCTTCTTTATCATACCTTTCCATCTGTCTCCCATTTTTGCATTTCTTCTCCTCATTTTCTTCCCTTTTAAGTTTTTCCTTCACTTGAGATTATTATTTTCGTTAAGCAAGACTTGCCCATCACCTTCCCCTATGACTGTCATTTTTCATTAATTCAACAAAGATTTACTGAGCAGCTACTATGTGTCTGATACTTTCCAGTCACTAGAGAACAGGCCCCCTGTTCACAGGGAATTTATACCCTGTGTCAAGAAATGGGAAGTAAATAAGTAATTTTTTTTAAATTGCAGGGAGTGATAAGTGCTGAGAAGAAAATAAAATAATAATAAAATAGATGGTGTAAAAAATAGTGACCATGGCAATATATACATATATCAAATCACTGTGTTGCATACCTTAAACTTATATAACGTTTTATATCAATTATATCTCAGTCAAACAGGGGGGAAATAAAAGAGAAAGGTGGTCAATAATGGTCTCTCTAAAGACATGGCATTTCAGCTGAGGGCTGAGACATGAATGGGAAACAAGAGCCAGACATGCTAAGATCTATAGGGTATTCAGGGCAGAGGAATCAGGTAGAAAGGCTGTGAAGAGAAACAAACTTGATGTCTAGAAAGAGAAAGAAGAGTGGCCAGCCAGTGTGGTAGAAGGGTAATGAGCAAGGATGAGTGTGGTGGGAGGGGTGGTCCACAAGTGTTGTAGGTTGTTGAATTTGGCATAATTATGGAGAAAACATTTTTATTTCACTGTATGAATATTTAGAAGCACATAAAGAACTTTATATTAAAAATTATGCCATAAATTCATTTCTGGTACTTAGAAAATCTTTTCTAGTATTAGGGAAGATTGGGACATGGAATGGGCTATCTGCTTCACAACTCTTCTGTAAGTGATGCTGGTTTAACTTGGCACTGTCCAGGGGACATTTGTAACATATGTAGATTTCATAGCTATGGAAGATGAAAGTAGAACTGCTATATTTTTCTGCTTTCCCCTCTGAAAGTTGAGCCGAACATTAGCAGAGATGGAGAACCCCCTACTGACACCAATTAATAGTGGAAGCAATAGGTAGAGGGGTAGATCCCAAAGAGGAAATTTTGATGCTTTTTGAAATTGTCTTTTGAAAAATACTCTTTAGATTAGCTTTCATTGTGGGTAATTTTTCTTCTTATTATTTTTTTTGAGAAGTAACTTGAGTAGACTATAAAGAAAGAAAGAGGGAAAACTGCAAATGATTACTTTGTGTGTAATTTCGTGAACTCTACTGTAATGGGTGCCAGACGACCTTGATGGGACATGAAAACATAATCCAGAAGGGCATGCAGCAAGTATCATTCTAGGGAATCACAGCAATTGGATGAAAATGAGGAAAGCCTTTGGATTGCTCCCGAGGATGTCTCTGAAAAATGTGGGAGCATTTTCACATAATTGGTTGTTATGTGGAAGTCATTCAAACAAATATTTTGTGAGCTCCTACTGTGTGCCATGCAAGATTTTTTTTAGAACTGGGTCACAATTTTAGTCAAAAAACAGTCATTGGCAGTGCAGAAAAAGTCTTATGTTCCCTGTTCTTAAGTTGTTTTTCACAAAAATTTCAAATCTTCTATAGATTTTTGTTTTCTTCTGGTTTTGCTGTTGTTACTGTTGTTAAATTTTTTAAAATCCTAGCAAATATCTAAGCAGATAATGATAAATCTTTTTTTCTGTTAATAGGGGGGAATATGAAAACATGCTCTTAATCAAATCCAAATTGGACCACTGCTTCTTACAGTCTAAGTCTCTGTTGATGGTTTATCTCCTTAGTATAGACTAGATTAGTATAGACTATAGACTACATTGTTTTCTAGTCCCTCAAGTCTCAATTGACTTAAAATTGTGCATCTATTCATTAATATGTACTTTGAGTCAGAGTATGCAGCAATAAGGTAACTGGGATCTAAATATCTGGAGGAATTCTTGACTAGTTTATATAATAGAATTACATTCTCCCTCCCCAACTCCCCCCCACTGAAGTTCTGTGGAAAAAAGAAATGTAGCATTTATTTTCCTAGTATTTATTTGTTGACATGTTAAAGAAACTTTGAAATAATTTGGGAGAAATTTATATATTTCACTGTATGAATATGTAGAAAGTACCACCAAGTAGCTTTTTTTGTTTATAGTTGGAGAATAAACATTTATGTATATTTAAGAATTCATGTGTGTATATTTGAACATAGCATGCATATTTTCCTGCTTATGGCTAGTTCCCCAGCACTGATTTATGTCCATAGCAGAAAAGAACAAGTATTAGGATAGCATTGCCTCTTTTACATATATTTTCATGTCTCTTTAATTAGGTAAGGTTTTAGAACTTCTTTAAAAGTACTTGTATAAAGAAGATTTTGGAAGTGCAGTCAGATTTCAATTTGACAGTGATACATAACCAAGGCAAAATTTTACTTTTACAGTTAAGCTTTGATTATACAGATATAAACAGTGGTAGTTTTAAATGGAATTCTTCATTTTCCAGATGTTACAAAGCATTCATCTTTCCATGGTGCACTATGGAACTTTAATCCCACCTTATCCTTCTGTATTTTGTTTTCTAAGTAATTTTATTTAGTACCTGAAATCACTAATCATAGACCTTAAAAGTAATATATTCTGCTGATTTCATTATATATGTTAGCTTTCAAATACATCTTAAAGGTGTTGAAGGGAAGATCACAGTGAAGAAACTGATCATATTTTCTTTTCCTTTTCCCAAACTAGGAGCCTTGATTATAGCAGGAAGCTGAAAAATGTAAGTGTTTTAATTTCACTTTCCAAACTTTTTTCCTTCTAACTTTGATGGTTCAAGTATAAAATTTAGCTCATAAGTTCAATGCCTCTCGAATGCCTTGCTAGAAAGAATCTTTCTTAGAAAACAATTATATGTGCCTCTGATAGAATAATTAATGACTCTGATAGAAATAAAAATGGTAGATTTTGCAGGGAGGGGTGGTCTCTTTAATTAGATAAGGGCTTAGTCCAGAAATAAATAAATGAAAGCTTGCACTCCATTTGTAATTTGGTTTCTTAAACACAGAATGATTTGCTTTAGCACTAACATTACTTCCTTGCCATTGGTAGGCACAGATGGGATTATTAAATTAAGCAGTTGGGCAAGTTGTTTTGGGGAAAAGATTAGCATAATGTAAATAGTGTTGACTGTTGTGGGCCTGTACCTTTTGTGGTTTTTTTCCTATTAATCTTTTGAGTTTTTATTAGTACCTTCCAAAATCAACTTTTTAGAGTTAGATCTTATTTTCCAAGGCAAGTATGTTAGTGCTCTTTTATTTTAAGTTTAAATTAAAGAATGTAAGAAATGACCTTCTGTATATAAAATATGAATATTGGCTGTGACCCTCCCCTTTTAAAGAAATTTTCAGGGTGCTAGTATATTTGACTGACATTCTCATTCTTATCTTCTTTTTCTTCCTCTATAAAACCAGGGATATTTGACATTTTTCATCATACAATTTTAAACAGAAACCCCATAATCTAAAACAACACAGTTCTATCTTCCATTTTCCTATTACACTTTTCAAGAGAGCCTCATACTCTTAGCACACATTAGTTATTTTATGTCTCTAGTTCATGTCCTGACATTCGCAATTTTCTGTTCTCTGGAAAGTTATTTGTAAGCAATCAGTTAAAAAAGAATTTCTGGAAGTTTTGAATTATTCCTAAAGTAACATTGGTAGAAAACCAAATCACATCCTAGCAATGATGCACATGACCATATCTTGGGCCTGTTGCCATCTGGAAGCATGTATACATATCACATTGTCCAAAGCATTTTCTGGCCTAGCAAGTAGAGGGAGGTACAATAAATACTTCCCAGCCTAGTTGAAGCAATAAGACCAAATGTGAAAACAAAATAATAGTCTTAGCTTTTCCATAGGCTTCAGATCCCAATAATTCAATTTTAAGGAGCTCATCTTCAGCTGACCCCTGCTGGGTTCTATGGAAAAGCCAATGTAAAGAGCCTTTGCTTTTGCGGACAGTTTCTTTGGAAAGACAGAACAAAATTAACTTAAGACTGTAGCTTCAGACCAGTGAATATTCATAGACATTCTTAAACATCCAAGGTTGTTAATTGGCAGTAGTCTTGACCAGGATAAAATTTCCCATCTCAGATTAATAGGAATCTAACTGTACCCCAGAGCTAGGTCTCTGCAGATTGCATTCTTCATTACACTGCTGTCTTCTGACTTTAATTAGATATATTTTGTTGATCTTGTGCTGGAAACCACTAATTAACCTTTATCACTCCTTTGAAAAATTTTTGCCAGTGGTCTTAGCAGAACCTCTGTGCCCACAAGTAGAAACTATGGGCCTTTAAAAGCACCTCTCTCAAAAGGGATTGCAACCTGTTTCATTGCTGGTCTGGGGAAAGACTCCAGAGTTTCTGAAAAATTTTGCTTCCTGGTTTTGAAACCTTCATGACATGAAAATAATTTTGGAGGATTTATTTTTCCTTCTTGCTGTCTTATAGATCACATTCTCCAACCAAATTCTTCCTAAAACTGAGTCTTATTTTAACTACTGAATCGTGTTTGTGTTGACCGCTGCAACATTGGGTTCTTATTAAAGTGATTTTACCTAGAATGGATACCTCATGGATGGTGGTTTTTGTAAATTAATGTTGCACATTCTCTCCTCCTGCTTTCCTGTTAGGGAAGCATTATTGATTCCTTAGTTTAAAAGTATTCTTTGTGTATGGTTCTCTTTCCCAGGTACTAGTGACTATTTACTGGCTGGGCAAAGCAGCAAATAGCTGTGCATCTTACAGTGGAACAACGCTAAACCTGAAGGAGTTTGAAGGCTTGCTGGCTCAGATGAGAAAGGTAACTTGACTTTTCTTCTTCATCCCATGATGTTCAGACAAGGTGGGAAAGCAACACATTTGCTTGATTTTAAGATCTTTACAGTTTCACGTGGTAAAATTGCACAGACCAAATATGTCATGCACTCAAGGAAATGACCGCTTGTCTTACCAATGACATCTTTGCCTCATACACCCACGCCTACCTGAACTTTTATTCCCTTCTGAGAATGGGAGATCTGAGCTTTATCCAATTTTAATTCCAAAAGAGAAAGTTCAATCCACCAGTATATGACTTTAGATACCAAAGAGCTCAGTGCTTATTTTCTTGGGGGAATAATGCCTGAATTAAACAGTACAGCATTATACAAAAATGAAGACTTGCTCTGCACTTTCACCCTAAAGGTTATTTTGCTTACCTATCAGGGCCTTGGTGCGGGTGAAGTAACATTAGCCACGTTCTTGCCTGCGTACCCACTCTGGATGGGCTCTGAAAAATTAGAAGCATTCTCTTCAAAGATGCATATTTTATGACCATTGCATTTGAATGACCTGGAAATTTGGAAAACATGTTTAGTAATAGTCAAAGCTTTATTTGTGTATTTAATTATGGGAGAGACTGACCTAAGGTAGGAATTTGTCCAAGAAACAGTGCAGTGTTTTGTGTGTGGCTGCCTATGTGTTCCTTTTTAGGATTCAGCAGTGTACATTAACTCACCCAAAGTACTAGCATACAGTATTCCCCGGGAGCAGCCTCACCCAACAGGCCTTAGTGAATAGGTAAGGCTCATTTGTAATCAGTAGCATCCATGGGTTTTGGATAAGACCCATAGTGCAGCATATATAATTAAGGCCTTCTTCTTCCTCTTTCCTCTAACATGCAAATTAAATGCACCAATGAGACCTCGTTGAGAGACATTCTGTATTTTACGGATTTTCTTTTAATACTGAAAGCAAGAATTTGCTCCAACTTTCTAATGATTTATTCTTTTTTCCTTAAAGCTAATAGTTCTAATAATTCTTTGTATTTGGCTAGAACCAGGCTGGCTCATGTATGTATAAATGGACAAAGCTTTCATATTGGTCATAACACATATAAACAAAGTCCTTGAAGCTAAATTCCTTGAAAAATAAAATAAACACCCCACTCAATCAAACACAACACTTTGCTTCTTAGTCTTAACTCTTATTTGTCCTTTAATCTTTCATCTCTCTCAATAAAGGATACTTAGGGAAAATACAAAGGTAAGTTTCAGTATGGATTTGTGAAATCTAAATGTTTGTTGGTCTTATGTTCAATTTGGACTTGGATAATGATAGGTGGATTATCTGTTTTAAACTATTTAACTGCCTCATAGTTTCCCTGCTGATTTCTCTTGGAATCTGATTTCTTCTCATTATTGATGTTTCTTATCACTAGTCCAGCTTCTCTATAATCTGAGCAGCTATTGCTCTCTGCAGCTCTCCTAACTTCTCCTTCTAGTGAGACAGTTGGTTACTAACAACTGCCTTGAAATGACCTGTTGTTGTGAACAGCTGTTACTTTTTTTTAATGAATATAGATGACATCACAGGACATGAGGGAGTAGTTAGTATCACTGGCCAAAGCGTGACTTAACTAAAAATGGCCAGCTGTGGTGCTCCCATGTCTCTATATAAAGAGAGTAATTGACCTGAATTTCACAGGTCTATCCAATGCCTGAAAATATTAGATTTATCTAAAGTGTATACTATCTCATTTTATCAATTAAGATTGAGTTTAACTGGGAAATGCAGACAACTCTGCCAGTGGCTTAAATAAGATAGAGTTTTATATCAAACTCACATAAGGTCTGGACATGAGCAGTCCAGGGCTAGTGTGAGGGTCCCGTGACCATCAAGGGCTCAGGCTCCTTCTGTCTTTTTACTCTACTGTCCTCAACTCATGGCCACTCACCTGCTGGTCCAAGATGGCTGCACAGGCTTTAGCCTTCACGTCCACCTTTGAGCCAGGAGAAAGGAGGGCTGAGGAGAAGAAAGGCCTATGCCTTCCTTTAAACACACTTCTGGGAAGTCATGCACTACACTTCTGCTCACATCCTATTGACTTGAACTTGGTCACATATCCATACCTAGCTGCAAGGAAAGACTCGGGGAAAGTAGATTTTATTTCATTTAAAAGCTGTGTGTATTTTCACTGGAGAAGAAATGGAAAACAGATATTGAGAGACAACTGGAATCTCTTCTGCTCATATACAGACTGAAATAAATTTGAAATTAAAAGCTTTTCTTTCACAAAGGAGGCTAGCCCGAAATTTTTTTTATATTCATTTTTTTCTAGTGGGAGAAATGTGCATAAAAATGATTAACTGTGGTACAACTTGTTAAGTTCTGTAGTGCAAGGAACACATGTAGAACCCTTAACATAAGCAATGGACACATAGTAGATGTTTGTAGTAGGTTGCTATTGCTATAGACAAAAAAGGTCTCTGAAAGCATCATGACAATGGCCTTTCGCTGGGCCTGGATATGTCAGAGAAAGTTTCCCAAAGGAAGGGACACTTAAGCTGAACCAAGGGGAATTACTACGAGAATAGTGAGATTAAAGGGAGCACTGTAGGGACGAGGGTGGCCCTAGAGATCTCAGGGCCTGCAACTAGAAAGTCAACATTCTAGGTTCTTCCTCTCTCTTTCTGTCTCTCTTCTCTTCCGGTCTCTTCTTGAATTCATCCTCTCCTCCAGTAGGCAAACACTCTCTCATAGCAGAGACCATGGCCAACAGCATCCCCGGGATTATCTGCTCCTAGCTTCTTGCCCAGAAGGCAAGGAATTCTTCTCCCTGGCCCCAGCTTTAAAATTCCTAGGGTGTACTCTGGTCCAGTGTGGGTCCTATCCCTGAACCAGTCAGTGTGACCAGGGACAGGGTATACCGTGATTGGCCTAAGCCACTACTGTCTCAGAGGGTGCTATCAGAACAAGGGGATAAAGAGGGGGGAGCTTGATGGGCAAACAAGTACAAGACCTTGGCCTAGAGCAGCAGCCATCATCAACTTCTCTTCCCTTAACCTGCTTTATTTTTTCATGATACTTACCATTCAACTTTGTATTCAATTTAAGGGTTTTTCTGTTTGTTTTTTGCCTTCCCTGCTAGAGCATAAGGCCCATGAGGACAGGGAATTTATCGAATTTGCGTAACATTGTGTCCCCAGCACTGAGACAGTGCTTGGCACATAGACGATGTTCAGTCAGTATCTGTGGAATGAATTGCTTCACCAACCAGAGTATGGTGAGTGGAGATGGCTCATCAGGCTGGAAAAGTAGAACCTAACACACTGCAGAATAGGATTTAGCCACCTTATAAATCACAAAGGAAGCAGAAAACGGTGAGTGGTAAAACAGAGGCATCTGGAGTTTCTCAGATACCAGAAGTCAGTCACCAACTGTAGCTGGTTCTCATTATCTCTGACAAAGGAGGATAAGAAGAGGACAGATGAGTAAAATAATCCAAAAATATTGTGGAAGCTAGTAATTCACACCCCATTCATTAACACACTTTTACTAGAACAACCAGCAATTAGCACGATGGACAGATTTGAGTCTTATCCCCTTTCCCTGGAGTGCTCTCTGTAGAAGACAGGATGCCACTACTGGGCATCTAGATGGAAAGCATAGACGACGTAATAGACCCCGAGTACAGGGCACTTAGACTGTGCTGGCCTTTGTGTTGGTTTATATCTTCCAACCCCTCTCCCAAAGCTTGCCTTTGGGTGACTTGATGGAATCCAATAAAATTGTTCATCCCGCGGATGTCCAAATCTTTATTTCTGGCTAAAGAGCCAGCCTCTTGCTTCACCCTGGGGTTTCTAAGGGACCAGCTTGGCCAAGGATGGCCACAGGTGGCCTGGTTTTCACTTGTCAAGCCGACCCTGCCATTCAGCTTCCAGCTCTCAGTTGACCCAAGGTTTAATTCTTGGCTTTCTACAAAGTCATGAACAGAACAGCCTTTTTGTTTTTCTTTCCCATAACTGGCTGTGAGAAAGCAGCTGAAGCTCCAAGAAGCATGTCAACTTTCTCTTTTTCCTTTCTGTTCTCCTGTGGTTTGTAGGGTAGGGTGGGGGAGACATCTGGGTGTCTGGGGAAACTTGCCTGATATTATTTTCTTGAAAATCCAGTTTTGTAATTCTGTGCCAAGCAGCTTGTAAAATTGTGTCATTTCTAGATGTTACCAGTGGCTCAACTTCCTGAGTGTCTGCCCTCCCTGATGGGAAATTGGGCCCAAGGCATCTAGTTATGGGATATAAATGGAGAAGGAGATAGAAGAGTATCAGTGTGTATATAAGATTATGTCCTTAACTGCATTTATAAAGTTTCTATGATTTATATATTGACATTTACCTGCCAAATGAATACATAGTAGTGATTATAACACAGCTAACATTTTTCGAGCACTTATGCGTCAGGTGTTTTCCTGAATGCTTTCCATATAGTAATACATTTAACCCTCCCAGCAATACTATGAGATAAATATTATTAGCTCCATTTTACAGATGAGAAAACTGAAATTGGGCGAGGTAAAATAACTTGCCCAAGGTCAGACAGCTGACAAAGGGTGGAGCCAGGATTTAAACTGTCAGCTGAGCTTCCAAGACCATGCTTTTAACCTACTCTAAACTGTCTCTCTTTTGCAGCATGAATAGGTTGGTGATCTAGGCATAAACAGTGTTTAGCGAAAGGACATTATCCAGGTTAGTGTCATCCACTGAGTAAGCAGGCAGTAAGTGTCCAGCCGCTGGGAGAGGTGATGCTGATGTTGACAGCTGTAACTATACCAAAGTTCATCAAATGTCAGGTTTTACCATTTGGTAGTTGAAGACAGAGTCTTGTGTTAGAATCACAGCTTTGCTGATTACTGTGTGACCTGAGTCAATTTACTCAACCTCTCTGATTCTTTTCTCCTCTATAAAATAGGGGCAATGCTAACCCCATCACTGGGGAGCAGGTTGTGAGGATTAAAGAATAGAGCATAGAGAAAGCATCAAGCATAGCCCCAGACACACAGTGAGTGTTCAATAACGTTAGCCATTTAGCCTATTCTCAGTGGATAAATAATCCAAGATAATTACTTGCATTTCCAAAGAAACTAAATGCAAAACCATATCCAATTTAGATGTATACTTTTCAGTTAGTCATGAATTCTTTTTCCTGCTAGTCAGGCCTGGCTTTTGTACAAGTCCTGGTTAATTTTGACCTGCGAGTAAACTAAAATACCTTAATTTCCATAACTGGAATTTCTGCCTTCCTCGGGAGGGTCATGTCATCTGTACTCACCCAGGCTGTTTGACAACCTGTTCTTCAGGGGCACTAATCAGGTCCTCGGTGTGGCTGCAGCAGGGTACCCCCCTCAACCCTGCCCTTCCCCTTTTTCCCACTCCTTCTCCTGATGCAAGACCACTGTGCGTGCCTTGTGAATTACAGCCGCTCCGTCCCCCCAAAGGGTCCCCTGCTGTGGAGTGTGTCAGAGGATCTGGTTATAATTGATAGAAGCAGCTGGCAAAGGCACTTCCTAAAAGGCTTTGGCTCCGGCGAGCATATTAGTCAGTGTAGACAGTTTCCAAAAGTGCTACCACGGAGAATATTTATTTATTTTTTCTTTTCTATGGGGAATGGGGAGGCGACCTGCCTGAGAATCCCAGGAAATCTGCAGTGGGACCTTCCAGTCTTTGCGGATGTCATTCACAGCCCTGACTTTAAGCAACAGTCTGGGAGAGATTAAACTGAGGTTTATCTTTGAGTGACCGGAGTTATTTCTGTTTTCGTCAGCTTGGACTCTTGTAATTAATGCTAAGACACTGGCGGGAACAAGGCTTTTATTATAATTCGAGGGTGAGGATGGCTTTGACTGACCTTTCTTCTGCTGGAGTTTCAGTGTTTTAGTATGTGCTGCTTGCGCTGGAAAGAATTTATAATCACAGGCTGTCAAAGACAGCCATTGTTCTCACTGCTCTGAACATGTGGGTCAGCCACAAGTGCTTTCAGCTCCCCCAGTGCCAAGAGCTGGCCGAGCGCGAGAGCATGCCTGGATTCTTCCGAGGCATCAGGAAAATCATTTCACATATTTTTCACTGCTTTTTTAAAAAATTTTTTGCCCCAGAAAGACAGCTCCCTTTCAGAGCAGGAATTTCCCTTCAAGGTAGCAGAAGATGGAAGCATGCTGCTCCAGGATTTTACGGAACTGATTCTGCTGCAAAAAACAAATGCTGTGTGCATTAGCCAGACAGCATAAACAGAAGCAGTTGTGCAGCTAAACTAGGGGCTGGGTCCCAGAACAGACATGCAGTTATGGATCCTGAAAGATGGGTCAAGGTTAAGGTTTTAGTTTCTTATTTTTGTTTTTATCTGTCATTATATTCTTGTGAATCCAAACTTGATGATCTTTTATTCTCAGCTCCTTGGACTTTTTTTTCCCAACATTGTGGAGTACGAGATGCTTGGGGATTTTTTTTTTTTAATATGTGTGATTTTCTGATTGAAAAAGTTGCAGCAGGGAAGGGGTAAAGAATGAAGTGTTGTGTAGATGATAATCAGTTTGATAACTGGTTGCCGTAGCCTTTTCAGATTGATTGTATATGCAGGATTTTTTGGAGACCGTTGGAGACTGATTTTCCTGATATTTGTAGCCTCTATGTCTGTTGCTGTGATGTCTGTAATCCTTTCGTTTTCTTCTTGAACAGGAGACTGATGACGTTGAGAGCCCTAAACGTAGTATTCGAGACAGTGGCTACATCGACTGCTGGGACTCTGAGCGCAGCGACTCCCTCTCTCCCCCTCGACACGGCAGAGATGATTCCTTCGATAGCCTGGATTCCTTCGGCTCCCGTTCCCGGCAGACACCTTCGCCAGATGTAGTCCTCAGGGGAAGCAGTGATGGTAGGTTGGAGCCTTAATAAACTGCACATCTTAGAATCAAACATTAACAAGGGCTGCCTTGTCACCGGCCGAGAGATTGGCCCTAGGAAGGTAGACTCCATATCCACCTTGCTGGAATCTAGTAACTCTAAACTGGTAGGGAAAAAAATCTCCTAATGTTGTTTTTCGTAGTCCTTAGAATTTTGGTTGGCTTTGCCAGCAGCTGGTTTGAACACTGCCTCAATGAGCGTATCTTCTGTTGGAAAATGTGTTACATCATTCCTCCCTGGGTCTCAGTAAACCAAGACGCTGTGCAGACCATTAGCTCATAAAGTGTGCCGAAGGTTTATGTGCTCCAGGTACGAGGAAGGGAAATGTTTGAGTGAGTACCACACCGTGTAAGTGAAAATAGATCAACTTCCAGCAAACTGGAAACACACTGCACACACTTATGAAAGCTCTGAAGGTTGGGATTGTGAAACTGTAATTGGCACAGTTTGGGCAATGCTTTTGATACCTGACCATTGACTAGAGCGATGCAGATGGCCATTAATGTATAGAACACAACTCAGACTGCCTGTTTCTTCTGAGGCTGGGTTTGATTTAAATCCCATGCATTTTATGTCACCTGAAAGGAATGATCATTTTTCTTTACAAAAATGTATGGTCATGCAACCTGATGTAAATTTAACACATATTTTCCAAGAGCTGTTTACCTTACTTATCTTGCACCTTTGTGCTTTTAGAAAGGGAAGGTAGATTGGCTCTGCATGTATAAACTTGCAGAAAGACACTAAGGCTGGTGGGGAATTTTTTTGTGTCTATTTCTTTTTCATGTATTGCTTGACTGAAGCTAATGTTTCTAGAGACTTTAAGTCTTCTGTCTGAGATGAAAATTATCTTTTATAGCTAAAAGATCCCTTTCAGCTATAAAATTCTATGTTACCAAAATACTTGGGTATTTAACATGCCCAGGTCCTGAGTTCATTACTTGACCCCTGGTATCTCATTTAACCCTCAGTACATATTACAAGATACTCAGTATCTGACTTAGTCCTCTCACAGGGCTGTGAAACATTCCTTAGTCATATTTTACAGATGAATCTTAGAGAGGTTAAATAATCATCCTAACATTGTCTTTTTTTTTTTTAAAGTAATTTATTTATTTATTTTGGCTGCGTTGGGTCTTCGTTGCTGTGTGCAGGCTTTCTCTAGTTGCGGCGAGCGGGCTTCTCATTGCTGTGGCTTCTCTTGTTGCGGAGCACGGGCTCTAGGTGCATGGGCTTCAGTAGTTGTGTCACACGGGCTCAGTAGTTGTGGCGCATGGGCTTAGTTGCTCCACGGCATGTGGGATCTTCCCGGGCCAGGGCTCGAACCTGTGTCCCCTGCATTGGCAGGCGGATTCTTAACCACTGCTCCACCAGGGAAGTCCCCTAACATTGTCTTTAAGTGCCCTAAGTTGCTGTAAGTAGTGTAACGATGTTAGCCTCAAGAAGCGTGAGTCCAAAACTTATACCCTAAAGCTTAATTTACCCACATGTCTTTCTGTTTGCCTAATAGATTTTTCAAATTCTAGCATGACTGAACTAACACTTTCCAACAAATAGATTAGCCTCAGGGCCACATCGTATGTGACTCCTAAAGAATTCCATGGTGCGTTGTGAACTGCTTGAAAAACATTTCTAAAAATTTACATGACATCTTAAGTCCCACCCACAGTATTAGAAGTTACAAGACCAACTGCATGATCTAATTGAGCTTTAACATAACTGAAAGGGAGATTTACTTTTGTGAAACGTATTTTAACCAAACTATTTCATCCATATTATTTTGATTGTTTTAAAAAATTATTATTGTCTCATCCTAGTTTTTAATAACTGGTAATGCAGATCCTTTATTTATTCTGCCACCAGCTTCGAGGGGTTCAGAGTTTATAATGAGCCACATCTTGAAGGGATTTGAGATGGTAATTACTAATATTGTACTAATATGTGCTGAGGCACAATTTCGTTTGCAGCAGTTAAGATCGATAAGCCAGAGTCTTTTCATAAAAGTTTTCCCATGTAAAGAAAAACATGAAATTGAGCTTCACAAAACACCATCCATGAAAGAGCATCTTAACACACAGATTTCACCAATCGGCCCAATACCTTCAGGCTTATGTTCTTGTAAACTAATCAAGACCTAATGAGGTTTTAAAGAAAAACAACACTTTTTTATCTGCCTTAAAAAATGTGGTATAATTTTATCCAAATAGATGTTGTATTTCATTAGAGTTTATGGTATATTTTTTAAGTGATGATAATCAAGAAGATTGCTGGTCCTAATAAACACTTCCAAATTTAGAAGAACATTTTAATTCTTGAAAACTTATTTCCTAGGACTCACAATCAATTAGGGAAAGTCTTACCATGAAATTCTCCAACAACATATTGGGTCAATAGAGAGAGTTTTCATTTTATTATTACTGAGGTCCACTGACCCATTCAGTAGGGATGATCAAGAGCCACACTCGTAATAGGCACCATGATTCCATGGGTTGGGCACGAGAGCCACCTGGTAAGGAGGCTGTGGATCTCCAGGGTCAATTCAGCCAATCTGTCTTGCTAATAAATAGGTGCCCAGCTCCTCCCTCACCCTCACTGGCATGCCTTCTGAGGCCACTAATAAGCTTCCCTGAACAGGAAATACAAAACCTTCCACTCAGCTGCTCTTAAAATTAAGAACATATTTTATAAACATAATGCATATTGTTAAATAAATATTCTTATCTTTTATAGAAAAGATGAGTTAAGGGAGAGAAATAAGGAATGAGAGAAATTAGAGTGTTAGAGGAGATGAAAAAGCAATGGGTTGGCAGTGTGTATGGTAAAGATACATAAAAAAAGACCCCTACCCTAGTTGCTGGAAGGGAGAGAAATGTAGCCCAGGTGTAAAGGAAGGATCAGACTTTGATAAAAGGATGTCATCATCATCACGTGCAATGTTGGGCATAGATGGAGATGCCACCCTAGTACATTTTCATGTCTTCAGGATGAAGTCAAGTCAAAATCTTTTGAAGTCTTGGCCTGAGATAAGAGGAGTTCTAACACTTATGGGAAGTCTACCTCACCAGCCACTATCTGGGTGCTTTACATCTCTTGTAATCCTCACGACAACCTACAAGAGCTGTATTATCACCTCCTTATTTCCAGTGAGGACACTGAGGTACAGAGGGCTTAAATTTCCCAGTCACACAGCTAGTAGATGATGGAGCTTAAATTAGACCCTGGTCTCTAGGTCCAGAAGGTTATGCTTCTTTCAGCTGAGCCACTCTGCCTCAGGGCATTTGCAAATTAACTTTTCTTGAAGTGCCTGTTGAAGACATTCATCAAAGACTAATTGGGGAAAAAAAAAAGGTTATCAGTTTATGTGTTAAACAACCTATTTTGAGACTCTCTCAGTATATTATGGATAATATGTTTTTAGATATTGTACCAAAATAAGTTTCATAGATTACAGGATTTTAGAAGGGGGGGAACCGAGACAACTCTAATCCATACTAAGCCTTCATAGTTGATTGAAGAAGCATTTTCTTTCATTCATTTATTCAGCAAAATACAGTTCTTCCCCTAGTCAGGATGCTTTAAGCAAAGGACATTTTTCCAAGAGAAGTGTGTTGCAGAGGAAGGAACTGTATATTCTCTACTTGTGCCCAAAGTTAGGAAACTGCAACAGTGCACATCATGATGACGACATCCTTTTATCAAAGTCTGATCCTTCCTTTCCCCAGGGCTATGCTTCTCTCCCTTCCAGCAACTAGGGGTCTTTCTTGGGCTGGAATCTGGAGAACAGACACTGGAGTCTGGAGCTGTTACTTACCAGCCATGGAGAAAGGGCTCTTTGGGTCTCTCTGGGCCTCTGTTTCCACTACTGTAAAATGGAGATAATATCAAATAGGGAAACAAATCCAAGTGCTTAGCAAGTTAAGGTAGTATTAGTGTTTGTTATAAAGCATTCGCGGGGGGCTCTAAATATTTTATTATGACACTGAGACAGATAGACTTGATAAAAGACAGGGTGAGAAGGGAGCTAAGTTATGAATCAAAAACCAACAAGTAATGAAATGGTCAAAACTTCAGAACGGAGGCTGAAAGCAAGTTGCATGAATAATTCATAAACTGAATATTTCATCTGCAGCAATGAACAGCTTGTTTATGGTCAATGCTTTAACTTTTACCATTTTTTAAAAGCCATTAAATCATTTTATCTCCAGGGCAAGTCATTTCATTCCTATTTTTACAGTAAAAGGACAGGCAAGTGTGTTAGAGGCAAGCCTAGGAGCCCACAGGTCATCAGTGGCAGATCTGGAGCTATTATGGCATAAAGAGTAGTCAGTGTTTGTTAAGCACTTGCTCGGGGCCAAGTACCGTACCCAAGAGTTTTACATGTATCTGATCCTCCCAGCAGCGCTATGAAGTAGGTGATATGATTATCCTCACTTTATAGATTGGGAAACTGAGGTTTGGAGCGGTGAAGTGACAAATGACAAAACTAATGAGTGCCAGAGCTCAAAATGAAGTGGATCTGAATTTACCCCCTGCACTACCCACTCTGCTAGGCTGCCGCATCGCTGGACTGTTAGTTTAAGGTTCTTTTCACGAGCGTAAAGAGGTCAATTTCTATTTGCTATCAGTGGAGCTGAAGAACCTTTTCATAATGGTCTCAGGGATTAAGAGTTTTCAACCAGCATTCAAATGGTGGCTGCCTGTCACAGTAGTGTGTGTTTTCATGACAATTTCACTCTAATGGATCTTAGAAATCTGGTGAGATGAGACTCAGGAAACAAGGATACAATATAATTATGGGGGCTATTGACCAACAAAAGACTGATGTTGGTAACGTTGAATTCCTTTGTGTTGTGTAAAACACTGTTTAAGCCAAACTAATTCATTGATTCATCTGATCATTTGAGGGTACCCACTGTGCGCAAAGACACTGTGATAAGTACAGTGTGAAGGATATAAAGTCCTTATTTTCAAAATACAAGGTGGAAAGCATAATGAGTCAGAAGAGAAATAGTTCTTCTGGCCACAGTGTTCATAGGAAACAAAGATTGCCTCCAGCTATGGGTACCAGGAAGGGCTCCGTATTAGAGGAATATGCACTTATTATAACTCAAGCTATTTCCTGGAAGGCAAACCCTTGGTATAATCCATACTGATCATTTTTCTGAATTCCTATAGTTCTTATATGTCTGTGCTCCTTGATTATAACTGATATTCTCCAGGTGTTTCATGAGTTGGTTAAAGGTACCTCAAAGACAAAGGATTATAAATCCTTCATAATTCTTATTTGTCAGAATATCTAGCACAGTGTAAGACGTGCAACAACAGGTGCTGAATAAAAACTCCATTGGTAAATTTATGTTTCTTCTTTTGAGAGTTGAAGAATCTCAGCAGGCGTATAGTTCTATTGCAAATGTGTTGTTAATTGTAACTCTCAGATACAGCTAAGCTTTCTTTTTTTTTTTTTAATTTGACTTTTTTTTTTTCCTGATTAGAATGGAGAGCTTTTCCCAGAGTGGATTAATTTCGACTGATACTTTAGATTTGTTAAGTGAATAATTTAAGGAAGTATTCCCCGGAACCCACAGATGTAACCACATCCCCCATACTGCATACTTGCCATTGGGAACTTTATTGCTAGCCCAGCACACTTTCTCAGCACCCATCCTCTCTTCCCAGGGAGAGGAAGCGACTCAGAATCCGACTTGCCCCATCGGAAGCTGCCGGATGTGAAGAAGGATGACATGTCTGCGAGGCGGACTTCCCACGGTGAGCCAAAATCAGCAGTGCCTTTTAACCAGTACCTCCCCAACAAAAGCAACCAGACAGCCTACGTCCCTGCACCTCTGAGAAAGAAGAAAGCAGAGCGAGAGGAATATCGGAAGAGCTGGAGTACTGCCACCTCCCCACTGGGTGGGGAGAGGCCCTTCAGGTAAGACCTGGACTGCGCTGTTCCCATCCTGGCTTGTGGTACAGGAATTATGGCCCCAGGACAAGAATGAGCTCAAAGAGCCATTTTAGAACTTTGATGTCAGATTACAGATGGAGGTGGGCAGGACAGATCTTCAGAGAGGGATTGTCATGATAGAATATAAGCTTCGTGAAGGCACCTGTTCTAGGTGTGCCTGGCACACAGTAGGTATTCAACCAATACTGGTCTAATGAGCAGATTTTAACGAGCAGATTTTTGAAACTAGCTCTATCGACAGGACATTGACAACATCTGTCATCCATGGCCTTCTGTGGAGACTGTCTGACTCCCACTCCTGTTAGATGAGGTGCAATAAGACCTTTTATCTAGATGTAAGTTTATCTAGATATGAGCTCAAGCGTTATTGAAGGGATGCATGAACATGCTTGAGTAACATGTAGAAACAGTCATAATGAAATGGAAGAAACATTGGACTTCTCATCTCTTGAGAGAAACAAGCAGTCTTTCCCCTAATCTCTGATTATGTTTTTGTATTTATTCATTCATTTATTCAGCAAGTATGCATCTAGTGAGCTTCTACTACATGCTAGGTACTATATTTTAGGCTTTGGGGACCCAGTGGTAGCTAAGATAGAGTCCCTGCCTTCAAGAGCCGTATAGTCCAGTAAAAGAAACTTACAGTCTCGTCTAATCCCTTTCAGCAAAACCACCCTTATCATTGCATGGTTATTCCTTATAGTCCATCTTTATTATCTATGATTTCCCATTGAATAAACATTAAAAGTTTTAATTATTGGACAAAACATGAATTTTACCTTTCTAGAACAAAAGGTTTTTGCCTTTCAATATCAATTCTGAAATAGCTCTTAATCAATGTCGAGATTATGATGCATTGTATTAATTTAAAAATGGCTGCATTTAATTTTTTTCACATTACCGGGATCATATTGCATGCTATGATTTTTTTTAAGTGGAAGTAATATCAGAATGGCCAGGAGATGACATGGGATCTGCTCCCCAGCCTAGTCTGTTAGTTTGGTCAATTTTGTTGTCCAACTCACTAGCTATCCTGAAACAATAGAGGAAGAGGGAAGTGAAGTGGGGTCTCCTTGTGAAGAGGACCCCGTCAGCCGAATGGACCCTGGTGGGAAGCCTCCTGGTGGTGGGTTAGAATTACCCACCAGCAGTGGGAAGGAGCAGCCTCCTCCAGAGGGGGCTGTGGTGGCACCAGCTCCCAAGTCTGAAGAGGAAGATGCTGCTGAAATCCAAAAGCGCAGAAGGCTAGAGCAAGCTGGAATCAAGGTCATGCCAGCAGCACAGCGCTTTGCCAGGTTAGCTTTGCGGGCCAAGGACAGGCCTGGCTGGCTTTGTGCATGCCTGGAGGTTTGGAATCTGTCTGGTGTGATGGAGTTTCCATCTTGTTTTTCCACTTCCTGCTTTATCCGTTGCATCATTATTTCCTACTTGCAGCAAATAGAAATAGCTAATAGTCTTTGTCTTCAGGCCTGTCTCTGCTGAGTTTTTGGTTATTTTAAATGGAGGTGAAGAGGGAGCTTTGTGCTGCTTGAGTAGACCTTGTCCTGGTCAGGTATGTGTGGTCAGTCATTTGTGGGCTGCAGGATTTATCTAGCAATAACATCTTATTTTTCAATTGTTTATGGCTTGTTAATTTTCACACTGCCCCTAAATGGCTCTTATCTTACTTTACACATCACTATAAAATAGTTCTTTGGAACGGGGAACACTCTCTTTAGAAAGAGTGGCTGGCTGACAAAAATCCACTTACTTTCTTTGTCCCAAGGGAATAGTAAGTAAGATTAGGTTTATTTGACTCATTTTCTAAAGCTCGTTGATTCAAAAACAAAGAATGGAGTAATTACTTCTCTTAATTGTAACAAAGGCACTAGTATACAGTCCTGGTGGCCTCATATTACATGTGAGATAGAGACCTTTAGCAATTGAAGTCACAGAGAACTATAGTTCTACAGTTTTGTGTAGTGTTTGGGGAAGCTGATTAATTTTTCTCATATAATAGCCACAAAGATACTAACAAGTAATAGTGAGACCAAAATTTATTTGACAAATTGAAATTCATAACAGTTTGACAATTGAAATTCCTTTGCCACTTGCTGTTTCATTTAATCCTAAAAGGTAGGTGATATGCCCATTTTCAAGCAGAGTAAACTGAGGATCAGTGAAAGTAAGTTACTTGACCGTCTCAAAGCTGGTTACCACTGACCTGGTGGCCAGATTCAGATGTTCTGACCATAGTACCACAGCTGCCTCACACACATTCAATGGAATGTCTTCCATTCCTCCATACAACTCCATGTGTGATTATTGCTGTGGTCTAGGTCTTCAGTGAAAGTTCCAGTACTGACTTATATGGATTTAATCCTAGAGTAGCTTTGTACTGATAAAACATCAAGGATGTAATTCTTTCTGTCTGTGGTATCCCACAGACAGGCTTGTCTGTCCTAAACATGTATGTGCTTCTAGAAAACTCTAACATAAAACTGTGCTAATGTTACAAGCAACTCTCTGGGTTTCTGAAATAATGAAGGGTAATATCACAGAATCTTAAAAAGAGAAATAAATCCAGATATTCTTTAAATTTTGGTTCAGAGACCTTGTGAGACACATGCTTTTTCAACATCATTTGAGTTTCTACTTATATCAAAGACCAGGCTAGATGCTGAGAATACAAAAATGAAATATATCCCCTTACCGTTTTTCAGATTTTTCCTGCTTCTGTCTTCAAGTCTAGGGCACAGTGGAAATAGGTAATAGGTGATACAGATAAGAGTATGAATTTATAAAAAATCTTTAATCTTAATACCCTTGACACACATACCTTCATTTTTTTTATCACATCTGTGAAGTCTTTAACTAAAATTTACTGAAGACACTATCATCTTTATGATGTTTTTTTTCTTGTTATCTTCAAAAATTGCCAATCTGCTTGATTTTTTAAATCTCATTTTAAAAAATTGATTTTTCCACGATTACTAATGCTGCTGACTATTATACCATGTTTATTGGCTACTTGGGTTTCTTCTTCTATAAGTTCCCTCATATCCTTTGCCATTTATTTGTTCCTTTTAAAAAAAAATATTGTATTGTGGTAAGAACACTTGGCATGAGATCTACACTCTGAACAAATCTTTAACTGTACAATACAGTGTTGTTAACTACAGATACAATATCATACACCAAATCTCTAGAATTTATTCATCCTGCTTAACTGAAACTTTATGTCTGTTGATCAGCAATCCCTGTTTCATCCTCCCTCAGCCCCTGGCAGCCACCATGCCACTCTTTGATTCTATGTATTTCACTACTTTAGCTACTTCATATAAGGGGAATCATGCAGTATTTTTCTTTCTGTGACTGGCTTATTTCACTTAGCTTAATGTCCTCAAGATTAATCCATGTTGTCCCATATTACAGAATTTACTTCTTTTATAAGGCTGAATAATATTCCTTTGTATGTATATACAACATTACCCTTATCCATTCATCCCTTGATAGACATTTAGGTTCTTTCTACATCTTGGCTCTTTTGAATAATGATGCAATGAGATGGGAGTGCTAAGATCGCTTTGAGATCCTGGTTTCATTTCTTTTGGATATATACGCAGAAGTGGGATTGCTGGATCACACGCTAGTTCTGTTTTTAATTTTTTTAAGGAAACTCCATATCATCTTTAGAGTATCCAAAAGAGCAAGGGGAGACAAATGGGCAGATACTTTAAGAGAACTCAGCACACCCAGGAATCATGATGACGTAGAGAAAAGAAAAGAGTGGGCAAAGGCTGGGGATTCCACGAGTATACTGTGCCTCTTCAGTAACTGGGAGGTTTATTTTCTGATAAAACAGTACAATCTTTTATGACATCTCCCATTCTGTGTACAAACCTAGAATCACGGTTAGTTTACAAATGTAATTCTAATTGATGAGTAGTATATTTTTGTGGTAATTTTTGCTCCTGTCCATGTTCCTGTTATCTGCCTTAATTTTTACATATTTTATCCAAGTTAGCTCTATTAAGCAGAAATTCGCAGGTCAGTTAATATCTGCAAATGTCAGTTAATGTCACACCTTAGAGCTACTGACTTAGCATTTAAAACGGAGTTCAGAAAAATCATGCATATTCCCAGAGAATGTTCCCAATAGCAACACAACACAGCTGCTCCAAACACCCAGAATTCATTTGTTGATAGATTTTTCAGCTGTTAGCTCTCTCATAAAAGTTTTATACATATCATGCCACTAGCCTGGCCTCTCTGTGTCTTTGTCACCTACTTTTTGCAGCCCACAGCAGAGTTGACAGTCATTCTAAGTTTATCCACATTTGGGATCCTGCTTTTAATGTGGCAGAAAGTAGCTTAACTGGAATGAAATGCATATCATGAAGAAGAAAAGGATTCTTGGTGTCTGGAAAATAAGAATATAAAACATTTAAATATGCTGATGTCTCTTAAGGCATTGTAACCTCAGTCTCCTATCTTTGCAATCCAGATGAATTCTGGCCACCACATCTTGGAACCCAACAAGAGGCCCCAGATATTTCTTGCAGCCCATTTTTTTTAGCTGGGAAAGTCTGTGTTTGCAGAGATGGGTAGAGGATGAGGCATAGGCAAGGAAGGAGGCATGTAGACAAGAGTAAGGCTGTACTTTTACAGATTGTTTTTTTGTTTTTGTTTTTTTTTTTGGCTGTTGTTTCCCAAGTATTCTCAAACACCTCCTTAAGTTATTTTTAATATATAAAAAGGAGCAAAAGCGCATGTTAGTCCATTTTCACATGAGTTTAGAAGCCTAGAAGTCCCAAGCTTCCTGTCAAAGAATATATTAGGAGGTATCTTAGCACCAAGGGACAGAAAGTAGGTCTTTCTTATTAAATATGTGGAGTTGATATTTATTAGAGTTGCCACTGAAGTCAGAAGTACATAAACTACTTTTCCTTCTCTTATAGTTTATAATTAAGTTAGCCTAATTACCCACCTAAATATGAGACTCCGCTAAAGAAGCCAAGATTTCTGCGTTTAAGAGGATAAAATAAGAATCAAGATTCACTTCCCCTGAATTAAAATGCCATGGAGATTTGAGTTCTCTGACTTGGTGTTTCCCATTGGAGAAGTAAACTTTTTTTTGAACTGAATTATAGGTTTCACGTGATTGGACTTCTTTTCTAATTGTTTTCATATGTTTCAGCACTCAGTCTTTTCTGCTAGTCTGTGGATCTTCTCAAGCACATAGTAATTAATTACAGAGGGGGGGAAACCCTCCAAGGAACAATAGACATTTTAGAAATCTTTAGAGGAAGAGCAGATGCAGCTAAGTGCCAGGAACGTTTTCTCTCCATCCCTCCTTACCAGATGCCTGTGTCACTGCTTCTTGCTGTACAGATTCTTGGGGATCAGGGACCAGGCAGACACACAACTTGCATGAACCTTTGTGACTCTGGATGTAGCTGCCCTATTGGGACACTGTGTGAACAGGGAGGTCCCTGGTGTTGCCTGTGACATTCCCAGGAGGCCAAACAGGCTTTTCTGGAGAGCCCAGTTTCTTTCAATAGAACAAACTGACTGCCAATCTGAGCTGGTTGCTTGTGTGTTACCAAGTAAAAGGGGGTGAAAGAAAATGCCAGCTCTTCCTTAGTTTAAATCATTATCTCATTCACTTTGAAATATATAAGCCTTTGAAACTTTGAGACAAGAGCTTTTCCTCCCCCTCACCTGCTTAGGACCCACAGTCTCTCCTACAAAGATAGCCTTACTTGTCTTAGGACAGGGTTGCCAAGTTGAAGGCAAGGCTTGGCATTTCTCATTTCACATTAGACTGTATTCCTTCTTTTAAAAAAATATTATTTTTGGCTGCTTCAGGTCTTAGTTGTGGCACACAGGATCTTCCGTTGTGGTGTACGGGCTTCTCTCTAGTTGTCGCACGTGGGCTCCAGAGCACGTGGGCTCAGTAGTTGCGGCGCTCAGGCTTAGTTGCCCCGCGGCATATGGGATCTTAGTTCCCCGACCAGGGATCGAACCCGTGTCCCCAGCATTGGAAGGCGAATTCTTAACCACTGGACCATCAGGGAAGTTCCTGTATTCCTTCTTAGTAAAGCAGTGATCTGGGTCCACCGAGCAACCCCTACTTCCCAAGGCAGCTAACTCGTCTGTGAATGACTCAGACAAAATAAAAGTGCCAGACCGCCCCATGAATATCAAGCCAGACAGCCAGGGTCTGCCACTTAAATTTACTTACTTTACCTACATTCAGATGCCTGGAACTGGAAACCTCAGTGGGCATGATAATACTGATCTTGCAGGGTTGTCATAAAAGTTAGCGTATCTGGAATATACTAGCTCTTCAGAGCTATTATAATTATTGAAAAACAAAGTAGAATATACTGAAGCTTTACAATAGACTGACCTTCAGAAAAGAAGGGCTCATTATAAAAAGTCATTTAAATATTCTGCTAACTAGACACCTGCGAACACAATCCTACATATCTGCCTTATACACATTATTTATTACTTCATAGCCAACAGTGCCGGCCCAGAATTTATGTCATTAAATTTTTGCTCTCTCTAAGTCTGCCTGTAAGCTCTGAATATACAGGATTCAAGCAATTAGCAGAATGTCATTATGATCGTTTTTTCAAGTGGGCAGGGAGTGGCTTTAAGAGGCCAATGATATGGAAAGCTTTCTTCACCCCCCTTTTTTAAGTCCACATATCTAAATTGAGATCACTTGAAATGAGTCCTGCTACACTGGGCATTTAGCCTGAAAAGAAACACCCTGGGGAATTTGTAGCCTGGCTGGACTCACATGATGCATAATGCACGAGATTCTCCCTTCTCAAATTGGCATCACAAACTGGCATGGCTATTTGCATAAATGCATATGTTTTATTCCATAGTATTCTGCCTGAGTTGGGGAAAATTGAAACCCAGGACGCTGGTCAAAAAATGGAAGGAGTGTTGCTTTTGGACTTGAAAGCTTCAAGCTCAGGATCTGCTCCTTTACTGGAATTGGAGGCAGATCAGCTGAGATGAGATAATGCATTTGAAAGGGCTCTGTAAACTGTAAAGTGCTGTGCAAGCACTGTAAGGTATGATTAGTTAGCATTCTACTGTCATTAATCCTGGCTGAACATTGCTGTCTGTAACCAGCAGTGCAAATCACGACTTCATTCTAAGCACAACTCATATGATCCCTTTATTTAGTGACCAAAATACTTCTCTTTCTCCTACTCCCATAGTAATGATAATGCCTTATTTTTTGTATGATGTTCTGCTTTCAAAACTGTTCCTGGCCGTGTCCTTTGTTTAATGAATAGTGCAGTGATTAAGAACAGGACCTCTGGAGCCAGACTCCCTGGGTTTGAATTTTAACTTCAGCAGTGGCACTTTGAGCTTGGGCAAATTTCTTCACCTGATCTCAGTTTCCACTCTATAAAATGGGGATGCTAATCACACTACCATTGCCAGGCTAGTATTAAGGTTAAACAAATTAACACTAGCAGGAATTCTGGCACGTTGTGGGCGCTCAATAATAGTTAACCACCTTCTTTGTCATCATCAATGTGCTTTTTAAATAATGCGTTTTCGAAGAGATTAATTCAATGGCCTATCATTTCCCACTGACCATTCTTTATGGCCACAGTCAACCAATACCAGTCGGTTCTTGCCAGACTTGTTGGCTAAGGATGCAGGGAGGAGAGTGAGCACGGTCCAGGAGTGGCCAAGCAGGAAACCAAGAGCCGGAGTGCAACTCAAAGGGCAGAATTTTATATTTTAAGAAATAACTTTATTCAGAGAGTAAAGCACCACCCACCACCTCTAAATTCCATGATTTAAACTTTTATTGAGAATAGTGGTCAGCAGGGAGAAGGGGTTTTCTGGACATGACTAATGATGGTTTGATTTTTCCAAAAGTCAGGAGTGAGGGCCTGCTGTTATGTTAGGCTGATAGGCCTCCTCTGCAGCAGTACAGGGTAAGCAACAGACAGCAGGCCACCTGGTCAGCCAGAGTAGACAGCGTTTCCTTGCTTGTATGACTCTCAGCCAGGCTAATTCCTCCTGTCTTCATTTCTGAGACCACCTGTCCCATGACCATGAAGAATTTACCCTTAATCCTCCTTCAGAAATCGGATACAAAGTAGGTGAACTTTCTTTAGAAGTCAAGATGCTTTATCTACTCACCATCTCTATGAACTGAGAAGATAATAAATGACATTTTTAAAGTTTTAATATTTTATTATGACTTAGAAGCAAGGCTGATCTTATGAGTGGGGGGGGGAGGATTTGTTCGAGTATCAGAAAGGCGCCATCGACTGTATTCCCACCCTACCCACCCCCAACAAAAACAAAAAACAAAGCATAAAAAATCCTAATATTCCACCATTAAACTGCATTTCTCTTTAAATTCTAAAGAATTTAAAGTTTGGTGCCTTCAAGATTTCCTTGAAAATGAAAATAGCCCTAAGTAAACATTTTGGCAAAATGTCTTAATAGGATTTACTTGACAGCTAGCATATGACAAAGAGGAAGAGCTGGGCAGTGGAGAGTCATGGGGGTAAAAGACCGAAGAAAAGGTTGCTGGTGGGAGGGTGCAGAACACGTTAAGCTTTTGTGCCTGAGTCCATCCTGTCGATGGTCGTAAACTATTCCAGATGTTTCAGGTTAGCTCAGCTCTGCGGAAAGACCGTCCTTACACTTCGCAGTCTGGTACACATCCTAGGCGTGCTGCCACAGAGCTGCATTCATTAGCATTCCTCCCGATCAGATTCTTGGTAGCTCAGATTTTTGCCCTGTCAGTCAAAATAAACTGAGTACCTATTGGGTACATTATTAATGTGCCAGAGAAAAAATAATAACAAAATGCTTCTTACTTTTCCCAATTTCGTGAAAAGAATTTGGATTGTCACTTTCAGAGCCATTTAGGATCCTGCCTTTCTGATGCTGATGAGGCCCTGCAAGTTAAATGAAATTTTAGTGTTGCTAGTAGCTGACTAAATTCCAGGTTTTGAAACCCACCCTAACCCTGCTGCAACTCTGGACTAAAATAGTAAACAGATGTCATCTGGACTAATGATATTGAGAAGACCTTTCACTAACAAGACAGTTGGCTGCCTGGAGATGGGGATTTAAAAACTGTTTTGGTCTGATCACATGTGGAGTTCCATTTAATTTTGCTTTATCAGTCAAAAGCAATTAAGTGATGAGAAAGAAGCTGTTCGAGATATTATCCTTCGCAAAGAAAATCCTTTCCTGATCCACCAACATAGCAGAGATTCAGAATCAGAAGATGAAGTTGCATGTCGACTGCCTGATCTTGAGAAAGATGACTTTGCTGCCAGGAGAGCAAGGATGAACCAGACCAAGCCAGTGGTGCCACTGAATCAACTCCTCTATGGGCCTTACCGAAAAAAAGAGGCAGAGAAATCAGATGGCAGCAAGCAACCCTCAAAGGGAATCTCAGAAAAGAAAAGTCTAGAACATAAAAGGTGTGCTCTGTGTGTGTGTGTGTCTATGAAGGAGAGAGAGAATATAATTCGGCAAAGGTGATTTGTATTAAAGCTCCCCATTCCTCTGTTTCCTGCCCTAATTACATATAATCAGTAACGGTGATTTATTTTAAAGTGGAACCCCAGATATCCAGTCTCTCCTAAGTTCAGAAGGCAGGGAGTAGAATGGTCCTGTCCAAAATAGGGCTGAATTCACCAAATAAATATGGAGCTCAAGTGTGCAGATGTGCTATATGTGGGCACATCACCACATATGGGTGCTGGTGTCAGGGACGGGCATTATTGGCATAAATAGACATGTGCTATTGCTGATCAGGGAACAGCCACCTCTCAAGGTTGCTCCAGTCCATCCATAGCAGGCAGAAATCATAGTTATTCCTTAGCTATGAGCCCTTCTATCTTATTAGCGCCTTTGAGATATGGGGGGAAAATGCGGCTTGCTATTTCTTCCCTCACACCAACACGATCACCTAGACATCTGATGATGGAGATTTCTCATTAAAAAGTCCTCAAATATCTAATATAACACACTACTATTTGTTCTGTCATAGAAATTATTTTTAAGTGAGTTTCCTTCTCCCAACTTTTCTCCTATCTTCTTAATGAGGGAAAGGAAAGCTTAATGAAATGGAATTTGGCCAGTGATTTTTATCCTAAGAGGGATATGAATTCATTCAAGCCATCAGCCTGCTAAATTTCAGTGTACAGAGTTCATCATTCTTGTATTTTTCCTTACATCAAAATCAGAGTTCGCATCTTTATTATTTAATTGCCATATTTGCCTATCACTTAAGAGGTTTATAATCTATGAACTAAGAATATAAATGTCTAAACTGTGTTTTACACAATTAAAGTGGTTCTTTGGGCAGAGTCATTGAGATCAGTGAAGCAGTTAGTGTTTTCTATTGTTTTATTTAGGAAGCACCAGGTACAAAACACATGAAAGATCTCTGGACATAGAACAGGGATTTGAGCAGAGAAGACCCGGCACATTTTTTTATAGGACACATTCTAGCTTCAGGAGTCTCTTGGTCTTTGCAGTCCTTGTTGGCATGCCTTGTAACAAACTGTTCTCAGAGGGCCTTGTGGGAGGGATCAGTTGTTGCCAGTGAAACAAAGACTTCTGGATAACTGAGTAGCATCAAGGCATATTGATGGGATCAGCAACTTGAGTTAGGAAAAGGAGTAGCTTTTGTACCTCCCTTTTTTCCTTTCTCCTACATGCAATTTTAATTCCTGATATTTCCAGCCCCATTTGTCTGTTGCCACCTGACTCTGTGTTTGGGGACACAGCCCATGATCTCTCTAGAGAGCTTCAAAGAACTGATGAAAACAAGAGGGCTCCCTGGTGGCTCTTTGCTATGCCCTCCTTGATCCCCTTCTGCAAACTAAAAGTAGATAGAAAATTCTGTCGCCTTCCTATTTGCATAGGCTCTGTAAATACACCAAGTCATCCAGGTAACAAAAGAATGCTTCTTGGTTTTCTGGCTTGGAAGATTTATTTTGAAAAAAAATGAATAGCCCTATTTATGTATATTTCTGAAATTTTCTATCTCAAGAAACATATTTAGTTAGAAACTGACTTTTAATGTGATATAATGTTTATGCATATAGATGCCACAACTTTGGTTTAAATTATGCTATTGTCAACGTTAGCCATCTAACGTTCACTTCTTAGGAAAACAATTGAAAATATCAGATTCAGCGTTAATAAAGGTGAACAGTTATTGACACAAGAAACAAATGGGTATAGCCTCTGTGGATCCAGGTAAAGAGGATACCCTCTCTGTTCTTCAAGTTTACAATAGCCAAACCTAAGTAATGCTATCAGGAGGCAGAGACTGAGTTTGAACATTGAAACTTTCTATTCAGCATTGACCTAATCATACTCTGTGGCAGTATGAAGGTTTATGGTTGAGGTGTTCAATATGTGAACAATGTTCCAACTATCTCCAAACTGATTCTAAAATTTGGATCATGCAGAGCTCATTGCTAACACTTTACTGCTGCAGTAAAAGACGTTCCAAGAAGGCTCAGGGATTCAATCAGAAAACTTGAATTCATTACAGTAACTTGAATAGTGTGGGAATTGGGCATCATCACTGTCAAACTGAAATCTCATTACCATTCTTAATAGTCTTTCAGCGAGCCCTGGCTTCCCTTCCTAAACTAAACTAGAGTCTGTCATCTGGTGGAAAAACTCTGTCTCTTTACAGTGTCAAAAGGGTAGCATAGACAAAAGTAATCAAGGCTGCAATTGATTCCATATTTTTGAGAAAGGGAGAGGTGCTTCCATCATTCCATTCTGTCTTCAGCCTCTGAATTTCCATGCTTGACATTCTGTTTGTCTGCTCCCCTTCCTGGAACCTGATTTTTCCAATAACGTGGGGGCCTGGATCAAATTGACAGAAACCAAGGCCAAACGGAAGAGGTGAAGTCGAGGGTGACCTGTATTGTGCGGGCTCAGGAGAGTGAACCTGCGGAAGAGGGGCTCAGGCAGGTGCCGGATCTTCACAAGGATGACCTGGCGCAGCGCAGAATTCAGGGCAGGCTTGGCCCTCACCGCGAGGCTCCGAGCTTTGTCACGGTCACCAGTATAACAGAAGCCGACCGGGAGACGTGGGAGAGGCTGAAAGTGTCAGGAAAGAAGAGGTGTGTCATGTTTTCCCCTGGATTTCTCCTAACAGTGGTATCATTTAACTTTGAAGGAATCACTTATCCTTCTATCATTTTTTATTTTCATGGCCAGAAAAACTGCCTCAAAACACAGAGCATATTCTGCATGAGTTGAAACTTGTTAATACTAAAAATTACAAGCCACAAGGACAGGAAACATCCTCTTTAATTCAACTGATTTATTGTGAATGCTTATTTTGATAGACTTATTTACATGTAAGGAATTTAAACTTGACTTTTAAATAATTTTAATTATTTCATTGTACCCAAGGTTTTCTTATGCCATCGTTTATGATGTTAAGAAAGCTACAGAAACTTAAAGTGCTATTTACCTAGGCAAGACAATGATCATTTCTTCATTTGATTGATTAATGGAAAAGCAATTCTGCTTTAGACATTGAAGTATATTTCATACATCCAGTATTTTTTCAAAACTCTTCATTGATTTTACTCACCTTAGAAACCTTTGGAACTTATTTCCGGTTCTGACTAGGGATGGAGATGTGGAGCACACGTGTGCCCCTGAGCCTTCACCAGAAATTAAAGCAGAAACTGCCATCCGTGATGACTTTGCCAGCCGCAAGGCAAGGGCTTATAAGAAAGCTTCCAGCCCTAGGCAAAAGTTCGTGCACTTCGGACCAGTGACAGAGATAGATCAGCAGACATGGAAGCGGCTCAGCATTGGCAGGGCTGGGCCGAAGGAGGATGCAGAGGAAGTCATCAGTCACAGCCACAAGATTCAGACGTACTCTGTGTCCCCTGCCTTGGCGGCCATGTCCAGTTTACAGGAAGACCACAGGCTTAATCCACAAAATGACTGCAGGTATTTTTTGCCATTACATGTGCAAGGAGATCTGCATGGGAATCCCTGCTGCTTTTAAAGAGTTTGCTGAAGCACGTTAAAGAAACCGCCAGAGATGACGTAGTTTTAACAGCCTCTTTTGCTGGTTAGCAGAGAAGTAATGTCTATAGATTTCCCCGCGGGGAAACGTGTGTGAAGTTAAATGACAGACATCCACTTTGATTCTGTTGTCACCAGAATCACTGCCTGGGAATGCCAATAATTTTGGCAAATGATTCATCTTCCCTTGGCTGCATTAAGCAGTATTTTATTTGTTGGCAATACTGAACAAACTAGATGGAATGCTTTAATGATACCCTTCATGTTTCTCCTAAAGATATATTGATAAAGATCTGGGTTATCTATACCCTCCCTCTTTCTTATCCCACGAGGGAGAAAAAAATTGTTATTAGTGTCATTAAGTTCAGATTTTGGGCATCTAAGTAGACACACAAAAAAGTAAACATCTCTCCCCACCAGCTCCTGCCCAGTTTTTAAAATTATATAACAGAACATGAGTGGAAAAAGACTCTTCTTCTGAGGGTTCCTATGAGTCAGGAGTTTCCTTGGATGAATCACCATCAAAATCTGTGAGGCGTCACCTGGGAAAAGACCTTGTAGAGCTGTCACCAGCCCTCATCCTCACTGGAGGCCTTCCAGCTGTGAATTCCCAAGCCCTCTGTTGGGGATTTGGTTCTGCAGGCTGGTCTTTTGTCCATTAAGCAGGTATAGGGCATTTCTAAAGTTCTGGATTCTCCATGCGTTAGGTGTGCTTGGGGAAACTTAGAGATCAGAGTCCACTCTGCACCCCACTGTCTACGCAGGGCCCAGCAAACATTTATTTACTAAACATTTGCTCTGCCATCTCCGTGTGAATTGCCTTCCTCCCCTTTGAGGTCCCAAACCACTACCCACACGTCCTCTTTTGTCTTTAGCTGAAGAATGGTACTTAAGGTGAGGGTTTCAGCCATTTTGGTAAGCTACTCAGTTTTCCTGGGTCTCTTCCAGGTATACATGTTATCAAAATTTGTTTGAGTTTCTGTTAAAAAATAATAATAATAAGATTCTGGATTCTCCCAGGAAACTCCCCTCCACCTGCATGGTGGGAGCAAAGCAGAGCCCTCCACGGCAGGAGGAAATGCTCAGGACAGTCTCCTCCATGCCTTGTTCGTGATGTCCAAAGCACACAGTGGATGGTCTATGACATAGAGAGGGGTTTCTTTGGTTCCATACTGTGGATGATACCCTAGAGGCTGTCAATAGAAATAACCCCGGTATACCAGCAATGCTTTGCTGGGGTTTCAGAGGCTGATGGGGACTGGGGGGGGGTGGAAGGGGTGGGACTAAGAAATTAGTAAGAAATGCATCCTTGAGTCCTTGACTACTAAGGGGCCATCACTCAGCCCCATGGTGGCAGAGTCAGGCTAGCCTTCTTTGACTTTCTCAGGCCCTTGCCAGGGTCCGTATTCTATTATCTCATTCTGAGTATGTCATCCTTACTAACCGGCTTCTGGAATAGCAACCGAACCTTCTCTCTTAACCTTTCAGTCTCCGTGACTTACATTTTCCCTCTTCCCTCTTGCTGCCAATGCTACTTGATCATCAACAGAATAGTGACGTCTGGTGTAGATGACCATTGTGAAAGGGTCTGCCGGCTGGCTGTGGTGCCAGAGTCCCAGGAAGAGCATAGCTGCAGTTTAGGTGAGTGCCCGAGGAGGACAGAGAAAGGTGAGGACGTGAAGGCTGACAGGTGGGCCCAGGGCCTCTGGTGGGAATTCTTTCCTAGTAGTAAAGCTGTCCTGTCTGGCTTTAGTTACCTGCAAACAACTGCCTCAGGATGACAAAGAAGCGACTGAAGGAGTTGTTCAAAGAGGTTCTGAGACGGTGCCAAAGGTTGAAAGATCCGAGGAGAGCGGCCAGCCACTGTGAGCGCCTCGCCCGCTTTCCAGGGTGCGCTGCCTCTGCTGTTTGTGGCTGCTGGGGCCCCCCAAACAGCTTAAAGCCACAGTATGCGCTTGATGACTGATGTGGCGTGGAGCCCCTTAAAGGAGTGCGCCCATCCCAGGGTCAGAGTTCTGCTTTCAGTGCCCTTCCTGGGTAGAGACTTTAGACTTTGCATGTGGTTGGGTGCTGGCCAAATGTCATTCTCAGGAATCGTGAACACCACAAAGGGAAACCCATTCCCGTGTGAGTATCAGCTGCATGATGGAGGTCCAAGGTATTAATCCTCAGTTGCTGTATGTGCTGCTGCCTGTGTGATCACTGGCTTCTTCCGTCTTGAGTTAATGCCAAGAGAGTGATGCTACTGAAAACATCTTTAGCAATAAGTGCCTTTGACTGGCTGGACTGATGTGCCCTAGTTCATGTCCTCTGACCTCTGAATGGGAGGCTTCAGAGAGAGAAGAGAAGTCAGAGAAGATGACAGCTCCTGCCTGGAGTGGCAGTGGACTGAAAGGCCAGAGAAAATTGTATGATTCACAAAAAGATGATGTGATGGCCAGGAGAACTGGGATGTCTCTTAGACACATTGGATCCAAGCTAAACCAGTTCCGTCCGGTTCCATTTGCAAAGCAACACATTGTGGAGGAATCTGCCAAGGGTCCACCAATAAAAGATAAGAGGCCAGAAGATTATCCTAAGCTGTTTTGACTTTGTTTCTCCAGTCTGAGCCTTGATACATGCTTTGAATGTGTCATTAATGCTTTATGGTTTATCAGTGCCACTTACCTGCTATTGCTAGCAGAAATGAAATGATTAAATGACTGGCCTAGTCTGCCAAGATTTTTTTTTCTTTTTTTTTGCATGTGAGCAGGTGTGGAAAGAATAGTTCAGTTGTGAATTGTCCTATTAAACATTCTTTCTGACTCTCATTTTGTGAGCAGCCTAAATGGGAAACTCTTTTATTTCTTCCTAGCTCACATAGGAGCCATCGGGTAAAGGAGTTGAACTTCTTTCTGACCTACTTGATTTCATTCTGATTCCAGGAGGGTCTTCAGGTCCAAAGAAGATATATACTACTTATAAAATTAGTTTAATTTAATTTTAACATTAGCAAATAGTGCTTTCTAGAGGTAGGATTTCCATTCCGTGCTCTGACTTGATTTAAAATGAAAGTAGGGAATATGTTAAAAAGGTAATCAACAAGGACCTACTATACAGCACAGGGAGCTCAATATTCTGTAATAACCTATATGGGAAAAGAATCTGAAAAAGAATGCATATATGTATATGTATAACTGAATCACTTTGCTGTACACCTGAAACTAACACAGCATTATAAATCAACTCTACTCCAATGTAAAATACAAATTTAAAAAAATAAAATGAAAGCAGGGAAATAGTAATCCTGGGGTTCATGGTCTGGTTTCAGGTCCTATATGTTGAAGCTTCTGTTGCTATTTAGTAAGAGTGATAGACTTTTGTGAAAAGTATGGTCTGCCTGATCAGTGCAGGGCAGAGCAGTAAGGAGTGTGTAGCATAATTAAAGCTCCACTGTAAAACAGGAAGTGATGAAGTTCTGCTTCACAAAGGACCTTGATGGTAGTGGGACAGTGGGTAGAGTGGGGAGTACAGAAAATCTTAAGAAATCCCCAAATTTTAAGATTAAGATCCTAGCCATCATTCCCATCTGGATTTAATGTATGTTTTACATTCTTCTGAATCATAATACTACCATAGGAGAGCCTTATTGTCACACTGGTTTCACACTGGTTTCAGAGTAGTAGCCATCTCCACTTTATAACTGTTACCCTTTCAAAGTGCTTCTGCTTCCTCCAGCGTACCTTCTCCTGGGAATTCGCAGGTAGGTTGAATGGCTGTTGGCTCCAACTCACCAATGGGAAGCCTGATGTAGAGAAAAGTTACACCTGGATCACACCTGCATCCCGGCAGGTGAGGGCAGGTTAGTGAGAGAGGGACAGCCTTGCCCACCACGCTCACTCTCTCCCCAGATGCCCCGATGTGGTGCTGGACCCTGCATCCATGGGCTGCCGGAGAGCAGTTAGCATGAAAGGAGAGAAGGAAGTGAGGCCTATAGGCTGCCTACTAGAACATTCTAGGCGGCCCATTTACTCACTTCTCACACAGCCTTTGAGACTAAGCAGTTTCTTCTGTATTCTACAATAAGAAACCGAGGCCCTGGTCTCACACAGCTGGTAATCACAGATCCAAGATCCAAACCCACCTCTGTCTGAAGGGGGAGCCGCCGTTCCACGCCAGCGCATTACCTACCAGGTTACCAGAGGAAACTGTGGCGGTCTGACCACTCCCCTGTTACTTGTATCTGTCCCTCTACCTGTGATTCGGGAAGAGACCTCTTTATATTCACATGGGACTGAATGGCTGGTTTGAGCATAAGGAGATATAGTGAGATTAACTCTGTGACGTAATTGTGTGATTGAGCAAGCACACACATTGGGAATTCATGTTTCCTTTCAACAAGTATTTACTGAGTAATTACTATGTGTAAAACGCTGTGCTGGGTGCTGGGGGATAATCTTAAATGAGCAGTAAATCCATTCTTCCCTCTCACTTCAGATGAAGCTTATGCTAGTTCACAGTATTGCTAATCATTGATCCTGAAGTGCTTTATTAGTGCTGAAAGTTACATAAACACAATCAGTAGGTGAATAGAGTATTCTTTTTGTCTTTCTAAATACCGCCACCGTCACAATTAAACTTTATTACTTGCTTTTTTTTTTTTTTTTTTGGTAGGATGCTTATACCAACTGTGATTTGTCTGGCCAATTTTGTACTTGATAGTCTGTTGACTGACCTACTTTGCATTTTTTTAAAAAAAAATCTCTTAGTTAGTGATTTTTTAAACTCATCTTTACTTTTCTATTTTCCATAGGACAACTGGGAAAATCATTTGAAGCCCAAATTCTAATTATCTTCTCCCTAACAGCAAAGGCAATTCTGATGAAATTTGTGCCCTCTTAAAGCTAATAAATTAGTCTGAGGGGAAATTTCTTAAACCCATATGTATATAGTAAACAGATAAATGAAGGTCATCTTCAGAGACTGCACTATTCTTTTCAATTTCCAGAGCATCCAATAAGTACTTATTGAGGGTCTAGTCTGGTCACTGTTCAGAGAACCCCAAAAGAAAAATCCCTACCATCATGGAGCTTATGTTGCAGTGTTAATCTATATTTGTTGGCAGAGCTGTCCACGAAATGCTGTTAAGTGTTTTGTGTAGAAGCAATTTAAATTTAAATATATCCTGCATGCAGCAACATAGCTGAACCTCATAGACGAAATGTGCTAAGGAAGCCAAACTCAGAAGAGTCCATACTGTATTTATATAGCACAAAACTCAACACTAATCTGTGGTTTGTGAAAATTCATCAAGGTGTGTGTGTATGGTCTGTGCACTTTCTATATGTATATCTTACTTCAGTAAAACATGAATTAAAATATTCCAATAGACACAGAAATACATACCAACAGTATATTGATCATTCCTAGATTAGCCATCCATTAAGAATAACTTCTCTCCTCGCTTCCATAGATAATTTAGAAAACACTATATTTGAATGTCTATTCTAGTAGGCCTGTTAATTAACTGGGAAACATTTTACCGAGGCTTCAGAATTAACACTGTTAATTCTGGGTAAAATTAACACTGATTATGCACTCTTGCTTGATGTGAAGGTATCCATCTGCCTCCATGCAGTGATGGTTTTGGAAAATTGAGGGTATTAATTTAACCTTTAACACCTTCTGAAACTATTCCCCAGAGGAACAGAAAATGGGTCTTACTTCTGGAAGAGAGACATTCACAAACACTTTCCTCTTCTTGATTTTGGCCATTCCAACAGAAACTTTGGGTTTTTTAACTAGTGTGGTTGCCTACACTGTGCATGAAAATAATTATTAATGAATCAGACTGTTGTAGAATGATGAAGGCATCAGAGAGAAGGGTGTATGTGTGTGTACACCCATGTGCTTTGGAGTGTTTTCTCTAAGATCATTGGAAGAGATCTTTAGAAATTACTCTTTTCCCTATAAATTGTTATAAACTGAACACAGGATCAGGTAATTTTTGCTGAAAACCCGCAAATTTAATTTATTGGACTGAAAGCAGGACATTTTTTCTTTACTCAAAAAATTCTTTGTCCGCCATCAGAATGCATGAATGAACAGCCTTTCAGGGCATAGGTAAGAACCTTCTCTTTATATTCTCCTTTGCTGAAATAGTCATTTGTGGGAGCTGCTTTTTTTTAAAATGTGCTTAAAATATGCCCTCATAATGTTCTAGTTTTTATTTTCTAATTTGACCTTTTTCTTTGTTTTATCAGATGCATTAAAACTTAAAATGCCTATATTGAAGAAGGTACTTTGTAGATCAAACTTTGTAGATCAAAATAATCAGAAGAATATAAAAGATTGTTTTAAAAAAACTTCATTTTTTTTTGAGTTGTGGAATACCATCCACGTCTGGTTTTGATTAAGGCTGCCAGTTTTCTAGGAATTGTGGTTTTTGTCAAATGCATGCGGAAGGCACTGATTGGGGTTCTGGTTGGAGTTCTGGTTTGCTTTCAGAAAACTGCAGAAACACTCTTTGATGTTATTTGTGCAAATGCATTAACACATCAGGGAAAGGGTCAGTAAGTGTGTGCTTCTATGCTGGGTGTCCATTACAGCCCATTACTCTGCACAGAAAGGCAAAGAACAGTTCAGCTGTTTGTGAACCATCTTAATACATGTTTGGGTTTTTCTAAGCTGCCTTCTGTAAACATTGTGGGTTGCACCTAAGCCTTTTTGTGTTTATATTGAACAGATTCTTTCTTTGTGGGTAGCATGGGGATTTTTTTCATTTCTCCTCTGGGTTTTACTACAAATTTTGCATTCTTCAGAAATGTCAAGACTTTGCTTTCATTTTCAGCAGTTAATGAATATTACTAATTGTATAATGACACTTCTCTTCCAGTATGATCAGCAAAAAAGGTTTGGCACACATACATTTCACTTGTAGTTTTTATTTCCAGCTTGGTTACAGCATTAACCTCCGTCTTACCAATCCTCTAATTTTGTATTTGGTCTTATAGATACGGACCGAGAACTCCTGTGTCTGATGACGCAGAGTAAGTTGTCTTGTATTTGTAGGAATACATTAATTACTAGCCTAAACTGCATGCTTCCAGTACTCACCACTAATTGAAATGCAATTAATATAACAGTGGATTGAAGAGCTAACTGACTCTTCTCTGCAGCCTCAGAGAAGAACTTGAAGTTGGAATGCAGGACATATGTTCTGTGCAGGAGAGATGAATGAAAAAGCCACTGAAGCATGATTCCAATATGCAGCTGCTGCTTAAAAGTTAACATTTACTTTTTATAGACAGGGCATGTGAAAGTTATTCTTGTTAGCGTTCGGACGTTGGAACCCCTTCTGAACCACGGAATTGTTAAGAGGCTTTTCTGCGCTTCGCATTGAATTCTTGATGTGTAAAGGCTTAGCCATGAAGTGGTCATTCTCGTAGCTACATTTTTTTTTAAGCTAAGAAAATAAATCCTAAACCACGAATGATAGGTTCAGAAGCCCAAGTTCCTCCCAGGTTGGAATAATATAAACTGTGGGATGCTTGAGACCAAAACGTTGGGATTTCGTTCAAGTTCCGTGGCATAGTCAGGGGTCAAAATGTACAACATGACTTGGGCTGCCTCTCCTTGGTTTCCGCTCCTCTCAGAGATGCATTTCCCATCCCCGGCCTCACATCCAAATTTGAAAAGAATCCACTCTCTCCTGTTTGTGACCACATTAACTCCATTTCAAAAATGGATTTCTCATAGGCAGAGCATTCTGAAACTGATATCCGAGGCAGAAGTTTTCTTTGCAGAATGCTCAGATTTAAGAAACATGATTGGGCCTCCCTGGTGGCGCAGTGGTTGAGAGTCCGCCTGCCGATGCAGGGGATATGGGTTCGTGCCCCGGTCTGGGAGGATCCCATATGCCGCGGAGCGGCTGGGCCCGTGAGCCATGGCCGCTGGGCCTGCGCGTCCGGAGCCTGTGCTCCGCAACGGGAGAGGCCACAACAGTGAGAGGCCCGCATACCGCAAAAAAAAAAGAAAAAAAAAAAAAAAAAAAAAAGAAACATGATTAATATCTCATTCCAACAACAGTGGCCCACTAAGCCTGATGTCTGTCCTCTGGGAGAGGGATTTTGTGGCCTAGTGGGAATCTGGGCCATCATAAGAGTGGACCCTAGTATTCCCCCTGCCTGTCTTCCTGGCGTGATCCATAGTTTCAAGTCACCAAGTGAGGAATCTAAATAACAGTGTAGAACAGACAAATATCATTTCCACCAATGACAACGAGATCAGGCCACAATTTACTGTTTTTGAATTGTGCTTTTTCCATGTTTGTGTTCAAGAGGTGAGCTTAGTCTGTACTTGTAGCTCGAAGCAGTCTGACTCGTGTGCCAAGGGTATCAGTTTCCGATGTGTGATGCGCAATTGCTTTGTGGCCTGACACATGGAACATTCATGTCTCAAAACCAAATTTAGCCGGAGCTTGACTGACTGCATGAAGCTAAGTAGTCTATAAAATTGAGCCCTGGTTGTTGCTTTTAAAATCTACAGTGGCAGTATTTAACATTCACTGAAAGGAGGGTTATATAAGATCGATAGGCAAAACACTTCTTTGATTTGGTTAGCAAAAACATTTTGATAGAATGGATTTACTCTTCATCATTGCGAAGCTGCTGTGCAATTTGCCTAATACAGATCTCTAAAAAACCCTAAAAGCTGAAAGAAAAGAAGCTACATTAAAGAGCTTTTGAATTTTACTTGTACCTGAATATGAAACCTCACCCTTAGGAGAAGTTAATGATTTTTTTAAAAGGGGTGGGAGTGGGGACTCCTCTAAATTGACCAAAAAAGCAGCCTTATGGGCCAGGGTGAGTATACAGAGCTTCTTTTCCAAGGGTCTTATCTAGGAACATCCAAAGGGCTGAATTTCTTTCTTGGAGTAGACATAATTTATATGAAACCATGTGGAGAACAAAAAGAAAAGTTTATGTCAGGGTTTTTTTTTTTTTAAACAGAAATTTATAATATGTTTTGTTCATTCCCCCACTATCTCCCTTTTTCAAAACCTTTAAGGACAACTATTGGCACAGGCTCTATTTGTTCATAATTGACACATTCTTAAAATGCAACCCAATCAAAAAAAGATGTGCCCTTTAAGGAAAATGCAGGTCAGGGGCAGACCTACCACACAGGCAAACAGAAATTTCCACCTCCTGGCAAGCCACGAATGGCTCCATGGATTTAGTTTCACCTCTTGCCCTTTACTTCCACATGCCTCCTCTCCCAGCGGTCCCCTCCGAGGAGGCTGGACACTGTGAGAGCCAAAGGCCATTTTGTTCTTAATTCCCTTACCTTAGACTTGGTCCAGAAACAGTTTCCAGGCTCCCCTTGAGGTAATTTAATCCTGGCCCTCAGAAATGCCAACCCATCACCGAGAGAGGCTCCTGGGCCCTGCAGCCAGGGCCCCTTGTCCCAGCAGCCCAAGGGCACAGCCTGTTGTGCTGAGAGGCATAGCCTTGGTGCAAGTCCATTTAACATTCTGGAACCTAGGCTTCTGCAGGGTCCCCCACCCCATCCCTAGACAGGCACTTCTTCATTTTGGAGGCTGAGTCCAACCTCTGAATTAGGGAACATTTTCTGAATGGTGACTCAGCTCATTTTCTGTCGACTATTATCAGTTCTCAGCTTGCTTAGTTCCTTTTTTTGAAATGGTGTAAAGATATTGCTCATAGTTTTATTATTTCTTTTTCGGGCCAGTTGGCTGGTGTTTCTTTAAAAAAAAAAAAACTCTAGGAAAAAATAGTACTTCCTGGTATATGAGAAGGCAGGCAAGTGTTTCTCTTTTTATTTCACTAACCAGCTTTTGGCCACATTCGAGCTGAGGTAGTTAAAACTTCATGGTGGGAGCAGAGATAGGAACCCGGGACAGAAGAAGGCAATTCTGAAGGCCTTGCTCCCATCCTCTCCATGCCAGTCGAGTGAGATAAGCAATTCTCAAATCCTGGAGAAAGCTGCCATTTTCTTCCCAGGGTCCCAGAAGAAGTCTTTGCTCTATGGCCACCCACTGTGGCCTAAACCAAAATTCTGCCCTTTCAAAATTATAGATGGCAAAGCTGAAGGAAGGGACCTCCTTCCTCTCCCACAATCTGCCAACTATTTAGTAGATTACAAGAGAGTCCCAGCTCAAAGGAGTTTATATCTTCTAAGACCTTCACAAAGCCTGTAAATTGCCTTAAAAGATGAACTGACTGAATCAGACATATTTAAAGGTAAGACTTTTTTAAACTCTGAAAGGAAGAATGGGATGAGTTTGGGTCCCTTTCTGGAAAGCTTGTTTAAGGGAATTTTGATCCATGAAGTTTAAAAACCCTGGGTTAGACTTTTCTACCTAACTCTGCAAATTCCTAAATCTTCCTTAAACCACATTAATAAATAGCATAAACTAGGTGAAAAATCGCAGCCCCTCCTGTCTTTTGAGGGCTACAGTTTATCTTTCAGGAAGGTACAGCTGCCACAATCAACACTGTCCCCTGAGTTTGTGGACAGCTCCTCATGTGGTCTGTCATATCCACGCAAATAGAAGCCTCAGATCAAAGAAAGTCCCTTGGCGCAGATTATTAGAATACTCTTGGGGAAAGCAGATTACAAGCGCAGTCTTCAGTTTTAGCTCTCTTAGGTCAGACTCAAATTGTGCAACATCCAGAGAGAGGGGAGAGGCCCCCACACATCCATGCAAGTTCATCTGAGTGGACTGAAATGAACGTGGGCAGCCATTGCTTTGGGGTCATCTTCTCCTTCCAGAGAGCTGCCTGCTAAGGAATCCACTAGCATCCAGTGATGCTGCTGCTGTGCACTGTCTGGCCATGGGGTGACTATTTTGGACATCACTGATGATGTCTGGAACTAGTCGGTGTCTCAGTGCATGGCTTTTCTTTTTCTTTGTGTGGCTTCAAAAATGGACTATCAGTCTTCTGTTCTTAAACAGCCCTCCACTTGATTTGAGCGCTCTATAACCCATTTGGTTCCCAGAGCTCGTCACTTCTTTGAGAGAAAAAAAAGGGAAGATTTTGCTTTGGTTTTTATTTCTATTTTCATCTTGCTGCTTCAGCTTTCGTTGTAGCAAAGGTCTACATAAGCATCGCAGAAAAGGCCCTATGGACTTGCCCAACATTTAATAAGCTCCTATAGAATAGATCAATTATATGAACAGCCTAAAATTTTTTTAAATTGCTTTCCCCATCCTTTTGCTTTTAAAAGAGTAAATTCAGAGGTATCCTGACAAAAATAAAGTGAAATCATTGTGAGAATTTTAGGATACAAAGCATATACTGATTTATATATTTTATCCTTTAATCTTACCATAAAATATTTTCTTGAGTCCAAGATGCCATCAACACACTATCAATTTACAGACAGTTTTACAGGACATAGAAATAAACCACATCAAACGTATGTATCATTAATACGTAGCTGTTGGATGCAACCAAAATTCAGAAAATACAACAGGGAAAAGTGATGCCTTAGACTTGAAGCTGTATGATATATTTTTTTTCTTTTTGAAAATGGAGAAATTGCCTCAGTTAACGGAGAAAGCATTTAAGCCAGCTCTTTACACAAAGAAGCATTTACTGCAATTACGTTTCACTTCAGGGAACACCACTCTCCCTCCCTATAAATTCTCCCCAAGTTATACATTTTAACTCTCTTCATTTTACTTTCTAATACAAGTGAGACGAGCCCAGAGCTTCAAATACCTTTTTCTAGCCCTTTACTTTAAACATATATTGACCCCTACATATAAAATTAGATTGGCCTGATTCTGCCATCACTGAAGACAAAGATGGTCACATTTTCGCTTTTTGCCGCAGAAGGAGAAGAGGGGAGGCTGCTAGCATGCCCGCTGCTGCAGGCCGAGGGATGAATAGACTGCAAATCACGCTACCGCCTTAAGCTGTGGAGGGAAGGGGGCAGTTTTTCCAAACGCGGTAGCGCCCCGACGCGGCGGGACGCTGCAAATGCGCGGAGACTTGCGGAGCATTGATCCCTGACCACCGTCGTCTGCTCTCTCCACACGCAGGAGCACGAGTATGTTTGACATGCGGTGTGAGGAGGAGGCCAAGGTGCAGCCGCACAGCAGGGCCCGCCAGGAGCAGCTGCAGCTGATAAACAACCAGCTGCGGGAAGAGGATGACAAATGGCAAGATGTGAGTGCCGTCCAGGGCCGTGGGCAGTGGGGAGACTGCTCTGCCCGCTGGGCTAGAGGCCCTTTGGAGCAGAAAATCAGGTGGGGCTGGAAAACCAGACTTGGGCTGGACAGCCATGCAGAGGAAGGGGGCCCCTAGAGGGCTTCAAACGGTGACACAGCCCATGTGGGCATTAGGGAAAGCACCCTTGCTGAAGTTTGGCCACAAAAAAGAGGGGAGCAGAAGGGAGGCGACTGTCATGGGATGCAGAATCGAGGAGGGACTGTCTTTTGAGGCTATATATTTGGAATCGATGATAATAATGATGATGACGATGATAATTGCCAACACTGAAAGTGTACCAGTAACAGGTGCTATTCTAGGTACCTTGCATGTAATCATTCTTTAATCCTCTCAGTAATTCAATGAGCTAGCAACTATTATTGTCCTCAGTTCTACAGATGAGTCCCAGAACAGCTAAGTAATTTGTCCAAAGTAACACAGCTAGTGAGCAAGAGAGCCAGGATTATAACCAGTAAGGAAGGCTCCAGGGCCTGATGGGGGCCTTGGGATCATCTGTGTGCTAAGAGCAAAGAGCCAGGGCAGGGGAGAAGCCTAAAGATAGGGATGAGAGGGGCTTCCCTGGTGGCGCAGTGGTTGAGAGTCCGCCTGCCGATGCAGGGGACACGGGTTCATGCCCCGGTCCCATGGGAGGGAGGTCCCACGTGGGAGGATCCCACATGCCGCAGAGCGGCTAAGCCCGTGAGCCATGGCCTCTGAGCCTGCGCGTCCGGAGCCTGTGCTCCGCAATGGGAGAGGCCACAACAGTGAGAGGCCCACGTACCGAAAAAAAAAAAAAAAAAAAAAGATAGGGATGAGAGGAGGGAGAGTGGATTACTTCATCCTCACAGAGCCCTCTGAGGTGGCTACTGCAGATTTGACTCTACCTTTAGTCAAAAAAGTTAACTTTTCTGAAGTTGATAAAATGTGGTAATAATTACATCTGTGCCTGGCACCTTATGTGCACTACCTCATTTAACCCTCACAACAGGCTTGTAAGAGTAGGTATTATTATCATTTCTATTTTAGAGATGAGGAAACTGAGGTGCAGAGAGGCTAAGAAACGTGCCTGAGATTCCAAAGCGTGGAAGGGATAGAGCTAGGATTGTTTCTCACAGCCGCACTCCCACCCGTCTGACTCCAGAATCCTAAGTCTTCAACATTATGCTCTAACTGCCCATAGGATTTGTGGTGAGGTTCTTGAAAGGATCAGATGACTTAATACATACAGAATTGTTGGTTCTGTAAGACCCCAAAGCCAATTTTTTTTTCTGTCTTTTCTTCCTTCCCTGAGGGAATTGTAGGTCTGTGGTTAATTCCTACCATTCTGTTGTCAGCGAATCCATTCACAATGCAGAGGTCATAAATAGCAATAAATGAAGTTTCTTACAATACCCTCTGAGGCAATACTTTAAAATTTGGCAACTGACATGGAATTTGATCACAAATTTTACATTACCATGTTTAAATAAATGCGCTGCCCTGCTATGGATAATGTAGATATTTCTGAAGGGTTCCTGCCTTTGAGGTAGTCCTGTTCCAACCAGACTTACGTTGCATGTACAGAAATGTCTTAGTCTGGCCGATAGTCAGTGCTTACTCATCCCTGAAGAGTAGAAATGGAATTATGTGCAAGTCTGAAGAAAAATGTTCTATCTCCCTCCCCCACCCCTGCAGGACCTGGCTCGTTGGAAGAGCCGTAGAAGAAGTGCTTCTCAGGACTTAATCAAGAAAGAGGAAGAAAGGAAAAAAATGGAGAAGTTACTGGCTGGAGAGGATGGGACAAGTGAACGCAGGAAAAGCATCAAAACCTACAGAGAAATTGTCCAGGAAAAGTGGGTTCTTTCTGTGGTTGTTCTTGTTGTTGAATGTACAGTGTTATCTAGATGTGCTTTTCCTAAAAATTGTTGGTTATCATGACGGCTCTGACACCAATATTACACTTCCTGTTTGTATACTTTCCTTCAGCTCTAACAAGGTCTGCTTTGCACTTCCTGTGACCGTTGCCTTGTTCTTGCTTCCCCTCCCATGCCCATCCTTTAGGGAGCGGAGAGAGAGGGAGTTGCATGAGGCATACAAGAATGCACGGTCCCAGGAGGAGGCGGAAGGGATCCTTCAACAGTACATCGAGAGGTTCACCATCAGCGAAGCTGTTCTTGAACGCTTGGAGATGCCAAAAATTCTGGAAAGAAGCCATTCAACAGAGCCAAACTTATCCTCCTTCCTGAATGACCCCAACCCCATGAAATACCTGCGGCAACAGTCACTGTCTCCACCCAAATTCACTGCCACCGTGGAAACCACCATCGCTCGTACCAGTGTACTGGATGCCAGCATGTCAGCAGGCAGTGGGTCTCCAAGCAAAACTGTCACTCCCAAAGCAGTGCCTATGCTGACACCCAAGCCTTACTCCCAGCCCAAAAACTCTCAAGAGGTCCTGAAGACCTTCAAGGTAGGATGAGTTCCTTAAGGGTAGAACCAAAACTGAACCCCAGGTCATCACTGGAAGGAAGCATCTTGCCTCAAGAAGATGCAATTGTTTTTATCAAACAAAAGCAAAATGTGTTAACATGTATGATTGTGAAGTTTCTGTGTCTCTGAGATTTGGTTTGCAAATAGTTAAGGGATAGATGATTCCCCTCAATTCCTGTTTTTAATACTGATGGGCTTCAGTGAGATTGGTGGTTGAGTCATCTCCATGAGCAATGTCTGTTTCATAGTTGGATATGATGGCATGGTCTCTCTATAGTAGTCATAACAAGCCCTAATTTAGCAGCACCCTAGGTATCTCCAGCTATCTGGAGGTATTGCAAATTCCTCAAAACAAAATTTTGATTGCCTTTGGCTTAAATAGAAGTATATACAGCTACCTCTCTTTTAGGAAGAAACTGCCATCATATCTAAAAAGATGCTACAATATAAAAAATAATAATACAAGGAATACATGGGATGTACTTGGTTCTCAGATGAGACAGATTTTTTTTATTTTTTAAGTGGGAAGAAACTATGTCGTTTTGGGGGCTGGAGGGGTTGCCAATGAATGTGTAAAGTGATGTACCAGAACCAAAGAATCTATGACAGTCAAACGTCTTTTTTCTTCCTCAAATTCTAATATTTTCCCTCACCTCAAGAGGAAGTGCTCATCCTTTGTCTCAAGCTATGTTGACTATAAAGAAAAATCAGTTCTGATTGTCCCTGCACACCACATGGGTTCATAACAGAAGACAGGTGGAATTCATCAGTAGCAGACACGGACATGTGACTGTAAAGAAAGTTTGCTAAACTAAACTAATTGAGCAGTGGGATGCCATGTATCTTCCTATTGAATTTCAGAGGGAACCAAACCACACCTTCTGACTTTTGCTTAGATAACTCTGAATGTATCTTCAAAATCTGTGCCTTAGGCTTTGGTGAAACAAAAGAAAAATGTCCTGGCTGTCTCATCTGGGTTGAATTGCGATGTTTATCCCTCAAGGGAAGGGGCTGTGTCCTTGTTGTTCATAGCTTCATCCTGAGTGCCTGGCATAGGTGCCTAGGCACTCAGCAACTGTTCATTGAATAAATACACTAATTTTTCCTGAGAAGATGAGCTACTCATCATGCAGACTCGTGCACACACAGATATACACATGATCATATGTGCTCGGCAGGCCACCTAATTACCTCAGGAGCTGTCCTTCACCTAGGGCACACGGTGATGCACTGTCTGAGATTTCATGAAGGCAGGTTTGATGTTGAGGTGGCCCAGCACAGGGATAGGGAATACATTTATTTAAGTTGGTATCCAAGGCAGCTGATCAATTAATCCAGATGTCCACTTCCTATCCTTAATATAAACAGCACAATGTGATCATTTAAACAGAAGAATTAGGATAGATGACTTTATGGCAAGACTTTGGCCCTGAGAAAACCCAGTCCCTTGCCATTGTGGCAAGACAGTGTGGAGGCCTCAAGAGAGGTGGATTGAGGAACTGGATAGAGATCCTTTCAGAGCTGGGGCTCACCAATGAGCCCTCAACTCATCATAGGTCTTGATGGCTGTCAACCCTGTTCACAGCCCCACCATTGAGTGGGTGGACCCACTTGTATGGTAATATGTAAATGGAACAGTTGTTGCCAGATAATGCCAGAACTGAAGCTAAGGGGTGTGTGTGTGCGCATGTGTGTGTGTGTGTGTGTTTTCTTGTGGGGAGGAGGTGGGCACGGGAGACAGGGAATACAGGCTCAGTTTCTTAGTACAACAGATTTAAGAGTAAAGGAAGAGCAAGTAAAATGGTTTAAGGCAGTGTTTTCAAACTGAGACTTGCCACCTGTTGCTAGGTTATGAAATCAATTTAGTGGTTTGGAATCAGCATTCTTTTTTTTTTTTAAAAAAAAGGAGGTAGAATAGAATACAATGTTTAAAAGACAGCCTAGCGCATCACATATAAAAAAAGGTAAATATGATTTTGCAAAACTTCGTTTCAGTTATCTTTATGTGTGTGTGTTCAGTTGTGATTTCAACTTCATGGATTACAGACAATAGATATACAAGCCACTGACTTAGGGTAAATAAACTATAACTAGCATCTGCCCTTCTATTATTCCTTTTAAAAGATTTTAGAAGGTTTAGTAAGAAGAATAGCTAATATTTACATACATACAATGTGTCAGATACTGTTCTAAATTCTGTGCATATATTAATCCATAAAATCACCATAACAGCATCATTAAGAAATACTATTATCATAAAGGTGAGGAGGGCTTCCCTGGTGGCGCAGTGGTTGAGAGTCCGCCTGCCGACGCAGGGGACACTGGTTCGTGCCCCGGTCCGGGAAGATCCCACATGCCGTGGAGCGGCTGGGCCCGTGAGCCATGGCCGCTGAGCCTGCGCGTCCGAAGCCTGTGCTCCGCAACGGGAGAGGCCACAACAGTGAGAGGCCCACGTACCGCAAAAAAAAAAAATAATAAATAAATAAATAAATAATAAAGGTGAGGAAACCGAGGTTGAAGATTACATGGCTGTTAAGCAATAGAGCCAGGACTCACTCTGAGGCTGTCTCACTGCAGAGCTTCTTTTCAGGACCACGCTACATACTGTCAGACCTTAAGACAGATATTTCTAGATGCCTTTTAATAAGCCAGACTAACCACTGTCACTCCTTCTTTCTCGCTCCCACTACCCTCCCTAGAGATGAGTGCAAAACAAAAATATTTTAATGTGCATGGCCTCTTTTTCTTGAAGAAAATGGGATGGTCAGGTTAACTAGAAATAGGAATTTACTGTCACATAGCATAGCATATCACCAGGTTCCCTGCCCTCCATGATAGCTTCCAAAAAGTACCCATTGCTCCTGACCATGACAGGATAACCTGTGAAATATTCCTGATCTAAGATGAGCTCCACCTAATTTAATATGCTAATCAGAAAAAAAAACCCTCAAAGTTGTGGATTAGCAGTCAGAAAGTAAATGAAAATTACTGGAACCCAAATATGCCCTTGATTTTCTATACTGCAAAATAAAAACAGACCCACAGTAAGGTGAACATGAAATGTATTCTAACGTGAAGCAGCCTGAGAAGGCAGACCAACTTTTAAAGAAGCCTTCAAAGATGGCATTTAGAGGAGCCCTAGTTTCTAGAACTGACTGAAGCATATAAAAGACCTTATTCTTTGTTAGACCATGATTATTAAATGCTAATGATTTAAGGTGATTCTGAACGTGTTATTTTGTTACAGTCTTTTGCTGGGGAATAGCATGTTCTTGTTCATTCCGGTTTTTACAGGTAGATGGGAAAGTCACCATGAATGGAGAGACGGTTCACGTTGACGAGGAGGAGAAGGAAAGAGAATGTCCCCCGGTGGCACTTGCCCCCTCGTTGACCAAATCCCAGATGTTTGAAGGTGTGGCCAGAGTGCATGGGTCCCCCATGGAGCTGAAACAAGACAACAGTAGCATTGAGATCAACATAAAGAAGCCAAGTTCTCTTCCCCAAGAGCTGACGGTAAGAAGCAAAGTTTTTTTTTTTCCTCTTCAGGATAATTTCAGTGTGAAAGAATCTATTTAAAAAAAAAATAAGTAGGTCCGGATAATGATCATTTCTTTCTAGGAAGATGTATTAGTTTGCTAGGGCTGCCATAACGAAGTGACACAAACTGAGTGGCTTACACAACAGATATTAATTGTCTCATGGTCCTGCTGGCTGGAAGTCCAAAGTCAAGGTGTTGGCAGGGTTGGTTCCTTCTGGTGTCTATGAGGGAGAATCTGGTCCTGGCTTCTGGTGGTTTGCTGGCAGTCTTTGGCGTTCTCTGCCAAAGAAGAGATAGATGCACCACCCTGATCTCTGCCTTCATGTTCACATGACACTCTCCCTGTGTGTTGTCTGTGTCCAAGTCTCCCCTTTTTATGAGGACACAGGTCATACTGGATTAGGGACCTACTCCACTCCAGTATGACCTCGTGTTAATTTAATTACATCTGCAAAAATCCTGTTTCCAAATAAAGTCACATTCTGAGGTAATTGAGTTTAGGACTTCCACACATAAATATGGGGGAGGACGCAGTTCAGCCCTAACAGAGGAATATAGCAGAAGGTGTCATGTGTTATGAGTAAAAACCTTTCTCTTGTTCCCCTGTGATTGGTGTCTAGTGTTATAGAAAAAGAAATAAATCTCTGAAATACCTTCATTTTTGTTTATTCAGGACCCCATCAGACTTGTTAAAATAATTTGAAAATAACTGGTGCCACCAGAACCTGACTTTCCATCCTTGACAATTTGTATAAAAGCGTATCTTTCTTATTAGTTTTAAAAAACTCATTAAAAATCAAATTAACTTTTTTATTGGTTTAGCCCCTGAAATCCAGTGTAATTAGAAGTACTATTGAATGGCCAAGCTGAAAAATGTAGGGTAATTCAAGAATAGCAGAAGAGAGAACTCAAAATAACATTAGATTTGCTTATTTGGAGTATAAAATGTCATCAAGAAGATTACACTTTTTCTTAGATCTCTCACCAGGGTTCGTGCTGGTTTTGCTGATCAAACCCCAACTGTCAGTACCACAGATAAAGGCCGGCTTTTGGGGTAGAATCGGACTCTGTTCAGCCTTATCTGTTCTCACCAGAGGCTGATTTCTGTGGTTTTAATTTATAGTGTTTGGGTTGGAATTATAAAGGAAGGCGGAAACTGTCAAAAATTTTCCCCCAGCACCTAGAAAAGTTTGGTCCAGAGGGAAACTTGTCTTCCAGCTCCAGGGCTAAGTTAAATGACCCAGCTACCTAAACCCCTCCAGAGGACTAGATATTATTTTTCTTATCTCCAGGATTTGTCTTTTGAAGAATAAAATATGTTTTCGCAGAGGAGTTGAGAGCATTTAACTCTTCCTCACAGTGCTCAAGCCCTAGAAAGAGATTCAAAGTGGAATAGACCAAAATAACTTCCTCACCATGGTAACATGTTTGCTGGTCTCTAGGAGAAAAGTTTTGTGATCAAGGCACAGGCTGAATCCCTCAACCTGGAATTTAATTCTACTTTTCATTTGCATGAATGTTACCACACCTGAAGAGTCCTTATGTGTTATCATGAGATGGGACACTGAGTTCTGCTAGGAGTGTGGGAACATTACTAGTAGAGTCAACATGAACTTATGCTCTTAAATTTAAATGTGAAGTTCCCCCAATTAATTAGACATTGCAGTGGTAGGATTGCTTTTCTGGGACAGTTAGTAATTCTGTTCTTATTTTTCTTTTGCCACACTTAATAATGAGTGTTTCCTAAGTTCCCTTCATAAGTACCTTTCCATGACTCAATCTGGTTACTCTGTCCATCAGGCCACAGGACCTTTGCACATACTGTTGAGCACAGTTCTTTGTCCCTGTACTTTGGAGAAGCAACAGTGTAGGAGCCACACTGGTCCCATAACAGAGGTACACAGGGCTTAGTCAGGCCCAGTAGATTAATTCCAAGAACAGATCCTAAGGGCTCTGCTATCAGGCACGTGTCCATTCTCTACCTTTACCTCTGCCCTCTGACCATTTTGTTGTTTGAATCTGGGAGGAACCCTGCCCTTGGCGGAATAGATTTTTTACCAGCAGAAGTTAAAGGAATAAGTGAAGAGACCAGACGGTATAAGGTCTAAACTTCCCACACCAACTATTTAATCTCTCTTGTTCGAAGCTTCTAACCCTTTGGGGAAAAAGCTTTATCAATCTTATATGGAATCATAAACAGAAGAAAAGGGGGTTTTATTTGTCTGTTTTGGGGTTTTACTAAACCTCCCTTAAAAAATACTCATTCTTGGGGCTTCCCTGGTGGTGCAGTGGTTGAGAGTCTGCCTGCCGATGCAGGGGACACGGGTTCGTGCCCCGGTCCGGGAAGATCCCACATGCCACGGAGTGGCTGGGCCCGTGAGCCATGGCTGCTGAGCCTGCGCGTCTGGAGCCTGCGCGTCCGGAGCCTGTGCTCTGCAACGGGAGAGGCCACAGCAGTGAGAGGCCTGCGTACCACACACAAAAAAAAAAAAAAAAAAAAAAACCTCATTCTCAATAATTACTAATTTTCTTATTTTTACAATGAGCAACATAAAAAGAAAATAGCCTATTGTCTCTTACTGCCAGGCATTTTCCACCTTAACAGTAGTTGTACTGCTATACTCTCTAATGGCAAAGAGAAGATGGATTGAAATATGTCACATTGGTTACATTGCCCCAAAAGTATCTTGTTTCAAGAAAGGCAAAATTAGATGATCTGAAAGAAATCATGTTATTTCAGAGGTATATACGGTATAACAAGGAAAGCCCTAGTCAAAAGGTGGCCTTGTGGACTTTTTTCTGGAAACCATCCTGATCCTGGGCAGCCTGAGGTCTAATCTCATGGAAGAGCCTGGGAGTCTCTTACTCTGGAAAAAACTGCCTAGTTTGGAGTGATTTCTAGTTCAATAAACCCTAGTGGTTCTGAAGAGGTCATAGCATTTATTTACCTCATGTCTAGTACTTTAGGCTCTTGAAATAACCATGTCAGGGGCTACTACGTTATTTTCTGGGTAGATAACTACCTGTATGTATCAGACTTCGAGCCAAGTTGTTAGCTGCACTTCACGAAATTTTGGCTAAAACACTCTTCATACTCGCTTACAACTTATGACACCAAAAGTTTTCCGTTTAGAATATGTTATCCTAAGAGCCGTTTTCTTTTCATTAATTAATTAATTTATTTATTTATTTTTGGCTGTGTTGGGTCTTCGATGCGCGTGGGCTTTCTCTAGTTGTGGTGAGCGAAATTGTGGCACACGGGCTGAGTTGCTCCGTGACATGTGGAATCTTCCGGGACCAGGGCTCGAACCCGTGTCCCCTGCATTGGCAAGTGGACTCTTAACCACTGCGCCACCAGGGAAATCCCCTAAGAGACATTTTTAAACCCACTCCTCATTTTACTTCCTTCTCCATGTTCCAAGAAAAGCATTTCTTGACTGTGTTTCAGCCAGTATATTCCCATTGAAATGGTAGAATTCATTGGTCATGGCAAAATATGGTGACCAGCTTGAAACAGGAGGCTGCACTCAACAGCCTCCCAGGCCTTTTTACCAGCTTGCACTTGATTTGCTGTTTCTAATTCATTTGGCCCATTCTGTGGGGCTGTCAAAGGAATAGTGTTCTTCTTTTTAAATAGTGTCTTTCTTCCCAAAACTGCATTCCCAACAGATATACTTTTTACAAAGGAGTAGCCTCACCCACCACTAAAATGTCACGGTTCCTTCAGGGTGAGCTGGAACTATTCAAAGAGCACAGTACCAGTAGGCAGGAGCATTAGCTCAGAAGGAGAGGCCGAGTGGCAGAGGAGAGTGGGCACCACACTGCAATGGGCCACGGGGTGTGAGGTGGGAGGGTCAGCCTCTTGCGTCAGCACAACCACTTTTGCGTATGACGTCATGTCTTTAGGTTCCTTCTACCTTATCTTTCTCATTAGAAACTCTTGAGACCATCGACTCTTACTTTAGAAATAGATCCTAAATTAAGTTTGGCTTGTTATTAATTTTTAATACTCTGGTTATATCTATTGAGACCAACAAACTCCAGATCATCCTCAACTGAATCACCTTTAAGGTAATGAGATCGTGATAGCAGTTGTGCTGATGGTTGTCCGTTACCTGATAAGCATGAATAAATGACCTACTCTGTGGCCCATTCTTGAAATTGAAAAAGAAACTCATGAACTTGCTATGAGAGCAATTTTCATAAAGCAACTAGCAAAGTATATAACATAGTATTTAATTAAGAGCTAGAAAACAGGGTTAGAAGCCTAGAGGGACATAAAATGGCAAGGAACAGGTAAGATCATTGTAGGCTGGAGTTAGTCTAGTTGGGAAGGTTTTATGTGAATTTCAAAATCAACTTGTAGGCTTTGCATTGGAATGGAGGGGGGAAGCAAGCTGTTCCACATGTTGCAACCAGCAGAAGCAAAGACCTTAAGTGGGGATCACAGGGCTAAGAGGTGATGAGGGTGACTAGATGCCATACACTCCAACCAGAGGGATGGGGGCCCCCATGGCCCCTCCCAGTTATCCTTGAGATATTTCCCAGTGGAAATCTAACACTCACTTTTTTTTGCATTTTAAAATATTGGCTTCTGTAAGAAAATCATATCATAGCACAAATACTAGACTTGTAGAATCCAGGATTGGAAAAGAATTTGGAAGGTCTTTTAAACTAAGGACTAATTTATCCTGTTTAGTGACCTACAGAGAAATGTCTCCCTTCAAGATAGTCTAGTGTTTTCTTGATCCAGTGTGAGCCTTTGAATCTCTTCCTGCCTTGTTGTTGCCAAAAATGACCCTTTCCTAAAATACCTAAAGTACCCCATGCACTAGGTCAAAGACCAAACCCCCCCTGAGCCTCAGTTTATATTTAAAATAAGGATAATAATAGCATAGGCATCTGATGGTTATCATGAGAATTCATATGCATAGAGCACTTAGCATGATGTCACAGTGACTCATAGAGGTGCCCTTAAGTTAGTTTTAACATTGTCATTCAACAAATGGGAGAAAGAAAGTTACCGTATATTTTTCAGAAGCCTGGAAGGGTGAGAGGTGCAAAGTTTTTTAGGTTAAAGTAAGGTCATCAGAATCACCATATTGAACAGATGTGAATTTCAAACAAATGTGATAAATTCCATGTTGTCTTCCAACTCAGCCCGTCAGTAGCTCCAGCTGTAATTCTCTAGGAAGCAAACAGACATGAACAGCTTTTTCCAGAAGACGATTGCCCTTGCAGATGCTCACATGCTTCTTCCAGCAGCTCTTTTTGGTTCTCCTGTTATTCACTCTTTCCCAAGTCTGGCTCCCCTCTGCCACCTAAACCCCCAGGACTCTCACCCGTTGACCTCCTGTCAGCGCCCTCTTGCCAGCTCACCCCAACCGATGTCCTGCATGCCCTCTGCTCTGGCAGCACCCTCCCACCTGGTCTGTGGCAATTCTCCCTCATGGACCAACGGCCAAACTCAGCTCTGAGGGATCTAAACAACTTCATCTGCGTTTCTCAAACTAAGTAACAAGATCTTTCCACCTTGACAAAGCTCTAGGCCTTCCTCTTGAAAATTCAGTACTTTACTAATGTTTTCTGATCCAGGAAAACAGACAATCAGATCTTTCTTGAAACATTTCATTTTTCAGTGAGAGCAGGGTGAAGGCATTTGAGTAGGTGCTGTTTTCCTTACAACTGTGACCAACTGCAGATTCCTCTTAGATGTCAAATGTCAACAGACATTTCTCTAGAAACTGTTTTACTCCATCCAGAAGTAGTTGCAAGAGCATTAGATTTAATACTCTAATTAAGTCATTAAAGATATTTAGGTATGAAAGTGTTTATAGACTTCAAGATAGTATACATCAGGAACAATAAAAAAAATCAAACCTAGCCCATCTGACCTGGGTCAGACCCACACATTGTTGGTTGGAGAAGTTTAAGGCAAAAAGAAAAAGTTTAAGGAGTGGAAAGGCTGATTCTCCACGTAGATCCTCTTTCAACCAGTGAAAATAGATATTTGGTGATGTAAAAGCAAAAAGGGAAACACATGCATGGCATATGTGGCACCTGGGTCCTGCTGCCAAGACATAAATAGACTGATTTTCCAGGCTTGCTTCCAGATAAGTTCTTCAGGACTGGAGCCGGACAATCAGTCAGAGTCACCAAATAGCAGCTCAGGTAAGGACCTTGGACATCACACCTTCCAAACCGTAGAGGTTAAATGATCAGTCCAAGCTTTCATACCTCCTCTGTCCTAGAAACAGGGCCACTCGGATCCTGGGTCTCAGGACCATTTGTCCTCTCCTGCTTCATATTTCCAATTCATTCCACAGAGACGCTCTCTGGGCTGGTTCACCAGTAAGATTCTTGTTAAAAGAACAGCCCAAAGCCAGGTAGATCTGTGGCTAGACCATGTCCCTCTCAAGCTAGGAGACTGCCACCTCCCACCGGTGGCCTCAGGGCTCGGTCTGGCACCAGGGCCAGTTTAGATGGTGTTCTTAGTCAAGGAGATGCCAACTCCTGGCTTAGGCCCCTGTAACCTTTCTGTGCTCTCATTCATTCATGTCCAGGGATCTGTTTTTATTTTCATTCTTGAGACAGTATTACCAGTTGGAGAAGGGAAGCCTTCTCCTCTTTTCAGCTATAACCAAAGGAAAGCGTGGGCCATAAAGCACATTTTCCAGCAAGACAGGTTTGTTTCAGGCAAATCTCTGAGTCCATCAGCACTGGTTAAAGCTGCCAATTTTGAACTCACTACCTTTGAAGTAATGATGTGAGTACAAAAGTAACAAGACTTCAGAATGGAGTATCAGACAGAAGTTAATTAAACTGGCTATAACAGAATATAGAAAACCATAAAAAAATATAAACTAGTTATTACTCCAGCCACTCAGAAATTAAGATTTTTTAAAATGTGCATCCTTCTCTTTTTCTCAGGGTATATAAAATATTTTGGGGGCTCATGTTATTCAAATTGTGTTGTAACTTGCTTTTTCTCTTAATTTATCCTGAATATTTTGTTAGTAATAGCTTGATTTTGATGACTAGTATGCATTTAAACTAAGCTTGACAGTATAAATTTCGTAAATATTGCATCTAACATTTGCTTCCCTATCGTGGGTTACATGTTGACTCTATGTCAGATACCATGCTGGGTCCCTGCCCCCCTAAGAACCTGGACTGGATCAAAAGCCTCAAGATGGGGTGATGGCTGGGGGTGGTCCGGTCTCAAGCTGCCCTGGGAAGTGGAGACTTGGCTAACTTGCCCCCTGTCCCGAGAGATCCCGGAGAGTTCTCATCTTTTGCATAATAAATGGATGAGGGCTTCCCTGGTGGCGCAGTGGTTGAGAGTCCGCCTGCCGATGCAGGGGACACGGGTTCGTGCCCCGGTGCGGGAAGATCCCACATGCCGTGGAGCGGCTGAGCCCGCGAGCCATGGCTGCTGAGCCTGCATGTCCAGAGCCTGTGCTCCACAACGGGAGAGGCCACAACAGTGAGAGGCCCATGTACCGCACAAAAAATAAAATTAAATAAATAAATAAATAAATAAATAAATAAATAAATGGATGAGAGGTAGAATGGAAAGGATGAGGTAGAATGGATGAGAAGGAAAGGGCATGGAAATGGCAGTTTGAATCATTTCAGCAATAAACTTGGGACACTCAGGTTCTGGATTGCATCTTATGGGTCAAAACCTTTAAATACCTGGGGAGAAGTTGGCAGTGGGTGTGACTCCAAGTCCAGATGTTGGAGCATTGAGGTTACCAGCACAGGTCAAGGTTCCTACCTCCCCTGCCTACTAGCAATGTGGCTCTGGGTAAGTCACTTAGCCTCCTGGGCCTCAGCTTCCTCACCTGTATAAAGGGAATCATATTGGTGCATACTTTACAAGCTTGCTCTGAGGACTAAGGAAGATAATCCACATCAAGTGCTGACATGTGGGAAATCTAGTAAATATTGACGATGGCTACAGTGACAACAGTGTATAACCATTAAAACATAATTTTAAGGGAAGATAAATTGGGTCATCTGGGAGTTCAGTATTTGAGTGTTAAGCCACATAGAAATGCATCCAGAAACATGAGTATTCTTGAAAATCGAAGTTCTGCATTAGTCATGCATAAGTAAAATATTACTGAAATGAGGTGTGCTAGTAAAATCATCCTTATTGAAGTAGTGCTTGAGAACTTTGTCTCTTCTGCATTATAAATTATGTCTAGGGCTTCCCTCGTGGCGCAGCGGTTAAGAATCCGCCTGCCAATGCAGGGGACACGGGTTCGAGCCCTGGTCCGGGAAGATCCCACATGCTGCGGAGCCTAAGCCTGTGTGCCACAACTACTGAGCCTGCACTCTAGAGCCCGTGAGCCACAACTACTGAGCCCACGTGCCACAACTACTGAAGCCTGTGCGCCTAGAGCCCGTGCTCTGCAACAAGAGAAGACACGGCAATGAGAAGCCCACACACCGCAACAAAGAGTAGCCCCTGCTCGCCGCAACTAGGGAAAGCCTGCTCACAGCAACGAAGACCCAATGCAGCCAAAAATAAATAAATAAAATAAATAAATTTTAAAAAATTATGTCTAAAGGACTTCATGAATTATCTTATTTCATTGATTCCAAGGGGCACACTTGCCACACTTGAGCATCTCTAAATTAGGACATGTCTTTTTTTCAGGATATGTCTTATAATCAATAGTGTGTCCTATTTAACAGGTAGTTTGCTTTTTTTCTTAGTAGTACCTAAAATAATACAGCTTAAACTTGATGGCATCTAAGATTTAATAAAATATGTCCATTTCTTTGTTCATGTTTGGGCCGGGAAGGCTTTGGCTCAGTTTTTGTAGTTATTTATTTCCAGTCACTGGAAACACCAGTGTTCTCAAGAGCATCATTCATCAATATTTAACTGCAAATTTGTTTCCCAACCTCAGATAGTTTTCCATAATCTAATCCATTTGAGGAGAAAACCTAAAAATCAGTATTTCAGACAGTATTTTATATATTAAAAATCAGTATCTCTGGCAGTATTTATATATTAACATCATAAAACAAAAAATACTGTGTATTAATACTTCTATGTGTGTGGGGGACACTTTAAATTATTAAACCCAGGTTATTCTGTTGTAATACTAGGCTGGTGGGTCTTCAAATGCTACTCTCATGTCAGTTGTTCATATAACAGTGTACAGACACACACACAGAGAACATATATATGTAACTCCACTATAATAAAAGAGACTTTGGTTTATTTAACCATTTCCACTCATTAAGTCTCTTAAAGGGCTTCAATTCAGGCTTCTTGATGTATTAAAAAGTTACAAAATCCATTAAGTAGTATAAATATGATGCTTATTTCCTTCCTAGGGTTTTAAAGGTGCATGTTAATTTAATATTTTGTTCTTCCAGAATTGGTACACAGTTATCTGTCATTAGAAAGTGCTCATCTAGTTATGAAGATGTCAAAACTTACCCCATCCTCCAAAAGAAAAAGCATATCTTTGCCACTACATGCTATTATAAAATTCTTTAGCAGCTTGAAAGGCTAGTGGCTTAAAGTTTCCTTGTGTCTTTTTTTTAACTTTGAAAATTTCCAAATAATTTTTTTACAAATTTTTTTCCATTTTTTATTGTGGTAAAGTAAAACATAAAATTTACTATCTTAACCATTTTTAAGTGCACAGTTTAGTAGTATTTAGTACATTCATATTGTGCAACCATTGCCACCATCCATCTCCAGAACTCTTTTCATCTTGCTAAACTGAAACTCTGTACCCGTTAAACAATAGTTGCCCATGGCCCACTCCCCTCAGACCCAGGCAACAATCATTTTACTTTTTTTTCCCCTTCACTTTTCCCCCATGCCCCAGCCTCTGGTAGCTACCATTCTACTCTCTGTTACTACGGGTCTGGCATTTTTTAATTTTAATTTTTTAGATTCCAGATATAACTGAGATCATGCAATATTTGTCCTTCTGTGTCTGGCTTATTTCACTCAGCATAATGTTCTCCAGGTTCACGCATATTGTCGCAAATGACAGGATTTTCTTCTTTTTAAAGGCTCAATAATATTCCATTGTATATGTGTGTATAATATTGATATTTGTGCATATAGTAATATTTATGTATCAGAATATATGAATAATATATACATATATACATGTTTTCTTTATCTAGTCATCCATCAACATTTAGGTTGTTTCCATAACTTGGCTATTGTGAATAATGCTGCAATGAACATGGGAGTACAGATGTCTCTTCGAGATAGTGATTTCATTTCCTTTGGCTATATATACCTAGAAGTGGAATTGCTGGATCATATAATAGTTCTATTTTAAATTTTTGATGAAACTCCATACTATTTTCCATAATGGCTGTACCAGTTTACATTCCCACCATCAGTGTACAATGGTTCCCTTTTCTCCACATTCTCAACAACACTTGTTATCTTTTGACATTTTTATTTATTTATTTATTTATTGGCTGCATTGGGTCTTCGTTGCTGCACGTGGGCTTTCTCTAGTTGCGGCGAGCGGGGGCTACTCTTCGTTGCAGTGCGCAGGCTTCTCATTGCGGTGCCTTCTCTTTGTTGCAGAGCACAGGCTCTAGGTGCGTGGGCTTCAGTAGTTGTAGCACACGGGCTTAGTTGCTCTGCAGCATGTGGGATCTTCCCGACCAGGACTCGAACCCACGTCCCCTGCACTGGCAGGCGGGTTCTTAACCACTGCACCAGGGAAGTCCCTCTTTTGACTTCTTGATAATAACAATCCCTAAAAGATATAAGGTGATATCTCACTGTAGTTTTGATTTCCCTGGTGATTAGTGATGTTGAGCATCTTTTCATATACATGACTTCAGTTGGCCATTTGTATATCTTCTTTGGGAAAATGTCTATTCAGGTCCTTTTCCCATTTTTAAGTTGGTTTATTTGATGTTTTTTGCTATTGAGTTGTAAGAGTTCCTTTTATATTTTGGATATCAATCCCTTATTGGATGTATGATTTGCAAATATTTTCCCCCATTCCATAGATTGCCCTCTCATTTTGTTATTTATTTCCTTTGCTGTGCAGAAACATTTCAGTTTGATGTAGTCCCATTTGTTTATTTTTGCTTTTGTTGCCTGAGCTTTTGGTGCCAAATCCAAGAAATCATTGCTAAGACCAATGCCTAGGAGATTTCCCCCTGTTTTCTTCTAGGAGTTTTATGGTTTTCAGTCATACTTTTAAGTCTTTTATCCATTTAGACATTGATTTTGGTGTATGGTGTAAGATAAGGGTCCAATTTCATTCTTTTGCATGTCGATATCCAGTTTTCCCAACAGCATTTACTGAAAAGTCTATCCTTTACCCATTTTGTATTCTTGGTGCCTTTGTCAAAAATTAGTTGACCATAAAAGTGTGGGTTGATTTCTGGATGTTCTGTTCCATTGATTTCTGTGTCTGTTTTTATGCCAGTACCAAACTGTTTTGATTAATGTAGCTTGGTAACATAGTTTGAAATCAGGAAATGTGATGCTTCCAGTTTTGTTCTTCTTGCTCAAGATTGCTTTAGCTATTTGGGGTCCTTTGTATTTCCATATGAATTTTAGGGTTTTTTTTTTCTATTTCTGTGAAAAATGCCATTGGAATTTTTAGAGGGATTGCATTGAATCTATAGATTGCTTTGGGTAATGGGGATATTTTAACAATATTAATTCTTCCAATCCATGAATACAAGATATCTTTCCATATCTTTTTGTCTTCTTCAGTTTCTTTCAGAAATTATGGGGGGGGGTGAAATATGAGAAGCTGGGTAACAGAAAGTTGTTGAGAGCCCAGAAAGGGAGAGAACTTCAAGAATAAAATGCACAATGCTAAGAGCCACCAGCATCTGTGCTGAAGACAAGCTACTGAGAGGTGAATTGCAACTTGAAAAAAATATTTTTTTTTTCACTGGTGATATGACCCTAAGCCAACTGTAAAGGCATTTGGGAGCAAGAGAGTGGTAACTATGATTTTGAAAAATTGATAGTGAAAGGAAGGAAGAAGAGGCAGTCAGAGGAGGTGGGGAGGTAGTGGGGTTGTGTGCCCTCATAACATGGTTCTGCTTCAGCACTTATGTTCTCCTTCACGGAACATCTCCTTCTGACAAACCCAGCCTTTCACCACTGGAAATAGAAAAGAGTGAATTCATATAGGCAGCTCACCTCATTGGCCTGAAAACTACTACTGGAAAAAAGAGAAAGAAATCCTTTACCTTCTAGAACCTTCAAGGGGATAATGTATTCAAGGTGGAAAAATATTTTTCTTTTAGGCAACCACTGAAGAAACTGAAACAAACAGTCAAGAAGATGAGAATGATGGTGAAAAAACAGAAAAAGGGAATACAGAAGTTGCCTCATCAGGTTTGTTTTTATAACAGACTAGTTTTAAGGTAAAGCGTGATAACTCTTAAGAGAATGAAAATAGAAAAGGTAGTGAATGAGGCTCTGTGACTGGTGTGGTTGTGCTGCCACCTAGTGACTTCCTGGGGGAAATTCTGACCAAGTGATTTATCTTGCTGTAAAAAAAAAAAAACAGGAACCCATGCTTTTTTGCTACCTTGTTTCGTTTTGGTTTTTTTTGAAAGTTTATCTCCGTCATCATAAAAGAGTTATATTTCCCCAAATCAATAATGCTAAAAACTGAGGGTTATATTTAACACACAGTAACAACAATAGATAAGACAGATTAAAAATATATCATCAAAATAGATGTTGAGGGCTTCCCTGGTGGCGCAATGGTTGAGAGTCCGCCTGCTGATGCAGGGGACACGGGTTCGTGCCCCGGTCCGGGAAGATCCCACATGCCGCGGAGCAGCTAGGCCCGTGAGCCATGGCTGCTGAGCCTGCGCGTCCGGAGCCTGTGCTCCGCAACAGGAGAGGCCACAACAGTGAGAGGCCCGTGTACCGGGAAAAAAAAAAAAAAAAAAAAATATATATATATATATATATATAGGTAGATAGATAGATAGATAGATGCTGAAGTGGTAAACCCAATGAATAGTTTGAAAGAATAAAGTAATGCCACACATATGAACAGTGAGAATGAATAGAAACCCACTCTTCCCTAAAGTAATATTTCTCGATATTTTTAACACATTTTTTCTTTTGATAAACATGAAAACCTCTCACCCTCTTCTAATACCAAGTTATTTTTAAATGGCATTGTAAAGTAAATTAAAAGTCATTACTAAAAATTTTAGCGTATACTTTTTCAAACTAGACTGTACCTCCACATTCTGATATGCCCCCTCAGGTGGTGACTTTTCCACCCACTTTAGACTGTACCAAATTCTTCTTTGTATATCCGAGAACACTTAATTTTCATTGCATTATATTGATTTTAACCACACAATCCTTAACACATTCCAATTATGAAAACATGATGTTAAAAAGGAACATCGAAATACAAAAGGAAGAGTCAGGCTGCCCCTCATTTGGAAAGAAATTTGGATAGAAATTATCTATAAATGTTCACCTGTCCAACCCACCTCTCATAATATTTCCTGCCAGCATTTTGTTTCATGTAGTGTTATTCATATGTAAACTGGGACTCTTATTCAGAACTTAAGTTTTTCATAGTGGGGTTCTTTGATGTGTTTTATGTTGCTTGATTTTTTAATAATATCATGAAAGAGCCTAGAGAATTCTAGTACCTGAAGCTCTTTTGTACCTCTCATCACACTGTAATCCAGCTCCGTGTTGCCCCGGGCAAGATATGTACTCAGTGTACTTCCTGGCGTGGCAGCACCAATGAGCCTTTACATGGTTTTCATCTTGTTCTTTATGTTTCTGAATGTAACTCCATTTCAGAGCCACAGTATTTTACATCAACTGTGACTCGATCCAGCCCGACCGTGGCCTTTGTGGAGCTTTCCTCCAGCCCCCAGGTGAAGAACGAGGTGCCAGAAGAGAAAGACCAGAAGAAACCGGAAAATGAAATGAGTGGAAAGGTGGAACTGGTGCTGTCACAAAAGGTGAGGTGGACTAAAGCCGTTAAGTCCACGATTCATGTGGCTTCATGTTACTGCTGGCTGCTATGGTGGCACCATTTTGTAATGAAGATTTATTGTCTCTCCTGATCTTGTTTCCTACCTTTGATCTGTATTTTTTTTCTTAATACAAATATAATACATGTTCATTGTAAAAAAAAAAAAAGTAACTACATATAGAAAGATGTCTGTGTTAGGCCACTTGGGCTGCTATAACAGAAAACCATAGACTTGGTGGCTTATAAACAACAGAAATTTATTTCTGTCAGTTATGGCAGCTGGGAGGTGCAAGAGCAAGGCACTGACAGCATCTGGAGAGAACCCACTTCCTGACTCACAGACAGCTGTCTTCTTGCTGTGCCCTCACTTGGCAGAAGGGCTAAGGGAGCTCTTCTGAGTCTCTTTTATACCGTCACTAGTCCCATTCATGAGATCTTCACCCCCATGACCTAATCACCTCCCAAAAGGCCCAGCTCCCAATACCATTACCTTGGGGGTTTAGGGTTTCAGCATATGAATTTTGGGGGGACACAAACATTCAGCCTATAGCTATTTATTTTTAATGTATATTTACAGTGATATACATGTAAATATGTAACAAATCTATCAAATAATATGTGTAAATATACATAAAATATATAAATAAAAAACAGAAATAGAGCAAGAGAGAGAAAAAGTCACTGAAACCTACCTCTCTATTAATAATAAGTGGTAAATATATTCTTTCAACATCTTTTAAAATTTATTTTAAATGGCTAATTTTTAATTATGAAGAATTATATACATTTAAAGGAAAAATGTAGTATAGATATCTGTTACAAAGCTTTGCAGTTAGGTTTTAGTTTGCCATGCATGAGCTTGCTTATCTGTAACTTACTCCATATTCTCTTTCCGATATTTACCTGTTTTACAGTAATGGTACTTCTGATGCCTCTGAACTTGAATAACAAGGAAACTAGAAAATTCTTATTCTGATATAATGGGTTTTAACATCTTGTTTTTATTAAATTTCTTCTTTGTTTGGAGTCTAATCTCTTTCATATTAATTTAGTTTGTTTTCAGGCACAGTCTAAAAGTCATCTTTTGTACCTGTTGTCCTCAACCTTGGTTACCCTTTAGAATTTAATAGATACCAGGTCATATAAATCTCAGTCTCTGGGAACAGGGCTCAGGCATCTGTAGTTTCAAAAGCTCCCCAGGTGATTCTGATGGGTCACCAAGATAGAGTACAACTGACTTGCGTACTAGATACTTTATGAGGTGATATTCCAACTTTAAAAATTAAACCTAAATTTGGATTTGACTTTAGAGTGAAAAATTTACCACTTCTAGTTCTGGTTCATCTATCATCTACTCAACCAATAGTGGTTGTGCACCTACTATGTGCCAGGTACTCTGCAGACACTGGATATTCAACAGTGAATAAGACACAGCCCCTGGCCTTAAGATGCTGAGGGTGCTGTATGCCTGGTGGAGCCCAAAAATGCCTGCTTCCCTGATACCTTTTGGGGATTTCAGACTCTAGCTACTCCCCCATTTTTATACATAGAGAATTAAAAAATGGTCTGGAGGTCTGAACAGAAGAACCTAACTGTAGGAGAAGTGTTGGGGGCAGACAGGATTTCCTGCCTTTGCAGGTTGTGCCTGATCCACATTACACTTGTAATCTATTTATTTATTCTTCTTGCAAATTGACCTTTTATCCTATGTAAATATAAAATGAAAGGAAAACTCTATAACATTGCTAGAAAAAAATATTTTTAAAATCAAACAAAATGGATACCATAACATAAAAAATATTCATCTGCATTCCTCATCTGCGTAACCTCATCTATGTGATCCATCTTTGGACCCCCAGTGTCATGGCTACCCTACTATGGAAAAAATTGTTTTCAGGGGTTCTTAACTCTGTGTGTATGAGTGTGTGTGTGCACACACACACGCTGCACGTGTGCCCACGTGTGTACATGCACCATGGACCCTTTGTCTATCTGGTAAATGTTATTCTCAGAATAATATTGTTTAAACCATAAAATACACAGCATTACCAAGTTTTCCTTGGTATCAGGTAGTACAAAATATGTATAACCACATGACTTCTTTTCTGTGGACTCCAGGTTAAGAATCTCTGCTAGATGATCAGCAAATGGAATAATGGTCTTTGAACCCAATGCTTTTCACACCATGTGAATTTCTCCTTTTCTCCTTTCTCTACTTTACAGTTAACTTTTAGAGAAAGAAAGAAAGAAAGATGATGACAGTGGTTGCAACAGCTTTTATTTTCTGACTTCACTTGAGAGTGTTACCTTTATAAAACGAAGTACCAATGCACACAGGCTGACTTTTTACATAGTGGGTATTTTGAGCATTTCTGCTGAGATTAACTGTTTCATTTACAACCAGGCATTATCTGAAACATATTTTTGTCAATTCCACTATGGAGGAAATGGTATGAGCTTAAGATTTGAGAGTTGTCAACTTTGGTAAATCTAGGCCTTAGGTTTTGCTGCATGTTTAACACTGAAGTTCATTTGGACATCTGGTTGACCTCTGTAATGCAGAACAATTAACTGTATTTTCTTCAAGATTCCGTTAGGGTTGAATATATTATTCATCAAGAAAAATAAAATCTTACTGAGGAGAAATTCTAGACATTAAATCATCCTGAGGACCAAATAAGAGATCAGCTTATGATGAAACAAGTGCTCTGGAGCCTCACTTGCCCACTGGCCATAAAATTAATCTCTTCATGGCCACCAGCCAGTGAATCATAGAAGATTCTTTAAGCAGCTAAAAGGACATCGGAACTGATACAGCCACACTCCTCATTCTGATCTCTGCTCAGAGTCTATTGACTCTTTATTTTGGTCATTAGTTTGGTTATCTGGTCTTTCAGGAATCAGTTGATTAGAAGCAACAAATCGGAAGGAGGGTGTTCTACCAAAGGCCCTTCCGATTTGGGAGAAACAAAATAAAATTAACGAGCAATAACAAGAAAAATCTGTTTTTACAAAGCAAACATAAGAATTTTTAAAGCCTGTAATTTGGGATCTATTTACCATAAGGTCACGTGGTCTAACATGCTTCAAAAATCCCTTAAGGGCATCATCGCTATGGCACTGTTTGATATAATGGTTATTTACAATAATGCTTCTTTGTCAACAAGCACAGTATATTGTCTGTAATGTGCTTTGCGTAAATTTGTTGGGGGGGTATGTAGTGTCTCAAGAATAATGCCCATTAGAAGGTAATATTACTTTAATATTTAATACTTACATAGTAAGAACTTTTTTTAAATCTTAAGTGGAACATCTCACTTCCTGACATTACAAATTCAGTATTATGTAGTACCAAGAAGAGAAACCGTGATTGATCCCAATAAGAACATGAGACAGAGTGATGTATTATCTCAAATATGAAATATTGTCCTCTGAGTTTGAAGAAACATGATCATCAAATTTTTATGCTCTAGTTTGATTTCTCTGAAAAATTGACCTCTATATTAATGTAGAAAAACATGAAGGGGTTTAGAGAAGGGGCAAAATTTTCCATTTACAATTTAAATGTTTGGGCTTATTGACTTATTGTAGCCATGGATCCTTACATTTTATTTCACCTGTGCATTTACTAATGGACAATACTTGTAATGTTTATGTCTGTTGCCCATGATCCAGGTGGTAAAGCCAAAATCTCCAGAACCAGAAGCAACCCTGACGTTTCCATTTCTGGACAAAATGCCTGAAAGCAGCCAATTACCTTTGCCAAATCTCAGTTCTCAAGGTAAAAAGATAGAAATGTTTTGTTTTAGTTCTACGTGTTCTGCTGGGCCCATTTGTAGTGAAATATTCTTCATTTTCAAGGGAGATTACTTCCTTTATGTTGATGTACCTTTAGCCATTGGGTTTGCCAGAGTCCATGATGGCTGAATTAATCACTTCAGAATGGAGGTTTGGAGCTACAGTCTCTATTTGGCTTAGCCAGGAACCCCAGCTGCCAAGACCGTTTTGTCAGCCAGGCACTGTAGGCACAGTAGGGCCTATACAAGTATTTGATACCCGAAAATAATTTTTATTGGCTCTAAATATTTTAAAAATTACAAAATAAAAAATCAATAACTTTAATAGTTTATGATCTTAATATTATATCAAGTTCATTAACTGTTAATTGCCTAGTCTTCCTAAAATATTCATTTAATTTGACAGTGATTTTGGAAGAAAGTCAGATTTTCTTGCCCCATAATAGTTCCTGGCTGTGCATGATGATTACCAAGAAACATTCATGATCATAGATTAAATGTGTTACTCATAGCCAAAAACTTTAATCTTTCCAAAAATTCTTTACAGTTAGAATATATAGTTATATGGAACACATATATATAGGCTGAGGATAAACCTTAATATATTTCATATGTCTGATACATTTTATTTTATTTTATTTTTTTAACATCTTTATTGGAGTATAATTGCTTTACAATGGTGTGTTAGTTTCTGCTGCATAACAAAGTGAATCAGCTATACATATACATATATCCCCATATCCCCTCCCTCTTGCGTCTCCCTCCCACCCTCCCTATCCCACCCCTCTAGGTGGTCACAAAGCACTGAGCTGATCTCCCTGTGCTATGCAGTTGCTTCCCACTAGCTAGCTATTTTACATGTGATAGTGTATCTATGTCCATGCCACTCTCTCACTTTGTCCCATGTTTGATACATTTTAACATGTTTGGTATAATTTAGGGAGGGATGGCCTCAAAAAATATGGGCGTTTAGGGCCTCTGAAGGTCTTAAAATGGCAATGGCCACTGCAAACTCCCCAAGTACCTTTAAGCCATGTATAGGTTGTGAATTCACCCCTTCACTCTTTAAGAGCCCAACTTGAATCCCTTTATCTTGGTAAGAACCCCAGGCGCCCACAACCACCAGAAAGGAGCCTGAGGGCTGTGAACAGTAGGGGGATGGGTCCTGAGGATTCCATGATCCATAGGGACTATGCTTCACAAGAGACAGACCACTGGGCTTTACTGGTGTGAGTTCTCTCTCTTTACTGGTGTGATGTGAAAACGACGAGAGTTCAGGAGGCAAGAACTATAAGGTTTCTTGTTTTTCTTTTTTAATGTGCTTTCCCAGTACACTTTATAGATCTATCAGTCCAGGCAAAGAGAAGATGTACAGGGTCATTGTGGCTGGGGACTTGTTGCTACTTTTCTTTTCAAGGATGGGCAGCTCTTTGGCAGAATGCTATTTGGCTTCCATTAGTCTTTGTTGACGGCTGGGAGATAAGTTGGGCTCTATCTACATAACAGGAAGTACTCAGGAGGGAATTAATTGGTACCTGTACTGATGATCACTAGCTTCTTAATGTGGAAACAAGTTCAATACTGTCTTCAAAGCATTTGATTTAAATTCGTCAGCCCTACTGTCCTGATGGGAAGTGACAAAAGTAAATTCTCCTAACTGGGTCAGCAATTGGTCACATTTAGATTTTAATTCTGCCCTATTTCTAGCACTTTTTAATTGTGTATATAAGTAATATAGAGAGGAAATAGATATTTTAAGCCATAGTAATTAGTTTTATTGTCTTAGATATTTTTACATCTAATTATCTGTTGTAAGGCATTTCGATTTTGTAAAATGTGCTGTTGAATTAAGGGACTTTACTTCATGCTTTATCTAAGGTGAATGAAAAATAAAATTCAGTGGCACTAGAGCATTTCCAAAATCATTCTTCAAGATGGGATTATATTTGTCATACACCTGTTCCATACTCTTGTCTGGCTCATGGAAGCTGTAATTACAGCTGCAGGCTCTGGAGACAGAAGGCCTGGCTTCAAATTCTGGCTCTTCGAGTTCTAATCTGTATGATCGTACCCACCAAGCTCTCTCTAATCTCTGTCACCTGTAAACTGGAAATAATAACAGTACCAACCTCATAGGGTTGTTAGAAGAATTAAATGAGATAAACCAAAAAAAAAAAAGCATTTAGCTCAACATCTGACCTAGAATAAGCACTACAGTATAATCTAGTAGCTGCAGAATAGTTGCAGTAGGAGTAGGAGTATAAAGCAAGGTGCCAGGCAGGATTAAAGCATTCTTAAATGCTCTCCTTAAAATAGGAGTGTTTATATTGTAGAGACATAGCAGTAATTTTCAAACCTGAGATGTGGCAGGGTCTCCTACAGGATTAATTAAAACACCGCTCTCTGGACCCCACCCGTACAGCGTCTGATTGTGTAGGTCTGGGCTGGGGCCACAGTATTTACATTTCTAACAAGTTCCCAAAGGTGATGCTGATGCTACAGATCCAGGGACCACACTCTGGAAACCACTGGCTTGAAGTATGTGTTTAAATTGTGTACCAAAAACATCACTGGTAGATGTAAAAATAACATTAATACTTGTTTGGAGTGTATAAAGTTCCTATCTTTCAAGAAGCAAAAGGCCTCTAATAAATGTAGTCTTAAAAGACATGATTTGTCTTTAATTGGGGGTTGGCGGGGGAGTATAGGGCTTTGTCCAGCTATAAAAAGTCAACATAGGGGCTTTCCTGGTGGCGCAGTGGTTGGTAGTCCGCCTGCCGAAGCAGGGGACACGGGTTCGTGCCCCGGTCCAGGAAGATCCCACATGCCACGGAGCGGCTGGGCCCGTGAGCCATGACCGCTGAGCCTGCACGTCTGGAGCCTGTGCTCCGCAACAGGAGAGGCCACAACAGTGAGAGGCCTGCATACTGAAAAAAAAAAAAAAAAAAAAAAGTCAGCATACATTTAAGTGACTAGTCAGAGGCTGCACATCAAGTCCAAAGAAGCTGTAGGGCCAGGATCAGGAATCCTGGAGCCATACCTAACATTCTCTCCCCAGGACAGTGATGATGCCACCATCTCCACTAAGTGGTCTGTTTCTCGACTGCTCAGACAGGCTACTGCAGATGTGCTGGGGGCCCTAGTGATGCTCCACAGATTTCCCTTAAACATACACATGTGCACAAATAGTCTTTAAATACTCTGAAAACATTCATAAAATAACATTTAAAGAGGACAGATTTTCTTTTCTCAACTGTCTCCCAATAGTAGAAAGATATCTTGAATTGATGTTTCAGGAAAACATGTGCACATTTAAAAAACTGATGTCTTTATTTGTATTGAGAATGATGACAGATGAGCATAGCATATAGGTTAAGGATGCAAATGCTTGCCTTCAGCTTCTGTCTGCTTGATGCCTCCCCATTACAGATACACACATACACATCTTTTTACTACACACGTATATAACTGCCACCACAGACTTCCATAATAACATTTATAAAGTGTATAAGAATAATTGAACTCCTCTCTGCTGTCTTTTAGACTTTTCTAGTGCTTTCCAAAAGCAATGTAAACTGTGCATTTTGCCCTTACATCATCCCATCATTTTGAGATTCAGCATCTCAACAATATCACCTTTAAGTATGAGCTCCTAAACTCCCACCCAGCACCAAACAAAAGCATAAACTGGCCCATCTATGGGCTTTTGTCTACATCTTCGGGTTTTGTGTGCATTTTATTGAGATATTTTGTACTTTGGATTCTTTCACTCTCAATCCTTGTTCTGATGACAGCCGAACCTCCATTAGTACTTGGGAGTATGGTTCTATTCAAGTCTCAGCCCTGTTTTCATGGTTTTTCTATTTGTTCTGTTCTGCCATCTGATCTAGAGTCGCCTGGCACTGCCAGCGTTCTGCTGAGAGTTCAGAACTCTTGGCGACGTTCCCAGTTTTTCTCCCAGTCAGGTAAAATGCATACTGGGGAGCTCTATTTCTTTTTTGCAAAATCCATGTTGTGGGCAACCAATTATATTTGGTACTTTTCTTCATTTCTGATTCCAGGGGCACACAGTTAGCAAAGAGCTGGTTCATTGATATCAGTACCAGTTATCAGTACTAAAATTGGGGGAAATTCGCAGAATTTTACTTTGATTTTGAAAATCCAAAGAAATAATATTCACCTTTTCTTTATGGTCTTCTTCTTTTTTAAAAAAAAAAAAAAAAACAAAGATTAGACGCATTTACCTGGAACTGGTAACAGTCCTCTTGTTAACTGTGTCACCTTCTCTACTTCCTGGATGACATCTGGCCTCTCTCTGTGTGATCCTTCTCTGTGTCAGACAGTGAGGGAACTGGTCAGTCAAGCCAGAGTGCAAGGTGCCTTAAAACGAGCACTCATAGGAATAGATTTTGCTTCCTATAATCTAGTACCTGGTGCTAGTTGATGGGATCAATCATATTACACTGGTCATAACTTCTCTTGGTGATGGGTACAAGCTGCTTCAGGGGTCTGCTTTATCATGATTTTCTAATGCTCTTGGCTAACCAAAAAAAGTTGGTTTGAAGCTGACATAGGAACCACACTCCACTGAGACGATCAAAAAATAAAGACAATTAGAAGCTACTCACATTGTGATCTTTTTTCCTTTCTTTCTATACAGTGGATTCTCCAAGCAGTGAAAAGTCACCTGTAACTACGCCTGTAAGTAATTCCTACTGAGGAATAAGATCATGCATTTAGTGTGATTTTAATTTATAAGGTATTTGATTCACTTAAAGGGGATTCAATCAAAAACGGTCTCCAAACTTTTGATTGTAAAAGAACATTTTTGTCGCATATAATGCTGTCAGTTGAATTATGGAGAAAGAGATAGATTATCATTTTGCACAGTTGTTATCATGCCTGGAAGCAAAATGGTGAGTCAGGAAGGTAAAATCTAAAAGAAACAACCAAAATGAATGTGACATAAGGAATTAGTAATAAAACATGCAACTTCTGTAGGCATTCAAAATCAGCTTTTTAAATGAAGACAATACTTTAACACAGTGTGTCATCAGCAGACAGGGCCCAGCCTGGACTTTCCCTGGGAGACCCATGCTGTCTGGGTTATATTCCTTCTCACAATCAGTATCTTGAATAATATATATTTTTTAACATCTTTACTGGAGTATAACTGCTTTACAATGGTGTGTTAGTTTCTGCTTTATAACAAAGTGAATCAGCTATACGTATATACATATCCCCATATCTCTTCCCTTTGGCGTCTCCCTCCTACCCTCCCTATCCCACCCCTCTAGGCAGTCACAAAGCACTGAGCTGATCTCCCTGTGCTATGCAGCTGCTTCCCACTAGCTATCTGTTTTACATTTGGTAGTGTATATATGTCCATGCCACTCTCTCACTTCGTCCCAGCTTACCCTTCCCCCTCCCCGTGTCCTCAAGTCCATTCTCTACATCTGTGTCTTTATTCCTGTCCTGCCCCGAGGTTCTTCAGAACCTTTTTTTTTTTAGATTCCATATATATGTGTTAGAATACAGTATTTGTTTTTCTCTTTCTGACTTACTTCACTCTGTATGACAGACTCTAGGTCTATCCACCTCACTACAAATAACTCAATTGCATTTCTTTTTATGGCTGAGTAATATTCCATTGTATATATGTGCCACATCTTCTTTATCCATTCATCTGTCAGTGGACACTTAGGTTGCTTCCATGTCCTGGTTATTGTAAATAGAGCTGCAGTGAACATTGTGGTACATGACTCTTTTTGAATTATGGTTTTCTCAGGGTATATGCCCGGTAGTGGGATTGCTGGGTCATATGGTAGTTCTATTTTTCGTTTTTTGAGAAACCTCCGTACAGTTCTCCATAGTGGCTGTATCAATTTACATTCCCACCAGCAGTGCAAGAGGGTTCCCTTTTCTCCACACCCTCTCCAGCATGTATTGTTTGTAGCTTTTTTGATGATGGCCATTCTGACTGGTGTGAGATGATACCTCATTGTAGTTTTGATTTGCATTTCTCTAATGATTAATGATGTTAAGCATCCTTTCATGTGTTTGTTGGCAGTTTGTATATCTTCTTTGGAGGAATGTCTATTTAGGCCTTCTGCCCATTTTTGGATTGGGTTGTTTGTTTTTTTGATATTGAGCTGCATGAGCTGCTTGTATATTTTGGAGATTAATCCTTTGTCAGTTGGTTCGTTTGCAAATGTTTTCTCCCATTCTGAGGGTTGTTTTTTCGCCTTGTTTATGGTTTCCTTTGCTGTGCAAAAGCTTTTAAGTTTCATTAGATCCCACTTGTTTATTTTTCTTTTTATTTCCATTTCTCTAGGACGTGGGTCAAAAAGGATCTTGCTGTGATTTATGTCATAGAGTGTTCTGCCTATGTTTTCCTCTAAGAGTTTTATAGTGTCTGACCTTACATTTAGGTCCTTAATCCATTTTGAGTTTATTTATGTGTATGGTGTTAAGCAGTGTTCTAATTTCATTCTTTTACATGTAGCTGTCCAGTTTTCCCAGCACCACTTATTGAAGAGGCTGTGTTTTCTCCCTTGTATATTCTTGCCTCCTTTATCAAAGATAAGGTGACCATATGTGCATGGGTTTATCTCTGGACTTTCTATCCCGTTCCATTGATCTATATTTCTGTTTTTGTGCCAGTACCATACTGTCTTGATTACTGTAGCTTTGTAGTACAGTCTGAAGTCAGGGAGCCTGATTCCTCCAGCTCTATTTTTCTTTCTCAAGATTGCTTTGGCTATTCGGGGTCTTTTGTGTTTCCATACAAATTGTGCAATTTTTTGTTCTAGTTCTATGAAAAATGCCATTGGTAGTTTGAGAAGGATTGCACTGAATCTGTAGATTGCTTTGGGTAGGATAGTCATTTTCACAATGTTGATTCTTCCAATCCAAGAACATGGTATATCCATCTGTTTGTAACATCTTTAATTTCTTTCATCAGTGTCTTATAGTTTTCTGCATACAGATCTTTTGTCTCCTTAGGTAGGTTTATTCCTAGGTATTTTATTCTTTTTGTTACAGTGGTAAATGGGAGTGTTTCCTTAATTTCTCTTTCAGATTTTTCATCATTAGTGTATAGGAATGCAAGAGATTTCTGTGCATTAATTTTGTATCCTGCTACTTTACCAAATTGATTGATTAGCTCTAGTAGTTTTCTGGTAGCATCTTTAGGATTCTCTCTGTATAGTATCATGTCATCTGCAAACAGTGACAGTTTTACTTCTTCTTTTGTGACTTGGATTCCTTTTATTTCTTTTTCTTCTCTGATTGCTGTGGCTAAAACTTCCAAAACTATGTTGAAAAATAGTGGTGAGAGTGGACAACCTTATCTTGTTCCTGATCTTAGTGGAAATGGTTTCAGTTTTTCACCATTGAGAACGATGTTGGCTGTGGGTTTGTCATATATAGCCTTTATTATGTTGAGGTAAGTTCCCTCTATGTCTACTTTCTGGAGGGTTTTTATCATAAATGGGTGTTGAATTTTGTCAAAAGCTTTTTCTGCATCTATTGACATGATCATGTGGTTTTTCTCCTTCAGTTTGTTAATACGGTTTATCACATTGATTGATTTGCGTATATTGAAGAAACCTTGCATTCCTGGGATAAACCCCAGTTGATCATGTTGTATGATCCTTTTCATGTGCTGTTGGATTCTGTTTGCTAGTATTTTGTTGAGGATTTTTGCATCTCTGTTCATCAATGATATTGGCCTGTAGTTTTCATTGTTTGTGGCATCTTTGTCTGGTTTTGGTATTGGGTGATGGTGGCCTTGTAGAATGAGTTTGGGAGTGTTCCTCCCTCTGCTATATTTTGGAAGAGTTTGAGAAGGATGGGTGTTAGCTCTTCTCTACATGTTTGATAGAATTTGCCTGTGAAGCCATCTGGTCCTGGGCTTTTGTTTGTTGGAAGATTTTTAATCACAGTCTCAATTTCAGTCCTTGTGATTGGTCTGTTTATATTTTCTGTTTCTTCCTGGTTCAGTCTCAGAAGGTTGTGCCTTTCTAAGAATTTGTCCATTTCTTCCAGGTTGTCCATTTTATTGGCATAGAGTTGCTTGTAGTAATCTGTCATGATCCTTGTATTTCTGCAGTGTCAGTTGTTACTTCTCCTTTTTCATTTCTAATTTTATTGATCTGAGTCTTCTCCCTTTTTCTCTTGATGAGTCTGGCTAATGGTTTATCAATTTTGTTTATCTTCTCAAAGAACCAGCTTTTAGTTTTATTCATCTTTGCTATCATTTCCTTCATTTCTTTTTCATTTATTTCTGCTCTGATCTTTATGATTTCTTTCCTTCTGCTAACTTTGACGTTTTTTGTTCTTCTTTCTCTAATTGCTTTAAGAGTAAGGTTAGGTTGTTTATTTGAGATGTTCTTGTTTCTTGAGGTAGGATTGTATTGCTATAAACTTCCCCCTTAGAACTACTTTTGCTGCATGCCATAGGTTTTGGGTCGTCGTGTTTTCATTTTCATTTGTTTCTAGGTATTTTTTTGTTTCCTCTTTGATTTCTTCAGTGGTCTCTTGGTTATTTAATAGTGTATTGTTTAGCCTGCATGTGCTTGTGTTTTTTTTTTTTTTTTCTTTTTGCGGTATGCGGGCCTCTCACTGTTGTGGCCTCTCCCGTTGCGGAGCACAGGCTCCGGATGCGCAGGCCCAGCGGCCATGGCTCACGGGCCCAGCCGCTCCGCGGCATATGGGATCCTCCCAGACCAGGGCACGAACCCGTATCCCCTGCATCGGCAGGCGGACTCTCAACCACTGCGCCACCAGGGAGGCCCTGTGCTTGTGTTTTTTACAGATTTTTTTCCTGTAATTGATATCTAGTCTCATAGCATTGTGGTCAGAAAACATACTTGATACGATTTCAATTTTCTTAAATTTACCAAGGCTTGATTTGTGACCCAAGGTATGATCTATCCTGGAAAATGTTCCATGAACACTTGTGAAGAAAGTGTAATATCCTGTTTTTGGATGGAATGTCCTATAAATATCAATTAAGTCCATCTTGTTTAGTGTATCATTTAAAGCTTGTGTTTCCTTATTTATTTTCACTTTGGATGATCTGTCCATAGGTGAAAGTGGGGTGTTAAAGTCCCCTGCTATTATTGTGTTACTGACGATTTCCCCTTTTACGACTGTTAGCATTTGCCTTATGTATTGAAGTGCTCCTATGTTGGGTGCATAAATATTTACAATTGTTATATCTTCTTCTTGGATTGATCCTTTGATCATTATGTAGTGTCCTTCTTTGTCTCTTGTAATAGTCTTTATTTTAAAGTCTATTTTGTCTGACATGAGAATTGCTACTCCAGCTTTCTTTTGATTTCCATTTGCATGGAATATCTTTTTCCATCCCCTCACTTTCAGTCTGTATGTGTCCGTACGTCTGAAGTGGGTCTCTTGTAGACAGCATATGTATGGGTCTTATTCTTGTATCCATTCAACCAATCTATGTCTTTTGGCTGGAGCATTTAATCCATTTACATTTAAGGTAGTTATCGATATGTATGTTCCTTTTACCATTTTCTTAACTGTTTTGAGTTTGTTATTGTAGGTCTTTTTCTTCTCTTGTGTTTCCTGCCTAGAGAAGTTCCTTTAGCATTTGCTGTAGAGCTGGTTTGGTGGTGCTGAATTCCCTTAGCTTTTGCTTGTCTGTAAAGCTTTTAATTTCTCCATCAAATCTGAATGAGATCCTTGCTGGGTAGAATAATCTTGGTTGTAGGTTTTTCCCTTTCATCGCTTTAAATATGTCTTGCTACTCCCTTCTGGTTTGCAGAGTTTCTGCTGAAAGATCAGCTGTTAACTTTATGGGGATTCCCTTGTATGTTATTTGTTGCTTTTCCCTTGCTGCTTTTAATATTTTTTCTTTGTATTTAATTTTTGATAGTTTGATTAACATGTGTCTTGGCGTGCTTCTCCTTGGATTTATCCCGTATGGGACTCTCTGTGCTTCCTGGACTTGATTGACTATTTCCTTTCCCATGTTAGGGAAGTTTTCAACTATAATCTCTTCAAATATTTTCTCAGACCCTTTCTTTTTCTCTTCTTCTTCTGGGACCCCTATAATTCGAATGTTGGTGTGTTTAATGTTGTCCCAGAGGTCTCTGAGACTGTCCTCAACTCTTTTCATTCTTTTTCTTTATTCTGCTCTGAGGTAGTTATTTCCACTATTTTGTCTTCCAGGTCACTTATCTGTTCTTCTGCCTCAGTTATTCTGCTATTGATTCCTTCTAGAGAATTTTTAATTTCATTTATTTTGTTGTTCATCATTGTTTGTTCGCTCTTTAGTTCTTCTAGTCCCTTGTTAAATGTTTCTTGTACTTTCTCCATTGTATTTCCAAGATTTGGGATCATGTTTACTATCATTACTCTGAATTCTTTTTCAGGTAGACTACCTATTTCCTCTTCATGTGTTTGGTCTGGTGGGTTTTTGCCTTGCTCCTTCATCTGCTGTGTATTTCTCTGTCTTCTCATTTTGCTTAACTTACTGTGTTTGGGGTCTCCATTTCGCAGGCTGCAAGTTCATAGTTCCCGTTGTTTTTGGTGTCTGCCCCCAGTGGGTAAGCTTGGCTCAATGGGTTGTGTAGGCTTCCTCATGGAGGGTCCTGGTGCCTGTGTTCTGGTGGATGAGGCTGGATCTTGTCTTTCCGGTGGGCAGGACCAAGTCCAGTGGTGTGTTTTGGGGTGTCTGTGAACTTATTATGATTTTAGGCAACCTCTTTGCTAATGGGTGGGTTTGTGTTCCCGTCTTGCTAGTTGTTTGGCATGGGGTGTCCAGCACTCTAGCTTGCTGGTCGTTGAGTGGAGCTGGGTCTTAGCACTGAGATGGAGATTTCTGGGAGAGCTTTTGCCGTTTGATATTACATGGGGCTGAGAGGTCTCTGGTGGACCAATGTCCTGAACTCGGCTCTCCCACCTCAGAGGCTCAGGCCTGACACATGGCCAGAGCACCAAGACCTGTTTTTTAGGAATTCTGGGGTATTTTGTTCTTTGTTTTCTTTCTTTCAGGTATTTTTTTTTCTTACTTATTTTCAGTGAAATTTCCAGGAATGAAACAATAAGCAGGTGAATGGTCTCCAATTCAAAGCCAGGCATTTGTCAAGCTCTTGCTAGTTCTTGTTTCCCTGGTTTCCCTGAAAGGGAGAACCAGGAGGTGGTGCCAGGCTCTGTCCCTACTGCTTCCCCGTGCAGACCGGTGCTCACACGTCCTCTCACTGCCTCTGCTCTTGGAGGGGCAGCCTGTGAACACACATCCCAGTCCGGGGCATGTAGGGCTGTGGTACTGACCGTCTGTGTATTTCTCTCTCTGTCCCCTCTGCCACAGATCGGCTGCTTCACCCTCTTCTGACAGCCTCAAATGCTTCCCTTCCATTCCATGAAGGGATCTTTATAGTCCTTTCTGGTGTCCAAGGTCTTCTGCTAGTTTTCAGCTGGTGTTCTGTGAGAACTGTTGCATCTATAGATGTATTCCTATGTGGAGAGAGATGAACTCCACGTCCACCTACTCCTCTGCCGTCTTGAATATCAGTATCTTGAATAATATTAACTGTACATTTAGTTTTCAATTCTTTATTTCGATGAAATAAAGAGAGCACTTGCTAATTAAAATGTCAAGACCCATGACACTGTAGAAATTCCTTGCTGCTGAATTATACCTGGACATTCTTCATAGACCTGACTCTTCTCTGAACTGAGTATTTCCAATGCTGGGCCTGGAATACTCACCCTCTGAAATTTGAATTGGTTTGGAGCCTTCCTCTATGACACAATCAACTGTAGCATTTCCTGAGGCCCCCAGGTGTAGCTGCATAATCACTGCTGCACCTTTGATTACAGATTTACTAACCATATGACCCTGAAGGTGCTGCATAACTTCTCTGAACCTTGTCTTCCTTGGTAGTACAGTGAGATAATAACACTTTCAGAGTGTTGTGGGCTTTATTTGAAATAATTACACAGAAGCCTGTAGCACAGTGCCCAATACATGAACGAATCCTCCCCAGTGGCTAATCCAAGAGGCCCACCATAGCCAACACCAATTCTTATCTATAGGTAAATTGTCTCACTTTGGGAATTCCTAAGTACCTGTGCAGAATGGAGAAGGGACCCATCACCCATCACAACCCCTCCCCAATATCTCCAGCCACGTTCCAGAACTACCAACCATTTGTGGAGGCTCAGTCTTAAGCCAGTACTGGGAATCCTGAGTTTGTTGGGAAGCTGAGTACATCCACAGAGGATGGGACCTCCAGAAGGACCCCAAGGCTGGCATTCATGGCACAGATCTGAAGAGTAGTATAACATAACCCATTGAGTTCCATTTTAAACGACATGGGAACAACCATGTCAAATTGTTCTAGTCCCGCCTGGCAGGGATGGAGAGGAAGGACGTCCTACAGAGATACATTCTTATTTCTGTGTATGGAAAATAGAATAAGAAAGAGAGAAATTACTGACCCATATAGGTGAATTCTTGAAAATACCCACCTAAATTTGATGTTCTTTTGATGATAAATAGCTCTTCATAGAATGGAAAATTAAAAGAAATTGGAAAATAAGAGAAGGTTGAGGGGAAGTAAGCATTCGATTAGTCTGAACTCAATAGACTCGGGGCAGTTTTGCTCAGATGTGAAGTGGCCCAAAGCTATAGGGTCTACGAAGGGGAGAGAAGAGGATGCATTACCCAGCCAGCATGAAGTTATTCCATTTATTTATTCAATGAACATTTCCTGAAGACCTAAAAATTCAAGGTCTTGAGATACTTAGGCAAGATAAAGGGCCCTCTTTGCCCTCAAGGAACCCCTAGGCCAGGGAAAGATCCAGATCTGTAAACAGATAAATTATAGAACAAAGTGTGCCAAACGCTCTGCATTCTTTCTCTGGAAACTTTTCTATCTCTGTTATGGTAATTATCCCACTGTCTCCTGGGGATCGTTTATATATGGGTCACTCCCTCACAAGCCCACCCCCATCCCCACTCTCAGCTGTAAGCTCCATGAGGCTGGGGCTCTTGGCCGCCTGCTATGCCACCTGGTCATAAGTAAGTGCTCAGCAAATAGTCACTGAAAAAGGAGCATGACCACTTCTCTTGCCCTCCTGTTTATCACAATAGTCTCTTCCTCTTTATCTTCCTCTGAAAATGCTCATTGTTTTTCTTTCTTGCTTTCTAACAAATATTCCATATTGTCTTCTGTGCTCAATCGCCATATCCCACACTTCTCCCTCCTGTTTCTGCTTACTCCTGACTTATTCTTGCCATTACAACCTAGGGAAACCTGAAAATTAACTAAATAATTTCTAATTGTTGCTCTTATTTTCCTGCTGTTGGACTTTCCCCATTGGGCTTCCTATAGCTTTATTCACATTACCACACCCTTTTCCTCAAAAGTCAAAGAAGAGCCATGCCCCTGAGAGAGGGTCTGAATATTTAAACTGCTTCCAAGTCTTAGGAAAATGCCAAGTGGAGCCAACATCCAACTCCATTAATTCCAGGAGAATTTTCAACCTGGGATCCATATTTAGATGACATTTTATGGTCATCCAAGGAAATGTGGGAAACTCTGGATTTTATACAATAAAATAGTTTTTCTCCTGCATAACTTGTCAGAGGCTTTCATATGCAGATATGCAGTATGAATCCCAAGAGTGGCATATAGGAAATACATTTCTCTCCCTGTTTTGGCCACCTTTCTCTGACTTTTTGTGACCATCCCTACCATTTGCAGGAACTACAGCAAGAATATCCACCGAGGCCCACATTTCACATGTCTAAATACATTAAAGCTATAGATATTTATAATGTTAAAAATTGAGCAACAGCCATGGCCTGGCTCGTATTCTCAGCCTGGAGACTTCCCTGGATGGGCCAGCCATTGTGCACCTGAGTGGTAGCCTGGATTACTGGGGGCAGGGCAGGGGAGGTGGGCTGGCCCAGCTATCTTGGGCAGTAGCTAGACCCATCTAAACCTTGGATGGGACTGACTCTGTCCAGCTTCGCAGGCAGCCAGAGTAGGTAGAGTCTGCCTGCCCCGCACCCTGCCCCAGACTCTCCCCCTCCTCCCTAATTCCTTCACCCTCACCCTGCTCTTTCCCTCAGGATTCCCAGACCGTTCTAAGTGCCTCCCAAAACTGTCCCATCAGAACAGAGAGAAGGGAAGAAGCACAGTTATCGGGGAGCCTGGATTGCCTCAGCACCTACTCTGGGTGACAAGGGAGGCCAACTTTAAACACATCAGCCTCCCCACTTTTGCTGGTTTCCCAAGGACTAGCTGTGATTTCTCTTCCCCCTCAGACCCTCTCAATCCCCTTCATATTCTGAGGCCTGGGTGCCCACTTTGGTTCATGCATCCTTCTCCCATTATTCCCATTTACTTACTTGGTTCTCAAAATCACAAAAGCCTTTTTTAAAAGACCAAAAACACCAAAGTCTGTGGGTTTGAATGTTTGTTTTGTGGGCCCTGATCAGGGACTCCCCTTGCCTGGATCTCTGGTGATGCTGGCGAACACTGGTGAGTTAAATGATCCCACTTTAGAGAAAACTGGGATGGGAAAGCAATAATAGCAGTATAAAAGGTGAGTTCTGTAGCACAGCAAACACCACTTCTCACAAAATGCAGTTCTGCTGAAATAAACATTCCTATTTGCTTGGACCCAGGATCAATATGCAGAATGAGTATCTTATGCTTAGGAGCGTGAATACATTTAAGAAATCACTTCTAAGGGAAACAAAGCAAAAGCCTTCCCATGCCAGTGGCTAATTACTTCGCGTTTTCATTAGCTCCGGAAAAGGTTCACAGAATCATACCAGCATATTGGAAGTAAACCAAAGAGGGACTAAGATTAAAAAGTGGTTTCTGGGGCTTCCCTGGTGGCGCAGTGGTTTAGAGTCCGCCTGCCGATGCAGGGGACGTGGGTTCATGCCCCGGTCCGGGAGGATCCCGCGTGCCACGGAGCGGCTGGGTCCATGAGCCATGGCCGCTGAGCCTGCGCGTCCGGAGCCTGTGCTCCGCAGCGGGAGAGGCCACAGCAGTGAGAGACTCGCGTACTGCAAAAAAAATAAATTTAAAAAAAAAAAAAAAGTGGTTTCTGCCAACAAAGAGCACCTTTAGATACGGGAAGGTTTCTGCTTCTGTGTGTCCATCTGGGTGTCAAACCGTGAGCTAATTGTGCCCCTTGTCCTGGCCTGGCCTTGAGGACATGGCTCAGTTCTGATCGTGGGTTTTATATTCTAAACAGTTGAAGTTGTGGGCATGGGACCCGGAAGAGGAACGCAGGAGACAGGAAAAATGGCAACAGGAGCAGGAACGTTTGCTCCAGGTAGGACTGGGTTTGCTGCTTTTTATTTTTTTCTTCTTTTTGGTGATGCTCTCTTAATTTCTGCTGTATTAAATAGATGTTTAGGGCTTCCCTGGTGGCGCAGTGGTTGAGAGTCCGCCTGCCAATGCAGGGGACACGGGTTCGTGCCCCGGTCCGGGAAGATCCCACATGCCGTGGAGCGGCTGGGCCCGTGAGCCATGGCTGCTGAGCCTGCGCGTCCGGAGCCTGTGCTCCGCAACGGGAGAGGCCACAACAGTGAGAGGCCCACGTACTGCAAAATAAATAAATAAATAAATAAAATAAATAGATGTTTAGCCCAGGGAATACATGGAATCAGCTTCTTCTCAGAAGTCGTTGAGTCTAAGTCTGTTCATTTTGTGTCCATGAGACAGAATGCTCTGAGTCTAATTCCTCCCACCAGAGGTTACACTGATGAACATAAGGAGAAAGCATTTCACTTAGAAAAAAATCCAAGTATTGATTAAGGGCCAATCCACCCACTCATCACCCTGTTCGCTGCCAATCAAATTCCAGTCCAACTAGGAGTGGGAAGGAATTATCAGAAAGTTATTTATAGCCTACATGAGAAATAAAAGTTGACCTGGGTCTTCTTCCTTAAGTAGAAATGTTTGCTCCATCTTTGAGCAAAAGCTCCTAATTTTCAATTCTAGAAAAATTCTGGGAGTTAACTTATCATGCTCCTACTTGTTTCATCCCAGTTTTGTGGAGCAACAGAGCTTCAAAAAATAATCTAGTAACCTTAGAAACTAACCTATGCTGAGCATTTGGGGTGTGCCAGAACTGGCATATTTGTAGGTGCTTGACATATTTTACCTAACTTCATTCTCATAAAACTCATCAAAGTATGTCTTATTGATCTCAGTTTTCAATTGAAGAAATTAAGGCTCAAAATAAGTTAAATAATTGCCCAAGGTCATACCTCTAACAAATGTTGAGCCTCGTTTCAAATCCAAGCTTGGGTGACTCTAAAACTCATGTTTTTTCCCCTATACTCCCAATGGTATTGATTTTACCAAAAGTCATAAAGAAAAAGAATGTTAAATCTCATTTATTTTTGTGACTTTCTGCTGATGTGTAGAAAGCAGTGCTTAATGCAAGTTTATTTTACTTTTTTTTCTTATCTTTTTGTTCTAATCCTTTGGCTTAATTCCCAGGGGTGGGGAGCAAGAGTCAGCTAGATAGTTAATTAATTGTAGTGTGGCTCTAGGTCTGCCTGTTAAGTTTGACACTTTTCAAAATTACATAGGAGTAAACCTTCAATACCAAAATCTAGTTCTTAGTAAGAACTAGGTTCAGCAAAGTCCCAGAGCTGTTGGGACATTTAGGTCCATTGGGAGACCCCAGACCAGCCCTGGTCATCTGCTATTCTCTTGGAAGTCAGATGCCCATTCCACCAGGAGTCAGAAATTCCACAGAGTAAAGAAGACAGCCTGTGTTTCCCATGGTAGTGCTGTGTCTGTTATACTTTGAAAGGTGGCCGTGGTTTTAGGTGTGGGTTGTGGGCTTAGGGGCGAGGTGTTTATGGGGAAGGAAGGGTGTGTGTGTGTGTGTGTGTGTGTGTGTGTGTGTGTGTGTCTGTGGACAAATATACCATATCTTTGGCCCCTGTATCATCAGTTCATCCTCTTGGTGAGGGAAACATTTGATATAAGCTCCTAGAACCAATAAATGTAAGAAGCTTTGCTTGTTTTTCATCTTCTGTAAAGTTTTAAGGTCTGTTTCCTCTATTCTGAAGACCCTTGGAGTCCCTCTCTAAAACTTTACAATATTAGGTTTTATAACAAATTTTTAGCCAAAGTTTAAAAGCCTACCATGGGTTGACCAACAGTGGTTTGGCCAGAGCATTAATAGGAACATTAGGCTCCAGACAATCCCATAAAGCCCTTTTGCTCCTAAGATAATAACATAACAAGTAATACCTGGAGGAATTCTCGGTGCCTTCCCCGAGAAGATGGAAGCACAGACTCATGTTAGCCTCAGAGAGAAGACTGACAGTAATCAGCCTAAAATATTTGACTGTGCATAGCATACTCCAGCAATTCCTTTGTCTCTGTCATGTCAGGGATGCCATTCTCAAGGCATCCAGGGGTGTCGGTTCGCATCTTAAGCATTCGTTTTAATTTCCATGTATTCATTTCTTCTAGTCAGCTGTCAGGGACTCCAGTCACATTTTTAAAGCTCTCCTTATCCTATTCAGAGTATTTTTATTTTTTTCTCTGGAAGTGGTGACTAGTGTCCTATTTTTTTCTGAAAACAATAATAGCAGTTCTGATATCAAAGCCTTCTAATGGGCTGTTTAAAAGCTACTCTTAATTCAGGAGGACTTAAAGTTAGGAAGATTCCATTTTAGTAGAATGGCCACAAGCAAAGAGTAATTCAGCCACTCAGCTAATTATCGTTTTGTCCACTTTGGACCTTTCTCCATCATCTATCTTGTAAACTTGCAAGGTTTTTTTTTTTTAAATCTTTTATTAAACTGTCCCAGCAGCAACGTATTTCTATCAGTGGAATGGCAAAACTCATCTCTGAAGGGCCCAGTAAAAGCAAACTATTGGTTTAACCTACCTCTAAGGACAAAACCCAAGTTAAGAAAGAGTTTAGAATCTTTCCATCTTTTCTCTTTCCATAAGCAAATGCCTACTCATATATCTGAAGAACAATTCTATGAAACACCCACAGCAGAAAAGATCGTTCTCTGTTGGATTTTTATGTCCCTAACATGTCTGAGTACCACGAAATGGTATTCCCCTTTTGGTGCATGAATGGGTTAGCTTCAGAACGTTACAGCAAGAAGAGAGTCTTGCAACACATTGTACGTGATGGTTTAGCGGGGGGAAAAGTCCCAATGATGTATGCACTGGTCCGTTCAGAACAATCTATGGAAATTCCATAACAGGAGAGATACCAGAAGGAGCAGGACAAGCTGAAGGAAGAGTGGGAAAAGGCCCAAAAGGAGGTGGAAGAGGAAGAACGCAGATACTATGAGGAGGTAGGAAATTCCCCGGAAGGAATTTGACCCTGAAGCCCTGATTCCTCAAAGTCTATCAGCACTTTCTCTGTCTGTGCTATGTGTACCCTTGGGGCATGTCTGATTCTCTTTACTCACAACAGAGCCCTATCAACCTTTTAAAAGAGTCCTATCCTATAGGCTGTAAAAGACTACTACTCTTCCAAGTTTAGCTTGTGGTAAGGGTGTGTTGAGTCATGGTCAAGGGGGAGAATAGAGTTGTATCTCTTCTTTAGTCACAAAGGTCAGATTCTTGATTTGTCTTAGATGACATGAAAGTATCAATTTGTTTATTTGTGTGTTTGTTTGAGGCGAGCATGTTTGGTAGTAGTGAATTAATATTAATTTTTATGAGGATAATTTTGATATCAAGGCTAAGTGAATCCTTACTACTGCATTCACTGTATGGTACTAAAGAGATTTAGAAGGGAGGAGAATTTGGCTTTGTTTGTTTCATTTTTAGATGAACAAACCAGACCATATTCGAGAATTTGAAACTACACTTTATGTATATTATCCAAAATCTGTTTATGATTAATATTGTTGTGAATTTTTTCTTCAACAATAATTTTTGTGCATAATACTTTCCCTAATAGCATTTCTAATTTGGCCTCTTGAATCACACTAACTAATTAACTTGCAAAGACTCTATTTTTCTAAATTAAATGCTAATTTCTAAATCATTGCCCATAGAGCATGTTATCTGATTTACATGCTTTTTAAAAGTAAGACCTTTTTTTATGCCGTGCTTGTTTATACATAATTCTGATGTTTGTCCCTAAATTTCTTTAATGACACTTCTCTCTTGACAAATATGATTTATCCTTTCTCTCCCTTTCATTAATTCCTGTCCTTCCCCCAGGAGCGCAAAATAATTGAGGACACTGTGGTTCCATTTACTATTTCTTCAAGTTCTGCAGACCAGCTGTCTACATCCTCCTCTGTGACTGAAGGCAGTGGGACAATGGTAAGACCATAGATTAAAAGGAATTCATGAAATAAGAAAACTAAAATAGAAGTACTAAACCACAAGGCCAAGTTTTCCACCAGTTTGAAGCCAAGACTAGCTGTTTCTCTAGAATTATGTCAGCTACTACGTGGCCATTGTACCCCATCATACTGTCATTGCCGTGGTGAAACCCTAGAGTCAATCCCTGAGAGCAGTAAACGTATTACTAGGGCCAGCCCTGCCCCCGCAGGCTGGAAACCAAAGTCTCTGCACTGGTTGGCAAGACCCTGGTTAGTGATGCCATGTGCTGGAATGTCTTTCTAACTGCCCATCATTCATTCATTTAGCAGACATATGTTTCTCTCTGCCAGACCATACGTCTCTTTGCACTGGATGTTAGCAGTAGGATGCCAACAATACACTCTCACCGGCCTCCATGAAAGTTTCTTCTGAATCACTCTTAAAATTCCACATGAATTGGGCTTCCCTGGTGGTGCAGTGGCTGAGAGTCCGCCTGCCGATGCAGGGGACATGGGTTTGTGCCCCGGTCCAGGAAGATCCCACATGCCGTGGAGCAGCTGGGCCCGTGAGCCATGGCTGCTGAGCCTGCACGTCCGGAGCCTGTGCTCTGCAAGGGGAGAGGCCACAACAGTGAGAGGCCCACGTACCACAAAAAAAAAAAAAAAAAAAAAAAATCCACATGAATATATATATATATATATATGTGTGTGTCTTCAAGGTCTGGAGAGAGTCCAGAAAGGTTGGTCAACCTCCATATCCCCCAAATAAGGTCATGGAGGTAGTGGACAGAGGTCATACCAACACCTGGATAGTCCATAATCTGCATTTTAGTTTTTGATGGTATAATAACAGAATAAATTCATTTTGCAATAAACATATCACTTGGATATATGTCATATTAGTCATTTCTGTAGTCAATATAAGCTGCAATACACTGAAATTTTAAAATTATCCAATTTTAATTTAATACAAATGAAGATTGTACAAAAGTAATTCACCAAATTTGATATTGCATGGTCACTCAGGAAGCTCAGATTATTGCTTATCTTTGCTATTATATACAAAGATTATCACAAAAGCCAAATCTTTCATGTCTCTTTCATATATTACAATGATAATTATGAAAGATTTTCTAGACTCTAAAATAAGTTATTTATGTATCATCATCAAAGGAATTCTACACTGTCCAACAATTTTTCAATATTTACCAGCCATTTTCAAATATCAAAATTGGAAGTGTATTGTTTTTTATTTTTTTTAACATCTTTATTGGAGTATAATTGCTTTACAATGGTGTGTTAGTTTCTGCTTGGTTTTTTTTTTTTTTTTTTTTTGCGGTACGCGGGCCTCTCACCATTGTGGCCTCTCCTGTTGCGGAGCACAGGCTCTGGACGCGCAGGCTCAGCGGCCATGGCTCACGGGCCCAGCCGCTCTGCAGCGTGTGGGATCTTCCCAGACCAAGGCACGAACCCGTGTCCCCTGCATCGGCAGGCGGACTCTCAACCACTGCGCCACCAGGGAAACCCTCTGCTTGTTTTTTACTTAAACTTTAAAAATTTAAATTAAAGACTAAAAATTTTTTAAATTTTTTATACAATTTTTAAAGGTTACACTACATAATCTGCATTTTGAAATAACCCACGGGCACTCAAATGCCACTTGTCTTGAAATAAACAATCCTATGACTTTGTTTTATTTTGAAAGATGGGTTTTCTAGCCAGTTCCCTTTTATGATAACTTCTGAGAGAGATCCAGGTTACATGTTCATTTCAAATCATTGGAAATCAGTTACTATTCAGTTAATTTGAAGACTGTTCTTTAAATTGTAGTCAATGTGACTGAGAAAATGCTTCAGATATTCCATGGCCAGACATGAGTATTGTCCAGTGTGTTTAAAAATTATATTCAAGATTATCCTTGTTTTCCCCATTAGAATAAGATGGACTTGGAAAACTGTCGAGAGGAAGAACAAAAGACAAGACAGAAGAAACCATTCCAGGGGGATAACAGTGGCTCATTGCTTAAGACTAAGGAAGGTGATCCACTGGAGGAACAGGGCAGGTATGAGCCGTTCCAGGCTGTCCATCCATATGCGCAAAGCCGGGCTGCGCCCCTTCACTCCCAGGAAGGGCACCCATCACTAATGCAAATCATATTCAGCTTTGAAATTATCATTCCAATAATACATTATACATATATTATTGCTTGAAGACATTCTAATGGCTCTAAAGTCAGTGTCCTTATACTATTGAATATAAATAGCCTTATTTTTAAATAGGTGAAACCTGTTTTTAAATGAGGGGAGACAGTATAGATCACCAAAGGACCATGTTGTCAATTCAAAGTCCCAAACCTAAATACCACTCACCTGAAATGGTTAATGTGTCTGGAGGGATAGAGTTTAAAATGGGGCTGTGGTGTGGTTATAGAGAACAGTCTGGTGGTTGCCAAGGGGGAGGGGATTGGGGGAGGGATGGAGTGGGAAGCTGGGATTAGCAGATGTAAGCTATTATATATAGAATGGATGAACAACAAGGTCCTACTGTACAGCACAGAGAACCTATGATAAACCATAATGGAAAAGAATATTTTAAAAAAGAATGTATATGTGTGTGTGTGTGTGTGTGTGTGTGTGTGTGTATATATATATACATATACATATATATATATAAAACTGAACCACTTTGCTGTAAAACAGAAATTAACACAGCATTGTGAATCAACTATACTTAAATTTTAAAAAATATTAAAACTAAAAAAAAAGAAAGAAAAAAAGTATTGTATCAATACTGATTCATTAACTGTAACCAAAGTACCATACTCACAGAAAACAACAGGGGAAACTGTGTGCAGGGTAGATGGGAAGTCTCTGTACTATCTTTGCAATTTTTTTAAATAACTCTAAGACTGGTCCACAGAAATAAAGTTTATTTAAAGGAAGAAAAAACAAAATGAGGCCGTGGTGTCCTACTCACTGTGGTTTTACTATGGACCTGAACTTTGCCATTAGTATCCTCTGACCTGTGAGAAGCCATGTTTACTCTGGGTGATAATATAAAGGATAGCCAACAAACCCCTTGGTCATGGGTAATCCCCCTACCCCATGGGTTCCAGTATGTTCCATGGGAGATCAGAACAGGATACCCAGAAACTCCTGGAGCATTCAGAGCTAGCTCAGACTGGAGCAGAATCTGGTTGTAGGTACGGACTGTAGTGAGTTTATTGATGGGACCCCATGCCTGACCTAAAAGGGACCTGCAGAAACCCAAGAGGCTAGCAGGGCTCTGCCACCAGCAAGTTCTTTATGATACAAATGTTGGCCTCTAGGGCTCCGATATATCAGATAGATGTTGGAAAGTGTGCATGCATGTGTGTGTGCGCATACACACTTGGGTACACACACAGCGCCCTCAGAGGGACCCAAAGACACAAAAGGCTATCTAAGTATCATTTTCAAAGACTGGCCAATTTGAAAGGTTGGCTGGGAGCTGAGCTCTTCTGATGGGATTTGCACTGAGAATTCTCCTATGCTCATCAGCTAGGAGACTCAGTGAACTGTAAGATATTAGAGCTTGGGACCCATGTCCAGAGCCTGCAGAGCCCTTGGAACAGCACATCTGTTTCCAGTTAGCACTATTTAAAGAGACTTTCCAGTTTTTGAAATGAAAGCCACTAGTCAGGAATATTTGAAGGATGCTAATAAGCATTTTCCATGAATTACTGCTCGTTCTCCAGACAGTCACTGTTGTTGCCAGAAACCTTTAAAAAATCTCCTGTCTCTCCTTTCTTTGCACATAGAAGCTACTAAAGGGCCAGTGAATTACCATAGGCTGCCGAAGCCCCATGTGGCTCAAATATTTTCCACAATAAGTCCTCTCTTGTGAAAATTTGGGAGATTGCATTTAGCTCTGGCACCCCTTGAAATGATTAGAATGAAGAATTTTGTGGACAAGGAGGTAGAGAGGACATCAGAAATGATGGTTTGTTAAACTGCTGGATAATGAAAATGCGTAGCATTTTACAGTATTCTAAATCCATTTTAAATCTAGTTTAACATAAAAAGAATAAATATTTATTTAGCCCCATTTCTTTTTTCGTATAGTAATTGGTCCTGAGGGATAAGATCGATAATTTTAGTTCAGTTGCTTTTATTCCTGTTCTGAAATATATTTGTTATTTTAACAGCCTAACTCAAGGAGTCTTGACTCATTCTGAGAACCCTGCATTGAAAGGAATCTATCAGGACCTCCAGCTGGATACAGAAGCTGGGGCCTCACCCTGTGGGATAAACCCACAGCTAGCTCAGGGTAAGAATGGAGAAAACCAAACCCCATGTTTCAGTTATTGTAAGACCCCTTCCCCACCCCATCGTCCAGACAGATATGACCTCTGCTGGCTGCAAGCTTATCTTCCAGCTTATGCTAAACAGCACGGTCCGGAGGCTCCATGAAATCACTGTGAGACCTCAGCAGGCATTAGCACTTTAAAGAAATGTGATTACTAAGCACTAAGGCGGCAGCTTTACTGAGCACTAAGTGTATGTTCTTTACTTGGACTCAGATCCATCCCGGAATCAGCAGGTATCAAACCCACCAATGCACATTTTAGAAGATGTGAAGCCAAAAACCCTCCCATTGGACAAAAACATTAATCATCAGATTGAGTCTCCGAGTGAAAGGCGGAAGTGAGTAACCAAATAAGATGGGTGTGGAATTTCTTTTTTTTTTTAAATTGACTAAGAAGGGGGAAAAGTGAAAAAGTGTGAGATGGCTGGATGTTAGCATCGTTTTTGTGCTTTCTGTCCATTGACTGTCATTGACAAGGTAACAAATATTTATGGAAGTTTGGAACAATCTTTCTGGCAAGTAAATATTTAGTCTGAATTTGGCAACTTAAAAGAGACAAAGTAATGTTTTTAACCCACAAATCTAAACATTGGAAAGATTGTGCAGGTCTGTTGTATTAGCAATTTATTTAAGTGAGTTAAATTGTCTCAGAGCCTATGGACAAATGTTCTTTCAAGGAAAAAATGTTTCCTCATCATTCTCTCCCCTTAACTAACTACCCCAGGCTCTATTCTAATTTTGTAACAATTGTATTTTTTATAGTAATAATAGTTTGCATCATTTTTGAAACATGTCAATATAATAGGCACTGTGTTGAAAGGTTTACATATATCTTTTTCCTCTTCTTTTCATATATTAACTCACTGAACTCTCCCAATGACATTATTGCGTTATTGTTCCCATTTTACAGGTGAGGAAATTGAGGCTCAGAGAAATTAAATAACTTATCCAAAGTACTTGTCTGGATGAGTGGTAGAGGGATTCAGAATGAACCCACAGTTCCATGATAAGATCATACTTGAGCCAGAGGTTCCTTGTAATCAGTTTTAAAAAGATAATATTCATTATACTTTAACCAATAATTCAACCTGGAGCCAGACCACCTGGATTCAAAATATTGACTCTGACACTTGCCTGCATGGAACTTTGAGCAAGATACTTAATCTTTCTCTGTTCCAGTTTCTTCGTGTATAAAATGGGAATAATAGTAGTGCCTACTTCATAGGGTTTTGTGCCTGGCAAGTAATAAGTACTATACATTGTAGGCAGTGGTGTTGATAATGACAGCGATGGTGATGATGATGATGATGATGATAACTTGTTTTATAAGTTCATCCTTTTATCTTATTTTTCGTGTTACATTTTTTCTCAATACACTTTTGAACCATTTTCCCCTTTTCCCTTATGTCTATCCAATTTCATTTCTCTATGTCTAGATGACATGCAGAATTAATAGAAGGTAAAATCACATAGAAGGAGTCGTTATTTTTATTGATTATTGTGGTGATTTTCCACCATTTTTCAAGGTGATGGTCCTTATACTTTAGGATATTCCATGAAAAGCTGATATTTTGGAGAAGACAAGCTCTGTCTGAGGAGGGAGGTTTGGGGGGTCAGGGGCTCAGGGAGTTATTCTGAAAGCAGTTACAAGACAGATGGCCTCATGCTCTGTTCATGTCTATGCTGGCATTTCTCTTTTCCTTGTTCTTTTCTGTCCCTTTCTTTACCAATGAAATTAACTTTTAAAATCAAGAGCCCAGAACTGACAGCTTAATCACAGGCAGGTCTCATGTGTAACCAACAGCACCCGTAAAACCATTCTGGGGGCTTCTGGCTGGGAACCATTCTGCTTTGTAGATGCCCAATGACATAGCAGTCATTAGACGTTTTGAACATCATCCCTAATCACGTAACAAATTTATGAATAGGGGTGGAAGGCACCTCACTGAAAGATACCTCCATTAAGCGCTGCCCTTTATTTCTGGGCTCTCTTTAAGAACTTTTCCCTACACCTCCATTCATCTCTCCCCTCCCACCCCATCCATAATTTTTATATCTAACTTGGAATGCAACTTTCACTAGCAAAGAGCCTGACCAAAATAAAGAATAGAGAACTATTCTGTCTTTCTGTTCAACAATGCCAGCCTGGTTTTGATATCATACATCCAATGTCTGTACAGTCTGCTAGATGGAAACTTTTTTGTCCTTTGTAAAAAAAAAATGACCCCTAGGACACACTGTGGTCTTTTATTTGGTTGCCAAGGAAGTGGGGTGTTTTTTTTTCCTTGTCTAAAAAGCCTTTCCTTGTGGGATTGGACTTCTCTTTACTTGACATGATGTTTGGCTCCTTTCCCATGTTACAGGAAAAGCCCTCGAGAGAACTTCCAGGCTGGGCACTTGTCCCCCTGCTCCTCCACCCCTCCTGGCCAGTCACCAAACAGGTACAAGAGGTCAGCAAGCCTTTCTGAGGCTGCTTTGTTTTGGCTAGAGCCTGCCGAGCACAATCGCAACCAAATTAGTGCTTGCCAGAGGATTGTGAGGGATTTGTCCATCCATGTCTCTTCCTACACACACATAGGCAGGAGGAGAGAAAACATCTCCATCTGCCTAAAGATTTTATCAGCCCACAATCGAAAGAGCCAAGTGTGTGACGTTGGCGCGGCTGTGGCCATAGGGCTTTAATTACATTGTGCAGAACCTACAATCTAATAAGAAAATTCACCAGACAATTGCCGGGCTCCTAAGTCGGCGCCCTTCCCTCCAAGACGGCTCGGACCTTCTAGGCGGGATCCGCTGATGGCTCTTACAGTGAACCAGGCGGGCGCTGAGAAATGAAACTTCATCCTCCCTTTTACTCTACTCGAGCTCTCTAATGATTGCTTCTGGACATTAATTAGGCCCCATGATATTCTTAAAAGCTGCCTGAGCTCCCATTCCCTGGAGAGACAAATGACTGAGTACTCCAAGGTTTTCTTTGCTTTCGAAATTTCATTTAACTACTGGATAAGAGGGAAATCCTAATAAATAGAGTTTGCTAAGGGCAACTCTTCCTTTTTTCTCTTGTCTTTCTGTTTCTTCTGTCCCTCTCTTTGCTTCCAAATGACGTTGCACATTTTAAAATTTCTTGTGTAATTCCAAGAGCTTTCCCGACAATCGGCATCATTGCAATCTGATCTTAGCTGTGGGAAAGCTGCCTTAGAGCACAGCCATCCTGTCTGAGCCAGGTGGAATGGAAACCCAATGTGAGTTCTTCATACCGGATCACAGAACTTGGTATCAGAGCAGGGATTTGATCCCAAATCTGCCTGATACCTGTTAGGCTGTATCACAATTTCCTCTTTATTTTTAAACAACAACAACAAAAAATTTTAATAAGTAAAAAGAAATGCCCTAGTGGGCCAATGAACCAGTTATAGAAAAATTTAACACAACATTAAAACCTTAATAAAGCTAAACTTGACTGTCTTTTAGGACATAAGAAAACATATGATAAATACATTAAATCATTTCAAGGCATTTGATCACTGTGGTTGAATAGACTACAATGCAAACTTTTTATAATAACACACACACCTACACGCACACACACACACACACACAGAATTCCATGCCACAGTGGAGGCCTATTGTATTTAATCTATCAATTGTCTGCATCTTATACCTAATGCTTAATTCCTGCTCATTATCAGTTCAGTAATTGTTTCACTTACGGTATAAACATTTTAAAAACTCATGTTTTATTTATTTATTTATTTTTTTGCATGAGGCTCCATATTAGTGTGTTTGACCAATGATTCTAAATGGAACATTTTATTATGACATATATTTTGCAACTTAGGTCTATAAGTGGGAAGAAGCTGTGTTCTTCGTGTGGGCTTCCGTTGGGTAAAGGAGCTGCAATGATCATCGAGACCCTCAATCTCTATTTTCACATCCAGTGCTTTAGGGTATGTATTCATCTCTCTTCTGCCTAAGTACAATCTCATAATGTCTTTTGGCCTCGTTCTGTGCTGAGTGACTACCTCCTGGAAATCCTGACAGCCTTTGCTTGTGAGAGCCTCCTGACTCTAGGTTGTACAGAAGTGTGCGTGGAGTCCATCCTTCAGGGTGAAACTCTCCTATCATGCATCCCTCTGGGATGTCGGGTTAGAGGAGGCAAAACAGATTTGTGCGACCTGTCTTTATAAAACTATTTTTCGTTGCTAAAGAGCATATACTTTAGCAGGAAGCTGAGAAAGCCACCCTGGAGGACGATGATGCTTCTGAATCTTTTAAGGCCAGATGGATTTATTTGGAATGTAACATTGTTGCTGCTTCTCAAACTCAATTCAAAGATTTTTGGTCTTTGACATAATGGAAGATTGTCAATTAAGTGGTTACAGCTAGTTGCTAACTTGTAGGTCTCCAAACGAGTATGTCTACAGTCACAGACTGAATATCACTCCCTCTGAGAAGCTGACCTACTTACCACACTAAGTCAAGTTGCCTTTGTTACAGGTCCTTATAGAACCTTTCATGGTCCTCATCGCTCACTATTGAATTGTTTAATTATCATCTGCTCTCTACAAGCTCCATAAGGGCAGGGGCCACGTCTGTCTGGCTCACCACTATATCCTCTGTAGCCAGTGGTGATGGTATCAATAAATATTTTTAGATGAATGAATTAATAAATAACTGAAAATGAGGAGGACTAAATTCTAGTCCCAAATCTCCTGCCAACAAGCAGGTGAACGAACCACTTATGCCTGATTTATTATAATATTTACAAGTCAGACTATATCAGCATTTCCTTTTTTCACCCATGGACATGTTTCAGATAATATATAATTGTGAAGCCAAACCTCTGTCTCTGAAAAAGAATCATTTCTTTCTCTTTATAACCCTAACATGCTTTCTGTGTCCTTCTTGGATTTGTCCTGTTTCTCATTAGTAGCCCCCTCAGCTATAAAGTAAACTTACATGGGTTTAAAATAACTTCCACTTTACCTATAAGCTAAGAGAAGGTGAGTGAGGTTGTCCCAAAGTTATTAATTTAATAATGTCAGTAATCACTGGAAAGCAAAACTGACGGACAAAATGCAATATGGATACTTAATTAGACTCCATTTATCAATATTCTTATTGTAAAATTGACATAGGTAATGTATATCCTAAATTGTCTGGGAATGTTTGGAAGCTATATACTATTTTTTTTTTTTGGCCACGCTGTGTGTCATGTGGGATCTTAGTTCCCCGACCAGGGATCGAACCCCTGCCCCCTGCATTGGAAGCATGGAGTCTTAACCGCTGGACTGCCAGGGAAGTCCCTGGAAGCTTCATACTTTTAAAAAATTCATATAATACCAAGATAATATGTTCCAACACCACAGTTTATTCTCAGAAACTTTACCAGAACTCAGAATAATCAAGGTGGCAAAGAGTCTTTGCAGATTCTCAGCAGATAGGGGACTTGTCTTCTTAGCTGTCAAGGCCTTTATTCTCTGAAGTCACTCACTTCCTGGAGCTGACCTGATGCTTTAAGGTACATCACCTCTTAGATTTATCCCCTACCCTTCTGTGTAGATGCAGCTTGTAACATAATTTGGATGAAGCCTCCCTCTGCCTGAGATGACCTTAGAGCATCAGTCTGGGGCTGGCCCTTGTTTCCTGGGCTGGGTCAAGATCCCCCTGCAGTAGGCTGGCATGAACCAACATGCCAGAGAACTGGCATGTTCTCTGATTCAGCCAGTACAATGTACCCCACAGTCTCTTTCTGCTCTCAGGCTGACTTGGTATCACTGCCTTTAACGTGGAAACATAAAGTGGAATAGCTATTTCCCAGTCATTCTGGTCGGGTAGAACTTACCAACAACGCTAAAAAGCATTTGAAGGTTATTCAGAGACAAGTTTCAATATATATTGATCATTCCTTGGCCATGTGTTTATTTAAAACCACTAGGATTTAACCTGTTTAAAACGGTTCTTCCATCTTGATTGAGAATCAGTGTGCATAGGCTTTGGGATCAACCCGCTACCACTTACCAACTTCACAACCTTGGACGAGTCAGCTAACCTCTCTGAACTGGTGTCCTCTGAAAAATGCCAGGAGTTAGGATAAAATGCTAAAAGTATATTGTTGCTGGAAGTCAAGTCGTGGTTCAGCACCTAATACATAGTAGATATGCAACAAATGTGGAGGTTGGAGAAGTGATTACTGTACTATTCATGTGAACAATAACTAAACATTATAAGGAAACAATTCCTTATGCACCTTATAACTTCTGTTCTTTCTACCCTATAGTGTGGAATTTGTAAAGGACAGCTTGGAGATGCAGTGAGTGGGACAGATGTTAGGATTCGAAATGGTCTTCTAAACTGTAATGACTGCTACATGCGATCCAGAAGTAAGTCCTGAGGGGAAATACCTTGAGATGAATGAGTGCAACCATATATGCCTTTCATAGACCTAGCTTAGGAATTCAGCTACTCCCCATCAGTTGATACTCCTACACTGAAGGAAAGATATATTAGCATCCAGGTAAAAGAAATGATAATGAAATAATCCCGTATTTACCGCTTGTTTCTTACTGGAAGTTACTGCTATAACATGGACTAATTCTTTTTGTCCAGAAGTGCATTAATACACCAGCAGGTAAAAATGTAAACCAAGTTTGAGACATTGCTTGAGCTCACCATAGAGATTTCAGTGAGATGCAGGGATGCTATAAAGTCTGGAACCCTATTTATTTGTTGAGGCATCTCTTTAGAAGACCAGTAGCATTTGGAGGGTGTTTCACATATGAAGAATAGCTCTCCACTGCTCATCAAATCAAGCACCAACTCCTCAATATCTACATGCCTCCATTCAGGAGTTTCATGGCATAATGTGGGCTTGTTCCCAACTAAATTTAAAATTCTTTGAAAGACAAATGGTGGGTTCTACTTCTCTGTGAATCCCTGCCCCCTCCAAAATACCTTAGTACATACTAATCAGAGAAGCCCCCTTGAGGAGCCTGCTCTCGCATCTTATGTCTGGGTCTCCTGCCACAGAAAGTTAATGTTATTTTGGGGGGGGCCACCAGGGGGTGCTGTTGCCCAGCTGCTGTTTAGAAAATCTGAAACTAGCCAGTGGCTAGCCTCTGAATCCTTCCTCGCTCTCCATCCTAAGTATAGTCCTTCTGGTGCATGACCTAGACAGCAGGTGATTCTTCTATGCAAATTCGTCAGTCAAAAACTCTTTAAAAAAAAAAATATGAGCGAAGATCTGGAATTTGAAATTCAAGAATTTTTTATTATTTCTCTAAGTAAGTGAAGTGGCATTTTTACAGTCTTTTTATGTGGGTTTCTAAATCTGCAAGACTGAAGATTTTAAGAGTGAAAATTGAAACTAAGTTGTTTTATAGCTATAGATTTTGTAAATTCAGAGAAATATATGCCTATTTTAACAAAATGATGGGAAATAAAAATTAAATCCAGGTGGTTTTGATCTATGATAAACATTTGACTTGAGGTCAAAACGGTTCCAACTTAGAGCTGCTGCCATCAACCTGGACTATTTTATATGTATATACAAAGTATTGATATTAATTTTTATATTATGTATTATACATATAAAATATGGGATAATAGTATACCATATATATACCATAAATATATATATACAGGTATATACAAATACATATATACATGTATAATATATAATAATTATATTTTACTTAAACTATATTTGTATTTGTTTGTTTTGTTTTGTTGTTTGTTTGGGTTTTTTTCTTCTTTATCCCTCCCACCCTCCCTATCCCATCCCTCTAGGTGGTCACAAAGCACCAAGCTGATCTCCCTGTGCTATGTGGCTGCTTTGCACTAGCTATCTATTTTATTTTATTTATTTATTTACTTTTTAATTTATTGGAGTATAGTTGATTTACAATGTTGTGTTTCAGGTGTACAGCAAACTGAATCCGTTATAGATATACATGTATCCAACATTTTTGGCAAATTAAAAAAAATGATAATGTTAGGAGAAATTGGGGGCTTCCTCTTTTTTCTTTTTCTTTTTTTTTTTTTTTTTTACTTTTGAAGAAGAATATTCTTTGATTTTCTCTTCTTGTGCCAATGCTCTTCTCTTTATTTAATTTTTGAATTTTATTTTATTTATTTTTTATACAGCAGGTTCTTATTAGTCATTAAAAAGGAAAACTAAACTCTTTTGTCTCAGGATTCAAAGTGATTTTTTTCCTATCATCTAACATAAATTGGAGTTTTTCCTGCAACCTCAATGACCTGCTGAATTTGAGTCATGGAACCAGAAGAGGGCGCTGTTAGGTTGAGGGCCTCTTGCACCAGATTTGAAAAGTGCTGTAAATCTGAATTTCTTTCATAATTTGAAGTGCTTGAAGAATGCCAGCAGAGAACAAACCTGAACTCACCTCTGGAAAACAGTGACCTGCTTTCATCCAGATTTTCATTTTAATTGAGAAGCTGGGTGTTTCGGTGTCATTTCTTTGGAAATTAGCTTTTCAGATCTAGTCCAGCAATTTTTCTGTTGTGTATACGAATATAAAGGCCACTAACTGCTTTTGATTCCAAATCTAGAGACAAGAACCACAGAGTTCCTGTAATTGTCCTGTAAGATGAAAAATAAGGTGATTGGAGGTAGATTAAAGACATGATTTTTTTCTTTAATGTTTTTGATGCGATATTTTACTAGGATGTTTTTTAGAATACTAAGGTACTAAGAAGAAAGCAAAAAGGCTCAATATCTCTCTGCCTAGATAACCAATATCAATATTCAAAAGAATAAATAAATAGAAGTTATAAGTGGTAAAAGGTTATAAAAATTAGATTGTTTAGAAAGATACCAAATTAAAAGTGAACCTCTTCAACCTTAACCACGTAATCACTTTCTAATAAGTTCTTGGGGAGAGGGGCAGAATGTATGTTTGTATACACGCACATGCGTGCGCACACACACACACACACACAGATGCATATGTGTGTGACACATCTACCTGTATTGGTTTTTATTTCACAAAGGTAATGACATAGCCACAGTGGTACTTAGTTTTTGTTGCTGTTGTTTTTCGCTTAATGATATATCTTGGGAATTTTTCCATATAGCATTTTCTTTCTCCTCATTCTTTTTAATGGCTCTTTAATAGCTGCATACAATCCCATTGTGTGGACTTAACTGTAATTTAAAACTAATGCTCTATGAATGAGTGCTCCAGTTATTTCTAGTTTTTTAATATTATTTTTTAAATGTTCCAGTGAACATCCTTGTATGTATGTCTTGATGAACATTTGAAAGCATTTTCACAGGGTAGATTCTGAGCAGTGGTACTGCTGAATAAAAAGGCATGTGCTTTTTAAATTTTCAGGCAACTTGCCTAATTATCTTCCAGAAGAGTGTATGCTCCCTGCAAAGTATATAAGAGAGCCTCTTTCTCTCTCCATGCCTGTGTCAGCTCTGGATATCATCAAACTTTTAAAATTTCCACTCTGCTAAGTGGGGAGGAAAAAAAAAAACCTCTTTGCTTTGATCTGTAGTTTTTAACTATAAATGAATTTAAACATCTTTTCATATGTTTGTTCGCCATTTATATTTCTTTTTCTATTGACATTTATATTTATCTTTTGCCCATTGTTCTATTGGCAGTTGATTTTTACGAGTTCTTTGTAAATTAAGGAAATTTTCCCTTTATTTTATATTTGCTGCTTTGGGCAGTTATCATTGGTCTTTCTACTTAGTGATTTTTTTTCATAGAAAAGATTTTCATTTTAAATAGTTAAACATATCTCTTTTTTCCTTTTTGGATTCTGGGTTTTGTGTCCTACTTAGAAAAACTCTCACTACTCCAAGGGTATAAATAAATTTAGCTGAGATTTCTCCTAGAAATATTTTCTGGGTTTTTTTTGGCATGTAAACATGTGATAATCAGAAATGTATTTGGGGACAAGAAATAAGATAAATACTGCTTTATTTTTTTTCCAATTAACCAATTGTATGTCTGTAACTTAATGAATAATCCCATTTTTTCTTGTTAATTTGAAATACCAGCTTTCTCTTAAACTAAGTTCCCATATATATTTGGGTCTTCTTCTCGATATTTTATTATGTTTTATTATGTTTTATTATGTTCTATTACTATTTATTCTCTAGTATCAGTTTTAATTATTATAGCTTCATATTATGTTTCAATATTGAAAGAGAGAATGGCTACCTTCTCTCCAATTATTTTTTCTGAGTTTTCCTAACTCTCCTGTTTATTTTTCCAGATAAATGTTAATATCATTTTAGGCTAAACTTTAATTAAGTTACCACATGACAGGGAGAATGACCAGTACATCTGAGAGTACTGCTCATTTTTCTTGGTGTCATAAGGAAAAACTATATCTTCAGAGTGAATGGGTAGAAAGGCTAATAATTGGCTAGAGAAATACACTTGAATTGGTTGAATATACCCCAAATGCATTAAAAGAGTCAGAATGGGAAAAATGGCTAAAATTTTTTTTCTTTTTTTTTTTCTTTTGATCTAAGTTGAGAAGAGAGGAGATGGATAGATGTGAGGGGTGGTTTACATCATAAGCATTCTAAGTGAAACAAAATAATTTCATTGTGTAGAATAATAAAACCTGAATATATAAGCCTATTTTCTTTAAGTAAGTAGCCACGTTTAAATGAAATATTTCTCTTGGAGGGGAAAAAGAGCATAACAGCATATTAAAATGCAATTCCTAAAAGCAATGTAAACCGTTTTTAAGTTCGTATGTAAATGGGAATAGAAGTGCAAAACAAATTACCTGTCATGGATCAAGCCATCACATGTTTAACTGGTGCCATTTGTGCTTGGGTGTTAGATGACCATGTCTTTGTGTCTGTTCCATCATTCACTCTTGTGAGATGCATTTAATGCAAAATCCCTGGGGCCTTTTCCAATGTTGCGATTGCCTCATCACAACTCTAGTGCCTAAAATGAAGGAGAAACTTTGTGAAGGTTTCAGCAGGAAATATGGGACCCAAACCATCCTTCCTAGATAGGTTTGCCAGATAAAATACAAGATGCCCAGTTAAATGTTTTTGAATTTCAGATAACAGTGAATTTTTTTTAGTTTGTGTGTCCCAAACATCACCTGCTCAGGATGTAGCATAAGTATATCCCAAATATCCCATGGGATATCTACTAAAAAATGTATCTGTTGTTTATCTAAAATTCAAATATTATTGGGTGTTCTGTATTTTATTTGCTAAATCTAACAATCCTTATGTCTAGATCATATGTCAAATTCCTCCGCTTGCAATGTATTTTTTCTCAGAGAAACCACAACCTAGGGAAACTGAAAGAAGAGAGATTATTTTCTTGCTTATTTGCCCCAGAAGTCAAGGTAGAAAACTTGGTGGAGATCATTTGGTTTAGGGTGGAATCCAGAGGACTTCAACCAAACTTGACAGGGCATATGAATCACCTTGTTCAGTTCTGGGACGGGGCTCAAAAGTCTGCATTTCTAACAAGCTCCAGGTGATGCCAATATGGCTGGTCCCCGGACCACACTTTGAGTAGCATAGTGGGACAAGTTTCCCCTCCCTAGAGGGAAGAGACTTTGGCAAAGGGCATTGCTAATTTTGGAAATGTTTAAACATCTGAAGCCAGAATGGTTGACTGCTTTAACCAAATGTTGCTCTGTGTTCTTTGTCCCAGGTGCTGGCCAACCCACAACATTGTGACGTGGTTTTCGAGCTTCCAGATCACTCACCATTTCCTTACTGAGGGTGTCCCCTGGCAATCGTTTAACAAAACCCTAAGTGCAGGGGCTCCTCAGCATTCATCTAATTACTGAAAGGCTATTCTAAAAGATGGTATCTGTTCTTTTGTAGCACGGTGTTTGTGTTTTTCCTGCTTTCCTTTTTTTTTTTTTTTGGCATTTGCACAGTATATACAAAAGAATATTGAATTGTAATGATCCTGAATAGTTCCAAAAAAAGGTCTTAGCATGGTCAAACAGGCTTACAGTTTAAAATGTGTTATTCTCTTCTTTGGGAGTTAATGAGATAAATGATGCAATAAACCTTTTTTTTTTAGCATTTCTAGGAATTAAAAACTTTATGTTTACAGAATTGAGCTGCAGAAAATGCAGGACATGCCAATTTGAGACATGTGGTCTTCTGAGACAGGAGCATACAATTAATGCATTTCAGAAACTAAACATCACACCATCTAGCTCTGAGCTATAACTTGTTTTTAATGCAAAGATGCTAGTCTGATAATATATACTGTAATCCTGAAACATTTGTGCTACTTACTTTTTTTTTTTTTTTTTTTTTTTTGCTGTACGCGGGCCTCTCACTGCTGTGGCCTCTCCCGTTGCGGAGCACAGGCTCCGGACACACAGGCTCCGCGGCCATGGCTCGCGGGCCCAGCCGCTCCGCGGCATCTGGGATCTTCCTGGACCGGGGCACGAACCCGTGTCCCCTGCATCGGCAGGCGGACTCTCAACCACTGCGCCACCAGGGAAGCCCCTGTGCTACTTACTTTTTGAGGTGGAAGTCATACCAATAAATTATTGCACCGTTAGTGTTAGATTCTGTGTCCTTTGGAAGTTACGCCATTGCTGTAGCCTGACCCATCAAATAGAGAGAACCCTTGCTATACGGGCTAGGCTTACACTCTGGGACATTGCCCAAGGGTAGGAAGAAACCAGAGGGACATAATTCAGTCATCATTTCCAAAGTTATTACCAAAATCTGTGAGGAAGTTTAATCTTCCAAAGAGTGGTGGGTCAATGATAGCCAGGAGGGCTTTGTTGCTTGCTTCTCTTCAGGCTCTAGATTCAGTAAGAGGCTCAGTGTGGGACATATGGAAGCTCTCATTGAGGTCAGCCCATCATTAGGCGTGACCACTGCTCACCCTTGCCTGCAAGTTCTCCTTGGGGGTCTGAAGCCCAGGTGGCTAAAGTAAAGCATTAAGTCCGTCTTAATAGAATCTGAATGACATATGATGTGAGAAGCCACCAGCATGTGATCAACAAGAACCTACTGTTCACATCGTGCCCTGTCCACCCTCCTGGATACCTACCTGCTCTCCTCACACCCTACATCACCAACTCTCTTTACTACCAAGAATTCTGGACCTTGCTCATGGAGAAGTTTAGCGAGAAACTCTTGTGGAGAGCTGGTTTATTTTTTGCCCTGTGTGATGAATTTCATCTGGCCAAGAAAGGAAGCAAGTTACTATAAAGCATCACATTTTAGATCTCCAGGCTGTTTTCTTTAAGACTGGGGAAAGGGGGACTATTTATTCTGCCTTAAAATGATGGCAAATAAGTGATGATGACAGATGACATTTTGTGAATGTAGACTCTGGGTATACTCCTAATAGGTTAATGTAGTCATAAAAGGAAATCAAGTAGGTGTTTTTCTGTTATGTAAGCAATAATTTTTTTCTGTGTCTTATTGAGTATGACTAGCAATTATTTATTTACATGCTAGACGGTTCTCTGCATGCGGGTTCCATGTAAGTACAGAAATTTCCTCAGCCACTGGAGGTATTTTGACCATTTTGTCATTTGGATGAGCTGTTGTTAGATTGAAATTTACAGATCATTTCATTTAAAATTGTGCCTTAGAAAATGCAAAGCTGTTGCACATAGTCAGTGATGAATTAAGGATGCAGTACATTGAAGAGAGATGAAGTCACCTCCAAGTTCTCAAGACTTCTCATGGAGGTGTTCGCTGTTTTACAGGAGGAAAAAAATTTTAAAAAAGAAAAAGAAAAATAGAAAAATTTAAAAAAAGAAAGTTTTGAAAATGTACAGATTAAGTCCAATATTTTGATTAACCACCTGCATGTTTTATTAAATATTTTGATAATGTGGATGTTTACACTTTGCATGATACTAGCAGAGTACTTTACCACCAGTAATGCACAAACATGTACAATATGATTATTCATAACCAATTTTTATAGAATACTTTTTACATGTGGAACTCCATCTGTTATGTAAGGATTATATGAATATTGCACATTCTCTTCTGGTTTCACAAACTCATTTATACATATTTCTTAGTGAGACTCATTGTACATGTATTGAAGCTAGAATCAAGTCAAGAAAAATCAAGCCCCATTCTCCAACTGCGAAATGTGCTTTTCCATAATGAACAATAGTCACCAGCACAGAATAATCTCCAACATTTTCTAAATTCTAATTGCCAACTGTTTCTATTTATATTTGATTTATATTTCATTTGGAGTCTGTTACATGGCAGCTCGAGCAGACTACATCTTGTTTTTTCCAATGCAGCATAATGAGTATGATCTATTTCTTTTCAAATAATCTTTGAGATCCCAGGAAAAAAAAAAAAGTGCCCTGCTCTGTTGAGCTACAATGTAAATGTGTTTGTTTAAAAAACAGATGAGGCAAGTGAGTGATTTATTGTTCCTGAGGAAGTATATCTTTTTTTTTCTTATACTTCAAAAGCTTGTCCCTTCTCTTTCTTAAGGAAGAAAATGGGTAACTCTTTGTTTTTCACTTGCAAACTTTCATGACATGTGTTCATTCTTTCTGTGTAGTGTTACTAATGCAATACATATTATAGTTATCTATACACAGTGTAAGACTTAACAGGCTGAAATGATCCACCACATATGTGAGTCCGTCCAAAAGATGTTACTGTTCTGGGTGGGCCAATGTTCTATATCAGTTACACTAACCTTCATTTAAAATATTTATTCTAAAATGCCTCTGAGAAAGAGTAAAAAATAAACATAAAAAAAGTTGTCTAAAATGCAACAGCTTTTATAGTAAATGTACATTTATAAATAAAATACTCAAATCAACTTTGTATTTTATTGATTTTTTTGAGGGGTGGGGGGCCAGTTTTCTTACTTGGGGAAGAGATAATCAGGCTGTCTCTGTCTTGCAGCTTTTGGTCCAGAGTTACAGGGTCAGTTGATGGCAATGATGCATATTTGCATATGTATATTGATGCATCTTGAGGTCAGCTATTTAAGGCAAATCAAACTTACTAGCTGATTGTAGGAGTTACCAAGGAATTGCCTGCCACTGAAGGATTCAAACTCCTTGAGATGAGAATCACAATAACCAGGAGAGACCCTGCAAATACCAGAGGAAATTGTCTAAAACAACCAAATGATGGCTTATTTCCAGTACTGGCTAGAGAAAACCATGTCAAACCCTTTAAAGCCGCTATATTCTGCCGCTTTTTCCAGTGCTGACCCAATGCTCCCTCTCACTGTATACATACAGTCTGTTCACTGAGGGCCTTTCTCTCCATTGTTGAATCTGGGAATATCCCTTGAAAAGGTGGCATCCTGCTGATACTGTATCAGCAAAATACACATGTATCTTGCCTGGCACTGTGTCTCTAATTTGTAGGTGATTGCAATAACAATCAAATTCCTTGAAAGTTTCCACCCTTTTAAGACGCAATATTCTAATTGCTACTGCAAGTTGTATTCTGCTTCTTTTTTATGCAAAGTTTGGTATGCAGTTAGTAGTTGCTGCTGTTTCCATATAAAAGTGAATTATTTGCCTTTTGTAAGAGAATTTTAGCAACTATTGAAGTAGTTTAATATATCCCTTGTTATTTAAGTGAAAGTTTATTCAACTACAATGCATTTCAAAACAAAGAAAAGATTGTTATTCTAACGTGATCTATGAATAACGTCTTTATTAAAAGAAGAACATTTTACCTGGGATAATGTTGAACTAGCTTTTTTTCCATTGATTTTCTTCAGGACCTAAGGACTCCTTTTTAAGGTCTGAATCTGGACCACAAAGGATCTCTCCCCATCCTTTGGCATTATCTAAGTCAGGGGTTACAAACTTAAATGACTGGAGGGACCAGCTAGGTACTGTAAATGAGAACCAGAAGAGGACAGTATTAAGAGAGTGGTATAGACTATGGCAAACTGAAAAAAGAACAGTTTTGTCTAACAAATGAACATATCTATGAAACAGAAACAGATTCACAGACGTAGAGCACAGACTTGTGGTTGCCAAGGGGGAGGAGGGGTGGGAGAGGGAAGGATTGGGAGGTTGGGATTCGCAGATGCAAACTAGTATATATAGGATGGATAAACAAGGTCCTACTGGATAGCACAGGGAACTATATTCAGTATCCTGTGATAAGCCGTAATGGAAAAGAATATATATGTATAACTGAGTCAATTTGCTGTACAGCAGAAATTAACATAATACTGTAAATCAACTATACTTCAATAAAATTTTAAATAATAATAAACATTGGCACTGGTGCACAGCAAAAAAAAAAAAGAAAAAGAAAAAAAAAAAAGCAGTCCTGTCTAAAGAAGGAGGCAGGTACCCAGCTCTAACCAATTGTTTTCATACGAAATCCCCAGCTTTTTAAATATTGACAATTCAAAGCATTTTCCAGCACAGTGCCAACCAAAATTGTGAGGCTCCACAAAATATACCCACAAGTCCAATTTTGTTCTCAGGCCACAACCTGTAACTAAATCTCTTTTCCATCAGCTGCTACTAACTTGCTGTGTGTCCTTTCATTTGACAAATATGTCGAGATTTGCCATCCAGATTTTTGCTTTTGGAGTGTCTTGGGTCATTCAGAGAAAGAAAGCCATTAATGATAAAGCCATTAATCAGCAGGTGGTATCGCTACAATTCATGACACTTTTCAGCATTATTTGTGTATTGTCATCAAAAATTGCTCTTTTACAAGCACCCATGTTCAGCATTTTGCAGAACCATGCCCTTCCCCTTCCTTCTTTCTTCTGAATGACTCAAAAGACAAGGCAGAATCTTTTCTGAACTTGTTTAGCACCATTTTATCAACTGTACTTTTGCAAGCATTGTTTTATTTGTCAAAAAGCAGTTCTGGCACATGAGAAGATAAATGTATGCCTCCGCATTTTATAGATGAGGAATAGAGGTATACGAGGAATAAGTGACTTATTCTGAATGAGTGTAAGATTTTACATAATTGTGTATTTCAACTGGCTCCAGTCAGGAGGGATTAGGTGAAGCTCATATTCAACTGTGCCTGGTCCTCATGTCTGGGACCCCACATGAGCCAACTAGGGGGACCCCTGAGCATAGCTGGACTTCGCAGGATTTAATCTGCACTCAAACGGAGACTAGAACACTCTTTTTATAGTAAACTTACACTTATAAAATACTCCAACAGACTTAGTATCCAATTTTTACCCCTTTGGCATGACCTTGGACACTTTGGTGTTTGCTGGAGAGGAGGCCGAGGAGTGTCTCCACACCATCCACACCTCTGGCCAGAGCTGCAGGGACCTCTCTCCTGACACACACCACCTGCAAAGCCTCCCCCGCCCAACCCCAAGTCTGATCTCCAGAACTGGGGAATACCAGTTCTGCCTGATAGATAACCCAACTTTTGTGTTGCTAAACTGGTCCACCACTTTCTCAAACTCAACAGCCAAGGCCTGAACAAAGGAAAGTTCCCTCTCTAACCACTCTGTTGGGGAGAAGACACTGAGGGTCCAGCTCATTGATTCCTATAGTACAGTATCATTTCACCACAAACGAATTCATTCATACAGGAATCAAGGCGTTTCACTTTTTCAGCAGGAATAATGACATTGTCCATGAAAGCCTGTTTTCTTCATTGTCCACCAAGGAGAGAGAGAATAATCATAACAGGCCCTGTTGGTTTAGAAAATACCTTGGCTGGGGAGTTCCCCTACAGTCCAGTGGTTAGAATGTGGCACTTTCATTGCTGTGGGCCCGGGTTCGATCCCTGGCCGGGGAATTAAGAAAAAAAAAAAAAAAAAAAAGAAGAAGAAGAAGAAAAAAGAAAATACCTTGGCTGAAAGTGACTGAAGTATAACTATAGGAAGCCCCTGTCAAACATCATGTCAAGCACTACACCCTCACTCTCAATGGTACAATATTAATTACTGTCCCAAGCTCTGACCTTGGAACATTCAACAGTTCCTCCTGAATTCATGAAAAGTTGTGATGAAAGTATTTCACGTTTTCTAACACTTTGAAAATTGAGAAGCTGCGTCTTGTTTATATGCTAACACTCTGGGAAACAAGTGAAATATTTGATTAGAGAAATGGAGAATGCCTATTCTGAGATGATCCAAGAAAGTTTGAAAAGAACAAAGGAATTTGCCTTACCAAATGGTAAACTTTACGAGAAAGAGAATAATAAACAAAGTAGGTATCTTGGGCAAGAATGGATAAACTAATTATAATTAACACAACAAAGTATATGGCCCAGAAACAGACCCAAGTAAACATAAAAATGTTAGTGCATAATAATGATAACACAAATCAGTGGATAAAGGAGGGACAGTTGATTAATGTCATCTCTTCATCACAAAATTAATTCCAGATGAATTAATTTTTGTCAAGTGTGAAAAACAAACACAAACAGGAAAAGGAAGAATTAGGATTTAAATATGCTTAAAAACATACTCAATAAAGAGAATTTTAAACAAAATTTAAAAGTAATAAGAAACTAGGGGAAATATTCTCAACAAACATGGCAAAGGGTTAGTATCCTTCACATATGAAGTCCTTTACAAATCAACAGAAAATGAGCAAAAGGACATGAAAAAGCTGACAAAAAATAAATATAAATGACCAATAAACATGAAAAAAAGTTCAGCCTTACTTGTGATCAAAGAAATGCAAACTTTAAAAGTAAGATAAGGCTATCTCTACCCCTCCAAAAATAGAAAGTCCTCAATTATATTAAGAATTTTAAAACTTCTATATCACAAAAAGAAAGTTTTTAATAAAGCTACAAACCAAGAGAAGTTATTTGTCACACATACAGCCAACAAAGAATTAGCATACAAACTATATAAAGAACTGCAAAATATCAATAAGAACAGGTCAATAGAAAAATGGACAAAAGACATGAAAAGGCACTTCACAGAAAACATAACTATATATATATATATATATTCAATTTTATTAGGAATGAAATGCAAATTAAAACAATTATGAAATGCCATCGTATACCCGTGAGATTGATAAAAATTTAAACTTTGATGATATCAAGTGTCAGTGAGGATGTGGAGAATGGGAACTCACACACTGCTGATGAGAATGTATATTGGTAAACAACTGTGCATTATCTAGTGAAGTTGATGAAGCTCATACCCCTTGATGTAGCAATTTCACTTCTAGAACATAAACACCTTAGCCTAAACTCTAGAGAAGCTCAAGAAACTCTCACAGATGTCCATGGGACAGGTTCAAGGATGTCCCTCACAGCGCTGCTTTATATAAATTACAGTACTCCGTTTTAGCAGTAAAAAATTAGTGAGCCACGGAGTGCACATATACACTTGGATGAATCTCAAAAAACATAACATTAGGTTAAAATAGCAAGACACCAGAGATTACATACAGTATGATACTCATTGTTATGAAGTCCAAAGGCAGTAGAAAACTAAGCATTATAGTCTCTGTGGGTACATAATATATGGTAAAAGAGCAAAGCAAAGAAATAATATAAACAAAATTCAGGATTTGTGGTTGAAGGAGGGGAAAGCTGTCAGGGAGGGCACACCGGAAAGTATCAACTTGATTGCCTTTTTATTTTTTATCATCCACTCATAAGTGCTGTTTTGTTATGAGTACCTTCAGGCCCACGAGATATTGCCAAACTGCTTTCAAAGGTGATTGTTCCAAGTAGCCTGACAACAGTGTGTGGAAGACCCTATTTCCCCCATCACACCCAAAACTCGCTAAGTCAGGCTTGTTAATTTTCACCTCTCTGGTGGAAAGGAAATGGTATTTCATTGCCTTCATTTGCATCCTCCTGACTACTGATGAAGCTGGGCATATTTTTATATCTTTATTGGACAGTCCAGTTTCACTTCCCTGAATTACCTGTTCATTTCCTTTGCAAATTTCCTTGTTGAATTTTTTTTTCTTTTGTTTTTATTACTTTATAAGGATTTGTAAGTATTCTAGATCCTAAATCCTTTATCAGTCACACACATTGCAAATGTTTCTTCTCAATCTGTGGTTTGTCTTGTAAACTTTATTTTGTCTTTCAACAATTTTAAATTTTAACATAGTAAGTATATGAACATCTGTGTAAGCTCTGTGCTTCTAGAGCCTCATTTAAGAAATCCTTCCCTACTCCAATTCTATAAAGGTATTCTGCTACTTACTCTCTTAAAATTTTTTAAAGTTTTGAAATTCACATTTAGATCTTTATCAAGTGAACTACAGATCTAATGTGTTTTTTTCCCTTTGGATAGTCTATTTTCCCAGATCCACTTATTAAATACCTCATCCTTTTCCTGCTGATTTGTAACATCACTTCTTTGAGAGACTGTCTTGCAATATCTGAGAGTCTGTTTCTGGGCAATAATTCCATCTCTTTGATCTATTTGACTATCCCTACACCAGTATCACATTGTTTTAATTACTATATATCAAGCCTTGATATCTGGAAGGGCAAATTTCTTCCTTTCTCAAAATTGTCTTGGCCATTTTTGGACCTTTACCCTTCCATATGAATTTTAGGAATAGCTGTAAAATGCCTGCTGGGATTTTAAGCAAAATTGAACTTACAGACTATAATTTTCTAATTGGTATTGTTAGTATACAAGAATACCACTGATTTTTTTAAATGTTAATTTAGGGCACAGCAACTTTGCTGGACACTCTTATTAGTTCTAATAAATGCATTGTTTATCATTTCTCTTTGATTTTCTGTGTAGTTAATCATCATCTACAAAAAAAAGTTCATCTCCTTCCAATTATGTCCTCATTTTTTCATGTCTTATTTTATTGTTAAGATGTCTAGTAAGTGATGATAATGGGCATTCTTATCCCACACTGCTATTTATATAGGCAAAAAAACTGGAAAACATCCTAGATGTCTAACAATAGGGAAATAGTTGTGAATACTATGGTACTTCCTTATAATGACATTTCTGCCATTAAAAAATAGCATTTTCAAAAATTTTAATTTAAATTATTAAAATACCCACAATAAAATGCTACATAAAAGCCATTTATCAAATTAAATATGATTCAAGTTTTATAAGTAAAATATATTATATAACATATGCTTTGTATTGTGTATGTCACTCAAGTGTCGCCAGTTTTCAAGGCCTACAGGATTGAGCTTACCCATGATATCCAAATATAAATCCATGCCCCATCCCACAGGACTATAAGAAGTCTGGTCCTCTCTGCAGTTATTTATGGTGATCTTCAGCATGTCCTGGTTTTTGTTTCCCACCTTCCATGCTTGACTACTGCCCCAGGCTGCTGCTTCTGTCACTTTTGCCCATTTCAGCATTCCTTCTATACTTAAGCCCCAAACATGAGTACAAGCCATCACTCCTTTATTCTTCAGAGACCAGCTAAGAGAGGACTCCTGTGGTTTGATAAACTTAAATAAGTTTAATAAAGTCGACAATAGCACAGCCAAATTACAAGGCAAGAAAGAAAAACATCAAACTGGAATTCATGTACCATTGCACTTAAAATCCATTGGCCAAGCCTGTTCACAGGGAGCCATGTCTTCCTTCCTCCTTAGCTTCCGGCCTCTGGCCTGCTGCCGTGTTCAGAGACACATTCCTCTCAACTAGACTTTGCTTTTTCATATTCTCTCACTCTCTCCTCCCCTCACCCACCACCCCTGCTCCTTGGAGTGCACCATTGTATTCCAACATGCTAGAGGAATCAGAATCAAGCCAGCTAATATCACGATGATTTCTCAGGGCTACACTCAGCCCACAGTGAAGGCAGCCTTTACCTCAGTTAACATCTCAGTCTGAAGAAGGAAGACAGACTCTGGAGGTGCAATGTTCAAACCCCAACTCCACCACTTCATACTTGTGACCTTGGGCACGTTGTTTATCCTCTCTGTGCCTTGGTTTCCTCACCTTCACAATGGAGATAATAATAGAATGTAACACATAGTGTTATTGTAAGGACTAAATAGGATACTGCATTTAAAACAGGACATATTCTAACATATAGAAAATGTTAGCAGTTTCCATTAGTGTTGGGATTACCATGTGTTAGTAGGAATACAGTACAAGTTGTAGGAGTGGAATTACTCTACCGATATTCAGGGCTACAGTAGGAAAAAAAAAAAAAAACTTTTGCTGAACTTGTTTCTCTATAGCTAGACAGTCTCACCAGTGCAGCTCTTCTGAGAAAAGAGAGTCTGCCCCCCAAATAAATTCCAGCATACCGCATTAGGGCCACAAAGAGTTCAGAGATAGTTTCAAAGCATCCTGCAAAGGAACTATGTAACAACTCAAAAAGAAATAAAATATTGGAATAGATAAACCAGAATATCAGTAGCAGTTATTTTTGATTTGTGGGATTATGAATGATTTTTATCCTAACTGCACACTTTTGTGTGTTTTGCCAACACTGGCCATCTATTGCTTTTATAACATGAAAAATTAAGAACAGTAGAAAATATAGAAAGAAAGCCATCCATACCAGATAAGAGTTTATTAGAATTTGTTCAATTACCAAAATTCTACAATGAAATGTAGTCTAGGCTTGAATAAAGAGAGAATTCATCTGGATATTGAGTCTTGGCAAAGCCTGGCCATCACCATGTGACCATATTGCTGCTCTGGGAGTGGCCTGTGAGCTTTTCAGCTGCAGCCTCTTAACTCAGATAATTAGAATTCTGTTCCCCTGGGGCATACTCAGATCTGAACATGAACTTGTAGCTGACACCAGATGCTCATCCCCATTTGCAGTTTACATGTGGAGAATTCACCCTATCCTTAAAAGTGGGTTGCAAAAATGCTTCCATAAAACTTACGTCAGTTGTCTAAAACCATTGCGTTGGCACTTTCCAAGTTTAGTATGACCTTGTATTTACATAGCAGAATGTACTTTAAGATAGGAAAAAGGATCCTGTTAGAAGTTAATGGCAAATGCCCTCTGCCCTCAGAAATACAACAATTAAGATGAATCAGAGGCTCCTGATTTTGAATCAGATCTGCTCTCCTTGAGAAAATAGATTTTGGGCCTTTTCCCATCCTACTTCTCCTTGAAAAATAATGGCAAAGCTTTCCTTACTGGATTTTGTCATGGAATAGAATCCTAGGAACATCTAATAACAAAAGCCAACAAAGGGAAAGCAGATAACAGACTCCCAAAAAACATGGTAACTTGACATAAATGAGCATTTTGCAAAGTGTGTTCCTCAGATGTGTTATATGAAATGTTCTTCAGGAAAAGGATTCCATGGTCAAACATGAGTAGAAAGCACCAGATATCGTTTTTCTTGGAGGTAAAGAATGCATATTAAAGGCCTGAACAATTCTGGAGTAGTCCATTTGAATTTGTTAAACCCACATTTTCATAAATATATTTCATCAAGAAACTATTCCATACTCTTCTCAACATTCTCTTCCACTTTGGAAAGTATTGACTGAACAATTAATACATTTGGGAAATCACACAAGTATCTTGATAATATACAGACTTTTTTTTTTAATTCTTAGACCATTTTAAATTTCGTGATGCCCAACTACAAGAATGGCAACATTAAAACCAAATGGGAAACATCTGGAACTATGAAAGTAGGAAGTGGAGGCTCGTGAGAGATAAGGACCAAGGCAGCTGTGGGAATGGCTGGAATTCATTACCACTCTTTAGTCAAGGTTTTCTCCTAAGAAATTTCTAATGGAAAGTAATGCTGTCATTAGGAACCCTGTCAAGAATATGGTTGAGGTACTCATTTCTCAGGGCAGGACAAATAAAACTTTTGTAGGGTGTCAAGAGACTGAACATTAAAGGAAAGTATAATGTCCATATCTAACATGCCTTTCTCTCTCCTACCTTCTCCCAGCACTCAGGGGGGAAAGCTCTAAAACTAGTATCCAAAGATCTCAAGCATTGCACCACGAGCAAAGATTCCAGAGGGCTGCTGAAATCTTAGAAAGTGTATAAACACCTTAAGCTGAATTCAGGAGACTAGGCAACTAACATGAGTTAGTATTGACCTTTTGTGGTTTTTTGTTTTGTTTTTTTCACTGTGCCACGCAACATGTGGGATCCTAGGTCCCTGACCAGGGATCGAACCTGTGCCCCCTGCAGTGGTCATGAGGAATGCCAAACACAGGACTGCTGGGGAAGTCCCAGTATTGAAAAAGCATATCACTGCTGTATAGCACAAGAACTCTACTTCACTTCTCTGTACGGTAGAAACTAACACAACATTGTAAAAAACTATACCCCAATTTAAAAAAAAAGAAAGAAAAAGCATATCAGACAATCTATTCTGATAGACTAAGAATGTACTGTCTTTCAGAAAGCCGGTACAAGGATGCTTGTAAATTCTGATATTGGTTGTCTATTTGACCAGCAACCAGATTCCCTTCTGGACCCAAAGATGATATTGTTTGGTGATTCAAGAGTATGCAACAAATGCCATCGTTTCTTCTGTTTGGGTAATCTTTTGAATGGGATAAACATGCCCTTGTCTAACTTCTTAGTTTATCTTTGTAAACAAGGGGGAAAAAATAAGGTAAGGATATATCTTTTGCTTTAATGAATCATTTAATACAACATTTTTGTAGTTTGAGTAAAACATTTGTGGTAGTTCCCAGCTTCATTGTCATTGATCTTCATCCTTTGGTGTAGAATTGAAGAATTCTCTGACTCTTTGACTTGAACCAGTATGTGATCAGTATATTTCTATGTGATTCATAGAAGGAAAGCATGAGTAACATAAATGAGAAGACTCTGAGGGGTAACCTCACAATCTTACTTTCTCTAATAGCTCTCAGAAACGGGGCTCAGTAAAAACACCAAGATTTCTGATAGCTTTAAATTTACTATTGTATCCTTTACTGCCTAACATAAAAGACAATTCAAGGATGGGGAACCTTGAATTCACTGTTCCCCAGAGTACATATAATAGAAAATCGTCACCTTCCCAACATCGATTCTACAGCAGTCATGTTTTTAGGTAGGATGAACCCCTCCATCAGCTTCAGGGGTAAAGTCTTACTGCTATAACCCATCAGGATAATCCCACCCCTTCACCATAGATATTGGTTAAAGTGACCTAGGTTTAAACCAATTAAAGGTCCAATCAACAGGGATCTCAGAATTTTTGTTAGATAGCTAAGGAAAGACTCTATCTTTCTCTGGATAAAAAAGAGGAAACATGTGGACCTAATTATACTGACAGCTCTCTTCTAACATCAAAGGGCCCAGCCTCTGGGTGAAGCCCACACTGTAGATGGCGGATGTAGAGGAAAAAAAAAAATAAAAACAGAAGAAACAGAGTCCACAGTGACATTACTGAGCTCTAGACTAACCAGTTCCGGAACTCACACCACTGCATTTTCATAATACCTGTAAATTCCTTTATTTATTTTTTTAAATTATTTATTTATTTATTTGGCTGCGTAGGGTCTCAGTTGCTGCGCGCGGGATCTTCGTTGTGGTGCGCAGGCTTCACTCTAGTTGTGGCGCGGGGTCCAGATCGCGTGGGCTCTGTAGTTTGTGGCATGCAGGCTCTCTAGTTGAGGCACGCAGGCTCAGTAGTTGTGGCGTGAGGGCTTAGTTGCCCCGCGGCATGTGGTTATTTCCCCAACCAGGGATCGAACCCACGTACCCTGCATTGGAAGGCAGATTCTTAACCACTGGACCACTAGGGAAGTTCCTCCTTTATTATTTAATCCAGTGTGAGTTGATTTTTCTGTCCCTTGGAATGGAAAGCTTCCTAACACAGGCAGACATACTAGGCCATGACATAGCAATAAAATCACATTGAAATGAGCATAGGTGCCTATAGTTCTATCCCTGGTAGTACTTCGGGTTTAAAAAATTATTATGATGCTTATTTTAAGGTCAAAATTTAATAGGTTCCATAGTTTTTCCTAGTAACAACTTCCCTGATTTTAATATCATTGATTTGCCTTTCTTCTTATTTACTCTTCTTCAACACCAATCTCCTGACTTTCCCATTTGGGGGAAAAAAAAAGTAGAAGAAGTTTGATATCTCTTTTTAAGTCAATGTAGTTACTATCATCTCATAAAAATTCTAGAAAGTTGGGTTAATTCACAGGGTTCAGCAGCTCTCCTGTTTATCAGGGGCCTACATACATAATGAAGTCCCGTTACTGCTCAGGTTAACGAAGTAAAAGGAAACATATGTGTCCCAGCACAATTCTGTTAAAAAGCAAACAAATAAACAAACAAGAATTGTCCAGGTACAGTCAAATCCAAATCCATGCTTTTCCCCCACAAATTTAACACTGTATTTCTTTGATTTTCTAAAAACCATATCACCTCATCAGTTGGCCTTTCCTAGATGGAAGACTGATGGCTATGGAAAAAGATTACAATATTTAATATTGAAATCTTGAAGCCTGGGGTTGAGGGGCCTCTATAGACAGGGTCCTTTGGAAAGCACACTACAGTTTTCTTTCTTCAAGCCACAAGGCAAACTTCCAGCTGACAGTATTTGAACCAAGCACCAGAAAAATGAATTGTGTGTATAAGAGGACACATAAGTACTTAACCCAGAGGATATTCGTACTATTTATTTCAGAGCCAAGGTGATTCCCTTCAGCAACCTGGGCTGGAGTCAGTGGGTAGGCTAAAGGGCAGAGTTAGCACTAGGTTCAAAGAGTTATTTCCACTTGGTGACTAAGCCCATTTGATTGTCTTAAGTGTTTCTGGCTTCTAGGGTGTGCTTTTATTTCAGATGATTATGAACGTTCCAAGAGGACTCACTGCAGCCACCTGGCTTAAGGACTATAAGGCACTTGGGAAATCAAATTTCAGAAGAGAAGATTGGTTTGACAAACAATGAACAAGGAGAAATCTTCTCTTTGCAGAGCTGCTGTGTGTCAGAGTTTATCCTCATTATATTATGGTAGGAAGAAAAGGACAAATTAAGACATTTAACTGCTTACAATTTGAGAACCAATTGCATTTAACACAGCAAATCTTGTTACTGGACCTGTGGGTTTACCTTTTGCCTGTGTGAAGTCTGGTATGTGTTAGCAAATAACATTTTTTTAAAACCATAGAATGGATCTGGGCTAAGTGGATAATCACAGCTACACATCCTCTGCTTTACAAGAGAAGATCCTGTAGGATCCAAAAAGTTTTAAAATTAGATCGGAAGTGCTTAAAAAGAAGAAAACGTCAAAATAACCTTACCTGCCCACCGTTGCTAGCACCAGCATGCTTTAAATTCATAGCAATTATGTAACTCAAAAGTTTTAATTTTTAATATAAGGAGTCATTCAAACACTTTTATTCAAATGCTCCAATAGAACCATGAATACTCCAAGTTCAAATACTGATGTCAGACATGTTTATCTTTAGTGATGAGCCAATTTGTCATGTTTGGGGTGGAGGAAAAAGATAAAACAGTATGGCCAGAAAGCCAAAGTTCTCCTCTATTCTTGCGGATAGAGCTATCATTGACATTTAACTGAAAACACTGAACAAAACCTCACTAGTGGCTAATGTTTGCATATCTCATCAGGAATCAAGTAAATCACGTCTTCTGTGAGTGGCATCTTCCTCAAGTGTATAATGACAGGCTTAGACAAAATAATTATTAAGTTCTCTTCTACCTCTGTGGCCTATTAATTATTATACTGTCACTTCTTATTGTAAAATAATATTCTCAATGCAAAAAAATATCAGAAACCTTAAAAGAATTAAGCTCAAACATATTTCAAGCACCCAGAGAAACCACTCTTTGGAATATAGCCTGCACCTTAATTCAATAAACAACTGATACATGAAATGTTTATTTGCATTCAACATACTTTCAGAAAGGACTTGAGGTGGCTTCACATAAATGCCTAATATTCAAAAGGGCTACTGAAATTAGGCTAAAAGTAGAAGGGCTTTGTAATGAATGCAAGGATCTCTTTGACCAGAGACAGTGATGCTAACAGGAATGACTGAGGGTGATCACCAATAAGTATTCCAAGATAGCGGGATTTTCCCTGTTTGTGTGCCTCTATATCCTTTGGTGGCTACTCCAGGTTTCCTGCAGAAATTTCCCTAAAATGGGACTAAGAGCCAGAGGCAGTTATTTGAAGACCTTTGAAGATGGTAAGCTATTTAAGGAAACTGGTCTACCTAGCATTTTCCAGGCTTCCTATGGCAGTCAACCAGGGGCAGTCATTGCTGGGGATGACCACAATTATAAGGTCTGAGCACCCTGGAAACCACTCATCTTTGAGGCATATTAGGCCTTCCAGAATAGATGAGGATATTCCTAGCACTATGTCTCTTTGAAGCAAATATATTCAAGCTGTTTTCAGAGTACTCAGACACTACTAGCAACTCTCTGTGAAATAAATAATGTAGTGACTTTTGGGGGTTAGCTTTTCTATTCAGCCTGACGTTTGCAACTGTTCAGAATCAAAGCTGCTGGCTTAATGCTAAATGATTTCTACTATGGCCCTCCAATTTGTGGATAACTATGATTTCAGAAAATCAAACTGGACTTGAATTTTGATCATAATTTGTCTTCGAAAATTGTGCTTTGTCTCCAATAAACCATGAACTTTTTTGTCTTGCCAAATATTTACTAAAATGCTAAGTGGTATGTTTATCAGAACTGAGTCTCTAGTGAATAATAATTTCCTTCCACTGGTTATACCACCTATAAAGACTAAGTTTAGTTTCATCCATTCATTACGTATGTATTGAGTATTATGTGCTAAACACTGGAGATACAAAGTGAAATGAGATAAACATGGTCCTTTTCCTTGAAGAGCCTACAGGCTAGGGACAAAGCTAGGCAAACAAATAATTACAGAGGAGTATGATGAGGTTATTATAGGGGAAGGGTGACAGTGTCTGACTCATAATATAAGCTCACTAAAAATTTAATGAATGAAAGAATTAATGAATTGCACAGTAACTCTTGGCAAGGATAACTAACCCAGGCTTGGAGGAACAGAGAAGTTTTCCAGGAGGAAATTATATTTAAACTGAGACCCGAAGGATGAGTAGAAATTTGAAAAAGGAGAAAGAGAAGGGATGACCACAGGAGAAAGTATTTTAGGTAGAAAGAAGAACAAATAAAAAAGCAGGGAGTCAAGAGACAACAGTGGCACCCTGGAGAAATTGAAACAAATCTAGGATGATTGAAATGTAGAGTTGCATAAGTCTAGAAAATAGGCAAGGACCAGAGCCTGCACAGATTTGGAAGCAATGTCAAGAAGATTGAATTTTATCCTAAAAACAGCAGGGATCCATGGAGGGTTTTAGGTGGCTGGCCAAGATCATAACCAAATTTGCATTTAAATGATCCCTCTTGCTACAGGAGGAATCTAATAGTAAAAGGATGATAGTAATCTGGACTGGAAAATGGCATATGGAAAAAAAGAGTACTACTCAAAAAATATTTAGGAGGTATAATCAAAGAGGCTGGGAACTAGATGTGGAGGATGAGGGAGAGAAATGAAAGATCATCTCCAGGTTTCTGGGGATCCGGTGTTTCAGTTATCTACACTGCTGTATTCCAAACCACTTAACATTTTTTTAAACATCTTTATTGGAGTATAATTGCTTTATAATGGTGTGTTAGTTTCTGCTTTATAGCAAAGTGAATCAGCTATACATATACATATATCCCCATAACTCTTCCCTTTTGCGTCTCCCTCCCAACCTCTCTATCCCACCCCTCTAGGTGGACACAAAGCACCGAGCTGATCTCCCTGTGCTATGCAGCTGCTTCCCACTAGCTATCCATTTTACACTTGGTGGTGTATATGTGTCCATGCCGCTCTCTCACTTCATCCCAGCTTACCCTTCCCCCTCCCCCGTCCTCAAGTCCATTCTCTATGTCTGCATCTTTATTCCTGTCCTGCTCCTAGGTTCTTCAGAACCTTTCTTTTTTTTTTTAGATTGCATATATATGTGTTAGCATATGGTATTTGTTTTTCTCTTTCTTACTTCACTCTGTATGACAGTCTCTAGGGCCATCCACCTCACTGCAAATAACTCAGTTTCATTTCTTTTTGTGGCTAATATTCCATTGTATATATGTGCCACATCTTCTTTATCCATTCATCTGTCAATGGACACTTAGGTTGCTTCCATGTCCTGGCTATTGTAAATAGAGCTGCAAAAGAACAAAAAATTCCGCAATTTGTATGGAAACACAAAAGACCCCAAATAGCCAAAGCAATCTTTTTTTTTTTTTTTTTTGGTGCAGAGAGGAGAAATTTGTTTTTGTTTTATTTTATTTTATTTTTTTTTATTAGTTTCTGCTTTATAACAAAGTGAATCAGTCATACATATACATCTGTTCCCACATCCCTTCCCTCCTGCGTCTCCCTCCCTCCCACCCTCCCCATCCCACCCCTCCAGGCAGTCACAAAGCACCGAGCCGATCTCCCTGTGCTATGCGGCTGCTTCCCACTATCTATCTACCTTACGTTTGGTACTGTATATATGTCCATGCCTCTCTTTCGCTTTGTCACAGCTTACCCTTCCCCCTCCCCATATCCTCAAGTCCATTCTCAAGTAGGTCTGTGTCTTTATTCCTGTTTTACCCCTAGGTTCTTCATGACATTTTTTTTTCTTAAATTCCATATATATGTGTTAGCATATGGTATTTGTCTTTCTCTTTCTGACTTACTTCACTCTGTATGACAGACTCTAGGTCTATCCACCTCATTACAAATAACTCAGTTTCGTTTCTTTTTATGGCTGAGTAATATTCCATTGTATATATGTGCCACATCTTCTTTATCCATTCATCCGATGATGGACACTTAGGTTGTTTCCATCTCCAGGCTATTGTGAATAGAGCTGCTATGAACATTTTGGTACATGTCTCTTTTTGAATTATGGTTTTCTCAGGGCATATGCCTAGTAGTGGGATTGCTGGGTCATATGGTAGTTCTATTTTTAGTTTTTTAAGGAACCTCCATACTGTTCTCCATAGTGGCTGTACCAATACACATTCCCACCAGCAGTGCAAGAGTGTTCCCTTTTCTCCACACCCTCTCCAGCATTTATTGTTTCTAGATTTCTTGATGATGGCCATTCTGACTGGTGTGAGATGATATCTCATTGTAGTTTTGATTTGCATTCCTCTAATGATTAATGATGTTGAGCATTCTTTCATGTGTTTGTTGGCAGTCTGTATATCTTCTTTGGAGAAATGCCTATTTAAGTCTTCTGCCCATTTTTGGATTGGGTTGTTTGTTTTTTTGCTATTGAGATGCATGAGCTGCTTATAAATTTTGGAGATTAATCCTTTGTCAGTTGCTTCATTTGCAAATATTTTCTCCCATTCTGAGGGTTGTCTTTTGGTCTTGTTTATGGTTTCCTTTGCTGTGCAAAAGCTTTGATGTTTCATTAGGTCCCATTTGTTACTCTTTGTTTTTATTTCCATTTCTCTAGGAGGTGGGTCCAAAAGGATCTTGCTGTGATTTATGTCCTAGAGTGTTCTGCCTATGTTTTCCTCTAAGAGTTTGTTAGTTTCTGGCCTTACATTTAGGTCTTTAATCCATTTTGAGCTTATTTTTGTGTATGGTGTTAGGGAATGATCTAATCTCATACTTTTACATGTCCCTGTCCAGTTTTCCCAGCACCACTTATTGAAGAGGCTGTCCTTTCTCCACTGTACATTCCTGCCTCCTTTATCAAAGATAAGTTGACCATATGTGCATGGGTTTATCTCTGGGCTTTCTATCCTGTTCCATGGATCTATCTTTCTGTTTTTGTGCCAGTACCACACTGTCTTGATTACTGTAGCTTTGTAGTATAGTCTGAAATCAGGGAGCCTTATTCCTCCAGCTCCGTTTTTCGTTCTCAAGATTGCTTTGGCTATTCGGGGTCTTTTGTTTTTCCAAACAAATTTTGAAATTTTTTGTTCTAGTTCTGTGAAAAATGCCAGTGGTAGTTTGATAGGGATTGCATTGAATCTGTAGATTGCTTTGGGTAGTAGAGCCATTTTCACAATATTGATTCTTCCAATCCAGGAGCATGGAATATCTCTCCATCTGTTTGTAACATCTTTAATTTCTTTCATCAGTGTCTTATACTTTTCTGCATACAGGTCTTTTGTCTCCTTAGGTAAGCTTATTCCTAGATATTTTATTCTTTTTGTTGCAGTGGTAAATGGGAGTGTTTTCTTGATTTCACTTTCAGGTTTTTCATCATTAGTGTACAGGAATGCCAGAGATTTCTGTGCATTAATTTTGTATCCTGCTACTTTACCAAATTCATTGATTAGCTCTAGTAGTTTTCTGGTAGCATCTTTAGGATTCTCTATATACAGTATCATGTCATCTGCAAACAGTGACAGCTTTACTTCTTCTTTTCCAATTTGGATTCCTTTTATTTCCTTTTCTTCTCTGATTGCTGTGGCTAAAACTTCCAAAACTAAGTTGAATAAGAGTGATGAGAGTGGGCAGCCTTGTCTTGTTCCTGATCTTAGTGGAAATGGTTTCAGTTTTTCACCATTGAGGACGATGTTGGCTGTGGGTTTGTCATATATGGCCTTTATTATGTTGAGGAAAGTTCCCTCTATGCCTACTTTCTGCAGGGTTTTTATCATAAATGGGTGTTGAATTTTGTCGAAAGCTTTCTCTGCATCTATTGAGATGATCATATGGTTTTTCTTCTTCAATTTGTTAATATGGTGTATCACATTGATTGATTTGCATATATTGAAGAATCCTTGCATTCCTGGAATAAACCCCACTTGATCATGGTGTATGATCCTTTTCATGTGCTGTTGGATTCTGTTTGCTTGTATTTTGTTGAGGATTTTTGCATCTATGTTCATCAGTGATATTGGCCTGTAGTTTTCTTTCTTTGTGACATCCTTGCCTGCTTTTGGTATCAAGGTGATGTTGGCCTCCTAGAATGAGTTTGGGAGTGTTCCTTCCTCTGAAATTGTTTGGAAGAGTTTGAGAAGGATGGGTGTTAGCTCTTCTCTAAATGTTTGATAGAATTCACCTGTGAAACCATCTGGTCCTTGGCTTTTGTTTGTTGGAAGATTTTTAATCACAGTTTCAATTTCAGTGCTTGTGATTGGTCTATTCATATTTTCTATTTCTTCCTGATTCAGTCTTGGCAGTTGTGCATTTCTAAGAATTTGTCCATTTCTTCCAGGTTGTCCATTTTATTGGCATAGAGTTGCTTGTAGTAATCTCTCATGATCTTTTGTATTTCTGCAGTGTCAGTTGTTACTTCTCCTTTTTCATTTCTAATTCTATTGATTTGAGTCTTCTCCCTTCTTTTCTTGATGAGTCTGGCTAATGGTTTATCAATTTTGTTTATCTTCTCAAAGAACCAGCTTTTAGTTTTATTGATCTTTGCTATCGTTTCCTTCATTTCTTTTTCATTTATTTCTGATCTGATCTTTAATGATTTCTTTCCTTCTGCTAAGTTTGGGGGGTTTTTGTTCTTCTTTCTCTAATTGCTTTAGGTGCAGGGTCAGGTTGTTTACTCGAGATGTTTCCTGTTTCTTTAGGCGGGATTGTATTGCTATAAACTTCCCCCTTAGAACTGCTTTTGCTGCGACCCATAGGTTTTGGGTCGTCGTGTCTCCGTTGTCATTTGTTTCTAGGTATTTTTTTATTTCCTCTTTGATTTCTTCAGTAATCACTTCGTTATTGAGTAGTGTGTTGTTTAGCCTCCATGTGTTTGTATTTTTTACAGATCTTTTCCTGTAATTGATATCTAGCCTCATAGCATTGTGGTCGGAAAAGATACTTGATACAATTTCAATTTTCTTAAATTTACCAAGGCTTGATTTGTGACCCAAGATAGGATCTATCCTGGAGAATGTTCCATGAGCACTTGAGAAAAATGTGTATTCTGTTGTTTTTGGATGGAATGTCCTATAAATATCAATTAAGTCCATCTTGTTTAATGTATCATTTAAAGCTTGTGTTTCCTTATTTATTTTCATTTTGGATGATCTGTCCATTGGTGAAAGTGGGGTGTTAAAGTCCCCTACTATGAGTGTGTTACTGTCGATTTCCCCTTTTATGGCTGTTAGTATTTGCCTTATGTATTGAGGTGCTCCTATGTTGGGTGCATAAATATTTACAATTGTTATATCTTCTTCTTGGATCGATCCCTTGATCATTATGTAGTGTCCTTCTTTGTCTCTTCTAATAGTCTTTATTTTAAAGTCTATTTTGTCTGATATAAGAATTGCTACTCCAGCTTTCTTTTGATTTCCATTTGCATGGAATATCTTTTTCCATCCCCTTACTTTCAATCTGTATGTGTCTCTAGGTCTGAAGTGGGTCTCTTGTAGACAGCATATATATGGGTCTTGTTTTTGTATCCATTCAGCCAATCTGTGTCTTTTGGTGGGAGCATTTAGTCCATTTACATTTAAGGTAATTATTGATATGTATGTTCCTATTCCCATTTCCTTAATTGTTTTGGATTCGTTATTGTAGGTCTTTTCCTTCTGTTGTGTTCCTTGCCTAGAGAAGTTCCTTTAGCATTTGTTGGAAAGCTGGTTTGGTGGTGCTGAACTCTCTCAGCTTTTGCTTGTCTGTAAACGTTTTAATTTCTCCATCAAATCTGAATGAGATCCTTGCTGGGTAGAGTACTCTTGGTTGCAGGTTTCTCTCCTTCATCACTTTAATTATGTTCTGCCACTCCCTTCTGGCTTGTAGAGTTTCTGCTGAGAGATCAGCTGTTAACCTGATGGGGATTCCCTTGTGTGTTATTTGTTGTTTTTCCCTTGCTGCTTTTAATATGATTTCTTTGTGTTTAATTTTTGACAGTTTGATTAATATGTGTCTTGGCGTATTTCTCCTTGGATTTATTCTGTACGGGACTCTCTGTGACTCCTGGACTTGCTTAACTATTTCCTTTCCCATATTAGGGAAGTTTTCAACTATAATCTCTTCAAATATTTTCTCAGTCCCTTTCTTTTTCTCTTCTTCTTCTGGAACCCCTATAATTCGAATGTTGGTGCATTTAATGTTGTCCCAGAGGTCTCTGAGACTGTCCTCTGTTCTTTTCATTCTTTTTTCTTTATTTTGCTCTGCATCAGTTATTTCCACTATTTTATCTTCCACCTCACTTATCCGTTCTTCTGCCTCAGTTATTCTGCTATTGATCCCATCTAGAGTATTTTTCATTTCATTTATTGTGTTTTTAATCGATGCTTGATTCATCTTTAGTTCTTCTAGGTCCTTGTTAACTGTTTCTTGCATTTTGTCTATTCTATTTCCAAGATTTTGGATCTTGGAAATAGAATCTCGGATCATCTTTACTATCATTATTCTGAATTCTTTTTCAGGTAGACTGCCTATTACCTCTTCATTTGTTAGGTCTGGTAGGTTTTTATCTTGCTCCTTCTCCTGCTGTGTGTTTTTCTGTCCTCTCATTTTGCTTATCTTACTGTGTTTGGGGTCTCCTTTTTGCAGGCTGCAGATTCGTAGTTCCCGTTGTTTTTGGTGTCTGTCCCCAGTGGCTAAGGTTGTTTCAGTAGGTTGTGTAGGCTTCCTGGTGGGGGGGACTAGTGCCTGTGTTCTGGTGGTTGAGGCTCGATCTTGTCTTTCTGGTGGACAGGTCCACGTCTGGTGGTGTGTTTTGGTGTGCCTGTGGCCTTATTATGTTTTTAGGCAGCCTCTCTGCTAATGGGTGGGGTTGTGTTCCTGCCTTGCTAGTTGCTTGGCATAGGGTGACCCACACTGTAGCTTGCTGGTCGTTGACTGAAGCTGGGTGCTGGTGTTGAGATGGAGATCTCTGGGAGATTTTCACCGCTTGATATTATGTGGAACTGGGAGGTCTCTTGTGGATCCGTGTCCTGAAGTTGGCTCTCCCACTTCAGAGGCACAGCACTGACTCCTGGCTGCAGCACCAAGAGCCTTTCATCTACCTTTTGTTGGGTCTGAGGTCTTCTGTCAGTGCTCAGTAGGTGTTCTGTAGGAGTTGTTCCACGTGTAGATGAATTTCTGATGTATCTGTGGGGAGGAAGGTGATCTCCGTGTCTTACTCTTCCGCCATCTTCCTGCCTTCCCTCACCAAAGCAATCTTGAGAAAGAAAAATGGAGCTGGAGGAATCAGGCTCCCAGACTTCAGACTACACTACAAAGCTACTGAAATCAAGACAGTATGGTACTGGCACAAAAACAGAAAGGTAGATCAATGGAACAGGATAGAAAGCCCAGAGATAAATCCATGCACATATGGTCAGCTTATTTTTGATAAAGGAGGCAAGAATATACAATGCAGAAAAGACAGCCTCTTCAATAAGTGGTGCTGGGAAAACTGGACAGCTACATGTAGAAGAATCAAATTAGAACACTCCATAACACCATACACAAAAACAAACTCAAAATGGATTAAAGACCTAAATGTTAGGCCAGACACTATAAAACTCTTAGAGGAAAACATAGGCAGAACATTCTATGACATAAATCACAGCAAGATCCTTTTCAACCCACCTCCTAGAGAAATGGGAATAAAAACAAAAATAAACAAATGGCACCTAATGAAACTTAAAAGCTTTTGTACAGCAAAGGAAAACATAAAAAAGACAAAAAGACAACCCTCAGAATGGGAGAAAATATTTGCAAATGAAGCAACTGACAAAGGATTAATCTCCAAAATTTATAAGCTGCTCATGCAGCTTAATATCAAAAAAACAAACAACCCAATCCAAAAATTGGCAGAAGACCTAAATAGACATTTCTCCAAAGAAGATATACAGATTGCCATCAAACACATGAAAGGATGCTCAACATCACTAATCATTAGAGGAAATGCAAATCAAAACTACAATGAGGGGCTTCCCTGGTGGCGCAGTGGTTGAGAGTCCACCTGCCGATGCAGGGGACACGGGTTCATGGCCCGGTCCAGGATGATCCCACATGCCGCAGAGCGGCTGGGCCCGTGAGCCATGACCGCTGAGCCTGAGCGTCTGGAGCCTGTGCTCCACAGCAGGAGAGGCCACAGCAGTGGGAGGCCCGCGTATCGAAAAAAAAAAAAAAAAAAAACCTACAATGAGATATCACCTCACACCGGTCAGAATGGCCATCATCAAACCACTTAACATTTAATGGCTAAACAAACGACTGCTTTCTTATTTCTCATAATTCTGTCAGTTGACGGTGCTCAGCTGAGCAGTTCTTCTACTGCTGTTGCTTGTGCTCTCTCACGTGTTCTCAGTCAGAGGGCAGCTGGGGCTAGAACATCCAAGGTGGCTTCAATCACATGTCTGGGGCCTTGGTGCAGATGGCTGGGAAACTGGCTCAGCTGGAATGTTAGGAGAGTTGGGCCTCTCCCTTCTTTCCATGTAGACTCAGGGTCTCTCTGTCTTCATAGGGACCCTCCAGAAGAGTAGCTGGACATCTTAGGTGGTAGCTCAAGGCTCCCAAAAATGCAAAGGTGGAAGCTGCCATTGCCATGTCTCACTTCTGCCACATTCTACTGGTTAACATGGGTCACAGAGCCAGGCAGATTCAATGTGGGAGAGTCTAAATACAAGTATGCATATGGGAAGGTATGGTTCATCGGGGCCATCTTTGGTAAACAGCTACAACATATGGTGATACCATTCACTGAGGATAGAAAAACTGGTGGAGGAACAGCTTTGAGGGAAGGAGAACTTTTAAGTTAAATTTTGGGTAGATTGAGCTTGAGATGCATATAAGACACCCAGGAGGTTGGTAGATATGTATAGGGATCTATAACTTAGGAGGGAAGACTGGGCTAGAGATATAACTTTGAGAGTCCTCATCGTTTGGTAATGGAGACAGGAAGACTGCATACATTGAGAGGAGGAGAGCCCCGGTTAGAAAACCAAGAAACTCCAACATTTTTTTTTTTTTTTTTTTGCGGTATGCAGGCCTCTCACTGTTGTGGCCTCTCCCGTTGCGGAGCACAGGCTCCGGACGCGCAGGCTCAGCGGCCATGGCTCACGGGCCCAGCCGCTCCGCGGCATGTGGGATCTTCCCAGACCGGGGCACAAACCTGTGTCCCCTGCATCGGCAGGTGGACTCTCAACCACTGCACCACCAGGGAAGCCCAAGAAACTCCAACATTTAAAGACTGAGACTGGGAAGAAGAACCTTAAAGGCAGTCTGAGATGGTGAAGTCAAAGGAGTAGCAGGAAAATCAGGAGAGCTTTGAGTGGCGTAATCCAAGTAAGTTTAGGGGTGTCCGATGCCTCCAAAGAGGCTGTCAATCAGAATAAGCTAGGTGATGTTGCAGTAACAAACTAACCCTCCAAATCACAGTGGCTTTACACTACACATTTATTTCCTTCTCACACTCAGTCTGCTGCAGGACTCAGAGGAAGCCCACCCCGAAAAGTGACCAGGCTGGTTCCACCCTGAGTCTCTGTCACCTGAAGATAAGTCCTCAAAATAGAGTAAGAGAGAACATGGAGGGCTCACACACACTCTTCTGTGTCTTGGCACAGAAGTGACACACATCACTTTCCTGTAGAGGTTTTGGCCAGAAGTAGTTTTCAAACTACAGGGGAGACTAGAAAAAGCAGTCCTCCTGTGCATCCAAGAAGAGGAAAATAAAATAGAACCCAGTGAATACATAATATTGTCTTTGCCCCAAAGATCAAGTAGGGTGAGGACTGAAAAGTGTCTTGGATATAGTAACAAAATTATCTTTGTATCCTAAGGAGCTCACCATGTATCCTCCAAAAAGATGTTGCCTGACATGCTTAAGCCCTACTGCATGTTTAAATGTGCCTAAACCCATTCTGACATAATCCCTAATAACTCTTCTAGACCTAAGGACCTTGGCTTTCAATAATTACCTCTCCCAGTCTATGTAATAACACCCATCAAAAATATAAAACATCTGTAAGATGTCGTCCATCATGGTAAAAGCCAATTTGAATGAGTGTATGGTCCATCTCTCTGACTTTGCCTTTTCAGACAGTCAAAAATATTCTGATTCAAGTGGAGACAGTGGCTGCGTGGAGGCTCTAGTCTAAGCCAGAATCTTTAATTGCATTGTATTCTCTTATGACAAGTAATTAGAAATGACTGTTTCCTACCAGTCTGAATTACAAGATGATTATTTCCCTTTAACATTCACTGGTTGTTTGGCATTGCAAGACGGTGGTATTATTAAAAATACCCTAATTATTGGAGAAAGTGGCCAAAAAGGAGCAATTTTCCAGATTTCAGGGTAACTTTGTCACAAGGAAGAGGCTAAGTGGGAGGGACTAAAGGTTCCATGAAAACCCCTCTTCTCGTTTTTTCAGAGGGTAGTCCTGGGAATGTTGGATTGCCACTGACCAAAAATCTCCTTTTTAAACCAGCTCTCCCCCTTATGACTTAACTAACCAAGAATATAAAACTAATACAGGTGAGGTAGTGATGAACAAGAAAGAAGATTCTGCTTCCAACAAGAAGAAATGATCACTTAGTACCAGCTGAGGGTGGATCACTTCAAACTCTTGACTATTTCTGATGAGAGATGGAGAAGGGTACAGGGGATGGGATTTTCATTTTTTATTTTATTCGTTTTGTTTTGCCTTTTCCTTATGAATAATTACTACTCTGATAATTGCTTAAGCACAACTTAATTTTTAAAAATACAAATACTTAACCGTGGTAGTTGAGGCCAGGGGAATTGTGAAGAAGTATCTCTAAAAGACAAACTAAACCTGCAACCAGTAGATAAAAAGTCCCGGAGATCTAATGTACAACATAGCATTATAGTCAACAATACCGTATTATAAACTTCAAAGTTGCTAAGAGTTTAGATCTTAATTGTTCCCACCACAAAAAAGAAATGATAATTATGTGACATGATAGAGGTGTTAGCTAGAACTCTGATGGTAGTCATATTGCAATGTATAAATGTATCAAATCACCATGTTGTACACATTAAACTCACACAATATTATATGTCAATTGTGTCTCACTATAAATAGATAAATAAATAAATAAGAAAAACTAATTTTTTCAATAGATGTCTTTAACTTCCAGAATGTTGTGACTAAAAAGTTAGTTCTCTGTAACCTACAGTACACATAGAAATAATGTTAACCTATTTAATGTAGCTGAGCTACCATATATTGGGGAATAAATAGAGAAGAAATTATTCATTTTAAAATTAATGAGCCAACAGAAAAAAAATACTGAATGTGAAATAAATATAACTTTAAATGGCATACTTAGAAGCAGATAAGCCTAGGATTTATTGTAGAGGTTCTGAAGGAAACAGTGCAAAGCGCCTGGTGACACTGATTCCTTATTGTGTTATCTACTGTTCCAATGTCTGACTTTTGTGTTCCTTATTACTACCAGCACTATTCTTACATATATTAGACAGGATAAAGTTGTTTGGTTTTTTGTTTTGTTTTGTTTTTTGCCACGTGGTGAGAAAAAGAGAGAGGAGGTGGAGAAAGTTATGTGGAAGGGCAGGTGGGAATCGCTCAGGAAAGAAAAAGATTCCTGAGGTAACTGACAACAAAGAGGACTGTGTGTAAGGAACATCTGTGTATAGCTCTGAGGGGGGAAATTATCTCAGTAGAAATAACTGAGCTATAGCTATAGAAAAACAAGCATCACGAGGCAGTGTACACCCAGTATGTTCACTCTTCAAGAAACATAGTTGGGTGAGACATGGGTTTAAACAATCCCAAAGTTTTGCCAGCAGGTGGAGGAATTGTCTTAATGTGGCTTGGTTGCTGTCCTTCGTGAACCTTTGAGTGGGTAGGGAAATTTAAAAACGAAAACAAAAATCTCAAAAGTGCATCCATCTGTTTCCATTATACAATTCTGTAAGTAAGGATTTGGTACTCTGAGAAGTCCTTGTAGCTGATTCTTTAATAGTGTCAACCATTTTGGATATGACTATAGAAAATCTCTATTAATCATCTCAAATTGAAAAGATGTCAGAGAAGAAGTTGACTTATCCTAAAATCAAAAAGAAAAGCCTCTCATCACACCCAAAAGTCGTAACAAGAAAAAACATTTTGCCCAGTAATTAAAATCACTTTGGACAGTGCCTGTTGCTTCAAGAATCTTCAAATATGACCTGAGGTTTGTTATTCATCCAGTAGGTTTAGCTTCTAATATGACTTTAAAACTTTACAGACCATAGCCTTTAAAATTCATCCTAATTGATGGATACTCAACATTGATTCTACCATATTAGACTGAGTGACTTATTTTAAACTACAGTGCAGAGAGCAGTAGTTGGCTTGAAAACAATAAAATAATAATGATAATCATTTTTCCTCTCCCCTTCTTTTAGGCTTTGACCAAGAGAGAATAACTACAAGAAACTACTAATTTACAAAACGTGCAGATGACCTAGTTTATTCATAACCATAGGAGTTTTAATTTATTAAGCAGCAATTTAATATAAGCAATGCCTAGTAATTCTAGTGCACTATGTGTTTTGTAGGAGAATAATGTATTATTTAATGGGGAAGATAAATCTATCATTGGAAATTTTTAATAATGAGCAAAATTATGTTTGGGTATTTTCATGGGAAGTAATTAGTTGCAAACTGTCCTTCCCTGAAGGGTGGCGGTATTGGTTGCAATTGTTATTTTGTGGTAAATGACCTACCAGACAACCAACCCATGTCTTACTGCAGAGGAGTGGAGGGAGGACCAGCATGGGAGGACCGGAACCTGGAAGAGAGCCCATCAAAATAAACTCCTGACATCCATTAGCTCCAACCCCTGCCCCCAGCTACCTCAGGGGGGATCTAGAGATGGAGTAGAGGTTGCAGGTGAAGGACTCTGCTTCATGGCCCCAGATGACTTGAGAGTCTGCAGACTGCCCAGGTGCCCTCAGCAAATCTCTCTCCGTTTGGCTTGCTAAACTGCCTAAAACCTGTTCCCTCCTTGGGTGAAACATAATTGGGCGAGACATGGGTTCAAACATGCATCAAAGCATCAAAGCATTCGTTCTAATGCAAATGTTAAACCAGATGAGGAACATAACAATTCACGTGGATCTGTGAGTGCTTGGGCATTAAGTAGTAATGTTGTTATAAATAAGCTTTGGGAACTGACCATGTATTATTAGAACACTGCAAGTATCAAAAGCTCAATTCAAACCAGCTTAAGCAAGTAAGGAACTCATTGGTTCATAGAGCTGAGAAGGAACCTAAAGTGGCTCATGCGATTAAGGGGAGAGCCTCAGGAATAAGGGCACGTGGTCTGGAACCAACAACTCAGACAGCACCAGAATTTGCTCATCTCATCTCGCAGTTCATTTTCTCTCTGGGTGTTGACACAATATTCGATTACTGAAGATGAGTTTTCTCCATACAGCCAAGGAAGATTAATATGGACAGATCTACATTTATATTATCCTAGCTTAGCAACACCAACAAAAGAGAGATTCCTTCATTCTTTTAGCATCCATGTATCAATCCCAGGAAAGTCCATGAGTGGCCCAAAGTGTCACATACCCACCTCTTGGACCAACCACGATTGTGGGGAGGAGGTGGCACTAGGATCGGTTCAATTTGGGACATGTGCCTGTCCCTGTGATTAGAGAAGGACGCCATGATTAAAACCCAAGTAGTAGAGGGCTTCCCTGGTGGCGCGGTGGTTGAGAATCCGCCTGCCAATGCAGGGGACACAGGTTCGAGCCCTGGTCTGGGAAGATCCCACATGCCGCAGAGCAACTAGGCCCGTAAGCCACAACTACTGAGCCTGCACATCTGGAGCCTGTGCTCCGCAGCAAGAGAGGCCGCAATAGTGAGAGGCCCGCACACCGCTATGAAGAGTGGCCCCCGCTCGCCGCAGCTAGAGAAAGCCCTCGCACAGAAACGAAGACCCAACACAGCCAAAAATAAATAAAAAATAAATAAATAAAACCCAAATAGAGTCCCACAAGGTGGAATAAGAATGCTTGCACTGGAACGGGACCGTTACTAGACATAGAAGAGACCTAAAACTCTTATTCCTTACTGTGGAGGAAAAAAGTCTAGAATCCATGGCAACCCAGAGCCCTAGGAGTAAAAAGGTTAGTAATGAACACTCTCCAAGGTTCAGTATTTCAAAACATTTAGCAGGATCCCACATGCACCTGACTTCCAGCAACACAGACTCTCTAAAATGTCCCATTCCCCCCTTTTTACTTGAACGACTTCAACTGTGGCGATGATATTGTGAATCCAAAGCTCTGATTGGCTTTTGAGCAATTCCAAGGCATTTTTGAAGTGGGTGGGAGGTACCAGCAGCCTCATCTGATAGCTGTGGTTTCTGATGTGAATGGTGGTATCTGGTTTACAGTTGGCCTTGGAAATGGGCCAAGGCCATTTTAAAGTGATGGACACAGGTAATGTGTGGGAGAAAATGTTTCAAAATTTGGGGTACATATGGGATTGACTCAAAGGAGTCCTTAGTGAAAAGACTGGAAAACCACTTCTGAAAGGCATGTCTGGAAAAGAGCAGAAATAGATAGGATCCACAGCCAGGACCATGGGGAATAAATGAGTGAAGGAGAGAGGGTATAAATGGAAAGAGACAGCGGGAGACACTGAAGGCTAGCTTTATCAATTTCTATTGTTTGCCACGATGCCCTCTTCAGAACACTGCAAACCACCACACAAACTGGAAACCTGGCATCATCCTAAACTCTTTCTCTCCTCTACCAACCCAGCCCCCTCATTTACCTCCGATCTCAAGGATTCCACTTCCTAATGTCTCTCCTTTTGCCTACTTTTCTCTTGTTTAGTTTAGCCCGTCATTATTTCTCACCCAGTTTACCACCACCGCCTCATACCTGGTGTCCCAGTCTCTAATTTTGCCTCCCCGCTGACAACCTCACAACCCCAATCCATTCTCCACACTCCAGGGCAGTCTTTCTAAAATAGACACTGGATCGTGTTACTTTCTTAATCAAAACTTCAGTGAGTCTGCCTGGACTCAAAATAAAGTCACTGAACATGGCCTCTAAGTCTAATCTCTGCAACCTCTTCTCTCGACAGTTTCCCCATATGATCCATCCTTTGTCCACAGAATGTCTTTCAGTTCTCTTAAGGCAATTTGCTTTTTTTTTTTTTAACCTTACAGCCTTAATATCAGTATAATGCTGTGCCTTTTTTTTTTTTTTTTTTTTTTTTTTTTTTTGCGGTACGCGGGCCTCTCACTGTTGTGGCCTCTCCCGTTGTGGAGCACAGGCTCCGGACGCGCAGGCTCAGCGGCCATGGCTCACGGGCCCAGCCGCTCCGCGGCATGTGGGATCTTCCCGGACCGGGGCACAAACCCGTGTCCCCTGCATCAGCAGGCGGACTCTCAACCACTGCGCCACCAGGGAAGCCCTGCTGTGCCTTTTTTACCCACTCTCCCCCTCCTCTGTTTTCAAAGGTAGTAAGTTATGGAAACCCAACCAACTAATGATACAACCAATGAGCAGTATTTGTTAGGGTAGAGTCTGAGCTGCTAAAACAAAGATCCCCCAATATAGTGTAGCTTAAACAAGAAGAGCTTAATATTTCTTGCCCATGTAATGGTCCAGAGCCAAGGAGTCCTGGCTAGCAGAGCAGATCTGCCATCCTCAAGTGCAGCTCCTCTCTGGCTACTTTCTCTTTTGCATGCACCCCAGCCATTAGAAAGAACAAAGGGAAAAGAAGAGCTCACCCATTTCTTTTATTTTTTTTAAAATTTATTTATTTATTTTTGGCTGCGTTGGTTCTTCGTGGCTGCATGTGGGCTTTCTCCGGTTGTGGCAAGCGGGGGCTGCTCTTCCTTGCAGTGCTCAGGCTTCTCATTGTGGTGGCTTCTCTTGCTGCGGAGCACAGGCTCTAGGTGTGCGGGCTTCAGTAGTTGTGGCAAGTGGGTTCAGTAGTTGTGGCACACGGGCTTAGCTGCTCCACAGCATGTGGGACCTCCCTGGACCAGGGCGCAAACCCGTGTCCCCTGCATTGGCAGATGGATTCTTAACCACTGTGCCAGCAGGGAAGCCCTCACTCATTTCTTTTAAAGGCATATTTTGAAAGTAGTACAATTCTATTGGCTACAACAGACAAATGATCACACTGAGGTTCAAGGAAGTGTGGGAAATGTAGTGTGAAGCTAGGCAGACGTGTACCCAGCTAAAACCCAAGTTGGGTTATTGTAGGAAGAGAAGAATGAATATTGGCAAATGGCAGCAGTCACTGCCATAAACCATTATTCCCCAAGGCATGCAGATGAGCTAGGAGGCCAAAAAAAGACTGAACAACTTTTCAAGTTGTAACCCCTTTTCTCCCCCCTTCTTTAGAAGCAACACCAGCCCAGTATAGGGAAGTCACCTGCTGAGGACAGTGGGGTCAGGAGCTCTGAGGGAAGAGGGCCAGAAGCAGGGCCAATACTCAGTCAGTAAGCACCAATATGGCTGCACTGGTTGTTAAAATACTAAAACATAGCCACACCGCTTGGGAAAGAATCACTCTTCTAAGATCTTCTAAATGCCTGCCTGCAAGCCTGGCCATCCTAACTCCTCTCCTGGGATCCTCAGACTTCTTCCATGAACCAGCAGCTAAAGGATTAATGCCTGGCACAGAGGGAGACCCAAGAGATTGAACCCTCTCTGCTGGATAACCCATTTAATTGATGCTGATTGTTGATAATTTGGATATCACCCCTGGCCGGAAGTCTAACATCCAGTGGCCTTCCTCAGCCACTGAATACTCTCCAAAATAAAGACAGAAGTGCAATGGATGGAACCTCATCTTTATTTTCCTTTTGAAATCTTGCTTGTGATGAATTGGGAGATTAGGATTGACATATATACACTAATATGTATAAAATGGATAACTAATAAGAACCTGCTGTATAAAAAAATAAATAAAATAAAATTTAAAAATTAAAAAAAAAAAAGAAATCTTGCTTTAGATACAGAAAACCTGAGATTGAGTCAGATTTCCAAGACCTCTAACATCAGTGAATATGACCCCTGTGGGAGATGTTTATTTTGCTAGAGGAGAAAAAGGCTGAGCTCATGAGGAAGGGAGGCTCAAGTTATGTGTCCAAAACAATGCAAACAAGACTTTAAGAAATCAACATATGGGAAAGCCAGAATTCATCTAATAGATAGCCACCCAAGGGCATCTTCAGACCACCGAATCCTTCTTCCAGCTGGGATACGAGTGTGATGGAGTGGAAAGAACACTGGATTGGGGGCCAGAAGGCCCTGGTACTAGCTTGGAAAAGTGGAAACAACAGGTTTGTAGACTGGTTCCCTGATTACAATCTGTACAACAAGTCTCTACAGCTGTAAAATGAGAGAGAATAATATTTACCACAAAACGCTATGAGGGCCGAATGAACTAGGGTGTGCCGGGTGCCGGGCATGCAGTAGGCACTCAATCAAAGTAAGTCCATGTTTCTTGTCACTTCATTCTCCTCTCTTGTTCTCCATCTTCACCCTTGTCCTACTCCTACCCATCCCCATGCCCCACCCTGAACTCACACTTGCACAGGAATTTGTAGTTGGACCACAAACAGGTCACTTAATATATATGTCTCAGTTTTCCCACATGAAAAGCAGGGATTATGCAGAATTTCTTGTGTGATGAAATTATTAATGTGAAGCAGGATACAGATGTGGAGGGCTGCTGTTTGTGGTCAAGAGGAGCAAAAGGGGGGCTTCCCTGGTGGCGCAGTGGTTGGGAGTCCGCCTGCCGATGCAGGGGACACGGGTTCGTGCCCTAGTCCGGGAGGATCCCACATGTCGCGGAGTGGCTGAGCCCGTGAGCCATGACCGCTGAGCCTGCGCGTCTGGAGCCTGTGCTCCGCAACGGGAGAGGCCACAACAGTGAGAGGCCCGTGTACTGAAAAAAAAAAAAAAGAGGAGCAAAAGGAGGTGACAGATTTACATAACTTACCATGCATATTGCCATCATTTCTATAACATAACTTGCAAAACTACCTACAGTAAACATTTCAGATTACCTCTGGATTAAAGCAAAGATCTGTGGTACTAGATATGCCAACCATTTGTGTCAAATGATCCCATCTTTCAGAATGTGCCTGGCCTAGCCTAGACACTCAGTGTTTGCTGAGTAGAAGAATGGATTTATAATGAATCCACTGACTCTGTAAGGCAAGGCAGCGTAAAGTAGAATGTACTTAAGGTACGTGTGGGCTGATTGCATACCAAACCCAGACTGATGCTTGAAGAAAGAAAAATGAACCAGCTCGTGAATTATGCTGAAGTTTACACTTCTCCTCAAACTGGTAATTGCTCTAAGAAGAGCCTGCTGCTTCAGTCATTGTCAGCTAATAGATGAAAATGTATGCTTTCCTAAATGTGTATTTGAATTTCTAAAGTCTTGCATTTCATACCAAGAACGAAATTTCACTCAACATTTTCACTTACTAAAAGGAAGTAACCGATGAATAAACTTTGTTTTTAAAGAATTACCTTTTGGGAGGGAAGTAGAAGTCTATAAGTAATTCATGAATCTGCAAATGATTTTTCTGTGTTTCTTTAGCATTGCTCACATTAAAACACCTGGCCCAGAGGTGCAAACTACCCCTCTTCTCTACAGATCCATCAGCAAGTTATTTGTTGAATGTCTTCTGGACTCTGTCAGAGAAGTTTAAGGTGGTGGCAAAAAACCATTAGAGAAAAGGCAGGGATGTAATCAAGCATTAAGTTCTAATGTTACAAATAAACCATATCCCTTTAAATTAGATGCTTTGGGGGGCAATGCTTAGAAGGTTAGGCAAAAAAGGGAGGTATGTAAGTATTGCCTCAAGAAGGGCCTTGTGGGATTTAGGAATTTAGACTTGATTCTATAGCAACAGGGAGCCACTAAATACGTTCAGTGCTGTGTGGGGTGATGGAGATCTATATCTTGGAAAGATGATGCAGGCAACTTGTGGAGGATGAATTGGAAGGGATTAGCCTGGAAGGGAGGCACCGAATGAGGAGGCCATTGCAGTAGCACAGGTCAACAATGGGGGATGAGAATGAGGCGGGCTACTGAGCTCAGACCACTTCAGTGAGGCTGCTAATTAAAGGCAGGTCCAGGTAAAGCGCGGGGAGGGGACTGATACATTTTGAGGACAGGCAGTGGAGAACACATAGGAGTCAGGATTGACAATAGGATGTAAATGGGTCTTAAACAAATTTAAATGATAGGTTAATCTCTGGGGTGAGGTTCGACATTTTTCCATTTAATATTTTAATTAGAAGGGTAGTTAACTCCTGTTCTGTACGCATAGGACACCGATCTGATTTTTATTTGTTTAAATAGTAAAATTTGGAATTTTCCATCTCTATTCTCCAGGTTTCAGGAAACCCATCTTGATTTACCCTTTCCAACACCTCCATTCCCCTGGGCCAGTACCAGGGGTGAGGCCTCTGGAAGCGAGAGAGGAGACAAAACTTCTTTTATTTGCCCTAAAACCCTAAATCCTTTATTATTGTTGAGATAAAGTGAATCTTGTTCTATCGATTTTGGCAAAAAAATAACACAGCTCAGTTAAACAAAGTTCACGTTTTAGGACCTCAGAACTTAAAATTACTACATTCTTATTCCTCATAAAGTTCTGTAGTATAATATTGTGTTCACAGAGTGTGGTCTGTGAAGGTTAAGACACAGGCAGACATGGTTTTTTCCTTTCAAAGATCATGCAATTTTTTTTTTTTTTTTTTTTTTTTTTGTGGTACGCGGGACTCTTACAGTTGTGGCCTCTCCCGTTGCGGAGCACAGGCTCTGGACGCGCAGGCTCAGCGGCCATGGCTCACGGGCCCAGCCGCTCCGCGGCATGTGGGATCTTCCCGGACTGGGGCACGAACCCGTGTCCGCTTCATTGGCAGGCGGACTCTTAACCACTGCGCCACCAGGGAAGCCCAGATCATGCAATTTTTTATGATTTCTACTTACAGTTAATCATACTGTTTTCATTTATAATAGTAACAAGAAATTTCCTTTTAACATCAATTTATTTAGGTAAAGAAAACTAGGTTAATGAAAAGAAAAAGAAAAATTACACAGGAGGTTCTCTGATGTATGCAAAATTGTGAAGGTGGTAAAAAGTGAATGAAGTTTGGGGAACACTAGGCAAGGCGGAAGAACATGGGGTTCCAAGGCAGAAGATTCAAGTCTCAGCTTGGTTATAAGTAATCATGGCTTTAAACCAGTTGGGCAGTTCAGTGTTACTGAATCTCATCCATGAAATGGGGACAGTAACATCCCCCTTGTGGGGTCTTAATCCAAAGAGACAAAGTATGTGATGGCATCTTGAAACCTGCCAAGTGCATTGAGAACGTTAGCTTTGATTGTTGTGACAGGTGTGGCAGGCACTGATGTTCAGCCGCTGATTTACAATTGCTTTTCCAGAGGCAGAACCTTAGCACAGGGACCTCACCTCCCTGGCACTGTGTACGGTGCCCTAAAATGCATCTGTTGCTTCCTGATGATGTTATCAATCTTTAGGGGAAAGAACTTATTGATTTGTTTCTCTTAGAAGTGCTTCTGCGAATTGATCTGGCCGTTTTGATGTCGCAGGCTTGCTAATGCCTCGGCCGTCCCTGGCTGTGGTTGGAAATGATCCTGCTGCAGGGAAAAGAACGGATCATTCTGACACTCTGGGGTCTGGCCTGGCTCCTCCAGGTCTGAGTGGGCTCAGAGCTGATGCTTAACTCCCACAGGGCTCTTGTTCAATAACAACCAGTGGTCTCAGAATGCGCTTCTGCACCCAGCTGTAGTTGGGGCTGGGGGACATGGGTATTTTCATGTATATTTTCCTTGTTTAAAATAGCCAAAGGGACCGCGGCAAAGAATGTCATGTATTCCCCGAATGTGTAACTCATTCCTATAATTTTTTCCATTCCAAACATAGGTTCAATGGAGGCAGCAGAAGCATTGAATAAAGTGCATGGGGTTTCAAATGCAAGTTTCCACCACTTATTCCTGTAGCAATCTCTTGCAAGTTTTGCATCCCCCTCTAAGCCTCAGTTTGTACATCTGGAAAATGGGAGTAATAATACCTATCTATAAGATTGCTGTGAGAACTAAATGAAATAACATTCTCTGATTCAACTGGGCCACACAGCAGGTTGTGGACCTATCAGTTAGTTTCTTGGGACATTGTTGGGCTTTGGTTAAGTACAATCCATTTATCACCTGCAACAGATGTCTCCAGGCTCAGATTGGAAAGTGTTAGCAACCCTGAATCAGTCTACTGTAATATTTACCAAAATGAGATGGTGACGTGGGCACTGAGCTGGGGAAGAGGCCTTGACCCTCTGCTCCTAGGAGAAAGTCATAAAGAGGGAAGACCTAATGGTGTAGTCCTTGTCATTTGGGGGCCACCTCCTAAACTCAAGCCCTTATGGCTGCTTCTGGTGATGCTCCTGTGAATTGGACTCTGAAGAAGGCTACCTGAAAGAGAAGTGATGGACAGGGAGAGGAGCATCCAAAGTAGACCCCATGGGATCTCACCCACTTCCAGAGCACCATGGAATCCTTCCTGTTCCAACTCCTCAGGTCCAGTAGGCACCTGGCACAGGTGAACACTAAGTAAGCATTCGCTGGCAGAAGGATGTGGTTCAGAATGCACACAGCAACAAAATGCTCTTGAATATTTAATCACACACAAAACTGTGCACAAATACTGCCTTGTGCCCCATCATGACCCTTACAGGGAGAGGGTCCTTCATGAGGAAGCTTTTTTTTTTTTTTTTTCCAGTACGCGGGCCTCTCACTGTTGTGGCCTCTCCCGTTGCGGAGCACAGGCTCCGGACTCTCAGGCTCAGCGGCCCTGGCTCACGGGTCCAGCCGCTCCGCGGCATGTGGGATCTTCCCGGACCGGGGCACGAACCCGTGTCCCCTGCATCGGCAGGCAGACTCTCAACCATTGCACCACCAGGGAAGCCCCTGAGGAAGCTTTTATGCTCTAAAAGCATGAGTAAGCACAAGAGTGCTGTGTATAACCTGGTACAGTAGGGCAGAGTGGTCTCTGGAATCAGGCTGACTTGAGTTTAAATCAGATTCCAGTTCTGCTGCTTACCAACTGTGGGAACTTGAATAAGCTATTTAATCTCTTTTAAATCCTGGTTTCCTTATCTCTAAAATGGAATAATCATAGTACCCATGTCATACGGTAGTCGCCAAGATGAAATGAGATAGCACGTGTAAAGTGCTTAGCACAGTTCCTAGCACATGATAAATCCTGAATAGAAGTTAAGTGTTATTATTATTATTGGCTGTTAGTAGTGGGTTTCCTTTGTCATGAAGTAAAACATGTTTCTAGACCTGCTGCACTGGGCACTTAATCAAGTCTTTGGGAAGGCTGCTTCATGTTTCCTTGTAAGGTGTTTTGAGAAGTATAGATGATGCTTGTATATATGTTTTTGCAAGAAGGCACAAGTTGCATTTTGAGGAATTGATTTTTTGGCCTTAAGACAATTGGGTCTTTTTGTTAATCAGGATTCTCCTGCTCAGAACATTTCTACATAGAAGGAGAGAACCACATCTAGATGATAACCCTGTGGTTACTTTCTCTTTGAGGGACTGTCCTTCAGCACTGTTAGCACGAAGATTGGTCAGGACTGGTTTTCATGTCATTCTACTGGAAAAACCTGTTCTGGGATTTCCCAGTGAATCACAAACAAATTAGGCAATTCATACGGGTAATACCCAAGTCCATCAATATATTCCAGGGGAAAATAAAAACCTTAAATGAATATCATACTAATGGTGTTGTGAAATGATTATGGACTTTGATGACAACAGACCTGAATTATCTAATCCATCTGCCACTTACTGGCTCTTTTAAAAAAGGATTTAAGTCTCTCCAACCTTGTACATGTAACAGCCTGAAATGTCATTCTCAGACCCCCATCCATCTGGTGAGTCCTACTCCACGTTCAGCACAAATATCCAGGACAACTCTTATTTATCAAGATAGTGGTTCAGTTGTTTAACACAGACCAAACAATTGCTGGTGTAATAGTTTATTTATTTCTCTGTAAAAATTGGTAGAGGGGGCTTCCCTGGTGGTGCAGTGGTTGAGAGTCCACCTGCCGATGCAGGGGACACGGGTTCGTGCCCCGGTCCGGGAAGATCCCACATGCCGCGGAGCGGCTGGGCCCGTGAGCCATGGCCGCTGAGCCTGCGTGTCCGGAGCCTGTGCTCCACAATGGGAGAGGCCACAGCAGTGAGAGGCTGGCGTACTGAAAAAAAAAAAAAAATTAATAGAGGATAATAGGGTGGCTTCTACTCTAAGAAGTGGTCCATGGGCTCAGGAACCTTCTATTTCACCACCACATCTACATTCTTTCACATAGCAAAAGGAAAAGGGGTTGACAGCAAGCGGCTTTCTTTAAAGGGCATGACGTAGAAGTGGCACAGATCCCTTCAGCTCTCATCCCGTTAGCTAGAACTTAGGCATATGGCCATGTCTAGGTTCAAGGGAGGCTGGGAAATGTAACCTCTATCTGGATGCCCATGTTGCAGCCAGTCAAAAAGTCAAGGGGTTCTTTCACTAACTGGAAGAAGAGGAGAATACTTATTAGCAAGAATTAGCAGTCTCTTGTCACGTTCTTCCTTTCCATTCAAGGAGCCATTAGGAGCATAGGAACTGTGTTACATTCCTTTTTGGAAACCAAATACTATGAAGCCATTAAAAATAAGGCAGGTCAACAGATTTTGATAGGGAGTGACCTTTGGGATATATGTTGACTTTTTAAAAAAAGTACAGAAATTAGGTAAGCCGTCCCATTATACTTAAGAAAGATACAAAAGAAACTAGTAAGTCTGGTTACTTTGAGAGGACAGAGGTAGGAAGAGGCTAGACTTTTCATTGACCCTTTTAACTCATTTGAACTTCTACCTTGTGCGTGTATTACCTATAAAATTTTTAAAAACTTTGAAATCACTGAATTATTCAGATATGGTTCTGTTATCACAAACTACTTTTTCAGCAAGTAGGTGTGAATGACATGGAAACTAGTCCTAACCAATCCTAGTCCTATAACAGTGCTGAAGGACGTCTCACCAAAAAGAAAGCAACTACAGGGCTATCATCTAGATGTGGTTCTCTCCTTCCAAGTAGAGACTTTCTGAGCAGGAGAATCCTGGGTTAACAAAAAGGCCCAATTGTCTTAAGGCCAGAAAATCAACTCCTAAAATGCAACTTTTGTCTTCTTGCAAACTCATATTCTAGCATCATCTATACGTCTCAAAAGACCTTACAACAAAACATGAGACAACCTTTCAGGTGGGATACCCTAATTTCTGCTAATAAACGTGTACTGAAATTTTAGCCTTTTGTGAATTTTCAAGAAATGACTTGTTTAAAATGTTTCAATGAACTTGAAGAAAATCTCAGCATAAGTGAATGAATCCCAGAGACATTTTCAAATATCCTTTAAATCTGACTCCTTTTCCTTCAATAGAAGAAGGCAAGAGTGCCCCTAGAAAGAAGTTTCCATGCATGACTTTTTGAATATATGGTCAGGTATAGGGATGGTTAAATATCTGATTATTTTAACAGCTCTCTGGACTTTCAATGATTAGATTGAAAAAATTACTACAGTGTAAGGTTTCAGCTTAAGAATTTTTTGCCCATTTTGTTTTAAAATCAATACTGGAGAACATACATTCACCAGACTTAAAAAAAAAAGGCTAATTGCTTAAGAAAATGGTAATATTTTTCACTCTCTCCCCCCTTTGTTAATTTATTTTGCTCTGACTTAAGACTAAGATGAAGGTGTATATGAATTATACCTGCAAGAAATCAAGGATATCACAGAGGAAGACAAGACATGGGCTTCCTGTATTAGTCTCTGCTTTAAATTTTTTTTTTCTTTTTTGGCTGCTTTGGGTCTTTGTTGCTACATGTGGGCTTTCTCTAGTTGCGGTGAGCGGGGGCTACTCTTGGTTGTGGTGTGCGGGCTTCTCATTGCAGGGGCTTCTCTTATTGCAGAGCACGGGCTCCAGTAGTTGTGGCTCGAGGGCTCAGTAGTTGTGGCTCACGGGTTCTAGAGTGCAGGCTCTGCAGTTGTGGCGCATGGGCTTAGTTGCCCCGTGGCATGTGGGATCTTCCCTGATCAGGGCTTGAACCCTTGTCCCCCGCATTGGCAGGCGGATTCTTAACCACTGCGCCACCAGGGAAGCCCCGCAATGGAATATTATTCAGCCATGAGAAAGCAGGGCATCCTGCCATTTGTGACAACATGGTTGGACCTTGAACACGTTAAGCTAAGCAAGATGTCAGACAGAGAAAGGCAAGTATCATATGATATCACTTAATGTGGAATAATAAAAAAGTGAAACCTGTTAAAAACAGAGTAAAATGGTGGTTACCAGGGAATCGGCGGGGAAATGGTGGTTACCAGGGAATCGGCGGGGAGGGGGTTAAGAGCAATGGTGTTTAAGGGTACAAACTTGTAAAGAATAGTAAATGAACCATAGAGATCTAATGCACAGTGTAATGAATATAGACAATAATACTGTACTATAACTATATAATGTGATAAATATCACTATATCAGCAATCATATTACAATATGTATCAACGTAACACAGCTGTACACCTTAAATTTATATGTTACATGTCAAATTTATTCAATTAAAAGATCTAGATATGATTCACATAACATAAAATTCACTCTTTTAAAGTGTACAATTAGGTGGGTTTTAGTATATTCACAAAGTTGTATAGCCATCATCACTATAAATTCCAGAACATTTTCATAACACTCTCTATCCTTTTTAACATTGGCTTAAGGCGTCAACAGGCAGGCTAAGGGCAGTGCTGGATTCTAGGCTATTGCCTCAGTGATTCCTCTGGACTCTGGGACCTCTCGGAGATTGATCAGGGCTTTGGAATCAAAGGGACATTGATTTGGAGCTCAGCTCTGGCACTTACCAGCTCTGGGATCTTAAGCAAGTTGCTCGGCCTCTCTGCTACTTGGATTTTTAAAAATGAGAACAATATTATCTACCTTAGGAATTTTGAAAGGTCCTAATACATAACAAATGCTAAACAGTTAGCCAACTACCTAACACATAGTAAATACTCCAAAAGCACAATATCTTATGCCTCAGACAAACCAGGTTTACACTTCACTTTTGCCCGAGGTAGCCATGCCTCTAGGGCCTTAAAGAAATTAAATTTTACACTCAGGCTCTTCCTGTTCTGAAAATCGCCCCTTAAATCATTGGATAGCAAATAGCAAACAGTCATCCACTTGGTTCCCTAATGAAATTATGTCCAGGTAAGAAGACTTTATTTCCCCCTTGATGTCTGACTTTCCCCAGAGGGAGGTCTTTGACATCAAATGCAAGGCTAAAGTAACATTGTTGTTCAATCACTTGGCCTCGGGGTATTTTAACAAACTAAATAGCTTCAGGTTCAGACAAAAGATAAAGTGAGTGACAGCCCAGAAGATGAAGAATTCCTTTTCTCATTTTTTTTAAGCTTTTTAGTATATTGGCTAAGACTCAGGGCTGTGGGTTGCATCCTGGCTCTACCATTATTAGTGGTGTGACTTGGACATGTGACTCAATGGCTTTGGATTTCAGTAGTGTAATAGAAGGAAAGCACCACCTTCATCGTAGGGGCTGCTCCGTGGTGCACCCAGCACAGTGCCTGGCCCATGAAGATACTCAGTAAATATGATGAGGATGTTCAAATCCTGTTGAAACCTTTTAATCACCTCCTGCTCTCCTGTGCTGTCTGTCACCTCCACGCAGCAGTGGTCTTTAAAATCCTGGAATTTTCTTTGTTCAGCTTTGGAGGCTTGTTTTATTTTATTTTGTGCTTTAAAGGAGCATGTTATAGGACTTGGCTAATATTTCTTCCACCTGTAGAGTAAAATGATTACATGCTCTGGTCTTGATGAGAGATTCTTAAAGTCAGAGCTTTGCAGTGGGGTGGAATACCCGGCTCTCATCAATTAGCCAGGAGCTCCTAGCTTGTGTGTGTGTGTGTGCGCGCGCGCGCGCACGCGAGCACGCATGTGCACGTACCACAGAACCCTTGGCAGCCGGTGATGCCCATGAACCCCTCTCAAGATAACGTTTTTAAATGTAAAAAAATAAAATGCATAGTATTACAAAAGGAGCCAATTAAAATAAAATTATGAAAAATGTTTTAATACAAATTGGTGCTGTAATCATGTATGTGCGTTTTTATTAATGTATTAAATAACAAGATCTAGTAGCTGGTTTAATAATTACCACAATTTCAAATTAATGATGAATGCAAATGACCTATTGAGATAGTTTCAAAACCTCTAACATGACATGAAAGTATCTGTGATTTCACTGGTGACAGTCGTATGTACTAATACTACTACTGTGGCTTTGTTGTCTACATTCATCATTGAAAAATGCCAAATTTCAGGTAGAGATTAGTGAAAATATATATATATGTATTTTTTTCTCTCCTCCTTGAATTCAATCCATGAACCCAAGGTTAAGAACTCCTGAGTTAAGCCAAGACTAGCACTACCCAAGATGTCTACTGTGGTGATGGGGACATAGTCATAGACCATCTTCAGATAACCTGTCTATTGGTTTGAGGAGGTCACAGGTCTTTGCACTGTACTTTGCTTTCCAATATGGAAGTACTAGTGAGTGAAGGCATTTGGTTTTATTATCTACAGAGAGTTGTGAGCGGCCACTCTGAAATTAAGGCTGGAACAATTAAGGATTCAGGTGGGCTTTGTCATTTGCGCCATTTGATTTGTCTGTCATGGTGGTGCTAAATGAGCCTAGAGGTTGACATCTATTCCTGACATCCATTCCTGTCTACCTACCAACATTCCACGGTTCATCAGTGTAACCGTTCTTTCCCCTTTCATGTGCCATGCCTCTGGCCACTCCTTGCCTTGTTCACTTACCAGAGAGGGACTATGAACCGTAGATGTGTTGCCTTGCAGAAATCATTCTCCCTCCTTCTGGGGATCCCAAAGCCTGCTCCCTTTCAGGCCCTGGACTTCATTCTGAATCTGGTTGGGGTTCGCCTCCCAGTCCTGCTCTTTCTGAGCCCTTTCTAACTCTCACCTACCTTTCAGAGTCCTTTTGCAAGGGGAGATCTCTTCCCAGGTCTGGCAGTATAGGACCTCATAGGCTAAAATGAATTCATCCCTTTGCAGAGACTGTAAAAGAACAGTTGTTAAGGTGCATGGGCTTGGGAGACAAACCAGTTGGGGTTGGGTCCCTGCTGCGTTACTACCAGCTGTGTGACCTGGGCATGTTACTTTACCCCTCTATGCCTCACCTTCCTCTTAAGAAAAAAAAAAAAAAGTGGGAATAGCACTTTTCCAGTAGGGTAGTTGTGAGGATTGAATGCTTTAAAGCTTGTCAGCTTAAAAACGCCTGGCATATAATAAGCACTCAATAAATATTAGTAGTTATTACTTGTCAGCCTTTGGCTGATTCTAGGCTGTTAACTGTCACCCTCAGCAAAGTTCTCCAATTCCACTTTGCATATTTTCTCACACTCTGTGTTCCTGGGCCATTGACATAAGTGACAACTGAGGGATCTTTTTAATCTGCTGAGGCTTGAGCTAGGGAGATTAAGACAGAATCCAGGAGTTACATAATAAAATAATGTTAAAAAATAATATTTGACATTTGCTGAAAACTCCCTGCTCTGCCAGGTACTTACTGGACATCTTATGTAATCCCCTCAGCAACCTCACAGGTCTGTACTATTATTCACATTTATGGTTAATGAATCAGGCTCAGAGGGATTAATTATTTGCTGTCCAAGGTCACAGAGTTCCTTTCCCTGAATTGAGGGCCATCTCTATCTAGCCAGAGGCCATCTTTCTAAGGACATGAGGTGAGTAGCAGACAGCTACTCTTTGCTGGGTTATGGGCTACCTTCTGAAACCACTCTCTGGTTCCCTGTACTCAGCCATGGTGAAGGGGACTTGGCCTAGAGAGGGCTGTCTGGCAGTAACTCATGCAGGTTTTGTGAAGTCACATGTGGTCCCGGAGTTGCCAGGAAAAGGGATGCCTTGATGAGCCAAAATGCAAATTCCTTAGGAGAGGAAAAGTGAAAGTGAGCTTGTTCACACTGTGCCGGGCTCCAAGGAAATGACACAACACAAGAGACATAGTGTCCTGCCACTAGATTCCATCATATTTCAGGAGCATTATTCTGCATTTGATCATAAACTTGCCTCCCGACAGTTCGCTTGTTGACCAGAGGCAGAGGTGACCCAAAGTAAAAAGAAGTTGATATTTGAAATACTAGAGCTGGATGCCTCCAGATATTTAAAATACAGTCTTATGAGAAGCTGGTGGGGAAGGGGGGTGGAGAGAGGGAAGCATGTTTTCCTCACCATATTCCAAAGTTTCCCTTGTCCTGGAGATAAGTAGCTCAAAGCAGGTCAAGGCCAGGAGAAGGGAATTTGGGGAAGCTTATTGAGTTTATCCAAATCTGAAAGGATTTCTAGGGCCCTCCCTGGGGTTTCCAAAAACTCTTCTTTGGCTATTTGTTTTTCCTCTTCTTTCTCTATCTCTCTTCTTCCTCTATCTCTCTTCTTCCCTCTCTCTCCTTATTGTTTTCTTTCTCTCTCCTGGTCTTGTCTTCTCCAGAATGCCTGTCCCACTGGCCTGATGTCAGCTCACAGAGGCTTACTTGGCAGCCCTCAATGCCTAGAGGAAGGCTAATTTTCCTCCAGCCAAGCCCAGGACTGGGTTACCTGGGCCTTGAATGCCCTTTTTGTCAATACGCTCCTGCCTTTCTTTTTGTCTCTTCCAGACCTTCTAAGTTATATTTACAACTGAAGACTGGGGTCTCAGGGATCTGGCAATTGCTGGCATTTTAGACCAGCACAATTAATGCCATTGTTTATGGAATGCTGTCTTGGAGACTTTACTGAAGGTCATTTAGAGACAGAGTTTTTAAAGACTATTTAAAAGCTTTTTAGAAAAACGACTGGAAGTTTGATAAGACCCAAAGGTTTCAAGTTTTTTGATGAAACCTGCCTAATCTGATGCACACTATATTTGGATTCTTAAAGTAAGAAGCCCTGATAAATTCAAACCAGATCAGCTGCTAATCCTCAGACCAGAGTTGGCAGACTGTGGCCTCCACTCAAATGAGGGAAGCTGGCTCCTCCACTGAAAAAGCCCAACCAGAAAGGTACCAAGGTAAGTACCAAAAGTCCACACGGGCAACTGCTTGAAGAAGTTGACCCAGCCAAACAGTCCAAGGAAGAGGCAGAATTCCATCTTGGGTCTGTGGTGATGACTCCTTCCTTCCAAAAGGGTGTCACTGAAGCTTCCAGAACCGCTCCCACCCCCACCACGCACAAACACACCTGTTCCCAATGCAGTTCCAATGCTAGAACCTTCCCATTTGGGTTTATTATAGTGTAGTTCAGCGGTTCTCATATTCTCTATAGGGCTTGTGAAACACAGATGGCTGGGCCTCACTCCCAGAGTTTCTGATTCACTAGGTCTCAGATGGGGTCTAAGAATTCATGGGTCTAACAAGTTCCCAGGTGATGCTGAGGCCGCTGGTCCAGGGACCACACTTTGGGAACCACTGGTATAGTTAAAGGGCAGGCTCTGGAATCAGATTTCCTGGGCTCAAAGACTGGCCCCATCCATCATACACGAGAACCTCTTGAGCAAGTTAACCTCTCTGTTGCCTCAGCTTCCTCATCTGTTTAAAAGAAAATAGGGATAGGAATTGCACCTGCTTCCTGATGTTGTCTTGAGGGGTAGATGAGATAATGTATGGAAAACACAACCTAGTACAGGCAAGTGCTCGCTAATTCCAGTTGTTGTAGATGTTATTTCTCCAAACACACCAACATGGCAGAGCTGCTCTCTGGCTGGTGCCTTCCAGATGCACCCGTCCACACAAAGGCCCCACCCACCCACCCCGGTGTCTCTGGGTGCCAGCAGTTTTGGGGGCTTAAGGAGGCTGGACCTCCTGGCCCTCCCCGGACACCATCGGTCCTGAAGGCACCTGCATGCTGCACTTTCAAGTGCTTCTCAAAGCTGGGAATTAGAAGGCTGCCTAACCCTGCTTCCTCGGTTACTGAGTCCGCGGAGCCGCAGCCTAGGCACGGATCTGAGCACTTTTATCAACGCCCTCGTCTTCTTTTGTGCTCTGTGACTGGGAAAGAAATAAAAATGGACCAGAAAAATCCTGCCTGCTGTCCCAAGCACTAAATTTTATATTGGCTGGATTTAGCTGCATGAACTTAGATTCCCCAACCCACCTAGTTTTCCAGAGCCGCTGAGGCTTCTAGATATTCTGTACAATTTCCTTGTCCTCCCTTATCGTTTTTCAATTAAATTTTTTAAAAAATCAAGCAAAAATGAGTCAAGAAAAAGTCGGAATAGTTCAGTTGCTAGACTTGCTTTTTGTTTTTATTATCAACAATCAAGTTAATGGTACACTCTTGGAAAACTATATGCACATGTAGAAATATTTCCCTTTTAAATAGAAGCATTCATTTAACACATATAAATAAATTCCAAAATCTGAAACATAACTTATGACGCTTATGTTCACAAACATAGTCCAACAAGAAGGAAAAAATAAAAAAGAAATCAGACAGACATGCACCTGATAACAAAAATATATACCATTGTCTGAACCGTGGTCTCTCTAAACACAAAGGAATTGAACCCGTGAGAACCTTATTATTCCATAAAGACACACCATAGAGACTACAAGAAGAGAAAAACATTATACGGTCACGTAGAGGAGACGGTCTGTACTGATATTAACACGATACAATTGAGTCACAGAACACGGTTGTAGAAAGACACCAAAAAAGTTAAAGCCTCAACATTCAACTAATATCTATAGTTTGTGCCTTTTAAAATAAAAAACAAATAAACAAAAAATCCCAACAGAGATGTCTAAACTGCGAGAAGAATGGAATCATCAATATACAGTCCATCCACCATACAGGATGTGCGTCCATTTCGGATGAAACAGAAATGCAGAGACACTTCTGCAAACTTGTGTGCGCCTCTTTTCCTTGCTGGGTAGATTTCTCTGCAGCCATTTGCGTGGACTGCAATTGACTCCAATCCAAAGCAGTGCCAAAAAGTTCAGTAAAAGCTGGTGGAAGAAAATGCCGGTTGGGGTGTCAGGAGAGAAAAAAAGGGAAGAGTTGCGAGATATGTGACATCGTTTGCAGAGTTTGAGGATGAAAAGGCATTTCATGTATAGGGCATCTTTCAGGGCCGAGTGGCTGCACAGATTCAGGTTGCGAGCTGCAACTGTGCGCGGTTCGGATGCGCAGATGGCGGAATGCTGTTCGACGAGGTGGGGCTGGCAAGCGGGCGCGAGGAAGTCACCTTGGCCGCGGGGACCATCTGCACGAATCGTCGCCGCAGTGGCCCGAATCCAAGGACAAGAGGGGAAGCGGGGCGTCTGGAAGGCCTTCCTACTCTCCCTGAAGAGGAGCCCCAAGGGAGTCTGTGCTGTCCGGGGTGGGGGGCGCGGATGAATTTAGGGATTCGCAAGATGGAGCCCTCACACAGTGCCAGCCGCAGCTTCCCTCTTACCCCCTTTACTTTGTTTTATTTATTTTTCTTAGATTTTAAAAACTTTCGGGTTTTTAAAAAATTGTTACTTCCTTTTTTTTTTTAATTTGGGGGAGTTTTGATTACTTTTTTCTTTTTCTAAGCAAGTCACTGAGTTGGTTGTGGCCTCCCACCCCTCTCTCCCTGTCACCCTCCTCGGGCCACAGACACACATTCCCCGAGACAGACATACACCGACACGCAGACACAGCCCCCTGAGATTCCCCCCGAGTCCAGGCCGCGCCGCTCACACGTCCCCGGCGGCAAGCGAAGCCCTGGCCCGTCTGCGCGGCCCTGAGGCAGGTGCGAAGCCAGGGAGGTGTGTTGTTTGGTTTGGTTTGGTTTGGGGGTTAAGGAAGGGGGCAGGAGTGGGGTTGAAATGGAGGCGACGCCGTTTTCTCTTTATTCTTATCGCGATTACTTTAGGCTCTCAAGGAAAAAGCCACGACAGCAGCGACAACAGCCTTGGGCCTACCCGCTCGCCCACTCGCCCGCCAGGCCCCGGCTCGCCCGCTGCCGCCGCCGCCGCCGCAGGATCCCAGATCAGAACATACTGCTCTTCACTAAGGCGGCTTTGGCACCGTTGGGTCTTTGGAGCGAAGATAGGACGCTGGCGAAGGGGCCCCCGAGCGAATCCGGGATGGAGGTGATGGGCCCGGGGCCGGGAGCCCAGCCTTGTCCAGGGCCCCCGGCCGCAGCCAGGCCTCCGGCTGCCGCCGCCGCCGCTGCCGCTGCCGCCGCAGCCGCCGCCGCCGCCGCCGCCGCCGCGCCGCTCTTGCCGGGTTCGCCTCCCGGCCCCCCAGGCCCCGCCGCCCCCGGGGCTCCTGCAGGGCTGGGCCCACCGCCGCCGCCGCCAGTCGCCCCGCAGCTGGGAGTGGGGTTGGGGTTGGGGCCCGGGCCCCCAGTGCTGTCCGGATCGGTGCTCTTGGCCTCTTTGCTCTCGTCGTCCCGGGAGGAGTCGGACTTCTTTCCCGAAGAACCGTTCTTGGCCGCGGCCGCTGCAGCCGCGGCCGCGCGCTCCTGCTTGCGGAACTTGGCGCGGCGGTTCTGGAACCACACCTGGCCCGAGAGGAGAAGAGAGGCGGCGAAGCAGCAAGAGAAAGAAGCCAACGGGAAAGAAAAGCGGTTAGGGCGGCCCACGTTCCATTTCAGCTTGTTTTAAACTCCACGCGCCGCGGATACCCCCGCGCCTGTGGCTGGTGCATCTTTTGAGAAACTTTCTTAGGGCGACTTGAGCATGTCCCGGAAATGGTGGCTTGCAGGAGAGGTGAAAAGGCTGCAGGTCCCAGAAAGGCCCTAAAATGGAAGCCCTTATTTGGGCGGACCTTTGCTCAGTCTACTTCCTGAGCCACTCCAAACTCGCCATCGCCTCTAGGCCTCAGGTCTCAAGTTAAACTCTGAGTGGTAGACAGAAGGCGGTGGGGGTGGGTGGGTGGGGGAGCTCTGGGCTTGGGGCCTGCTGCCCATCCTGGCCTTTGGGCCTGGAAGAGCTAGCGTTGGTGCGTACCGCCCCTCCACTGGGGGGCTCACGGGCAGAGCCGCCACGGCCTGCTCTTGAGCGCACCTGTGTCCCTAAAAGGTTAGAGTACCGCGCGGATCTTGACCTACATAGAATCCCAGACCCTTTGCGAATCTGCTGCAAGTCACAGTTCCCGGGAAAATGCACCTGTACCTCTACGCCATTAGCTCCGAGTTAAAAGCTCTTGAGTTAGGAGGGATTTGGCAAAACTACTTATACTACGGAGGCAAAGTCTGCACTCCTCCCCCAGGGCACTCCCTGTCCCCAAAATGGCTCTCCCATGGCCCCTGAATGCCTCTGCGGCGCTAGCTGGGGTGGGAGCACTTTGCAGCTGTGAATTTATAGCCAAGAACGCGCTCCCTAACCCTTCCTCGCGCGCACGGCCCCTCCGGACCTGGCCTTTCAGGAGAGGCCGGAGAGCTCGGACCTTCAGTAGAATCACCCGCACTGCACCCCTGCCCCGCGCGATGCTGCAAAGCCGGATCGGCTTCCGGGAGCGCGTACCTGGACTCGCGCCTCGGTGAGGTCGATCTTCAGGGCCAGCTCCTCCCGGGTGTAGATGTCGGGGTAGTGCGTCTCCGCGAAGACCCTCTCCAGCTCTTTCAGCTGCGCACTAGTGAAAGTGGTGCGGATGCGCCGCTGCTTGCGCTTCTCGTTGAGGCCGCCGTGATCCGTGAAGAGCTTGTAAGGAACTGGAGGACAACAGAGGGGACAGAGTATGAGCAAAATGGTCTGGAGCGCGCGAGCCGCAGAGCCGGAATGTGGGGACTCCAGAGGTCAGATGGTGCTGGAGCCGCCGCCGCCGACACCGGCGCGGGAGAGTGGCCGAGAGGAGCTGGCGAGAAAAACCCGAGCAAATTAGTTATACACGGAAGCAGGGGCGCAGACTTCGGGCTGTGGTGGGGTCCCTCCGGGCACAAGCGCCTTTGGGTGGGTTGAAATAGCGCATTGGAGACGGCTGAAGGCCGGGGACACGGGAATGCTTTGATGAGGAAGAACGAGAGAGGAAAAAGAGTCCGAAAACCTCAGTCGGAATATCAGGAAGCCAGGGATGAAGTTACCAAACCCTCCCACGGTTGAAACTTTTTAATTCTCAAAAGTTGACCCGGCCCAAAAGTTGGGGGATAGCGCTGCAAAAAGAAAAGAAAAGAAAAGAAAAGAAAGAAAGAATCAGAAAAATGACCCGCCAAAGAGGTGTGAGCCGCTGTCGGATCTTAAAAAAAGAGACACTGCCAGTAATGAGCTTTACTCTTTGTTATTTAATTATTTTCTAAGCTTTACGTCTCATCGCAAAGTAAATAAATTATGCCTATCATTTTGGCAGCTTAAGATAATTTTGTTGGCGGTTCGGGTGTGACTAGGATAGTGTAACCCTGTAAGTGAATTACCCCTCCCTGCAATCGCTTCTAACGTGATAAATTCTTTCATTTGTGTAAGCAAATTTCGTTTGGTAAATACTAAACACATTTCCATTTTCAAATGCAATCAAGGCTTCCTATATACGAGCGGAAAGGCGGCTTCCTCAGCTGAGAAAGCTGGCGGTCCTTACCTGCGGCGTACGGACTGCTCTGGTGGTCCCTGAGGGTGCCGAGGCTGCAGGATCCTGGCGTGAGGGACGGGCAGCCGGACGTGGCCCCAAAAGTGGTCCTTATCGGGTTATACTGGAAGCCACTGGCCTGGCTGCAGGAACTGAAGTCAGCATAGGCTGAAGCCAGGCTCGAGGTGTCCATCCCGGCCATACAGGACTCGTAGGCAGAGGAATTGAGGTAAGAATATTCCATTTTATACATTGAAAAGGCTCTGGATGGCTCAGCCAAGTGGAAAAATGAAATAAAAGATGGGTATGGAGAAGGTGGCTGGAGTGGGGAGATGTGCACAGCTCAACGCCTGCCTCCAAACTGGCCTCCTTACTACCAGCAGAGCCTAGTTTTATGAAAAAGCCTCCTATGAGATGCCTTGTCTGAGGTCTCTAGAGCATATAGTCCTCATAATAAACTTGGCTCTTTCCACTTGGACAATAGCAAAGCGGTTGGTCTTATTGCTGGCGCTTTTTACATGACAATAACTCATCCGTCTATTGGGCTGGCACTGGGGAACTGAGCTGTCCAACCTCCCTATCATTGATTCCTGCATCTCTAATTAGAATTTAATACCACACCATTACGCACTGAGCCCCTGATCCTCCCTTCTAACCAGCTCCCTGCCCTTTAATTCAATCACACTACTTGGAAATAATGAAAGTTGGGTGACGATTCTCCCTGATCCAATTTCCCTGAGCTTTTAAGCCTTTTTAACTGATCATATACCTTAGGCATAAATTGAGATAGTGTGTGTGTTTTCCCCCTTCTTCTCTCTCTCTCTCTCTCTCTCTCTCTCTCTCTCTCTCTCTCTCTCTTTTTCTCAGTTAGGGAGAACAAACCTTGATGTCATAGAAAACCTGTTTTGTAAGAGCGTTACACGCTCAATTTAACAACAAGCCTACCCCCTGAAGTGCATGAAATGTTATAAAGCACTAGGACATTGGCAAGACTCAGGCGCCCTGTAACACAGAGTAAGTGGGCCAAGTATGTGAACGATAAGTGGATTTCTTTAAAATACACCTGGTAGAGGGTTTTTTTTTTTTTTTAAAGCATCTTATAAACTGCATTTCTTGTCTTGGCTTAATGTGCTTTTCTAGAGACTCCGCTTACCCAGCCATTTAAAAAATAAAAGAACATCCAAGTAAAGCTCTTGAATAAAATACATCTGGATTTTCAACCAATGGCTTCTTTGCGCTCAGTTCTGGGTTTTTCTGCATTAGCGTGAGGTTTGCATTTTGTTGGTTTGTGTGGTTGTTGCTTTTAATTACTCTGTTTAACTGGCAAGCGGGCATGAAGTGTCCCCAAATGTGCCTCCTCTTCCATCCCTCTCGGGTGCGCTCCTTTTTTGTTTGTTTGTTTGTTTTGCCTCCAGTTTTTCAGGTACCCACAATTCTCTAAAGACCCGAACCTTCGAAAGAGGATTGCTGTCTGCTCGCCCTTTAGGTTTGCTGACTGCAGTGAACGAAATCCTTGCTCTTTAAATGCCCAGGCTCCAGGTCGGGAACTTTTCTTGTCCAACACCCCAGGCTCTTGGGTGCTGGCAGCGAGGCACAGACAAAGAAACGAGCGGTGATTTGTGGACCTCGGTGGCCCCATGATTTAAGCGGAGGGTAATTTTCATTTGGTTTGTTAGGCTCTAGCAGAATAAGGGAAACTATTTCATTAAATCCTTCCTCTCGGTGGACAAGAGGAGGAATGCTTAGTTGAATCGCCGTGTGGTGTAAACAAACCCTGGATATTTTATATGAATTAAATGTGCAGATAATTAGTTTTATTGCATTCATTACCCCCTTTATGTGCTCTGTAACAAGTCAGTAATTAAAGTAACAAACTCATAAAGTCTTTATAGGGGCATTTAGGCGTTCAGTGTTTGCCAAACTAAGTGGTTTAATTCGATGCTAGTGCCGGGGAGTGGATGGGCGCCCGCTCTCCACTGCCACTGTGTTTTATTGCGCACTAAACTGCAGCGGACGCCGTAATGGATTAAACAGGGACAGCAGCCCCCCAACCTCGTGCTTCTCCGCTGGGTGAGTTTCAGGCTGATTTCAGGTGATGGCGCGTCCTCTGGACATGAGGAAGCACTGAAGTCGGGAGTGCAGGCGGTGGGACCCGCCGAGGAGCTTGGTGATAGTTTTATGGGAAGGGCTGATAGTTTTATTGCAGTTGTATGTTGTACAATGCGTATTTGATAAAGAAGGGCCCTTGGTGACCACTGTGCACTTTTTTGTGCACGGGGTGAAATGAAAATAAATGTGTACAAGGTTGTACTGCGGCGGGAAACAAATTGCAGCGCTCTAAATGGTTCTTCTTTATGGTCACCAGACAAGAGGAGAAAAGAGATGCAAACATCTGTCTTCAGTCCCCTAAACCTAAAGGCCAGCAAAGACGGATGCGAATCCAAGTGTTATTACTGTGGGGATTTGTCTTTACTTATCCCGCTCTCATGAATATGAATCTGCCTTTGGATCGGGAGGCGGCTGTGCCCCTTCGGACGCTGCACATAGACTTTCCCCACCCTGACTTACCCCCCCGCCCCGGGAGGTGGGGGATAGGTTGTCAAGCACAAGGCTGCAATTGTCCAGGTTTCTCTTGGACTTTTCAGGGGAGCTTCCTGGCTCTCCCAACGCGACACCGCCGCTCCAGGCGCACACTCGGGGGATGTGGATGCTGGGAGCACAGGCCTGCGTGGCACCCCGCTAGCCCGCTCCTCCCGCTTATATGGGGTTTAAGCGCTTCTGCAGAGAAGAGAAAGACATGAGGTGTCCTGGAGGGGATGCGTTTTGGCTCCAAGGCCCACGCTTGCCAATAACCAGGCTCACACCGCTCTTGGCGCCCGCGCCTGGGCGCACCCGGGGTTGTGTCTCAACTGGGTATAGAGCGCACGAGCCCCGCGCCGCTGCTCCGCGCCCGGGCCCGGCCGTACACCCGAAATGAGTGCCGGCCAATTCCCCTTCGGGTCCTAATTTGCAGACAGTCCCCAGACCCCACTGGGGCGGGGGCGGACCGCGAACCTGGAGTGTGCGGGGAGCTGGGAGGAGCGGGGTTTATTTCGGCCTCTTTTGAGGATGAGTCTTCGGTGAAGATGTAGAACTTTGGGGTTTAGTCGGTGCCTGGAGGCAGTTCCTGTGCGCAGGGGAAGTTGGCGTGGGGAGTGAGGTGTGCAGCTCAGGGGAGCTGGGTGTTGAAGAGGCGTCGGAGGGTGACTCCTGGAGAAGACGAGGACCGGGGGGAGGAGCCCGCCAAGGGGCGAGGGCGAGGGAAGTGCGAGGCCGCGGGGGCGCCCGGGGGAGCCGCCGAGGGGCAGGCCCAGCAGCTGCCAGTGCAGGGTACCGGCTCGCGCTCTCCGCTGCCCCCGGGCCCGCCCGGGGCCGGGTCTCTCCCCGCCCTGCTGTCCGAGGCTCCCACTGGCCTCGAATCCCAGCCTCCTCCGACCCACCGCGCCAACCCTCTCCCAGGTGCCGGGCCCGGCCCCGGCCTCTCTGCAGGCGCCCCCTGGTGCCTGGCCTTGCTGGCTCAGGGTGCTGTGCACCTCCTTCTCTTTGTACCAGGAGACCTTTCGGCACCGGCACCGCACGGTCCGATGAACGAAGGCGCTTGACTTCATTTTCCCCTTTGTAGGCCTTGTAGGTTTAGTTTGTTCCGTGTTACTGTCCCTCTCTTCGCCCCACCCACCCCCCATCATCCCTGGCCCACCGTCCCCTGTGCGGGTCTTTTGTGCTCCGTGGTCCTGATTCTGACCCGAAGATGAAAGGCGTGAGGGGCTGGGCCAGGCCAGAGCCCCAGCCCCAGCGCCCTGTTTTGTTCCGAGTTGTGCTTTCTACACGCGAGCTCTCCCCTAAAAGTTGTACCAAATGGTTAATTTAATTATTCCAACTATAGACCAACTGCTTCAGCAGCCTCCACCACGCGTCTGGGAGGAAAAAAGAAACCATCTATAAGAAATAATCTAATAAAAGTGAAGTGTAGAAAAACCCCTCCTGATTTTCAACCGGCACAAATAGAATTAGAGCTTCAGCATCCTTTTCCCAAACAGACCTTTTGTCCAGATCACAACTTCAGCCAACCAGCAATGTGTACAGTGCCCGCTATTTATTTTAATAGAGGCGGTGGGTAGCGAGATGGATTGATAGATAAATGGCCACATGGATAGATGGATGGTTTGATCCATCTTCCTCTGACTTCTCTTTCTTAATATGTGTACACGGTTGATTTTTTCCCCCTGCTGATTTTCTGAATCAATAATGGAAAGGCAATGCTATGTGGTAAAAAGGGGGGGGGGAGGCCATTTAGAGCACAAAAAAGGGAAGAGACTACCAGCATATATACCATGAGAAAAAAAATGTTTACATGCTACCCAGTACCAAATGAAAAAGGTTGAAAGTTTAAAAGAAACTTTTCTTTCCTTTTCTTTGCCATTCATAGGAGGGTTTCTTTTTCTTCTTCTTTTTTTCCTTGAAAGTCAGAAAGAATGTTAGAAGACAAGGAAACAAAACAGCAAACAAAATGCCATTGTATTGTAGTAGCAATTCATGGGAAAACGCTTGTCAGCCTCCTAATGCTTCACTCCTTGGAGGCTGTTTGGAGGCTGTTTTACCACAGGCAAAGCACAATAACATGGGAATGAATAAAATATGAAATACCAGTGAGAGTTTCAGAGGAGTTTTCTTTTTGATTGCTTTATTTAATGCTGCATCCAAATTATCCCAGCACGGTAAATCCACTGTCCACCAAAGGCTCAACTCAGAACCAACAGTACTCTCAACCAGAGAAATAAAAAACAAATTTGCCCTTGGGTTTCTCCAAAAGATTGCTGCAGGCAGCAGTCTTTCCCACTCACCTGCACTAAGAAAATGACATAGACAGGATTTACTTCTCCAGAACATAAAAGGAAACCAGCCACAGCATCCCCAAATGTGAAGATCCACTGATATAGATATTCTCCTAGCATTTTAGAATTTTAACCATATTTTCCACATTTTAATACACATGTTTCATAATAGAAACTCTTTGTATTTCTGGCACTGTGAGACAATTATTAACTCATAAACAATAGCATATGCAAAGCAATTAACACAGTGCTTGGCACCTGGAAAGAATCCAGTGAATGTTAGCCACCAGTACTGTGATGATGATAATGATGCTGATTATGGTGGTGATGATGATGGTGATGATAATAATAATGATGGTAGAGTCACTGAATTGCATTGGTAGAGTCTCCTTGCATTGCACACTAAATACTTGGCTTTGCAATTTGGATGGTGCATGGACAATGTCTTTTCTATTGTATATTTATAATGCATGTGGAAGAGGGTGGACAAATCATAGAGCATGTTCCAGGACATCAGATGGGAGAAAATAAGGCAACTAGGCAGAAAACTTCCATCTTTTAGGAATTCACCAGAAAGCATGTATGTATATAAATTAATTCTATGTTTTATCTTACATTAGGCACAGTATTTATGCATGATTAAGGTGGTGCTTTACTCCCATATGTAAATATTGTGTGTTCAGGGTCATGTCACTTTAAAAGGCACTTGCCCTGGGTTAGCTGTGTGAGTTTGGGTTAAAGCTTTATGAGTAAGTCATAGACGGTGTCTCTGTATTTGAATGAACTTTGGAGGCACTCCATGTGTAAGTGCTATTCTCTAAATAGGCGGTGGGGTACAGATCCCCAGTATCCATCCTTTTAAGGACATCATCATGGAAGAGGCCAGCTCTCCTCCTCTCCTCCACACCTCCCGCGTGCTATGATTAGCAGAAGCGGCTGCCTATTACCTTTTTTGCTGGAGTTTAGCTAATAGTAGTAACATCTGCTGGGCTGGTGGTGGAGGAGACATGGGGTATTTGATCAGAGTCACAGATGTAAAAGTGACATCTGCTTGCAACAAAGAAAGGAGAGACAAAATTAAATTAGGCAGGGAGGCCTCTCTGAACCGCCCCCAAAAATCTATTTGAAAAAGGAGGAAAAAAAGTAATCATGAGCCCTGACCAAGCTTGCAGGGTGCAGAAGAGCACCTGCAGAGAGGATCGTGAGGTTCTGGACCAGTAGCTGCCAGAATAACTGGAGTAGCAACATCCAAATGAAGCAATGTCCTGAAACCTTAAAGGCATCTTTTTATGCTCCAAAGAATAGAGTCAGGTAAGATCGTCCTTCTCAGCTGAGAATGTCTTGACCTGTGTCAGTATAGTATGGGTTGAGAAATCATTTTCCGGTTGAAGACAGGAAGAAGGTAAAGACAAAGCCTATTGGGTTGATAATAGCACAGAATTTTTTTATTTTTTTATTTGTTATTTGTTATTATTATTATTATTTTTCAGTACGTGGGCCTCTCACCGCTGTGGCCTCTCCTGTTGCGGAGCACAGGCTCCGGACGTGCAGGCTCAGCAGCCATGGCTCACGGGCCCAGCCGCTCCGCGGCATGTGGGATCCTCCCGGACCGGGGCACAAACCCGCGTCTCCCATATTGGGCAGGTGGACTCTCAACCACTGCGCCACCAGGGAAGCCCGCACAGAATATTTTGAGATGAGTTTGGACAGAAACAGATTTTTATTTCATAGCTATGTTAAAACTCCTACTGCCAACAACTAAGAATGAGCCACTTTTTACTGGGCTTAGAGGATTGTATTTGGCAGTTAAAACCTACATGCCTGAAATAAGGCTCAATTAGAAGGGGAGGGTGGTATAGAAAGAGAATGTTCAACACCCTCCTAACCATTGTGCTAGTAAACCACAGTGATACAAAGGGGCATCCCTCCCCCCACCATAATGATCTCCTAAATTTCTCCAAGTGGAACAGATTATGATAGCTTTATATAAAGGAATTTCACAGTGATAACAGAAACCACTGGACAAGATTCCCTCAACTTTCTACTTCCCAATCCATAACCAGTTGACATCTGCACCCACTTGCTCCTTTCTTGTCCCTGCCGCATGCAGGAGGAAAGCCTATTCCAATCTAAAGCCAATCCGTCCAGGGTGCTTTGGAGTCCAATCTCTTCCACTGGCTCAGGACCTTACCCAGTTCTTCCTTTCATGGGTCTTCAAACTCTCATGCTCATCTGGATGTATCCTGTTGTCATCTAACCATGCTCAAACTACACTCATACTAATAACCAAACAATGAACACCACTTTCTTCCTTGGCTACACTCCCCCACCCCACCACTTATCTCCCTTCTCCCCTTGATCGCCAAACATCTTGAAGGAGATGTCTCTTCTCATTGTCTCTATTTCTTTGCTTCTCAATCACTCCATAGCCTCCTCTAATATGGCTTCCACCACCCTCAAACAAATTAAACCTTTCTCATTAAGGTCACCAAATCCATTGGGGATTTGCTGGGCTTTAACTTCCTTGAATGTTTAAGTTGCTAGCGCTGTTGAACAAATACTTCCAGTTCTCCCCATTTCTGGGCACACAGTAGGACTTCACTTCCCTGTCCCCTAGAAGTTAGATATGGCTATGTGACTTTGGCCAATGAAGACTGAATGGAAGTTTAAAGTGTGACTTCCAGGTGAGCCTTAAGGTCTGGTGTCCAATTCTCTACCCTCTCCTTTTTGCCCTGTTTAATAGTAGCTGACAGAGCTTCAGATGTGGCTGCTTTGTCAGCCTGAGTTCTGATGTGAGGATGACCTGGAGAAGAGGTCCCAGAAGACCCATAATGGACATGTAGTTTCTTAGAGCATCAGAGAAGGATTCTGGAAGAGGCGGCATCCTCTATCCTCCCCTACGAGGTGACTCATCCTCCTACTAAAGGGTGAATAGGAGGGAGCAAAGAAAATGGTGATGGTGTGGAACAGGAGGAAGTTGAAGGTAGAGGAACCAGTGCTGGTCAGACTCCAAAGCCAGAGAGAGCATGGAGTGTTTCAGAATCTAGAAATATTTCATTTCAGTTTTCTGTTAGAACAGGAGAGATGGGGGAGGGGTGCACAAAGAAGGATGTGATGAGAGAAGACAGGAGAGATAGACTGGAATCAGGTCCTGCAGGACTGGGGATGCAGTGAAGTATAATCTGGGAGGGGGCAATGAGGGAGCAGGGGAGATGGGAGACAAATTAGGAGGCTGCAGCCCTACTCTAGGCAAGAAATGATGGGTATCTAAGCCAAGAGAATAGCAACGTAGGACAAAGAGAAGTAAGGGAATTCAAGAGAGGTTACAGAAGTGGAGTCTTAGGGCAGGCAGAGGACATTGTCCTGCCACGTGCTAGGATCTCAGAGGGTCCAAGAGGACACCTCAGAACAAAAACTCTCCCCCATATCTGCTAGCAAGATCTTCACTTCTGTAACTTGGGCCTAGAGATCCTCATTAGCACACTTACTTCTCTGGGTTTGGTAGCACGTGGTACTGTCAACCATTCATTCATTCACTCATTCAACCCGTATTTGTCAAATACTATATTCTGGAAATCGGCACTTTAGAGTAGAAGTGGTTCAGATAGTGTCTGAAAAGCTAGCTTTTGAGATGGAGCAAACCTGAGGTCTGCAGGTTTCTGAGTGGAGGTGGGAGTCAGTGGACTGAAGGTGGAGACCCCCATGGTGCAGTGTGGCAACATGCGGGCTCTGAGTTTGCAGGGTCGAGACTGCACGCTGGACTGTCACTGCTCAATCCGGATAAAGACCTTAGTTACCGCAGGAATTGGGATAAGAATTTGTGTGGTCCTTTTAAGTCCTAACATTCTGTTTTTGTTCTGGTTTGGTTTGGTTCTTTTGCCTGAGAACCTCCCCCTCGAGTATTTCTCTGTGAAAGAGAGAACACAAGGGGCAGTGAGTTTAGTGGGAAATCAAAGGAGTTCAGGGAAGAGCACAACGCGGAAACCAGGAGAGAGGAGGGTAATTGTCCTCCGTTCCTCATCCTTTTTGTTAAGGTCTTAGGATTTTGTGTGTATTTCCCTTCTGGGAGTATTTTCAAATGAAGATGCCAAGAGCCAAGTATCACCGAGGAAAGAATCACGGATGGTGGAATAACACGCATTCTAGAAGTGGAGGTAGCTCTTTTAGGTGGCACCTCCCAGTGTGACTCCTGTCGCATCTAGTAGGTATCCATATCCTCCACCCACAAGGAAAGCTTGCCTAGCTCCTGGTAGCTGAGGGCTCTATGTTGCCTCTGGCATACACAGAATTTGTGGCAATAACACCATCTTGTATCTGAGTCAGCCCAGGGAGCCAAGTGAGAGCCGTGTCAGGAGCTCTGGAGTCATTCACTAACTTAAACTGCTCAGCCTTGAAATACATATAAAAATGCTTGAGAATCCTGAAACTTCTAAAACATATTCTTCTTTCTGGGTTTTCAAAAGATCTTATTGTTGTTGTTTGTTTGTTTATATTACTTTGTTTTATTTAGGAAGTTTGTGGAGTTTGCCAGTAATATGCTGTAGCTTCATGCATTTTAATGTGAATTTCAGCTGATTCAGAATTTAGAAGCAAATGTAATCCAGTACTCAGGGACAGGCACCACGTGTCCTAGACCTCAGGAGCCAGAAGACAATAAAATGCTTACAGTGATGCATGTTTGTAGTATTTCCCCAGTTAGATGTAATGGAGAATATTAATTTTCTTTTTAAACACATATTTCTCTCTCTCTCTCTCTCTCTCTCTCCACCCCCTTGTTTACTGGGGTAAGTTAAACTGCTGCCTAGAGAATTATGAGTTGAGGGTTACAATCACAAGCTCACTGCTAACTCTGTTGCTTGTGATAAACCTTCACCATTTGAGATTGAACTTGGGGGAAAGGAGGAGGAAGAGAGATTTTTAAAGAAGAGGCAGGGAGGCTGCTAGCAGGGAAATGGGACATAATAATGGACAAAACAGCACAGTGAGTCGCACAAGAGACTACAGAGCAGAGGCCAACAGCTTTAACCCAAACCCCAGGGAAACCTCTTGAATGAACAGTGCTAACCGCTGAGAGGTGAGCCACAAAGCACCAAACAACCCCAGGGTGGAGCCAGACCGTGCCCTTCCGGAGACTGTGCTGAAGCCAGAGGGGTTTCTTGGGCTTGCCTTGCCCAGGCCTGTGTTCCTGGGGCAGACGCCTTATTTAGCAGCTATTGCGCAGCAAGCCTCGCACCAGCTACTGAAGCTCCCTTATAACCGAGGGAGTAATTGATTCTGGCCCCTCTTCTCTGTGCACCAGGAGGGGACAGCAAAAACCCTTCAAGGGAGGTTCATGACTGTTCTTGGGGGATGGTCAGGCCAGAGCAGACTGCACCCCACAAAGGAAGCACTGCATAGTGGTCAGAGCTGGCCCTGGGTGCCCTCTTCCTATTTTTATTGTTAATTACTTTTTTCTTATTACAAAGTACTTAGTATCCATTATAGAAAATGTTATGGAATGTATTCCTTAAAAAGTGATAAAAATCAATACTTTAACTTTTTAATATAACTTTTCAGTCTTTTTGTTCCATGTGTAAACATAAATTTTTTTTAAATGGGAAGCATTCTCTACGTACTGCTTTGTAATCTCCTTTCCCCCCTAAATCATGTGTCATGAACACCTTCCCATTTCATGAAATATTCTTCTAACACAGTTTTATGGCTATGTGGTATTACACTGCATGATAAGCCATAGTTTATTTAGTCAACTCTGTTCTGTTGGACGTTTAGTTTGCTTCTAATTATTAAACTATATTAAAAGCACTGCTCTGGACACCCTATTAGCTAAATCTCTGTACGTATCCATATGATATTCTTGCTTAGAATTAAACCCTAAAAGTGGAATTCCTGGATCAAAGAGTATACACTGTTTAAAAAGCTTTGGACACATGTTGCAAAACTGCCTTCCAGGAAGGTGGCACTGGTTTCTATTTGCAGAGCAGAATATGATAGTATCTGCCTTCCAATACTCACCAGCATTGTTTAGTACCCGTAAAAAATGTTTTGCCTACCCTCTTCTTACTGTGCTATTTTCTAAGGAAAAGAAGGAAAGCAGAAATAGGTAAATTCGAGGATAACAGAGACCTGTAAAATAGAGTCAAAATGCCAAAGTCCAGCTTTATTTTAAAAAATAAATATCTAATGATGGACAAAGGGGTCTTCTTCTTATCTTTAGAACTAGATGATAAAAAAAGATAAATTCATTACTTGGGGCTGGTTTTATTTTAACGTTGAGACCAAATTGTAAAGAAAACTCCAATTTTAATTCTGTCTTTTCTATCAAAGAGAATAAGCTTCGGAACGAAAAGGATTAGCGTGAACACTAGTGACAGGGACCAGAGCCCCACTGGTGATTGTGAAGGGTCCTGCCCACTTTAATGCATTCTGCAAGGTCTCTGTCCCAGGGGCCAGAGAGAACGCACTAGTGAGATCACCAAACGATGGTTGGTGGTTTCCGTGGAATCGTGAAGGATGAAAGAGAAACGAAAAGACTGCTCTTCTGGCAAATCCGTAAATTTTCAGAAAAGGAAAGACCATGGGTTCTGAAGATAACAGACTGATGAACTCAACAACAAATTCAGGTAAAATGCTAGATTGAATTTTAAACGTATTATGAAAATTTCCCACATATGAAGGAAAGAGAACAATATAAAGAAAGCATCATGAACCTTCATCCAGACACAACAATTACCCACTCATGGCCAACCTTGTCTCTCCATCCCTACCCCGCCTCCACCCTGCCATTCTGACCCCCACTGCCTCCCTGACTTGGTGGTTTTGAGCCAATTCTATGACATCATATGATTTCCTCCTTAAATATTTCAGTATTATCCCTAAAAGATAAGGAATTTTTCCCCTAAAAATAAATCATTACAGTGCCATCATCACACCAAAAATATCAACTATAATTTCTTAATATCTTCAAATATCTGGTGTTCCATTTTCCTGATGGTGTCACAAAAAAGTATTTTTTGAGTTATTTTGTTTGAATCGGAATCCAATCAAGTTCTGCCCATTGCATTTGTTTTCACGTCTCCGAAGTCTCTTCTGATCTACAGGTCCTGCCCCCTCCCCTTTTTTTCCTCCTCACAATTTATTTTAAAGGAAAATGGGTCATAGGTACTGTGGAATTACCCACATTCTGGATTTGGATGATAGCCTCCCCGTGGCATTTAATCCTAACCCTTTTTATTTCTGTAAACTGGGAGTTGAATTTAGAGGCTTCATCAGGTTCAGGTTCGATTTTTCAACGAGGATACTTCACAGGTGGTGCTGTGTACTTCCTCTTGCACCATATCCTTGTCTCTCTCTTTACGATGTCAGGTTTGATCTGCACGGTTGGGGTATCATCAGCTGGAACTATCCATTATAAAGTTCCCCATGAGCTTTTTACCTAATGATTTTAGGAGTTATTGATTAGCATTGCCTAGATTAAATGATTTTATTCGTTTAGGGTATGCAAATGGTAATATTCTAATTATATCATTTTTGTTATTTTATTAGCTAGAATACTTCTATAAAGAGAAAAAAACCCTTCCCTTATCAATTACTGGATATCTAAGATATGGTAAGGTATGACAAGTTAAAGAAAATGCTGAAATCTTTCTCTTTATATACCAGTTTTCAGAATAGTGAGTTTGTTCCCTGGTGTCCTTCAAAGACCATCAGTGGATTTTTTGTGTTTTGTTTTGTTTTGCAGGGTTATGTACTCATGGGTCTAAATATATTTTATGTATTTTCTTTTATTGCAGTATTTATTCTTATTTATGCTCAAATTATCCAAACTGTGACCAGTGGGAGCCTCTTCCATTTGGCTTCTCAGTTCTTTTGACAGGACACTAATTGTCTTTGATAGCATCCTTGTAGCTGGTACAAGATGGCCCAGGTTCCTCTTTTATACTTTTTGCCTAGACCTGGAATCAACCATTTCTCCAAGGAGCCCTGGTTCTTTTTAGTGGGAATTGGTATTTAGAGACCACATTGCAGGTCTTAGATTGGATTTTAGCTTGAGTGATATACGAGTATTTTGGAAAGGAAGTGATGGTCACTAGACACCAGGGACTAGTTAAAGTCATCATACATTTATTAAATAAGACATAGCTCATTCTAGATGAGAAAGAAGAGAATGGGCATAAACAAACAACTAGGACATGGTACTGTGTATAAAGAGCTTTGGGGAAATAATTATGCCCGGAGTTAAGGAATAAAGCTACAGCAAGGAGGTGATATCTGAGCAATGGAAATAGGCAGGCAGGTGAGGTGGAATGGAAGAAAATCTGGACAGAGAAAAGAACATGAGCAAAGCCCTGGAATCATCAAAGTGCGTGCTGCATTTGAAGAAGAGTAGGATTTGCTTCATTTCCTCTGACAGGGATAGTGGATGTAGAGAACAGCCAATTGCAGTCGACATAATGTATCTGGACTTCAGCAGGGCATTTGTCCAGGCCTATCATTGTATTATTTTGGACAAGATGGAGAAATATGGACTAAACGATAGGATGATTAGATGAATTAACAACAGTTAGGTGAATAGATGAACCCAAAGGATGCTGATCAGTAGATTGACATCAGCATAGAGAATGGTCTCTAGTGGAGTGACATAGGGCTCTGTCTAGTTCAACATTTTTATCAATGATTTAGATAAAAGTATAGAAAAAATACTTAACAAATCTGCAGATTATATGAAGCTAAATGAGACAATGAGTAGTCTTAGTGATAGAGTCTGGATCCAAAAAGATACTGTCAAGTTGGATTTATTGAGATAAAATTTCTAGGGATAAATGTAAATTTCCACAGCTGAGTAAAACAAAAACAAGCACACACAGACACACACATACACACAACCACCTGGGAGAAGCACAGTTAGTAAGGCATACATGAAAAAATTTAGGAGTTTGGCTCTGCATCACATATTATTAATGTGCACGGATAATGGCAGGGTGCACAGTGTGCGATAGCGGTGCTTGTCAACAGTGGGCTGTTCAGCTCCCTCTTGGAGAATACTTTGAAAGAGCAATTGGCAAACTGGGGTAACTTATAGGAGAGTGTCCTGACTGGTAGGGGAATTTTTTAATTTATAATGAAGAGTCGGAAACCTGGAATCAAAGAATTCACAGGGACTATAAGAGCTACAATAGCTATAGAGCTGCATGTAGAAGACTTTCGCAATATTACCCTAAGCCAATATAAGCATACAACTGGAACCACTGGGTAGAAGTTAGAGGGAAACAGATTTCTGCTCTGTGGGAAAGTGTTGTAATAATCAAAGCTTCCCAGAGGCAGAGTAGGCGGCCCCGCAAATCAAACCGACCATTAAAAACACAGAGACAACTAGCAGGGAAGTCGTTGAGGAGAGTCAGCCATCATAAGAAAGAATTAAGTTCTCTTCTGTATCAGAGAGTCCATGACCCCTGTTCTCCTTTGAAGTCTCCCTTTCAGGCTCCCAAATGCACATGCTACTCACATGACTGCTTAGACTCCACCCTGAAACGTTCTTCATTCACACAGTGCCCTCACACTTTGGTCTTTTCTTTTCATCCTCCTCCTATGCACCACTGTCAACGTTGCCATACTGCACAAAGACTCAAGAGAGATGGATTCTAGTTTTAGTTCTTCTAATAGTATTTCTAGGACCTCAGGTGTGGTAGGTTAAAGATGGCGGAAAAGTCTTTGATGTTCCTCCCGCTGAGAGATGGAGTCTAACTTTCCTCCCTTTGAATCTGGGCTGGTCTCAGTGACTTGCTTAACCAATAGAATGTGGTAGGAGCTATGGGGCTTCTGAGGCTAGGTCACAGGAAGCCTTGCTGTTGTCACCCCAGCTTCTTGGAATGCTCACCATGTGAGGAAGCCCCAATAGCCACTAGCAAAGACCAGAGAGAGAGAGACGCCTACTGAGCCCCAGTCGCTGCACCCCAGCTGAAGCCCCAGACATCACATGCGGCAGAGATGTCATCCCTCCAAGCCCAGTCCAAATTTCATATTCAAGAGAAAAAGGAATGATTATTGTATTTTCAAACACTAAGTTTTGGCGTGGTGTATAGCACAACGATAGGTAACCAGAATATCAGGTAAGTCATCCTAACTCTTTGGGACTCAATTTTCAATGTGTAAATGGGGTGAAAGAATCTAATACTTTCTAAGGTCCTCTTCCACTTTGACACTCTCTATGGCTAACATTTGTGGTCCCAGCATTCCTTTACACACCTTTTTAATAACCACTTATTTAATTTATTTTTCTTCCAGTTTTATTGAGATATAATTGACATACCCTTTGTACTGTTTAAAATCATTGAGGATCTCAAAGAACTTTTGTGTATGTGGGTTAAATCTGTTGATATTTGCCACATTGGAAATTAAAACTAAGAAAAATACAAAATATTTACTCATTATTTTACACAAAAATAATAAAAACCTATTAAATATTAACACAAACAAAATACTTTTGATGAAAATATTTTCCAAAACAAAAAAAATATTAGAAGAGTGGCATGGTTTAACATTTTTGCGATTTTTTTTTTAATACCTAGCTTGATAGAAGACAACCGGGTTCTCATATCTGCTTCTGCACTGAGATGTTGCAGTATCACATGTTATGTAAACTCTAGAAAACTTCACTGCACACTTGAGGGAGAATGAGCCTGCTCGAGGTAAACAATGTATTTATATTTCTATGAGAAGAGTTTTGACCTCACAGACACTCCCCTGAATGAATGTTGGGGATTTCCAGGGGTCACCAGACCATACTTTGAGAGACACTGCTCTAAAGAAATGATGTGGAAAATTAATCCTTATTCATTCACTTGTGGCTGATAACACTTAACAGTTTCAAATTTTAGAGGAATTTGTATTTTAACAAGGAATGAAGTCTTCCTCAGAAGGATCAATCTCTAATGGCCACATTTCAAAAACACAGAGAGGTCTTTGGTTAAGGGTCCCCTGTTCCAGTTCACTTCACAGGTCTCTGCCCTCTCAGCCTCCACTGAGTCTGGCCCTGGCCAGAAGCTGTGGCCACAAGACTAGACCCATCAGAGACAAGAAGAGAGCAAACACGCAGTCATGTTCAGGTCATCCATGGCTTCTTCAATTTTAGATACTATCTTTCTTGTTTTATAGACAGAGAAGGGTTAATGAGTGATTAGCAAAGAATTGAAGATTACTAACTCTCATTGCCCCCACTTTAAGCAATTAGACTGAGTTCTTCATCACGTTGGAAACTATGCTGAGAGACAGTGGCAACATGGAGGTAATATGCTTGTTTATTTAATTAAATTATTGAAAATCAGAAATGATATCATATCTAGACTTTCCTAGCAATGTAGATGTTTCCCAGAACTTTTAGCTACAGATTTTTAGTAATTGCATTGTGCTAATCAACTAAAATGGCCCAATATAAATGTTAATAAGTAAACATAATCATAATCATAATCCTGGACATATTCAGTTGCCAAGGACTTCAAGGAGTCATCCAACCCATCCCTCTCCCTTCAGGCATGGGTTATCATCCCATTGATTCTCAGCAGAAATAATGTCAAAAAATATGTTCTGCATTGGATTACTTCTTCCCACCTTCTTTATATCTTTTCAGATATCCTAGTCCAGAAAAAAAAGGTAATTAATTCAAGTTATTTTAGAAAACATTCAAAAAGATCAAGATACTGAGAAACTTGTTCGAAGGAAGATATTTCATGGATCTCTTTTTTTCTATAAATGAGGCAATGAGTATACTTTACATGTAAGACCTGCTGAGTCTACACATATTGAATATGATTTAAGTTGCTTGAGGGCTGGGTTAAAGGATCTTATTTTTTTATTTTGGTAACAACCAAATTGTAATAAATGATTAATTGGGCATTTTCCTCCTAGTTCCACTAGGAATTAAATATGTTTTGATGCATTTAACAGTTTGGGGATTTGAAAAGACTGTATAAACTAGCTAATATTTATCTGGGAAATTACTAGAATGATCAAAGATTTATGTAGGGTTGAAGAATATCTTGTCACCCTTAGGATTAAATGATTTATGAGAAAAAGTCAAATGACAGCATGTCAGATGATGTCCTTGAATTTTGGTTTTATGAGATTTTTCTTAAAACGTAGTTCTTGTGTTATCAAGGACTCTCAAAATAATAAAATAATCCTTTGGTGAGCTCTCCACCTGCCTTGAGACCTACAGAATAATTCCTTCTTTGATAGTCTATAAATTAAGCTCTGGCCCCAAAGCTGCAAACAAAGTGTTTCTGTTTTCAGAGCTCTGCCACCATCAAAGGTGGAAATATATACCTTCTCTCCCTTAGCATGACAAAGATCTTTGTCCAGGCCCTGGGTACTCAGGGACTATCTCCTTCCAGCCCACATTCCCCCTCACTATGGTCAATTTTGAATGTTGCAGCTAAACCTTCACTGTCTGGAAATTAGCCCTCAAGCCCAGCATCAGCTATCATGTTCAATACGAAGAGTACACTTTTTTTTTTTTTTTTTTTGCGGTACGTGGGCCTCTCACTGTTGTGGCCTCTCCCATTGCGGAGAACAGGCTCCGGACACGCAGGCTCAGCGGCCATGGCTCACGGGCCCAGCCACACCGCGGCATGTGGGATCTTCCTGGACCGGGGCACAAACCCGTGTCCCCTGCACCGGCAGGTGGACTCTCAACCACTGCGCCACCAGGGAAGCCCCCTCATTGGGTTTTTATGATAATTAAATAATGCAAGGAGAGCACTTGGAGCAGTGCCTGGCACATTGCAAGCACTCCATAGCATTAACTATTAAATTAGCTATTATATTCCTCAATACATCTTTGTGGAATGAATGTTGAATATTAGCAAAGGTTCAATAGTAGCCACTCTAAGTGGATGGCATTTCACATATTCAGTGAAAAACCTTAGGAGAGGGGTGGCAGCTCACATGCCAAGTCCAATAGTGACTGCTTGGAGTGCTGTGTTGAGAAGGATTCTGAGGCTAAGTCTCAGCCCATCAGGAGTTAGTGACATGCTCATTAGGAATGCCATTAGGCCCTCGAGTTCTCGCTTCTATAATAAAACCTATTACATAAGGCTACTTAGAAAGCTCTTTTACTTAACTTTGGGTTGGAGAGTTATTAAAATATAGAATTACATATAGGTTTTCAATCCATATTAGAGAGGTTTATAAGGACTCTATCATGTGTAGTTTGAGAAAAGAGAGGGCAGGCGTCAGCCTTCTGCACACGTGTAGATTCAGTGCCGAGCGCATAGTCGAAGCTCAGCCAATATTTTTTTGCATCAAACTGAAAATAATTATGTTATGCTGAAATTCTTCCCATGGAACCCAGAGGATATTGGTAAAATTAAACTTGAGTAGTGTTAATGTTTTGTGCATAGGCTTCATGTATTTTTGCATATATTTCATGGCATTTATATTAAATTCATAACTAAAATATTCCTCTGTTGGTATGAACTCAATAAAGCATTTAAAAATAACAATAAAAATGTCCTCCTGCCCTCTTCTATATTTATCGGTAATTTTTCTGATTTCTCAGCTCTTTAAGACTTAATGAAAGAACTATGCAGGGTGGCAAGTTGGTGACAGCAGATGTAGTCTGGCCAGTCAGAAGCAGGAAAGGCCTTAGGTGACCTGTGTGCAAGGATCACAAAGCTTCAAACAAAACTGCTCTTCTGACATGGGCCATCGAACACTTCCTATCTGACAGGATGCTCCATCAGGACGTCGTGAAACGCATGCTGTGTTTTCACTACACACTTTGGGAAATGTATATTAGAAATGCCTGCATCACTGAACATTGAATGACTCAGGTACAGCTAACAGAGGGAGTTGAGGACACTGGTTATGGGGCCACAGGAGGATAATGTCCTGAGCAGTGTCAAGAACATGGTTTTAAAGCCAGACTCAGGTTCAAACTCCAGTCCCACCAGGAATTTTAGTAAGTTACTATCCCTCTAAGCCTCAGTTTCTTCACCTGCAAAATGGAGCTAAAAATATATTAAAAATAAAGAAATGGCCTCATGGATTACTGTGAGAATAAACAAGATACAAGTCATCAAGACCTTAGCATATGGTCAGTGCTTAATAAATAGTAGCTATTTGTTATTGTTGTTGTTTTGATTTTAAGCCCCTGCTCAGAGGATATTAGTGGGTAAAACTATAAATGGAATTTAATCTTGTAGATTAAATTAAATGTATGCACAAGCATGTTTGCACACATAATACTGTGGACTACTTATGCCTACATTTTATTGTTGTAATATTCTCCAAAATCGCATGCCAAGAATTTCTGAAATTTCACACCCAGTAGGCATGATATAAAAATAGTCCATTTCATTCTCTTCAGAATGCTTTTTGAGGATTTATTCCCTCTTGGATGTCCTTAGGAGTCCTCTTATATGCACTGGGTCAGGATTGAGCAAAAATTCAACCCCATAATAGTATTTTGTAAAAGGAGATAAAAACATCTAATCACACCACATGGACTACTCTGTACAAGCAATGTTACTAAACCCAAGAGATGTCAGTATAATTAAACTACTAAAACCCTGCTTTGTTCCCACTTTCCCTCTTTTATATATTAGGTGTATGATGACATAGTGTAAGGAGAATTCATGCTCCCATTACCTGACTGCTGAGGCCATAGCATATCTCGCCCATGGCCAGCAGCTGACAAAGAAAGATGATATATATAAGAACAAAAAAAGAAAAGAAAGTATTAGAAGCAGCTCTCCAGAGAGTAGAAAATGCCCTATCCTGGAAGTGAACAAAAGCAGGGTACCCCCAACAAGCTGCATGCCCTGGACCAGTCATTTCTAATAGCTCTCCTTTGTAAGACATGAATTGGTTCAGGAAGCCTTCTTACAATGGGAAACTTACAAAATCTACACACAAATGAATCCCTGAGACTTCTTGTTGCAATATTTAGCAATCTGATTTTGAATTGGCCAATTATTTCATCATCAGGTGCATGCAGAAGTCAATTACAGAGCACAGCATTCAACTGATGTCCACTTTGCTGTAAGAATTGAGATCATACTCAGGCTCCCTAAGGGTTTGAGGCTGAAATAGTTCACATAAATAGGAAGCTGCACTTCCACTCCTGAAAGCTCAGCAGTCCTCAAGCAAATGAAAAACAGGATCTGAGATTTTAACTCTGGAAGAAACTTGGTCAAACTGAGATAAAAAGTGAGGTCAGTGTAGATGCAAACTGAAATGATTCCTCAAGCAGCTGACATTTATGTCTTCTAATACATCCTCATAGTGACACAGGGAAAAAGTGAGAGAGATTGGGCCAGATTTTTGCTTGTACATTTATTTTTGGAATTGATAAGACCTGCCATTTAGAGAGTATTTCTTCTGTGCCAGGTTTATTTCATTTAATCCTTGTGACAACCCTATGCCTATGGTTGTCCCCAGTTAACAAAAAAAGAAACTGAGCCTCAGAAGGCTATATAATATGCCCAAAGTCATATGGGGGGGCATTTAATACCCTTGTACTTCACTACTACATCTTACTCTACAAAGCAGAATAAAATATTTTCCATTTTAATTAACCTATTAATCACCTTTTGAGATAAACAAAAAAGAGAAATTCTAAATATATTTTGAACTATATTTTTAATATTGTGCCACTAATATGTATTTTTACCAGACTCCTAATTCTGATTTTTAAAAATTCAAGAATGACTAATAATTATCACAATAATAGGCAATTTATTAAATATACACTATGTACTGCGGTTGGCTAAAAAAATGGCCTTTGCTCTATGGGAAAAGAATCTAAGAAAGAGTGGATAAATGTATATGTATAACTGATTCACTTTGCTGTACTCCTGAAACTAACACAACATTGTAAATCAACTATACTCCAATAAAAACTATTAAAAAATAAAATAAAATAAAATAATGGTCTTTTGAAGATATCAGATCCTAATCCCTGCAACCTATAAATTTTAATTTATATGGAAAAGGGATCTTTGAAGATATGATTAAGATAAGAATCTTGAGATGGGGAAATTATATTGAATTATCCAGACGGGCCCTAAATTCAATCACATGGATTCTTTTTTTTTATTAAAGTATAGTTGATGTACAATATTATATAAGTTACACGAGTACAATATAGTGATTCACAATTTTTAAAGGTTATACTCCATTTATAGTTATTGTAAGTTATAGCCCCCATGTTATACAGTATATCCATGTAGCTTATTTTATACCTAATAGTTTGTGCTGTTTAAGTTCCTACCCCTATAGTGCCCCTCCCCCCTGCCCTCTTCCCACTGGTAACCACTAGTTTGCTCTCTATGTCTGAATCACATGGATTCCTATAAGAGGGAGCCAGGGGAGATTAGGCAGAAGAGAAGGCGACATGATTCTGTAGGGAGAGATTAGGGTGACGTGGCCACAAGCCAGCGAGAATGCTGGCAGCCACAAGGGGCTGGAAAAGGCAAGGAACTGATTCTCCTCCAGAGCCTCTAGAAATAGTGCAACCCTGTCATAACCTTGATTTTGACCCAGTGTTAATGTTTTTCAACTTCTGGCCTCCAGAACTGGAGAGAATGAATTTCTGTTGTTTTAAGTCACCAAGTTTGTGATAGTTTGTTACAGCAGCCCTAAGAAACTAACTCATGTGTCATGCCCTGTGCATAGTGTGTATGTGTGTGTGTATTCTCCGGTCCTCACACTAATGCTATGAAATAAGTATTTTATGTTTACAGATGAAGGAAGAGAAGCTTAAAGAGGTTGCCTACGGAGATTAAAATCACACAGCAATTATATGGCAGAACTGGGGTTTGAGTCCTGCTCTATACTCCTTCCCCCTCCCTGATTAGTCATTAATACACTTAAAGTGAGTTTGGGTAAGCATCTCGGAATAAGTACAGGAGGATTGTTGGAGTTTTATTTATAAAAGGAATTTCAAAACACTAGTAAATATATTCTTTAAGATCCCAAATTATCTGAGAAGTTAGTCTACAGTGTATCACATACACCTACACTCCTACAGCAAAGGCCACGGTAAGAAATGCTCTATAACAATTAGCCCTCCTGGCTAATTATAACCCACCCCTGATGGTGGGAAATTTCTACAGCCTCCTAAAGGAAATGAACACAAAAGCTCAGGCTATATCCATCAGCAGTGTTACTGAATGTAGAATTTTTTGAAAAATCGTCACTTGGCATAGCCTAAACTGTAAAACAGTCCCAAATGAAGAAAGAAAGAATAATATTAACATTGAACAGTATTGGTTTCAGGTGCATATTAAAAGCTTATATGCTAGTGGTCCTTGTTAAATGCTGTTTCAGCCTGAACCCTCCTTGCAGATAGTTTCTTTCAGTCAGTAAGAAGTCAGAGCACAGAAAAGAAGATGCCAAATAAAGAATCTATGCCTCAATTATAAACATCTCATCACTGGCGTTTATAAAAAATTTTTCAGTCTTTCATATATGACTAGATCCAATACAGATATTTTGAGAGCCTATTATTTGCAAAGCAGTGTGCAAGTTGCTGCTTTAATGCAAAAACAAGCACTCTTAAAGGATCTTACAGGCTAGTTATAATAATCACAAGAACTAACCCCTACATGGCACTTGCTATGTGCTGGTGTTGTTCTAAATGCTTTCCATGGATGCTTCACTGAATCCTCACAGCAACCCTATAAGGTATGTTCTATTATTACCACTCCCATTTTACAACTCAAGGAAAAAATGTTTAGAGTGATTACAACTTGTCCATGGTCTTCCAGCTAATAAGCAATTGAGTCAGGATTCCAGCCAGACAATCTAGTTAAGAAACCCAAGCTCTTAACTTTCTCCAATACTGGAACCAGACCAGGGTACAGTTGACCAGAACATAAAGTGGGGAGAGATAGTAGTCACAAGAAATATACATGAAAGTTACCTGAATGTTCATGGAGAACTGCATGTTGCTATCTTCTTTCAGCTTGGATTAGCCTTCTTCCAGTTCTTCAAGCACCCTGAACACAAAAACCGACCTCTTGTGGCTCAGGACCTTTGCATGACTGTTTCCTCTGCCTGGAATTATTTTTAAGTATATTAGAATTAATTTAATTACTTTAATTTAATTAAAAATATAATCATTGATTTTGTTAATCATAATACTTAAGATATTTATTATTTATTAATTAAAGTCATTTTACGCGCTTGTTTAGTAGTTTATTTGTTCATTTTCGCCATTAGATTCCAGATCCATGAAGGTGGGGCTCACCTCTGTCATGTACAGCACTGAGTCCTGATGACTGACACGCTGCAGGCCCTCAATTCGTGTTTGTTATTGTTGCATGGTCGCAGGAAACTTAGAAAGCATTCCTGCAAGTGGTCATTTTGAGGCTGGCTTTGAAAGTTGGCTACTTTTATTTATTTATTTATTTTTTGCTGTATGCGGGCCTCTCACTGCCGTGGCCTCTCCCGTTGTGGAGCACAGGCTCCAGACGCGCAGGCTCAGTGGCCATGGCTCACGGGCGCAGCCACTCCACGGCATGCGGGATCTTCCCGGACCGGGGCACGAACCCATGTCCCCTGCATTGGCAGGCGGACTCTCAACCACTGCGCCACCGGGAAGCCCCGAAAGTTGGCTACTTTTAAACTGCAGAGTTGAGGGGGAAGGAGATTCAGGTTGGAGGAAGCAGCATCAAATCTCCCTAACATGGCTATCATCACGCTTAAATCATGTATATGAAACACTTTGTAAAGAGTTGTGCATTTTTGTAACAGTGGACTGGTAAGACTGGAAAAATAGGATGATGCCTTCTGTAAACATTATTTAATCTTCATTTACAGATGAGGAAACTAAGAGGCAAAGGGTGAAGTCACTTACCCAAGCTGGCCACAGCTGGCGAGCAGCAGAGCCAGGTTTTGTAGTTAGCGCTGGCTAGCTCAAAGCCCACCAAGATCATCACAAAGCCATACTACCTCCCCAAAGTCAAAAATCCTAAAATGCCAGGCTGAGGAATTTGTACTTGATTTGATGAACCACAGAGCAAGGCTGAGACTAGGGTGAGGCTAGCAGAACACTCACCTTGGGCTCAAAATTTAAGGGGGTGCCAAAGAACTTATTAATCAAGATAAATAATATTATAATGCAATATTTAAAAAACATAAAATCAGCAAACTTGGCGCCCAGCTCCTTTTTTTGCTCTTTTTGTAAGTAAAGTTTGATTGAAACCAGGGAGAGGATTAGGGGGAGGCAGGGTTATGCAAGCACATGGTTGAATCCTGTTCTTTATTTTAAATTTTGATATTTTGCTCCTCATGGATTTCTTTGGGATTAATTTTGATTTTTTTAAAAAATATTGCATTAAAATAATATTTATCTTAATTATTGAGGGTTTTGGCATTCCCTTAAATTTTATACCCGAGGTGAGCACTTTGCTCGTCTTACCCTGGTCCCAGCCCAGCCTGACTTTGCTTTCAGTAAGAGTCATCTGGCCCTAACGCATGATGATTCAGAGTGGGGCGCTGAGAAGAGCAGGCTAGAGCAAAACTATAGACAAGAATGAATCGAAAGCTGTCAAATTACTGTTTTCAAGTTTTATGAAACAGTTCCCTTCTGTGTGCTTATGTCATCAAGCCAATACATACTTAGATCCATTTGGTTAATTTTGCTTTTGAATCTTAGTTTTCTTTTTAAACTTGTTTTATAATTATGTAAAATATTTACATGGTTTCAGAGTCAAATCTATACGGCCATATATAGTTGGAGAAATCTAGCTTCTAATTCTGTATCTTCCACCCTGGTCTTTACCCACTGCTATAAGTAACCGTGAAGAAAACTATTTGAATTATCCCCTCCCCCAACAACAACAACAAAAATCAAGACCCAAATGAGGGAATTGGGAGTGAAGATAGAAAACAAGGTGAGAATTTTCAGAGTTAGTCTATATGACTTGGCAATTGACTGCATGGTCAGAAGAAGAACAAGGGCCAGGACTCCAAGACAGCGCCACAATTTAGAGGAGTTGCAGATAACTCTGAATTATCAGAACTGTGCCTCTTTAGTCAGCACTGGGAGGTCTAGAGAAAATCCTGGTTTGGGAGGGATGGTGGCAGTCTCAGGTTAGGGGTACGTGACAGACAACGAGCCTTGGAGTTTTTTGTCCTATTGTTAGGCTATTGACACTGTTGTGTAACAACGTTAGAGTATAAAACATTTGAAATAATTGGGCCGATGATTGGAACTTGAAAATAGTTTTGTTTTAGATTTTTCGTGACATATTTTTGTTATTTTGGTAATAAGGCTTTGGCTTTTTGAAGATAAAATGGCCATAATTTCAGTCGCTCCTCCCTTCTGTTGAGGAAAATAAAGACAGGATTTATTTATTTGCTTAATATCTAGATTCTCCTCTTTTGATCTCACATCAGGCATCTTAAATGCTAATATCTTTTCTCTCTCTGGGGGGTTTTCTGCCTTCATAAACACTCGCCCAGCTACTATATTAGCTAATTTTTCTTTCTTGAAATCCACTCTTACCTGAATTATTTAAACGGATCTTTTCTGAACTCATTCTAAGTATTTTGCTATTTCATAAAGCAAAGCATTTTAGAATGTGTCCATTTACTAGAAATGTCTTTGGAAGCCCTTTCAACCCATTGTGTGATACAATACCCTATTGTGTGTGTGTAACCCAAACTAGTTTCAGGCTATTTTTACCACACACGCTCACACTGGTTTCAGCATTTTAATTAAATCAGACAAACAACCAATCACTAAGTTAGTCAGTAACCATTCCCTGAAAACAGTCAGACAGATTGTGTCTGTAGATATAGCCTCAGTCTTTTTGTTAACACAGCCATTTTGGTTTTCTCCACTTAATCTCATTAAGGGCATCTGCCTCCCTCCACCTGACTTACGACTTTCTAGATTTCCTGAGCCAATGAATGTTTAGGTTTCCAATTACGTGTCTCCAGATGCATTTGTTCTGCCTTCATTCTTTTTGTTCTTTCCTTTCCAGGTATTTAATATATTTTGATACACTGCATTTTTCATTTGTTAAAACTAGTTTTTATGCTGGTTTCCAGTTTAGGGTCTTATCATTTTAGTATTAGTGTGTCAGCGTGTATGTGTGTGTGTATTTGTGTGTGTAGTATCTGTGTGTGTTAGGTAGGGCATTATAACATCCTTATTTTGGCTTCCTTTCATCTTTCCCTGATCCCGGGGCTGGATGAAGGCCTTGTGTCTAATAAGTCATTTGCATCAGCATGTCCCAAATGACCAAGAGAGGAGGATAGGAGAGATTAGCATGGTAATCTCATTCTGATGGATAAAATTAGCAAAGATATTCCCCACAAATGGAGAGCTGCCATTGGCGAACTGCTGTGCTTAGAATCAATTACTAAATTACTTTGAGCTCTAAGTTGACATTAACAGAAAAAAATTGCCATCGACCGAAGGGAAATAAGATAAAAAATATGCGATCATTAAATCTCTCGCTACTATTCACAAATGTGACTCACAAGAATGGTACACAAAATAGGGCAGAATTTAATTTCTAACAGTGCCCCCTGTCAACATTTCATCCTCAGCTTCTCCGTGGCCTGTGAGTCGGCAGTGGCCTTTCCCACTCAGTCTTTGCAGAGGAAAGAGAAGCAGGAAGGGAGTGAGAGAACAGGTGAGGAAAAGAGGTCTGGTTCAGCTCCTTCACTTTCCTCTAAGGCTCAGCAGTGAGCTGAGGAGACCCAAGGGTGATTTCTGATTCCTCAGCCACCCGATCACACCAAGCAGGGATTGACAGGCTGCCCCTTCATGTCCAAAGGAGAGCCACACCAGACAAGGCCTGTTGACATTCGGAATGCTCTCTGATCCACGTCAACAGTAACAATGTGAAGCTAGCTCTCTCCCCAGTCCTGCTAGCCCAGCCTGCCAGGAAAACAGTGACTAGAAACACTTTCTCACACCATCACCTATACTATCAGTTTGTCCAGAAGTGTTTAACTCCCACAGAATTTCTTAGAAATATAAGACACCTATATTAAGAAAAGCCTTTCCCCATTCAGAAGCACATCCTTGTCTGAATGGGGAGACGGTGCTGATGTTGGTTATAAACAAGGAAATCAGTTCATATTAGGGAAGAAGCTTTAAAATCGCTTAAGTCAGAGCCTGGGGAATCCCAGTGGCAGAGTAATTGTTAATATTATTAGCACAGTATACATATCAGCTGTCGAGATATTATGAGGATTTGAATTCAATCTCTGTTGGGGGAGTCAGGGTCAACATCATTAACTATAGATCTTGTCTCGGTTTCCATATAGATGCCTCAGGGCAAGTGTCTGCCAGATACATCTCTATAGATGGGCAGAACCATAGGACATACAAGGGGCCCATCACACACATCAGTAATAGACAACAAGCTTTTGTTTATCTGAAGGTTTACTGGAATTAACTGATTAGTGTCAACTTGACACAATAACTTTTGTCTACAATGCAGTAGATCATTTTGATGGTTTTATTGATGGAGTGTGTTGTCTAATGTAAATTATAGGGGGAAGTCGAATTTAGATAAAGTCTGCCACATTTTTCTTAAGAGGAAACTGGACAAGCTGTTTGTAAAGGCACCCATGACAGGACACCTTCTGCAGTCTTATGGATATTATGATGGTAATTGTGATATTAATAATAATAATTATGAGAGAGAGTTGTAATTGAAATGTATGCAATTCAGGGGTTGGCAAATGCATCTTTAAGAGGACACATTTTGTGCTCTTACAGATATTACAACAAAATTGTGATATTAATAACAGTGATTAGAAGGGAGATTTGTAAGTGAAATGTAAGCAATCCATTCTTAAATGAAACCCAGAACACAAAACCATTAAAGGGAAATGAGGAAATAAGTCTAGGTTGTTAAGGGTGACATGATTTTCATGTAAAAATTGCCTGTGAAAATGGCAGAGAAATTAAATGAGAACAAGTTGGAGTTTATATATTTACATGGAATTTTAAGTAACTGTAAACAAGTTTTGTTCAAAAGCTAAATTCTAATTTGGGGTAAAAATTAAAAATAGATCCTGAGCTTTGAGGGATTATTTGTGGTAAACAGCATCAACATGTCAATCCAAGCAAATATGCATGATTAATTTTGAGATTTGGGTAAATGCAATCACTTCTAGAATAATCAACTGTGACTATTCCTGGTGATTTAAAAATCCCCTAAATTGAGTAGTTTCTAGAAACAATCCAGCACTTAAATTTTTTTTTTCAGTTTTGTCCTAAGATTCAATGTTAAAATTGTTAACAATTGCAATTTTCTGAACCCACATTCTAGAAAGAGAAATGATGACTTGCTATAGTCACAGGAGAAATGACCCTTGAAAGCAGAAATAGGGTGACTGCCTAGGAACTGAGGAACTGCTTAGAGGAATATAAAGAAGAAGCAGACTCTTAGCAAACTGGCACCATTTAACCCTAAAATCCCTTCCTACTATTGGGACATAAGTTTTCTTCTTCTTGTTTTACTAAAATATGAGACTCTTCCTTCCTTTCTTTCTCTCTTTCCCCCTTTCTTTCTTTCCTTCCTTCCTTCCTTCTTCCCTCCCTCCCTCCCTCTCTCTCTCTTTCTCTCTCTTTCTTTCTTTCTTTCTTTCTTCTCATTGTTCTAAACCCCCTGCAACCTCACTGTGTTACTAATGACAACCACACAGATCACAGAGTAGTGTTAATTCCCATCAGCAATTATTGGTCACACTTTTCTCTCAGGCCACACTTTCCTCTCAGGGTCACACACTTTCTTCTTCTGGGTTCCCAAGACTTAAAGAAAAAAACAGATAATGCCAACAGAAGGTCTTGTCCTGAGAAAGGAATATTTCACTCTCTCACCTGCAAATGTTAGGATAGCTTCTGCACATAACCTACAAAGAATAACACATGCCTTTAAATACTCCTGAACAAAAAAACCACAGATGGTTCCTGTGCCTCCTGCACACTTCTCTCCAGCTAGATTCTCTGACAAGAACAGAAGGTCACCTGAGGGTCGCCTCAGGCCCCAGTATCCTTCAAAGAAAAAGGACCTACATGTCCTTTCTCCAAGCCATGAACCTAGAAGAACAAAAACTTTGGGGGAGGGAAGGGAAGGTTAGTAAATTAATTCACCCAGGCATAAATGAACAAGTTTAACTAAGTAGAAGAAGATTACACCAAAATAGGACTGTTTTCAAAATAGAAGAAAGTAGTTCCTCAGGCTGTTAAGGCTGACAACACAAGTATCAGTGAACATGTATGGAACAGCAAGCACAGTCCTTGAATTTTATTTAATCCTTTCAGCAATCCTGTAAGTTAGGGACTATCATCACCATTTTATAGATAGAAAAACTGAGGTTCTGCCAGGTGAAGTAACACAAATCAAAGTTACATAGATAAATGGCAGAGGTGGGATTTTAACCCAGCGTTCAAAAAATCTCTGATTTTAACCGTGCCCTTCTACCTCCCTCTCTTTTGCCCTCCTGCACTGGGGTCCACTCAATCACCCACCCCCATCCTACCAGGGGTGGCCCTGAGATAGCTTGGGGAGAAGCTGAAGGGTCTTCATTGTGTGGAAGGCAGGGCTGGGCTGGGGGTCCAGCAATCTGCCCCCGGGCAGTGTCTGAAGCAGCAGCAACCCTCACAGCCTTGCTGACAATCACGGACAGAACCAAGGTTTCTGAGGACAGAAAGACCCAGCCCCCAGAGGGGGGAGGGCGGGGGAAAAGAAGATGAGCCTCTTTTACCCCTTGCTAGTCATCCTCCAGATTCTTCAGATGAGAGAGAGAGAGATCGTAGCAGCAGATCTGCATTTAATGATATTTCTCACCTATGTCCCCCAGACCTCTGATGGTCAAACCCTCGTAATATGTCATGTAATCTGGGGAATACGAAGAGTTCAGCCCAATGAAAAATAGGGCCAATAGGCAAAAAACAGATATAGGAAAATGTAAAAATCTAGAATCTCCCTTTCCCCCTTCTGTAGCCCCTTTGTTCAGTGCTCCTATCATTTCCTGAGAGCCAAATGTTGAATCTGCCAAGCTGTAGGTCTCCTAGCACCTGGTCCCTTTATGCTAGTAGGCTTTTAGTTTGTCCCCATCTCACCCCCCTGGGGCTCCACAACAGGATGCTCTTCTTGACTGTCTGAATTTCCTATGTTGGTCATTTCTGCTCTGACATTCTACTCAGAATACTATTTCGACATTTCGAATGATGCTGCTGAAGGTAATAGAATAGTTTGGGTAAATGCTCATCAAATAAAGCTAAATATAAAGAACAATATGCAAAATTACACATAAACTCTGATGACAGCAATCAAGGTGGTTGAAGCATGGAATTCAGAGTCAGGCAGACCTTGACTAGAATCTCCCACTTACAAGCTGTGCGACTTTGGGAAAGTCATTTCACCTTCCTAAGTCTCTAATTCTTTCAGCTATAAAATAAAAGTGGTGATGACCAACGCAAAGAGTTGTTATGAGAATCAAATGAGATAATACCTGTTTGAGGCTTAGCATAGGACCATGCCTATTGTAAGCATTTAATAAGTGGTATCTATCATAATTAGAAGGAATGCTGAATTGGGATGGGGGAGGAAATCCTCTAAAATGTTTGCAAAACTCCTCCAAATAATTGAAAGTGCAATTTTAAAACTCTCAGGAGGAAAGATTTCTGGGTGAGGCCAGGCTAAAGAACCAACTGACCCTTGGAGCCTAGAGAGGAGAAGCCAAGGCAGGGTCCATTCACTTAAGATCAGCAAACTCAGCCTTCAAGATCCATTCATATGAGCACTTCTTGGGTTGTGGATCAACAGATGGGCAAAACAGGAGCCTGTGATTCTTGACTCATTTAGGATCTACTTATACTCACTGCTGGCTTTAAATTCAATATTTCAGAGGGCCCAATTAAGAGAAAGAAACATGAAAAGAAATCTACCTGACAATTATGATCCCCAGTGGGGACAGAAATATATTTATACACCTGATTATATGTCATTCATCCAACAACTTATTACCAAGGACTCTTCTGTACCAGGCGCTGTACCTGCGAGGGTCTTGGAAGTGGACCAGACAGACTCACTCTGCCTTATGCTGCTTGCCCACCTGGTGTGCTGTGCAGAAAACTTCTGAACAGTGGAAATAAACATGGTTTGCTTCTCTGGGTTATTCTATGCTTTCCTATATTTCTACTAAAAAATGTATTATTTTTGTTTTCAGGAAAAAAAAATGTTGTTAAAAATCTACATGTCCAATATAAAAAATAAAACAAACTAGCAAATACAACAAAAAAGAAACTGACTCAGATACAGAGAACAAACTAGTGGTTACCAGTGGGGAGAAGGAAAGGGGGAGGGGCAAGATAGGGGCAGGAGATTAAGAGATACAAACTACTATGTATAAAGTAAATAAGCTGCAAGGATATATTGTAAAGCATAGGGAATATAGCCAATATTTTATAATAACTATAAATGGAGTATAATCCGCACAAATTTTGAATCTCTATGTTGCACACTAGAAATTAATATAATATTGTAAATCAATGATACCTCAACTATATATATATATATATGTATCTCCTACCCCCAAAAAAACTACCTGCTGGGCTTCCCTGGTGGCGCAGTGGTTGAGAGTCCGCCTGCCGATGCAGGGGACACGGGTTCATGCCCCGGTCTGGGAAGATCCCACATGGAGCGGCTGGGCCCGTGAGCCATGGCCGCTGAGCCTGCGCGTCCGGAGCCTGTGCTCCGCAACGGGAGAGGCCACAACAGTGAGAGGCCCACATACTGCAAAAACAAAAAAAACAAAAAAAACAAAAAAAAAACAAACTACCTGCTACCAAATAACCAGTTTAAGCAAATTTCTAATTTTCAGTTGCTGGGTAGGTATCAGTCAGGTAAGCTGACTTCAGAGTCTCCTGCATTTCTTTGATGGTGAGGTCAGCTCCACGAGGTTCCAATCATGAACCTCAGTGAGCCTACACTTGGCAGGAAGGTAGCAGCAGCAAGTCTTGATTTTCCTGTCTTCCTCTCTACATAAAATGCCCTAAGAAGCCCAGAGAATGTAGTTTTGGTTACTTTCAAACACAGTCATTTTTAAGAATTGACTTCATCTTAGAAACTTATTTCTAGAACTTAAAATTATTGCTAGTATTTCTGGATCAGCTAGATTGTGCTAAGAACTTTATATGCATTGTCTCCTTTAATCTTCACAACAAACCTAAGGAATATGTAGCATTATTATAATTATCACTAAATAAGTTGCCCATGATTATAGACTAAGAAATGCTGGAGCCAGATTCAAATGCCCAAAATCAGAGTATAAAACCTAGTCTAATACCATTTCACTGCATCCTGAAAAACTGCTTCCTAAGTGAAATGGGGTTTGGGAATCAATATTTGAGATGGAGTCAACCTCCAAATGCTGGAGACCCAACAGCAGGTTTCTTGTTACTTGAACCTCAGACCAGTAAAGAGTAAATCCCCTTTCCTTGCTGCCCCCAAGGCAAACCCAGACTCTTTGCTTTTGTAAGATTTCACTGATAGTTGCTATCAGGAATCTTGTGGGGTTATACAACTTAATGAGAATTGGTAAATGACAGGGAAAGTATAGCTTCTTGAGATCTGTGTTCACATATGGAACTGGTTCTCACATTCATATCAATATGCAGGGTAAATCATTATAGTTACCCTTTTGGGGCACTTAATCTGTATCGTGTCCTCTTATAAGTGCTTTAGATTTGCTACCTTGTTGATGAGGAAACTGAGACACAGATGAGTTAAGTAACTTGCTCAAGTTCACAAAGAGCTTGAATTCTGACCTAGACCGTCTGGCTCCAGAGCCCATGCTCTTAACCAATACAACTGTATTGTCTCTCCTCGGCCAGAATAGCTCCAGAGGGCAGAAGGGTAGAAAAGAGAAGGATTTCAATCCTGTCCAAGAAGAAACTTCCAGAAGCTTGGAAGTGTCCAAGAGAATGGTGAATGCCCTTGAAATAATGAGAACTCTGCCAGGAGGTGTAGTCACAGTCAGGTTTACATGCTCTGGGATGCTGGGCCAGGAACCCCTGCATTGTGTGAGAGGTTGGAATAGACGCTCTCAGAGGAGAATTTGGTGAGATTGGGAGCTTTCAGATCTTGTGCTTTCGTACAATAGGATCCAGCCTCCACCTTTAGTTTATTAGTGTGGGACCACTGTGAATTTCAGATAAACCAACGTTTATTATGAGGCATCAATCTCATTCTTACCCACCTCCATCAAAATCCAAGACTCCACAACGTGAAGACCAAACCAAGTGTCTCTGTTCTCACTCTTTTTCCACTAGATGTCCTGCCTCTAAGAGCCCTGCCAATGCTGAGGTTCCGCCATACCTTCTGTAGGATATTGATTGGTGCAATAGACCTGGTGTGCAAGAAAGGGCCTCTCATCACTTTGTGCAAGAAGCCAGTGGATCTCAGGAATCACATGAAAGGCTTCTCCCAAAAACATATCCAGAATTAATATTCTCTACTACTTCCACTGTCACCACCTTGGGTCACACCATCGTCTTCTTTCACCTGGAGAATTGCAATAACCTCATTATTATCTTCTGGTACTCTTGTCCCTAGTATCAGATCTCCATATTTCCAAGTGATTCATAAAATATGTAAATCAGGTCACAGCCCTCCTTAGTTCAGAGCTCTCCAGCTACTTTCTGTTTCCATTAAAATGAAAGACAAAGGCCCTCCAGTGGTCTCCCAAGCCCTCTGTGATCTGCCCTCCTCCACCCCAGCCTGGTGCCCCAGGTAACGGGCACCTCCTACCACCTGCCCGTTACTCCCTCTGCTCCAGCCGCTGGCCTTGTGACCCCAACCCACAAAGAAGCCCCTGCTTCAGGGCCTCACCTTTGCTGTTCATCTGCCTGACACCTGTGTGACTCACTCCCTCCCTCCAGGTCTCTGCTAAAATATCACCTTATCAAGCCCCAGCATTAGTCCAAATGGACAAATCAGAAGAAAGTTCCTCTCTTTCTCAATTTGATCCCATCTGCCAGAATATTTTCATAACCACATGGATGTATAATAGCCATGAGGAGAAAGGCACCGCCTGGAGTTGTATGAAACCCACCCCTCAGGAGTAGCCCTGGATGTGGGGTCCGCCGTCCATTCCTTGCACAAGAGCACCACCCCACTTCCCCTGCTGTACTCCCATCCTCCTGACCTTATACATTCTCCTCCCTAGAACTCATTACCATCCAATGTAGCGCTTACCTATTTGGTTCTGTGTTTGTTGACTGGCTCTCCGCCCCACCACTAGAATGAAAGGAGCCAGGGCTTTGTTTTGGTCAGTGTGGTACCCCAGTACCTACAACTGTGACTGCCACATTGGAGGCACTCCAAAAATATTTGTTCCATGACTGAAAGTCTGAACGACCCGATGCCCTCAGGAGCAGAGAGTGCAGAGTCAGATGTAACAAGGCAGTTGTAGAGAATAGAAAGAAACAGGGGCGGGTGGGGGAGTGGAGGGGGAAATTATGACTTTAAATAGAGAACTAAGATCCCGCGAGCCGCCCGCAGCTCAGCCAGATACGCATACTGGGCTGGCCAAAAGTTCGTTCAGGTTTTTCCATAAGCTGTTACGGAACACATATACCTATACACACGTATATGAGAGAGAGAGGAAGACAGTTATAAGGTTAAATGCCCAAACTGTATATAAAAGGAACGAGTGTGTAAATCTGTGCAAGTGACTGAGCAAATTAAAGGAAAGGAGGCAAGGAGGGACATTTTAAACAGACCGTTGCCTGTGAGCTGTGGCTCGCCACCAGCAGCAAAGTCCAAGGTGTGGACACCTGAGGAGCCGGGATGACGTCTAGACGTGTGTGTATGGTCCCCACTGGAGGCTGTGAACACGGGGGCTGCAGAAGCAGAAGAATACAACCGGCCCTCTTTCGCTGTCCCTCTTCTGTGCTTCCCTCCACCAGCCCCCGCATACCCATATCAAGGAAAAAGAGAGGGAAGCACACCTAAGATGTAACGGGGCAATTTTCATCCATGTGAAGACAAAGGAGCATCACCAGCGTTCTCTAAAGAACTGGAGCGGTGTGTGCTGGGCTGAGAAACCACCTGTGTTGGTGATGAGTCAATCAACAGCTCCACTCACCAGCCTGGCACAGTCTGAAAGGGCATCTGAGGACATCAGATCAAAAGGAACATTTATGAGCAGCTGGCTGGTCAAAACAAAAACATGACAGACAGTTGAACAGAGGCAGACTCCTAGGTAAGGGAAAACTGTGAAATCTGTTTATTCCAATTCCGTATTCCTCCTTTGTGGAAATGCAAAGAAATCTGGAGCATAGTTTGGGCTACTTCTGTGTTGATGACCTGTCAGGAAAAAAGTGTTTTCTATTTGAGTCCAAAGCCCCTGAAAGAGCAGTAAGTAAAAGTCATACTGGGTAGAGCACATTTTTTCATGGAACATAAAAATACATTGGAGGTTTTTTTTTGGTGCTTAGTGACAATTTCATCATCCACATTTGATGCTCCTCTTCAGGGAAAGGGATGTGAACTCTCCCAGGGTCACAACTGATGCAATCTGGGGAACAACAACATCTTATCCATTTCTGAGGCACATATATTTTGTTCTTAAATAATTAAAACATTTCATCCCAGCATTCCTCTTCTGCCCCTAAATGTGTCATCTCATTAACCAGGGCCGTGTGAACAATAGCAGTTCACTGAATTGCGTTAACAACCGTTATTGTAAAACAATATCAGAACTGTATGTGATTTAGCATAATCCATTTCCTGTCAGGCATTTGACTTAATGATATTTCCGCTTCTACTTACTTATGTACTTCATTATCTGTTTTTGTGTCTTCAGAAACACCATAAACGACAACCAACAGGAAAAGACTGGTACATTTTTTCAGAGCACGTTTCATTTTTCATCTTTAATGGGTCTTTTTGTAGGGTTCTTGCAACCAGTTGAAAGAGAATGAAACATTTCCTTGCCTCGCACCAAAAGTACCGCTTACACTCGGAGCAGCCTTTGGAAGGGAGACGCCTGACTGCGACAAAGTTCAGCAGAGAGAGTGATGGAAGAAAAGGCAAGCGCTGGTACTTTGAAGAAGAGTGGCTCCCCTCCAGCCACAGACACTGTAATTGCCGCCCCGCTCCTTATTCCCTTTACTTCCTCCCATCTGCCTTCCTTTCCTAGGTACGCTGATGTTTTGGTTCAATTCTAATCGCATTTGTGTTGCACACTAAAGCTCACAGGATTCTTTCTCAACAGACAATATTTTTGAGGGTATAAAGTGCAATTTTCTTCTTCTACTCCCCTTAAAATATTTTTTTCCTCTGTCTCTCTTTAGAAATGTCCTAAAGGTAAAGAAAACTTAGGTACAGTCACCCGGGACCTTGCTACTTAAAATGTGAGCCTCGGACCACCAGCAGCACCCGGAGCTTGTTAGCAATGCAGAATCTCAGGCTCCACCCCAGATCTACTGAACCAGAACCTGCATTTTTAACAAGATCCCCAAGGTGATTCGTTGACACATTCAAGTTTAAAAAGCACTGACTTAGAAAAAGACAGGGGCTTCCCTGGTGGCGCAGTGGTTGAGAGTCCGCCTGCCAATGCAGGGAACACGGGTTCGTGCCCCTGTCCAGGAAGATCCTACATGCCGTGGAGCGGCTGGGCCCGTGAGTCATGGCTGCTGAGCCTGCGTGTCCGGAGCCTGTGCTCTGCAATGGGAGAGGCCACAGCAGTGAGAGGCCCGTGTATCGCAAAAAAAAAAAAAAAAAAAAAAAGACAAATACTGGATGATATCACTTACATGCGGAATCTAAAAAATACAACAAACAAGTGAATATAACAAAAAAGAAGCAGACTCACAGATAAAGAGAACAAAGTAGTGGTTACCAGTTGGGGGGAGGCATATAGAGATGGGGGAGTGGGAGGTCAAACTATTGGGTATAAGACATGCTCAAGGATGTATTGTATAACACAGGGAGTATAGTCAGTATTTTGCAGTAACTGTAAATGTAAAGTAACCTTTTAAAATTGTCACATGTCAGAAAGGGTCCCCTTACTCTTGGATAATTACAAAATAAACAGATATCCAGGAGAGAAGCCCCTCCCCACTTTCAGATGATCCCCTTTCAATCTGTACCCCGCTAAGATTTTAAACGCAGAAACTCAGAATTTATTACATTGCTACACTTTCAAACTCAGCAGGACATCCTGACTCGTTGGAAGGCAAAGGAGTTGGTATAGTGACAAACCATCCCAGTTTGTCCAGGAATGAGGGATTTTCCCAGGATGTGGGGTTTTCAGTTTTAAAACAAGGACAGTCTCAGGATAACTGGGATGGTTGGTCATCTTATTCTAACATCATTTATGAAACCCAGTTGGCTTAATGAAATTGGGACACGAAAACTAACTTGTTAGAAGCAAACAACTTTCACAGAAATAATTTACTGTAACTGCAAGCTAATTCTCTGAGCCCTCACACTTGAAAGCCACAGAATCGAATAGATCATCAGAGCAGATTTCTTTAAATTGGCTGGAAGTGCACAGCTCTCATTTCAGCATCAATAGATGTGTTCAGTTTCAACTAAGCTGTTCACTAACTGCATTGATTTTTAAGGCTAGGCTAAAGGTATTGAGAAAATATCCAGTGGCCACAGAAACTGGGGTGTTGGGAGGCTGACCGGCAGAGCAGAAATTTTGCTCTTGTAGCTCCTTCCTGGGAGTGCCACTGGCTGGGTGCAGATATCCCAGGGGCCATTAGTAGTTTTAACCTTTGGCCACTTGATGATTGAACCGTTCTAGTCCATCCCTGCGCCTGGGGCTCTCAGAAGACTCCACGGGTACAAGTTCTTGCTCAAGGTTCAGCAGCTGTCAGAGCAGATGGCTGGGGATTTGTTTACCGTGGTCCTAAGTATCACCCTTTAGCTCTAAGGCACTGGGAACAATTTGACAAATTTGATTAACTGAGAACAATATGACGCTGATCTGGGAAGCTCACTCTACACTTTCACAGAGTTCCTTATGTTCTTTTCATGGTCTGAGGATACAGGGTGATATTAGCTATCTCCTCAGTCCAATGAGACTCGGAGAAAACAAAGAGAGTCACCCTTGGCTACCCCTTTCGTCTTACAGCTGAAGGTTTCTGTCCGTGGGGTCTGTGATTCACACGTGCAGCCCGCTGTGCTATCAGAGAGAGGCTGGACACATCCCTAGTGCCGCCTCCAAGAGATGGAAATGTGGCTTCTTGTTCTAAACCATTCCATTGCTTCCTCATCATTTACAAACTGTATCTGCTTTGAGAAACTAACAAGAAGCAGTCGATCTGCTGGAAAATCTTATCCACCCTCTACCCTCCCAACTTGCCTCTGCTTCCTCTCAACTTCCCAGAGTTTCCTTGATGAACCCCCAATGGATGGTTTGCAAAGTATTTTGTGCTTTGAGATGGCGTGTGTCCTTGGGTCTGTGAGAGGCCCCACTGCTGCTGGGTGGCGAGACAATAGTCAGCTCTGGGCAGTCAGTCTGTGGGAATTCCTGAGGGAGCTGCAAGCTATGAATAGCCTGGCATTTGGAAGAGAAGATTCGCAGAGGAGTCTCCTGCTGTGCCCTCTAGCTCTCAACTTGATGAAGGAGGCAAGCCCAGAGCCCAAGAGGGTGGGAAGGGCTCACGGAGGAGGCCCATTAGGGGACAGGCTCTCTTGTGTCCAGATTCCACTTGGGTGACCCTGGGGAGAGAGACTCTTTTCCAGGGCCACAATGCTCCATTTATAAGCTGCAATTAGTCGCAAACAAAATTTGTGCATCCACCACTAACTGTCAGCTCAAGAGGTTGAAAGTTCAGTCCTGGGGAGGTCAGGACGTCTTCTAAGGGGCTGATGACTTTGCTCACAACCTCCCCTCCTCCACATGGTGCCTGGGGACCCTTCCCTGGGGAGAGAACCACATTCCAGATCAGGCTGCCTGTAAAGCTGAACGAGCAGCGTCAGAGGGCCTCTGGCTCTGGAAGTATTAGTGCAGCAGACGGATGGCCCCGTTAGACTGACCTTTCTGTGGCAGAATGTTGACTTGGTTTATAATAAATATAGCCATTTGAGAAGAGCAAGGTAAGGAACACTGTAGTGATTATTAGGATTTAGCTGATGTTTGAAAGTTCAGCCAGTTTTGCCTGCATATTCCATATGGAATAAAAAAGCCAGAAGGGCCCAGAAAAAAATGAGCTGTTCTTTGCCAAATCAAAATGTGTAAATAGTTCTTCTGAGAGCATAACAAAGGGCCTATTTTGCCTTTAAACACCAGAGCCAAAAACAGGAAAAGGCTACAATTAACTATGGGCACCACAATGTGAAGTTAATCAATAATGGAATGATTATTACAAAGCTGTCAAGCATTAACCATACCTAGTGCGTGTGTGCTTCTTTCAGACTATGAACATCCTTTCCAATTCCAGACACATTTTTTTTTTCCTTTGTGATGACACATTTTCATTTTCCATTGTGTCCTTAATTCTCATCTGCAGTCCTCTGACCCTCAGTGCAAACTGTGACTAAATTCCTCCTTCCCCCACGTGTGGGGTGTGATGTTGGAATCCCAGGATGGCACTGCACTTCAGAGAAATGGGAGACTCTTCCATCTGGAGCCTGGGCTGGCAAGGATTGCATCCTTTATTTCCTTAATGAGCTCAGAGCGGCTGCTCACTAGATGATGTTGACTTCCTCAGATGAAAGTAAAATGAACGGTTCCATTTGCATTGAGTAAATCACTTCAGGTCTTCCCAAGTTTTCATTCAGGTCACCCGAACACCAACATCAGGTCTAACCTAGAGAAATGATGATGATTTTATAAGCTTTCGGGCAGTATCAAAGCAGATCTACCCAGCAAGCCTACCTAACTAGCCTATCAGCGGGAGATAGAATATGGCCCTGGGTGGGAGAGAAGCTAGCTGGCTGCTCCATCTCTGGCACCCTCGCAGGAACCACACAGCATAGAGGCGGACTTCTCTTCCAGGCTCCCGTTTGGACCAAACCCAGCTTTCCAAATGTAACGCCATCAGTGACAGTGGACATAGTGTAACTAAATCAGACACGCAGAGAGCTCCTCCCACCCCCAGCAGAAACTCTGCTTCCTTCCCCTCCCTTTTTTTTTTTTTTTTTTTTTTTGCGGTACGCGGGCCTCTCACCATTGTGGCCTCTGTCGTTGCGGAGCACAGGCTCCGGACGCGCAGGCTCAGCGGCCACGGCTCACGGGCCCAGCCGCTCCGCGGCATGTGGGATCTTCCCGGACCGGGGCACGAACCCGTGTCCCCTGCATCGGCAGGCGGACTCTCAACCACTGCGCCACCAGGGAAGACCCCTCTCCTTTTGAAATCACCAAAGCCATGGGCACTGCTCCCACTTAAAGGGAGTTGCAGTGGCTCTCTTTTCCAAAGATGTGCTCTGGGGGACTGTTTTTCCCTTCACTCTTCCTATCACCTCCATCCCCTCCCTCACGCCCCCTACAACACACACCTGGATTCAGCCATTGAGAGCACACGAGTAACTGTTCCTCAGCGGGCAGAGATCTTGAAGCCAGACTATGACAGCCAATGATAAATTAATGAGAAACCTCCCGTCACCTGGTGGGTAATTTTTTTGTAATTAAGTTAATTGGATTTTTTTTTAATTATAAAAGGAATGCATGTTCATTATTAAACATTTGTAAAATGCAGAAAAGTAGAAAGTTGGAGGAAAAATAGAAAGCCTACAGGCGGGTAATTATAGTCTCAGAATTATTAGTTATTTTGACTGGGCACCAGTTAATCCATAAATTAGATTTTTAGAGTCAACCGCAGTCCCACTTTCTAGTTTAACTACCAGTGTCTCCCCTATGTCAACGCCATGGTTATTTACCACAATTCCCTGGGAGAAAGCAAAATCCTTTCTGTCTGAACTGCAGGCCCACTTAAAATTCTAAGGCAAACCTGCCCTCCTCAGGGTCACCTGAGACTCACTTCCTGGAACCCTTCTGTTTGGGCCCCAGGGCTTCTCCCTCTAGACCTCCTTCTCCAGGCCAGCTCCCTGGTCACCAGCTTTCATGGAGCACAGAACTCTTATTCTTTCCCCCATAATAAAACCTCTTCAAATTTCTCCAAAATCTGTTTTTATTAAAAGTCCAATGGCTAACAGAGTTTCTGGCAATTAATCTCTTTATTTCCCTCTTGCAAAGTGTGAACATTTCTACAAAAGGACAAAAGCAGAATTATGAAGCAAACATCAGGCAAAATTTTGGCTCAGGTACAAAAATCAAATATCCATCGACCGCAGCTACCTACAACTCAGCAAGGAAGCAACAGATGATCAGGAAAGTTTCTAGCAGTCAAAGCTGCATTGCAAAACCAAGGTTCCAGTGGCCTTGTGCCCTCTCACTTCGTCCTTATTAGAACCCTGTTCGAGAAAACCTGAGTTCTCAGTTCTCTTAGCTACAAGGAGCAAATTGCAAGGTGAAAATGGATTCCGGTGGGAGGGTAAAAACAACCCAACTGGGATGAAGGAAATAGAAAAACTGTCAAAGGTAGATGTGAGAATTCAAAAGGCATAGCAATCTGAGGCCGTGTTGTATAGGCAAATTGTTCTCTGCACTTCATTGGCCCTTGACTTACTGCTACATTACCGCATAATACAGTTATAATGATAATGAGGTAAAACTGTGTTCTGTACCTTGAGTCTAGAAAAAAAAAGGAAATTTGTGGCCCATTTTAGAAATAATTTTTAAAAAACTTTCAGTGGGATATCTCCATTATATGGTAAACTCAATTATCAGAACAAGTTTATTATCTGTGTGGGGTTCTGGACTGCAGTGATAGTTACTGTGGCTGACCAAGGGACCGCCTGAGGCCACTAACTTCCCCTAAGCTGCGTGAGGGCAGGGTTTTCTCTGTTTTGTTCACTGCTTTTCAGCGATGCCTGTAACACTGGTGGTATATAACTGATGCCCAAAGTGGTATTTGTTTAATAAATAACCAAAGGCTGATGGGAAGTCTATGGGCAGAGATAAGGATGGGTATAAAGAGAACCATCAGGGCATATTCTGAGGATAGTTTAGGGCCTGAGACACATAGGACATTATGGATATCATCTTAATATTGAAGATGTCTCAACAGATAGAAAAGAATTTAGTTCTTTTTTGTAGCCAGTAGAATAGCATTAAAGTATTTTGAAGCATCTTGAAAAACACAGTAAAACTTATGTATGATAGACTAATTACTGTAACAAATAGACCAGCCAGTATATAATTATGTTATATATATAATGATATTATATATAATTATACATATATATAATGACTCAAACACAATGAAGTTCATTTATTATAGTAATGGGTGGGCGAACAGGTCAGCCTTTCCCCACCAGTCACCCAGGGACTCATGCTGATGGAGGCTCTGCCATCTTCAAGAAATGGGGGGCTCTCTCTATCCAGCCTACTGAAAGGGGAAAAGGGTATACAGTACTTTTACTCTCGTTGGTGAGAGCACAGTCTCAAGGCAACAGCTAACTGCAGTGGAGGCTGGGAAATGCTGCTCCACTGTGTGTCCAGGAAGAAAAGAAAAAGGGCTTTGGAGAACACCTGGCAGTCTCTGCTATGAATAGATTAGCTGAACTTAACAATTACCCTCCTTCAACTGTATAACAAATGTTCTATACCTTCATTCCAAAAGGAATAACATAATCATTCCACAACGCATACAGCTATTAAATCATTATGTTGTACACCTGAAACAAATATAAATGTTATATGTCAATTATACCTCAATTTAAAAATAATAATAAACTTTAAAAAAAGAGTACATTCTATATGATTCCATTTATAGGAAGCTTAAAAACAAGCAAAACTAATTCAGATGTTAGAATGATTGTTATTCTCGGGGAAGAGAGGGCAGTGACTTGAGATGGATACATGAGGGGGCTCCTGGACAGTTGGTAATATTCTATTCTTTGTATATTCTGTTTATCAGGTGAGCTCCCTTTGGATAATTCATTAAGCTATCTATATACTTATGATTTTCATACTTTTAGGTATGTATGCTATGCTTCAACACACAAATCCAGTCAGTTGAATCCAGAACTTTGTATTCTGGTTAGTTTCATGGCCAGATGGCATAGTGTTTGGATCAAGACTCTGGAATTACAGGGTCTAGATTCACATCCAAGATCTAACCACTTCCTCTCTGAGAGATCTTGGCCAAGTTACAGACTGTCTGAGCTTCAGCTTCTTCATCTGTAAAATGGGCTAATTGTGATACCTCACTCAATGTCACTGAGAGAATTAAATCATCTCAATAAACATTAGCTCTTGAGGTGGTTCTTGTTGCTCTTCTTTTATGGCCATGGAGAAGATGAAAATGTCCTGGGGAAGAGGGAGGGGAAGGATAAAGTTTGAGTTAAGATAAATTTTGAAGGTGAAGAATGAGAGGTAAATTATGATGTTGAGGTGAAGGAAAAAGAGACCAAAGGCTCGGCCTTTCTCCTTCCATTCTCTGTTTCTGGTTTCCTGTCCATCTCTAAACATGGAAGATCGACTAATTAGGTGATCTTTAGCTGGTTAGTCTTTCCAGCTATAAAAGCACAGAAATGGGAGGGCAATGCAATGTCAACCAAAAGCCAAACACAAATTACCATGTTTGATCTAACGTCAAATACAAAGGCCCAGAAACTTGGGAGTTAAGGGAGGTTAATTCTCAGTGGTGGAATTATGGGTTATATTTTTTAAAAGAAAGAAAAGAAAAAAATAACATAATCACAAGCAAACACGAGTTCATACAAGAAATTTATGCATAGCAGGTATGACTTGAATTTATTACAGATGTAGTCTAACCTCCTGTACTTTTTAAATGAACCTATGAAATCATAGTGTCTCAGAGCTGGAAATGAAAATAGAAATCATGTAACTCTATCCCTTCATTTTGTGGATGAGAAAACAAACACCAGGGGACTTCCCTGGGGGCACAGTGGTTAAGAATCTGCCTGCCAGTGCAGGAGACAAGGGTTCGATCCCTGGTCCAGGAAGATCCCACGTGCCGTGGAGCAACTAAGCCTGTGCACCACAACTGCTGAGCCTGTGTGCCACAACTACTGAAGCCCATGCACTCTAGGGCCCATGCTCTGCAACAAGAGAAGCGACCGGAATGAGAAGCCACCGGAATGAGAAGCCCACGCACAGCAATGAAGACCCAACGCAGCCAAAAAATTTAAAAATTTTTAAAAAGAGAAAAAAAAGAAAAAGAAAACAAACACCAAAATCCTCTGTGATATTCCCAAGATAACAAAATTAGGTAGCTTGTGACAGAGCTGGGGCTAGGACCCAAACTTGACAATAATGGGAATGACCCTGAGTTTCTGAAAGACTGAATCATTGAGGAGACTCTGTCCATTATAATCTACTTGCAGGACTAATGTATTTTTAGAAACGTTTTCATCAACAGAGACTGAAATCAAAATGATTGCCTTTCTGAGTTGATTAAAGATGATGGGTTGAAGATGGTCATAAATTCCTTCCTACTCCCCCATTGGGAGGCAGGGTCGTATCTTCTCCCTTCGATTCTGGTGTGGCCCTGTGACTGACTTCGAGTGACACAGTACAACTTCCAAAGCTGGGTGTCAAGCAATCTGCAGCTTCTGAGTTTACAGGCTCAGAACACTCCCTCTTAGAAGCCAGCCGCCAAGCCATGAAAAACCTGATCCACGTGAAGAGGCCAGTGGAGGAGAACCAAGGCACTCTTGTTGACAGCCCTAGCTGAGCTCCCAGCATATAATCACACCCACTGCCAGCCCCTCAGAGGAGCCCTCAGAGCTCTCAGTCCAGACTGTAGAATCATGAGAAAATAACTTATTGTTTTAAACCCTTACATTTGGGGGCAGCTTGTTATGGAGCAGTAAAAGCTCACTCAAGCATTAAGTTTAAAGAGGCTTCACAGTAATTAACAACTTCATCAACTTAGTGAAAAAAAACAGCCCAATATTTTAAGAGAAGGAGAAAATGGAGATGAATTATCGCCCTGAATCTCTAGAAATAAATGACAGAGGGATCTATTTGATTAAGAGTGGTTGGAGGGGGGGCTTCCCTGGTGGCGCAGTGGTTGGGAGTCTGCCTGCCGATGCAGGGGACACGAGTTTGTGCCCTGGTCCAGAAGGATCCCACATGCCGCGGAGCGGCTGGGCCCGTGAGCCATGGCCGCTGAGCCTGCGCGTCCGGAGCCTGTGCTCCGCAATGGGAGAGGCCACAGCAGTGAAAGGCCCGCGTACAGCAAAAAGAAAAAAAAAAAAAAGAGTGGTTAGGGTAGGCCTCTCTGATAAGGTGACATTTGAGCAGACATCTGAGGAAAGGAGAGAATCAAGTATGTGAAGTCAGAAAATGAAAAGGCCAAGAGGCAAGTGAGGGCTTGGTAAAGCTGAGAAGGGCTCCCCTTTACCTGTGCTACCTTGAGTTCAGATGGTGATGGAAAAGTAGATCGGGATTTTTCTTCTTTGTCAGATCATTTATTTATTCATGCATGCATACATTCAACAGTTATTTATCAAATACCTGCAATGTGCCAGGTATTGTGATAGGGGCTGAGGATACATGTAGTAATGAATAAGAGAAATGAGGGTTAGGATTAAGGTTAGGGTCTAGGTGTCCAGAAGACTGAAAATAAATAAGTAAACGAATAAATGGACAAGATACTTTCAGATAGGCAAGTGCTATGAAGAAAACCGAAAAGGATGAAATGACAAGAAGCGACCGGAAGGAGACTTAGAACTCAGGGAAGGACTGTCCGAGAAAATGACATTTGTACGAGACCAAAATGACAAGAAGGTTATAGCCACACAGATATCTGAAAAAGAGTATTCCAGGCAGAGGGAACAACGAATGCAAATGTCTTAATCCAGGAATGAATTTAGCATCATCAAGAAACAGAGAGAAGGTCAGAGTGACTGAGGAAAAATAAAGCAGGCGAGTAGTATCAGATGAAGTCAGAGATAGACAGGGGCCAACTTCATGTAGGAACTTGTCAGCCCTGACAAGACAAGCCTGGATTTGATTTTGACTGCGATAGAAAGTCTTTGAAGGGTTTTAAGAGTAAGAGCTTCTCAATCTGATTTGTGTTCTTTGAATATCATGCTGGCAACGGTGGAGGAGAAGGAGGACAAGTGAAAAATGATGATAGCTTCAAGTAGGGTGGTATCTGCGGCCATAGCAGGAAGTATACATGTTTGGAATATGTTTTGGACGTAGAATCAGTCAGACTTGCTGAAGGTGAGGGTTGAAGGAAAGAGAGAAATCAAGAATGATGCCTCTACTTTTGGCTTGAACAACTGGGATGATGGTGGTTCCACTCACTGAGATGGAGACCATTGCCATGAGAGTAGGACTGGTGCAGGAAATCAAGAGTTCTGTTTTGGTCATGATAAAATTGAGAACTCATTAGAGAGAGACGTGGAAATGTCAAGAAGCAAGGGGATCTTTGAGTCTGGGATTCAATGGGAAGGACACAACTGGAGGAATAGAAATCACGGGTCATATGGATGGTATTTAAAGTCTTTACAGAGGATGAGAATTCCCAGTGAGACACTGTAAACACTGAAAAGAGAATAAAGCCAAAAATCTGGCCCTGGCTTACTCCAACATCAAGGGCGTGGGTAGAGGACGCATCAGCAAAGAATGAAAAGGATCAGTTGGTGACATAGGAGGAAAACCAGAGTCAGAGTGTGGTGTCACGGAAACCAGGAGAAAATATTCTTCTAAGGAGGGGAAGACTGAATGTGTTGAATAATTTTAAGAGCTCAAGTGGGAGCTGACCTTCCCATTTTTCAGGATGAAAGCCCGACACTTCCTTCTCTCACTCACCGTATCCTGACTGCAAAGCTATTTTTCACCACTTCCAAGTCACCTCCTCATGTGCGTAACTGAAACAGCCCCTTAACTGGACTCCTGGCTTCTGCCCTCGCTCCCTGTATTACTTACCTATTGCTGCATAGCAAGCTAGCAGCTTAAAATAAGCATTTATTACCTCACAGCTTCTGTGGGTCAGGAACCCAGGGGAGGCTTAGCAGGGTTGTTCTGGCTCAGCGTCTCTCATGAGGTGAGAATTAAGGTGTCCTCCAAGGGCTTGACTGGAGGATCCAAGATGCCTCACCGGCATGGCTGTCCACACAGGACCTCAGCTCCTCTCTGGCCACTGGCAGCAGTTCTCAGTTCCTCACCACATGGGCTGTCCATAGGCTGCTTGAGTGTCCTCCTGACTTGACAGCTGGCTTCCCCCAGAGCAAGTGAACCAATAGAGAGAATGAGAGGGTGAGGAGGAGGCTGCATTTCTCCTTATGTTTAATCTCTAAAGTCCCGCACCCCTCTTCCACCGTTTCTATTTGTGAGAAGTGAGTCACCAAATGCAGTCCACACTCAAGGAGAGGAAATCAGGCTCCCCTCTTTGAAGACAGGAGTATTGAAGCATCTGTGGTACATATTTTAAAACCCTCACACACCTCTGTAATCTTTTCTCAATACAGAAGCGAGAGTGATCATTTATGTCAATTCTCTGCCCAATGGCTTCTCATCTCACTCAAAGAGCAGCCAAATCCTTACAGAGGCCCTCAAGGTCCTACATGCTCTAGTGCTCCTGCAACCTCTCTGACCTCACCTCCTACCCCTCTCCACATTATTCTCTCCACTCTAGCCCCTCCAGCCTCCTTGCTGTTCCTGCTACCTGCTTGGGCCTTTGTACTTGCTGTTCCTCTACCTGGAATGCAGATCCTCCCAGATATCCAAATGGCTCTTTATCTCACTTTCCTTAGGTTTTTACTCGATGAAACCATCCCTGAACACTCTATTTCAAATTGTCACCTCACCTGCACTCCCTAACTCTTTTCCCTACTGTATTTTTCTCCATAGCGTGTATCCCATCTGTCATCCTATATATTTTACTTATTATCTTTTGTGTCTATCTCTCCCCACTAACAGGCGAGTTCCATATAGGCAGGGGAGTTTTTTGTTTTGTTCACTGCTATAAACCCAGTGTCTAGAACAGTGTCTGGCACAAAGGAGGTGCTCAATAAATATGTCCTGAATATTGGTAGCCAGAGGTAGAAACCCCTAAGGAGTCATGCTTCCAAAATGAGAGTCTGCTCTGGACCTCAGAAATTGATCTCAATGGAATAATCAATAAGAACTATGAACCTATCTAGGAAACAGAAACAGACTCATGGACACAGAGAACAGATTGGTGGTTGCCAAAGGGGAGGGAGTTGGAAGAGGGATGGAGTGGGAGGCTGGGATTAGCAGATGTAAGCTATTATATACAGAATGGATACACAACAAGGTCCTACTGTATAGCACAGGGAACTACATTCAGTATCCTGTGATAAACCATAATGAGAAAGAATATAAAAAAAGAATGTATATATGTATAACCGAATCACTTTGCTGTATAGCAGACATTAACACAACATTGTAAATCAACTATACTTCAATTAAAAAAATAAAATAAACAAGAACTATGAACTCTTCCTCCTCTTTGGGATGGGGTATCATGTTCTCATGGGTACCACGCACCTACCCGTCATCCCTGCATCTTCTACCAGGGCAGGTTGTTAAAGTAGTGCACTGATAATGCAGGAAGCAAAAATACATGCCAACCAAAGCCACAGTGGGGCTGCCCAGATTGAACTCAAGAAGACTGGCAAAGGGCTACATAGCAATGAGGACATCTGCCTTGCAGAGTGAAGTATAGTAAGTCGATGTCAGAGTTTTATTTTGGCTCTTGGGCAAGTTTTATCTAGAACTAAAAACAGACTTCATGATGATTCTAGCCAGGCTCATCTCTTTCTCTAAGAGCCTTTTCTGCAAACAAAAATAAACTCCTTGCAACACCAGGATCGTGCCTGCCTCCTACATGTATTTCCCACAAAAAGGCCCACCATGGCAGGTAGATTGTGTAAGGCTGCGGAAGTGATCTAAGCCAGAGAGAAAGTCATTACCAAAAGGCAGCTACAGTGTCTCCCTTCTCTGGGGAGGCTTCAGAATATAGTGGCATGAGCAAGAATTCTCCAAGGAAGTAATGGTGGGGAGTTGGGGAAGAGAGGACTGGTACAGTTGGCAGTGAGGTAGGACAAAGAACTACATTGAATCCCAATGCCTGAAAAATGCCAGCCATGAAGATGAAGACTGTCTGCTCGTTTATCTTATCCCTCCACATCCTCTTGGGCCCATTGGTCTAGAGCAGTACCGTCCAACAGAACTTTCTGTGATGATGGAAAGTTATATCCACACTGTCTGATATGGTAGTCACTAATCACAGGTTGCTGTTGAACATTTGAAATGTAACTAGTCTAACCGAATTTTTAAAGTTAATTTAATTTAAATAGCCACATATGGCTAATACCTGCCATATTGGACAGTGCAAATCTAGAGCAAAAGAGGGTCTTTAGAATCAAATAAACCTGGGTTTGAATCCTGGCTCTACCATTCACTAGCTGTATGACCTTGGACAAGTCAATCTCCAGAAGCCCCAGTTTCCCCATATATAAAGCATCATCACTAATGATACTTCCTTCATCAGATCATTGTGAAGATTAAATAAGCTGGTATATGAAAAACACTTGACACATGGCTGCTTGATATATGCAGCTAACCTCCCAATCAAATTTGAATTAAATGTTGATTAAACTTCTTTCCCGTGATGAGCTTTTTAAAGTAAAGAAATTCCAAACATTTGTTCCACCAATATATAGACCAGTGGTTTTGAACTGGGGGTGATTTTGCTCCCTAGAGGCCATTCGGCAATGTCTGGAGACCTTCTGGACGGCTTCGAATGGGGAATAGTACTAGAACCAAGTGGGTAGAGGCCAAGGATTTTCCTAAACATTTTGCAGTGTCGTGGACAACTTCCCGCCACCCACCCTTAACAATGAATGATCGGTCCAAAATATCAACAGTGCAAAGATTAAGAAACTCTGATGTAGACACACCCTAAGAATGAGATCAGTGAGATATAGAGCCATTTAAAGATCTCATCTTATCACTCCCTTAAGCCTTCCCCCCACTCCTCCAGACTCTCCCCCCACCTTTCACCAGCAATCTTCCAAATTTCTGCTTTTATTGAAAGACCCATCAACATGGCAAATTCACTAAGGAATATATACACAGCCATGTTCACAGAGGCAAATTTCACTTCAACAAATAGAGTCACCATCAAGAGCCAAGCCCCCACCATGCCTGATGATTTCCCTGCCTGGAGCACTCCTCCCCATGATGTCTTCATGGATTGCATCATCGCTCCCTAATGCTCATCAACCTCATCTCTTCAACTGTAACTTCCCAAAGAGACCTTTCCCAATTGTCTTTTCAAAAAGAGCCTGGCCCTGTCACTCTCTAGTCCCTGCTTTATTTGTTTTCTCAGAGCACCTGACATCACACTCCATGCTTATTTGTTTAGAATGGAAGATCCTCAGAGCAAGGATTTGGGTCTTCAAAACTGTATCGTGGGCTTCCCTGGTGGCTCAGTGGTTGAGAGTCCGCCTGCCGATGCAGGGGACGCGGGTTCGTGCCCTGGTCTAGGAAGATCCCACGTGCCGCGGAGCGGCTGGGCCCGTGAGCCATGGCTGCTGAGCCCACGCGTCTGGAGCCTGTGCTCAGCAACGGGAGAGGCCACAACAGTGAGAGGCCCGCGTACTGCAGAAAAAAAAAAAAAAAACCTGTATCGCCAGGGCCCAGAACTGTGTCTGACACATAGTCACTGCTTAGGAAATATTTGTCCAATAAATGAAAAAAAATGTTTCTAGCCAGGTACAATGACAACTATATTTCAAGTAATATTCAATGCAAAGATTTCAAGTGTAAAAAAGTATTTAATCTCTTGGAGTTCTCAATAATAGGATCTGATCTTTGTCAGAGTATAACATGAAAAGAAAGAGACAGAGAGAACTGACCCAGGTCTTAGGTTTTCCAGCCCCAGTTCTGGTTCTGACACTTACATTCACCATATAAGTATGTATCTGTGAATGCGTGCAAGAGAGGAGGGGAGATTTTTGAAAAATCCAGATTTTAGGCTTGTTTACATCTTAAAAATAACCACAACAACAATAACAGCTACCTTTCACTGAGCATTCCTAGCTTCCCGACAATACGTCATGGGTTTCAGCAAGCTCAGTTATTTAATTCAATCCTCTTTACAGCCTTTTATGGCAGGTGCCATTGCCCCATCTTACACATGAGGTCAAGGCCTTAAGAAAAACTTGCTCCAAGGCACACAGCTAGCAAGTTGTGGGACTGGTGTCAGAACCCAGGCCTGTGACTCTAAATCTTGTCTTAAATATTTTATCGTTATACAGACACCAGCTCCGGCACGTACCTGAACTGGGGCAGAATTTGCAAATTACAAAGAATGATTCCTACGGTAGCAAAATGGTTTTTTTCCTTTTGTTTCTTTTTTATTTTTATTTTTTTTTGGTTTTGTTTTGAAGTACAAAATGTTCTCTTATAATTAATTCTTCTAACCATCCCAATTTTACAGACTCATACAAAGAAGTTCAGAGTATTTTATCAAAATTAGTTTTTAAATAGTACAATGTACATTTTTAAACTAATCATTTTACAGACTGCTTCTGATGTGGGAGAAACTTTGCCAAATAAATGGGATCTGCTCCCAGTCGGGAATTGCTCCCTGGAAGGAGGGACCATCTTATTCACTTTGGGCTCCCACGGGTAGCCCAGGCCCTGACACAAAGCAAGATCTCAGCCAGTGCCTGCTTCTCCCCTCCAGTTCCTCCCTCCCTTTCATCTACAAAATGAGAGGCGTGGTCTTGAAGGTCTCCTTCCTGGGCACATGGTCCCTGACCCTTCAGTGAGCATTTGCTGAGCGCACCACGAAACTTGGTCCTGGCCTCTGCTTTCTCCACCCCTCCATCCATTCAGAGACAAGGCTGCTGGGCACCGGCCTCTTAGCTCCTTGACCCTCCCAAAGGCTTGGTTCAAACTGAGCTTCCCTTCAAAACATAGGTGCCTCTGCTAGGTCACCACTCTGCCACCATTTCTTGGCAATTGTGAGTGATTTAAGCTTCCCTTGAGGCCTTGTTTGACTGTTTCTTCTGCCCTACTCCTTCCTGGCGTGATTTCCCAATAGCACTGACCAAGGAAAAGTTGTTTAAAATCTAACCTCTCCTTTTACTACCAAGGCAAAGATTGGTCGATACACAAGTCTCTCTGCAGAGCTCCTTTGGTTATGTACATTTCAGGGGATCCCAACTTGAACTTCTTTTGCCAGAAATTACAATTTTTATAGACTTCATAGCTTTCCTTTTTACCCTCTGGTATAACACCAATGCCATTTCAAAGTCACTTAATTGGTCACAATTATTGGACTGATTGCATGGTTTTCTTCCCACACGAGGACTCCAAATATCTCTAACTCTCCTCTGGAAATCAGAGCAGGTCTTCTTTCCGCTTGGAAACTATATTCATATTATTCTTTGTATTGTTAAGGTGCTTTGTACTTTTCAAAACTGTTTCTTATACTGATCTCAATAATAAGGCAGAAAAAGACTGTAAGCTTCCCAAGGGCAGGGACCATCTCTATTTTATTCATCACAGAATAGGTACTTCAAATATGTTGGTTGAATGAATGATTCATCTTGGAATAGAAGCCAAGAGTCTTGGTTTTATTGCTGGCTTGTGTATAGTCTAAGTCAGCACTGTCCAATAGAAATAGAATGCAAGGGAATTTCCTGGTTGTCCAGTGGTTAGAACTCCATGCTTCCACTGTAGGGGGCATGGGTTAGATCCCTGGTCGGAGAACTAAGATCCTGCAAGCTGCACAGCCAAAAAAATTTTTTAATTTAAAATTTAAAATAAAATAAAAATAGAATACAAGCCACATACTCTTTTAAACTCTCTAGTAGCCACATTTTTTAAGTAAAAAAAAAAAGTAAATACATTATAATAATACCTTTTACTTAATATATCCCAAATATTGTTTTCCTAGCAGGTAATCAATAAAATCATTAAAATATTTCCTCCTTTTCTTCATACAAGTCTTTGTAATTTGGGGTCTATTTTATAGTTACAGAACATCTCAATTTGGACTAACCACACTTTTAAAAAATAGACTTTAGGGAATTCCCTGGTGGCACAGTGGTTAGGAATCCACCTGCCAATGCAGGGGACATGGGTTTGAGCCCTGGTCCAGGAAGATCCCACATGCCGCAGAGCAACTAAGTCCTTGCACCACAACTACTGAGCCTGTACCCTAGAGCCTGCAAGCCACAACTACTGAAGCCTGCGTGCCCAGAGCCCATGCTCCGCAACAAGAGAAGCCACTGCCATAAGCCCATGGGCAGCAACAAAGACCCAACGCATCCATAAATAAATAATTTTTAAAAATAAATAATAAAAACATAGACTTTATTTTTAGAGCAGTTTTAGGTTCACAGCAAAATCAAGCAGAAGGTATGGAGATGTCTCATATAACTCTTGCCCCAATCTCCCCCAGCTTCCCCTACTATCAACATCCCTCATCAGAGTGGTACATTTGTTAGAACTGATGAACCGACAATGACATATCATTACCATCCAAAGTCCATAGTTTACATTGGGGTTCACTCTTGGTGTTGTACATTCTATGGATTTTGACAAATATGTAATGACATCCACCATTATGGTATCATACAGAGTGGTTTCACTACCTTAAAAATCCTCTGTGCTCTGCCTACTCATCCCTGGTAACCCCTGGCAACCACTGATCCATTTACTGTCTCCATACTTTTGCTTTTCCCAGAATGTCATATGGTTGGAATAATATAGTATGAAGACTTTTCAGATTGGCTTTTTCACTTAGTAATATGCATTTAAGTTTTCTCCACATCTTTTCATGGCTTAATAGCTCATTTCTTTTTAGTGATGAATAATATTCCATTGTCTGGACATACACCGTTTATATATCCACTCACCTAATGAAGGACTTCTTGCTTGCTTCCATGTTTGGGCAATTATGACTATCACTGCTATAAACATTTGTACAGGTGTTTGTGTGGACATAAGTTTTCAACTCATCTGGGTAAATACCAAGAAGCACAATTGCTGGATAATACTGGTTTGTTTTGAAGAAACTACCAAACTATCTTCCCAAAGTGTCTTACCATTTTTCTTCCCACCAGTAATGAATGAGAGCTCCTGTTGCTCCACATCCTTGTCAGCATTTGCTGTTGTCATCAGAAGTGCCAACCCAGTACCCTGAGAAGGATTAGGCAAGGCTATCTCATAATCTTACCCAGAGAAGGTCTTCAGGGTTAAACTGTTGGGTGAAAGGAGGAAGTAGCCCCAGAAGTATTGGAGGAGTAAAATATTTAAGGCTAAGTGGTAATGGTTAGAATTTTTTATGGCTTTATTATGACTTAATGACCATACTAGAAAGGTCATAGTTAAGGAGTTAACACCCACCATCAAACAAACCCTGAAAAATTCCTTGCTTGTTCCTGTGTACATTTCCACTTCCTGTTGTCTGTTTATCTGTCTTTCCTGAGTGGAGAAACACATACTGCCAGTGGGTCTTCTGTCCCATTTGGCGAACCCTGTATTTTGAGGTAGGGCATGCCTTCAATGAACACATGAGTCCACAATAAATTCCCTCCCAAGGCTTCAGAGACAGAATGTCTTACTTTAGTGGGAACCTAGAAAAGTCTCCAGAACGGAGGGAGCCCTTCCTGTGGAGAATTCATCTCAGTCCACCCTGGACAACAGGGTGGGAGAATCAAAGCAAATATTTTGGACTGACTGGGTAGGGATTTGGCTTTCAGCCAGCATTAGAGGAAATTAAAGAAGGAAGTTAGTGGGTTGAAATGGGCAGACAGGACTCTATCAGGTGTGCCGCTCAGTGTGGTCCCATCTCACACAGTGTTTCCTGGTTGCCACTAGGTAATGACCTCTGTCCAGGGAAGCCTTCCTCTCCCTGCAACTTCCAGACACCCACCTCCTTCCATTGTAGACTTAACAATATCAGCACTGATTCTGCCTTCTCTCCAGAGCAGGAATCTTGTTCCCTCTGGAGAGGAAGCAAAGTATTGAGAACTTGGGCACTGGCGTCATCAGAACTGAGTTTGAATCCTGACTCTGCCACTTATTAACTAGGACCTTTGGCAAATTATTTGAGCTTCGTGAACCTCAGTTTCCTTGTATTCATTTCCCGTGGGTGTTGTAACAGATTACCTCAAACCTGGTGGCTTGAAACAATGAACGTTCATTCTCTCACAATTCTGGGGGGCAGAAGCTGGAAATCAGTGTCCAGAGGCTGAAATCAAGGTATCAGCAGGTCCCCACTCCCTCTGGAGTCTCCACGGGAGAATTTTCTCCTCGCCTCTTCCAGCTTCTGGTGGCTGCCGTCATTTTTTGACTGGTGATCACATCATTCACTCTGCCGCTGTGGTCACATTGCTTCCTCCTATTCTGTGTGTATCAGCTCTCCCTGTGCCTCATCACATGAATAATATCTGATGACAAATATGAGGGGACCATCTGATAAGCCAGGATAATCTCTCATCTAAACATCCTTAATTTAATCACAACTGCAAAGACCCTTTTCCCAAATAAGGTAATGTTTACAGGTTCTAGGGATTAGGACTTTACATCTTTGGGGTCACCAATACATTCCCAAGTCTTGAAATGTGAATGCTAGTTGTTTTTGTTTGATTTCCCTCCTGGAAAGCAGGACTGAGACCAAGGACTTATGCAAGTGGTCTTTTGGGGGATGTGATCTCAGGGAACAAGAGGGAACTAGGAAGAGTGAAACAGGGCAAGAGCGAAAATCAGTACATACACACATTATTGAGCCGGTCACTCTGTCTGCTGGGGCTCCATCTTGCTGGGACCCTCTGAGGAACCGTGTAGACCTCAGAACTGTCCTGTTGAGAGATAGAAGAGGGAGCACTTGTCCACCACCATCTACCTCCTATTAGCCCCACTGGTGACTACCTCACACTCTCATTTCTGAGCTAACATCAGAACAGCTAAGCAGTTCCACAGGTAGGGTTCTTGGCAGCAGCAGTGAAGCCCCAGAGCAGAAAGTGAGAGTTAAGTGGTATAGCTGAAGCAAGGTTTTGCCAGGTTATACCTGTAGGAAACTGGTTGTCAGGGCAGCAGCTGGAATTAAAAAGATGAGTCAAGAAGATACAAGGTGAGGCATACAATGGCCCTGCACATTAGAGGTTGTTGGAAGGATTAAATGCAGCAATGTGCATGTCTATCACATGGTAATCACTCAAAAAAAACACTAGCTACTTTTTTCATTGCTGCTATTACTAATACCTGTTCTTATATCACTTGCCTAGCATAGTGTCTAGCATATGGGCAGCTCTCAATATATCTTTGCTGGCTGGCTAAAAGGATGGAAGGAAGGAAGGAGGGGAGGGAGGGAGGGAGGAAGGAAGGAAGGAAGGAAGAAAGGAAGGAAGGGAGGAAGCATGGATGAATGGACAGACAAAAGCAAAAAAACATAATTCATGTCTTGAAAAAATACTTCGGTATTTTCTCAGAAAAGAAACCATAAGTTTCTCTCTGATGAATAAATCAGGTAGTCAGATGTGGGTGGCTTTTCGACATCGGGTGAATATAACAAAGCACAGGGCTAGCACCCAAGATTAATGCCCTTCTAACCTAAATTTTTCTTTTTTTTTTTCTTTCACTACAACCAAAGTTAAAAGAGACTTCTTCAATTCATTTAGAGTTTTCATTGCCCTGGGCAATTTTGAGATTCAGATCTCATCTATTCCACTCTGGCCTGAGTAAATTAGAGCCCTCATGATGTGTTGTGCTGGAAGGGACTTGACTTTCAATCCTGGAGTGAAATATTTTCTCAGGACCCATGTGCACTAATTCCGGCCTAATTCTGAGGTACAGGATTACAGGTTAGCAACAGCCTTTTGGGAGAGAATATACACTTCCTTATGTCATCATCACCATCACTGTCCTAAACAAACACTTCATGCTTCACTAGCTGCTTACTAGGAAGCACCCTCTATATTGGGTACTAAGAAAAAAGATTCATATTGCTGTCCTCAAAGAATTTATATTCTATTTGAGGAGATAGTATAGTTACATAAAAACAAATAATGTTGCTAAGCAATTTATCATAAAAGCCTATTGAATGCTCATGACAAAACTCCTGAAGTCTGGGGTAGTGGGAGGAGTACTCACAAGTTAGTGTAGCTCATCAAGTCTTCCTGAAGGAGGTAGAACAAGCTGGCTTTGAAGGGAGTGTAGGACTTGGATTCTTTGGAAGGAGGAAACATATTGGATAAGACCACATGACTTGTTTCTTAAAGATTTTTTTTTATGTGGACCATTTTTTAAAGTCTTTATTGAATGTATTACAACACTGTTTCTGTTCCATGTCTTGGTTTCTTGGCCCTGGGGCATGTGGGATCTTAGCTCCCTGGCCAGGGATCGAACCCACACCCCCTGCATTGGAAGGCAAAGTCCCAACCACTGGACCACCAGGGAAGTCCCAAGAGCACATGACTTTTTAGGGGAGCTCAGACCAGGAACCTTTAGGCAGATGAGCCTGAAAACAGGAGAGGAAAGAGTAAGTACTAGTGCTCTCCCATTCATCACAGCTCGAGGAAGAAATGCTGCACCCCAGAGCTGAGCTGGCCCACTTATCTGTGATCTGGTGGTTAGAGTGCCAAAAAAAACTTAATTTGAGGCTGAGGCTAGTGAGATCACACTTGGCTAACTTTCCTCTAGCCAAACCATGGTTGGCTGATGCTCTCTGGCCAAAGTACTAAGAAATAAAATCCCTCTTTACTATATGATTTCCATCTTCCCTGCCTCTTCCAGGTTCTGCAATGGAAGTTAACCCTCTTTGGCTCACTCATGTATTCATCTGTTCATTCACTAAATATTTACTGAGCTCCTAGTACATGCTTGACAGTCTCCTGGGCACTGGGGAGTCAGTGGTGAGCAAAAGCAGCCACAGGCCTTGCTCTTGTGTAGCTACGAGTCTTGTAATATAGACAATTGCTAATTATAATCACCTCCAATAACTACAAAATTACAACTGTGATAAATGTGGAGAGTTTCAAGATGTATAATATAGGGGTTACCTAGTCAGAGAGGTCAGGGGAGACCTGAGGAAGTGACAACCAAGTTGAGATCTGAAGACCAGCAGGACAACTTAGGGTTAACTGGGTGAAAACAGGGGGCAAGATCATTCCAGACGGAAGGAACAGCCCATACAATGGCCCCGTGGTGGAAGAGAATGAAGCTCCTTTGAGGAAACAAGAGCAGGCTGGTGAGACTGCGGCAGAGAGACCAAGGGGAGCAGAGGGCAGGATGATGTTGGAGAGGCAGACCTGGCCTTGTGAGGCAAGGCCTTGTGGTCCACGACCTGGATTCTGGCCTTCAGCCTAAGAGTGATGGCAAGCCATCAGAAACACAAGTAGCGTTGCTCTTGTAAAGCCACAGAGCTGGCTACCAGACTGGAGTGGAGTTAGTACAAGTTTTGCTAGAGTTATCAAACTCAAGTAACAGGCTTTGTGATAGTACAGTACAAATGTTTTTCCAAATTAGTCACAAACACTTGGGTGCTGTAACAGAGACCAAGAATAATAGTGACTTCAGTTTATGTCTTTCTCTAGGGCCAGCAAGATGGCTCCACAAGTCAGGTATCAGGTCCCTTCTATTACGTTTCTCTCATCCCCATGTCCAAGATGGCCCACCACCACCATGTTGGCACTCCAGCCAGCAGGGACAGATGAAAGAGGGCATCAAAGGGGATGACCTTTCTTTCTAAGGGCATAACCTAGAAATTGCACACACTATTTCTGCTCACATCCCATGGACCAGAATTACTTTCTCGGTCTCTCCTAGCTACAAGGGAAGCTGGGAAACGTGGTCTTTCTCCTAAGCAGCCCTACACCTGCAGCTAAAATTCTACCACCTCTCCCATAGAGGGGAGAATGAATACTGGTGGAAAGTTGGCAGTCTCTGCCACAGGACTCTTGACCAACTAGAGCAGGCCAACTAATGCAAATATACATTCATTCAGTGAGCACTTGCTGTGTGTTGTGCCAGCGGCAGAGGTTATAAAGAGGAGTGAGATACAATAACTCCCTCAGGTAGCTCAGTCTAGTGCAGTGGAGCTCAAACTGGGCTCCATGTTAGAGTCACTGGGGAGGCATTAAATCTCTCGGCCCTCAGATCTCCCCTCTTCCCAATTAAATCAGAATCTCTGATGGTGAAACTCCACTACTGGTGAGTCTTAGAACTCCCCAGAGGCTTCCAACATGCTGCCAAGGTTGAGAAATACTGGTTTAGTGGAAGAAAGAGACGGGTTAACAAACAGCTCCAGCACTAGGCATTAGGCACTCTAAAAGAGAATGGTACAAACCTCTGTGGGAACACAGGGAAGCCTGTGACTCCTTAAATAGACAAGGGTCATCAGAACTGCACAAGAGGAGACACGTGAGCAGAGTCTTAGAAGGTCAGTGGCAGTTTGCCAGGTGAGCACGGTTGGGAAGGGCATTCCAGGTAGAGCAAGGAGTATGTACAAGAACATGGAGCTGTGAACGATTTCGGGAATTCTAAAATAAGTAAAAATCTTTTCCCTAAATTATTCTAGGCTCTAACACACGCAGCCATAGATCAGCCAGAGTCCTGCTCATAGGACCGGAAAGCAACTTCCACTCTGCTAATGACTAAATATTTAACATTTTATACTTATTCTCCTACTACTGTGTCTAAACACTGGTAGGTTCCTGGGGGTACCTGTGTCTTTTGAAGAGCACTGCACAGCAAGAGCACCAACCAGATAGAATGGAGGTCAAGTAGATTCCCTGCTGTGCTCAGCTTTAACCCTTTAGTTGCTAAAACATTGAAAGGTGGGAGGGGAGTCCTAAGGTTTGGACTGAGAAGGCCAGGTTAGCAGAGATGCAGTCTAGGGGCTCAGATATTTTAGTAAAGGATATGACCTTACAGTTGCACGTAGCTTTGTGTTAGTCCTGGGCAAGGTGCCCCATGGAGCATCAGAAAGCCAGCTATTGCTCCAGTCACATGCAGGATATGTGATGCTGAGGGGAGGGAGGCCGCCAACAAAATAGAGATAAGGCAAAGGACCCGGATGGCAAGATGGAACACTCAAGTATTAGGGGAGTGAGGGAAGGAATCCATATGAGGGAATGTAGGGTGAGAGTAACGGAAGAAAGGAAGAACGTCAGGATGTCAGGGGGCAAGACAGGCTTATGAATGCTGTAGCCTGAAGCTCCTGGTGTCAGATCATTTGAAGATGTTTCTCTGCAGCCCCTTCGGTCCTGTTCTTTCCAGTCTTTGACCTACGCTGAGGTTTTGCAAAATGACGAGAACCAGACTTCCGGTATGGCTAGAGTTTTCTAGCTCAATCCCTGATTACTCGGAGAGGAGAGAAGCGAAACAAGGAATGTGCCAAATACGGCTGTCACCCATGAATGCGCACAGCTGGCCCAGGAGAGGAAGGTCTAGGAAAGAGCTACTTATCAGGCTTGGCTGTGGCCCCTTATCCAAAATAAAAAGTGGACAAAAGGAGGCCATTGTGCATCCAATCAACTCTCAATTATCCAGGGGCAGCTTCTCTACTCTGTGGGTCCCCCCCTACTCCCTTTGAGTTCCCTCCAGCTGTCTGCCCTTTGACCGTTTTCCTGCCCATCAGGGCCACAGTCAGAGGGTGGGCAGGTGGAGGAAGGGCGAGGAAGTAAAATTCAGATCAGTCATTTTATAGCTGTTCCTTAGACGCGTTTGCAAAAGGGGGAGAATCACTGGTTAAACCAACATTCGGTTTATTTGGGGTTTTAATTTATCAGGGCTCTGTCTCATCCTTCATTAGCATGGATAATTGGTAATTGGTTAAGTGGTATTTATTCAATCTGTGGCGCCTCTGCTATTGTATCTGCCGTGTTTCATTTAAAAAATCGTCTGCATTAGTAAAAGCTCTATTGAAATGATTTTCTTAATGCACTTAGAGCTCTGCTATTTTAGCAGAAAACCTACATCTGCATTCCCTATGTAGGGGAGGGGGAGTTTGGAAGTGGTTGGAGTAACCACAGATATTGGGGGGGGGAGTCATATCCATTGGAATATTTAAGTAAATGCTTTAAAGTTACACTTATCTCACTTTCCAATACAAGCAGTCCAAATCTGAAACAGATTTGTATGAGTGTTTTTAAAACTCTCCCCCAAGTTTTTTATATTGTCAAGTGAAGGCAGAGAGTAGATTTCTGATTCCTCTCCTATCACCGCCCCCTCCCTTTGGACGTCTTAGTTTACTCACCTGCATGGAACAAAGGCCATTCTTTGCCTTATTGCAGTTTAAAAAGTTGAACTAACTTATATCTGTACAGAAAAAAATATATTAAGTTTGGAGGCACCGTTTGGGTTTACAGTAGCATTTAAAATGAAGTCCTATAGGGACTTCCCTGGTGGTCCAGTGTCTAAGACTCCACGCTCCCAGTGCAGGGGGCCCTGGTTTGATCCCTGGTTGGGGAACTAGATCCCGTCTGCCTGTCGCAACTAACAATTGGCAGGCCGCAAAGAAGATCCCGCATGCTGCAGCTAAGACCCAGTGCAGCCAAATAAATAAATTTTTTTTTAAAATAAAAGCACTTAAAAAAATAAATAAAATGGAATGCAATCTTAGAACTAGGAGAACTAAGGCAGGATAGGTGACTCAGCTTTATTACTAGGCTACAGTATGAGAGGAGCAGAATTTACATGCTAGAATTAGAAATAAAGTTTCCATCATGGTTTTTTTGGTACTTTATTATGGATATTCCACAATCGTGTTGAATTGTTTAGAGTTATCTGTATTTTTAAAGGAGTAGGACCAGCCACCATTAGCCACAAAAGAGTTAGGCTGTGATGTGCACAGGTTATGCGCTCGAGCTTTGGATTCAGAATAGAGCAGCCTGGGTGTGAACAGAGCTGAGGAGTTACTTATGAGCACAGATCTGCCCTCTGAGGGACATGGTGGTTTTTGGCAGGAGCCCTGATCTGCTGTGAGAAGCTCTAGGCTTGACCCTTAACTTTGTCACTTTTTTGCCAGCTGTTAGTAACCGTCTCTAAGCCTCCGTTTCATCATCTAACAGATGGCAGTGATAATGCATGAGTGATTGGCAAGTTGCCTGGCACATAATAAGCACTCAATAAACGTTCAGTGTATTCAAGACTTGCATTTATAGCAGAGTCTTGGCACCCTGAAACTCATCAGTAGTTGTGAAAAGAAAGTATGTGAGAAGTCTCGAAGAAAGTTGTGAGAAGAAAGGATTTCAATCGCATAAAACCATCTCCTCCGGGCTTCCCTGGTGGCGCAGTGGTTGAGAGTCCGCCTGCCGATGCAGGGGACACGGGTTCGTGCCCCGATCCCGGAAGATCCCACATGCCGCGGAGCGGCTGGGCCCGCGAGCCATGGCCGCGGAGCCTGTGTGTCCGGAGCCTGTGCTCCGCAACGGGAGAGGCCACAGCAGTGAGAGGCCCGCGTACAGCAAAAAAAAAAAAAAAAAAAAAAAAAAAAAACCATCTCCTCCAAGATTACGTACTTACTTATCCGTTCATTATTTAATAAATACAGTTAGATCACAAGCCTACCAGGTACATAGTTTTATTTTTACCTTCAAGCAGAGACGTCCTGGGTTAAGTTAGCATGGAAAAGTATATGCACTTTACAGACCGATTTTGAGGGGGGTCCTGAAATGGTTGTTGAAACCTTAAAATATTCCCATTTCTCAGCAAGAACAGTCTGCTAGCTGTAGCCAAAAATGCAAACTGCCTGGTAATCGGTCTGAAGAGACATTTGCCTGGTCTCTCACAATGTATGGAACTGCCACCTCCTGTTTGGGCATTTCAGAAAACATTTGGATTGCTTTAGATGTCTTACCACGCTAATTAAATAAAATATGACTAATTAAATGTCATAAAGCATGATGTAAACTTGTTAATGTCAGGGGAGAGATTTAAAAACAACTATCAAGATGGGCAAATTTGTCACATGTCAACATTTTGAGTTAATTTTCAGTGGTAAATAAGCAAATTTTATTTAAGAAATGCGAAAACTGTCTGGCGATGTGATTAGGGCATTCTATATTTTGTGCCTGATTAGACTGTGGCTTATATGGGGGGCTGGAGAATCTCTTCTGAATAGTTAACTACCCATTTTTTCAATTAAACATAATGTTATGTTAACATCCTTAAAGAGGTAAATGATGGCACAGTAAATCCAATTAGAATACATACTTACAACTGGATTCTCTTGCAATTTTCCAAAAGCTGATTGCATTTTACATCTTCCCTGCTACTGTCAGAGAAGCTCTAGCACAAGTTGCTGCACCCCGCCCCCCCGGTGCCTGTGTCTTTTCGTGGTGACCTTTGCTGGAAGAGCTGCTGCAGACATCACAAACTCTCACATCAATTTGCCACAATTGGATGTGGCATCTTGCAGCTAATTTGATTTGGGAAGAAATGCACCTGGCTCTGTTTTTTCCCTATAGAATGTGGAGGGAGTTCTGAGTCCTCCCAGATGCCATCTACCCGAGGAGCCCATGTGTTTTTCAAGGTCTAAGCAGTTTGTCTTCCTCTCCCCAAATCCAACCCGTTACAAAAGGAAAGGAGCTGAATTATTTAATGCAAAAATAAATTAGATTGGAGTCAGGGAGGGAGAATGAGAAACAAAGTGAACTGAAAAATACAACTGTTGATCTAACTTCCAGACTTCCTTCATTCAAAAAAAAGCCAACCCTTTCTCTTTGGCTGTTCAAGTCTATGTTACTTCCCTTTGTTTTTATCACATCAATTAAACACAATTTCCCCCATATCAGAATTCTAAAGCAATGCCACCCTGTCAAGTTCATACTGTGTGAAAGACACACAAACATACAAATATAGTTCTACTTTTTGTTAAGTTTCAAACCAATTTGAGGTTGTAGAAAATAGATAAAATGGTAATGTGTTTAATCTATTATTGATGAATTTAAATAGATCAAAAGGCTGCTTGTTGCAGGAAAAATACAAGTCCCAGGCCTTTTATTCAGTGACCTACATTTTATCTCAATTATACTCCAGATATTGAAAAACAAAATAATCAACAACAACAAAACCTACCTTGTAAATATGATTTACATTGAGTAGGTGAGGATGCTCTGAAGGTAAGTGAAAGAAAAAGGATTACTGAGTATTTCACATTAGGTTTAATTTTTATGAGAGGAGGGAGTAGTTTCCTGGAGAGGTAAATAAATGTTAATTGTATAGCACTCTCCTAGGAAAGCTCAAATCTATGCCATATTGCCGTAAGAATACATATACCGGGGCTTCCCTGGTGGCGCAGTGGTTGAGAATCTGCCTGCCAATGCAGGGGACACGGGTTCGAGCCCTGGTCTGGGAAGATCCCACATGCCGCAGAGCGAGTGGGCCCGTAAGACACAACTACTGAGCCTGCGCATCTGGAGCCTGTGTTCTGCAACAAGAGAGGCCGCGATAGTGAGAGGCCCGTGCACCGCGATGAAGAGTGGCCCCCGCTTGCCACAAGTAGAGAAAGCCCTCGCACAGAAACGAAGACCCAACACAGCAAAAATAAATAAATAAATAAGTAAATAAATAAATAAATCTTAAAAAATTTTTAAAGTAAAATAAAAAAGAATACATATACCATGACTCATGTAAAATGGGGGGTGGGATTCTTTGGGAAAAGAAATCTGAATGAGTCTACACTGGGTCAAAAGTTGAATACATGCATGTTTAGAGTAATGATGGGTGGGAACTTGAAAATTTTTTGTCAGGAAAAGGAAGAGAGCTGTTGAAAATTCTAAGAAACAAGAGGGCAAGGACCATTCTGATTTCGTGGCTTACCCCCATCCCTGGTGCCAAGTCTGCAGTTGATACTCAATAAATATTTATTGAATGAGTACCTAAAGCTTTAGAACTTCTACACTCAGTTTCCTTTTGCATAGATAGACCTAACCTAAATATGTCTACTAATAGCAGCCTGACCTGTCAAGAGATAACTAAAGGATTTATGAGCCTTGTGGACTATGTGGAAATTTTTAAAGATGGAGAGTGTATGATTATTGTTATCACAATTCCCTCATATACTTTCGTATCTGCTTCCCCTGCATCTTAAAAATAGAAGGCTTTACAGGAACATTCGTAGTTGCAGAGATAAAGGACAACTCATTTCAGGCTGGTGAGAGTGAGAGATGATGTCATTTCCAACCGAAGATGGAAGCAGGGAAGAATTCGGAGCCCAGGAGCAGGAAGGAAAATCAAAACAAGTTTCCAGAACTCTCTGAATCCCACAATTACCAAGGTTTTTTTAGTGCAGCTTCATTCTTTTCTTTGAACTTGTGAATTTGCAGATCATTAAACAGCTCCATTTTCAAAAACAGGACGATACTCTAACACAAACATAGTCATTCTGTATAATTTTCCATTTGGTTTTATTGGAGCCATAACTCATTTCCATGAGACCCAGTAACCTGGGGAAGGAAATATTCCTAGAAGTTGTTTTAACTCTACAGGGCCTACCACAGAGTAGGACTCAATAAACGTGTGAATGAATAAAGAATCAGTTAATGAATGAATGAATATAGCAGCTAGCAGTTATGAGTCAGGAGAGGTTGACTGCCAATAGCTGATATCAAACAAGCAAAATCACGATGGCTTAACCAAGAAAAAGTTGATTTCACTATTACGTTAAAGAAGTCTGGAGTCAAACCATACAAGGCTGATATAGATAGCAATTCTATGCCGTCTACAGAGACATGGGCTCCTCTCTCTCTGCAGCTATTCATAGACTGTGGCTTGTACCTTCACAATTTAGGATGGCTGCTGGAGTTGCCACCATCACATCCTAATTAAAATCTAGAAGATAGGAAGCAGAAGGATGAAAAGGGAGCCCCTGTAAGGTGGGGCAGCTACATTTCAGCAGATTGGAAGCTTATCATCTAAAATGTAGTCATAAAGCCATACATAGCTGCAAGAGAGACTTGGAAATGTGGTCTTTTGTTCACTCCTGGAATTCAAGTTCCAGCACTAAGGAAACGAGGGCGAATGGATATCGGCTTAGGCAATAGTAATATCTGCCACATTAGCAAACACTCTGCAATAGAGTTTGGAAAGGAAAATGCATTGATCCTTCCATCTAGCCTCCATAGACCTGTCTGCAGTAGAAGAGGAAGAGGCAAATGGTTTCCTTAAGCACAAATGTCAAGACATTGAATAAAAACAGTGTTACTGTGTGCCAGACACTGTTCTAAATACTTTATCCATATTAATTCATTTAATCTTCACAACAACCCTACATGGGAGGTGCTTTTATTTTCATCATGATACAGGTAAGACTTTAAGACACAGAGGGGTTAAGTGACTTTCCCAGGGTCACACAGCAAGTATTTGGCAGAGCCCACACAAACCCAGGCAGTCTGACTCTTAATCTACTGGTCAAAAGTTGCCAAATAGGGCTTCCCTGGTGGCGCAGTGGTTGAGAGTCCGCCTGCCAATGCAGGGGAAACAGGTTCGTGCCCCGGTCCGGGAAGATCCCACGTGCCGCGGAGCGGCTGGGCCCGTGAGCCATGGCCGCTGAGCCTGCGCGTCCGGAGCCTGTGCTCCGCAATGGGAGAGGCCACAACAGTGAGAGGCCCGCGTACCGCAAAAAAAAAAAAAAAGTTGCCAAATAAAGACAGCACAGTTTAACATAAAGTTAGAGACCAAATTCTTAGTTTCATTAAAAAGCAACTTCTTAAAAGCACTGTCCTTTGGACCATGTGACCTGGCAGACCATATGCTAGAGGTTTCTTGTGTTGAGAGACAATTCTCTATGAGTCTTTTCTGCATGTCCTATGATTGAGGGACTGTCTGTCCTTTGTTCTGAACTATGATTTCAAGGATGTTTGTATAGCAAATAGACTTGGAAGATATACTGTCTTCCTCCAAAGCTTAGGGCAGGTTTTCTTACAGCCATGGAAGATGGAGGTAGTACCTCCTTCTGGAGCAAAGGACAGGCATACTTACTGCCCATTATAAAAGATTTATATTCCCTAAACTCAGGGTCCCTCTATTGTAATGCAATCCACTGTGGGTACAGGTGTGATATGATCCTCCTTATGGGCATTGGGGCTCAGGGAATCAGTATAAAAATGCTGATACTCTGGCTATGGCTAGAGCTGTGAGTAATAAACTGACCCAGGAGCCTCATGTCTTCTACCAGCATCCATGAAACGGTGGCAAGCTAACTTGCTAGCTTGCAAGTAGGACAAAATCTCAGACCCTTCACAGTTCTTGACACTGTAATGGCAGTTGATGCCACGTGCGGTTTATGGCAAACCCCAATAGAAGGGTCATAACATAGACCCCTAGGGTTTATCCCCTAGGCTAAGGAATTGACTCACATGATTGTGGGGGGCTGTCAAGTCTGAAATCTGCAGGAAAGGCTGGAAATTCAGGTGAGAGTTGATACTGCAGTCCTGAGGCCGAATTTCCAGCAGAATGGAAACTCAGGCAGGGTTTTTACATTGCAGTCTTAAGGAGAATTCCTTCTCTTTCAAGAAACCCCAGTCTCGGCTCTTTGAAGAACAAAGGTAAATTAGAAGACTTATTCCTCTAATAGTAGAGGAATTGCCCAATTGGAATACGTTGGATCTACTAAAAGCGGACTTTTGAAAAAGAAGACCATTCTTTTCCATTTGATCTTTCATTGGTACCATTATTATTATTATTAATCGACATATTCTTAGTACCAACTACAGAGCCTAAAAATATGATTGTTTAATTCTTTTTTTTTTTTTGGCGGTACGCGGGCCTCTCACTGTGTGGCCTCTCCCGTTGCGGAGCACAGGCTCTGGATGCCCAGGCTCAGAGGCCATGGCTCACGGGCCCAGCCGCTCCGCGGCACGTGGGATCTTCCCGGACCGGGGCACGAACCCGCGTCCCCTGCATCGGCAGGCGGACTCTCAACCACTGCGCCACCAGGGAAGCCCTGCTTAATATTTTTGTATGAGGCCCACTCACATTATGGAGGGTAATCTCTTTCAGTGAAAGTGTACTGATTTAAATGTTACTCACATCTAACAACAACAACAAAAAATACCACACAATATACCTTCACAGCAGCATCTAGCCTGGTGTTTGACCAAACAAATGGGCACCACAGCCTGGTCAAGTTGACAAATAAAATTAATTGCCACACCACCCAAGCTCTAAAGTCCCCCCCCCATAGGAATGCACGAGGCCTCTGTTGTCACTGCCTCTCAGTCCAGTTTCTCTTTCTGCCCAATCCTACTTCCCTCACTCTCTCATGCAAATTGTTCCTGAGAGCACCCTCCAGTAAACCTATTGCCCGTACAGCTCCTTCTGAGAGTCTGTTTTCTCAGAATCCTGCCATAAAACAGATACTGTAATAAACAAAACATGCTACTCAGAATTATTACCAAGTCTAAGTTAGCAGCTAACTCTCAAAGGTTTTGTTGTTGATTTAAAAAATATTTGAAATCACGCAGTCTGCTGTCTTTGAGAGAGATGTGCCATTTAACTCTAAGAACAAAGCAACTGGTCAATTAAACAGAAAGCAAAGATGGTTTAAAAAAAAGAACTCTCAAAAAAAACCTCGCTTACTGGTTTATTCTTTGTCACTTTTATGTCTAAGCAGCAACTGCTCAGAGTTTCAGAGCTGCAAGCTGTCGGTCTGTTACTCTTATCCAGGCACATGTTTTGGGAGTGCGTGCCCACAGACATTCAGCAGATGGTCTTGGGCTGGACATCTGGAAGTCGCATCAGATTATGGTGCACAAATTTGTGATAATAGATTTAATTCAGTTTTTGCTCAACATTTTTTGGCTGGTTTAAAGACCCTGGGGTCAGTATGTAACTTGGCAAGGGTTTTACAAAAATTGTTCTGAATTTACCATCAGTGGGCTGATCTTATACAATATTTTGTTTGTGCAACTCAGACCAGCTGGGTAAAAACTAATGAAAGGAATGCAATTATAGGGGGCTGAGAGGTACATGTAAGCCTTATTAATACATTAGTCATTCTCTGTGTACCCCTGACCATCCCACATGTGCGGCTGCATAAGGAGGGCAAGATAACCTTGGGGGAGCATGGCCATCTTCCTTCATTTTCTGATTCTAGAGTCTAGAATGGATGTTTTATTTGGACAATTAAGGGCAATACAGCAATATGTGTAACCACATCATTTTTTTTTTTGTCAGGAATAGTCTGAAATAAACCTTAAGAACAAAATACAAATGAAGTAAAGATTAATCCTAATACAACACTTATATAATATATTGAAGAAGAGTGTCCTCTTCTTACCATCAAACATAGTATAAATTGAGTATCTGCATGTAAAAGACTACTTTTTTCATAATCCTCTCACAGCATCTAACAGCCAATTTTCACTAAAAAAAAAAAAAATGCTGAATAGATAGGTGAATGGATTTCTTTTTCTTATTTTTTTAAAGCTGAGAATAAACCAAACAGGGAAAGGCTAAAAACTCATTAAGAAAGCGATCAACAGACATAGAGAATACTTGTGGTTGCCAAGGGGGAGGGGGGTGGAGAAGGGATGGATTTGGAGTTTGGGTTTAGCAGATGCAAACTATTACATATAGAATAGATAACAACAAGGTCCTACTGTATAGCACAGGGAACTATACTCAATATCCTGTGATGAACCATAATAATAGAAAAGAATATTTTTTAAAAGTGGTCAACATATAGAAAAAGTCGCTAAGAAGAAAAAAAGACTGATGACCAATAAATGTATGGAAGGATGGTCAGCCCCAGGATTAATTAGGGAAATCAAATGACACTGAGAAATCATTTCACAGTCTTCAGATTGGCAAAAATTTAAAGAATGACAATTCCAAACATTGGCAAGAACCTTCATACACTTATGGTGGGACTGTAAGCTGGTATAATCACCTGGAAGAGTCGTTGGCTATACCTAGTTAGGCAGAAGATACACTTAGTCTATGATCCAGTAATCCCACTTCTAAGGTATACATGCTAGACAGGGATACAAGTTCACAAATGTTCACCGTTGCATTGTTGGAAATAGCAAAAACAAAAACAAAATTGTAAACAACCTAAGTGTCTGTCAATGGAAGAATGGATAAATATGTTGTTGCATATTTCAACAGTAGATTACTATACAGCAGTCAGAATGAATAAATTAGAGTGACATCTAACAACACAGATAAATCTCAGCAATAACAACAAGAACCAAAAAAAGAAAATTGGAGGAGTCTAGGAAAAATACCCAAAAGAAGTTTAGCAAAAGTTTAGGAAAAAAAAGTTTCGATGTTTATTGATGCAAAATATGTAGAAAATTACTGAAACATGCATAGGAATGAAGAGCACTGAAATAATTAGTGAGGTTAACTCTAAGGAGAAAGGTAGGGAAATGGGATTGGGGAGAGGGTTCAGAGATGGCTTCATTGTATCTATAATATTTATAGTGGGGAGAGGAGAAAAATGTCAAGAAAATAGGCCAATTTTTAAAACTGTGTTCTTCCTATAATTTCCTATTTTTCAAGTATGTTTAAAATATATAATGATTTTTAATACAGTGTTTAAAAGAATCAACTCTTTTTCCATTATAGTTTATTATAAGATATTAAATATCAATATTGAATATAATTCCATGTGCTATACAGTAGGACCTTGTTGTTTACCTGTTTTATATATAGTAGTTTGCATCTGCTAATTCTGAACTCCTAATTCATTGTTCCCTTTCCCCTTTGATAACCATAAATTTGTTTTCTATGTCTGAGTCTGTTTCTGTTTTGTAAATAAGTTCATTTGTATCACATTTTTAGATTCTACATATAAATGATATATGATATCTGTCTTTCTCTGTCTGACTTACTTCACTTAGTATGATAATCTCTAGATCAATCCATGTAGCTGCAAATGGCATCATTTCATTCTTCTTAATGGCTGAGTAATATTCCATTGTATATATGTGTCACATCTTCTTTATCCATTAATCTGTTGATGGACACTTAAGTTGCTTCCATGTCTTGGCTATTGTAAATAGTGCTGCTATGAGCATTGGGGTGTATGTATCTTTTCAAATTAGAGTTTTCTCTGGATATATGCCCAGGAGTAAAATTCCTGGATCATATGGTAGCTTAAAGGAATCAACTTTTATTTAAAAACCTGAAATGAGAAATCAGCACTCTTGAGCTCCATAAATTCAACAACTTAAGTGAGGGGAGACATGCAGTAACTCTAACACCAGCCCTTACTCAGGCCTAGTTCTGGATAGTGCTCCAGCAAACAGTTCTCCCAGCTCTCTGTTTTCCAGATTTCCAGTGAAAAATCGCCAAAGAGGGCTTGATTTGTCTAAGAGAGCTGCTGCACCTTCTCCTTGTAAGTGTGCTAAATTTTCATTAATTTCATTGCTTACACACACAGAAACAAAACAAAAAAACAAAACAAAAAACTAAAGGTGGGCTTCCCTGGTGGCGCAGTGCTTGAGAGTCTGCCTGCCGATGCAGGGGACGTGGGTTTGTGCCCCGGTCCGGGAGAATCCCACATGCCGCGGAGCGGCTGGGCCCGTGAGCCATGGTCACTGAGCCTGCACGTCCGGAGCCTGTGCTCCGCAACGGGAGAGGCCACAGCGCTGAGAGGCCCGCGTACCGCAAAAAAAAAAACAAAAAACAAAAACAAAAAACTAAAGGTGCCTCTTCCACAGGCCTAGGTGGAAAATTCTACATCAGTAGAAATCCCACCAGCTACCTAAGCTCATGTCTTTAATTCTGCCACATAAGGTAAATGTTTTTACTTGGAATCACTTTTCCCCTGGAGCTGACATGATCCGATCCAGACTTTTTTGATTCTTAAAACACACAACAAACAAAAATCCCCAATCCTCCCCAACCTGCTCTGATTATGCTAGTAATATGTGTTCTTTGTAGAAAATTCAGAAAGTGATGAAAAACACTCCTCAAATTAAAAATCATTTGGGGGGTTTTCCTGGTGGCATAGTGGTTAAGAATCTGCCTGGCAATGCAGGGGACACTGGTTCGAGCCCTGGTCTGGGAAGATCCCACATGCCGCGGAGCAACTAAGCCCGTGTGCCACAACTACTGAGCCTGCTCTCTGGAACCCACGAGCCACAACTACTGAAGCCCGTGTGCCTAGAGCCCATGCTTCACAACAAAAGAAGCCACCGTGATGAGAAGTCCACGCACCGCAATGAAAAGTGAAGCCCCCGCTCACCACAACTAGAGAAAGCCTGGGCAGAGCAATGAAGACCCAATACAGTAAAAAACTAATTAATTAATTAATTCAGCCAAAAATAAATAAATAAATATTTTTTTAAAAAATCACTTGGAATCTCGAGACTCAGAAATAACCACCTTTAACATATCAGCGTTATCTTTTTCCAAGTTTTGCTTATGCATGTACACACACACACACACACACACACATAATTGGAATCATACTGTGTCTACTGTTTTGTATTTTTCTTGTTCAAAAACATATTCCATTTCATTATTCATCTGAGCATCATTTTTATGGTTCACATAGTATTCCCTTGTGCGATGTTCCTTAATTTATTTAAAGCATCGCCCTCCCACTGTAGGGCATTTACATACGGCCAGATTGCCATTCCTGAAAGCATGAACCAATTTAGACCCCTCTCAGGCCTATCAACAGTACATGAGAATGGCCATTTCCCTGTTCCCTTAGCAACATTGCTGGCTAAGTCTTTTTCCTTCCTCCACAGAAAGATAATAGGAAATTCTCATTATGACACACAAGTTTGGAGAGAGAGATGGACTTCATTAACAATACTTTTCATATGTGTATCGAAAGAACTGTTTAATTACCAAAGAATGTTCATGCAGTTTTTTTTTCTCTTCTGTATAAGATATTAGAGGAGTCGTAGTTAACACTATGATGAAATTTCAAAATAATGTTTATTTCCATTAATGCTCTATTCCTACTATGAAAGTTCCTTGAGGCCAGAAACCATGCCTTATTCATTATTGTATCTCCAGACTCTCACACATAAAAGGCTTTCAATAACTGCCTGCTGAAGTAACGAATAAAGGGTTAAATCAGTGTCAAAGAAACCAATGATCATGCCATGGAAATCACTTTGGATAAAGCTGAGTTTTCAGAATAACACGAAAATTGGATCCAACTTTATTTTTTAAACTTCAGTTCTCAATGTTAATCTTCTCAACTGTTATATTTGTCTTAGGACACTAGACCCTGATTGCACCTGTGCTGGGTAGTGGGGAAACATAAAACTAAAATAATAGGAAAACATCTCCGTGCACAAAAGCCACATGCTTTACCTGGCAGTATCACTAGCTAAAGATTAGCAACATTTTCCAGTGACGTAGGCTGTTGCCCTCAGTTTCTGGTCTACGCTGAGAATACTCATGTTTATGGTAGTAAGAGGAGACTATCTCATATCTCAGCAGCAAGGAGCAATTCCAATCTAGAGAGACCCAGAACACTGGCTTCCCACTCTTAGATGGTGAGAAGCTCCAACTCAGACCCACTGCAAGTCAGCCTTGACCATATGCCAGACCAAGAATGGCGCTGTGTCTTCACAGCAATTCACAGACGAGCACAATTCCAGGAATTTCTTTTGGGGTAGATTTGTAATAAGCTCCGGAATGACTATAGAAACAGCCACAATTGGTGTTCTATAGTAAGACATATTTTTAGACTCAACTTTCAACTCTGGTCACACAGAGCATGGGCTCTGGTCATTGTCTTCTGCATCCTCTTTCCCAGGATTTCTCAAATTGCTGGGGGCTGGGGGTGGGGTGAGGTCATGACCCCCACAGGGTCACAGAGGGGAAAACAGCAAAGCATCAAGTAGAGTTTTCTCGAAACTGCTGTGGGTGGCGGGCATGATTCTCTTATGTCAGTGGTTCCTACTGATGCCTCATTGCCATCAAACTGCTGCCTCAGCCTCTGCTCCATCCATCAGTCACGACAGCTGCTTCTGGTTTAAAACTTACCAAGTGCCAGGCACTATCTAGGTGCTTTCCTTTCCAGTGACTTCTAATATTTTTCATATCATGGAACACAGAAAATGATACTGTTTGTGCAGTCAACATACAGGCATGGCTGTTTGTGGCAGGAGGCCACTGGCTGAGAATCTGGTAGCCCCAAGTCTCACCCAGCTGGTCTGTGGACTGAAAAATACGCTATCATGCCACACACTTAATCTATTTGTGGCGTGCCACTGGGATACTCTGCTTTAAAGGGATTATATCATTTAATAAGTACACTCTTATGGGCTATCTGTATTATCCTTATTTATAAATGAGACTCAGGAAGGTTAAGAGCCTTGCTCCTGATCACACAGCTAGTTGGGAATTCAAACTCAGGGGTTTTAGACTATATTATTTGTTCACAATTATGTATTCCTTTCCTGCCCTTGCCATGCTTACTTGTAAGATGGAAAGGGCTTCCCTGGTGGTGCAGTGGTTGAGAATCTGCCTGTTAGTTCAGGGGACACGGCTTTGAGCCCTGGTCTGGGAAGATCCCACATGCCGTGGAGCAACTAGGCCCGTGAGCCACAACTACTGAGCTTGCGCGTCTGAAGCCTGTGCTCCGCAACAAGAGAGGCCACGACACAACAAGAGAGGCCCACGCACTGCGATGAAGAGTGGCCCCCGCTTGTCACAACTAGAGAAAGCCCTCTCACAGAAACGAAGACCCAACACAGCCAAAAATAAAAATAAATTAATTAGGGGCTTCCCTGGTGGGGGGGCTTCCGCCTGCAGATGCAGGGAACACGGGTTCGTGCCCCGGTCTGGGAGGATCCCACATGCCGCGGAGCGGCTGGGCCCGTGAGCCATGGCCGCTGAGCCTGCGCATCCGGAGCCTGTGCTCCTCAAGGGGAGAGGCCACAGCAGTGAGAGGCCCACGTACCACAAAAAAATAAATAAATAAAAATAAATAAATAAATTAATTAATTAATTAATTAATTAAAAGAAGGCTCAACATTAAGGAAAAAAAAAAGATGGAAAATACTTCTCCATGCTATTGACTTTGGTCTTAGCCATATGACCTGCTTTTAATCAATGGAATGTGAGTGGATATGCCAGATCCAAACAGAGGCTTCAATCTCATAGAGATATCTGTACTCCCATGTTCATTGCAGCATTACTCACAATAGTCAAGATATGGAAATAACATGTGTCCATGAATGGATGAATGGATAAAGAAGATGCAGTACATATATATACAATGTAATATTATTCAGCCATGAGAAAGAAGGAACCCCTGCCATTTGTGACAAGTTGGATGAAACTTGAGGGCATTATGCTAAGTGAAGTAAATCAGACAGAGAAAGACAAATACTATATGATATCACCTATATATGGAGTCTAAAAAAATCAAACTCGGAGAAACATAGGAGAGTGGTGGTTACCAGGGCCTGGAGAAATGACAAGATAGGAAATGACAAGATACTGTCAAAGGGTACAAACTTCCAGTTATATGATTAACAAATTTGGGGATCTAATGTACAGCATGGTTATTATAGCTAATAATACTGTGTCATATACTTGAATGTTGCTAAGAGAATACATCTTAAATGTTCTCACCACAAAAAGAAATGGTAACTATGTGACAGGATGGAGATAGTAGGTAATGTTATGGTGGTAATCATTGTGCAGTAAGTGTAGCAAACCATCACATTTATACACCTTAAACTTACACAATTTTAAGTGTCAATTATATCTCAGTAAAGCTGGGGAGAAAAAATAGAGGCACCAAGTGCACTTGCATGATATAGCTTGACTTCCTAAGCTCCTGCCATCTGTCACAAAAACATGCCCTACACCGAGGTGCCAGAATGAAAAGATATAGGGAGCAAACCCAAGAAGAGCCTGGCAGAAGCAAGCAAAGCTATTTTCAACCCGTAGATCTGGGAGTAAGAAATATTGTTGTAAGACACTGACTTGAGGAGTTCTTACAGCCTAAGTTGTCTAATACATGAGATCGTCTCGATCCACACTCTAGGCCTTTTCCACTTTGCTCTATTGTTTCTCATCCCCAGTCTTTCAAGGAGATTCCCCCATTAGCTTATTTTTCCTAGTATTTTTATTTTTTATATTCTCTGCAAAAATTGTAGAAATTTTCTTTTTATCCTTTTTCTAGCTGTGATACAAGGCCCTCAGAAGATCCCAACATGAGAGTAAGAAGAATGATCCCTTGCAAGTGAAAGATACATAGATAGATACAGAGATAGATAGATAGATAGATAGACAGATAGATGATGTAGTTTTCAAAGCCCATCCACTTCTGTTACTATTGGTTTGATACTTACTACCTAGTGGGATAGGCAGGACACTCTTGCCATATTAAGATCAGTACTTAATGCCTGTTTACCGAATGAAACAGTCAATCAATATTCACTTTGCTTAAGACAAAACAAAAGACTTAGAGATTGAATAACGACAATAGTGATCTTTGGGTTTGTAGTATAGCCACAGGCCCCAGTTCTATGCTAAATGATGTCATTTAATCCCTATCCTATTCCTGTCTTCCTTTAGTAATAGAAACCTGGAGCTAGGCACCTGGTCACCAGGAAATACTACACTTTCCATGCTCCTTTGCAGTTAGCTGTGTCCATGTGCCTAAGGCCTGGCCAATGGGATTTAAAACACTTCCAAGTCAGAATCTTAAAAGAAAAGTAGTGTGTGCCTTCCCTTTCCTTTTCCTCCTTCCTTCTTGCTGGAATCAGACATAATGGCAGTAACCGAAAGACCCATTTAATCATGAGAAGGGAGCCCAATGTACATGAACTTTTACATGTAAAAGAAATAAAATTGCATCTTTGTAAGCCACTGTATTTTGAGCTCTCCCTCCTGTGTGTTTTTTTCACAGCAACCTAACATATACCTACCTAATGCAGTAGATATTATCACTTTTTTCAGATCGGGAAATTGAGTTTCAGATTGATTAATTTACATCAAGTTCACACCATTAGTAAGCAGTAGAGCCAGGACTTGGATCAAGGGTTGAATGATGCCCGAGGCCAGATTGTGTGTCCCTACACTCACCAGCCTCCCAAGGGCAGGATTTACACCTTCTGCTCAGTTTTCTTTTGCTCTATTGCTAAGGTTTCAATTACAAGTACTATATTACAGAAGGTAAAATTCTCTTACCCATTAAGAAAGAAACCTTCAGATCTGCCTGACATGGAAAGGTAATATTCTTTGGCATGGAAGAAAAATATTCAACTACAAGAGAATGATTCAGGGCAGCCTACACCATGTGCAGACAAAAGTGAGGTGAGGGCCCCATGTGATCCTTTTGATGCGCAGGAAGAAGACATTACAACTTCTGCTTGTATTTATAGTTTTAGCTTTAAAAGTCAGACATGTAACTTAAGTAATATGTAAAATATGTACAGTATGGACATTGCTGCCTTCATTCAGTGACTCCAACAGAGATTCATGTGTCCAATACTCTCTCCCAGAGAAGGGCAGGAGCACCCTTAGGGTTCTTAAACAGAACTGTTTGCTGGTGGCATAGTGAAACACATTATAATTTAGAGTGTGCCCAGTTTAGTGGATTAAGAGTTATATTTTCTAGTTTTAACCAAACTAGGAAAGTGGAAATGTAGCTTAAAAGGAAAAACTGTGAACTGAAGATCATCCTAATAAAGCAAGCACAAACAATTTGAAAATGGCAGAATTTATACTTCTAGAAAGATTCTTCATCAGCTATAATGAGTTTAAAAAAAAAAGATGATCTAATTGGATCTGGCATAAGTCAAATAAACAATTTTGAAATTAGTAAGAAATTATCTTATTTAAAATAGGTTAACATACACTGTCATTAACAATGGAACCCACCCCAAGTATATATTGAGCCTTGAGGTATTGGCTAATGATTGCATTAAGTCATCACAATTAGGAATATGTTGTTTTTTTGGTTTGTTTGTTTTTGGGGTTTTTTTGCGGTACTCGGGCCTCTCACTGTTGTGGTCTCTCCCGTTGCGGAGCACAGGCTCTGGACACGCAGGCTCAGCGGCCATGGCTCACGGGCCCAGCCGCTCCGCGGCATGTGGGATCTTCCCAGGCCGGGGCATGAACCCGTGTCCCCTGCATCGGCAGGCGGACTCTCAACCACTGTGCCACCAGGGAAGCCCAGGAATATGTTTTAAACTATAGGTAATGTCCTTTATTCCATCGTGCTAAAACTTTTGCTTTTGTGTATTATAGTGATGTATAGTATATAAATATGTATACTCATATATATGAATACTAAGTGTATGTCATTTATAAGTGAATATATAATACTAATTTTGAGAGTGCATGCTTTAAAACCTTTTACTAATAAAGGACACTATCAGACAGGAAAGTTTATCCTAGCTGAAAGATGATTCCATAAATTTTCTCAGCTAAGGGGACAAGCACGTCTGGCCTTAATCTTAAGAGTTTGGTGCACAGGGCTTGATGTCCAGCTAAATATGAGTAGGGAAACGTGATACAGAAGCCCACAACTCTTGGTCTTAGAGAAGACAGATTTCTTTCTATATGCTCTATTTTTTTTCAGTGCAATAACCTGTTAAATCATGGAATTAAACTATTTCTCATCGGATACCAGCACATATTGGATAAACTGAAATGGGTTAAAATGAAATTTCTGGACGATAGGGTATTGTGCATATAGAAGGTATCAAACCAAGATTCTGCCATTTTTATGTACAAACAAGTATTGTCAAACATCTTTGAATAGTGCACTGTTGCCATCTAATGAGTGTCTACAATGTGGGTGAATTTTTGTCCAGATTCTAGTGAATCCTTGCAATAATAACAGTAAAATAAACATTTACATACATCTTGGTGGTAGGCACTATTCTAAGCACTCTGCATGAATTAACTCACTTCATTCTCATATTAATTCTCCAACATCTATACCATTATCCCCACCTTCCAGATAAAGACACAGAGCACAGGGAACTGAAGCATCTCACCCAAGCCAGTGATGGCAGAGCCAGGATTCAATTCTGGGTAGCCTAACCCCAATTTCATGCTTTTAGCCACTCTGTTTTACTGCTAACAGCCTAACTAGGTGTCTATTATTAGCTTCATTGTACAGATGAGAAAAGTGAAGCCCTGGGTAGTAAAATCAGGACTTGAACTCAGCCTGACTGAATCCTCAGTCTCCACCATCTCCACCACACCCTGCTGCCTTCCTAATGCTAATATTGTAATGATTGGTCCAGTCCCTGGAGAATATTGAGAGGGTGATACTTTATATTGTTAGGAAAACTCTTCTTTATAAAAAAACAAATATTATTAGTAGGAGAAATGTCAGCTCTGCTATTTTCTTATTATTTGCTTTGCTTGCAGAAAGTTAAAGCATTTTTTCTTTTTAGGAAAACTTTAATATACATTCAGAAAAATGCAGGTATCTTAAGTATACAGCTCAATGAATTTTCACAAACTGAGAATTAGCATTCTCTTCAATCTGCAGTTTCTCTTTTTAAGAAACATTTTGTGAGGGTTTGTTTAGTTAAATATGCATTAATAGTTGTAAACTCAAACCATGTAATCGAACAAATACTAGATATTTATTTCCTGTTCATGGAAAGACCAAAACAGGTGCTCCTGATTATCAGCAGCTCTCCTCCGAGCGATAATTCAGGGCCAGAATTCCTTCACCTTGTGGCCCTGCCATCTTCTATGTGTGGCTTCTAATGCTGTGGCCTAAGGGAAGGCTGGGACGATCCTGGGTCAGAGGTGTTATTGGGCCAGGCCTGGAAGAGACGTGTATCACTTCTGCTAATGCTGCATCGGCCAGAACACACGACCACAGCTCACTGTGAAGGAGAGAACTAGAGTCTAGCTATGTGCCCAGGAAGAAGAGGAAACAGGCTCAGCCTCTGGGGCCAGTCCCTGACACAGTGGTACTTAGCAAAATGCAGAAAAAATTCTAAACAATGAATACTCTAATTACTCTTTAGATCCTCTTTAATAACTTAATCAAGCCCCATTAAAAGACCTCCACTAAACAACATGAACTTTATTGTAAATCATACTGTATTTTGTTACTTTAAACAAAACCACCTTTCCTTTTTAATGATTTATAATTCATACGTTTAAAGTAATTGGAGTCAATGTTTCCTACCATTAGATGAAATTGCGCAATTACAGAATTTTAGTTTTGAAAGAAACCTAGTGCTTGTTTCTCATTTTGCAAATGAGAAAACTGGAAACAGAGAAGGCCGGGAGGCTTGGTCAAGGTCACACAGCTACTTACTGAGGTTTCCCTGCAGAGCTATAACATTTTTCTGTTATAAGTTTTCTTTAACTTCCTCAAGTAAAATGTCCTTCACGTCTCAATATAATTTAAACTTTTCTAAAGACTTTTTTTCCCCATTTCTACCCATTAGGGAAATTACTTGTACTCTTTGTTCAAGGAATTGATATCTCATAGGGCAAAACATCCAAAATAAAAAGAACTCACTTAAAAATTCCTTTGATCCATACATGAATCCTAAGATCATTCTGTTCTCTTTTAAACTGAGAAACATTTTGAGCCTCCTTCACTTATAGCTTTCTGGGAGTGAATGAACTAGTATAATATATTCAGCCCTCATTTTTTAGAGTAAGGTGACTGTATTACTAAAGGTATATATCAGTTATTTCCTGGTTGGTTGGCTTGGTTGGTTGATTTTTAATGAAGAAAACTGGTCAGTTAGTAATTGTGTGTTTTTTAAAAATTAGATTCCAAATGTATGGCACCCACAAATATTTATTGAGCCCTTACTCTGGGCCAAATACTGTGCCAGATGCTAGAGCTATAACGGCAAGCCAAACAAGCACTGACTTCTTTCCTTTCCTACGGCATGGCAGACCACCTACTCTGACCACTCCTCACGAGAAAGAATTCAAAAGGATGCAGAAAGTACTTTTTCCCTTTTTTAGAAAAGCATATATTCGGAAAAATGCAGATATCTCAGGTGTACAGCTCAACGAATTTTCACACACTGGACAGACCTGTGGAACCAGTAGCCAGAATAAGAAATAACAAATGATCAGCTCCATGGAGGCCTCTCTGTGCTTCATCCCAATTACTAACCTTCCAAGAGTAATCATCACCCTACTTCTTTACTCTATTTTTTTAAAACTTTGTTGAAGTATAGTTGATTTACAATGTTGTGTTAATTTCTGCTATACAACAAAGTGATTCAGTTGTACATATATATATTCTTTTTCATATTCTTTTCCATTATGGTTTACAACAGGATATTGAATATAGTTCCCTGTGCTATACAGTAGGACCTTGTTGTTTATGTATTCTATATATAATAGTTGGCATCTGCCAACCCCAAACTCCCATTCCATCCTCCCCCCATCCCCATCCTCCTTGGCAACCACAAGCCTGTTCTCTATATCTGTGAATCTCTGTTTCATAGATATGGTCCTTTGTGTCGTATTTTAGATTTCACATATAAGTGATATCATATGATATTTGTCTTTCTCTGTCTGACTAACTTTACTTAGTATGTTGCAAATAGCATTATTTCATTCTTTTTTATGGCTGAGTAGTATTCCATTGTATATATGTACCACATCTTCTTTATCCATTTGTCTGTCATTTCCATGTCTTGGCTATTGTAAATAGTGCCACTATGAACATAGGGGTGCATGTATCTTTTCAAATTATAGTTTTGTCCAAATATATGCCCAGGGGTGGAATTGCTGGATCATATGGCAGCTCTATTTTTTGTTTTTTGAGGAACCTCCATACTGTTTTCCATAGTGGCTATACCAATTTACATTCCCACCAACAGCATCACCCCAAATTCTTTTTTTTTAATTTTTAAAATTTTTTTAGAAACTTTTTAATTTAAAAAAACTTTTTTTATTAATTGATATTGGAGTATAGTTGTTTTACAATGTTGTGTTAGTTTCTGCTGTACAGCAAAGTGGATCAGTCATACGTATACATATATCCCCTCCTTTTTAGATTCCCTTCTCATCTAGGTCACCAGAGAGCACTGAGTATAGTTCTCTGTGCTAAACAGTAGGTTCTCATTAGTTATCCACTTTATATATATAGTAGTGTATATATGTCAATCCCAAATCACCCTGACATCTAACAGCACAGATTAGTTTGCTGATTTTGAATTAATTTATATAAATGAAATCACATAATATGTTCTCTTTTGTATCTGGAGTCTTTAGTTATGCTTGTGAAATACATTCATATTGTTGCATATAATTGCCATTTGTCCATTCCCAGTCTCTCTATAGTAGCATATATACTATGCATGGTATAAATATGCCACAATTTATATAGTAATTCTATTGATGTGAATTTGTGTATTTCTATTTTTAAGGCCACTGTGAACAGGCTGCTATGAACATTCCTATAGTGTTTTTTGGAGAATTTGTGTATGTATTTCTGTTTGCTATATAGTTAAGAAAACCTTTATTACATCATACATAAGTTGCACATAGGTTTAGCTTTAGTATATGCTGCCAAAGAGTTTTCCAAAGTGGTTATGCCAGTTTTCATTCCTCCAACCATCTGTGAGAGTTACTGTATCAAGTAATTTTTTAACGCATCAATAAATAATTAAAATGAATAAGGAATATTCAGAGGCCAAAAATTAACAAATAAAGAAGAAATCCAGGAAAGTGCTTAGGGCCTTGTAGTCAACCTCCCCCAGGAAACATCTGCTTGAAATATTTGGGGCTTGAAAATTTTATGGCCTTAAGGGACATAGGCGATAAGAGAGAAAGTGCCCGAGTAAGGGTGAGCCAGAAATAAACTTATTCCTGAAGCAGATAACAAGAAAATTGCCTTTCTTGAACCTTGGCATTGAGTGGCAGAGGGAAAAGAGAAATCCACCATGATAATTCATAACCAAAAGCTGGCCCTCACAAAGGTTTGTAGCCCAAATTCATATTACCTTAGAAGTCCAAAGAACCTCAAGCCTAGGGACTTCCCTGGTGGTGCAGTGGATAAGACTCTGCGCTCCCAATGCAGGAGGCCCAGGTTCGATCCCTGGTCAGGGAACTAGATCCCACATGCGTGCCACAACTAAGAGTTCACATGCCGCAACTAAGACCCAGCACGACCAAATAAATAAATAATTAATTAATTAAAAAATAAAAACAGCACCTCAAGCCTAGAATTTAAAGTAGCTCTGAATGGGTAGTTCACCCAAGAAATGTTGAGAAAGAAAAAAAAATCATCCTTCAAACAATACCTCAAAGAAATTCCCAAAGAGCAAGAGCACACAGTTAAATAAAAAAACCATAGAATACACAAGAAATCAAGACACTATGAGCAAAAGAGAGCAGAAACAATGGACAGCAGCAGTGGAATTATCACACAAAGATAAATAGAATATCCTTAATATCATTGGAATTTCCATAGCAAATTATTTCCATTTCTATCACTTAAGGTCACTGTTATTTTGTGATTTTTGGTCACTTGAAATGTGAGGAAAGCTCACTAAATGAGTTTGTATTTCTTTAGCAAAAATTAATTTATCCAAAATTTCCAAATTTCAGTGATGGACCAGCTTCCATGATTTCTTCCATGTTGTGGTACCATTATACGATTATAGACTCAATATTTTATTTAAATTGACTTATTTTGAGAAAATTCATATTTCTACCTTAGCCTAACCCTAAACAATAATATCCCAGAATCACAATTGTGATACCCTGAGAAAACCATAACTCAAAAAGAGTCATGTACCACAATGTTCATTGAAAAATTATTTACAGGACGTGGAAGCAACCTAAGTGCCCATCGACAGATGAATGGATAAAGAAGATGTGGCACATAGATACAATGGAATATTACTCAGCCATAAAAGGAAACAAAACTGAGCTATTTGTAGTGAGGTGGATGGACCTAGAGTCTGTCATACAGAGTGAAGTAAGTCAGAAAGAGAAAAACAAATACCGTATGCTAACACATATATATGGAATCTAAAAAAAAAGAAAATGGTTCTGAAGAACCTAGGGGCAGAACAGGAATAAAGACCCAGACATAGAGAATGGACTGGAGGCCACGGGGAGGGGAAGGGTAAGCTGGGATGAAGTGAGAGAGTGGCATGGACATATATACACTACCAAATGTAAAATAGATAGCTAGTGGGAAGCAGCTGCATAGCACAGGGAGAGCAGCTCGGTGCTTTGTGACCACCTAGAGGGGTGGGATAGGGAGGATGGAGGGAGACGCAAGAGGGAGAAGATATGGGGATATATGTATATGTATAGCTGATTCACTTTGTTATACAGCAGAAACTAACACAACAATGTAAAGCAATGGTACTCCAATAAAGATGTTAAAATAATAATAATAATAATGAACATAGCTTTGCAAAAATAAATAAATAAATACTTGACTATTACACTGCAAACATTTGTGTAGATACTGTCCAAAATAATCTTGAGCACTACCAGGGTTACATGAACAACACCTTACAAAACTGGGCTGGAGTAGACCACTTGGAATTGGTTGATTTCATTTTGAGGAAAGAAAAAGGCAAGGGCAAAGTGAGGGCTGAGGGTAGAGACAGAAGAGGGAGCATAGATATAATGTGGAAAGGGCAGATAAAATGCCAAAAAAAAGCAAAAAGCAGAGAAATACCAAAGATGAATTTACCTAATTTACAGGTGCATCTAGGAATGGAACCATGCTCACTGTCACAGATGGAAGCTCTTGATAGGTCTCCCGGTTCAGCAGTTAACTCTGTCTTAGCAGATGATACTCTCACGGCTGACACACTTCCATTCCCAGGATATTGACTGTAAAGAGCATTATGTCTCCCTCACTCAAAACAATCATAGTTGAGAGTACATGAATGCAAAATTGTTCTAATTTATTTTTAAGATAAGATTAAAATTCACAAACTTCTGTACTTTATTATTCATTTCCAATTACTTTCAACATATTTCACAACTGAAGACATAATCTAATCCAGTCACTCCATTTTACAGGTGAGGAAAGTGAAGGCCAAGAAGGTTGATTCTTTTTATCTGCCTCCTATGCTCCTTGCCCTATGGCCTCTTTTCTCAACCAAAGATTTAAACATAATGGATTTGGGTTTTAAGCCAGTTGTCACATTTCCTTAAGTAGCGATCTTTTCAAATAATGAACTAATTCTATCAGCAATCCAAACCTCCATGATAAGAACTAGATTTTCCTGGCCTGAATATGTCTCTCTAAGAGTAAGAAAGCCTACATTTGACTCCCAAAGCGCCACCTTGAGAGGATACATTTGGGTCAATTTGGCTTCTGGATCTCATTTCTAATGCAGTGCTGCCACTCAGACTCACGGAGAGATGCCTGTCTGATTTAGCAACCTAAGGTTCTCTGACTCTGTGAAAGAGGTCAAAATGAGAGAGAACTTCAGAATGCAGCCAGGCTAAGCTTCCATTCTCCCACTCCTTCATTTAGGCCGATCTGAACCTGTAAAAAGTTCCTCTTCGTAGTTGTTTGAAAAAGTCTACATGGAGTGGAAAGAAAATTAGGGGTTGTGCTTGTGGTGAGGGAGGGAAGAAATGGAACGCAATGGTCCTTTCCTCTCTTCCCATTTCGGTCTTCTCTCCTTTGCAGAAAGAAACCTAACAGAGGCCATTCAATAATGGCTTTCACAGGAGCCTCTGAGTTCCACCACACTAGGGGGCACAATTCCCACTGTATTTTATGACAATGACCCCCAAGAGCACAACTCCATAGCAAATAATATAAATGGCGTCCCTGGAGTTACACAATCCAGGCAACATAGCAGCCTCTACATTATGGGAGCAGGAGATTAAAGTTTTTAACTGAAAACTAGAATGCTCCTACTTTGGGAAAATGGCCCACCATACTAAGACTTTAATTTTTCTTCTTGATAGCAACAAAATCCTTGCTCTATTAAAAAAGATGAGTGTAGACACTTCTACAGTGTAGACACAAAATGAACTGCATTTCTTCCAGAGCTCAGCTTACAAAGTTTGAAGTGGTTAGGCTACTCCCCAGCATCAGAAGCCAAAACTCTGCTGCCAAAGGCACCCGGCTATATGAACACTCCCACAAGTCTCCATCCTTGTTTGAAACTACCTTGATGATAGCCCACAGGAGCCTCTTGCTTTGATCATAAATTATACATTTCTAGGAATGCTGCTTTTCTCTTCATTGACTGCTATTTCCAGGAAAGGGTTTTTCTTTTTTCTTTTACTGCACTCAGTGGAAGTTTTTCTGCTGACATGGTCCATAATTAAAAATCAAAGTAATAAAGTGACATTCTCAAATTTGAATACTGGGTACAAAAAGCTTAATTGCCAGTTCTCTATGCCAAACGGCACAGTGGCTCCAACATTAAGTCACAGAGATTTTCAAGAGAGTAATTAGATAGGACTTTAAAAGTGCATGCCTTTAATTTTATTAGAACAAGTTTTAGAATCTTAAGACAAGCTGCAAATACCAAACTACAATTTTTTTCCTTTTCATATTTTATTTATTGGAAAGTTATTTAACAACTGCCACTATATCCAAGTGGATATATAACTGTTCAAAGGACTCAACTAATAGGGAATATCATTAAAGTTTTCTGGGTTTAAGGTGCTGGTTTCCATGATGACATATAAAAGTGAAAACACCACAGAAGCTTTTAGCACCCCTACTGACCAATGCCTTGTGCCTGACTTCATATGACAGGGCAAGGGGTCACTAAGCAAATTATGACTCTTCACAGAATGAAGTTGCCTCAAGTCAGTTTAGCTTACAATGTCATTCCTTTCCCAGAGGATTAAGTCAGATAAACAAGTAGGGGGAAAAAATAACAATCAACACATTCAATTTTTTTCTCTTGACCCCCAACATCTCCAAAACTAGAGGAAATAAACACGATCTACTGCTTCAAAACATGTATCCATAATATATTAGACCTTGTTAAGTCCTTGTCCCCTTTTTCCTAGGATATTACTGATAGAATATAATGGGGTTCTAAATATGGACGATTTAGCCACATATGCCATTAAAGTTGATTTTAAGAATTGAGACTGTTATATAACATCTATTAGAACATGGACAGCAAAATAGTTTCAGAATTTTCATAATCTGGGAAGTCAATTATTTATCAAGTGTGATGTCTTTTTAGTAAGTTATATTGATGTAGAAAAAAGATTTAGGTGTGTTTCTAATGTATTTTTTTGACTTCAGCACTGGAAAAATGATTTTATTGAACCATGTGAAATAGTGGTTAGAATTGTTTTTATTTCAAGCATGGAATCTGCATTAAAAACAACACAGTTTCATGTCCTTCTTTCTGTATTTTCTCCTAGCACAAGGAAAAAAACACATTCCCTAATATATTTTCTGGGTGCACTCTCTTTGTAATATTTCCTTTGCAAAAGGTCCTGTTCATATTTGTATCTTATTACTTTTCTTATACTGGATTTATTGATAGTTTCTAACAAAAATATGATTTCAGCATATTTACTGAACAAAATTCAATATAACAGACCCCAATTCAATTTTTTTCATCGAAATGGAGAACAATAAAGAACCGAAAGTCCTCAGTTCAGACACATAGCATCAAAAAAACTTATATTGTTTAAAGAAATAACTCAATAAGGAGGAAGTTATAGATATTACTTAAAGAACAACATTAGCTTTGTTTATTTACCTATGTTTCTAATAATCTTGCCTCTAACTTAGTAAGTGACAAACATTTTTGGTGTTCCTGGGTTATTGAATCTCATATAAGTACAGTCATTTTCTAAAAATAAGGAAAAAATTGTGATTATGCATTTTGAGATAACCATAGTCCATATTTACTGTTAATCATCATTTCATGTATTCAAATTCAATTTAAGAGAATATTTTAAAACCTTTCTGAGTCTGTTTCCCATATTATTTTGCTATTGTGCCAATATTTTTCGTAAGTTATTCAGGTTTATGGTTTTGCATGTTTACAAGATTTTGTATTCTGAATCTCTAATGTCCTGCTTTTGAAGACCGATTACAGAGGGTTTTCTTCATTGACCATTAGGTAAAGGGTTGAAAAATAACTTTGGTTTACAATAGATTTTTATTTTAATGGATGGGTGTATTCATTATTTACCTGTTTTCAGTCTCTTGTGTATCACCTAGTGATGATTATAGTTGTTTTAAAGATGATCCTCATTTCTGGTCTATTGCATCATCCTGAGATTTAGTAGTGATTTTAGATTTTCCACCTAAATTACAGGGCACTTTCCACTGAAAATGGTAAACAATATTACAAACCAAAAAAAAAAAAGAAGTAATCTGATTTCTGGGAAGAGGGAGCCCAGTGAAAGATGTGTGCTTTTATAAGGATGGACAATGGAAAGCAAAATAATAACTCCTAACTTTGATTGTTCAAATATATTCTGCAATACAGAGAGCTGCATGCAGGCTGGAGCAGGCATGGGGCAGGAAGGTTAAGTAGAAGAGAAGGCACAATACTTCAGATTGGCAGTAGACTGCAGCAAGAATAATCTAATCAAAATGAAATTAAATTATCTAGTCCCAGGGCAGGCTCCTGGGACTGCTGCATTGAATGCTAGCAGAACTCCTCCTAGACATTTTTCCCCAGTCAAACTCACATGATGAATGCAGATGAAATTTGAAATATGAAAATCTGAAATAATTTATGGAAGTTGTCAGAAATTTGGCCTGCTTGTGGTGTAATTTCCTCTGAGATGAGGCAGGCCAGCTCACTGCTGCAAGACTCGGAGCGGCTGCTGGCCTTCCAGTGGATGGATCAACCCCTTTAAAATGCTCTTCCAGACAAATTACAGCTCATTACACACAGCCTTGCACCATGCCATTATGTCAGAGGAAATCTTTTTTCATTTGCACAAATTTGCTTGGAATTCTCATATTTATTTGAGCATCCATTATCGAATCTGAACATTGAATTATCCACAATTATTTTCTGGGTACGTGGATGTTTGTGTATATGGAATAGATGGTGACTGCGGGGCTATAAAAATATTACCGTGTGGCGGAAAACCCCACGTACTTTGCAGCTATGTAAGCAAGAGCATTGTTTGACTGTTCAAAGAGAATTGACTTTTGTGAAGATATTTACAAGGTTCCTTTTCTTTTTGAACATCCTCAGAAGGAGGCTGACTCTGCTTTCAGTGACTCTTCCTCTGCTCTGTGATGGATAAGAACTACAAATTATTTGTTATACCTGGGTTAGGATCCTGTTCTCCCTCCCCATGCAATTTGGTTTTTGATGGTCATTTTCCTATTAATCCTATCCTGATGTATATTCTTGAACAAGGCATTTCTTCTGATTGCTTAAAAAACACCGCTCTCTTGAAACTCATTCCTTTCTTTGTAATTTTTCTCATCATGTTGCATAGCAAAAGTGAGCTCTATTGCTCAGAAACATTGCAATATAATCACACAATTAAATAATTGTCTAAAAACAATTAACTAGTTTCATACAAATCCTAATTACAAGAGTATTTGTATCACAGCTTTTAAATTATTACTATTGTTTAGCCTAATAAATCTCTGCTTGAGGTAATATTTCTAAATTGAGTGCAGTACTTCTCAATATTATTTTACCCATTCAGGCTTCTGTCTAGATGCCTCGCCAACCTTTCCAATGACTAAATAATTAAATGTTCTCCATTGACTTGTTGACATTTCACTCCTTATAGCAGGTATAGATTCAAAAGAAAAATACAATCATTCTCCAAAGCCTACTTTTATTTTCTTGAAGGCTTTGATACATGGATAAAACAACTTGAAAAAACTCTAAGGCGAGTATACCTTTAATCTCTCACTATGATTTTGTATATACGATTCAGTTCAAGAAAATAAGATGTACTTTTCCATATAGGATTCGTTTTGGTCGAAGAATCGGTAGTACTTAAACATCAAGGTGAATAAATAACCTATTATTTTGCTAGCCATCCATAAATATTAGCATAATATACTTTTTTAAGTAAAAAAAGAAAACAGATTCTACATAAGTCGTGACTACCAGAATTTAGGAAAACAAAGCGGGTTATCAAAGCAATGGAAAAGCTGGATTCTTGCATAACACCAAAGCAACTGCATTCTGTACTTCAGCCCTCCAGAGCCTCCACTCCTCTAAGATCCACTGAGGGGCTGGAACATGTCACGGCCTCCCCAGCTTCTCCTTACTGCAGGAAACTTTGTAATAGCACTCAAATAAATAAAGAAGCTGGGTTGGAGATTATTGCTTTCATTGTGCTATTGTATATGTGTATTATATAGTCCCCCCATAGTTTGACACAATCAGTTGAATGTGGGACAAGACAAATGTTGTATATGACAGTGGGGTAGTATTGAAAGATGACCCCATATCTAGAAGGCTAAGAGTTATGGATGCATTGATAGTTGCTACTAACGTTTTGAAGCGTGGCTGTTAAATTTTGCCTGCTGGCTTCTGGCTGGAGGCCGGCCTGCCTGGGCAACGAGACAATTGAAAGGAACTGCAGGCAGCTTTTTTTTTCAGTTATACATCAAGGAACTTTGTTCTTCCTTTATTATAACTGACCACTGACAGGAGTGGCTTCTGAAAAAAGCAAGGCAAACAAGGCACATTGAACACTTCCCAGCTAATCTTTGTTGTGCATTTTATTCACTTCCAGTGGGCTTTTTTTTTTCCTTAAAAACTGTTTAAAAATTTTAAAGACCCATTCCTAAACCAGAATATATAATGAAAATCACAGGAAAGACTGAGAATATACAAACATTTTTCGTTGATAGAGTAGGACCTATTGAGAAAACATATTTCATGGAAAAAATGAGGTAAATAGCATTTCTTTTTTTTTTTTTAGAAATTTATTTATTTATTTTATATTGGCTGTGTTGGGTCTTCGTTTCTGTGCAAGGGCTTTCTCCAGCTGCGGCAAGCAGGGGCCACTCTTCATCGCGGTGCGCGGGCCTCTAACCGTCGCAGCCTCTCTTGTTGTGGAGCACAGGCTCCAGACGCGCAGGCTCAGTAGCTGTGGCTCACGGGCCCAGCCGCTCCACGGCATGTGGGATCCTCCCAGACTGGGGCACGAACCCGCGTCCCCTGCATTGGCAGGCGGACTCTCAACCACTGCGCCACCAGGGAAGCCCAATAGCATTTCTTATAATACCTGTGGAGAAATTATATAATAAAGAGTCTCACAAAAGGGTATCTAGAATGTGTGGAAGCTAGATTGTGAGTGACATTTATTTTCAAAACAATAAATAGATGGATGGTCTTTGAAAATATGGGGTATGTTCTCTATGTGCAAAGGAAGATGAATCTCGTGAACATTAAGCTTCCAAGTTTGAATGAATGATATATTTAAACAATTATATAGCTAAGGTCTTTGTGAAACATTACTAATCACCAACCTCTTTTATAAATTAATTTGAAAATACATCATAAAAGCTGGGAAGATATCTTGTTATTCACAATATGGATAAAGATATTTGACTCTTAAGAGCCAAAATTTTATATCTTCCTGGTGTGTTTAACTTAGTGACCTTAAAGCTTTATCAAGAGGTCCAAGGAATTTGGACTTGAGTTAAGGCCATGAAGTTCCTTTGTTTTGATTTGCTTTTACCATAGAAGATAGAAGAAATAAAAATCAAAAGACTATGCATTCAGCCTCATTTAAATACACAAACAAAATCCACCCACAACACTATCAAACAAATGTACTAAAACTATAGCCATGTAAGTATCAAACATCAATACTTCCGGCTTATGAAACTCTATAGTCATATAAATAGTTATGTAAATTCCAATGTTTATGAAATTCCATCCTACACTTGAACAAATGCAATTTTTCAGTCACTATAGCTAGTTATTTTGTCATTTCTCTCCAGATTTCCCTAGAGATCCAGTGAGGCCTAAGCACATAAAAAGTTTCATCATTTTTATTCTACAATCAGCCAGTTTTCAGAGGAAGAGCAAAATTTTTCACCCTGCACTTTTAAGCAAATAAAATATTTCTGGAAAACTATAAGCATAAAGAAATAGCTATGCAAATATGTGCATAGCCTTAGTAATGATACTTGGACAAGCTAATAAAATAATATTTATCATGAAAAGAAAATTAAGTAAAAATTCAGACCCTGCAAAATTTAAATGCGATTTTAATCTCATTTCCTTGACCTTCCTTAAAAGAAAGTAAATGAGGAGGTAATAATCAACTATTTTCTTTTTTAATGAAAAAACAAAACTTGAATTAAAGTGGGAGAGGAAAGGGAATAGAAAGAGACATTTTACAATGTCTAGTAGAGGTTTTTTTTTAAACTCACTTTCAGGAAATTTTTCTCATAATTATCTTTATTACAACTACAAAAATATTCCCTAAATACAAATAATCATATCTACTTAAGTTAATGCTGGGATCTTTTCCTGTATCTTTTAGTATAAAACCATTTCACTCTTTAACGTTTAAGGTACAAAAGTGCTGATTCACTCATCTGCACAAACCTCCTTTACAATTTTTCTTAAAATCCAGTTAAACAATAGGAACTTAAAACTATTAAGAAGACAACAAGAGCTTTTCCTATATAGCAGCTAATTAAAGTCTACCTTGCAGGTGCATTTATCTCCAATACATATTAGAAAATAATTGCATAAAAAGTTAACTGTGTTTTGTCTTGAGTAGTTTCTGTAAGCAAACTGCCTGCAGGGTTCCCATTACAGCTATAGAAGTTCCTGGGACCCTCAATCAGAAATTCAGGCCAACTTTGGGGGAAATGGATTTGCTCTATCTTTAAAGTAACAATACTGGATACTTCTACTTAATATTAGGGACCCAGAGACACAAAGCAGCCTTCTTTTCCAAAAACCTTGCAGTTTATTTTGTTCATAGACAAGAAGTTGAGAGCTAAGCAGTTATTTAATCAACAAAATCAATTTACTTGAATAAATGAGGGAGTTTGGGATCAAAATCTCTTTTTTTTCTCAATAATGTGCATGCAGATATATACTTTACAATATCTAGTCATTATAAATATACTTTTAGGGAAAAGTTTTTACATTCACCAAATGTCCATTCAGCCAAATTATATAGAGAATTATCTCGGTTCTACAACCCAGTTTGGCAAATGATGTGGCCACAAAGATTTTATGTAGATGATATGGACTGTAGTTAAATGTTGTTTTTAAAAGATTATGATTTCTCTCTAATCGCAAACAAGCCCCTAGTTGTGTTCAAGATTAAATTTTCAGGCCTGGTCTCATCTTCTTCCTTGAAAGATTTCTGTAAACATATAATATTTAGGAGCTCCAGAAAGAAAGAATAGGATTCACTTTAATACAATAAATTGAGAAATGTTTTCAAGGGAATGTTGTTAAGAAATGTTGTGATCATAAAATTTTCTTTTCTAAAGAATAATATATATTGCTCTGCAATCAGAGATAAAGATTATTTTTAACATACCTTTCCGCATCTGAAGGTGCTAGAAGATAATTTTCCATCTTTTCTCTTTTAAATGATAAGCTCATATGATTTGTTTATTAAGTTCTACTTGCTTGTAATGCAATACACAATCATTCAATAGACAGGATACCTATACTCCAGGAGCTTACCTTCTAACTTAAAGACTCAGGGACCAAAGAAGAAGAATGACCTGCAGTTGATAGGCGTGAATAGTAAAAATTGACAGAATAAATCATTATATTATACAAATGCGGTTTGAAAAAGTAGAAGGCTAATGTCCAGGCAAGTTCCTTTTAAAAAATCAGAAGTTGCAGAGGGGGAGGGTTCTTACCACCTCATTCATCTACAGAGCTCTCAAATCTTCATGGGTACCAGCAACATTATCATACCTGCCCTTTGAAACATAGAACATAAGATATAGCTTCTTCATCCATGAAAGAGAAACTGAAGACGAGTTCTAGTCAATGACTAAAACTTACAGGTGGAAGTTATATATAATGGACTGTGTGAACAAATATACCCCTACTAAAACCCAAAACTTCCCTTGCATGGATGGAAATGTTCCTTAATCCTTCCATACCTATAAGTAAGTACTTATGAATTGACTTTGGATTGTGGGAAAAAAAGGGACTGTGTTTATCCACCAGGCCCTGAGGCCCAGGAAGGAAAAAAAGGTAACATTTTGCCTTATTCTCACTCGATTTCTTAGGGAGCAGAAGCAGCTTGACTGTAGGGTGTCACCTGCTATATTTATGTTCATTTGGCAATTACTGCTTTCCCAGTCACTGAGCACTCTATTTCCAAAATTAGTTCTGGGCAAATGACTGTTATCTTCTTTATTTATTTGTTTTAAGAACTATAGTACACCAACCTTTCAAAAACAATATGTATAGAAAAAATTAGGGTTTTTTTTAACCTTAAGCTAATGAATCTTGTTTTATTTCTTTGTTTTTAACAGAGAAATAGAAAAAAATTTTTCATTAAAATCCTTGAGTGGGTTTGGGACCTCCCCCCCCCCCACCTTCACAGACTAGAATCTTTTGTTGTAATCATTACTTTCTAATACCTAGGAAGGGAACCAGGAGGTGCCCTAACACTGAGTAAGGCCTGCCAAGCTACTTCTGCTCTTCTGGGACCTTTGCTCCCTCTCTCTGTGACCGGGGGAAGGTCCCACGCTGAGTACCTGGACATCTGTGGAGGCTGAGGCTGATCTGGTCTTGGCTAAGCCAGAAGGCAGAAAGAGTGAGAGGCAGCTGTGTGTGTGTGTGTGTGTGTGTGTGTGTGTGACAGAGAGACAGAGAGAGAGAGAGAGAGAGAGAGAGAGAGAGAGAGAGAGCACCAGCACAGAGATGAGCTCCTTTCATCCTCCCCACTTCCTCTGCAGCCCTCCTCTGCTCTCTGTAGCTGGTGGCTTAGTGCCTGAACTGATTAGGTAACAACAGAGCACCTTCCCTCCCTGTTTCCTCTCAATGCATTTGGGCCACCGCTTTTGAAGGAGTCCAGCCCTGCCACTATCCTGCCTTTATCATGGGCTCTATGGGGCTTTATCTGGAAACGCCTGGGCTTTGCCCCTGGCTTCATCAATCATTTGGACCAGTTCACATCCCCTTCACGCTGTTCTGCCTCATTAAACCCATCAAGGGCGCTGCAGAGAGGCGGTGCGGCCAGGGAATGCCTGAGCACTCTTCCCACTGCTCCACATCTCAGGGATGAAGGTCGCGGGGGAGAGGGTGCACAGGATGACTTATGTGACCACCAGATGCTCAGGCCTCACCTTCTTGCTGTTCCAGGAGATTTCTTGGAATTGGACTTGGGAAATTCGATGATCAGTTTTTAAAGAACTCATTTAATATTTGCTAGTGCAACTGGAGACCACAGCTGGTCTCCAACACAGTGAAGTGTTTTAAGACTGACAGATGCAAATGCTGGTTATAAAAAATATATATTCTGGGGGATCCAAGTTCCAGAGAGAAGCCTGGCACTAAATTTAGGGCCTTCTGAAGCAAAGTGAATCATGAAGCACCATCTGCTGTAACCTCTACAAAACCCAGTTCTAAATTTGGGGAAAGGAGGCTTCTACAATTTTCTGAAGTTCTATTCTACTAATGACTCAGACTTCTATTTTTAGGTTTTTATGATGATTATTTTATTTTTATAAACACGTTACAAGGGGTTTTCTCACACATTACTTCAAAACAACCTTTGGAAGTGTTTTATTTTATTTTCGATGTCATTTTAAAAGTGAAAAAGCCAAGGCTAAGATATTGAATTAAACCAAGATCATATGGCTGGTAATGGGTGGGTTTAAACTCCATCATTTCTCTTACACAACTTTGCTGACATGGTAAAGAGCAATTCAGGAAGGCGCTATTGTTTGTGTGTATTTTTTGTAACAATGTCTTCGATATGACTTCGGATGTCTAGATACAAATGAACTTCCTTAAGGGGCTTCCCCAGCCTACTGGGAGAAAGAAGAGAAGGAAGACGTAAAGAAAAAAGATAGACATGTTATTGCTCTGCAGTCTCTTCGAACCGACCAGGAGTTGAGGAGGGTATACATTTGACTTTTTTTTAAATATAAATTTATTTATTTATTTATTTTTGGCTGTGTTGGGTCTTCATTGCTGCACGTGGGTTTTCTCTAGTTGCAGCGAGCGGGGGCTACTCTTCATTGTGGTGCGCGGGCTTCTCATTGTGGTGGCTTCTTTTGTTGTGGAGCATGGGCTCTAGGCGCACCGGCTTCAGCAGTTGAGGCTCACGGGCTCTAGAGCTCAGGCTCAGTAGTTGTGGTGCACGGGCTTAGTTGCTCCGCGACATGTGGGATCCTCCCGGACCAGGGCTCGAACTTGTGTCCCCTGCATTGGCAGGAGGATTCTTAACCACTGCGCCACCGGGGAAGCCCTACATTTGACTTTTAGGAGAGAGAAGTAGGGGTGGGTTGGGGGCTGGGGACAGGGGCAGGGAAGAAGTGAGGAAGGAAGCCATAACCTTAGAAGGGCCTCTTCACATCCAATTTGTATCACAAACAAGAGCTAAGTTTCATCTCTGTACAGCACCCAGAGTCATAGCCTCTGGACCACCTCATGCACGCAAACAACTATGTTATGGACCAGGCACCTTTACGCCCTGTGCTATTACTTTTAAACCTTGTTGGGAAGCTAAGGTGGGAGAGTGAAAACAACCGGGCCCCTCCCACCTGCGCGCCACCACCTGGCACCAGGCAGCTCCTGCTGCAAGACTCGCTGTCCCTGGGCGGCCTCTGCGGGAATCCTGGGCTAGGGATAGGATTACGGAAACTCTAAACCATCCGGGCCGCGCGAATCCCGACGGGCCTGTAGCTCCAGGCCGCAGCCCACGCACCCACCGGCTTTTGCGCCTCCGCGCCAGTTTGCATCCCCAATAACCGCGCACTGCGCGGATCCCGGAGCACTGCGGGTATTAATAATCATAAAAGACCGGGCGATTACAAAAAGAGAAAGTGCTAAATGTCAGGAGCTGGGGCAAGATTTTTAAAAGGCAACGCACCGAATCCAAGTCTGTACTTTAACTTTTTTAATAACGATTTTTTTTTTCCTGGGCTGGAAGCTCGCACCGAATCCTGGAGGAATTGCTAAATCAAATTAAGGTTATATTTTGCAACAGACTGGATGGAGCAATAAAGGAGAGCGCGCGGAAATGGGACTTCACCCATCAATTAGATCTCTATTAGCAGCCAATGCAGGCTTCACCACAGGAAATGTCACATCCCTACCCAAGCGAACCCGTTCGTTATCCACCCCCAGCTCTCACCTCCCCTCTCCCCTAGAGTTAAACTCTTCGGGCGTACACTTTGGAGCCAAGCAAATCCCTTGTTTTTTTTTTTTTTGGACGTGGGATTTTGTTTTGTTTTGTTTTTCTTCCCCATCTTCTTTTGGAACCCGGCGCCACCTGCCTCCTCCAGCCCCGGCGCGCTAACCCCGGGCCGCTCCCGCCCTGGCTGGCTGAACAGGTTGCAGCGCGACACCTGCGCTGTCTGCCGGGTCGCTCAGCACCGCGGTGCGGGGGCTGGTGCGCTGGGCCTTATTAATATTAAAAGCTTTATGATGGTCCAGAGCAGTCCATAATGAAAGGTGATTAACAAGACAATAATGGACAGGGCGCTGAATGGTGAGGCAACTCAGCTGCTATAATAGATCACACCCGCCTCGGGGCCCCAGCGTGCGAATTCCGCCCCAGGAACCGTAGGAGTCCGAGGGGATCGAGGGGAAGGCTGGCGTGATAAGGCCTGACTGGGAGACAGACAGCTGAAATGGCGCACCCTGCAGGCTGGGAGGAGACCCTCGTGCGGGGTCCACTCTGACCTCAGCTCCGTCACTGACGAGCTTGCAGGTGTCCGCGGGACCACTGGAGTCCAAGATGTGTGCGGTCCTCACACAGAGACCAGAGGGCTGCACCCGGGTCCCCGAGCCTAGAGGTGTTCACCCTTGCCCACCCCGTAATTCCAGATACCGGAATCCGAGCTCTGATGGGGAGAATGCCCTAAAAATGGCTGCTCCGGCGTGGCACAAAGACAAGGAAATGGGGCACGACCCCCGAATCCACTCCCTTCCAGCCTCCGGTAAATGCACCCAGCCCTTGACCCCCGCTCCTCCAATCCCCAGCAGAACAGAAATTTCCTCGGGCCCCAGAAAGCCTCATTTATCATTCTCCTGGGGACCCGAATGACAACGCTCCTTGTCCTAGCGCGGCTGTGAATTGGCCCCCCCCCCCCACTTCTGCTCCCTTGTCCTCCCAGTGCCCCTGCCGCTCCACACCCTTGCCCATAAGGAGACAAGGTGCAACAGCCCGGGAATGAGCAAGCAGGAGAAGTGGCCGGATGGATAAAGGAGGCACTGTTGCCGTTGCCGCCGCCGCTGCCCCCATTCAGGGGCCGAATTCAAATGGATATTTCCCCCCCTCGGCCCAGCTGAACGAACCTCAATGCCTCAAAGGTGCAGAGCTGCCTCCGTGGACATGCTCTGTGGCTGATATTATAATTTTCATAATGCGCTTTTATGTCGCTCCAGACTCCTCTGGTGAGGAGCCTGCAGAGCTGCTGAAAGGGGCTTTGAGAGGCCCGGGCGCGCGGCTGCTGCGAGCTGCGCGCCCCCCGCCGGCCTGAGTGGCACCGCGTGCCCCGGCCGGGGCGCGGCTCCTGGGCTGCGAGCGCGCCGGCGGCGGCGGGCGCTGCCCGCGCTGCTCATTAGCATGCACCTCGAGTGCACCCCGCCCGCTTCCGCCCGCTTCCAGGCCTTTCTGCGCCCCTCGGAGTCTCTGCCATCCGCCTGGGTGCGAGGTCCCTGGCCTCATCCTGGCTCACACTCCAGCTCTGGCCCGGCGGACCTGCGGCCAGCCAGGCCTAGGGCAGATCAAGGTGTTAAGATGTGAGGGGATCCCGGGAGCGGTCAGGGGCGGGCGGAGCAGTCTTCACACCCAGTGGAGGCTGCTTTTGCAGGGATCTGGAAGCGAGGAGACTCTGGGTGTGAAGGGTTTCTTAGTGAAGACAGGGAGATGGAGCGGAAGTCTCCTCACTGTAACGAGCGTGGTTAGAACTATTTTGTTCTAAGCATTTAGCAAGTATTAATCATTCAATCCTCCTAACAACCCAGTGAGGAAAACGAGCGTCAGAGAGGTTAAGTTGTTTGCCCAAGGCCACACAGCTGGGAAGTAGGAGGGCCCAGATTCCAGTCTCGGAGTCCTTGCTTTTTTAGTGAGCTAACAGCTGCTTTCCTGATGTTGGCTGTGTGTTCGGCCACGGCAGTCAGTTCACGGGCAAAGCCAGTTGCCAGATCTGTAACAGGCAATACAGGTCAATTACAGATTAATCCAAATTTCTGGTCCTCACCTACACCCAGTCATTAGAGCTCATTGCTGTCAGATAATAGCTCAAGTTACCTCCCTTTTGTCTTCTTCATTTCAGACTCACTGTAGGAATTTGCATGAAATACTTAGGGCCTCTGAAAGTCTAAATCAGACAAATACTTCACCTTAGTCACCAAAAACATATTAAAAATTAATGAATATGTATTGTGGTGAAACTGGTGGGGAAAAGGGGCAGGGGAGAAAAGATGAAGGAAAAAACCCTGCCTTCCCAGAGAACTTCCCAAATAAATTTATCACTTGTAACGACCCTGGATGGATAATTGAAAAATACAATTCCAACTTAACCTTAATACCCACTACAGTAGGCCCCATTATAGCAGATTCAAGCTACCCTTCTTAAAAGATTCCTTCTGCCAAACTTGGGAACTGTTCACAAAAAATATTAGGTAAAAGTTGTAAGGCTGTAGTTAACCCTAACCCCAAGGCTGAAGTTATGAAAATGTTCTCATAACTGCTCTCTAAAGTAAGGAGTTTACTATTAAGTTTGCCAAATATTATCTTTATTCATTTTTAAGAGGTCCAGCATAAGCATATGTATTGATACTGAGAGCAATCAGTATCTGTCCCCACAGCTCATATTTGTTCAAAAGGTAGACATATACCAAAGAAATAAATATATTTACAAGCCCCAAATCTCTTGCTTTAAATAGCAGTAAAATGAACAAAGCATTCACAGCTAGATATACCTGTCTGTCCTGGGAGCTGTTGCCCCATAAACCCTCCAGACCATATCATAGTCTCAGTTGTCCACTGTTTTTCCTTGGCATAGTTAGAAGGATACTATGGTATTGTCAATGCCCACCATGCACTGGACAACAAAAATTAGCCCCATATGTCCGTCTGCAATAATACCGCAAGGTCAGTCAAGAATCAGTGTCAGATTGGATTTTTATTTATCTACACAAGGCCTTTTAGGGCTTAATCTAAACTTGAACTTATGACCTAGAAACTAAGCAATAGATCTGAAAACACGACCCATAGATCCCATCCCCAGAGTTGTTATATTTGATTTTCTTCCTTAAACTAGCCTCCTTGCTCTTGTTTATGAATCTACTGCTGTAGGCCTGCATATCTAATAGAATGATCCCAAATTATAGCTAAAATCTGTTCTTCTTCCTGATTTGTTGCAGCACAATGAAAGATAACTACATCTAAAACTGGGAGGCAGCAGCTGCTCATACATTCCTTCATTAAATAAACATCAGGATACCTGCTGATTGAAACCATTTTGGGGACTTAATGTGAATGGCTCTTTAAAAACCTTCCCATATGTTAGCCTCCTCTATTAAATTCAGAGGTTATTAAATCCTTATTAAAACTTGAAAATGTTCTAAAGTAAAATTGTCTCACATACTTGTAAAGAAACAATAAAGTGCTATTTTTAACAGTTTTTTAAGTCATGTACACGGTAGACTAAGATCAGAAGGTCAAATCATTCAGAAAATTCATGACACCTACTGTTCAAATTACCCAACTAAATGAGAGAGGAAGTAGATTTGGTTTAAATTATTTACTTGGTATTGCCTTTTAAACCCCTAAAAATGTTTCAGTAAACCACATCATTTTCAGAAATTGTAAGATTTGACAATACCCACTAAAATGATCATCCTCATAGAAGAGGGGATGATAGCAAGTTAATGAATGTCATTATTGAAAATAAGAAGAATGCTATCCCTGCTTATTGCACATGTTAACATAAGCATTAAAAGATTTTTGAAAAGCATAATTGATAATTGTCAAATTATGGATTTGTGTCAAATGATGGATTTAAAATATTATAGTATTAGGAAAATAAGTAAATTCTATATAATTGCTTAGGATGTGGTGGTAGTTATCCAGAGAAGTGAAGGGTGAAATGAATCACACAATAAATTCAGGATTTGTCAACAGGCAAACTGGGCAACTGTGGGTCCAAATACCTTCTTTTCCACTCACCTGGGGGCATTTTTCCTCTTTGTATGTACAAAAAAAGGCACAGCCCTTTTTCTCTTTCTTTCTTTCTTTCTTTTTTCCTATTTGAAGCAATTTCATTTCTTTCATTTTATTGCAAGTAGGGAAACAGAAATGGGAATGTCGAGGGAACTACCCAGATAATTCTAAAGAACAAAAGTCTTCCATGAAAGGAGAACTCCTGTAGCCCAGCTCCCCAAGTGGGCTGTTGGCATTGATTTATCTGCCCTTGTGCTTCCTTTGGCCTGTGCAGACATTAGCTTATTAAAGGTAAGCTGCAAGTGAGAGAAGGATCTTGAACTGGATGTAGATGTCTTTGGGGTTTCTTTTTTCTTTCTTTTTTTATGGACATGGAAAAGAATGCTAGGGAGCAAATAAGATATACAGATTGCCAACAAATACATGAAAGGATGCTCAGCATCACTAATCATTAGGGAAATGCAAATCAAAACTACAATGAGGTATCACCTCACACCAGTCAGAATGGCCATCATCAAAAAATCTACAAACAATAAATGCTGGAGGGGGTGTGGAGAAAAGGGAACCCTCTTCCACTGTTGGTGGGAATGTAAATTGATACAGCCACTATGGAGAACAGTATGGAGGTTCCTTAAAAAACTAAAAATAGAACTACCATATGACCCAGCAATCCCACTACTGGGCATATACCCTGAGAAAACCATAATTCAAAAAGAGTCATGTACCACAATGTTCATTGCAGCACTATTTATAATAGCCAGGACATAGAAACAACCTAAGTGTCCATCGACACATGAATGCATAAAGAAGATGTGGCACATAGATACAACGGAATATTACTCAGCCATAAAAAGAAATCAAATTGAGTTATTTGTAGTGAGGTGGATGGACCTAGAGTCTGTCATACAGAGTGAGGTAAGTCAGAAAGAGAAAAACAAATACCGTATTCTAACACATATATATGGAATCTAAAAAAAAAGAAAATGGTTCTGAAGAACCTCGGGGCAGGACAGGCATAAAGACCCAGACATAGAGAATGGACTGGAGGGCACGGGGAGGGAAAGGGTAAGCTGGGACGAGGTGAGAGAGTGGCATGGACATATATACACTACCAAATGTAAAATAGATAGCTAGTGGGAAGCAGCTGCATAGCACAGGAAGATCAGTTCGGTGCTTTGTGACCACTTAGAGGAGTGGGAGAGGGAGGGTGGGAGGGAGGTGCAAGAGGGAGGGGATATGGGGATATATGTATACGTTTGGCTGATTCACTTTGTTATACAGCAGAAACTAACACAATAATGTAAAGCAATTATACTCCAATAAAGATGTTTAAAAAAAAAAAAGAATGCTGCAGAAATGTGTCCCTGATTTAGTAAGGGACCAGAGAGAGGAGGTGGGGAGAAAGCTCAGTTGCTCTTGTCCTACCATGAGTGAACATTGTGACCACCATCTTATCTACACAGCCTCAGTTTTCTCATCTAAAAAATGGGAAGTTATATTGCTCCAGACATTCCCTCTATGGTCTACAGTTCTGGTCTTTGGAAAACCAGTACCTGACAAAGCCCAAATTACTTTCTGCCTGGTCGTAAACTCAAACACATGTTTCCAGAATGAACCTTTAAATCTGAGGCTTTAAGTTTTTGCTTCACCCTTTGTCCTTTGCGCTATACTTTATAGAACATAGTGCACCGCATAGAACTGCTTGACATTTTTCTGTTCATCAATAAGGCCTCTGTTCTCATCCAGAATGACAATGATGAAATGCTTTCACTGTATATACATACAGTGTTCTGTATGTACAGAACAAAACTGACAAAATTCCAAAGTAAAAATTTTACCAGTGACTGTTTGGCATGGTAAGTGGATTCCTGAAAGAAGATGAGTAAAACAGACTTCAGTAGTAAAATTCTACCATTCCACTTATTTAGATAATAATTTCAGATATGCTTTTGTGATATCCTCATTGGAAGTAAGTAATAAGATTTCAACTTTTAGTTTTTCTACTATACTTCTCCCCTTGTCCCTTCCTACTAAATAGATTTCATAGATACCATGGATATATCTAAAATAAATATTAAGAGCAAAAGAGAATGACAGGGCATTAGGGAAAATATTAAACAAGATAAATAATTATTTTTCCCTTCATGAATTTACTATGTGCAGTGGTCTTTCTCAACTCCAGAATATACTTTTAAATTTAAAATATCACTTGATATTAGATTTAGTAGATATGTTTTCCACCTTACAAAATGTAAAAGTGGTAATAAAATGACATTGAAAAAGTGATATAAAGGGTCATCAGATAGCTATACATTAAGTTAAAATGTTTACTACTTGACAGCAGGAGTTATTAAAGACAAATGAGAGGTGGGAATTTTTTCCTGAATCTCCAATTGTCATTTTAAATTTTACAGTGAGAGTGTGTCCAAAAATTGCAAATTATTTTAGCTAATAAAGAGTGCTTAAATAACTGTAGCCACAACTATGTGCTTCATTCAAAACTAATAAAGCCCGTAAGTTAATGACAGTAATTAACTCCCACTGTACCACAGTCTCTTCTATAGATGCTTTGTAACATACATTTGATATTTAGTTAGGGAGTATGGAAAAGCAAAGCACAAAAAGGAGATGATGTTCGTATGAGTATAAGGGGGAAAATCTTACAACAAGAACTATAAATATATTTGCTGCATAATTGTGTACACCCGCACAAGATCTATGAGCTCATGAGAACATGCCAGATAATTAATTCATAAATAAATAAGAATGTCAAGCATGGTTTCTCAATGAAGAACCAGTACTATTCTTCAAGAATCTTTTAAGATAGCTGGTTAACTAAAATCACTGAGTGAAGGGATTCTCAAAATGAAAACATTTTGAGGAGAAGTGTCAAGAAGATTTAAAAGGAAGGGGATTTAAACCACAATGATCAGTGATTAGGCCGTGGTGTGTAATGCATGCTGAATAAACAGATAATTTTCTTCATAATGAAGAGGAAAAATGTAAAATATTCTTCTTCACTTAGAAGTTATTTCAGCTAACACGTTAAAAGATCTCCGGAGGTAGTGGATTAAATACCCTTTTGGGGTTTCTTTTAGAGTTTCCTTTTATTCACCTTATATAAAAGGCCATTCGTCAAGTTCAAGAATAGGAAGGACACAGTGCCAATGGGTGTCGTTGTTGTTAGGAAAATGGGTTTACACCCAGCATGGTGTCGAAAATGCTATCTCAAGTGCCTCGTGAGCAACCACTGAGCAAATGGAATTTCCACACCAGCTGTTGCGCTCCTGCAGCCTGTCTATTGGCAGAGAATTATCTAGATCAGAGCCATATTCTATTGATTTGAGCAATGGAAGAAAAAAACAACCTTCTTGTGTGTTTTGGTGAAAACACACACACACACACACCAAGAAAAAAGAAAAAAAACAAACCCAAACCAACACACTTAGCAACTCAGTAGGGAAAAAGGTCAGGCTACTAGAGACAAGACACCTCCTAAACCATGGGAAAACATGTATAAATCCTTTCGACTCACTGCATTCAGAACCCTTGGAAGGGAATCACAAAACTGCACTTTGGCATTGTTGGCCTGAAAGGATATCTATTTATCATCTCATAAGACAGCTCGAACGATCTTTATCTACTTTGCCCACTTTCTGACCCAAATTCAGGGTTTTTATGGAAAATTGCAGTCAGTTTGATTGATGAAATCCAAGATGTCTAAAATGGCACCAAAGATCTCCAACTGTGCAGACTCCCACCGAGGGCTTCAATGTTGGCATTGTTCCTGAAGGAATAAAAAAAGAAAAAGAAAAAGTTGAGAAAAACAGGCAAAAGTTAGGGAATTTCTGCTTTAAAACTTCAAATTTCAATGAAGATCCCCAAACCCATTATCCCTGTTCACACGTGCGAACTGGGCGCACATCAAAGTATTTCCCACACATCGCAACAAAACCGGGTTCCTCATGAACCAATAAACCTTCTTTGTGACCCGCTGAATGGCTGTATCTACCGAGCGAGCGGGATTCAGAAAGGCTCTCAGAAGGGCAGCGTGGAACAGGGAGCTGGGAAGCCGGGGAGCCCGGCGCGCCGGCCCCGGCGCAGGAAGGAGAAACTAGCGTACGCAATCGCCCTTGCCAAGGGCCGTTTGGGGCTTTAAGACACCCTTACGAGGAGTCCCAGCGGCCGCAGAAGCCCTCCGTGTTCCCGGGCACTGCAGCCGGAGTGTCCTCCCCGCTCTCTCCCCAGCCCGCCGGCGGCGCCACTATTAACCCAGAGCCGGAGCCAGGCGGAGGCACCGGCGCCGAGGCCCGCGGAGGCGGGAGACAGCCGCGGCAGTCGGTCCAGTTCGGGGGGCGATGCATTGTAGTGGAATATTGTCACCTGCCTAATTGTTCGAAGTGGCCCTCCTCCCCTCCCCCATTAGTAATAATAGCTGGAGCGCGCCTCCTACCCGGTTACCAGGCCGGGGAGCTGATGAATGAACCCCCTCGTAGGGGAAAATCTTGGGAGCTGTCTTCTGTCGTATTACCCAAGGGGGCCGGCTATAAATCTTCCTTCATTTTAACCACATTTACCCTCATCCTCCTCCGGGCTAGGGATGCTGCGTTAAGATTGCACTGATGTGCCAATGCTGTGGACCAGCTGCTCCTAAATACAGACAGGTCCTTGTCAATTAAGGCTTTGAGAAGCAGGTCCTCGGGGCCCTGGGGCATTGGAGCAGCCAGCAGTGTGCAGCCCTCACAATTAGTATCCATTTGGAAGGGACCTTCAGGGCACAAATGCACAGGCAAAGGAAGAATCAAAACACCAGGCAACTTCAATTCTGGAAATTGGTTGTGTAAGTGTTGTGAAACTGAACAGACGGCCCCAAGAAGGGAGCTAAGATTTCTGGGGCGAGAGGGCCTCGCCCGCCACACCCGCCCCCTTTCCAATATTTTCTCTTTGTCTTGTTTCAAGCTGGGCAGTAGATTGAGTTTGTGGGTAGGTTTTGGGGGGAAAGAAAGATAAATGAATACATTCATTTGCCCGCTCCTAGCTGAAGTTGGCTTTTGGTGTCTTTTGTGGCCACCTCAAGCAGCTGGTCAACCCTGCCCGGACCATGGCCTTTGGCCCAGGGGGCGCTGGACAAGGCAGGCGCTCCAAGGAGAAGAGCTGCGATGTATCAGGTCAGGGAGGCCAAGCCGCCGGTGGGCCAGGCCGAGCATTAGCAGTTCAGCTAAACAAAACCCAAAAGGCTCAGGGGGCCTGGGGTACCAGGAGGGAAGGTGTTTATATAAGTGATTAGGAGCAGTTGGTAGTTAGGGGCGGAGAAAAAGGCAGAGCTTGTGACACAGGGCAACTTAGCTGGACAGCAAGGGTGGACATTCAGAGGACATCACTGTTTAAGACTGTGTGACCCCACCAAGTTCAAGAACAGAGCAAACAGCACAGGCCATTAGGGACAGCCGTCAAACAGATGACAACAAAGCCAAAAGGGGCATTGAGAAAAATGTTTCAATATTAAATATGGAAAAGTATCGGGGACCAGGGCAAGGGGTCAATAAAAGTCAACAAGAGCTTAGGCTTAATGAGATAAAGAATTTAATATCAAAAATGCATAAATCTGCAAGTGAGGCAGCCCCATAATAGAGATAAAAGAACCAGTTCAGTCAACATTCTGGGATAATGGCGCCATAATAGATAGCGTCAGGTTGTTAACATTTAACACAAAAGTGAAGAGAATGAAAGGAAAGGCAGCTCCCTTAATTGAGAACCTGCTGGAAGATCTCCACATGCCACCAGGGATGAATACGTTGCTAACTAGCTGCCTTATCAACTGACCATCGGGAGACCTGCTCCTTCTTAAAGTTTCATGCCCACCCCACTTCTCCTCCTTCCCTAGGTTTCTGTCTCAGAAGCACACACTGTCTCTAAAGTCAAAGTCCTTTCTCTCGGAACCCATGGTGACTGTCCTCCTCCCACTTCAGCAAGGAGATGAAGTTTCTTTAAAAATTCACCTGCCTTCCTGAGTGAGCTAGCAAAGTTCTTAGCAAGGAGCTTATTATGAAAAAAATGGTCTGGGTTTTGTCTCATTTTTCCTGCTAAGAATGAAAGCACATATTTCTTCAGAAGGGAGGTGCAGTCGCAAAGCTTCAAAAGACTGTCTCACTTTGCACACTTTTTTCCAATCAATAATGAATCTTATTTTTAAGGAAACTTCCAGCAGCAGAGCCTTGAAAATTCAGTGAAGCTTCCTGAAGCAAGTACTTCAGCTGTATGCACTAGATCTCTAGGACTTTGCCTATGTATGAAAAGCCCTTCTCTTTAGTATCCACAGGTAGACAATGAAAATCAAGGATGGATTGTCCTATCCTGACAGCAACACAGCAAGAGGTAAGCCATTCCAGTCGTGGACAGCTGCTGCCTAAGACTCAGCATCCTCCCATTCCTGTAGAGACAGAAGATGGAGCCCACCTTCCGGCAGTTATCATTGGGGGTGCCTTCTACAGAGGGATCCATGGCTCCCTGGCCCGATTCTTTCATTCCCATGATGCTTGTTAGTTTTCAAAACACATTTACATACCTAACCAGAGTTGATCCTTACAACTACTTTGTGGAGTGAATAGGGTAGAAATGATTATTCCCACTGTTTGGTGAGGACACAGAAAGATTAAATAAGCCAACTCATTTTTCACAGTCAAGATTCCTAATCTAGTGTGTATTCCACACCTTCCTTGTACTTTGGCCTCCACTACTGAATGCAAAATTCAGAGACACAGTGAAAACCTGAGGTCTTCCTCAAGCCTGTGCAGGCACTTTGATGCTCATTCCTGTCTGGATTGTGGCTATTACTTACTTGTTTTAGAGCACCCAGAGAATTTATGGGGACTCCCAGAGCATGTGTCCAAGCAGGTTCATTCCAAACTTGAGAAAATTGAAGTTCAGAGGCTTTCAATACCCGGCCCAAGTCCCAGAGTCAGGAAGTGGCAAATTTAGGCTAACCTGAGTCCTGAGATTCCATAACCAGGTTCCATCAGAAACCCTTCAGTATCCACTACACTTGATATTTCTTCCAAGGAAACTGCAAGTTCCTTGAATGCAGTGTTTTCTGTTTCTCTTGTATCTCATGTGGAACTATCCCCTCACAAAGCTTTTGTAGGATTTATTAAAGAATGACTAATGACTAGTAAGTGAATGGATGGGACTAGGAACAGTAATCAAAGAGACACCAGCTTGGGCTTACCTCCAATGACATTGACAGTGATGGTATGAAAACCATACTCCAGAAATTAGGACATTTAAGTTATCCTTTTTTAATGGAAAGCAAACATATTATGAGGAAAACTGCCCCTGGAGCTTCAGAATCTGGAGATTACTGTTTGTGTGTTCTGTTTTGTTTTGTTTTCATAACAGCTGTTAAGTCAAGGCCTTGTTCCTGCAATTGCAACTTCCCACCACTCTAGAGCTAGGAGAGCCCAGTCTTGGCTCATCACATATTCCTGGGCCGGTGGGGAAATCAGAGGAGGTCAGGAGGCCACACCTAGATGGGGGGTACACCTCCACACTGGGAGGTCACTCTGACCACCAGACCTCTAAGAGCTCTTCCATCTTGAAAGTTCTGAGATGCTGTCCTGATCCTCTGACTCCTGGCCAGCTGGGCCTAAGTAGGCCAGAGATGACTGACAGGAAGTCAGTAGCATCCGTCCCCCCTCCTCACCCAACCCACCCAGAGGAAGCCTCTGGGAACAAGGCTGGCACTGGCATCCTCAGGCCAGCTCCAGCTGGGGATCCTCGCTGGACACAAGCCTGTCCCTGGAATCTTCGGACTCATTCCCCTCCCCTCCCCACTATCCGCCCTCTCCAGTCTTGGCGCCTGGTGACCGCAGCGCGTGGCGCCAGCACAGGCACTTCCGGGGCTGCCCCCCGCACCCCTGCTAGATCAGGTCAACGGGAGCACACGCTGGGCGCCAGGCTGCTCAGGCCGGCTGGCCTGGCCCCAGTGCGACCCCAGACAGCCCAGGACCAAGCCGGTGGTCGGCACCCACGCCTCCCTCTCCCTCCCTCACTGGAGGACCGGCCAAGGGAGGGGATTTGGGAGGCGGGACCACTGAAGGCGTAACTCAAGGTGCCTTCAGGTCGCCTTGGAAAGCTCGGCATGCCTGGAACAGAGCAACCGATGTCCGAGGCATAATCAGGGAGGAACCTGTCTTCACAAAAGCGAATTGGTTTGTCTGACAACAGTGTGAATACCAAGATACGCCAGAACCCGAACTAGCGGTGGACAAGACAAGAGGCTAGAATTTACAGTTTTAAAGGGTTTTTTTTATTCTAAAGAAAAATGTAATTTGGCTAAATGCAGCAAAGATTTTCCTAAGGTTCAGGAGGTCAAGCAGATGTAGACAAGCGCACGGGAGTTATTTATGTCATGTCGGGTTATGGTAAAGGCGAGAGAGCGAATCGCCCAGGCGGCGCAGGCAGCCAGTAGGCCCGCGCGCCGGGGTCAGGGTGGTGGGCAGTGTGTCCGTCCTGGCGGGACAGTAATTGCCCCGGGTCTGACACGACGCCGGGGGGCTCCGGGCGCCTCCATCCATCTCCATCCAGTTAGCGACATGCCCCCCGACCGGGTGGGAGGCCGGGCTTGGGTCTCCCTCCGCTTCGAATAATAGGCAGAATTGTCTCCCCGCCTGGCACTACCCTGAACTGCTCGGGGCTCGCTGCCCCTCTCCTTTCTCTGGTCTCACTTGTCCCGCAGCCTTGGCGATGGGGTTGGGGTGAGGGGCAGCTCGAGATCGGGTGTCTCCTGAGCGCAGAGCGCAGCCGTAGCCAGAGTGCCTGGGAGGAGACGCAAGCTTCGGCCCCCTACCACCCTGCACTCCGCTGCTTCCGCCGGCCACGAACCTGCTTCGTCCTCCAACCTGCCCGGCTAAGCCAGCCGCCCGGCGCTCCCTGCCTACCCTAGGCCCTCCGGATCCTGCCCCAAATCTTCCCTCATTGCTGGGGGCTGGTAAAGATTCTTCCCCCTCTGACAGTTTAATAGTCCCAAGTCATCATCTGCGTGACACTGGCCATCCATCTTCTCCCAGGGGAGGACAAAGCCGGGCCTCGCGGACTCCAGGCCTCTCCCTCCCCAGCTCTTTCTATTTTAGGAAG